>NC_141695.1:815984360-817476177 GCF_964263255.1 Lissotriton vulgaris | reverse complement strand
TGGGGGAGCAGAAGGGAACGCACCTTTGGATGTTGAGGCTTAGACCACCAAGTTCTTAGGGGCAGGGTGTTGGGAGAGGAAAATGGGGTCACCCGGGCAGGGCGTTGGCGTCAGGCAATCATCATATCTACAGGAGCCCATGTGCTAGACCTGGACCAAGTGCCTAGAAGGATGTCTGTGAGGGCTTCATTGAACGGCAGCAGGACTCTGAAGAGGCCACTGCTGGCTGTAGTACCTCAGTCAGGAGATTCGTCCTGACTGCCACCCTAAGAATCTCAAGGCCCAAGGCTTCAGCTGCTCTAAGGAACACCACAGGATAGGAGGCTCCCTCCTCCGTGGCCACTGTAGGGGGAGAAAGCATGCCAAGGTCTGGGGAGGTATCCAGACCACTGGCTTCCCCCACTTCCTCTCTCCAGTCTGGCTTCTCCAGCTGGTCTGCCAAAGGGCCAACACCTCCCAGTCCTCCTCACCTTCCTCTAACTGCCAATCAGGGCAAGAGGGAACGCCAGGTGAAAAAAGTGGTACAAAAGTATCTGTCGGCGCTGGTACCAGTGTCGTCGAAGCTGGTCTGGCTATCTGTCCAAGACAAGGGGGAGGCCGGGGTTGACGCCGGTCGGGGACACGACCAGCGTCGGAGGTGGCGGAGGCATCTTCAGGGGAATCTGTGTCTGAGGAGGTGTCGTGAGGTCGACCGGCACCGTTCTGGATCCAGGTCTGGATCGCTGGGAGCCCTGCGGTGCAAAGGCCAGATCCGCTGGCATCGAAGGCCTAGAGCCCCCAGCCGAGTCTGCAGGGTCTGATGGCATGCCGGCAGAGTTGGGCTGCCCAAAGCTTGAGGAGAGGGCTTTGTAAAATGCACAAAGCTGGGCAGGGGAGGCTCCAGCTTTCAGGAATGAGGGAAGCTCGGAGCCGTGCCAGTAGGCTCCGCGGGAGGAGCTGAAGGACAACGACCTTCTGCGTTCCGCGTTGCGTCACGACGGACAGAGAAAAGGCAAAGAGCGACAGTGCTTCTTCACCTTCTTCTTGTGCTTCGACTTACCCGAAGACGAAAACTTTTTTGAGGAGTGATGGTGGTGACTCTGCAGCAATGCACGGTAAGGATGGTGCCCTGTTAAATAACTTGATTACCAAAATCTATAAGAAAGTCTTTCAACTTCCCCGCACGGCTTTACCACCGCAAATGCGCCTAGAATTTGGTCTTATGAATGAGTCAGTGGGAAGACTATATACGTGTATCAAAACTGGTACCGGATCAAAATGAACGCCTCTGACAATAATCTAAACAAATTTATGTGGCAAGAAGCCGAAACGCGAAGCAGATCAGAGGCAAATAAATTCCTGACCAGCGCACTGGAATTAACATGCACCGCCCAGCTATGGGATAACAATTTGCCATTTAAATCATTTAAACAGGCATTAAACAAAGTCACTAAATTTCATTCAGTGCTCACTGACAAGGAAATCTTCTCCCATCACTCCCACTCTTGGGTTGTGATTAACAGCTATAAATTACTTACTCCGGCGCTTTATCTGGATTCTACATACTCAGTTTTCATCAAAAAAAGGTTGATGGCTCTAAGATTCGGAAAATATCCAACGATAGCCGATGCACCAGCCTGGAAACATCTGGGAACCATTGCCTGTCGGCTTTGTGGTCACATCAAAGAGGACATAATTCATATAATTTGTCATTGTACAAAGTTGAAACAGGAGCGATCGCTCCTTTTAAAGAATTATTTTCTGATTAAGGGATTGCGCACCTGCAGGTCAGCGATTATTGGCTGCTTGGACTCTATGGACTCACAAATTAACTGAAAGATTGTAAGGTTTCTGCTTGCTTTTGAAAAACATCTGAAAGCAAAATAATACCTTTAAACCGTATTGTGTTATGATATTTTTATTCTCTTTGTCTGTTTTAACTTCTATTTATGAGTATTGGATTTTACCTTGATGCAAATCTTGAATATTATTTTTAATTAATTTTATATTTAAACATTGTTTCAGAAGTGCAAAGGAAATTTGTTATGGTTTTAATTAACTAAACAATAAAGTTTTTTGATTGGTGGTGACTCTGCGACCAGTTCCGCGACCTCCTTCTCGACCGGGACCTCGAGCGGCGTGGAGCTGACTGCTGGCCCTCCAGAAGCTTTTGGGAATGCTCCAGCAAAGACTTTGGGTTCATTGCCCGACAGTCGCAGCATGACTTAGGGTTGTGGTCACGCTCCAGGCACTAAAGGCACATGAGGTGTGGATCAGTGACTGACATTAGCTTGTGACAAGAGTTACAAGGCTTGAAGCCGGTCCGCCAATGTGACATCCTTGTGTGCACCAGGAGTCGAACGACTCGAAAAAGATAATGACTAAGGGTACCGCGCTCTCTGGATTTGCGCTGGCTGGCGTGGAAAAAGAAAGAACTGATGTTAGCGCACAGGGGCAGTATCTAAGTAGATACTGCAACATCATTCCGGAGATCTTGACGCCAAGGCCGAACGCGGAGTCCACTGACACACCTACCAATGCGCAGGAGTACTGCTGAAGAAAAAATCTCCTAATCCAGTCTGACCCCAGGGGGTAATTGTAAGGTAAGGAATCTATAATAGTCTCTTTCAGATAAATTCTTTCAGCTGGGCAGGGGTTGTGCAAGCTCCTGGAAATTCTGGAAGGTGAGGAGCAAACCCATACTCAAGCGCCTTGGCAGCTGGGTAAGGGCTTGGAGTTGTGTCCCGGCTCCAGGCAACAGAGGCAAACCCAGGTGGGGGTCTGTCACACATATCAGCCATTGACAGGATCAAGAGAGTTTAAAAGCCACTGTTTTTTTCTGGGGACATCCCTAAACCATACTGGGAGTGTAGCTCAAAAAGGGGAAACATCCTTTACGACGCAACTTTTACCACGCAGTGCCTTTACAACGCAGGTTTTTCAACGCAAGTCATTACAACGAATTGCACTGGTGGGCGCTCTAGGATAGGTAATAGTTTAATTTACTATCCAACACCTTCCCTACTATCCACGGGGACTGGAGTTGGAATAGTACATTAAACTATTCACTATCCAGCACCCGCAAACGCAAGTCGTTGTAACGACTTGCACTGAAAAACCTGCGTTGTAAAAGCATGCGTGGTAAAAGCATGCGTTGTAACAACGTACATCCCTCAAAAAGAACTTCGCCAAAAAGGAAGTTAAAAAAGGGACTGACATAGCTCTCTCTGGATCTGTGCTGATGGAACGGAATTAACAGAATTGAAGTCTGTATGCTGGGGTGGCAACAATATAGGCACAACGCACATCACTTCTGCTGAGGAAGATGTTTATGATGCCTACGTGGAGCCGATCAATGCCACCTACCGATGTGCAGAGGTAATGCTCATGATATTTCGCATTGAGCCTGGTGCCTGAGGAATATTCTAAGGTAAGCAATCTGCAAGTAGAAGTGTCTATCAGATGCAAGAGTACTTAGATTCTGAGGAGACAGGCACACTTTTTGTTACATGGCTCAGAAATCCAGTGTGATAAAATCCATGTTGACTTTGATGGAGATCTTGTTCTCAATGTCAAGCGATATTTGACTAGTGTTTTCAACGTTGATAGCAGCTGTGATATTGGCTTTGATGTCAACAACTTCTTCAATATCAACGGGTTTTCGACTGCAACTATCATGCTCCCTTCAAAGTTGAGAAGGGTTTCAATGTTGCTTTTGTCAAAGTAACTGTTGATGGCAAGCATGTGGGGAAGTTACCCAACTCTGGTGTCATTCTTCTTCTAGATGTTGATTGGGGCATTTCCTCTCCCTCTGATGATTCTTCTCCCTGGTCTATCCCTAGGGGAGCCCTTTTAGCGGTAGGAGGGCACTCTGGTGGAAGAATGACCTTCCCCAAGGCGTTTAGCTGAATCAGCAGCTGCTCCTCGTCTTCTTTCCTGGAATCCATGCAGCCTGGTCTTTTCTCTGTCCTAAAGATTTTTTCAGCAGAAATTCTGACAGTGGCTGCAAGTTTCTGGAAGATGCTCTTCTGGAAGATCGACAAAACAGACTATGAGGGTCTGAATGGGCCTCCTTCCCACGAGAAGGGCACTTCACAAAGAGTGAAGGCACCCTGACAAGAAAATATTGCAATTTCTGTCTGGAAATGATTCAAATATACTTTATGTCTTAAAAGACAGTAAGTGAAACAAAAAGGCAAATGTTTTGGAAAAATTTGCAGTGAATTTCATTTAGATGGAATGTGGTAGGTACTTTAGGGATGAATGAAGGATTAGTGCGGAGCACCACTCTATTCTGCTGAAACTGTAGGTGAGGCTGCTTTGCAGTGAAAGCGTAAATTTCGCTAATATGTCTACCAGACGTGATAGCTAAGAGAAAAATCACTTTCCAAGAGAGGTATTTCATATCACACTTGTGAATTGGATATACTGGTGATTTCATGAGATGCAACAACACAATGTTCAATTGCCAGAGCACCGGAGGAGGTCGAACTGGTGGGTAGGCTCTAAAAAGACCTTTCATAAATTATTTCACTAGTCTGTTGGACCATAAGGACAACTGATTTGAACGTCTTCTAAAACTCGAAATTGCCACCAAATGAACATTAATCGAAGAGTGGGAAAGGCCAACCTTTGCCAGCGATAAGAGATACAGCAAAACATCCTCCGGAGGAGAAGAGAGTGGATGGCAAGAGGTTTGCACACCAGGAACAGTATCTTTTCCATTTGGCAGAGTAACATTTGACAGTGGAGGGAGCTCGGGCCTTGTTAAGTATCGAACGGTACTCCTCAGAGATAGTTAAGTCACAAAACTCAGTGTGATGAGGAGCCAGGCCGACAGGTGAAGAGAGTGAATCTGTGGATGAACCACTTGGCTTGGATCCATTGAAAGCAGACGTTGCATAGGCTGAAGATGGATTGGAAAAGCCTCTGATAGGTGAAACAGCTCTGTGAACCAGTATTGTCTTTCCCACGTCGGAGCAATGAGAATGATGCAACAAGGTTCCTGCTTTATCTTCTGTATAACTTTTGGTATTAGTGGGAATGGAAGAAACGAGTAAGCAAACGCTCCTTCCCAGGAAAAATGGAAGGCGTTCCACTGAGAACCTGGCTGAGGAAATGTGCTGGCGTAGAATTCATATTTTATGTTGAGTGATATAGCGAACAGATCCTAGTTTGGTAATCCCAACACTGAAATACATTTACCAGCTGAACTGCATCCAACTCCCATTCGTGACGCTACTTGGTGTTTCTGCTGAGTGAATCCGTCAATTAGTTTAGCACCCCTGGAATGTGCTGGACTTATATCAATATGTCAGCCAATTCCAAATTTGCTGCGCCAGGCTTGAGAGAGACGGAGATCTCGTCCCCCCCTTGTTTCTGTAGATGGAACATGGTGGTTGTGTTGTCTGTGCGGATGAGAATCGACAATCCCTTTATCCTTGGTAGAAAGGATTGGAGCCCTAGGTAGACTGCTTTACGTTCCACCAGGTTTATGTGGCATAAAGACTCTTGGTCCGACCACCTCCCTCGGACCTGAAATTCCTGGAGGTGAGCTCCCCATCCTTCCATGGAAGCATCTGTTGTCATTATCAACAATGGTTTTGCTGGAAGGAAGGATAGGAATTGTGAGAGATTGCTTCTTAATGTCCACCTGGACATTGCCCTGATCATATCTGGCGTGACTGACACAGTGTCATCGAAGGAGCCTTTAGCTTGAATCCATAGGGAGTTGAGTTGCTCCTAAAGAGGTCTCATCTGCATTCGACAGTGAGGTATCAACGGGATGCAAGACAACATCATCCCCAACACCGCCTTGTAATTCCTCATAGAAATACCCCTTCTTGAGGAAAGGGACTGAACCATCCTTTGAAGACGAGAAATTCTTTCCTCTTTGGGTTAAGGCCATTGAGCGGCTAGTATCTAACATAGCTCTCAGAAACACCAGTAACCTGGAGGGGAGGATAGAGGACTTTTCTCTGTTGAGATTGAGAGAGTGAAAAAGGCAAAGACAGCCATTCGTGGACTCCCTGGTGCCCTGAAAGGCTGGGGGCTTGACCAACAAGTCATCCAGGTAGGGAAAAACCTGGTGTTGTCACTGGTTCCAGACACTTGGTGAAAACCCTGGGCGCTCACTTTAGCAAGAAAGGTAGCACTTTGAACTGGTAGTGGTACCCTGCCACTTTGAGCCTGAGGAAACAACAGTGCTTTGGATGAATGGGAATATGGAAGTATGTATCCAGAAGATCCAGGGAGGTCATGTAATCTCCTGTATCCAAGAGAAGAAGAATCTCCTGGAGCAACAAAATCCTGAAAGGCTGACTTTTGATGAAATTGTTCAACAACCTGAGGTCCATAACCTGCCTCCATTGTGAGAAGTTGGCCTGGTATATGCTGACCACTAGTTATAGTGGGCACCTTGTACCAGTACAAACAACCCTTATTGAGGATTAGGTTAAAGACAACCTTTATTGAAAGCTATCCTAGTGGTAGCTATGGAGAGCAAAAATACAAAAATTCCCTTTTCCCTTTTTGTTAATTGTGAGACTTATGTTTCACAGAGATCTTGGTTAAAGGTAATAAACAAAGGAGGGCTTTTAGAGTTTCGACCAGATTAACAAATTTACATATTTGCAATATTGAGTTATTTCAATTGTAAACTTCAGGCATCAAAGACAACAATGAGAGTGGAGAAGCAAGAGGATACATTATATCTCTTTTTTATTTATTAATTTTCCATATATTCAAGTTAAAAACATCACAAGAGATATAATTTATCCTCTTGCTTCTCCACTCTCATTGTTATCTTTGATGCCTGATGTTTACAATTGAAATACCTCAATATTGCAAATATGTAAATTTGTTAATATGGTCGCAACTCTAAAAGCCCTCCTTTGTTTATTACCTTTAACCAAGATCTCTGTGAAACATAAGTCTCACAATTAACAAAAAAGGAAAAGGGAATTTTTGTATTTTTGCTCATATATAGACCCATTCCCTTTTTCAACAAAGGGTTCCTCCCAATATTTTATAGCTATGGAGAGCAGCCTTCAGGCTAAGTCTCAAAGGAATGTAAAGCAGCTTGTTTTACCAGTCTATAACCTCCTGAATGACCAAATGAAAGGAGAATCACACAGGTGCTATTATAAAAATATGTATTTACTACTAAACACTCTCTACTAATATCTTTATGAGATTAGAGCACAAAGTACACAATATTAAATCACTACAACGACAGTAAATAGCACAATACACAGTGGGCTCCAGGGGGAGACAAAACCATATACTAAGAAAGTGGTATAACAACCACGACTTGACTAGACAAAGTGCCTAGAGCACGTAGAATCACTGGGACCCCAGGGAACCACCCAAGGTAGTGACACAGGGGACCCACGGGGATGCGTGCAGTGTGAGAACACAGCCACGAGCTCCGTACAACTCAATGGGACAGTTGCGTTGGAATTTTAAAGTTTAAGGACACTTAGGAGAGGACTTTGAGCAAACCCTTTCAAACTTAGAAAGTACTAAGGCCAGTACCCATGTGAGCACCGGAGTACTCATGTTACCTAACCCAGGGAAGCCGGGTGCATAGGTGTCAAATGGTGTCGGGAATCTTCTTCATTTTCAATGGCGTGATGCTGAAAAGTGCTGCTGCCGTGAAGAGGAAAAGTGTCCGGTTGCATCCAAGCCGGGATTGTAAATGAGAAGTATCTGAAAGTAGAGGGAACAGAGTCTGGGTCACTTGCCAGTGACCAGGGGCTCGGTAGACGAATACCCACCGATGTCGGGAGCTTCTGGTGAGAAGAGGGGATGCTTGACTCCACAGCCACGGGGACCAGGAGACGTCGAGGATGACCAAAGTCTGCAGGCGAGCTGTCCCAAGAAGGATGTCGAGTGCTGGGGGGTCAGTGTCCGGATTGAACACCAACAAGCCTTTGCAACTGCAACCCATGCGGTTATAGAAAAGATGTTTCGGTGAGGGCCAGCAAGGTCCTGGTGACACCCCATACAATGGAGAGTCAGGGCATGTTTGGAGCTACCAGGAAAGCCCACTGAAAGTTAAAGTTGCCTACACAGGGACCGACAGGCCAACAGGCCAGCAGCGGCGTAGCTAGGGTGGGCGGTGGGCTATTTTGGGGGCGGCCGAGCGGCACTGGTGGTATCTGTATTGGTCTATTGGATAGGGGCCGCTGGAGTAAAAATAAGTGCATCCTGGCGTTGCACACGCGATGAAGTGTGACTAAGTATGAAAGGCCTCACACTGCACCAGAGTGAAGGCGGGCAAGGGAGGAGACAAAGAACCGGATACATCAGCCAACCGGAAAGCAGGGGCCTGTGATCTTGCACTGCTTCCACCGCAGTAAAGGGAAATTAAGAGGTGAGATCTTGCTCTGTCTGCACTGTGGGAAGTGAGAACAAGAGCTGTTCTACAAAGCAGGCGCCGGGGGATGGATACAAAGGCACTGTATTTTCTCTGTCACATCGTGTCTTGGAGGCGAAGGCAGAAAGGCAGAAAGGCAGCTGCATGTCCTGGCACTGCATGCGCTGTCATAGAGGGGATCGGATATATTTGGCACTGCTTGATTTGGAGTCAAGGGGGAGCAAGGAAGGATGTGTGGATTGGAACTGCAGGCACTAGAGTGAGGGGAAATGCAGGGGGGCATGTTGTGGCACTGCCGTACAGTAGAGTGAGGTGGACATGCCAGGAGATGCAGCTTAGGGGGGACAAGGTTAATGTGTTCCGTACTGCTGCATGCCCTGGTGTAGGGAGAGCAAGATGGGTGTGTTCTGAACTTCTGACACCCCCTAAAGTGAAGGGTGGGGAGATGTGCTCTTGTGCTGACACTGCATGGATTGGTTTCAAGGGTGTTAAGGGAGATGTGCTCTGCCCGCATTGTGTCATGGAAACATGGGGGGGTGTTCTTATTTAGCATACACCGCTTTATTTTCCATTTCTGTGTTTGATTTCAGGTGCAGTTCAGCTTTGGCTCTGTATCCTGATGGGTGGGGTGGGTTGGGGCACCGCACCTCTTGCACAGGATGCTGGCCAATAGCGCCTGCGGTGGTCGGTGTTTGAAGTGGGCCTCATTTTGGCGCCCATTACACATCATGTTGCAGGTCCTCCCACGTTTTGTCCCTTCTTACTTGATAAGGGTGTCCAACATAGACCCAGGAGAGCAGGATACATGTCAGATGAACACTGGCTATGCAAATATTTTATTTTAGATTACTTGTGGCTAAATTTGTCTTATGGGAACTTCGAGAAAAATGGGCTAGGATCCAACCGTCCTGGACACATTTTGGACACCTCTAAATCCATCGCGCCAGAGTAGCTGTCTTCGAAAATGCCCTTTTCGTGCTCATTGAGCCAAGGGGGTAGGGCCTGGGGCCCAGAGACCCGAGGAGCCCTCTGCATCATGGTTATTCCTGTATTTTTTCATTCAAACAGCTTGGGAAGGGGGTCATATTCAGCCCTTTCTTTCTCAAGGGAAATCCTGCACTCCCCACTCCACACTCCCACCTCCTCCTGAGGCACTCTGGGCATCATCCTTGCCACCGCAATAATACCAGCCATACGTCATTATTACACATACGACCACTAGCCGGCCTCAACACTTTGCACAGGTGCAGTGCCGAGGATGGGACTACACAAAGCCTGATGTGCACAGTTCAAACCCTTTTTGAAGAGGTTGGCACCTGAGTGTCCATCATACTTAGGCTGTGTCATGGTGAGGCTGCTGCAAATAACGCTGCCCTGCCAGGTTACTGCAATTTCTCATTACATGGAAAACAAAGGAATTAAAGCAAACACTGGGTCTCTGAGTGATGGGAGCAGAATTTTTAGAATGCTGACGTGGAGCACCTAAATGAGAATGGTGTGAGAACTCGCACATTCACTCACTCATCCTCCTGTACTCCTCTGAGTGAGTTCAGCACGCCATGCCTGCCAACTTTCAGACCAATCTCACTGTGTGAATAGGGGGCAGGGCCTTGAAGGGGACTCCTGCCGAGAAATACCTACAAGGCAATTTTTAACCCACCCTGAACCCAAGCCCCCTCCCCCTCCAAAAAGGTTGTTGACATTGGTGCTGATGGTATGGAGTGTTTTCACACTCCTTAATTGATGTCGGCAGTTCAAAGCCTCCAAAAACGAGCTGAAAAACACTATTTGCAATGGTTTTCAGCTAGTTTTCCCAGCCAACGTGTGATATCGGCTCCTCACCCGGAGATAGTGTGATGCTAGCCAATATTGTGTGTCAAACTGTGGCACCGTGTGAGTTGGCAGGTATGGTACACGTTCTAGAGATCTGTCTTTAAGCTACATACCACTCACACCTTAATTGTACATGTTCTGTGGGCGATGAAAGCTTGTACAACTCTGCCCTGCTGGATCTGTTCTGCAGGAAATGGAAGACTGCACTTTCTTCCTTCTGTGAAAGAGGTAAGCCTGCTTTGCAGCTGCCGTCCTTTCACTGTTGTGTGAGGCAGTAAAGCTTGCACTGCAGTTGCTTTATTTGTACTGTCCTGTGATGGGAAAAGCTTGTGCTGATGTTACCACTGGCATAGCTGGGAAGGAGGAGGGGGGGGAGGGGGAGGGGCAGTCCACCCCAGGCGGCACTATTTTGGGAGCAGTGGCCGCACAGCACTGGTGGCCCTTTGCAGTGGTCTTTATAATTTATTTGGGGATACTCCCTGATACTACTGTCAGTCATTACAGTAGTGTCAGTGTCCCCAAATAAATTATAAAGGCTGCCGCAACGGGTCAAAAGTGCAGCGCGTGCAGCCCCGTTTGAAGTGCAAGCGCCCCTGTTTGCAATTGCTTCCTGCAGCGCACTCATTACCACCTAGCGAAGTGGTGGTGGTGTGGTGCGCGACAGGACAGAGGTCAGAGGGGAAAGACTCCAATCAGCCAATGAGCTCTCTCGGCTCACAATCCAGCCAACAAGCTACCCCCTTCATAGGGTGCAGGCAATGGAACGGAGGCGCTCAAGGGTCTGTGTTGCTACAGCAGGCTTAGAATTTCTCTGTGAATATTGCCACCCGAAGTACCGCATTTGTTGTGGTTGCTTGTGGGTCTGTCCCAGGGTCCAGTGGAGGACCTGAGCTAACCTGAGAGCAACTCCTACAGTGCATCACAGGTATCTCCACAGTTGTTTGTTTGAAACGTCTAAAGACAGGAAAGAAAGGAGAGGAGCAGACAGGTAAGTCCACCCGGCAACAGTGTTGAAAATGATGCAAATGGCAGTTTTGCCCCTCAATACCACTCATGATGGTTGGCGCCTGAAAGGATACAAGCATCCATGAATATGGGTCCCAGTATGCTATTTTCTAGTTTTCTTTACCATTAAGCAGCCGTGGTCTGTAGTGGGATGACCTGCAGGGCGGTGACATGGGGAGGGGGAGTGGCAGGGTGGGGGGTAGTAATGTATGGATTATGGAGTTTTACAGTTAAGTAAACATATAAATAAATAAATAAATAAAACGAATTTCGCCTCACGCACTGCATCGCATTTGGTGATGCAGTGCACGCAACAAAATTCGTTTTATTTATTTATATGTTTACTTACCTGTAAAACTCCGTAATCCATACATTACTCCCCGCCCACCCTGCCCCTCCCCCTCCCCACTCTCACCGCCCTGCAGGTCATCCCACTACCGACCGCGGCTGCCATTAAGGCATTTTCGATATTTACCATGATATGGATCGGTAATCCCACAAACATCCTTTTATTTATAAGAGATGTCACTGTCATGAGTGTAAAATGTGAACATTTTGGGGCAGCAACAGTGTGGAGATTTTAGTAGCAAAGCATTTATTGTGGCATTGATAATGCACTGTTGGGAAAAGCTAATACTACCTGGAATCCGAAAGCACTGATAAGGCATTAGTGGAGGAAGATCATGCGTACCTCAACACTGGTAAGGCCCTTCTGTGGTAAGGCCATACTGCTGAGGTCCTGTAGCAATGAGACGGTGCTGGTAAGGCAAGTTGGCGGGGCCTGGGATTCTCAAGGAATAAGAACACATCAGTTAAGATCTGGCACTGTTGATAGGCCTGGATGCTTTGGTGGATGGTGATGCTGTAACCCTGCATGGTCGAACCTTGATGTTGCTATAGTGGCTTGCTGCTGTGGTGGGCCACCAGTGCGACTCTCAATTAATGCAGGCTGGTGCTAGGTTGGTGACAAGATAGTCAGATCTTAGAAATCTCCCTTGACTTGAATTGAACTTAGCTGTTGCACATACTCCAACTTAGATCAGCACCAAGCAGTAGGCACTAGGGGCCCAATTCACAGAACTAACAAGACAAAATCCTAAAATTACTACCATTTTGGTATTCACAGAAGGCACAATCCCACACATGCATCAAAGTATTTTGGAATCGCAAACGGTGCGATTCCTTAAAATCGGCCGTTTGCGACTCCAAAATAGCTTTTTGGAATGCATCATTCAATTTTAGAATTTGCATCATTTTTGTGATTTCTAAAATTGCATTTGCTTTTAAGAAATCGCAAATATGCGATTTCTTAAAAGCAATGCATGAATATTTTTCAAATTGCGAATTCGCAATTAGGGGGTTAAATTTACGGAGTGGTTGAACCACTCGGTAAATTTGGAAAAAGGTGTAAAAATGCTTAAAAATGCTTTTTTTAAGCAGTCATGTTACGGACACACATGTCCTTAGGACATGTGTGTGTGTAACATGATGCGAAAAATACATTTCAGGGGTGCAGGGGGGTGTCCTTTGGACCCCCCCTGCACCCATGAAATGCATTAACAAATTGCGATTTTCAAAATGAAAATCGCAATTTGTTAAAGCCTTCCCATTGATCCCTATGGGCCTTTTGGCCCATAGGAAACAATGGGAAGTGCGAATTCGCACTTTGGAATTCGCATAATATTTGAGAATCGGTAAAAATTGCGATTTTTACCGATTCTCAAATATTTTGCACAAATGTACATGCATCCCATTTTGCATTTCCTAATTTGCGATTCCCTAAAAATCGCAAATTAGGAAGTGCAAAATGAAACAATGATGCATGTGGGGGATACTCATTTCGGTATTCACAGAAGTTAGGAGTCCTAACTTTAGGACTCCTAAATGCCTTCTGTGAATACCGAAAGTCTTAAAGTTAGTATTTTCTCAGTTTAGTAGTAGTAAAGTTAGGACTCTTAACTTTAGGACTCCTAAATGCCTTCTGTGAATACCAAAAGTCTTAAAGTTAGGATTTTTCTCAGTTTAGGAGTAGTAAAGTTAGGACTCCTAACTTTAGGACTCCTAAACTGAGATTTATTTCCCTTTTGAGAAGCGCCAGATGGCGGTCAGCAGTCTTCCTTGGAGGGAAATTCGGAGGTTGTTGAATAAATTCCAGGGTGTGACCATGGTTGAAGATGTCTAACACCCATCTGTCGGAATTAATGGTGTTTCATTGAACGAAGAATTTGGAGCAGATTCGAGCCAATTGGAGAGGGACTGGGCTGACGGGTGCCAGAAACTTTTTATTGGCTACTGCCTGTATCATGGGATTTTCCTAAACGTGGGCAGGGAACTTTGCTCCGCCCGCGGAGTGCGCGGAGATTTGCCTACTCTGCGTTCTGCGGAGAATGCAGAATAGGCAAATCTCCACACACTCCATGGCAGAGAGGAGTTGGCTGCCACCCGCCTCCCAACCCCCCATTAACAATTGATTTAAAATGAAATAAAAACACTTTAAAGTAAATTAAAAGCACTTACATGAGCTGCGTCGTCCTCGGTCTGCCCTCCTCCTCTTCATCGCCGTCCATGGAAAAACTGCGCAAGCGCGCACATTCTCGCATGCCATCCAATGGAAAACTGTGCATGTGCGCTCGTCCGCGCATGCGCATTTCTTGCGAGAAATGTGCGGATGCACGTGCATGCGCAGTTTTCCCATGAACGGCGATGAAGAGGAGGAGGGCAGCACGGGGATGCCGCAGCTCAGGTAAGTGCTTTTAACTTACTTTAAAGTGTTTTTATTTAATTTTAAATCAATTGTTATTAGGGGGGTGGGAGGCAGGTGGCTTAGCGGAACTAAGCAGTGTTTTACAGTGTTTTTTCTCTACTCCGTGGCACTCCGCATAGCCCTGCTGCGTCCACTACGTCCAGGCTTAGATTTTCCTCCAGATGCAGGACGCCTTCGTGCCGGAGCCCTCATGTAAGCTGGTGCGGTCGTTTGACAAAAGGACTGTGCCGAATATTGAGGCCGGAAACCTCGCTGATAGTAGGGCTGAAAGAGTTGTTGCAGTTGGGGCCGAGATACAAATTTGCATCTTCCTCGAAAGAAAGGGAACCTCTTCTGCTGCAGATTGGCTAAGAATTTCGCTGTATCAAACAAGTTACTTACCTTCGGTAACAATATATCTGTAAGAAACATAGGTTAGTTATAGATTCCTTTCCTTAGAATTACCCCCAGGCATCAGACTGGATCCGGAGAACTTTTACATCAGCAGTACCCCTGCGTGTCGAAAGGTGGTCGTCGGTTGGCTCCGCATTCGTTCGTTGTTGGCATCTTGGTCGCCAGGCTGATGTAGCAGCAGCTACTTAGATGCCGCACTCCCGCGCTGACCTAAGTTCTGTACACGACTTTCTATACCAGAAGCACAGAGCCATGCAAGACACTGACCACTGGTACACAAAACTAGAGCCCTGAAAGGAAATCCTGAACCCCGGAAGTCAGTTCGCAAAATGAGGAGGATGGTTGGGGCGGTAAGGAATCTATAACTAACCTATGGTGCTTACAGATATATCGTTACTGAAGGTAAGTAACTTGTTCATCTGAAAGAAACAGTTGGTTATAGATTCCTTACTTTGAATAGATACCCCAGCAATACCAACCCCGGAGGTGGGTCTGCAAACCAAGTTCACACCAGAAAGTCCTTGGAGAACAGAACCGTCAATCCAACCGTCTCTCCGGACTTGGCTGTCCAGGCAGTAGTGTTTAGTGAACGTGTGCGGAGATTCCCACGTAGCTGCCTGACAGATGTCATTGAGGGGAACTCCTCATCCCAAAGCAGTAGTAGCTGCCGTTGCCCTGGTGGAATAAGCGTGCAGCCCCTCTGGAGGCTCCTTCTTTGCTAAAGAATAGCAAGCGTTAATGCACAAAATGACCCACCTAGAGATGGTCCATTTGTGCAAGGCTCGACCTTTCTTGGCGCCCACATAGACAACAAAGAGCTGGTCATCCACCCGGAATTGCTAGGTGCGATCCAAATAAAATAAAAACGCATGTTTTGGGTCCAGACAGTGGAACCTCTCTTCCTCCTTGGAAGGATGCGGAGGCACAAAGAAGACGGGCAAAGTGATGATTTGACTAATATGAAAAGAAGTAACCACCTTGGGAAGAAAGGATGGTCTGGTTCTCAGGAGGACCTTGTCCGATGAACAGACAGAAAAGAAGGCTTTGAAGGAAGAGCTTGTAGCTCACTCACCCTGCAAACAGAGGTGATGGCAACAAAGAAGGAGTCTTTAGAGTAAGAAGCCTGAGAGGACAGTTATGAAGCGGCTCAAAGGAAGTGCACATTAGGTAAATAAGAAATAAGTTTAAGTCCCACTGAGGCATTACGAATGGAACAGTACGAAAAAGATGAGTAGTGCCCTTAAGAAAGCGATTTACAACAGGGGATTTGAAAAGAGAAGGCTGATCAGGAAACCTAAGAATGGCTAAAATGGCCGAGACATGTTATGTTATGTTATGTTATGTTATTGGTTCATTTTTATAGCGCACGGCTACTCAGAAAGAGTGTCCCCGCGCTTTTATTGGAAAAGACAAGAAGACTGCAGCATAATAACATAACACCAAATGAAAAACTAAAAGAGTAGTGAGCCAGAAAAACCAAAAAGAACGGCTACTGAGTAAAAAGCCACGTCTTAAGGCCTTTCCTAAAAGCCAATAAGCTAGTGGCACCCCGCAGGGCCAGCGGCAGAGAGTTCCATAGCTGAGATGCCAGCACTCCAAAAGAGCGCCCACCAAGGCGCGCTTTCTTTACCCGAGGGACGACAGCAAGGTGCAGGGATTCCGACCTCAGAGACCTGGTCGGATGATAAAAGACCATTCTCTTTTGGAGGTACTTAGCTCCCCCCTTGTGAAGAGCTTTATAGACCAAGGTCAAAGCCTTAAAGGCGATCCTCTTGCGAATGGGCAACCAATGTAGCGTTACCAGCAAGCCCGAGGCACTAGAGCGCCTACTAAGGCCGAAGATAGCCCTGGCCGCGGCGTTCTGCACCACTTGAAGGCGCTGCAGCAGGTACTCGGGAAGGCCCAGGTAGAGAATGTTGGAATAATCCAACCTGGACCCAATCAGAGCCTGAACTGTCAGCGTCCTATGTTCCACGGATAACAAAGGAAGAAACCTCCGCAGCATCCTAAGGATGCCAAAGCACATGCCAGACACCCCCAGGATCTGCGATTTCAAGGTTAACCTGTTATCCAGCTTCACCCCCAGATTCTTTGCAACCTGAGAGGAGCAGGATGGAGGGAACATATCCTGTGGCCACCAAGACTGCCAGTCAGGCTCGGTGTCGCACCCAAAGAAAAGTACTTCGGACTTGTCGGAATTGCACTTGAGGCTGTTTAGATGGAACCAATGAAAAACAGCCCCAAGGCAATCCCGAATACTCTCCCCATCAAAGTCGCCTCCTCTCGAACAAGAGAAGAGGAGCTGGGTGTCATCCGCATAGGATACGATCTGGGCACCATGCGACTCCACCAGTGCCGCCCTTAAGAGTGTCCAGAGCAGAGCCCTACTGTGCCAAAGAAAGAAGGAACAAGAAAACCTCAGAAAGAGGGGCAGTGAGGGGATCCACAGCCTTTGCTGTGCACCATGCCACAAATGTGTTCCATCTGCAGGCGCATACAGTCACAGTGGAGTGTGTAGGAAGTTGGAATCTGACTACATGGTTTCCCCCACTTTTTTCCCTGGTGTTTTGATGGTTTTTGACTTAGTTTGGCTGGGATTCTGCTACTCAGGGCCCCAGGATATCTGCTTTCTCTTCTAAAATGATTCCATGTACTTTAGGTACCCCCGAGTTTGGTTACTGGGGTACCCTTATAAGTCCCCAGTATATGGTACACCATGTACCCAGGGCATAGGTACCCCAGAGGCCTACCAGGGGCTGAAGCATGTATTATGCCACCCCTGGGAAGCCTTCCAAAATGACTCCTCAGGCCCGCTACTGCAGCCTGTGTAAGGTGGTGTATGCACCCCTTACTTAGATATAGGTTCCCTATATCTACCTTATATCACTACACATATAAACCTATCAGTCACCCCAATGGCGGGCCTTATCAATCCTCAAGGCAGGGTGCTGGGTTTTGTAGGAGAGGGTGCCCATGCATGAGCAGGGCCCCTCTGCAGTCTTCGGAATCTATTCTCCGGTGTTTGTCTGTGATACAGCCAAACCATACTACTCTTAAGTGCATTATAGCCTCGCGGCAAATGCTACCTTTGGAATGGCTGCAAGGAAATATGTTGTGTTTGGTGTCAGACACTTTGGAATCATACCCCCCCCCCCCCACCAGTCCAGCAGGGGTATGATTCCACCCTCCTAGAGGGAGAGACATGACCACACTAGTACACCCGGTACCAGTTTAAAAGAACCAATGGACATAAGTAGAAACGTCTGTTTATATGCTGAAACCTTGTTCCCCTCTTTTTGTGAAACTTACAGATTAAAAATAAGAAATTAAAAACAACTTGGCATCAAGCATCACAACGACTTGCCATGGAATACGTATACATAAATCGTATCTTATAAAGAGTCATCGTACTCGGAAACAATTAACAACCATACTTCTGGATCAACAAGTGAGTACTGGGCTTGTACCACCTAATTTGGACATTATATATAGTTTTTCCTCTGAACAGGGCTTATAGTCTTCCCCATTTGCCCCCACAGAATTCTCTTGAAGACAAGACAACTCAAGTACAACAGGTATTGAATGAGTGTGGCTTTGTCTGAATGTTAAGTTGAGGTTCGCTGAGTAATGACACTGATAGTAAGGTTCGCTCATTTTTGTTTCTTTCAGATTTAGTCCACGAGTGGTCCTAATGAAAATCCTGCCAGCATTCGGGATTTGAAACGCGTCGACCCCTTTTTCTTTCTTATTTAGACTAATCATTTTGAAAATTGTTATGATCTCAAAAAACTGTCTGATAGCCTAATATTTTGAATATTTGAAAACATTTCATTGTGATAAGTGCCCCGTCAAATTAGCACAAAAAAGGTGTAGGGACACTTATACACAGGTTTTTATAAATCTTATCACTTTTTCTTCTTTCCCTTTTTACGTATGAGCTATGGATGGTTTGAATGTATCACAGTATAATACTGATCACTGAGATTGATACTAGAAGTACACTTGTTTTTCTTCTATCTTTGGTATTATCACTCTTTTTATTACACTTCTGTACATATTACCACATATCTTTAGAATTAAGAGTCTTCCTCCCCTTCCCTTGTAAATTTTAGGGTGCTTTAGGGACTTGGAATAATTGTCAAACAGTGAAATGTAAAAATACAAAAACAATTGAATATAAGAATAAACGAATAAAACGTGTTTGAAATCAAAGCTGGACTGAAATAGTGGTCCTTGCAGGTGAGTTTCTTGTCCATTGTTCTGCAGAAATTAAGAAAAAATATTGAGCAGTATTGGCATATTGTTTGGTTTATCACAGAAACAAGTCTGGCCTTCTGCTGCTGGACGTAACTCCAGCAAGGGAGGCCTGGACAATAGGTTTCCTATCACAGGGAGGTGTCACCACCTCCCAGACAGGCATTAGTGTATTGGGGTTGGGTGGGTGTACTCCAAGAGTGCTTTGAAGTCTGTACTGGGGGCACATTTGGTATCCCTGTGCATAGACCAGTTCAAACGGGTTGCAGGGGCTACCGGCCCCTACTCTGGCGCGAAACTGTGCAAAGGAAATGGGTGTAGCCACCCTTCTTTCCAAACCCCCCATAGGTGGGTCCCCAGAGTTTGTCCCACCCCGTCCTGTTGCCCTGGCAACAGGGCTTTAGATTACACCTGGATGAAATTCTGATACTGAATCCTGAAATTTTAACGATCTGCACAAGGCTGGATGACTAAAGAATCTCCCTTGGAGTAAGGGAGTTACTCCCCTGCGTGGCAGGCACCAAAGACGCATCTGACTGGTTTGCATCTCCAAAGCTCCCGCCAGACTCCGAAGAATTTGCAACACAAGAGGTAGATTTCCAGACTTCCCAGAGGCGGACCAGAGTCCCGAGCAAAGCTGAGAACCGTAGCCCTTGTGGGTACCGCGGAATCGGAACCCTTGGACACTATGCACATTTGCAAGTGCATTCGCTTCTCTACGTTCCTTGAGGCTGTGCATTGGGTTACTTGTAGCCCAGACCCAAGCAGCTTTTCCACCGAAGATTGCTGGCCTACTATACTCCACGAGTGTTCCTTGAGGGGGCCCTTTGTATTTTCGCTCAAGGTACCTTCGCGATCCCTGGTCCATCGACTGATGAGTCCCTGAGAAGGCAACTTTGACTTTCCTTGAGCTTTCCTGGTTGCTTCAGACATGCCCTGACTCTCCACCACTTGGGGAGTCCTCTGGACCTTACTGGTCCACAACAAAGCATCTTTTCTCTTTCTGCATGGGTTGCTGTTGCCAAGGCTTGTTGTGTTCAATCCAAGCCACGACACCGCAGCACTCGACATCCTTTGTGGGAAAGCTCGAATCCAGCTCCTGGTTGTCGTCGACGCCTCCTGGTCCTCGTGACTGCAGAGTCAAGCTTCATCTCTTCGCACCTGAATCACCAGACATCGGTGGGCATTCGTCTATCGTACCCCTGGTCACTGGCAAGTGACCCAGACTCTGTCCCCTCTCCTTTCAGGTTCCTCACATCTTCGATCCAGGCTTGGATCACGCCAGACACTTTTCTTCTTCACGGCAGCAGCACTTTGCAGCAGGTCACCATTGAAAACGATGACGATTCCCGACACCCTTTGACTCCTATGCACAGGGCTTCCATGAGTGAGGTAACTCGAGTGCTCCTATGCTCCCGTGGGTGTTGGCCCCAGAACCCTTTAAGTCTAAAGGGGTTTGCTCAAAGTCCTCTGCTAGGTGTCCCTAATCTTTAAAATTCCAACCGCGACTTTCCCCATAGAAGCTAACGGCTCTTGCGGCTGTGTTCTCACACTGCACGCGTCCCCCGTGGGTCCCCTGTGTCACTACCTTGGGTGGTTCCTTGTGGTCCCTGCGATTCCACAGGCTCCAGGCCTTGTGTCTAGTCAAGTCGTGTTTTTTATACCACTTTCTTAATATATGGTTTGGTCCCCACCCGGGCCCAGTGTATATTGTGCTATTTATTGAAGTTCTATTTTGTTTAAAGTGTCTACTTTGCTCTGAAATCTCATAAAAAGATTACTAGAGATTGTTTATTAATAAATACATATATTTTATATATTTACCTTGTGTGGTTCTCCTTTCATTTAGACATTTAAGAGGGTATAGACTGGTAAACCAAGCTGCTGTACACTCCTTCAAGACTTAGCCTGAAGGCTGCTCTCCATAGCTACCACTAGGATAGCTTTCAATAAAGGTTGTCTTAAACCTAACATCAATAAGGGTTGTTTGGACTGGTGCAAGGTGCCAACTATAACTAGTGGGCAGCATATGCCAAGCTACTTCTCACATTGGTGTGCAGCCGTGGGATTCAAGCTTGCTATTGCTTTACCAGATAATCTCTTTGAGTGACTAACTGAAAACCACTATAGGTACATAAGTACATATAAATCAAGTTTAAAATAAAGTAAGTTCTACTGAACTTAGAGTTGTGTGTCAAGGGTCTAGCACACCCTTTCAACAACTCAAGATAGAGTTTAGTAGTCTCACTAGAGTAGGTAGGTGCAGACACCACACCACACTAGTTTGTCTTAAAGGGCTGAAGCCAGTGGCTCCAGAATAACTAAGTATGACCATGTCCCATTTCAGGACCTGAGAAACATGTGAACATCTAGGAAATTGATGACAGGGAAACACCCAAACACTCAATGCCTCATAGAGGTATTGCTTTTAGATGACCTCGAAAAGATCCCAGGATCTGATGAGACAGGCGGAGTGGGTGGGCCAGCAGAAGAGGAAAGGCAAGGAGGTGAAAACCTCCAGGAGCAGGACCTTGATGCCGACCAGGAGGATCAGAATGATTCTAACCTGGATAACCAAGTTCTTCCTGTGGATGAAGAAAGGAACCCCAGTGGTCCTCTATTCACCCCTCAAGGTGGAATTCACAGTGTACCTAGGAGGTCTAGAACTCCTTCAGTGGAATCTAACCATTCTGGTTCATCTGTAGGGACCTCTGTCTCTCATAGGACCTCAGCCTACTACAGGAGGGAGTCTTCCCATGATAGAAATAGCAGATTTCTTGCATTTGAGGAAGACAAACTCAGAATCAGAAGAGAACAGTTGGCTTTAGACAGGGAAGCCCTGGAGCTCCAGAGAACCTCTAGAAAAGAGGGGCTAGTGCCCCATGGCAGCAGCATCAGTATCAATAGAGTTAGAGAACATACTCCTGACCATAGGAACCTGAACAAGATTGTCCCTCCCTACCAGAGTGGGGATGAAATCAACAAATGAATAACTGTACTTGAGAGGGACTGTAAAGTACAGAGAGTCCCTCAGGAGCAGTGGGCAGCAATCGTGTGGCTCTCCTTTGCAGACAAAGGTAGAAACAAGCTTCTCACTGTAAGAAAAGAGATGCTGATAATTACAAATTCTTGAAGAGTGCTTTGAATGATGGGTTGGCTTAATCACCGAACAATACAGGATTTAGTTCAGAAACACCCAAAGGGCACAGTCTAAAAACTGGGTTGACTTTGTAGATTGTGCTACTAAGCTCTGGAAGGCTGGTTACTTGGCAGTAAGGTGTGTGATGTTAAAGGATTGTACAACTTAATTATGAGGGAGCAGATCCTTAATATTTGTCAAAACCAACTTTTACACCAGTACCTTGTGGACTCTGATCTGACCTCTCCTCAAGAATTGGGAAAGAAGGCAGACAAATGGGTCAGAACCAGGGTAAGGCCTAAGAAACAGGGTGGTGACCAGAAGAAAGATTCTCCCTAGTCCCAAGAGAAAGGTGGGGATAAATCAAAAGATAAATCCACTACAGGGCCCCAAACATCCACTTCTGGGGGTGGGTCCCAAACTCTTTCCTCCCCTGAAAAGAAACCTTTTTGCCATATTTGTAAAAAGCCGGGCCACTGGAAGAATGATCCCAGTTGCTCTAGGGTTGGCAATAAAGAGAATGTTCCTCCCAGCAATACTACCACTCCTCCTGGGAGTACAAGTAGTAATCCCGCAGTTGGTAGTAGTGCACCCAAAAAGTTAGGTGCTTTTTCCTGGGGAACAGAGGTGGGCCCTGAATTAGAGAGGTCCTCCTCACAGGCCTCCTCAGTCTTTGATGGTGGTATGGGATTTGCCACTTTTACTAGGAGTCGCAATACTTTGGGCAAGTACAGACAGGAGCCCTTAATCAATGGTCAGAAGACTGTGGCATTCAGGAACACAGTGTAACAGGGATTCTGCGCAAACACAGAACTGTGCACAGAGACTTAGGACCTCAGTGAATTAGGGTGTGCCAAAACTCACCTTAGTACCGAAAATCCCCTACCAGACTAGCAATCAGTGTCACATTAGCTATTCGTCCTATAGCAAAGAAACCAATGATTAGACAACCAAGAAAATGCGACTTAGGACCATCTCAGGAATGGTGGGAAGTGAGAACACTCTTTTGTTATACATTCATACCAGTCCACAACAGGAGTAAAATAGAGACACGGTAAGGTTAAATTGTTTATTTTAACGACGTGATCTCAAGCGCAGTATTTTAATCAACATAAGCATGCATATAAATAAGAATAATACGGTCAGCATGGTTACAAATCCATAAAATACAAAAGGAGGAATCATATTACAATGATAGTGCAAACAGGTGATCAAAGCGCCTATTTAAAGCACCCTCCCTATCTAGGAACTAAGTATTATAAAACTATAGAAGGTCTCTGGAGTTTTCTTAGGGGGACCCCATTTACCTATCCGCTCAGTAAGTCTAAATTACATCAGGATCAGTAAGTCTCTCTGCATGCCTGGAATCTTCCAAGTGTGTTCAATTCTGGCAAGTGTGCTATGATAAAGGCGCCAGAATCCTACTCGGCTTGCAGCTGCCAAATTGTTTTGTCTAGAATGTGTTACATGGACACGCCGATCAACAGACTTGCACGTTATGATAACCTTGGCAGCTCAGCACTCACTGTACAGACTGGGGACACAATGTACGTCTAGAGATGTCGAAAAACAAACCTTTTCTCATGTATAGACCTTCGTAAAAGCTAGCTCAGCAAAAACAGCAAAGCAGTGTCGTGTGCAAAAAGCAGCAAAAAAGAAAAATGGTGATTAAACATCTAATAAGCCATGATAACTTAACATGCACGGAGAAACAGGCCCATAAACCACACTATACCCCCCCATGTTCGGAGAACACACAGCACTCAGGGTAAACATTATGGAATGCAGAGTTCAAGTTCGAAGGAGACAGAACCATGGTCAGAAAGTTTGCCAAACTTGAAATTTAGGATGGGAAAATAAAAATAATCCGAATTAGGGATTACAAACACACATGGTTATGGTGTGTGAAAATACCTCAGACATTTAAAGAAAAAGCAAGACAAAAATTAAAAATATTCACGAGTCCAGCACGTGTCTATGAGGCAAAAAAAATAATTATACTTCAGTCCAACAACGTGTAAGCACCAAATGTCACAACTGCTTCCAACAAGAAGTCATTGTCTTCATCCATGAACATTTCAGCCATCCAATTAAGCAAAGGGAAAGAACATACATGTTCCTCGATTGCCGGAGCCTCTAGCATCATCAGAGGACAACTCGGGCTTACTTCAAGATAACTGCGATCCAGAAACTCATTGGTCGCAGTCCAAATGTTCCAATTGCCTAGAACCCCATATGCCGCTGATCAGGCCATAATCCCGGTACTAGAACAGTCTATTTCATGTGCAACTAAGGAACTCATTAGTAGATCAAAATCCAGATCAGGAGACACTGTGTTGCAGAGACGCAAATCCAGGGCCCATTCGAATTCACAATCCAGGCAATGGAAAACAGGCTGCACGCAAGTGAAGAAAGAGAACTGGAAGGATAAACCATACGCCACAATTAAAGTCGCCAAAGGTAGCGCTCCATAGTATTCTAGCATCCGGTCATGCAGGTGGAGCAGCCGTGACTGTACGCTGTGGGGCACATACTGTGCATCCATTTTGCAATAAACAAAATAAAAGCAGAATGCCGGCACCCAAAGCCAGGAGCAAGGGGAAACCTCCAAAGACACTCGAAAAAATCGAATGAAAATATGCAGGGATCACACCGAATAGAGTCTGAAACGAAGTTTAAAAAAATGTGCCAAGCAAGTAGTCGACAAGGCATTTAAGATTGTGTGGATCAAAGCACTGAAGTGCAAGGGCAGGTCTGTGTTTAATGAGGCATTTATTTCAGTACGAGTATTTGCAACGTGAAGGACGAATGTCTCACGCGCAGATGTAAGGGGAACTTCCTTCTGAGACAAAAGAGCTCTTATTCTGCTCATCTTGTTGAACTCTGCTTTCAAGGTCGGAATCGAAGACCAGATGGAATCATCAAGCCTGCCATGCGGAGGAGGGAACAACACATTCTTGCAACAAGTAAGACGCTGGGAAACAGTAACAATGTAAGCAATACCGGAGTGCATCCCACAACACTCTTCATTATTTAATAATAAATAACTACCATTAGCAAGCAGTGTGAATGTAGGTGTAATGCACGGGACTGGGGTGCCTTTCAAAACACACGCTAAATTTGGTGCGAGCACATTACACGAGCCGTGCAACTGAAGATTTCTGTATGTTGATGAATGATCTGGTGTAGAGACGCAATCTTCGCCATTCAAAAACACTTCTTTACCATCCCTCAAACATCTGTAAGTGAATGGGAGGTTCCAAACTTCATGAAGATATGCTCCACCCAGGGGTTCAAATCTGCCAATAGCATAATGTTTCATGCAATTCTTGAATTTTAAAAGAGAGAACGGTAAGGTTATTAACCCGTGGATAAGCCAAACAGCCTAATTTGCTTTGGCTACATAAAAAGGCAATGGTTCTAATTTTTCAATATGTAACAAGGACAACGTGGCATCTTTCATTGACATAAATTGCTTTTTCAAAGTCAAATTAAAAGGCAGAAATAACAAGCTTGTGTTCATGTAATCCCATGGAACGCGACCATTCTTTAACGTTTTCAAAGTCCAGGCAAACTGCATAACAGAACGCAATTGATTTTGCCCATGATATAACACTGCAACATCTTCTTGTACAATATAAACTACAGATGACACAATATTATCTAAAGTGTAAATTCGGGAAGAAAAGGTGTTAATGCTATTATCTACAACAGCAAGCACTTTTTCTAAATTGGCTTGATCTATAGCCCTAAGCCTAGAAGCAGCTTCAATTTGAGACAGTTTCCAAACTTCATTGTAAGCAGCATATAACCATCTTTTCGATCTGCAACCCACAGGGCCTTTCACAAAATCATTTAAATCGACAGTTTCAGTGAGTTTGGACAAATGCGACTTAACAGTCGCTAAGGATGAATGTCTGAGCCAACTCTGGCACAACTTGTCTAGAGAATAGGCGGTGACTGAATGGTGAGTCTGAAAACAGGGATCAACTCTAACCGCTGTACACCCAGGGGTCAGACCCAGAAAGCGGTGCTGGCAGGAATCTACACTATTTTGCCATAGCAACCAGCTTTCGGAATTAATGCTGGAAACATTAAAAGAGGAATTACTAAACAGTGCCTGTATTTCACTCAGGGGTGTACTGGTAAAATTATTCCAATAGGGGAATTCACCCAAATCAGGAAATGAAGGAGCATTTAATTTTTTAGAAGTAGCCAATCCAAAGCATGTGGTTTGTGAAATATATTATTCAGAAACAATATATGGTTTGGGATGAGACATGCACGATGCAAAGCCTCAGTGCCTTGCACTTGCCAACTTTTAGAACCCCAAACAGATTTAAGATCAATAGTATCTCTCACAGTTCATAGCCCCCAGCAGCCAACTGGTCAATAAAGGACTTCAAATAAAGTAATTTGGTGTAGGTAAGTCTAACCTTGGAAAATGACTCTCCAGTCACTTTAAAATTAAAAGCATTAAGATTGGATAGATCAAAATCAGTAAAATAGGAAAACTTTTTCAGAAATGTTCTGGAGCTGCCTTCCACTGGTGCGGGACAATGTTCCCACTGTGTGAAATTAACCATGCTTCTAAATAGGGGTGGGCGTAATTTGTGTAATCGCGTTACGCAAATCTCTGCGAAACGGTAAAAAATCACAGTGAACACGCAGAAATTCCGTGAACACGCGAAATTGCTTGTTCGCAATGCTTTTTACCTGTTCGCAATTTCTGTTTGCATGCTCGGGGGGAAATATCTCGCGAACATGCATTTTGAGAACGCAAACAAGCAAAAAATTTCGCGAACTCGCGGAACGCAGAATTTTGGCTGATTTCGCGTTCTCCGCGGAACGCAAAATTACCCAAATTCCGCGAGCGGAACGGAATTTACCACCCAGGCCTACTTCTAAATGAGCTAGTATTATGCAGAAAGTGAATGCCAAAATATTGGTAACAGTACAAATCACCATAATTTGCAGACTCTAAATATAAATCTTCAGCATCGAAGGCAGCATAATATTTCAAATCAGTAAAAAAAGCTTGAATCGCTTTTAACCCCTTCCATGCTCATGACGGAACGGTTCCGTCATGAGCGTTGGTTGGCCTGTGCTCATGATGGAACCGTTCCGTCATGGTTCCATAGGCCCAATGGAAAGTTCAGCATAGCGCAGGAATTTGCGCCGCGCTGAACCAGTTAAATCTCAATCACAGAGCGAATATTTTGTTTAACCACATCCCCCATAGAAAAATGGAGTACATTGGGAACATTAATAACCTCTGTGGGACCATGAATCTGGAACTTTACAGCATCCCATACAATCTCATCTAAAACGGGCCAAGCAGTTATATTCACAAATGTCTGGTCCCTCTTCATGATGTGCGTAGAGGAATGGGGAGTCAAAATTCCATCAATCACTCATATGGACGTTCTTTTTTCAACATAGTGTCCATTGATAAAACAAATAAAATAAACCACAAACGGACATGAACAAAAAAATTGCAATCAGTACCAGCCAAATGTAAATCCAAGGTGGGATCAAAAAATGTTTTTGAAACCAGGTAGGAAAAATCAAAACTTTTGAAGGGGTCTTTGATGAGGATGAGCCAGTGTCAAATGAAAAACAACATTGATTAGCCAGACGGGTCTCCAAATCAGGCATAGACAAGTCAGTTGGGTAAGTATATTCAGTGTCATCAAGAGGATCACCAGCAGGTAGATTCAATATAGGATTCGTAAGTGGACTCATTTCGATAGCAACATCAGGCCCGATGGCAAGATCCGGGGCCAAAACAGAGTGTTGCCCCATTGCTGGACACAAAACCGCAGGCGTCATACTATACAGTATCGGCCATCCTGTGTGGTTTGACATGGTCAATTGAAATGTACCTGTTCCCCTTTCACCCAGGAAGAGGAGGTAAAATGACTGTTCTTGCACCCTGCACGCCAAGCATGGCAACTGGAGCTTAATAGGAAGGACCAAATTCTTTTGTGGCCCATCTTCTCTCGGACCAGTTCTCCAACCTGGGGTAGCCAGCAGACTACCAGAATCTGCAATGCAGCTTCAGACGTGGAGGGCAAGTGTTCCTTTGCAAGACTGTCTCTGGTCTTTTGTAGGTTCTGCAAAAAAACATTAGAATGTTCGTCTACGTCAAAGGATGTGGCTCCCGCCGCCATGTCTAGACCGTCAAGGTCCGGAACAAACATCTTGATGCCAAAGAGCATTTCGTAGTGCACGTTGTACGCTATTCAAGTGGGTGAGCCATTCTCTGCCAGCACCTAACACCTTCGCTGTCAATGATTGCTTTAAATCACGGTTCATCCGCTCCACAACACTATTGCCCTCAGGCCTGTACGGAGACGAAAATTTGACCTGGACCCCCAATGAAGCCATGGCATCCTTGTACGCCTTAGAGGCGAACACTGGACCCTTGTGCCACATGCAAATATTCCCACAAAAACACGCAAATCTCTTATGACAGTTCTTGCATCTGTGCTCCTTTGAGGCCACACCCACACAAAGCGCGTGCAATAGTCAACTGCTACTTAGATGTACTTATACGCAGTATCAGAGGAGAAAGAACCGCAGTGATCTAAATAAACACACGCAAGTGGCTTATTAGATATGTTCAACTAAGTTTGGGGCGGGAGTGCAGCAGAACAAGGCTTAATTTGCTGACAAATGCCACATTGAAGGCCAAAATCATGTGTCTGTTTATACAAACCCCGCCACCAGTATCGTTGTTGAAGGAGAGATACAGCAGCTGACACGCCGGCATGCGCCGAAGCCATCCCGGAGGGGGCTGCTGTAATCAAAGCCTGTCTGTGGTCCGCGTTGGGAATCAGCCTGTCACCAACGTTGTTAATTCTCACATAAGGAACTTTATCGGGACTTAAGTGATAAGTGTACTTTGAAGGGAAACCCTTAGGATAATTACCTCCCTTCTCAGTCGCAGCAATAGCTGCCAAGATGTCACATTCAATCTTACTTTTGGAACGTGTAACCGCTGCCACTGCTGTCTTCGCAGCCTCGTCTGCGAGACAGTTGCCAACAGCGTGAACTCCCACGCTCTGATGACCCAGAGTATGAATGACAAAAACAAGCGGGAGACATTCTTCAAGCTCTGCCACTCAAACCCAGATCATTTTATGTTTTATTGTGTGTTGGACAGGCCACGTGAAGGGCTTGCTCCCTCCCCGCACGACCGGGCCAGAGCCCGGCTCCTCAAGTGTGACACGCAACAACCACCCGTTTCCCGTCTCATATGGGACCCCTGCCCCTGGACATCTCCACATCATGGACCCGAATCACTACCGGCCCCCTCGCCCGGCTTGGGTGCCATCTTGGACACAGCACCACGAGGCCGCGTGGACTCCAATCGACCCTAACCCTGGGCCTGGCCAGGCCCCGACATCCCGGCACCACCATCCACCCAGGAGGTGAGCGGACTACTTGGCAGGTCAATGGGAGAAAGAGGTGTCGATGGCTCTCCCCCGCCAGGTGCCGTTCGCCCCCGGCTCCCCCGGGCACTGGCTCCACCCCCCTGCTGGGTGTCTGGACTCCCTCATCCCGGACCTCCCGACCTCCAAGTGCGAGGGTCCGGACATCAAAGGGGACCAGACCTATAACTAGGGCAGCTCCAGAGCAGGAAGGCAGTTGTATCCTGGAGTCGAGAGACGCAGTGAAGAACTCATCCTTGACGGACTACTGGCGCTGCCGTAGTCCTGCCTTGCGAACTATCGTCCTGCTTGCTGGCGCTGCCGCAACCTTTCTGCAACCTTCATCGTCGTCGGGACCTGCTGGCGTGGCCGCGGACCGTTTGTAACCACCACCTTCATCGGGACCTGCTGGCTCCGCCGCGGACCGTCGCTACCTTCAACCATCCCGGGACCTGCTGGCTCCGCCGCGGCCCAATCATCTAGAACGCCGAGCTCGAGGATTGTGAGCTATTCCATCTACCAGATTGGTAACAAGACTGTCCCGCTACCCTTTTCCCAATCAAGAGACTAGAACCGAGGGGACCCCTGAGTCCAGACCTCCTTGTACCATTCCACCGTACTTAAAGAATTGCTTATAAAGAACGTTAAACCTTATCCTTGTGTGGTGTACATCTGTGGGGGGGAAGTTACTCGTCTGTACGATCGCTGGAGACGGCTCTCCCCGGAGACCTCTCCCCTTATTCTCGGCCGACCCTCCCGGTCCGTCTAACATTGGTGGCCAGCGGCGCGATCCGAATCAACGCGTAATCGTACAGAGAGTAGCTCACCCCACGACGAAACCACAATGACAACCAAAGAGAGCGGATCCACCGAGAAATTCCAGATGGAGAAATTGGAAGAGTACAGCCATCGTGAGTTGAAACAATTCTGCATTGAACTAGGTATCGCTACCACCGGTCTGAGTACTAAGGACGATTTCAAGCACGCCATTGAGTCATGGGCGGAAACCGGGGCCGTCAGACCCCCGGACCAAAATGTCGCAGCAGCAGAGAAAAACACCACGGCTCCCGAGGAGCGAAGAACGGGTCTTTCGCAAAACGAAATCCAAGAACGAGAGAGAAACAGGCTACATGAACTAGAAATGGCCCGGCTCAAAATGGATGGCGAACTCAAATTAGCCGAACAAAAACTGAACCTAGAACATCTACGGCTCCGAGAAGAAAGGGAAGAAAAACAGAGACAAAGAGAGCTCGAAGAGAAGAGACTGGCGTATGAACACGAGCGCAAACTAGCAGAGATAGAATTACGTAAGCAGAACAAAGAATTAGGGGTGCCCGAGCAACCGCGCACCCCGGGAGCAACAGAAAAGAAAGTACACATCCCCAAGGATGTCGTTCGAGAATATTTCCGAGATGACGACATACAGCAGTGGTTCAAGGCCTACGAGATCGCTATGACCTCCCACCGGATCGATCGAAGCGACTGGGGAGCCGGTCTATGGGGGAGGTTCGTCAATGAGGGCCGCGATGCCCTGTTACAGCTCCCAGACCATCTGATGACCTCCTATGACCACATGAAAGCTACCCTCCTCACCCGCTATGGGCTCACACCCGAAATGTACCACCAGAGGTTCCGAGACTGCACCCGGATCCCGGGTACAACTTGGGTGGAGTACGTGAACTATTTCAGCCGAGCCTTCGAGGGTTGGATCAAGGGGAGCAATGTAACGACCTACGAGCAACTCTTCAATCTCATGGTATGGGAGCATCTATCTAACAACTGCTTCGTCGAGCTCAGGCAGCACCTCCTCGACAGTAAATTGACGGATCCACGACAGCTCACCGCCGAGGCTGACCGGTGGGAAATCACCCGAGTGGGCCGAAATGGGTAGCAGGAACAGAACCGGAACCACCCAGGTCAGCACCGTCCCCGAGGAGGAGGAGGGGGCCAGGGACGAGGAAGAGACAACGCCCCGGCCGCTTCCGCTGCCAACACACCACCCCCGGCCAACCGGGGCAACACCCCGGCGCGCCCGGGGTACAGAGCCAACGTCACGTGTCACCGATGCCAGCGAGTCGGCCACTACGCAAATGACCCGAATTGTCCACAGAGCCAGACTCCGAGACCCCGCCAGATGGCTGCCGCCGCCCTGGGGGAAGAACAAATCTCCGAAGAACACGAGGAACGTGAGCAAGAACATCAAGAATGGGAACCAGCCGCCATGGTTCTAGCGTGCCTAGGGGGAAAAGACATGGTCCCGCGGGCCCCCCTACCCGCCAACACCCGGAAGTACAGTCAGTGGGTGAACATTAATGGCCGCAGGGCCGAAGCCCTACGTGACACCGGGGCCAGTGTGACAGCCGTCCGCTGTCACCTGGTGACCCCAGAACAGATCCTGCCGAACGTTCTCTGCCCTGTCCGTTCAGCCGACAATTCAGAGAGTCTATGTCGGATGGCCTGCGTCCCCTTCGAGTGGGGAGGAGTCTCCGGCATGTTGAAGGTGACGGTCCGAGATGATGCCCCCGTAGACTGTCTCCTGGGAAATGATCTGGAGAGTTCCCCATGGGCCGCCGTAGAGAGAAGACAGCACCTGGGGATGTTGGGCCCCCCGGACTGGGCGTGCGTAACCACCCGGTCCATGGCCGCCCGTGCCATCCCCCGACCCGAAGAACCTGAATGGCCGGCACCTCCTCCCCCGGTCGCTCCAGTAGAAGACACCGACCGTGCCGACCCCCCAGAGCAAACCCCCGAAGGGCTCGCCCAGCTCCAGGACCTTCCCGACCTGGCTCAGTGGCGTCAGGAAGGGGGGCCCACCCAAGAACAGTTTCGTCAAGAGCAGAAGACCTGTCCCTCCCTCGAGGGACTCCGCCAACAAGCCCTCGCCCAGAGCGCAGGGGATACCTCCGGAACCCATTGGGTCTATTGGGACAATGACCTGTTGTACAGCGAACAGAGAATCGCGGAGTTAGGGGCCAGTCGAGTGCTAGTGGTGCCCCTCCGCTTTAGAGACTTTTTGCTAAACCTGGCCCACGATGTCCCCCTGGCTGGTCACCTGGGTCAGGACAAAACCTACAGTCGCCTGGTGACCCACTTTTTCTGGCCCAAGATGAGGAACGACGTACTCCAGCACTGCCGGTCTTGCCCCACGTGCCAGGCCAGCGGGAAGAGCGGCCGCAAGCTTAAAGCACCTCTGCAACCTTTCCCAGTGGTCACCACCCCATTCGAGAGGGTGGGAATAGACATTGTGGGGCCCCTGGACCCCCGGACAGCACAAGGACATCGGTTCATCCTGGTACTGGTGGACCACGCCACCCGCTACCCCGAGGCTGTTCCCCTGCGAACTGTGACAGCCCCGGTGGTTGGCCGGGCCTTGATGGGGATCTTCTCCCGGGTGGGCTTCCCCCGAGAAGTCGTCAGCGACAGAGGCACAAACTTTATTTCAAAATACATGAAATCCCTCTGGCAACAGTGTGGGGTCACCTACCGATTCACGACCCCCTATCACCCTCAAGGAAATGGACTAGTTGAGCGGTTCAACCGCACGCTCAAAGGGATGATTGGGGGGTTGGAAGAGCCCCTCCGTCGCCAGTGGGATGTGCTACTGCCGTGCCTCCTCTTTGCCTATCGAGAAGTCCCCCAGAAGTCCCTCGGCTTCAGCCCGTTCGAACTCTTATATGGACACCCGGTGCGAGGGCCGCTCAGCCTAGTCAAAGAAGGTTGGGAAATGCCCCCTCTGAAGAACCCTCCAGATGTCTTCAAGTACCTCCTGACCCTACGCAACCAGACCAGAAGGTTCAGAGAAATGGCTAAAGCAAACTTGGAGGCCAGTCAGGAAGACATGAAAAGGTGGTACGATCAAAATGCCTCCTCCATCGAATTTGAACCCGGCCAACAGGTATGGGTGATGTCTCCCACCGAACCACGCGCCCTGCAAGACAAATGGACAGGGCCCTTCAAAGTGGTCGAGCGCAAGAGCCCTGTCACCTATCTCATCGATATGGAATCTTCACGGAACCCCCTCCGGGTCCTCCACGCCAATAGACTAAAGCCCCACTTTGTGCGCTCGGAGCTCAGCCTCCTGATGGCAACAGACAGCGGAACGGAAGAGGATTCCGAGCCACTCCCTGATCTCCTACGGACTCGAGAGAAGGAGGGCTCCGTGGACGGGGTCCGACTCTCGGAGGCCCTCACCCTGGAACAGCGTCAAGGCTGCCGAGACCTCCTACTGCAGTTCGCCGCTCTGTTCTCCCTCACCCCAGGGGTCACCCCCTGGTGCTCACATGATGTAGACACTGGAGACAGTCCCCCTATCCGACATCGGGCCTACCGCGTACCAGATCGGGTACGGGTCTGCATCCAAGAGGAGGTGTCCAAGATGCTCACGCTCGGGGTCATCGAGCCCTCAGACAGCCCCTGGGCCAGCCCAGTGGTACTGGTCCCCAAAGCGGCCGCCCCCGGCACCACTCCTGAGCTCCGGTTCTGCGTCGACTACCGGGGCCTGAATGCGGTCACCACAACCGGCGCACATCCCATTCCCCGAGCAGATGAACTAATCGACCGCATGGGAGCTGCCCGCTACCTCAGCATCTTCGACCTGACAGCGGGCTACTGGCAGATCGGTCTCACACCCCGGGCCCAAGAACGATCTGCCTTCTCCACCCCTGATGGCCACTACCACTTCAAGGTCATGCCATTTGGCATGAAGAATGCTCCAGCAACATTCCAGCGGCTAGTAAATCAGGTCCTGGCGGGACTCGAAGAATTCAGCGCCGCCTATCTGGACGATATCGCTGTGTACAGCCGCCACTGGTCCGACCACCTCAACCACCTCCGAGAGGTTCTGCAGGCCCTCCAACGAGCCGGCCTCACGATCAAGGCCAGCAAATGTCAAATTGGCCAGGGGTCCGTGACCTACCTCGGGCATCAGGTGGGAAGCGGTCTGGTGGCCCCGCTGCAACTCAAAATCGCTGCCATCCAGTCGTGGCAGCCCCCCATCACCCAGACCGAGGTCCGCGCCTTCTTGGGACTCACAGGCTACTACCGGCGGTTCGTGAGGGACTATGGCAGCATTGTGGGACCCCTCACGGAACTCACATCCAAAAACCAACCAAAGAAGGTCAACTGGACCCCAGACTGTCAAGCGGCCTTCGAGAAGCTGAAGGCCGCCATGTGCTCCGCCCCTGTGCTCCAGGCCCCCGACTACAGTCGGGAATTTATCGTCCAAACGGACGCCTCCGACCATGGCATTGGGGCAGTCCTGTCCCAGCTGAACCCCGAAGGACTTGACCAACCAGTGGCCTTCATCAGCAGACGTCTCCTGGCCCGAGAGCAACGCTGGAGCACCATCGAGAGGGAGGCCTTCGCAGTGGTGTGGGCCCTCAAAAAGCTCCGGCCTTATCTCTTCGGTACCCACTTCCGGGTACAGACCGATCATCGGCCCCTGCAATGGCTAATGCAGATGCGGGGGGAAAACCCAAAACTATTGCGTTGGTCCATCTCCCTGCAGGGGATGGACTTCACCGTGGAACATCGGCCCGGACAGGATCACGCCAACGCAGATGGCCTGTCCCGCTTTTTCCGCCTCGACGAGGAGAGTCCCCAAGAGGATGGGTGACTCTCCCCGCCTTCAGCTGGGGGGGGCGCATGTTGGACAGGCCACATGAAGGGCTTGCTCCCTCCCCGCACGACCGGGCCCGAGCCCGGCTCCTCAAGTGTGACACGCAACAACCACCGGTTTCCCGTCTCATATGGGACCCCTGCCCCTGGACAGCTCCACATCATGGACCCGAATCACTACCGGCCCCCTCGCCCGGCTTGGGTGCCATCTTGGACACAGCACCACGAGGCCGCGTGGCCTCCAATCGACCCTAACCCTGGGCCTGGCCAGGCCCCGACATCCCGGCACCACCATCCACCCAGGAGGTGAGCGGACTACTTGGCAGGTCAATGGGAGAAAGAGGTGTCGATGGCTCTCCCCCGCCAGGTGCCGATCGCCCCCGGCTCCCCCGGGCACTGGCTCCACCCCCCTGCTGGGTGTCTGGACTCCCTCATCCCGGACCTCCCGACCTCCAAGTGCGAGGGTCCGGACATCAAAGGGGACCAGACCTATAACTGGGGCAGCTCCAGAGCAGGAAGGCAGTTGTATCCTGGAGTCGAGAGACGCAGTGAAGAACTCATCCTTGACGGACTACTGGCGCTGCCGTAGTCCTGCCTTGCGAACTATCGTCCTGCTTGCTGGCGCTGCCGCAACCTTTCTGCAACCTTCATCGTCGTCGGGACCTGCTGGCGTGGCCGCGGACCGTTTGTAACCACCACCTTCATCGGGACCTGCTGGCTCCGCCGCGGACCGTCGCTACCTTCAACCATCCCGGGACCTGCTGGCTCCGCCGCGGCCCGATCATCTAGAACGCCGAGCTCGAGGATTGTGAGCTATTCCATCTACCAGATTGGTAACAAGACTGTCCCGCTACCCTTTTCCCAATCAAGAGACTAGAACCGAGGGGACCCCTGAGTCCAGACCTCCTTGTACCATTCCACCGTACTTAAAGAATTGCTTATAAAGAACGTTGAACCTTATCCTTGTGTGGTGTACATCTGTGGGGGGGAAGTTACTCGTCTGTACGATCGCTGGAGACGGCTCTCCCCGGAGACCTCTCCCCTTATTCTCGGCCGACCCTCCCGGTCCGTCTAACATTGTGCGACCCTTGGAGTTTCGATAATCATTTTGAGTCCAAAAGGGTAGATTGTCATTGAAAGACTGTACACAGTAGTAAGAATCACTCACAATAAGAGTATTCTCACTGGAGTCCGCGTACTCCAATGCAAGCATCAGAGCACGTAGTTCTGCCAACTGGGCGGGACAGTCACCTAATGTCTGTGTATGCACGGCATAGGATTTGAATTCACCATCCACCATCATACCAACCACAATTGCACAGGCCATGGAATATGCGTGTCTAGAACCCATAGCCGCTTGGGCACTTCCATCAGAGTAAATGATACAACAAAAATCCTCAAGTGGGCGCATAGTCAGAGGAGCAGGATGAACAAACTCATAATGCAAAAACTCTTGTGTCTGCAAAGAGGAATCAAAAATGAACGTTACATCCGGGGATGTGAAGGATGTAGCCCATTGTATCCACCGAGGGTGCAAAGCCTTGGAATTTGGTACACTGGCCTTAGTCTCTGCCTCCAAGGCAGGATACGGAGTAACAACCACAATGCGTCTTCCCTGCAACAGTGCACGTTCCTTAAGAATCGCCATTTGCACTGCTATCAAAACTTTTTCCACAGTGGAAAACCGCAACTCGGCCAAAGTGTACAGGTGTGACTTGTAAGCAATAGGCACTGTGTCTTCCTCATTAAAAGTGAGGTACGTGAAACCCATCGCCCCTGGTACGATTCTTATCACCAGGTTTGTGTGGTTATCACGAGTTGACAAGAACTTAGATTCAAGCAGGTCAGCCTGACAAGATTGCAAGATGGCTGAATGTTCTGGCAGCCAGCACGATTTCGAAAAAGTTGGTTGTATCAATGCATAGAGCGGCTTGATACGCTGGGCATATTCCTGAATGTATGTACGTCCAAAATTTAGAAAGCCCAGTAAGGATTGTAGCTTTTTTAGCATTGTGGGAGTGCAAAAAAGTGTGCATTTCTCCAAGAAGTGAGGAGCCAAGCCTCTACCTTCATTGTTGAGCTCGTAGCCCAGGAACAACACTGTCTATTCTGCAATGTGTGATTTTGCAAAGTTGAATTTTCAGCCAAAATCCGCAAAATGGCAAAATATGCGATCAACATGGCGCAGATGCAGCCATAATTCGTCGTCTGTGAGATAAATGTCATCCACATACGAACATGCATCTGCGTCGAGCCTCTCAAGCAGAGAGACTATTCGAGCAGCAAAAATGCTTGGACTGTTCTTGTAGCCCATGGCCAAACGAAGAACTTGATTTGTTTGCCGCCACAGATAAAACTCGTCCACTGACTACTAAGTGGGGACAAGTTATGAGCAAAGAAGCCATTGGAAATGTCAAGCGTGGTTTTGAACCTTTTACGCACAAGACTATCCACTAGAGCAGAGCTGTGAGTATTCTGCACCGCACACGTACGGCAATGTGAGTTTAAGTGGCGGTAATCCAGTACCAAATGGTAAGAACCATCTGGCTTGGTCACAGTAAAAAGTGGAATATTCATCGGAGACACAGACGTTTCAGTTACACCCCGATATTCCAATTGTTCAGGGATTTCGGCTACAGAGGCTTTCGCCTCACGCCATATGGGGTATTGGGGTTGTGGCTCTGGCATGGACCGCAAAGGGATCTCATGTCGAGGGGAACATTTGTCCCATCCACAGTGAGTACGGTACAACACCGCCGCAAGCGCCTTAGCCCAATCTTCTGCAAATTGCAGCGCCTGCTCCTTCGGCACAGTGTGTGCGAAAGCGGGGATGATCACCTCTTCTCCTTGTGGAGCAGCCAAGACAAATGGTGGGGGCCAGTCGACCTCCGCCAACAAAATATCATAAGTAGTCGTTAGATTTTCCCCCAAAAAACCTTTTATGGTACGTTCTATGTCACCTTCAATTACAAGGACTATTTCATAAAGTCTTCCAGGGGGAGCCACTCTAGTGTCTGCTGTTTCAACTACAACAAAGGTGTCAGTCGCTGTCACCTTCAGTAGTGGACGCAGTGCCTCTTGAATGAAGGTAATCTCCTCCGCACTGTCCAGCAGAGTCAGAGCCCATGTCAGATTCTGAAGCTGCGTTCTCACTATCTGTGGCATATCTGGCTGTTACAGCAGCAACTTTCTTCTTCTGAAACTGGGGTCTTTGACGTGGCGACTCATCCTGCTTGCCTTTTCCATCAGCCTTACAAGGCTAGCTCACGGCTCTGTTGGGCACCTTGACCTATGCCGCCGCCTCCCCCACCGGCCGTTGTTACCGATGTTTCCTGCAAAGAGCGAGGAGAATGTTGTTCAGGAACCTGAAACCTATCAGGCGACTTAATAGTACTGCGGTGGCGCAAATCATATTTACGCTCAACACGGGCAGGTGTAGGCGAAGCGGGACGGGAACCCTGCTTCTGCTGCTGCTGCTTCCCCTGCTTTTTGTTCTTACTCCAATTTTGTTTCTTAACTTTTGGGCGGTCATCTTTATCGGACGACCCTTGCTGAGTTTGCTGTTGCTTCTCTTTTTTTGTGAAAGGCTTAACACCTGAACTATTACGGACTACGGTCTTATAAGCCTCCGTAATAATTTTCGGCAACTGACGGAACTTATCGGCGTCGGGGACCTTGCGAAGAGCATTAGCGACCTGAAAACTTACAGCATCCCCCTTGACATTAGCAAGGACAAGATCACGTACCATATCAAACGCTCCCACGAGGCGCATTCCCAACTCCACTGCTGCCTCTGGTCCGTGCTCATCCTGAACACGCTTGATTACAGTGGGTAAAACAGTCATTGGCGGGGTGCCAAAGCACCTAGTATAGACTGCCGCAAAAATCACCCCCCAAGTTGTACACTCAGTTACGTCAGGCACTAAGTCTTTCTGCAAACTCATGGTGAGAATCCGGTGCTTCTCAACAGGATAAGTATTTGGGAACACTGCTTCCAGTTGGTCAAATTTTTCGGCAAGTCAAAAAGGCATTTCTTCCTTATCTTGGGGATGCTTGCCCATGACCACATTAACCATGACTGGACTAAGTTTGAGTCCACCACCGCCAACTGGATGCGCTGCACCACCCGGGGCCTCACCGAGTGATGTAGTGAACCAGTCCTCGAATAACTGCTACCGATGAGGCATATAGGGGTCGCAGTTGATGAGCTGTCATAGCACCCGCCTGAGGATGGGGGGTGTAAGCAGCTAACACAGGCCAAGTAGCGCCTGGAATGGACAACGGTCCTTGTCTGACCGCTGTAAAAATGTGTGGGAGGGTGCCATTAAACCAAACGGCATGCTGCCAAACAGAAATCAGAATTTCTACTGTCCGATATGGAGCGTACACTGCAGGAGCATCAGCGGGGGTATATGAGTGAAAAACACCAGAATTAGCATCCACCGCGGGGAACGTGACCCATGAGTAATACAACTCAAACAGGTACGCCACGTCAGCAGAGACCACCAAAACCACTGCTTGTCCCTCCAGAGAAACAAGGTATTCCTGCAAATGATTACGCACAGCTACACGACAGTGTGCCGGGATGTCAACCGCAGCCATATCGAAACAGTTATAGAGAAATCCAACACAATACTATAACGCACAACTGGGTAGTAATTCAAAGAAGAAACCTTTGAGAATTATCATGCTTGAAACAACCTATGTAAATATAGGTAGGTTTTTTATCCGTCACTACCGCCAACCGGAAACGATAGTGAGGGGGTTGTAGACTGATGTAAGCACTACTGAAGTGTCTCACAATAAGACCACACTCGTTGGCTGCGCCATGTAACAGGGATTCTGCGCAAACACAGAACTGTTACCAGAGACTTAGGACCTCAGTGAATTAGGGTGTGCCAAAACTCACCTTAGTACCCAACATCCCCTACCAGACTAGCAATCAGTGTCACATTAGCTCTTCGTCCTATAGCAAAGAAACCAATGATTAGACAACCTAGAACATGCTACTTAGGACCATCTCAGTAATGGAGGGGAGTGAGAGCACTCTTTTGTTATATGTTCATACCAGTCCACAACAGGAGTAAAATAGAGACACGGTAAGGTTAAAATGTTTATTTTAACGACATGATCTCAAGCGCAGTATTTTAATCAACATAAGCATACATATGATTAAGAATAATAGGGTCAGCATGGTTACAATTCCATAAAATACAAAAGTAGGAATCATATTACAATGATAGTGCAAACAGTTGATAAAAGCTCCTATTTAAAGCACCCTCCCTATCTAGGAACTATGTATTATAAAACTATAATAGGTCTCTTGAGTTTTCTTAGGGGGACTCCATTTACCTGCCCGCTCAGTAAGTGTAAATTACATCAGGATAGGTTAGTCTCTCTGCATGCCTGGAATCTTCCAAGTGTGTTCAATTCTGGCAAGTGTGCTATGATAAAGGCGCCAGAATCCTACTCGGCTTGCAGCTGCCAAATTGTTGTGTCTAGAATGTGTTACACGGACACACCGATAAACAGGTTCGAACTCAGCAAAAACAGCTAAGCAGTGCTGTGCGCAAAAAGCAGCAAAAAGGAAAAATGGTGTTTAAACTTCTAATAAGCCATGCTAACTTAACATGCACGCAGAAAGAGGCCCATAAACCACACTACAACAGGGGCTAGTGTCACCATGTTGACAGGGAAATTAGTCCCCCCTCACCAGCTTTTACCTGAGTTTAAGTACCAGGTGACCAACATTGATGATATCAGAACAGATCACCCCATGGCCATAGTCAATCTCAGCTGGGGAGGAGCCACTGGCCCAAAGAGTGGCAGTGTCCCCAAACTTGCCTGTAGATTGCCTGATGGGCAATGAGCTAGAGATTTCAGCCTGGGCTGAAGTTGAATACTAGGCCCTGAGAGAGTTAGTGGGGCTGTGAGGGCCACAGCCCAACCCCAGGGACATTTTGGAGTAATGGAGTCTGAAAGGATGGCCCACTCTCCTCCACAAGAGAGCGCAATGGTTGAAGAAAAATCTTCTTCCTCTCAGAGTATAGGTAAGGGTCAGTGTGAGAAGTTAGCCTGGCATATGATGTTCACTATTCTAGTGGGCACCTTGCACCATTCTAAACGACCCTTATTGATGGTGGTTGTAAAGTCAACCTTACAGACAACCTATCCTAGTGGTAGCATGCACCAGCAGTCTTCGGCTAAACTCCAAAGAGCATTTGAAGCTGTTTGTTTTACCAATTATAATCCCTTGAATACCAAATGAAAGGACACCAAACAAGGTATATATCAAATATATATGTCTTTATTTCTAACACAACCCTCTGAACTCTTTATGAGGTCAGAGATCGAAGTACATCACAAGTTACTCAATTAGTATACGATAAGTTGCACAAATACAGTTTTGCCCTAGGGGCCTCAAAAACCATATACTAAGGAAGTGGTATAAGAACCACTTCAGGAACAGGGAATAGGCCTCTGGCATAGGGAATCGCTGGGGCTACACTAGGCAATCAAAGGTTAGGAAGTAGGAGACCCACGGGAGACGCGTGCAGTGTCTAAACATAGTCGCGAGTTACCATTGACTTACAATGGAGAACGTAAAAGTTACAAAGTTAAAGATTTAGGGCACTTCCGGATGGACTACGACAAAACCACTTTAGACTAGGACACTTGAATAGTCAATACCCACGGGAGCACCGGAGTACTCGAGTTACCTCACCCAGGGAAGCCGGGTGCATAGGTGTCTGCAGGTGTCAGGTTTCGTCGATGTTTCCTATGGAGATCTGCGAAGAAGTGCTGCAGGCGACCAGGGAAAAAGTGTCCGGGTGGATCCAAGGGCGGATCAAGGAACTGAAGAACCTGAAAGCAGAGGGGACAGAGTCTCGGTCACTAGCCAATGACCAGGAAGGAACCAGGAAGGAACCAGGCGATGTCGAGGAGATTTTAGGCGAAGAGGTGAAGCTTGTCTCTGCAGCCACGAGGACCAGGAGGTGTTGATGATGACTAGGAGCTGGATTCGAGCTGTCCCACGAAGGAGCTAGTTGACTGCGGCGTCGGTATCTGGATTGGACCCAACAAGTCTTGGCAAACACAATCCACGCAGGAAGTGAAGATTGGCCTCGAGTCAGACCAGCAAGGTCTGGGGAGCTTCTCCTTTGCAGGGAAGCTGGAGCAAGCCTGGAGCAACCAGGCCAGCAGTGTAAATTCAAAAGGAAGTCTTCAGAGGGAAGGCGCATTGAGCTGAAATGCAGGAGCAGGCGTCACGCGGCACTCGTGGAGAGTGGAGGGCTGTGCTTTGGTGCAAATGACGCTCAGGTCTCGGCTTTTTATACCCCAATACACAACTGCAAGGGTATTTCGGGAGATGAGCAGTTAGCAAGATGCAAGTAGTCCAGGGTGTCCGGTACCGCGTCTCTCGTGTCTGCCATGGGTCTCAGCTTTGCTGTGGATGTGGATCGGAGTGAGAGAAGTCTGGAAGTCCAGTTCCCGAGTCGCTGAGTCTTCGGGTTCAGGCAGGAGCATCAACAAAGCAAACCGGCAAGTTACTGGTGGTGCCTGTTTGCACAGGGTGGTCACTCTTTGACCACAAGGGAGATGTCTTCAGTCTTCTAGTCGATATAGAACATTGAAGGTCCATGAGTTTCATTTCAGAGTTTCGGTCCAGGATAATCTAAAGTCTCTAGACACAGCTACTATCTTTATCCTGATTTTAGGGGCTGGATTACCTGCTAGGTCCCTCCTATGGGTGGACCTGGGAAGGGGGTGGTTACACCCCTTTCCCTTTGTCCAGTTTCACGCCAGAGCGGGGCTGGAGTGCGCCAGCAACTGGTTTGAATCGGGCTATGCATGGAGCACCTTGTGTGCCCCAGGCAGTGTCTGGAAAAGCATCTTTCCATTCAACCCACCCCGCCCCAATACACCACAGGCCGTCTGGGCGGGTGCTAGCACCTCCCTCAACAGGAAACCTATTGTCCAGGCCTCCCTTGCTGGAGTTTCGTCCAGCAGCAGGAGGTCAGACTCATGTCTGTGGCAGCAGCAATCATTTTGTGATGCTGAGGCTCTGTTTAATTTAACCGGGTAAAGCAGGAACCTACATGTCTTTTCCCTCTAGAAGAGTGGAATGCTACCCCCGCCGCCAGTACTGGCGTGGGTGGTGTAGTATTTCAAAGTGTTTGACACCTTACACAACATGTTTTGATAAATCCAAACCAAAGTTAGCATTAACCGCGAGGATTATAATGCACTTAAGAGTATATGGTATGGCTATATCATAGAACAGCTATAAGGAGATGGTTCCGAAGCTGCAGAGGGGCTCAGCTCATGCTAGGGCACCCTCTCACATAAAACCAAGCACTCTGCCTCCAGGATTGTAACGGCCTGCCATAGGAGTGACTTATAGGTTACTATGTGTCTATATATAAGGTAGATATAGACATACTATACCTAAGTAAGGGGTGATTACACCACCTTACCCAAGCTGAGTGATCAGCCCGTGGTGTCAGTTTAGATGGCCAGCCAGGGGTTACATAATACATGCTGCAGCCCCTGGTAGGCCTTGGATGCACCTATGCCCTGTGTACCTATGGTATACTATACAGGGGCTCACAAAGGTGACCCAATATCCAATCTGGTATGCACCTAAAGCACATGGAGTCCATTTTATAGGGAGAGCAGATAGCCTGGGGTCCTGAATAGCAGGATCCCAGGGCAACTAAGTAAAAAAACTAGCAAAACATTAGGCAAAAAGTTGGGGTAACCATGTAGTTAGATATCCACCTTCCTACAGTCAGCCTCCTCAGGGAACTGATCCTACCCCTTGTGAAGAAACTGCCATAGAGGTAGTCAGGCCTGACCTGACCACCTCCCTGATGGCAGGGGACCCTTCCAAGGCTGTACCCAGTCTGGAGCAGGTAACCTGCCCATCTCTACCCTACCCTAGCCAGCACAGGGCTGCAGAGGTCAGGGAGATCAGTGAATCCTACAGGGCCCCATGCCCAGAAGAACCCCCCCCATCAGCAGATTAGGGACACCCAGTCTAGTAACCCTAGCCCGGTGAAATTCCTCAACACACTGAGGGATCCCACTTACCCTTGTGTAGGAACTTCCCCCAGATAGACTCTGTTGAGCAAAGACAAACCTGGGGCCAAAAGGGCCCAAACCTGCCATGTCCCTCCAGTGTTTCAACCAAAGGGACCCAACTCCAAGCTGTAGGCAGCCAAAGGTTGACCCTTAGAGCAAGATGCAACTCAGTCATGGAAAGTAAGGCCTCCATGGTGACCAGTGATCTGAGGAAGCTGAGGCCAACTTATTAGGGGCCTCACTTTCCTACTCAGACACCTCACCAGCCTTTTACTTTACCAAAACACACCACAGGTAGCAATTCCCTATAGTGGAGACCCTATCATACCCTTAGGGCGCGGGACTGCTTAGTGGACCATAAGATAGGGAGTAACCATGCTAGTGCAGGTTCTTCCTTATATGGCCACTTAGTCATTAAATGCTGCCCTGGACAATGTTAGTCTCATCTCCTTTCATTTCGGGGAGGAGGGGGAGGTATGTAGGAAGGTAGAATCTGACTTCATGGTTGCCCCCACGTTTTTCCTGGTGTGTTGATGGTATTTTACTTAGTTTGGCTGGGATCCTGCTATTCAGGGCGCAGCCTATCTGCTTTCTCCTCTAGAATGATTCCATGTACTTTAGGTACACTCCAGTTTGGTTACTGGGGTACTCTTAAAAGTCCCTAGTAAAAGGTACACCATGTACCCAGGGCATAGGTACCCTAAAGGCCTACCAGGGGCTGAAGCATGTATTATGCCACCCCTGGGCAGCCTTCCAAAATGACACCACAGGTATGCTACTGCAGCCTGTGTAAGGTGGTGTATGCACCCAATACTTAGATATAGGTTCCCTATATCTACCTTATATCACTATACATGTAAACCTATCAGCCACCCCTATGGCAGGCCTTATCAATCCTGAAGGCAGGGTGCTGGGTTTTGTGTGAGAGGGTGCCCATGCATGAGCAGTGCCCCTCTGCAGCCTTCGGAACCTATTCTCCAGGGTTGTTCTGTGATGTAGCGAGACCATATACTTTTAAGTGCATTATAACCTTGCGGTAAATGCTAACTTTGGAATCGCTGCAAGGAAACATGACGTGTTTGGTGTCAAACACTTTGGAATCATACCCCCCCCCCCGCCAGTCCTGGCAGCGGAGGTATAATAACACCCTCCTAGAGCGAGAGACATGACCACACCGGTACACCCGGTACCAGTTTAAAAGAACCCTGGCATCACAAAATGGATGCCACAGCCACAGCCACAAGTCTGGCCTCCTGCTGCTGGATGAAACTCCGGCAGGAGAGGCCTGAACAATACATTTCCTGTCACAGGAAGGTGTCACCACCTCCCAGACAGGCTTTAGTGCATTGGGGCTGGGTGGGTGCACTCCAAGAGTGCTTTGATGTCTGCACTGGGGGCACATTTGGTGTCCCTGTGCATAGCCCAGTTCAAACCGGTTTCAGGGGTTACCAGCCTCTGCTCTGGCGCAAAACTGGACAAAGGAAATGGGTGTAGCCACCCCTCTTTCCAAACCCTACGATAGCCGGATCCCAAGAGTTTGTCCCACCCCTTCCTTGGGTATAAGATAGGAACCCCTGGCAACAGGACTTTACATTACACCTGGGCGAAACTCTGATTCTTAATCCTGGAACTTCAACGATCTGTATGACGCTGGATGACTGAAGAATATCCCTTGGAGTAAAGAAGTTAATCCCCTGCGTGGCAGGCACCAAAGACACATCTGACCCATTTGCATCTCCGAAGCTCCTGTCGGACTCCAAAGAATTTGCAACACAGGAGGTGGATTTCCAGACTTCCTAGAGGCCGACCCGAGTCCCGAGCAAAGCTGAGAACCATAGACCTTGTGGGTACCGTGGAACTGGAACCCCTGGACATCGTGCACATTTGCAAGTGATTTCGCTTCTCAACAATCCTTGAGGCTGTGCATTGGGTTACTTGTAGCCCAGACCCCGAACAGCTTTTCCACTGAAGATTGCTGGCCTACACTCCTTGAGTGTTCGGTGAGCCGGCCCTTTGTGTTTTCGCTCGGGGAACCTTCGCGATCCCTGGTCCTGTCGACTGGTGGGTCCCTGAGAATGCAACGTTGACTTTTCTTGGGCTTCCTTGGTTGCTCCAGACGTGCCCTGACTATCCACCACTTGGGGAGTCCCCTGGACCTTGCTGGTCCAACCGAAGCATCTGTTTTCTTCCTGCATGGATTTCTGTTGCCAAGGCTTGTTCAATCCGAGCACCGACACTGAGGCACTCGACATCCTTCGTGAGACAGTTCGAATCCAGCTCCTGGTCATCGTCGACGCCTCCTGGTCCTCGAGGCTGCAGAGTCAAGCTTCACCTCTCCGCACCTGAATCACCCGACATCGGTGGGCATTTGTCTATCGTGACCCAGACTCTGTCCCCTCTGCTTTTAGGTTCATCACATCTTCAATCCAGGCTTGGATCACACCGGACACTTTTCTTCTTTACAGCAGCAGCACTTTGCAGCAGGTCGCCATTGAAAACGATGACGATTCCCAACACCATTTGACACCTATGCATCCGGCTTCCCTGGGTGAAGTAACTCGAGTACTCCAGTGCTCCCGTGGGTGTTGGCCTTAAGTCTAAAGGGGTTTGCTTAATGTCCTCTCTTAAGTGTCCTTAATCTTTAAAATTCCAACCGCGTCTTTCCCCATAGAAGCTAATTGCGCTCGCGGCTGTGTTCTCACACTGCACGTGTCCCCCGGGGTTCCCCTGTGTCACTACCTTGGGTGGTTCCTTGTGGTCCCAGTGATTCCACAGGCTCTAGGCCTTGTGTCTAGTTAAGTCGTGGTTCTTATACCACTTTCTTAATATATGATTTGGTCTCCCCCCGGGGCCCAGTGAATATTGTGCTATTTACTGAAGTTCTATTTTGTTTAAAGCGTGTACTTTGTTCTGTATCTCATAAAGAGATTAGTAGAGAGTGTTTAGTAATAAATACACATATTTTATATATATATCTTATGTGGTTCTCCTTTCATTTAGACATTCAAGAGGCTATAATCTGGTAAACCAAGCTGCTTTACACTCCTTCAAGACTTAGCCTAAAGACTGCTCTCCGTAGCTACCACTAGATAGCTTTCAATAAAGGTTGTTTTAAACCTAACATCAATAAGGATTGTTTAGACTTGTGCAAGGTGCCCATTATAACTAGTGGACTGCATATGCAATGCCAACTTCTCACAGAGGGATGCCTGGCTGCCAAGTTAACATCACAGACTTTGAGAGGAAGGTCAAAATCTGTCAACTGTCGTCACTCAATCTCCACGTAAGGAGGTGAAGGCTGGACAGGTTTGGGAGGAGGACCGTTCCCTGCTACTGCGACAGAAGATCCTCCAGAAGAGGCAGACGGATCTGAGGATCGATGGCTATGTGTAATAGCTCAGGATACCAGAATCTTCATACCCAATCCGGAGCCACAAGAATGACTTGGGCCGGATCGCGCCTGATGTTCTTCGGCACACTGGGCAGAAGTGGTATAGGCGGAAAGGCGTATAGAAGACCGCAACTCCACTCACGACGAAACGCATCGCCAAGCGAGTGCCTCCTTGGAAATTCTAACACGCAGACTTGCTGACATTGTGCATTCTCTTCGGTGGTGAATAGATCTAACCGAGGCTCTACCCACTGTTGAAAGAGACCTATCACCACCTCCGAGTGAAGACACCATTTGTGATCCATCATGGACCTGCGGCTGATTTTGTCCACCATGGCGTTCAGTGAACCTGCCATGTGTTGAACCACCAGGGACATGCCCTGATGTTCCAGCCTTGTCCAGAGGCGGAGGGCCTCTTGACATAAGGTCCACGACCCTACCCCGTGTTGTTTGTTGCAGTACCACATGGCAGTGGTGTTCTCCGTGAACACCTGCCCTGCTCTTCACCGGACAGAGGAAAGGAATGCTTTGAGTGCAAGATGAATCTCCCAAAGCTCCAGAAGGTTGATGGGGAGCCCGGACTCTGATCTCCACTTCCCCCATGTGGCCGCCCCATCCCAGAAGTGATGCATCAGTCACCACTGTGAACTCTGGTTGGGTAAAGGAGAGGGATCTGCAGTTGACCAAATCCTGGTTTGTTAGCCACCACTGCAATTGGTGTGCAGTGCCCTCCGAGATCTGGACGCAATGGGACAGGTTCCCCTGATGTTGTACCCACTGGAACGCCAGGTCCCACTGCAGAGCCCACATATGCCATCTTGCATGGTCCACCAGCAGGATGCAGGAGAACCTCAGGCCCAGTAGCCTGAGGGTCAGCCTGACCGAAAATCGGGATAGAGGATGAATGATAGGAATCATAGCCCGAATATACCTGACTCGCTGTTCGAGAGGATAGACCCGAAACTGTGTCGTGTCCAGAACCGCTCCGATGAAGAGGAGCTTCTAAGAGGGAGTCAGGTGTGACTTCAGCATGTTGTTGGAAAACCCCAGTGAATGCAGGTAGGTCAGCCGCAGTCTGGAGGTGGGAGATGACTGCCTGGGGCAAGCCCGCCTTCAACAGCCAGTCTTCGAGATAGGGGAAAACTGGAACCCCTGATCTGCACAGGTGATCTGCGACTACCACCATCACTTTCGTGAACACCTGAGGGGAGCTGGTGAGGCCAAAGGAGAGCACTGTAAACTGGAAGTGCTTGTGGCCTACCATAAACCGCAGGTAATGCCGGTGGGCTGGCAGGACAGGGATGTAAAAATAAGCGCCCTGCAAGTCCAATGCTACCATCCAGTCTCCAGGGTCGAGGGCAGACAGGACCTGAGCTAGCATCAACATTTTGAACTTCTCCTTCCGGAGGAAGCGGTTGACGTTCCTGAGATCCAAAATAGGATGCAGGCCTTTGTCCTTCTTGAGCACCAGAAAGTAGTGGGAATAACAACCATAACCTATTCCTGGGACAGAAACTTGCTTGATGGCTCCCTTGGCCAACAGTATCGAAACATCATGTTGGAGAAGGGCCAGATGTTCCTCCGACATGCAATGGTACGGAGGTGGCATGGATGGAGGGGTAGTCTGGAAGTGGAGGGAGTAGCCACTATTGACTATGTGCAAAACCCACCTGTCCGACGTGATGGTGTGCCAGTGGGGGAGGTGATGGCGAATGCTTCCACTCACTGGCGAATGGTGGCCCTGATTGGTCTGACTAGGAGGGTTTGGAGCTGTAGTGGACTCCCCCTCCCGCTGGCCCCCAGAACCACAGCGGTGATTCCCACGTCCCCGGCCACACAAGGGATGATTAGCTTACGCTGGCCTGTGGCTTTGGGCGGGACGTGGTGGTTCACCCCTTCCATAGCCACAAAAGGGGCAAAAAGCAGACAGTGCACAGCGGGTGGCGGAGAGTTCCAAGGACCTGCCTGTAGAGTGGGATTCCTTAAAGCACTCCAGCGCATTGTATGCCTTGCCGCCGAATAGGTGACGGTCATCAAAGGGCATGTCCATAAGAATGGATTGGACATCCCCTGAAAAACCAGTCAACCTCAACCAGGCGTAGCGTCGAAGGGCTACTGACGTGGAAATCATCCTGCCTAGTGAGTCAGCGGTATCCAGTCCACAGCGAATGGTAAACTTTGCTGCGTCTCTCCCTTTGGCAACTGCACGGGAGAGAACAGCCTGGGCCTCCTCCCGGCACTTTGGTAGCACTTGCGCCACTGTATCCCACATGGAGTGGGTGTAACCTCGCAAAAGACATGCAGTGAATACTGACCGCAGTCCTAAGCTAGAGGAAGAAAACATCTGCTTCCCAAGATGGTCCAGATTTTTAGATTCCCTATCAGGTGGTGCGTTAGGGAATGTGCCTTTGGAGGTAGAGGCTTGGACCACCAAGCTCTCAGGGGTGGGGTGTTGGGAGAGGAAAGTGGGGTGCCCGGGACCGGGCGGTGGTGTCGGGCAATCATCCTACCCACAGGAACCACTGTGTTGGGACTGGACCAGGTGACCAAAAGGATGTCAGTGAGGGCTTCTTTAAATGGTAGCAGGGGGTCTGAAGAGCTCGCTGCCGGTTGAAGCACCACTGTCAGGAGGTTCCTCCTGACAACCACCGTTAGTAGCTTGAGGTGGAGAGCCTCGGCCGCCCTACGCAACACCACAGCATAAGACACTCCCTCCTCTGTAGCCACGGTAGGGGAAGACAACATGCCAAGGTCTGGTGAGGTATCCAAACCACTGGCTTCTGTCAGTTCCTCTCTCCAGTCCGGTTTGTAGCCCAACTGGTCAGTTAAATGGTCTCCAGACCCCTTCCAGCCCTCCTCACCCTCCTTTGTCTGCCAATCTGGTCTAAAAGACCCAGGGTAGAACAAGGGCACAGAATCCGGCGTCTGTCGACTCCAGTCGGGCACCGTGTCTATATTGAGGTTAAGGCCAGGGTCAATGCCGGCAGAGGACACAACCGGCGTCGGCTGCGGATGTGATGCTGGTGGAATCGACGCCCGGGGAGGTGTAATCAGGTCGACCAGTGCCGATCCGGATCCAGGCCGGATCCAAGGTGACCCTGCTCTGCCAGGACTGAGGCCGCCGGCGTCGAAGGCCTAGGGCCCCCAGCCGAGTCCGTGCGGCCCAAAGGCACCCCGGCCTAGTCAGGCTGCTCAAAGATGGCATGCATCGCTTCGTAAAATTGGCGAAGCTGGGCAGGGGTTGCTTCGGGTCCCGGAAGGGAGGGAAACTCGGAGTCGACCCTGTGGGCTCCGCATGCGGAGCAGAGGGAGGGGAACCACCCACATCCCTCATCTTGTCGGCCGACCGACGGGGAAAAGTCGAAGAACAATGATGCTTCTTCGACTTCTTCTTGTGCTTCAATTTACTTGAGGAGTGCAAAGACTTGGAAGAAGACTGGTGGTGATGGCTCGGCAACTGGTCCCTCGACCTCCAACATGACCTTGTGCTGGGACTCTAGAAGCTCCTGCAAAGACTTCAGATTCATGGTCAGTGTTAGAACTGGAGATTTCTAGTTAGCAATGGTTTGCACTTTGGTCCAAATAGGGACCCTTGCTTCTAGTCAGGGTAAGGGGGCTACACTCCTAAAATAACCCCTGCTCAACCCTGTGGTAGCTTGGCACAAGCAGGAAGGCTTATGTCAGAGGCAGTGTGAAAAGCATTTGTTAACACATACAGTAATACAGTGAAAACACTACAGATGAACACCACACAGGTTTTATAAAAATAAGTATTCCTTATATAGACTTAAAACTAAACCCAAATGACAAAAATCCTCAATATAGTTTCAGAAAAATTACTTTTAGATGATAGAAATAGCATAGTTCAAATAGGATGATAAATGCGACACATTTCTCACAAAGTACCTTTGGATGCCTCATGCAAGATAAACAAAAGGTTTGCAGGGAGATTAATGCATCGGTTCCTTGCTTTGGGGGAGGCGATGCGTCTGCTCCTCAGTGCTTGCGCAAAGTAGGCGATGCGTCTGTTCCTTACCGGAAAGGAGGTGATGCTTCGATCTCGTGTTACGTTCCGGTTGCGATGCGACAAGGTGGCGCCTTGATGCGATGCGACGATCCAGTGCAATGCGACAAGATGGCGCCTTTGATATGATGCGACGACGTGAATGCAATGCATGCACGCCCGACCGCCGTGCAGCGACCCTGGAACTTCTGAGCCGGGACAGGCCTTGCGACACGCTTCTCCGGTGATGCAACGGCGACCTTTGCGGTAGCGACACACTTCTCTGGTGATGCGACGACAAACAACTGTGACGGAGATACGCTTCTCCGAAGATTCGACAGCGACTTTTGCGGTGGCGACACGCTTCTCCGATGATGCGAAGGCAACAGCTGTGGTTGCCACAAGATTCTTCTCGTAGGATCGCGCTTTCAGCTCCCAACAATACGCAGGCTTCTGCAGACAGAATTCCCAGCAAGGAAATTCAGGGGGGAGCTGGGGGTGAAGTCTTGTATCCCAGAAACTTCAGCAGGAGGCAAGCACAATTCAAGCCCTTGGCGATTCTTCTTCAAGATGATGAAAGTTCAATAAAGGTTCCTTCTCCTTTCCTTGGCAAATAAGCAACCACTGCAGGCCAATCCCAGAAAATAGCACAGTGGCCCAGGGGCAGTCAAATCCTTCCGCTTCTTTGGTTCCTCTCCTTGGCAAAGGTTTGTCTTGATTCCCAAAAGTGATCTAAATTCTTGGGGGTCTGGGCCCCAATATTTATACTAGTAAATCCTTTGTCCTCTGAAGGCAGAGGGTGCCTGTGCCCAGCCAAAACCAGTTCTGTGCAGCTTCCTGGCAGGAGGTGGAGACATCATTTTTGGAAGCAGACCTGGCCCAGGTAGTTGAAAGGAAATCTCCTCCCCATACTCTCTATTCTATGAGGGCTCAGGGGAGTGAAAGGAAATCTCCGTCCCCCACTCTTTATTCTGCCAAGGTCCTATTCAGCCCAGCCCTGACTCATCAGACTGCTGGAGCCCAAGCCCTCTTGTCACTCACAAACTAGACATGCAGTACACAACCTAGCAGAGGCAGGCTGGATGATTAGTTAAGAAAATACCTACTTTCTAAAAGTGGTATTTTCAAACACAGAATGTAAAAATCACCCTCACTAAAAGATGTATTTTAACATTCTGAGTTCAGGCATACTAAATTCGTTTTTCTACCATGTTCCCTGGGTCAGTTAGGATTACAAAATGTTCTAATCAAACTGCACATTCTGGCCTACGGGACAGGTAGCCTTGCAATAGTGAAAAACGAAATTGTCTGTAATTCATTATCGGACATGCCACACACACCAGGGCATGTCCTATCTTTTACATACAATGCACCCTGCCCTTGGACCTACCTTAGGGATGGCTAACATGTAGAAGAGGGAATGTTTAGGGACTGGTAAATGGGTGCACTTACCAAGTCGACAAGTCAGTACTACACTGCACACAGACTCTGCAATGGCAGGCCTGAGACACACTTTACAAGCTGCTTCTGCGGGTAGCACAATCAGTGCTGCAAGCCCACTAGCAGCATTTGATCTACAGGCCCTGGGTACACATGGTGCACTGTACTAGGGTCTGACAAGTACATCAAATAAGACAATCATGGAGTCACTAATCCTATGAGCAAAACGAACGCGGAGCTGACCGACGACACCTTTCGACGCGCAGGGGTACTGCTGACTAAAAAATTCTCTGGATCCAGTCTGACGCCTGGGGGTAATTCTAAGGTAAGGAATCCATAACTATTTATTTCAGATCTATCATGCATATGCTTGTATTTGTTTGTGTGTTTTTTGTGAATAGATGAATACAAACATGTGTCAACCCTGTCTGCGCAACACGGCAGCGCCTGCCATCTGACTAAAGGCGGTATAAGAGATGGCCATTGCCAAATCGATAACTTCCGATGAGGTTCTCTTGCCCTCTAAGAATATTTATTTTGCCTCCTTCCTCTTGTCCTCAGGCAGAAATTCTAGACAAGGAGCAATGTCTTACCACATCTGCCTATCATACCTCCCAAGGATGGCCATGGCATTGAAGGCTCTGATGGCCGTTGCCTCCAGCATGGAAAATCTATCCCAAATACTGTCCAACCTACACCCTTCCTTGTCTGGCAGAGTGGTACATGGCGAAGCAGGGCTCTTAGATTACCTTTGAGTGGCTTGCATTATTACGGAATCAGGCTTTGGATGGTCAATGAGGCATGCAGGAGAGTCCTCAGGTGCCCGGTACTACTGCACAAGTTACTTACCTTCGGTAACGATATATCTGTAAGAAACAGTAGTTAGTATTAGATTCCTTACCTTAGAATATCCCCAGGCGTCAGACTGGATCCGGAAAATTTTGCGTAGCAGTACCCCTGCACGTCGGTAGGCGTCGTCTGCGGCTCCGCGTCCGTCGTCGGCGTCGTTGATGCCGGGATGACATCGTCGGAGTACTTGGACGCCGCCCTAGCGCGCTGGCGTCAGTTCTTATACATAGCTTTTCCGCGCCAGAGACGCAGAGCCATGATAAAAACCAACACTGGTGCCATGAAACTAGGGCCCTGAAAGGGGATGACCTTAACCCTAGATATCGGTTCGCAGAACCGGGAGGATGGGTGGGGCGGTAAGGAATCTAATACTAACTACTGTTTCTTACAGATATATCGTTACCGAAGGTAAGTAACTGTGCATCTGAAAGAAACAGGTTAGTATTAGATTCCTTACCTTAGAATAGATACCCCAGCAATACCAACCCTGGTGGTGGGTCTGCGAACCAATGATCACACCAGAAAGTCCTGGAGAACGGAACGGCCAAAGAAGCCTTCTCTCCGGACTTGGCTGTTCAGGCAGCAGTGTCTTGCAAACCTGTGCAGCGAGGCCCACATAGCTGCCTGACAGATGTCCTGAAAGGGGACTCCCCGACCCAGGGCAGTAGTAGCCGCCGTGGCCCGAGTGGAATGGGCCCTCAGCCCAACAGGAGGCTCCTTCTTAGCAAAAGAGTAGCATACCTTGATGCACAACACGACCCACCGAGAGATGGTTCGCTTGTGCACCGCCCGACCTTTCTTAGCGCCCACGTAACCAACAAAGAGTTGGTCATCCACCCGGAACTGGCGTGTGCGATTCAAATAGAATGAGCGCGCAAGTTTTGGGTCCAGACAGTGGAGATTCTCTTCCTCTTTCGAGGGATGCGGAGGCGGAAAGAGGTGGACAAGGTGATGGACTGCCCGATGTGGAAGCCTGTGACTACCTTGGGCAGGAAAGAGGGCCTCGTCCGCAACACAACTATGTCCGGATGGACCGAAAGGAAAGGAGGTTTAGAGGAAAGAGCCTGGAGCTCACTCACCCTCCTGGCAGAGGTGATGGCAACCAGGAATGCAGTCTTGAGAGTAAGGAGACGAAGAGGACAGTTATGAAGTGGCTCGAAAGGAGCGCACATCAGATAAGTCAGAACAAGGTTCAAATCCCACTGAGGCATCACGAAAGGAACAGGAGAAAACATATGAGTGATTCCCTTAAAAAATCTATTTACAACTGGGGACTTGAACACAGACGGCTGATCAGGGAGACTTAAGAAGGCGGAAATAGCAAAGAGGTAGCCCTTGATATTGCCCAGAGCAGAGCCCTGCTGGGCAAGAGAAAGAAGAAAGAGGAGAACCTCTGAAAGAGGGGCAGAAAGGGGATCCACAGCCTTTGCTGGGCACCATGCCCCAAATTTGTTCCACGCGTATACCGATTTTGTGGAGGGACGCCTGGCTGCCAGAATCACATTACATACTTCAGGAGGCAAGTCAAATGGCCTCAACTGCCGCCGCTCAATTTCCACGCATGTAAGCGGAGACTGGACAGGTTCGGGTGGAGGACCGTCCCTTGCTGCTGTGACAGAAGGTCCTCCTGAAGAGGCAGACAAATCGGGAGATCGACAGACATGCTGAGTAGCTCGGGATACCAGTATCTTCGTGCCCGGTCTGGAGCCGCAAGGATGACCTGGGCCCGGTCGCGCCTGATCTTCTTCAGCACTTTGGGCAGAAGTGGTATAGGTGGAAAGGCGTACAACAGACCGCAGCTCCACTCGCAACGAAAAGGGTCACCGAGCGAGTGCTGCCTTGGAAATTCCAACGAGCAGAACTGATGACATTGGGCGTTCTCTTCTGTGGCGAATAGATCTAACCAAGGCTCTCCCCCCTGCTGAAAGAGGCCTTGTGCCACGTCCGAGTTCAGATGCCATTCGTGATCCATCATGCACCGACGGCTGAGTTCATCCACCCTGGCGTTCAGGGAACCTGCCAGGTGTTGAACCACCAGGGTCACGCCCTGATGTTCCAGCCACTGCCAGAGGCGCAGAGCCTCCTGGCATAGGGTCCACGACCCAACCCGCCCTGTTTGTTGCAGTACCACATGGCGGTGGTGTTGTCCGTGAACACCTGGACTACAATCCACCACACAGAGGGGAGGAATGCCTTCAGTGCAAGTTGGATCGCCCGCAGCTCCAGAAGGTTGATGGGGAGCCGGGACTCCGCCGGAGACCAGAGGCCTCTGATCTCTGCCTCTCCCATGTAGCCCCCCCAGCCCTGGAGAGACGCGTCCATCACAACTACGTGCTCCGGTTGGGGTAGGGAGAGGGATCTGCCGCTGATCCAATCGCGGTCCGTGAGCCACCACTGCAACTGTCTTGCCGTGCCCTTGGAGATTAAGACATGGTCGGACAAGTTGCCCTGATGCTGGGCCCACTGAAACTTCAGGTCCCACTGCAGAGCCCGCATCGGCAACCTGGCGTGATACACCAAAAGGATGCAGGAGGCCATCAGCCCCAGAAGCCGCAGCGTCAACCTGACCTAGACTCGGGATAACGGCTGAAAGATTGGAATCAGAACCTGAATATCCCAAACCCGCTGTTCGGGAGGATAAACCCGAAACTGCGCCGATTCTAGAACCGCTCTGATGAAGAGGTGAAGGAGGTGATGGCGAACCCTGCCCTCCACTGGTGACATGTGGGCCTGAAGGCTCGGACTAGGAAGGCTTTGAGGCGGATGCTGCGGGGGTGGATGTGGACTGGCCTGGCCGCTGTCCCCGGGCACCGCCACGGCGGTTACCACCTCCACCACCGCGCTGGATGTTAGTCTGCAGCCTGTGGCTGGCAGGACGTGTGGGGGCTCCCCTTCCTTGGCCACAAAAGGAGCAAAAGGCAGCAGGTTGCTGGCGCGGGGCCGACAGGCCCATGGACTTAGCCGTAGCTCTGGAGTCCTTAAAGCGCTCAAGCGCACTGTGTGCCTTGTTGCCAAAGAGGCGACGGCAATCAAACGGCATGTCCATAAGGGTGTTTTGGACATCAGACGAAAAGTTGGCGGACTTCAGCCAGGCATGGCGACGAATCGCCACAGTCATTGCCATCGCTCTACCTAGCGAGTCCGTTGTATCCAGTTCACACCGGGTGGAATACCGTGCCGCATCTCGACCCTCCGCAAGGGATAGGGCGAGTTTAGTCCAGGCCTCCTCCAGACATTGTGGCAGCACGGCCGTGACCGTTTTTCACAGAGAGTGGGAAATAACGGCCCAAGAGGCATGCGTTGCCAACTGACCGCAACCCCAAACTCAGTGAGGAGAAAATCTTCTTGCCATAATGTTCGTACCTCCTGGATTCCCTATCGGGGGAGCCGTCGGGAATGCGGTCTGGGAGTTAGAGGCCTGGATGACCAGGCTCTCGGGGAGGGGTGGGTGGACAGGAAGCAAAGGTCGCCCGGAGCCGGGCTGTGGCGTCTGGCCACGTTCCTATCTACAGGCGGCCCTTCAGTGGGCCTGGACCAGGTGCCCAGAAGAACGTCAGATAAGGCCTCATTAAACGGCAGCAGAGGCTCCGAGGAGCACACCTGCGGTTTAAGGACCTCAGTGAGGAGGTTAGTCCTCACGGCCGCGACGGGGACTTCAAGGGATAAGGCCTTGGCCACCCGCATCAACACCACACTATAGGCATCCCCCTCCTCCGTAGCCACGGTATCGGGGGAGACAAAACCAGTTTCTGGCGAAGTGTCCAGACCACTGGCATCCCAGAGGTCACCTGCCCAGTCCTGAAAAGGCTGGCACTCACGTGCCAGAGGGTCCTCAGACCCCTCCCAATCCTCCTCACCACCCATCTCCTGATACTCAGGGTCAAAGGATGGGGCCGTGTCATAGAAGTAAAAATCTCCTAGCGGCGTCAAATACGGCGCCGAGTGGCGTCGCTCCCGCTCCGGACCCGATTAGAGGATAGGACCGGGGACGGCATTGTCCTGGGACGGCGTCAGGGGCGTGCCACAAGGGTCGGCCATTAGCCCTATCTTATTCAATCTTTACCTCTGTCCCCTGGTCAGACTGATTAAGTCCTTTGGTATTGCGGTCATCAACTACGCCGATGACACGCAACTTATCTTCTCTTTTGAAGGTAGGGATGCGGTGTCTCAGGAGACTTTCCATCGCTGTATGACAGCCACCCGGATTGGTTGAGTCAAAACTCCCTGCAATTTAACAGCTCTAAAACTGAGGTACTGCACTGTTTGCTGGATCGTACCCCTCGGCCGTTGCCGTTGGACTTTTGCCTACTTCTTCCCAGGGCGCTGTTTTGGCGGCAGACTCTGTTTGGAACCTGGGTGTGATGTTTGGATCTAACTTACAGTTAGACACGTTTGTGAATAAAAGAGTGGCTACCTGCATGATGTTGCTCCGCACACTATGGAAGATCCTTCCCCTGCTCCCAGTCCATGCCCGACCAGAGGTAGTGCGTGGTATCATCTTAAGCAGACTCGACTACTGCAACGCACTACTTCTGGGTACACCAGCTACCCTGGTGGGTAAACTGCAGAGTACAGAACATGGCTGCCAAGCTGGCTCTTTCTCGTCGGCGCCCTGATTCATCTTCCTTGGCGCTTATGGACCTTCATTGGTTGCCAATCTCCCAACACATAGATTTCGAAGCACTATGTTTAGTGTTTAGGGCCCTTCACAGGCAGGGTCCGTCTCCTCTGGAGGAGCTGTTTTCTTGGTATACGCCTGCCAGATCTCTTCGCTCCTCGTCAGCCTGCCTGGTGGTAGTCCCTAAGATCTTGAGGACCCGGATGTGAAACTCCCTACCTCTGTCTTTGAGAAGCCTGGGGGACCTTCCTTCCTTTAAAAAAGGATTAAAAACGTTTCTCTTTCCTAGGATAGTGTAAGTATTGCAGCAGTGTAACATCGCGTATGGTCTGCTAAGAGTCAAAGCGCCAGGATACCCTTTGGGTGATAGTTTGCGCTATACAAATATGCGATACATACATACATTATAATGCACTTAAGAGTATATGGTATGGCAATATCCCAGAACAGCTAAAGGACATGGTTCCGAAAGCTGCAGACAGGCTCAGCTCATGCTAGAGCACCATCTCACATAAAACCAAGCACTCTGCCTCCAGGACTGTTAAGGCCTGCCATAGGAGTGACTTATAGGTGTATATGTGTCCAGATATAAGGTTAATTATAGGTATACTATATCTAAGCAAGGGGTGATTACACCACCTTGCCCCAGCTGAGTGATCAGCCAGTTGTGTCAATTTGAATGGCCAGCCAGGGGTGGCAAAAGATATGCTGCAGGCATGGTCTGGATCTTACTCTCCAGTGGTTGATTAGCAGGCCCACAGCCACATTAAGTCGAAAACCAGTGAAGCAAAAAGCAAAAAGTGGGGTGACCATAGGAAAGCAGACCCTACTCTCCTACACAACCCCCCCCCCCCCCAAACGCAGGGACATTAGACTAACCTTGAACAGTTGTGTCTTCATGTTCTAAGTGGAAGTACCTGGAGAGTCCATCTGCATTACCATGGTCAGTCCCTGGGCGGTGCTCCACTGTAAAGTCCATCCCCTGTAGGGAAATGGACCACCTGAGCAGTTTGGGGTTTTCACCCTTCATATGATTTAGCCACAAGAGGGGCTTATGGTCGGTCTGAATCTTGAAGTGAGTGCCAAATAAGTATGGTCTCAACTTCTTCAGGGCCCACACCACAGCAAAGGCCTCCCTCTCAATGGCTGACCAACGTTTCTCTCTAGGGGTCAGCCTTCTGCTAATAAAATGGGCTGGTCTTGACCATCTACATTAAGTTGTGAAAGCACAGCTCCCACCCCCAACTCAGAAGCATCTGTTTGGACAATAAACTCTTTGGAGTAGTCAGGACTCTTTAAGATAGGTGCAGAGCACATGGCCTTCTTCAGGTCATCAAATGCCTTTTGACAGCTTACTGTCCACTGAACCTTCTTTGGCATCTTCTTTGAAGTCAAGCCATTAAGAAGAGTCACAATGGACCCATAGTTATTAACAATCTTTCTGTAGTACCCAGTCAGGCCCAAGACAGCTCTGACCTGTGTCTGGGTGGTTGGAGGAGCCCAGTCCTGGATGGTCTGGATCTTACTCTCCAGTGGTTGAACCTGACCCCCACCTACCAGGTGGCCCAGGTACACAACCTTACAATGCCCTATCTGGCACTTGGTTGCCTTGATAGTGAGGCCTGCCTTCTGCAGAGCCTCCAAAACCTTCTTCAGATGAATCAGGTGATCCTCCCAGGTGGAGCTGAAGACAGCAATATCATCTAGATATGCTGCACAAAGGTCCTCCAACCCAGTGAGGACTTGGTTCACCAACCTTTGGAAAGTGGAAGGTGCATTCTTCAAGCCAAAGGGCATTACCACACATTGATAATCACCTCCTGGGGTTGAGAAAGCAGTTTTGGCCTTGGACTCCTCACCTAACCTGGTTTGCCAATAACCAGTTGTCAAGTCAAATGTGCTCAAAAACTTGGCAGAAGCCAATCTGTCAATGAGCTCATCTGCCCTTGGAATTTGGTGAGCATCTGTCCTAGTGACAGCATTGAGACCTCTATAGTCCACTCAGAACCTCATCTCTCTCTTACCATCTTTGATGTGAGGTTTTGGTACAAGGACTACTGGGCTAGCCCAGGGGCTCTCTGATGGCTCAATCGCTCCCAGTTCCAGCATTTTCTGCACCTCAGTCTTTATACAGTCCCTGACATGGTCAGGTTGCCTGTAGATCTTATTCTTCACAGGCAGACTGTCACCAGTGTCCACCTCATGGGTGCACCAGTTAGTCTGACTAGGTGTCAATGGAAACATATGTCTAAAAGACTGTAGAACTTGTCTGCAGTCCTGTTGCTGCTGGTCAGTGAGGCTGCCAGCTAAGGCCACACCATCAACTGAACCATCATCAGGGTTCTGAGATAGCAAGTCTGGGAGAGGGTCACTCTCTTCCTCTTGCCCCTCATTTGTAGCCATGAGCAATTTCATGTCTGCCCTGTCAACATATGCCTTCAGTCTATTGACATGGAGCACCCTGAGGGGGCTCCTGGGAGTGCCTAGGTCCACCAAATATGTGACCTCTCCCTCTTTCTCAACAATGGTGTGGGGTCCAGACCATTTGTCCTGGAGTGCTGCTGGGGCCACTGGCTCCAACACCCACACCTTCTGTCCTTGCTGGTACTCAGTCAGCACAGCCTTTTGGTCATGCCAAGCTTTTTGGAGCTATTGGCTGGCCTCAAGGTTTTTGGAAGCCTTCTTCATGTACTCAGCCATCCTGAAGCGGAGACCAAGTGCATAGTCCACTATGTCTTGTTTAGGCTTTTTGAGAGGTAACTCCCATCCTTCCTTCACTAGACATAGGGGTCCTTTTACAGGATGTCCAAACAAAGTTCATAAGGGCTGTATCCAACCCCCTTCTGTGGGACCTCTCTGTAAGCAAACAGAAGTCAGGGTAAAAGGATGTCCCATCTTCGCCTAAGCTTTTCAGGTAAACCCTTAATCATACCCTTTAAGGTCTTGTTGACTCTTTCAACAAGCCCATTACACTGTGGATGGTAGGGAGTGGTGAATTTGTAATTTACACCACACTCTTTCCACATTGCAGTTAAGTATCCTGACATGAAGTTGGCACCTCTGTCAGATACTACCTCCTTTGGAAAGCCCACTCTTGAGAATACTCCCAGGAGGGCTCTTGCCACAACAGGAACTGTTGTGGTCCTTAGGGGAATAGCCTCTGGATACCTGGTGGCTTGATCCACCACCACCAGTATAAATCTGTGCCCAGATGCTGTTTGGGGATCCATTGGTCCAACAATGTCTATCCCAACTCTCTCAAAGGGTACCCCCACCACAGGTAGTGGTATCAGGGGGCCTTTGTAATGCCACCTGCTTTGCCACTGGCTTGGCAGGTTACACAGGAGCGACAAAACTCCTTTGTATCTTCTGACGTATGGGGCCAGTGAACGTGAGGGACAAGCCTGTCCCAATAACCTTGACACTTGCTTAAATCGCGCTGCGCCGCGCGAGTATTGGATGCAGGAGCTCTCTGGTATACTGCCACACTAGAACTACAGGGAATCCTCAATAGAACTTACCCGCATTTTAATTGTTGGTCACCCACACTTGCGGGACAGAGGGACCTCCATGGTGGGCTGGGTTCGCTTTGTGCCGTCTTTTTGCCGCCATATTGGGTGGGGGTTTCAGGAGGCGACACAGCTTAGGCGCCATCTTAGTTGAGGGGCCAGCGGCTTGCCCTCACAGGACTTCCGCGATCTACGGCATAAAGGATGGACACCTCTCAAGCGCGCAGCGTAGGCACGCAGCGGGCACGACGTAGGCGCGCTGGAGGTGCGCCAGAGGTAAGCCTGTTTGCGCCCGTTCGTGCACAGGTCGCGCCGGGAACGCTGCCTCTCATCTACCTACCCGTATCACTTATTCGAGAGACGAGCTCATAAGTATGGACCCCCCTCCGATACTGAGCTGTCAGTCTCATACCACTGCTAACCGTCAAGAGACCTTGTCCTGTGGTTTGCTTAACGTTAGATCTCTCAGCAAGCACCACGACGAAATTGCACTACTCATAGAGTCTCACGAGCTAGAAATGCTCTGTATGACAGAGACATGGACTAGTGCGGATAGCACAGTAGACCTAGGTCTTGCCTGCCCCCCGGGCTACAAAATTAGACACAAGCCTCGGGTAGGGACTAGAGGTGGTGGTATAGGCCTCATCTATAGAGAAACTTTGGATATCTCCCAGTTAGAGACAAGATAAATCCCAGGATGCAAACTAATGGGCTTTTCCTTAATAGGACAAGGAGGAGTCTTGCACTCCGGGTTATTGTGTTACAGACCCCCGGCTAGTGCCTTGTCTGCTGTACCCGAGTTGGTAGATCTGATTTACGAGCTCTCCAACTCCCATACTAGGATTATGGTCCTGGGAGATTTTAATCTGTGGCCGGACGGACCTACGGATCTAGCTTATAAAGAGCTGGTTCAGTCCTGCTGCAATATCCATCTGCAGCAATTGGTACTTTCTCCGACTCATTCAAAAGGTCATGCTTTGGACTTGATCCTTGCAGATGCTAGTCGGGTATCGGTACGGAACATCATCCCCCAATGCTGGACGGACCATGCCCTTGTCCATTTCTCCCTGCTACTCCCTGTTGATTCTTTGAAGACTGGCAGGATAGGAGCCACCTCAAAGGTGGGTAGGCAATGGTCAAGGCTCCTGAAGCAGTCGAGCCTGCCAGCCCTACTGGCAGAAGGCTTCTCTTTGGGATGCAGTGCGGAGGAGAGCTCTGTAATCCTCAGTCAGAAAATCTCTAATTCACTGGATGAATTTGCTCCTTTGCGGAAAATCAGAGACAGGGCCAAACCTGCCATGCCTTGGTTCTCCAAGGAGCTTTTCCAGTTGAAACTGCAGTGTAAACGTGCGGAGCGTGCCTGGAGGAGACAGTATCTTGAGTCTGACAAGGCTCTCTTTAAACAGGCATTACTGGCCTACAAAGCCCAGATCAAGTGCGCCAAAGCCAGTTTCCTTGAGGAAACATTATTGTCAGCGGCAAACAAATCTCAGGCACTGTTTAAGATAGTTAAGGGTTTATCTCGCCCTGCTTGTGCCTCCAATGACATCCCGGCCTCCCAACTGCACTGTGATTCTCTGGCAAAGGCCATTGAGGACAAGATCACTTCCATCTTGAGCAATCTGGGCACTCCGGGCACCTCTGCCCCCCAAGCTATGTCTAACTCTACATTGGGGACTACCCTCAAGATCTCGGAGCTGGATGCTAGGCAAGCCCGGCTGAACAGTTTCCCCCTCCCGTCCTTTGAGGATTTTTGCTCCGTGGCGGACGGGATCTCATCGGGCTCTCCCTTTGACCCGTTGCCATATAAATATTGGAAACTGTTCCATGAGGAGCTTTTCCCCCCTCTTCATGCAATTTGTTGCCAGTCCTTCAGTACTGCTCGGGTTCCTGACTGCTGGAAGCTGGCTGTGGTATCGCCGCTTTTGAAAAAAGATACACTGGATCCCACTTGCTCAGCAAATTACAGGCCTATTTCACTGTTTCCTTTCCCAATTAAGATCTTGGAGAAACTGGCGACAAAACATCTGTCCAGCTTTCTAGAGACTAACATCTGCTTGGATGAGGCTCAGTTCGGCTTCAGGCCAGCCCACGGTACTGAGTCTGCATTGGTGACCGTGCTGGATGACCTTCGTTCGCGTGTCGACCTGGGTTCGGCAGCCTTTTTAGTGCTGCTCGACATGTCGGCCGCGTTCGACACGGTCAGCCATGCCATTCTGATCAGGAGACTAGAGGAGATTGGGGTATCTGACCTGGCCCTGGAATGGTTGGTCTCTTACCTTGGTAACAGACACAAGGTGGTAGCCTTACTGCCCTACCGTTCTGACATCAGGAAAGTGGGGCAGGGCGTACCTCAAGGGTCGGCCATTAGCCCTATTCTATTCAATCTATACCTCCGTCCCCAGCTCAGCTTGATTAAGTCATTTGGCATTGCGGTCATCAATTACGCCGATGACACGCAACTTATCTTCTCGTTTAAGGGTAAGGATGCCGTGTCGCAGGAGACCTACCACCGCTGCATGACAGCTACCGCAGAATGGCTAAGTCTGAACTCTCTGCAATTCAACAGCTCAAAAACCGAGATACTGCACTGCTCAATGGATCGCATCCCCCGGCCTTTGCCACCGGACTTCTGGCCTTCTTCCTGTCAAGGTACAGGGGCAGCAGCAGTTTTAACTCGGAATCTCGGGGTGTTGTTCGAATCTAATCTTCAGCTAGACGCGTTTGTCAATAAAACCGTGGCAACGTGTATGCTGCTGCTCCGAACATTGCAAAAATTCTTTCCTTCCTCCCGGCCCATGCCCGCCCAGAGGTAGTGCATAGTATCATCTTAAGCAGGCTTGATTACTGCAACGCGCTACTTCTGGGTGCACCAGCCACCCTAGTGGGTAAACTGCAGCGGGTGCAGAATATGGCTGCTAAGCTGGCTCTCTCCAGACGGCGTCTTGATTCCTCTTCCTTGGCGCTCATGGACCTCCACTGGCTGCCAATTACCCAGCGCATTGACTTCAAAGCATTATGTCTTGTTTTTAGAGCCCTCCATGGCCAGGGGCCGTCCTCGCTGCAGATTATGTTTTCCTGGTATACTCCCGCTAAACCCCTTCGTTCCTCATCAGCCTGCCTGGTGGTAAGCCCCAAAATCAGGAGGATTCGGATGGGCGGCCGCTCTTTCAGATTCGCGGCAGCTAAGCTGTGGAATGCTTTACCCTTGCCTTTAAGAAGCAAGGAAGATCTTTCTTCCTATAAAAAAGGTTTAAAAACACACCTCTTCCCCAGGATAGCGTAAAGTATGAGGCAGCATGAATTTGCGTATGGCTGATCAAGTCAAGAGCCAGGATACCCTTCGGGTGACAGTTTTGCGCTATACAATACAATACAATACAAGTCTTGTTCTGGCCCAAGTGTCCTGCAAGGGGAATATCATGGGCTATGGTAAAAAGGAAACCCCTCAAGGACTGAGGTATGACCAACCTCCTGGAAGCACCAGGCTTGGGGTCTCTAGCCTCAGAATAAAGGAGCCCTTCATCCCAGTACACTTTGTGGGTACCTGTAGCATTCCCTGCAGCCTCAGAAGCAGCTTGCTATCTGAGGGGTTCAAGAGAGGAACAGTCTAACTGTGCCTGCCTCAAGTCTGCCCTTGAAGGTCCCCCTGTCCCCAGAAACTCAACCTGCTCAGGTTCAAGCTCTTCTGGGACAGTTCCCTCAGAGGTCTAACAATCAGCTTCCTATGAAGGCTGATCTTCACTTGAAGGCAGGGGGGAAGGCACTGCCTTGACCCTATTGCTCTTTCTCTTGGAAGGTACTTGGTCCATTGTTTCAGGATCCAAGACCTGTTCAGTGAGGCACTTGTTGGCCTGTGACCTGGTCACAGCAAGGACATGTGATGATATACCTAACATCTCAGCATAAGTCCTGTACTCCACGTCTGACCACTTTGAGTTTTCAAGGTCATTGCCCAACAGACATTCAACTGGGAGATCTGCACTTACCATAACCCTTTTTAGGCCAGTTATCCCTCCCCAGAAGATATTAACAACTGCCACACTATGTGTAGTGGTGACATTGCTGGCATTGGTAACTAGGTAATTGTCACCCAGTATTATCTGACCAGGGTCCACAAAGTTAGGTGTCACCATTGTGACACTGGCACATGTGTCCCTGTATGCTTGAGCCACTTTGTTATTTATCAAAGGTGTCTGTCTGTACTTGCCCAGAGTACTGGGACTCACAGTAGAGGACATAGCCATGTCCACATCACAAACTAGAACAGCCTGAGTTGGTATTCTGATTAGGCCAGAATCCATCTCAGTTCCCAGGGTTAACCCTACTATACCCTTGGATTGATTACTACCACTGACAGCTGAACTAGGGGGTGCAGTTGCCTTAGGGGCAGCAGTGGTAGGGGCTGAATCTTTCTTGGTGCAATCACTAGTCCAGTGACTAATGGATTTACAGACATTACACCAAGGTTTCCTTTGGTCATCTTTCTTCTTCTTCTTGGAAGTTTGGGAACCCCCTCATTGGACTTTTGGGGCCCTGTAGAAGACTTCTGGTCTTTTTGTTTCTGCTCCCAACCCTTCTGGTCTGCCTTTTTTCTGATCACCACCTTGGACCTGTTTTTTCTGCTTAACCCTGGTTCTGACCCACTTATCTGCCCTCTTTCCCAATTCTTGGGGAGAGGTCAAATCCGAGTCAATCAGGTGTTGATGCAACTGCTGGTTCTGACAATTATTAAGGATTTGCTCTCTCATGATCAAATTATACAATCATGTATAGCCCTTAACTTTACTTCCCAACAACCAGCCTTCCAGAGCCTTAGTGGCACAATCAACAAAATCAGTCCAGTCCTGAGTCTGTGTCTTCTGGGTATCTCGGAACATCAACCTGAACTGTTCAGTGGTTATGCCAAACCCATCAATCAGAGCACTCTTCGGGACAGTGTAATTGTTAGCATCATCATCACTAACTGTGAGGAGCTTATCTCTACCTTTTTCTGAAAAGGAGAGCCCCAAGATTGCTGCCCACTGACTTTGGGTTACCTGCTGTACTTTGCAGGCCCTCTCCAAAGCTGTTATCCATTTGTGGATATCATCCCCTATCTGGTAAGGGGGCACAATCTTACTCAGGTGTCTATTCTCATAGGACCTGTCTTTATCCTTAGGGATACTGTTGCTCCAGTGGGTTCTACCCCACCTAACTTCCTTTCTCTGTCAAAGGCAAGTTTCTCCTTGGCTAGGGCAAGTTCTTCTCTCTCAATTCTGAGATTGACTTCCCTCATCCTAGCCAGGTGTTCTCTCCTCTGAGGAGATGTCATTCCCTTCTGAGAACCCCTAGAAGCATTGGAGTGATGGGAGTCGCCTGAGTGAGACCTCTCCCTCCTATACCTCTGGTTAAGCCTGCTTATGGGCCTAAATGAAGCTAGTCCATTCTCAGCCCCAAGCTGGCTTAAGTTAGCCTGGCTAAGTCTCCTGACCTGGACCTGGCTACCATCCTCATCAGATTCATCCCCCACCTCATCCTCATAATCCTCCTCCTCATCTACAAGGGGGGGGGATGGCATCTTCAGTGGAGGGTAGGACCTCATCTGTATTCCCTGTAGGGACTACACCAGAGGCCTTTTGAGCCTCATACTCATCTAAGAGACCTAGGAGGTGTTGAAGTGTAGGGTTAGACCCTTGTTTCAGTTTTCTTCTTCTACACAAGTGCCTCAGTTCCTTGAAACTGAGGATAGCAAATCTGGAGGGTACCTTGGGAGGGTTACCTTCCACAGGTTGGAATCCACTGGGCTCTCCTGTGCCAGACATTGCTCTAGTGAGATGTAAGTGATGCACTTACCTACACTGAGTGTTTTCCTACTGAACCTCTCTAGGAGTTGTAGTCAGGGTGTGCTAGGCCCTTTGCTCTACAACAACTAAGTTCAGTAGAACTTGAGTATTCTAGACTTGTTTTATATGTACCTAAAGGTACCTGTATGATCTTTCAAATAATATTGCAAAGATTACAATTGGTAAAACAACAGCAAGCTCAAATCCCAACAGCTGCACACCAATGTGAGAAGTTGGCCTGGTATATGATGTTCACTATTCTAGTGAGCACCTTGCACCAGTCCAAACAACCCTTATGGTGATGATTGTAAAGTCAACCTTATAGACCAGCTATCCTAGAGGAAGCATGGACAAAGCAGTCTTAGGCTAAACTCAAGAGGGCATGTGAAGCCAGCTGTTTTACCATATGCAATCCCTTTAATACCCAATGAAAGGACACCACACAAGATATATATTGAAAATATATATGTATTTTATTTCTAAACAAGCCCCTGAACTCTTTGTGAGCACAGAAGCACAAGCGCATAACAAGTAACTTAATAGAATAGACAAAAGTTGCACAAATATGGATAGGCCGGGGTGGCCCGCTAAACCATATACTCAGAAAGTGGTATAAGTACCACGTCACAAACAATGGTAAGGCCTAGGGCCTTGGGAATCGCTGGGGCTACACTGTACTAACAATGGTTAGGGAGCAGGAGACCCACGGGATGGTTGTGCAGTGTCTAGAGGCACACACGTTTGCACATTGAAGTCAATGGGTGCATAAAAATCACAAAGTTAAAGGTTTTGGAGTCTTCCGAATGGACTAGAACTTAACCACTGGAAACTAGGACACAAGGGATGTAAACCTCTACAGGAGCACCGTAGTACTCGTGTTACCTAACCCACAGGAAGCGGGTGCATAGGTCCAAAAGTGTGCCGGGTTTCGTCGTGGAGATCTATGGAGCCTTAGAGAAAAGATTCTGCAGGCGACCAGGAGAGAAGAGTCGGTTGGATCCAAGGGTGAATCAAAGATGTAGCAGAACTGAAAGCAGAGGGGACAGAGTCTGGGTCACTAGCCAGTGACCAGGATGAAACCAGGACGGAACCAGGCAATGTCGGGATGCGATCAGGTGCTGATGGGAAGCTTGTCTCTTCAGCCACGTGGACCAGGAGTCATGGACGATGACCAGGAGTCAGGTACGTACTGTCCCACGAAGGCTTTCGCTGTTGGCGGTGTCTGCTTCAAGATTGGAGGCAACAAGCCCTGGCAAAGGCAACCCACGCAGGATACAATGTCTGGTTCCTACTCAGACCAGCAAGGTCTGAGGGACTGCTTCTTTTGAGGGAAGCAAGGGCCAGTCTGGAGCAACCAGACCAGCAGTGGAAAATCAAAGATTCGTCGCCAAGATGGCCACTAGCCAGTGGGCAAGTGACCGGGAAGGTGCGTCGAGCAGGAAAATGAAAAAGGGCCCCACACAGAACTCGTGGAGTGTGCAGGGCTGATCTTCGGTGCAGATGCTGCTCGGGGCTGGGGCTTCTCAATCCCCAATGCACAGCTTCGAGGGGACCTCGGGGGCTGCACAGTTAGCAGGTCGCAGACTTTTCAAGATGGCCGGGCCCACGTCTCACGTCGCCTCCACGGGTCTCAGCTTTGCAGGGACTGTGGATCGGGCTGTTGTATATCTGGGAATTCAGTTCTTGTCAGGCTCTGGGCTTGGGCTACGGCAGGAAGCGGCGGCAAAGCAAGTCGTCGACCACTGGATGGTGCCTGCTTGTGCAGGGTGGTCACTCCTTGAACACAAGGGAGATTCTTCAGTCGTCTTCTTCCAAAGTAGAGTGATGAAGGTCCAGAGTTTCGTTTCAGAGTTTCAGTCAGGATAATCTAAAGTCCTAGTGACTCAGCTCCTACCTATATACCAATCTTAGGGGCTGGATTACTTGCTAGGTCCCTCCTATGGGTGGGACTAGGGATGGGGGTGGTTACACCCCTTTCCCTTTGTCCAGTTTCACGCCAGAGCTGGGGCAGGGAAGCCCCAGCACCGGTTTGAACTGGCCTATGCATGGGACACCTTGTGTGCCCAAGGCAGTGTCTGAATCCTTTCAGCCCTCCCTGTCCCAATACTAAGTATGGGCGGAAAATCTGTTTCGCTCGCGGATTTTGCGGATTTTCGGTAAATTCGCAATCCGCGAGATTCGCGAATCTCCCGCAAAATCCGCAAATCCGCGAGCAGCGGATTTTATGGCTTGCTCGCACTGTTCGCGTGAGTTCGCGGCTTCCCAGTACAACTTCGCTCCGCGCGAATAAGCGCTAAATTGCAGATATACGATCTTAGCAAAACTGAAACTACTTACCATGTTCAAAAGTTCAGGCTCATCATTAGTAGCCATTTCCTGTAGTGCTTCCTGAGGGGCCCCTCCAGAGTTCAGTTGCCTACTTGCAACTATTATGTGACCCTGCTCTGAACCTCAGAATAGTTACACATATGCCACAAAGGTCCTGAATTACAGCTAAGGGAGACAAGCAGGAGCCAGGCTGGAAGTTCAAATCCATTAATCAGCCCCTAATTCATTATTGTCAGTTGGGGCAGGGCAGGTGTTGTAACTAATTTTGCAACAATGAAAGCACTTAGCAAGTGCAAAAGATCACTAATCAGGAAGCACTAAGGAAGCAGGTGCCAGCTAAAAAAATATTCTGTGACACATTAATCAGCCCCAAATTAATTCAGGTCACTTGAGGCAGGGAAGGTGTGCTTTGCTTTGCCACAATAATGTACACTGACTGGACAACCAGAGGGTGCTGTGATGAAACAGAGGGTGGCATGGGTGGGCCAGAGGGTGGCATGAGTAGTCAGAGAGTGGCAGTGGTGACAGAGAGTGGCAGTGATGAAGAAGAGTGTCCCAAACAGGCTGGACACGTAAAAACAACAAGTTCACAAAACTTGCGACCCGACAGGTAAGTTCGCGTTTGCGAAATTGTACAAAACCCTCGCGAACTGGCAGAAACCCGCGCGAACACAAAAAAAATCCGCAAATTCGCGAGAATTCGCGGATTTTGCGAATTGCGAGTTCGCAAATCCGCAAAATTCGCGAATGCGAGATTCGCAAAATTCGACCATGCTTACCCAATACATGAAATCCTGTCAGGGGGCGTCTAAGTACTCCGACGACGTCATCCCGGCGCCAACGACGCCGACGACGGACGTGGAGCCACAGACGACGCCTACCGACGCGCAGGGGTACTGCTACGCAAAATTTTCTGGATCCAGTCTGACGCCTGGGGATATTCTAAGGTAAGGAAATTCTAATACTAACCTGTTTCTTTCAGATTGTCTACTTTTGGAATGACTGCCGGAACATAGACTGGAGTTTATCAGCTTAAGGCCTTCATGCCACAGGAAGTCAACAATAGGGATTGCCCTAACAGAACGCTGCGTGGCAGCCTTGAAATCATACAAGAAGCCTTCTGCTTGTTTGACCGGCATGGGGAGATCAAAGTGGTTTGATGCCGTCTCTAGAAGGTCATGGTAGCCGCTGATCTGCTTGCGGAGAATCAGCCACTGGAAGGGTGGGAGAAGGCGGTATGTGTGCCACAGAGTCGATCCATTCATCATGGATATCAGAATCCATTTGAAGCTCCCCTGCTTTCAATTGTTGGTCACCACTGTCTAATGTTCGAGCAGGAATCTGCAGGGGAGTAAGGAATTTTGTTTTGGTGGTGCAGATAGAGCTTCCTGATCTAGATAGCAATAGGGTCCTCCTGTAGAGAAGTTGAATTTTGAGCTACATTAGAATCAGGGAAACGCTTGTAGTAATCACTGAGCATCATACGCAGGTCCTTGACCAGATATATCGGCACATTAATGGACAGTTCCTGCTGACGGTCCTCCTCTTCCTGCTCATAATAGGGGTAATGCTCCTCAAAAGTGTCCAAGTGTTGCATGCCTGTATGTCATCTGTCTGAAAAGGAATATTCACCTTCCAAATGCGCAGAAGGCTCATCTGGTGTGAGAAAGTGCCCTCTTTCTTGCATGGTATACCCCCACTTTTTGTGCATTGCTGATGTACTTGACTGAGTGTGCCCTGGGCTCCTGCCAATCAGGTACACAGGGCCTGTGTTCCTTCCCTAAAACAGCATTGAAGCTGTTAGAACTGGCTATTTCTGGTTGGCTAAGGCTGACGCCAAAGCTAGGCAGAAACCACCATTCTAGTCAGGGCAAGGGAGTCACACGACAAGATAACCCCTGCTCACCCCCTTGGTAGCTTGGCACGAGCAGACAGGCTTATCCCGGAGGCAATGTGTAAAGCATTTGCGCCAGCACACAACAGCAACAACATCCTAGGCACACCACAAAAGGAACTTCACACAAGGTTATATAAAAATAACTTCTGTTTTGTAAAAACACATCAGATAGAAGTCACACATGTACATTGTGCCAACTGGCACAGGCAATATTCACAAGGGATTATTTACAGGACAGGGCCACATGGGCCACTGTCAGAATCAACACTTTTAGAAATAGCACTTCTAGAACTTAGAATAAGTATAGCACAAAATAACAGTTATAGATCACATCCAGTAACTACTGGGAACAGGTAAGTACCACCTACGCAACCCTAAACACCTTAGGAGAATGTCACGCAGGGAACCAGGACCTCACTAGGACCACCTGTACTAGAAAGAACAACCACCTAAGAATAAAATACATTTAGGGGTATAGGTAAGAACACATTACACATGATGCAAAACAAACATTCAGAGGTGTAGGGAAAGAAAACACATGATGCATAAAAACACATTCAGCGGTGTAAGGAAAGAAAAACACATGATGCATAAACCAACACATTCAGAGGTGTAAAATCAAGGAAGACACATGATGCATAAAAACATTCAGAGGTGCCAGAACATAACTCAATAGCGCAAAAACACATGATGCCTAAAAACATTCAGAGGTGTAAGATCAAGGTGCGTAATCATATTAAATGCATTACATTTCCTAGCACCACATCACATTGCGCAATTACCATCACATAGATAATCACATTGCGCCTAAATAAAATCACATACCAGCCCCCATCCAATAAAGGGACTAAAGAGCCCTGTGTCCAGAATGTCAGGGCACGCTGCCATGCAGCGCCAGTCAGGGGTGCGCCACTGGCGCAAACCTAAACGTTGCAGCTGCCCACTAATTGCTGGGCAGCTGAGGACAATCCCAAGCGCCTAAACGGTGCAGCTGCCTACTAATTGCTCAGCAGCTGAGAATCATCAAAACTGCGACAGGGCCCTCACTGGCCCTAGGACAGAACTGCACCAAAATGTAGGAGCCACACAGGCTCTAGGCAACACTGAGCAGAACGTTGGAGCCACACAGGCTCTGACACAAATATGCCCCATGGAGCCCTCAGGCTCTGAAAACAACTGTGCCCCGATTGTTGGAGCCACACAGTCTCTAAAACAAATATGCCCCATGGAGCCCTCAGGCTCTGAAAAAACTGTGCCCGAACGTTGGAGCCACACAGGCTCTAAAACAAATATGCCCCATGGAGCCCTCAGGCTCTGAAAACAACTGTGCCCCGACACCTCCTCTCCTTTTCACAGCCCCGGGCCCCACTCACCGGATCCGTGGCCTCCTTCTCCGGTCTCTGGTGGCAGGACGTCCTTTCAGTAGCGCGGGGCTCCTCTCCTCATGGGAGCCACGCAAGGACTACGCCGCACTGCCTCTCCTTTCTCTCCTCGGGCCGGCAGCCAATCACGGCGCGGCTCGGGGAAACGTCATCAGGGAATCCCGGGCCGGTCAGCCAATCCTAGCGCGGCATCCAGGGCGAGCCTCCCGCGGCCCGCCAATCACAGCGCGGCATATCCAGCGGCCATTACCATAGACGGCTCGGGCCGCGGCGGTGAAACGAAGGGGGCAGAATGAGAGGTGGGCACCCTCGCTAGATAAAATAAATAAATAAACGGAGTGGCACCCGTAAATTAACTAAATAAACGGGGAATAAAAGCAATACCAAGCGCTAGAGGACCAACAAGGTCCCAGTGGAAATAAAAGCGCTCCCAGGCGCTTAGAGCAGGGATAAAGCGCTCCCGGGCGCTTAACAGTGAAAGTAAAGCGCTCCCAGCGCTGAAGGCACAAAAAGTCCAGCAACAAAGTCCCTCTTGACCTGCAGCAGTCCATCAGGTATCCAGGGGCTGGGCAGGGCTCAGGGAGGCAAGCCTTCCCCTGAGCCCAAGCAGCAGCACGCCCCTGGCAGATTCCAGTTAGAAAAAGAACATTTTTAGAGTGTCACAGCACCCTTTTTATACCCAAAATCCTTTGTCTAAAGGGTGCAGGCAGTGTGAGAACCAGCTAGAACTGGTTACAGGGAATTCCTTTCACTGGCCAGGCTAGGGACATCAGAAGTACCCCATGGGGTGGAGCCAGCATTGTGTAGGGAAAACCCAGACCCATTCAGGACCCTCAAACCAGACGGTCAATCCACAAGCAGGCCCAGGCTCACTCCTCCCCTCACATCAGCATGCTAAACACTCCATTCACCACCGGGGCAGACCCTCCCAGACTCTTGGAGCCAGGCTCAACAGCCAGACTCAGCCAATCACACGCCAGACACAAATTACACAAATATGCCAACTTCTTAAAGTGGCACTTCTACACTAGACACAATTTTGCCGCATATATCATTACGCAGCATTCAATCTCACAAGTTCGCACATACCAAACTTGGCCCTGCACTCCCCACACATCAGGAACTACCATGGACACACATATTCCCCATGCATTCCTATGGGAGGGCAGGTCACTCATCACACATACACAGAGAGCTCGCGCACTTTACACTGTACCACAGTGAAAAAGTGCGCAGAGGCCTAAAATCACCAACACCAGGTCACAGAAACAGGCTAGGAAAAAGCAAAAAGTCTCGGGGTGAACCTGCCAAAAGGGCCGGGTCCAACACAACCCTCTTCCAGCCAAAACGCAGGGTAGACCAATATCGCCACTGATGGGCTTCCCTGCTTTGGGCGACAAAACACGGACACGGACCCGCACGGCAGGGACACCCTCCAGTTTTTCGCCACTCTGAACCCACATGGTTTCCTCCAAACAAGAACTCTCTGACCCAACTAGGATACCCCACTGGTACTCTCTAGTCATCCACAGCCAGGACCAGGCCCTAGGCCATCCAAATATCACAGGTCCTGACCAATCCACAGAGTGGGGGGCAGTAACCCCTGGCACACAATAGCCATTCTCCACTCTCCCTCTCAGTGTAGGTACAACTACCACTGATCCTTCAACCTAAGGACCACACCCTCAGGCAAAAAGTCTCGGGGTGAACCTGCCAAAAGGGCCGGGTCCAACAGAAGCCTAATCCCAATTGGCATCTCTGGCCACATATGAGCCCCTGGTAATTTGTACCCTAAGTACCCAGGGCACTGTGACCAGAGAACGCCCCTAAAGTTTGCAGCACTTAATGTTCCACCCTTAGAGGCCCTGTGCCCAGACACACACACACTGCCTTGGCAGCTGCATGTCTTGGTACAGAACAAAACCAAGAGTCAACATTGGCACACATCCCTGTGTGCCATGCTCACAAAACTCTGCCCTGGCATACATCAGTCACCCCTTTAGCTGGGTGCCCTATGCCAGTGGTGAGGGTACAGGTGCATGAGCCCTGTACCCCTACAGCACCCAGGGCCATTCCTGGGCTCTATAAGTGCAGTGCTGCCATTAAGAGTATATGGTGCTGGGAGGTTGTCATCACGAACTCCCCAGCACCATAATGGCTACACTGAAGACTGAGAAGTTTGGTATCAAACCTCTCAGCACCTTAAATCCACACTGATGCCAGTGTGGGATTTAAAGTAAAATGCACGACTGAGGGCATCTTAGAGATGCCCCCTGAAACTCGACCAATTCCCAGTGACCTGACTGAGTGGCTGTTGAGGCTGCAACACCCAGACATGTTCCTGGACCCCTGGGTCGAGAGCTTGCCGCTCTTGGTGGCCTGAAATAATGCACATCCTGGGACGAGGTGCCAGGTTTCCTTCCCCAGGATGGGCAGGGTTCACGAAGGAGATGCTTCAAAGGCATAACGCCTTTGCGAGCTTCTCCAGACCACTTGCTGTACTCAGCAACTGGTCCCCACTGGTTCTACCCCCCACTTTGGGTGGGAGACCTGGCAGGAAAAACAAAGTGAGGAAGAGAGGTAAGCCCACCTCTGTCAACTCCACCCCTAGGGTAGGGGAGGCGAGGTGAAGCACAACCTAGAGTCCCCACCATCTTGAGTATGGGGGACCCAGCCAACCAGGGACAGGTACTTGCCCCCCTGCCTCTGGAGAGTGGCAGAATAGGGTGTGTACCAACCCCAGGGAAGGGACCCATCGGTCCCAGACCTTTACCTACCTGTAATCGCCTCAACATTTAGTATTTAGGGGAACCCTGAACCTTCCTTCCTCAGATCCTGATTCCGAAACTACAAGAAGAACAAGAAGAAAGAAGACCTCCTGTGCAGCTGCTAACAAGAGGACAACACCAACTGACTTGGCCCCAGCCCTACCGGCCTATCGACCCTCGAACCTGCTCCTGCTAAACCCCGACATCTCCAGTGGTCAGCAACCTCAAAAACCCAGGAGGACCTGACTGCCTTGCTCAACTAAAGACTGCGACTCCCACAAGCAGTGGCTCTGCTCAAACATCTGCAACCCCGGGCCCTGGCCTGAAACCACGAATCATGCCCACTCTGCACCCACCGAGCCCGACCTGAGCTAAAGTGGACAAAGACCACGAGGACGTCCCCCCGGCGACTGTGACCAAGAATCCAGCACTCAAGGACCCCCCTCGACGCTCCTGACGACGCCTGCAGCCTCAACACCAGGTACCCCTCCAACCGCGACCAGCAGAGAGTAAGATTTCCCGATGCCTAAAGACACCCCTGCACCCGGCACCCCACGGCCCCCTGTGCCCAACTCCAGGGTGTTTACCCAACCTACAGTTCCCCAACTTACCCCTCGTAGTGGTGGTCGTACCTGAAGAATCACCGTCCCAGAGTCTGCAGCCTTTGTTCGTCTCGCAGCTTTCCCATTGAAATCCTGTTGGACTTGGCCCTTCTGACAGCTTCACCCCTAGACTTTTTGCTTGTAATGGTGACCTGGTGATGGTGATTTTTGGGTTCTGCGCACTTTCACTGTGTCCCAGTGGAAAGTGCGTGCGCACTCTGAGTGCATGTGATGAGATAGGCCTGCCCTCCCATAGGAATGCATGGGGAATGTATGTGTCCCTGGTAGTTCATGATGCGTGGGGTGTACAGGTTCGAATCTGATATGTGCGAACTCGTGAGAGTGAATGCTTCGCAATGGTGTGTGTTGCATGAGTGTGTCATATGTAGAAATGCCATTTCCAAGAGTTGGCATATTAGTGTAAAATATGCCTGGCGTGTGATTTGCTGGAGCTGGCTGGTGAGCCTGGCTCCAGGAAGGCTGGGTGGGTCTGCCCGGTGGTGAGTGTGAGATTAGCATGAGTGATGTGTGGGAGGAGTGTACCTGTGTCCTGGATGAGCTGGGTTTTCCCCACATAATGCTGGCTCCGCCCCCCTGTGGTGTGACTGAAGACCCTAGCCCTGCCAGTGAAAGAAAGGGGTGGTTGGGCCATCAAGGGTACTCAAGGACCAGCTGCGACTGGGTCTGCCCCCACCCTGTGCCAGAACAAAGGATTTGGTGTATAAAAATGGGGCGTTGTCCCCACTGAAACTGTTCTCTGCCAGGATCCTACTTGAGGGGGCTTCTGCTGCTGCTGCTGGGCCAGAGGACCGCCACTTGGACTGTCTCCCTGCCTGGAGACCCAGTGAGCTGGCTCTGGACCCAGCCTTGCCGCCCCCCTGCCTTGCTACAGGGCTTTGCTGGACTTTGCTTCTGCTAAGCGCCTGGGAGCGCTTTACTTGGGGCCCTAGCGCTTGAGAGCGCTTTCTTTTTGTCCTAGCGCTGAGGGAGCGCTTTATTGGCCTCTAGCGCTGTGCGAGCGCTTTTATTTGGGATTGTAGCGCTTGGGAGCGCTGTGATTGCCCCCTGGCGCCTGGAGCGCCCAATTGGTTGAAGCCGGTGCCACCCGGCATTACCTTGGCTGTAAATTGCCGCCCTGGCGCTTGGGAGCGCCTTATCAACCTTTTAAAGCGAGTGCCCACCTCGCTGGTTTTGAATAATCGAGCGGCTGCCCACACCGCCTTTACCCCGGGTGAAAAGCACCGCCGCCGGCCCGGAGATCTACCAGGAGGCGCTGTATCCGCCTCCCTTCCAAGGGAGCCATTGGCGGCCCTTACAACCGGAAGCCAGGCAAGGAGAGTGAAGACGTGGGCTGGCTTCCAAGCAGGCCGGAAGTCCCGCCCTTGAGCCGCGCTGGGATTGGCCCAGCTGGGGAAAGCTGCAGGGAAGACCGAGACACCAGCGCAGGATCGAGTGGGGCCCCCCCGGGGAACGGGAGGGCCCGCCTGGCACCTGGTGAGCAGAACAGAGGATCACCGGAGGCCGCCCGCAGCTGAGGAGAGGAGCCGCAGCTGAGGAGAGACGCGCAGCACCAGCAAAAGTCCCGGTGAGTGCTGCTCCAGTTCTCGAGGCTCCCCCCAACCCAAGGCATTCCTTAGAGCCTAAGAGAGGCTCCAGCAACGGGCACATTGGTCCTTAGGAACCCCGAGGCTCCAGGTGGCATTTCCTTCGTTTTTGAGCCTAAGAGAGGCTCGTGTGGGCAATACTTGGTTCTCTGAGTCCCCAGGAGGGGGACTCCAACTACGGCCCCATTTCGTGTTCAGAGCCCTGAAAGAGGCTCCAGACATTGTGTGCAGAGCCCAGTGGGGCTCAGGGGGGCATTTGTTCTACAGAGCCTGCGAGGATCCCCAGCACCCAAGGGCATTGTCGGTTCTAGAGCCCTGAGAGAGGCTCAAAGGTGCCACAGTGTGTTTATAGCCCCAGAAAGGCTCAGGAACATTGCGTACTTTAGAGCCCAGCGAGGCTCTTTGGGGGACAGTAGATTTGGTCAGAGCCTGCGAGGCTCCAGCGTTGACCCTCATTATCTACACCAGTTGCCCAGCACTTTGTGGGCAAGTGCCACGTTTAGGCCCCCTGACTTTGGGACACAGGGCATCCTAGCCCTAGAGAGGCCAGTTGGCCTAGGGACAGTCACAGGTGGTGACTAATGTGAGTTCTGGCGCATTTATGATTTATGTGCCAATGTGGTTACTGCGCAATGGTTATTGCTACACCTCTGAATGTATTGTTGATGCATCATGTGTTTTCCTTCCTTACACCTCTGAATGAATGTTATGCATTGCATCATGTGTTATGTTCTTACACCCCTACAGGTAGTGTGATATGTAGGTGGTTGTTTTCTCCCTAGTACAGGTGGTGCTAGTGAGGCCCTGGTTACCAGTAGTTACTGGTTGTGTACTACAGTGATTTTACATTCTATGTGCTATTTTTAAAAGTTTTACTTCTCAAAGTGCTGATTCCTGACAGTGGTCCAGGTGGCCCTGTCTTGTAAATATCCCCTGTAAATTCTGCCCGTGCCTCTGGCACAATGTAAAGTGTGTGTTATATCTAATGTATGTTTATTGGAATACAAAGGCTATTTTTTATATAACCTTGTGTGGAGTTTCCTTTGTGGGGGGCCTTGGGTGTTGTTGCTGGGGTGCGTGCGCAAATACTTCGCTCATATCGCCTCCAAGTTTAGCCTTGCTGCTCGTGCCACGTTACCTAGAGGGTGAGCAGGGGTTATATTGGCGTGTAACTCCCTTGCCCTGACTTAGGAGTGGTGGTCTCTGACTGACTTTGGCGCAAGCCCTGGCCAGCCAGGGATCCCATTTCTAACATTGGACGCAGCGGTGAGGATAATGATTTGTGTTTGCGTTGTACCACAGTGGCAACTGGCCACTACAAAACTCTGCATTTTAGATGACCACATTTTAGGGGATTATTGGTTTTTTTTGAAGTTCCATTATTTTCTTCTCCTGAAGGTATCATTGTTTAATTGTGTCCAGTACATTTGTTCCCCTGCCCTGCACCCAGAGTTTGGTACCTGTGTCACGTGTGGTAAGGTTGAGGAATCAGGGGTGGTAGAAACTGCCTTACTAGTCCGAGGGAGGGGTTGTGTGTGAATGAATGGTGTGTGGCACTAGGCAAGTGAGTGTGAGTTCTCTGGGAGAGGGAACTTGCTGAACCCTTGTGAATTGTGTACTCCTGTCTTAAGCTCAGACCCTTAGGTTCCCTGTGTGATCTTGTCTCTAGAACGTCCTGCCAAGATGGAGCTTGTCTTTGATCTCAGTGATCTAGTTTGGTACAATACGCAGGAGTTGGAAGGGTTCTGTAGAGAGAGAGACATAGGGGTGGATGGGTCAGATACTAAGTACGAACTTAGGAGCTACCTGGTCCGATGGTGTAAGGAACAAAGGGATCTTGAGCGCAGTGAGGAAAGGGCCCGGGCCTCACACCAGGAGGGTGGTGGGTCTGTGGGGAGCCCTGAAGATTCAGAAGAGGAGGAAGAAAATGATAGCACAGGGACGCCAGCAGATAGTGAGGACCCCATAGATAGGGAGTCCCTTGCTGGGTCCAGCGCAGGAGGCAGCGCCTCATCCCTTTCCCTGTCCCCAGAGGAGCTGGAAGATAGGAGGAGAGAAAGGGAACACCAGTTTGCTTTAGAAAAGCTCAGGTTGGAGCATGCCCAGGCTATGGCGCAGCTGGAGCCTAAGAAGCAACAGCTAGAGACTGAGATGGTCTTAGCACAGGAAAGGATAGAGGAGGCTGAGAGGGCCTCCACCAGAGGCAAAGTAGCTCTGGAGGGTAGACTATCCCCTGCGCGCAGTTTTGATTTTCTGGGCTCCCCAGGGAGGGTTGAGTCCAGTGGTGGCAGCTATTTAAATCTCAGTGTAGAAAGTCCCGCTCCCAGTTCCCACAGTCTCGTACCTGTTTCCCTAGAAGAGGAGTATAGGTTGAAATTCAGGGGCAGTAGGAAGCTGTCTCACCAGTCTTGGGAGGAGTTTGCAGGGGACTGTCAGTGTGCACTGATTGAGTGGTTTGAGGTTCCCACGGGACCTGATTTTGACAAACAGTTTGATCTTATTCTCAAGGAGCAGGTGCTCAGTCGTTGTTGGCCGGAGTTGCGGCAACACTTGTTGAGGTGTGAAACCATGGATGGTTGGGAGCTTGCTAGTGAAGCAGACCGCTGGGAGAGTGCTAGAGGTTCTCTAGAGTCATTGGTGAGTGACTCCAAAAGTAGTGCTTCAGGTATCTTCCAGCCCAGCGTGGTGGAAGAGGCTCAGTGTAACCCAGCTAGGTCCCAGGATAGCGAGGAGGGTGTAGGGGCTCACTGCCTGGCTCAGTGGAGCAGGAGTGAGGGGGAGACCGAGGGTCCCCAGACGCCCGAAGCCCTGCCTCAGGACTTGGATGGTTTCTTGAGGGAACACCAGGTTGGGGACCTAGGCTGTCCTGTTAGGCCATTTGAGGATGATCTCCTAGTGTCTAGGGAACCTGGAGCATCTGTAACTAGAGCTCCAGGGGTTCCAGTGTCCGGCAGTGCTACTCCAGGACGGAGTGCACAGAAGTCCGAAGTGAGGAGTGATTGGGGGATGAGTTTCCCAGTGGATGCACCAGAGGACCAGAGACTAGCCAGTTGGGCTAGATCTTCTTGGGGGGACCCAGGTAGCGCCACTTCTGTTCTGGGGGATCTTCATGCACAGTCAGGTGGACAGGGGACGGGAGATCTGCGCCAGGCAGACAGTCACACGACACATGGGTCATGTGTCAGCCTCAGGGGGATGGCGTGTGAATCCCCAGAAGTCCTGGAGTGCCAGGCAATTATTCCGCCAAAGGTTTTAGACCGGAGGTTGGGAGGCCAGGTTCAGGTTCAGCCTGACCTGAAGGGTAGGACGACTGTAACCAGTGTCCTGACCGGTTCTTCTTCCAGAGGAACTTCTCCAGCTGGGAGAGGGCAGACCTCTGGAAGGGGGTGCAGAGGGTGGGAGAGCCCACCTCTGACCCCGGTACAACCTGAGTGGATAAGCCCTGGGTTGGAGTGGCGTTGTAAGGGTACCCCTCGCAGGAGGAGGAGGAGGAACCCTAGAAGAAGAGGTAGGGGGAGGAGAGCCTTCCCCAAGACTCCTGGTCCACCTGAGGTTGTAGACCCTAGGCTGGAGAACCAGTGGCAGTCTAGTCCTGTCTTGCAGACAGGAAGAGTGGAGAATGGCTAATATGTGCCAGGGGTTACTACCCCCCGCTCTGCGAATAGGCAAGGACCGGTGGCACCTGGGTGGCCCAGGGCCTGGTCCTGGCCGCGGACAGCTTGGGAGTACCAGTGGGGTAGCTCAGTTGGTCCAGACAGTGGTTTGAGAAGGAATCCCATGGGTTCACCGTGGCGTAGAACAGGAGGGTGTCCCTGCAGTTGCGGGCCCGCGTCCGTGTTCTATCGCCCCAAGCAGGGAAGTCCATCACGGTGGTGATTGTTCTACCCTGCGTTTTGGCTGGAAGGGGGTTGTGTTGGACTTGGCCCTTCTGACAGGTTCACCCCTAGACTTTTTGCTTGTAATGGTGACCTGGTGATGGTGATTTTTGGGTTCTGCGCACTTTCACTATGTCCCAGTGGAAAGTGCGTGCGCACTCTGAGTGCATGTGATGAGATAGGCCTGCCCTCCCATAGGAATGCATGGGGAATGTATGTGTCCCTGGTAGTTCATGATGCGTGGGGTGTACAGGTTTGAATCTGATATGTGCGAACTTGTGAGAGTGAATGCTTCGCAATGGTGTGTGTTGCATGAGTGTGTCATATGTAGAAATGCCATTTCCAAGAGTTGGCATATTAGTGTAAAATATGCCTGGCGTGTGATTGGCTGGAGCTGGCTGGTGCCTGGCTCCAGGAAGGCTGGGTGGGTCTGCCCGGTGGTGAGTGTGAGATTAACATGAGTGATGTGTGGGAGGAGTGTACCTGTGTCTTGGATGAGCTGGGTTTTCCCCACACAATGCTGGCTCCGCCCCCCTGTGGTGTGACTGGAGACCCTAGCCCTGCCAGTGAAAGAAAGGGGTGGTTGGGCCATCAAGGGTACTCAAGGACCAGCTGCGACTGGGTCTGCCCCCACCCTGTGCCAGAACAAAGGATTTGGTGTATAAAAATGGGGCTGTGTTCCCACTGAAACTGTTCTCTGCCAGGATCCTACTTGAGGGGGCTGCTGCTGCTGCTGCTGGGCCAGAGGACCGCAACTTGGACTGTCTCCCTGCCTGGAGACCCAGTGAGCTGGGTCTGGGCCCAGCCTTGCCCCCCCCCTGCCTTGCTGCAGGGCTTTTCTGGACTTTGCTTCTGCTAAGCGCCTGGAAGCGCTTTACTTGGGGCCCTAGCGCTTGAGAGCGCTTTCTTTTTGTCCTAGCGCTGAGGGAGCGCTTTATTGGCCTCTAGCGCTGTGCGAGCGCTTTTATTTGGGATTGTAGCGCTTGGGAGCGCTGTGATTGCCCCCTGGCGCCTGGAGCACCCCATTGGTTGAAGCCGGTGCCACCCGGCATTACCTTGGCTGTAAATTGCCGCCCTGGCACTTGAGAGCGCCTTATCAACCTTTTAAAGCGAGTGCCCACCTCGCTGGTTTTGAATAATCGAGTGGCTGCCCACACCGCCTTTACCCCGGGTGAAAAGCACCGCCGCGGCCTGGAGATCTACCAGGAGGCGCTGTACCCGCCTCCCTTCCAAGGGCCGCGCTGCCATTGGCGGCCCTTAGAACCGGAAGCCAGGCAAGGAGAGTGAAGACGTGGGCCGGCTTCCAAGCAGGCCGGAAGTCCCGCCCTTGAGCCGCGCTGGGATTGGCCCAGCTGGGGAAAGCTGCAGGGAAGACCGAGACACCAGCGCCGGATCGAGTGGGGCCCCCCCGGGGAACAGGAGGGCCCGCCCGGCACCTGGTGAGCAGAACAGAGGATCACCGGAGGCCGCCCGCAGCTGAGGAGAGGAGCCGCAGCTGAGGAGAGACGCGCAGCACCAGCAAAAGTCCCGGTGAGTGCTGCTCCAGTTCTCGAGGCTCCCCCCAACCCAAGGCATTCCTTAGAGCCTAAGAGAGGCTCCAGCAACGGGCACATTGGTCCTTAGGAACCCCGAGGCTCCAGGTGGCATTTCCTTCGTTTTCAAGCCTAAGAGAGGCTCGTGTGGGCATTACTTGGTTCTCTGAGTCCCCAGGAGGGGGACTCCAACTACGCCCCCATTTCGTGTTCAGAGCCCTGAAAGAGGCTCCAGGCATTGTGTGCAGAGCCCAGTGGGGCTCAGGGGGGCATTTGTTCTACAGAGCCTGCGAGGCTCCCCAGCACCCAAGGGCATTGTCGGTTCTAGAGCCCTGAGAGAGGCTCAAAGGTGCCACAGTGTGTTTAGAGCCCCAGAAAGGCTCAGGAACATTGCGTACTTTAGAGCCCAGCGAGGCTCTTTGGGGGACAGTAGATTTGGTCAGAGCCTGCGAGGCTCCAGCGTTGACCCTCATTATCTACACCAGTTGCCTAGCACTTTGTGGGCAACTGCCACGTTTAGGCCCCCTGACTTTGGGACACAGGGCGTCCTAGCCCTAGAGAGGCCAGTTGGCCTAGGGACAGTCACAGGTGGTGACTAATGTGAGTTCTGGCGCATTTATGATTTATGTGCCAATGTGATTACTGCGCAATGGTTATTGCTACACCTCTGAATGTATTTATTTATTTATAAAAGCATTTGTAAAGCGCGAACGAAGGCCCTTGGGCATCTCGGCGCTAAAGTTGCTGCAGTGTTTTAACCCTCATGGGGCAAAAGTTCATTGGTTAAAAAGCCAGGTTTTAAGTTGCTTGCGGAACATCCAGAGGGAGGTGCTGATTCTGATCGATTGTGGTAATGTGTTCCACAATTTTGGTGCGGCTACCATGAATCTTCTGTCCCCCCATGAAGCAGATTTGGTTCGAGGTACCACCAACTCATGCAGATTGGATGAGCGTAGCGTTCTTGGAGGACAGTAAGGGATAAGGTTTTGGACAAAGAATGCGGGTCCAACACTGTGCAGAGCCTTGTATACCAGGCAAAGAGACTTAAACATAATTCTCTTTCTCACTGGTAGCCAGTGCAGCTGTCTTATGGTAAGGGCGGCCGATTGATGTTTGGGAATGCGCCCTAAGAGCCTGGCGGCAGCATTCTGAATGGCCTGCATTTTCCAAAGCACTCTCTCCTGGGCACCTAGTAACAGAGCATTGCAATAATCTAGGGTCGACAAGACGAGGGAGCTCACCAGCGTTTTTCCGGCACTTTCCGGTAAGAAAGGCAGGATTTTCTTAATGAGCCGCAGTTTATGGAAGGCTGAGGAGGAGATTTGGTTAGCATGTGGAAGAAAGTTTAGGTGGTTGTCAAAAATGACTCCCAGATTCCTCACCTTATTGGTCGGGTCCGGAGGTTGGCCCATAGAAGATGGCCACCAGAGGGGGGACCACTGCGGGGATAAGTTGCCAAAAATTACAACCTCCGACTTATCAGAGTTTAGTTTCAGGCAGTTCTGAGCCATCCAACTTCCAATAGCCAGCATGCCTTGGTTAAAGTTGTTGGCTTTTTTTGGGACCGTCATTCTTGACGGGGAGGACCAGTTGAGTGTCGTCTGCATAGGACGTAAGGCTCATCCCGTATGCCCTGATGACTTTGGCAAGGTCCGACACATAAATGTTAAATAGTGTCGGACTTAGGGATGAGCCTTGAGGAACTCCACATGGCAGTGACAGAGGGGAGGATTCAAAAGGTCTGACAGTAACGACCTGGGATCTATTTGCCAGGAAGGAGGCAAGGAGACTCCTAGCATTGCCTCGGATTCCTATGCTCTCGACACGGTCGACCAGGGTGATATGGTCAACCGTGTCGAAGGCTGCCGATAAGTCCAACAGGATGAGAACAGCTGTACCTCCAGCGTCCCGGATGGATCTTATGTCGTCCGCCGCTTTGATCAGTGCAGTCTCAGTACCGTGAAATTGACGGAACCCAAACTGTGATTCGTCCAAAAGTTTGTGTTCCTCAATAAAGGAAGAAAGTTGGAGGTTCATAATTTTCTCCACTATTTTTGCCATCAATGGGAGACTAGCAATAGGACGATAATTTTTCAGTTCTTTCTTATCAAGGGTGGGCTTCTTAAGGAGAGGTTTTATTAAGGTCTTTTTCAGTGTCTCTGGGAAGATGCCAGTGCTGAACATAGAGTTGCAGATTTAAGTCATGGCAGGAATGACTGTTTCCATAATTGGTCGTAACACCTTCAAGGGACAAGGGTCTAGAGCTGAACCAGATTTGATAGATGACACTGTATTCTGTACCTGTGAACAGGTGACCTCGTTGAACTGAGAGAAAATGTGACCCTGGTGGTGTGTTGAGGGTGTCAAGGGGATAGTGGAATTATTGGTGAAGACCCTATAAATGTCGTCAACTTTACTAAAGAAAAAGTTGGACAATGCGTCGCAGAGAGCCTGGGAGGGAGGAGGGGTGAGATCGACGGACAGACCAGCTAATTGTTTAGTGGTCTCATAGAGTGATTTATTAGAGTTTTTAGCTGTTTCTATCCTGTCACAATAGTATTTTTTCTTTGCCTCGGAGATCATGGTTTTATATATGGCCACTGATTCCTTGTACCTAAGTTTGGCTTCATCAATATAATTTTTCCGCCATAGTCTCTCTTTATTCCTACATAGTTGCTTTTGAGTGCGTAGTGCCTCTGAGTACCATGGGGCCGACGGGGTTTGCCGGTTACGGGAACGTTGTTTAGTTTGAACCAGAGCTGTAGCTGCCGAGCTAACCCATTTGTAGAATTGAGAGGTGGCAGTATTGGGGTCGGCAGATGCATCATGTGTTTTCCTTCCTTACACCTGTGAATGAATGTTATACATTGCATCATGTGTTATGTTCTTACACCCCTACAGGTAGTGTGATATGTAGGTGGTTGTTTTCTCCCTAGTACAGGTGGTGCTAGTGAGGCCCTGGTTACCAGTAGTTACTGGTTGTGTACTACAGTGATTTTACATTCTATGTGCTATTTTTAAAAGTGTTACTTCTCAAAGTGCTGATTCCTGACAGTGGTCCAGGTGGCCCTGTCTTGTAAATATCCCCTGTAAATTCTGCCCGTGCCTCTGGCACAATGTAAAGTGTGTGTTCTATCTAATGTATGTTTATTGGAATACAAAGGCTATTTTTATATAACCTTGTGTGGAGTTTCCTTTGTGGGGGGCCTTGGGTGTTGTTGCTGGGGTGCGTGCGCAAATACTTCGCTCATATCGCCTCCAAGTTTAGCCTTGCTGCTCGCGCCACGTTACCTAGAGGGTGAGCAGGGGTTATCTTGGCGTGTAACTCCCTTTCCCTGACTTAGGAGTGGTGGTCTCTGACTGACTTTGGCGCAAGCCCTGGCCAGCCAGGGATCCCATTTCTAACAAATCCATTGGGCGCCCGACTCCCCAAAAGCACCCTGCACCCTGCCGCCCCAGTGCCGCTGGGAGTGCACCAACTATTCTGTTCGACTTCCCCACTTGCCCTGAGTAAGTGACCAGGAGGTCCGCTCCCCCAGCCGTGTGGCCTGCCCGCTAGCAGCCACCAAACGAAGGCCCCCTATGTGTCATAGGCTTACATTGGACCTACTCTCTCTTCACCCGGCTGCCCCACTGCTGCTGAGGGTGTAACTACAGTACAAATCTGAACCTGGGAGACCCGTGAGTCTTGCCCCAGAACCTTCACTCTGCCAGCTGAGTACTTACCTGAAAGCCAATAACTTACATTTTCTCCATAGGGTAACATTGGCTGGTTTTGACTTGGAAATTCTTTTAAGTGTTGAGTTTTGGAACTTTGAAATATTCAGTAAACATTGTCCGATTAACATAATCAAAATTACTCACCTGATCCTAGGAGAGATCTCAGTGCTGGATTTAGGTACTCAGCACTGACTAGAAAAAGTGATTACAACTGTGACTTTCCAATAACCTGATTTTCCTCCATAGGATAACATTGCCTGGTTTTTACCCGGAAATCTTCCAAGTGTCAATTTTTGCAACATACAAATATTCCTTAAAAATTGCATGTTTAACAAAAACAATTTCCTTCAACTGTTTACAGGAAATGCACTAGGGCCTAGCCCTGAGTAAGAAAAACGTTTGTAAAGAAAGTTCTATTGCAGTTTGCTTAGAAATCCCATTGAGCTCAATGTTATAATTGTGTTAAGTTGTCTTGCCTATTGCAACCCTTGTATCTTATTACGTTCAAAGTCTATTGTTCATTGAAAGTATTCAGTGGGAACGTGGCCAAGCCGAACACTAAGATGGCTGTTTAGTTCGTCGGCTCCACCGAGCTGAGCATGAAATCCGCAATTTATCCGCTCTTAACAGCATACATCGACACTGAATTGCCAGAATCTTAATCCGGAGGGGCTGGGGCCCTGATCAACGCTGCTAGTGGCCGGGAAGAGGCGGCAGAGGGTCATCGACGTGGTCTGCGACTTTGGGCCGCACGGAGGCCGGCCGGGATCACTACCGGTAGTAAGGGACCTTCCGGATCAAGGTCCCTGGAGAAGGGGATGACAGCTGAAGACACCCCCACTGAGGCAGGCTAGAGGTCATGAATCGCGGCTGCCAATATCCGCGATCCTAATGCTGCAGTGTGAACGCCGCTGATGCCCTGGTGCAAAGAAGGGCTGTAAGCTTTGTGCGGACCAGCCAGGCCCGAGAGTGCACCTTTACGGAATAGGCGGCGGTGCTGATACTTGCCTCCACCACCACAGGCTGACATCGTGGAGGGAGTACAGTGAGTTGGGTGCTCCGTGCCGGTTAGGAATGTGATGCAGCATTGGGCAGTGACCTAGAACCCCCTGCTGCGCCTCGCACGGCCCTGAGTATTAGAGATGGAGCGGAGGCAGTATCGCAACACTGCAGACTCGACGACCGAGAGCTCAGTTCTGGGCCTATACTCCACATCCACACCCCACTGTGGACAGCGATGGATGGCTCCCTGAAGCGTGCCTTGCTCCAGGAATGAAGCGTTAGCTGAGGCTACGTGGTTGTCCCCTGGAACTGACTGGCAACAGCGCTCTGTGGCCTTGCACAATTGGCCGACATTGTTGCTGTATAGGTGCGCATAGACTGCCGCTTCCTCCCTTAACATTTGGAGTGGCTGTGGTGACAGTTTGTCCACGATCGGGGGCTGGGAGATCAAAGTAGCGTGGCATTAGTGATATTACACCGGTCGTTCTCAGGCTGTTTGGGTCAGAGGGAAGGATTTTGGTGGCCGTTCTACAGGATCCTCCGCACCAACCAGAGGAGGGCCAGTTCGGGGAGACCTGCAATCATCATGGCGGGGTGCCCAGGCCTCCAGACTAAACTGTCAAAATATGCCTGGGACGGAGGTCCCTGCACGAGCCCCAAAGGCAGGTCAGACACCTCCGATAAATCTGAGCCTGGAGGGAAGTCAAAAGACACATCCTTGCAAGATATCCTTGCCACCGTTACTGCAGTTTGCACATCCCTGGAGTCACGTATAGACACGGTTTCTACCGAGGTGTGTCTCAACAGGTACGATATGCGCTCCATGAGCTCACGCTTAAAGGCGGTTGAAATTAGGCTATCTCCCTGGTGGAAGATACGTCCGAGTTGCAAAAAAAGGTTGAGGACCTATAAACACATGCCGCAAAGATGGAGGCGCAGCTGGACGACTACGAGGCGTGCTCCAGGCATAAAAATGTCCGCATAATCAGGGTACCGGAATGCACGGAAGAGCCATCTACGAACCTTTTAGTGGAGGATTTAATCACTAACTACCTCAAGCCACGTGGGCTCTCCAATTTTTTCCCAGTGGAGCGAGCACACCGGGTGCCAGGGGGATGACCGAGGCCTGGAGCCCCCCCACGACCGCTTCTTGCTAGAATATTTAACTTCCACGACAGGGTTGTCATCGTGCAGGGTGCTAGATCCACCTCACCAGTGGAATTCCAGAACAGTTGCATCACTTTCTTTCCAGACTTCACTCTCAAGGTGCAACGACAACAATGAAATTTCCTGGAAGTTAAGAAGGTGCTCTGGGACAAGGACTTGAAATACGCGATGATGTTCCCGGCCAATTTGAGGGTGAATTCGGAGGGGAAATCCTTGTTCTTCACCACTCCGGAGGAGACCTGGGACTGGCTGGAGGGTTGGCATACAGTGAGTGACCGCACTCACCATGCCCGTGATGCGAGGAGAGACAGAGAAACTGGGCTTCTGGTGGTGGCTCGCAACAGACAGACTTGACTGAGGCAGCAGGTGATATCGAAAAACTGGTCTGTATGTTTTTATTTTGGGGGGTGAAATTACTCCACGTGGATGGTGAGCAATGGGGTCCGAGTTGGTCGTAAACATTGTGTCAAATATTCGTTATCCTGTGATAGAATGTCATGGATGTTTCTGTTGCCCTGACTTTTCTGTTTGTGTTTGATCCCCTGCTGCTCATATGGGAGATGTTGGTTGTGTGGTTGGCGCTTGCATATTCTTTAAACATAAACACATTAGGCTATTCTAGTTAAAAATGGGAAAAAAGGAGATTTCTCAGGGATGAGTGCTCGGTTCGGACATACGGTCCTGTAAGTTTTTGGAAGGGTGGACGATAGGCACTCTGCTAGTTTGGGGGCGGCAGGTTTTGTCCCAGAGCAGGGAGGAGGGTTTGGGGGTTTGCATACTGGGGAGTACAGTATTCATGAAGGCAATTGAATCCTTTTTTATTCTCAGCCGGATATGCTCCTTTCGGGAGTACCCCACATCTTTTGACGTTAAGGGATGAGTGCCATGCATAGACAGAAACTCAACCTGCTCTCCTGTAATGTAAATGGGCTGGGGGATAAAATTAAAAGAGGGGTGGTTCTCCAGTTTCTGAAACGGCTCTCGCCCGATGTTGTTCTATTGCATGAGACCCACCTGTTGGGAAATGGATGCAAGGCCCTATCGCGCTAGGGTTTGCAGATGGCTGCCCACACTGCCTTTGTTTCTGGTTCCCGAGGGGTGGGCATTTTAGTTCGCAAGTCCTTCCCCTTGATGGTCAACACGATTCATACAGACCCGCTGGGTAGGTTTGTGGCGGTATCCGGGGTTTGGGAGGGGGTAGCCTCAATCTGGTGTCAGTGTACATTCCGCCGGGCCTGCACACCCAGGCATTTAGTGATCTGGGTGATCTCCTCCAGAACCTACCGGGTGGGAGATTGTTGATTGGGGGGATTTTAACTCTATTGTTTCTGACTCACTGGATCGCTGGCCCCAAAAAGATCTGCCGATCTCAAGCAAACGTATATATCGTTTTATGAGGGCTATGTGTCTGGTGGATGTCTGGAGAATACATGCATCCCAGGGAGCTTCAATACACACACCTTTCGGGGCCCCACCGCTGCATGTCGTGCATAGATTATATACTCACACTCACGCAACAGATCCACATGTCAAAGACGTCCAGCACTTGGCTAGGGGGATCTCTGATCACTCCCCGGTAATGTGCAGGGTGGAAGTGGGAGAGCCCGCGGCTGGCCTTGTGGCACCGATTAACCTGTGGTATCTTAATATTCTCCCCATGAGAGAGAAGGTGTTGAACGAATCGGATCTTTATTTTCAGGAAATTCTGGGCTCGGTCATTTCATCTTGCTCCCTTTGAGAGCCCTATAAAGCGGTTAGCCAAGGGGTTTTGTTGGGGCAAATAGCTGGGCAACGAAAGGAGAAGTCGGTGGCTCTAGGGCGCTTAGAAAGTGAACTCCTGGAATTGGAATGCGCTGTCCGCCTACAGGACTCAGAGGACATGCACCAACAGCTCCGTATCAAGACAAAATAATTCTCTGACTTAGCCACCAACGCGGCTAAGGCTCAATATAGGGCCACAATTAGTAGGGTCTATGATATGGGTGATAAGGCAGGCAAATTGTTGGCATGGCTTGACCGCAGAGAGTGGGCACGGTACGTAGTAGTCAAACTCGTCACTGAGCGGCACTCCTGCATTACTGATATCGCCAATGCGTTTGGAAGACACTTCCACTCTCTGTACACTTCGCTCATGGCCTACTCAGAGCACTCCTACGGGATATTCAATTGCCATCTCTCACCGCTGAGGAGAGCTCTGACCTTGAGCGTGACCTCACGGTAACTGAAGTAGAGAAGGCCATCCATGACTTACGTGGGGGAAAGGCGTGGGGCCCCAATGGGATTCCCAATTGACTAATATAAGCTGAAGGCGACCAGAAAAACTCTGTTTCTCACAGACATGTACCGGGAGAGTAAGCAGACTGTAGTGCTCCTTGAGGATCTTAGATCAGCTACCATTATCGTTATTCATAAATCGGGCAAACCCGTAGATTTGTGTTCTTCATAAAGGCCTATTTCCCTGCCTAATTGCGAGGCTAAGATCCTTGCGAAAGTCTATAGGATTAATTGGTCCAAATTTGTGCCTTACATATTTAGTAGGCAGCAGCCCCGCCTTCCCCGTCAGCCAACTGACTGAGACCAGGGACGGGTTCAAGTATTTGGTCATATGGGTATCCAAGGACTTATCTCGCTTCTATGATGCTAATCTTTGGCTTCCGTTGGCATGTCAGAAATCTGATGTTCTGCACTGAAGGTCGCTCCCCTTAACTTTCCTGGGGCAAGCAGCATTATTTAAGATGATGTCTCTCCCCTGGCTGCTGGTTGCGGCGTTGTACCTCAAAGAGCTTGAGTCTTCGGTGCGGGACATGCTGTGGAAGGGTAAGTCCACACCATTTTGCCACACAGAAACTCACTCTGGGATGGTTCGACAGGCATCGGGCTCCCTGACATGAAAAAAAATGATTGGGCCTCGCAGCTCGTGGCTATCAACCAATGCACGTATTGTTGGCATGATGACCCGGCCTTTCAAATCTACCGTTAGCTCCTCCCGGGAGGCAGATTTGAGGAGGCGTTGTATAAAAAGGTTTTGTCACCCGTCCTCTCCGGGCCGACCCTACATGCTGTGCAGGCATGGAAAGACGCCACTAGAAGCCTGGGGTAGGAGGGTAAGCTCACTCAAGTTAGGCCGCTCTGGCACTGTGATCACCTGGGTCGATTGTCGCGTTCCCTGGGTTTTGATAAATGGGACGTCATTGGGGACCTTTGGAAGTCGGGCCAGGTCATACCATTTCCTCAATTGCAGAAGGAGTATGAAATGGCTGACTCTGAGCGATTTCATTATCTTTAACGCTCTGCTAGCAGTTCTCCCAAGGGTGCAGACCTCCCTGAATCCGCTCCGCTTAACGACAGGAATCTTGACGGCGATTTGCCTGAAAAGGCCATATGCTTCATATACAAAAAGCTTGTGAACAACATGCCAGATCCCCTGATCCATTAAAGAAGTAAATGGGACCATGACTTGGCTGGGCTGGACGATGAGGAATGGAGGGCTGCAGTGGCGTCACCACACTGGGTAGCCATCTCTTCTAGATTCCGACTTGCCCAGCTGAAAATCCTTCATAGAGCATATCAGTCTGGACATTCACTGGTCCATATGGGCTAGACCCAAGATAGCGACTGTGTACGAGGGTGTGGGCAGGAGGGCACCTTTATCCATACCCTTTGGGATTGCACAGCCATACAGAAATGTTGGGTGGGGGTGACACTTAAGATGGAGGAGGTGCTGGGGCAGCAGATACACGAGAATATAAAACTGATCTTATTGAACATATGAGACCCCACGGACCTCACCGAAAAAGAAATAACCTGGGTCACTTTGGGCTACATGGTGGCCAAGCGGAAAATTTCCCATGTGTGGAGAGCCCTGAACCCCCCCAGCGTTATAGAAGGGGCCAAGGACATGAACTGGTGCATGGTAACAGAGATTCCTATACATGTCTCTAGGGGGTGTCCGAAGAAATGATCACACATATGGGAGGCTTGGAACTCCTTTCGGGGAATATATGAGAACCCCCTAGGAGCCTGGATGACAATGCCTCTGATGTTCAATAGTTTGTGATTTCTGATGATTCCTATTTGGTACTGTGTAATGAGCTTTTGATTTGTTCTCTAACTGTACTGCCTATGGACCTTCTGCGCAATTTGGTGTACTGATTGTAAACATGCCTGTTTTCTTTATTGAATACAAAAAAAAGAAAGTATTCAGCAACAGCATCTCATGTTGAAAAAGCATTTTTATGCCAACCTGTGGTTTTAAAATAAAATAACAGTATTATTTTATACAAAAACAATTGGCCTAGAGTTCAGTTTTTGAGTATGTGAGACCATTTGCTGACTGAGTGTGTACACCAAATGTTTTACACTGTCCTCTGATACTGCCTTACTGCTGGACCAAGCTACCACTTTGGAGAGTAAGGTTCTATCTAACTTTAGCCTCTGCCAAACCTCTGGAGACCCTTGGACTCTATACACACTGTACCTCACTTTGGTGCAGTATATATAGAGCCAGTTTCTTACATCTGGTTGCTCTTTGTCCTCTGATTCTTGGCTCCTGACTCTCAGTTGAGAAGGACTGTATTAGGGCCATAAGGACCTTCATCCTCTGATTACTGGAAATCCTGGAGGCAAGAACGAGGCAGCAGAGAAATCTTGGAGAAGTTCAGCAACAATGATGGAATTGTTTTTTCAATTGACATGTCCATTTTCTTTGTCGACGGGATCGTTGACGGTATCGTCGTCAGTGACTGAGACGATGTTGTGGAAATGTCCATTGAGGCGGCGGAGACGCTCAACGCACTATCCAACTGAACCGTCGATGGTGAAGCTTTCGATGACGTAGAACTCCTCACAGAAGCTGTCGATGACATCACTACGTCAGTTTTCTTCGACGCCACAGCCGTCGTCATCCTGACCATCGACGTTGTTGATGTCACTGAAGAAACTGTTGATGGAGCCCTCGTTTCAATGGTCGAGGTGGAGAATGCCTCATCGACTAGCCCGCCGATGGATGGATTTTCTGTGAGGGAGTATGTGGCGCAGATGGAGGTGCAGAGCCAGATCTGAACGGGGGTGGCTTGGTGAGCAAAATAACGATGGATTAAACCCAGATCTGTGACTGGGGTGAATGTTTTGCCATTGTGCAACATTCCGTCCATCATCTTGTTTGTTTTGCGAGCCAGATCTCTTTTGGGCATGAGAAGAGCCAGGTTGCTCCTTTTTTGCCCTTTTCTCCACTGAAGACTCCTTGCTCTGAGATCTTCATTTTTTGGGACCTCTATGGATAGAAGGAGGTTCTTCTGCCTTCATTTTTTCAGAGGAAGTATGAGGCCTCTCCTCACTCTCGGAGTCAGAATCCCATCAGGATAGAGTCCACTTCTGGACAGTACCCACATATCCAATAAAGAGTTAGTCGTCCACCCAGAACTCTTTGGTTCGATCATGGTAGAACGATAACGCTCTTTTTGGGTCCAGATGATGGAAACGTTCCTCTTCCGTGGAAGGATGCAGAGGTGCATAAAAGGTCTGAAGGGTAACCGACTGTCCCAGATGGAAGGGTGTTACCACCTTAGGCAGGAAGGATGCCCTAGTCTGGAGTACTACCTTGCCTGGAAAGATCGTCAGGTAAGGAGGCTGTGAGGACAGTGTCTGCAGTTCACTCACTCTCCTGGCAGAGGTTATTACCACCAAAAATGCGACCTTGATAAGCAACCGCAGAGGGTAGATATGCAGCAGTTCAAATGTCGCACACATCAAGAAAGTGAGCACCAAATTAAGGTCCCACTGTGGCATGATGAACTGTGAAAGGGGTACAAATGGGTTAACTCCTTCAAAATCATCTGCACTAGAGGAGATTTTGAATAGAGGGCTGATCAGGCAGCTGAAGAAAAGAAGAAAGGGCCAAGAGGTAGCCCTTCAAAGTGCCTAGAGCAGAGCCCTGCTGGGTCAAGGCCAGGGAAGTATAAACAGAAGGATTTGAGATAAGGGAGCAGGTAAGGGGTCGATAGATCTTTCTGTACAATATTTACAAATCTTGTTCCATCGGCAGGCGTATACGGATTTTGTGGAGGGACGCTTGGCTGCCAGAATAACCTCAAAGACTTCGGGAGGGAGGTCAAAAGTTGTCAATTTTCACTGCTCAATCTCCACGGAAGGAGGCGGAGAGTGGACAGGTTCGGGTGGAGAACCCTCCCCTGCGGCTGCGACATTAGATGCTCCCAAAGAGGGAGCCTGACAGGAGGATTGATGCTCATGTATAGGATCTTGGGATACTAAACACTCCATGCCCAGTCAGGAGCCACAAGTATAACTTGTGCCCGGTCTCTCCTGATCTTCTTGTGTACTCATGGCAGGAGTGGTATGGGCAAAAGTCGTATTGGAGGCCTAAGCTCCACTTGCGATGAAAAGAGCCACCGAGTGAGTGCTGCCTTGGAAACTCCAACAGCTGACACTGCGCATTCTCTTTGAGGCGAACAGATCTAACCAAGGTTGCCCCACCGCTGAAAGAGACCTTGTGCCACCTCCAGACGGAGACGCCATTCGTGATACGCAAGGCATCTTCGGCTGAGCTTGTCCACCTTGGTGTTCCGAGAACCGTCCAGGTGTTAAACCACCAGGGAAATTCTCTGACATTCCAGCCAATTCCAGAGATGCAGGGCCTCTTGAAAAAGAGTCCACGACCCCACTCTGCCCTGTTTGTTGCAGTACCACATGGCGGTAGTGTTCCCTTTATTGATGGCTAAAAGGCTTTCAGTGGCAGCCAGACCACCCGAAGCTCCAACAGATTGATATGGAGCTTGGCTTCTGCGGGAGACCAGAGTCCTCTGATCTCCACCTCTCCCAGATGGCCGTCCCTTCCCAGAACAGATGCATCCGTCACTACTGTGAGGTCTGGGTGGGGAAGAGAGAGGGGTCTTCCCTTTAAGCTACCACTGCAAGTAGTTCTCAGTGCCCTCTGAAATCTGAACCAGGTCAGTGAGATTTCTCTTGATGCTGAGCCCACTGGAACTTCAGGTCCCACTGCAGAGCCCGCATGTGCCACCTTGCAAGGTCACTAGCAGGATGCAGGAGGCCATGAGGCCCAACAGCCTCAGAGTCATTCTCACCAAAATCCAAGATAGAGGCTGAAACAACTGTATCATAGCCTGAATATCTTGAACTCGCCATTCGGGAGGATGTCCCAATACTGCACCAAGTCCAGAACTTCCCCAATCAAAAGAAGAGTCGGAGAGGGAGTCAGGTGTGACTTCATCACGTTGATAGTGAACCCCAATGAATGCAGATAGTTCGCCGTAGAATGGAGGTGAACGACAACTGCTTAAGGCGAGCTGCCTTCAACAACCAGTCGTAGTGATAGGGGAAGGGCTCGTCTGATAGGCTGCTACCAACGTCATCACTTTTGTGAACACCCGAGGGGCCCTGGTGAGGCCAAAAGGGAACACCGCAAATTGAAAGTGCTTGTGACACACCGTGAACCGCTGGTAGCGTTGATGGGCAGGCAGGATGGGGATATGAAAGTAGGCATCCTGCAAGCCCAGCGCTACCATCCAGTCTCCTGGGTCCAAGGCAGACAGGACCTGAGCTAGATGGAGCATCTTGAATTTCTCCTTTTTGAGGAAGTAATTGAGGTCTAGGATAGGATGAAGGCCTCTGTCCTTCTTTGGAGACAGGAAGTAGCTGGAATAGCAACCACTGCCTACTTCAGGCCCTGGAACCCTCTCTATAGCTCCCTTGGCCAAGAGAGTTGAGACTTGAAGGGACTATTTGCAACACCCACCCAATGTTTTGCCATTGGTGGAGATGATGGTGTATTCTGCCACCGACTGGCTGAGATGGACCAGAAAGCTTTTGCGGCATAGGAGGGGATGGTAGCTTAGCTCGACATCTGGTTTCCTGACCCATGAGGCCAGGGTGAACGGCGTCCATGGCCTTGCAGAGGTTGCTGAAGTTGCGGAGACCTCTGACCTGGGTAGGGTTGCTTCGGCTGATACCCCCTTCTGTAGCTACGAAAGGAGTGAAAATTGGATGAAGCCCTTGGGGGGGTAGTGAGGCCCATAGACTTGACCGTGGCCCCCGACTTTTTAAAGTGCTCAAGGGCAGCATCCGCCTTGTCCTGAAGAGATGGGAGCCATCAAAGGGCATGTCCATGAGGTTGGCCTTAACATCCCCCCAAAAAACAGATGTTCTCAGTTAGGCGTGGCGACGAACCGCCACGTCGTGGAAATCGATCTACCTAACAAGTCTGTTGTGTCCAAGCCACATCTCACTGCAAACTTAGCTGCATCCCTCCCATCTGATATAGCTTGGGAGAGTAGAGCCAGGTCCTCCTCCGAGACTCTGGGCAGCACCAGCACTACTGTGTCCCATATGAAATGGGAGTAATGGCCCAAGAGACATGCATTGTTCACCGACCGCAATGCTAGGCAGGCAGAAGAAACACTTTCTTCCCAAAGTTTTCCAGCCTCTTGGATTCCCTGTCAGGGTGTGCGGAAGTGAATGCGCCACGAGAACTGGAAGCATGGACCACCAAGCTTTGGGGTGTGGGGTGAGTGGTGAGGAAATGAAGGTCGCCCGGTTCGGGGCAATGGCCTTGGGTGATCGTCCTATTCACAGGAGCTCCTGTGCTGGTTTTGGACCATGTCGGCCAGAAGGACGTCTATCAAGGCCTTTTGAAAGGCAGCAGGGGTTCCGAACACGAGACCGAAGGCTGCAGGACCTCTGTCAAGACACTCGTCTTGACTGCCACTGTAGGAAGCTGCAGGTCGAGTACCTCTACAGCCCTACACACTACCATGGCAAAAGATGCTTCCTCCTCCGTAGCCAGGGTAGGTGTCCAGACTTTTGGCCTCACCCAATTCCTCATGCCAGTTTATGTCTTGTTGTTGTGGGATTTATAAGGGATCCTGCTCCTCTCCCTCCCATTCCTCTTCCTCCACTCCTAACCCTTCAGAATAGGGCAGAATAAATGGCATGGAGCCTTATGGCTCTGTCGGTGCCGGTCTCGGCGTCGGAGGACGCTCAACCAGCTTTGTGTCATCAGGAATGTGGATAGAGGAGGCGCCACTATTGGGTGCCAGTGACGCCGAGGACCTCGGCGCCAAGCGCAACGCCGGGGAACTTCGCTGTGGAGGTGGAAGGGAGGGAAGGGAGGGCTTGCCAAGCTAGGTCCTCCCTGTACCAGGGATGACCTGCCAAGCCAGGTCCTCCCTGGGCTGGAAGCAAGCATCCTAGGACCGGTTTCGGGGTTTCACCCCTCATCAGCCAGGATAGCTTAAATCTGTTGGCACAGTGAGCCCGGGACCCACGTCTGGGCATACCCGGCGCACTTAGGGCGAGGAAGCAAAACACATAATTGATGGACTGAATGCAGAAACAAGCTAAACATACACCCCCAGTCAAGAGATCCGGGCTAAATCCAGCATTCTTTTGATTACCATGCCACCCCAGTTTAGACTTGGCCATATGCAAATCAGTCTTGACCCTGTGCCTCATGGGAACAGTCCAGCCCAAACTCGCAGCCAGGTCCTCCCTTTGGCACCATGGCCCGGTGATCCATGATCTACATGGTGCGGTGACAGGCGCCACATGTTTTGAATCCCAAAATCTTCTTGCTTGACATTGACAAGCTACACACCAAGGAAATTGGCAACAAGTCAAAAAAAGTCTGTGTAAAAATCACTGGGGGAAGCTCTTTTCAACAGATCGGCCCTGATGGCGCAGAAAGAAAAGAACTGACGTCAGCGCACTGGGGTGGCAGTTATATTGATGACACGGGCATCACGACGACGAATATGGCGCCGACAACGTCACGCAGAGTTGACTGTCACCACCTATCAGCGTGCAGGGCTGCTGCTGAGAAAAATCTTCCGGATCCAGCCTGACGCCTGGTAGTTCAAAAGTAAGGAATCTTCTGCTAGATGTCTCTATCAGATGTATGTTTTTAAAGCGTTCTGGGTCCCCACACGTGGGAAGTACTGTTTAGTGCTTATGACCATTGATAAGGATCCCCTAAAACAGACATATAGGTTACCTTTAAGTGCTGCTATTTATATAGGGGTAAAATATGCACAAATTGATACCAATTGGTTGATTACCTGCAGTGGGATCTCAATATCCAGCTCAAACTGTGGAATCTTTTCAGTCCAAGGCATAAACTTCTTGTTTTCTGTGTCTATGTAATAATCAAACACCGTTCCTTGAGAAGGGAACTTTATGGATTTAAATTCATTGATCCACCATCTGCTGAACTCAAGACGGTAGTCTATAAGCTATAAAAAAAAGGGAAGAACACTTGTCATAAAGAAACATTACACCGTTTTGTTCTTAACAAATAAAATCATATTTTCAGATTGCTATGCCCACCTATCAATGATAGGGAAGTGTCAACAATTTAATAATGCAGAAATGTATCAGCATTCTTAGAATAATGTTATGTTATACAAGGAATAAGTGGAGTCTGATGTATTAAAGAGGATCACTGCAGTACATTTTTTGCTTTGCTTTGCGACTAGCCTCTACTTTGCTGTGCAAAGAATGTACAAAGCTGTCATACCACAAAGGGACGTCACCAAAATTGAAAAACCTCAAACATCATGACTATTTAAGCGCTAGGGAACAGCTTTGAACTCCTTAACACCTGTTGTTTTTTTTATTTTATTTATGGTCAAGTGCACAAATTGCACAACTTGTGATGTATAAATTGGAAAATGTAACTAATTGCAATTTATGAATCATATAATAATAAGCATTAAACCATATCTTTACCTAACAGCGATATACTACTGTTAGCAATAGCTGAATACATGTTTCATTCTTGTGATTTGATTTAGCTTGCAAATTGCGAATATTAAGTCACAAGTAGATATTGTTGCGGTGACTGCATAATCTTATAGATAGAGAAAGTAAGGCAGAAGCACTGTAGGCGATCCTTGGAATGGAGCTACTGAAGAGGTGTGAATAAACAGAAAGTTGAAGTTCGCTGATCTGGAACTGTAGATCCTAGCTGAAAAATGTGTCGCTGGAAGTCCAACTTCATAGTAACGTCTCACACTCTGCCCGTAAGGCTAATGAAAAACAGGAGGAGGATTCAAGGGCTCATTAACACTCTTGGGGTAACCAATAGCAGTGTTGACAAAATTTGTAAAGGTTGGTTAACCTAAAAGTAAAGAGCGAATTGCCAATTGTAGGCTTAATGCCGAATCAACAGGTAGCACAAGTCACCGAGCTATTTTCCACCACTAGCACCAATGGAGGAACTGATAGAGCCAGTTCGTTTTTCAGCCAGAGGTCAAGACAGGAGTATCTTCCATCGACAAACCTCCTACAAAACAGCAAATACCAGGCCCTGTATTAAGTAATCGAAAATGTTTTTTTTGTATGGTCACCCCCAAAGAGTAAACTGATGCTGTTTTTTTGCCTCTGAGTGCACTGAAGCCTGCTAACAAGACCCCAGTGCCTATGGCCTGACCCTAAACTGTGCATGTTTAATTGGTTTGTACCTAATTAGCATAAGCTAACTTACTTGTAAGTAAGCATGGGCGAATTTTGCGAATCTCGCGTTCACGAATTTTACGGATTTGCGAACTCGCAATCCGCAAAAGCCGCGAATTCTCGCGAATTTGCGGATTTTTTTTTTTGTGTTCGCGCGGGTTTCTGCCAGTTCGCGAGGGTTTTGTACAATTTCGCAAAACGCGAACTTACCTGTCGGGTCGCAAGTTTCGCGAACTTGTTGTTTCTACGTGTCCAGCCTGTTTGGGACACTCTTCTTCATCACTGCCACTCTCTGTCACCACTGCCACTCTCTGACTACTCATGCCACCCTCTGGCCCACCCATGCCACCCTCTGTTTCATCACAGCACCCTCTGGTTGTCCAGTCAGTGTACATTATTGTGGCAAAGCAAGCACACCTTCCCTGCCTCAAGTGACCTGAATTAATTTGGGGCTGATTAATGTGTCACAGAATATTTTTTTAGCTGGCACCTGCTTCCTTAGTGCTTCCTGATTAGTGATCTTTTGCACTTGCTAAGTGCTTTCATTGTTGCAAAATTAGTTACAACACCTGCCCTGCCCCAACTGACAATAATGAATTAGGGGCTGATTAATGGATTTGAACTTCCAGCCTGGCTCCTGCTTGTCTCCCTTAGCTGTAATTCAGGACCTTTGTGGCATATGTGTAACTATTCTGAGGTTCAGAGCAGGGTCACATAATAGTTGCAACTGGCAACTGAACTCTGGAGGGGCCCCTCAGGAAGCACTACAGGAAATGGCTACTAATGATGAGCCTGAACTTTTGAACCTGGTAAGTAGTTTCAGTTTTGCTAAGATCGTATTTCTGCAATTTTGCGCTTATTCGCGGGGCGTGAAGTTGTACTGGGAAGCCGCGAACTCACGCGAACAGTGCGAGCAAGCCATAAAATCCGCTGCTCGCGGATTTGCGGATTTTGCGGGAGATTCGCGAGTCTCGCGGATTGCGAATTTACCGAAAATCCGCCAAATCCGCGAGCAAAACGGATTTTCCGCCCATGCTTACTTGTAAGTCCCTAGTAAATGGCACACAGAGCCTGTAAGATACAGGGTCAGTGGCGTAACAGAGGCCCCCGCAGCCCCCACGGTGCAGGGGTCCCGCAGTCTAAGGGGCCCCCTCAGCACAATGTAGACTGGCCTGACTATGGGACCAAACGCCGTAATTATTTACTCGCAGCAGTCAGTGTCACAGCACGGTTCACCTGGGAGAAGTCTCCGATAATCCTTCTTCTCACGTAATGCCAATAGCCTTCTGGTCGAGTTTGCGCTATTTAAAAACTGCCCAAAAAAATAAATGTGTTCACTGTGGTGTGGGGACATTAGGGCCTGGGCAGGCTCGTTGCATGCACGGGGGCAGGAGCAGAGCGTGCAAGGAACCACTCGACACTGCTGCTCTGTGCCGGAAGTGACCCCCACGAGTGGGCGCTCCCATTTATTTCAATCCCCCAGGCCACGCCTGGCCTGCGATGTAGTGCATGGACACCGCCGTATCTAGACCGCTAACTATTACATCCCTATCCAACTCAGTCCTTGAAAGAATACATATTCAAATAGTTCAACTGACAAATACATAGTCTTGGTAGTTGCGTGGTTCTCGAGGTGCGGTGGCTGGGTGTCGCTCAGCAGACAAAATCCCGCAGGCGCTGGCTCGGACAGGGGTTCGGCCTCAAACTGTATCTCTGGGGGCAGCTACGCAGCCGCTTGCTGTCAAGGTCTTGGGTTTCTGGATGTGGGCTGGCCAGAGGTGAGGTGTTGGCCTCCGACGTCTCCCTGTCTCTGCTGCTTCCCGGTCTCCCAGTGGGGCTCTCCGGTGCGCGGACAGCTGGGGCACTTGATTGATCAACAGAGGGACTTCTGCCGGGACTTCTTTAAACCAGGAGATGTTCCGGGACACCTCTTCCCCTTCTCTCCGGGCGGTTGCCATGGTTTCAAGGTTTTCGGTGACTGTCCAGGTACCTGTTCCATAGTTGGTTCTGAACTTCCATCCCGGACGGCAGTCTTGCATGAGGACGGTGGCCCCTGTGCGGCAGATGCTTACTTGTTGGTTCCGCCAGGCTCTCCGAACCTGCAGGTCTTCAGCGTCCAGTGGAGGTGGTGACCACCCCGGGCAAGTCGGTGTAGGAAGGTGGATATCTGACTATATGGTTACCCCAACTTTTTGCCTAGTGTTTTTCTGGTTTTCCACTTAGTTGGCCTGGGATCCTGCTATTCCGGGCCCCAAGCTATCTGCTCTCTCTACAAAATGAACTCCATGTACTTTAGGTACATACCTGATTGGGTATTGGGTCACCTTTGTGAGCCCCTGTATAGTGTACCATAGGTACCCAGGGCATAGGGGCATCCAAGGCCTACCAGGGGCTGCAGCATGTATTATGCCACGCCTGGCTGGCCATCCAAACTGACACCACAGGCTGATCACTCAGCTTGGGTAAGGTGGTGTAATCACCCCTTACTTAGATATAGTATATCTAGATCTACCTTATATATAGACACATAGTAACCTATAAGTCACTCCTATGGCAGGCCTTAACAATCCTGGAGGCAGAGTTCTTGGTTTTATGTGAGAGGGTGCCCTAGCATGAGCTGAGCCCCTCTGCAGCTTTTGGAACCATTTCCTTATAGCTGTTCTATGATATAGCCATACCATATTTTCTTAAGTGCATTATAATCCTCGTGGTTAATGCTAACTTTGGTTTGGCTTTATCAAAACATGTCGTGTAAGGTGTCAAACACTTTGGAATACTACCCCCCACCAGTTCTGGTGGTGGGAGTAGCATTCCACCCTCCTAGAGGGAAAAGACATGTATGTTCCTGCTTTTCTCGGGTAAAGTTAAACAGAGCCTCAGCATCACAAAATGGATGCAGCTGCCACAGACACGAGTCTGACCTCCTGCTGTTGGGGAGAACTCCAGTAAGGGATGCCTGGACAATAGGTTTCCTGTCCAGGGAGGTGCCAACACCTCCCCTGACAGCCTGTAGATTATTGGGGCAGGGTGGGTTGAATGCAAAGATGCTTTTCCAGACACTTGCAGTGGCACACAAGGTGCTCCATGCATAGCCCGGTTCAAACCAGTTGATGGGGCACTCAAGCCCCGCTCTTGTGTGAAACTGGACAAAGGGAAAGGGGTGTAACCACCCCCTTCCCTGGTCCACCCATAGGAGGGACCTAGCAAGTAATCCAGCCCCTAAAATCAGTATAAAGATAGGAGCTGTGTCCACTGACTTTAGATTATCCTGGAATGAAACTCTGATACGAAACTCTTGGACCATTGACATTCTATTCTGACTAGAAGACTGAAGACATCTCCCTTGTGGTCAAGGAGTGATCACCCTGTGCAAACAGGCACCACCAGTAACTTGCCAGTCAGCTTTGTTGATGCTCCCGCCGGAACCCGAAGACTCAGCGACCCAGGAACTAGACTATCAGACTTCTCTGACTCTTAACCACATCCACAGCAAAGCTGAGACCCTTGGCAGACATGAGAGACGTGGGTCTGGACACCCTGGACTTCCTGCATTTTGCTAACAGCTTGACTACTGAGGTACCCTCGCAGTTGTGCATTGGGACATGAGAAGCCCCAGACCCGAGCGCTATTTGCACAGAAGCTCAGCCCTCCACACTCCACGAGTGCGGCGTGGGGCTTGCTCTTGCATTTCAGCTTGACGCGTCTTCCCAGTTGCTAGCCCACTGGCTAGTCGGCCTTACAAAGACTTTCTTTTGAAACTAAACGGCTTTCCTGGTTGCTCCAGGCTTGCTCCAGCTTCCCTGGAAAGGAGAAGCTCCTCAGACCCTGGTGGTCTGACTCAAAGCCAATCTTCAATTCCTGCGTGGATTGCGTTTGCCAAGACTTGTTGGGTCTGGTCCGGATACGGCACTGCAGTCAACTAGATCCTTTATGAGACAGCTCAAATCCAGCTCCTGGTCATTGTCGATGCCTCCTGGTCCTTGTGGCTGCAGAGACAAACTTCACCTCTTCACTTGAGATCATCGCGACATCGCCTGGTTCCTTCCTGGTTCCTTCCTGGTCACTGGCTAGTGACCCAGAATCTGTCCCCTCCGCTTTCAGGTTCTTCCCTTCTTCGATCCACCCTTGGATCCACCCGGACACTCTTCCACTGGCCCCCTGCAGCACTTCTTTTGCAGATCTCCATTGAAAGTATCGAGTAAACCCGACACGAAAAGACACCTATGCACCCGGCTTCCCTGGGTGAGGTTACTCGAGTACTCCGGTCCTCCCGTGGGTATGGACTCTCCAAGTGTCCTAGTTTAAAGGGGTTTTGTCATGTCCATCCCGGAGTGCCCTTAAACAGTAACTTTGTAACTTCTTCTTTCTCCATCATAAGTCAATGGTAACTCGCGACTGTGTCTAGGCACTGCAGGCGTCTCCCGTGGGTCTCCTACTTCCTAACCTTTGGTTGTCTAGTGTAGCCCCAGCGATTCCCTAGGCCCTAGGCCTATTCACTATTTTTGAAGTGGTTCTTATACCACTTACTTAGTATATGGTTTGTGAGGCCCATAGGGGAAAGCTGTATTTGTGCAACTTATCGTATGCTAATTGAGTAACTTGTGATGTACTTCGATCTCTGACCTCATAAAGAGTTCAGACGGTTTGTGTTAGAAATAAATACATATATATTTGATATATACCTTGTGTGGTGTCCTTTCATTTGGTATTCAAGGGATTATAATTGGTAAAACAGCTTGCTTCACATGCTCTCTGAAGTTTTAGCCTAAGACTACTGGTCCATGCTACCACTAGGATAGCTTGTCTATAAGGTTGACTTTACAACCACCATCAATAAGGGTTGTTTAAACTGGTGCAAGGTGCCCACTAGAATAGTGGACATCATATGCCAGGCTAACTTCTCACAGTCGGTATCAGGTCTCTTCTTGGACCATGGAGCATGAGTGCACACGGGCTTCTCTGACTTGTGCAGTGGGGTGCACTCCGGTATTCTCTCACAAACTCGTGGAATCTCTGTTCCGGGTCTGCCTGCTCCACTACTGCGATGTGGAACATCTTGTTGAGGGTACGCATGAAGCATTCAACATCGCCATTGGCCTGTGGCCACTGTGGGGTGACTTGTAGGTGATGGATCCCCCGCTGTCTCAGAAACGTGGCGAACTCAGCACCTTGAAACGGTGGCCCGTTGTCGCTCCGTACCTCCTGAGGAAAACCAAACATGGCGAAGACTTTCTCCAGAACTGGTCCTACATGGTGGAAGCCGTGGACACGACTGGTTCTACTATGGGGTACTTTGAGAAAGCGTCCACAATTACTAGTGTGTGCTTTCCTCCGGGAAAACTCCCAAGTCCACGCTTACCTTGGTTCACGGGACAGTGCATGCCTCTTCGGTGATCTGAAGTACTAAAAATATATACCATAGAGCTATACTTACCAATAGCCCATATACCATATTTACCAAGAATAAATCAGTCGGCAATGGAGAAGGTTCAATCGTTTATTTTGCAAAAGCGCCCTATATAGGGGAGCCTCTCTCTCGTCCTCACCCTCAAAGGTGCACAGAGGAGACTGCTGGATTAGATTCAAAACAGTGCATATATACTTTCAGCATACCTCATGAAGACCCGGTACATGGAAAAGTACCACTTCTATTGAAGCCAACAGGAAAACCCATATAAGGCACAATTGATTGATTCGAAACTCAGCTCAAACTAATCCGGGGGTAGGTCAGTAAAGGTGCCTCCCTTTCATTCTGGGGCACAGGAGTACAGGCACGGGACCTGCAAGAATGTGCTCATCCTACAAGAAAGATAGATGCGACCTTGAGTTTCTTAAGTTAGAATCAATGGTTCGTTCATAGCCCAGGCCGACCTCTCAGGCACTCTACACAGTAGCAGGTCACGTGTTTTCCTAACTAAAGGAAGAGACACAGGGAAATGAATAACAAAATGGTGTTTGTTCAGTCAAGGCCTGATTCTGAATGTATGCATGGTTCAAGTGTATTTACAAGGGGTTTTCCTAAGGTGGCATGCTGATAAATTGGATACATTAGGCCAACATTATACAATATCGATTTATATTCCTTCAGACCGCCCTTTTGGCCTGATGTAGCCAATATATACAAAAAGAAAACAGCAGATTTCAATCCAAAAACATACCCTCATCTATTTGCATTAGATCTGTAACTTCCTTTTGCACTAACTGCTTCTCCATTTTCGCCTGACGAGAAACTGTCAATGAGGAAGTAAGCTTGGCAGCACAATAAGAGCAACATGCTGGCCCACAATGCAGGCATAGGCAACAAGTAAATACCACCAGAATTACTACAGCAAGGATCATGAAGATCTTCCAATCCCAGGTGGACAAGAGGTTCCAGAACCACTCTGTTAAGGACCAAGTACCAGTGCAATTTCTGAATGGCCAAATGTATAGTTGGAGCAGAATCAGGTATATACACGCAGCAGGAGCTGCCGATCACACGGCATGCTCCTCCTGGATCAGCTAGGATGACGTCAAGCACCATCCGATTCTGAAGCGAAACGAGCCTCGTAGCTTGAAGCTCTACCGTCAGGTTAGTCAAAATTCCAGCAGTGGTTTGAACTACATTTCCACTATTCTGGACAGGTGTCCAACATCTCTGCTGGTAAAGATAGGACCCCATATAGTAAAGAGACCCGTTGCTATATCCACAAGCTGCTGTAAGGCGGTGTCAGTCTGATCTGTACTGTCAGTATCGATACTTCTCATAGTTCGTATAAAATCTGAAATTCGTTTAGTCAACTGGTGATTCTTATGATAATTAGAAGGGGCTATACATACTGGAGGATAAAGGAAAGACAGGTAACACTGCCCTGCCTATCCTCGGGGAAGCCAAGTGTAAGCGTTTTCACAGCATACAAAATACACGTTAGGCAGAGTTATCAAGGGCGGGGTGCTATTGGTATGCAAAATATAGGTGTAGTTACATCTGCCGTCTCCTACCTTAACATGACCTTTACCTCTAATACAAAATGAAGCAGTACTATTTAAAATGGGAACTGGCATTGCCTTATCATCTGTGACATTACGATCTTGGAAATACTGGAAATATTGCGTGGAGTTAAAGTGTTCAAAATCTAACATTTCTTCCTTCAACCATGTAGCATTCTCATAAGTGTTGTACATATTCATACAGGCATCTGGGTCTAAAGATCCCTCTCCTTGGTTTCCAAAAGCGTTGACTCCTTGATGTTGTTCTATATGTCTTAAAACAGCTTCATAACCCTTTTCAGTCTATCTTTTGTCATCGGCTACATAATGTAAATACATAAGAGATAGCAACTGAAACCAGGCCTCACAACTCTAAGTGTGATAATGGCAAAGAAATGAATAAATCATGACGATGCATTACAGATGGCAAAAGGCCACATACCCAACAGTTTGTCCTATTTGTGGTGCTATGAGCTTGATGTAACATTTCAATGAACACATTTTTAACATACGTTTCTCGATGTGTTTCCTTATGGGGAGGCCAAGTATAAAAGAAATGTTCAGGCGGAGCTGTTGTAGTACCTAACACCTTATGCATAGGGTATTGGAAATCTAAATACACAAGTACACTCATTAATATTATCATGATTACTGCAATAATTATTACAAAGGCCATCTTCACTCTGATAGCCCAACCGGAAAACATGGGGATATTTTCAGAGAAAGGTTGGGGAGGAAGGGGTCGTTCATCTTCAAGGGCAAACCGGGCAAAGGGATACATCCTAACTAAAAGTCCAAACTAAACCCGGGAAAAGGTGCAACCCAACTGCCAGAGGGTTTCTTCTTCCTGTGTCTGTCTAGAGCCTCACAGGCAGGCTCCTATCGTTCATCAAAAAGAAAAAACTTCACACTTTGATTCCACCATTGCAATTTAGGCCCTTAGTGTAACACAGTCTTTCTTTCTGAACAGAGCAATGTAACAGTTCCAAGCTCTCAACAGGTTCAGTCCAGTGTCTTGCTCAGTACCCCAGTGAAGAGCTAACTTCAACCCTACAGCTCAAGTCTTTCCCTATCTCCTAAAATCCGAAACTGGGGTACCGCGTTGCTTTCGGGGCCGTAAACTGTATCGAAGATGGCCAGGTTGTTCCTGGTCATGAAACAACACAGCAGCAGGGACATTCAGTGCAACAAGGTTCTCAGAAGCCTCTGAGGAATCAGCCTTATCAAAGGGTTCAGCGACTGGGGCTGATTCGTCTCCTTGTGGTATCAACAATCCTTCCTCTTGCCCGATTTCAAGGGCATCTGAGAAAGGCACAAAACTCAACCTCCGCTCTCCTTCTTGCGTTAGAATTCCGTCTCGGTTCAGCTGGTCAAGATGGAGCGGAAGGGGCAATTTTTCCACGTGGGCAACGTGAATCCAGTGTTTCTTCCCGTCCACTTTTACTGCTGTCCGAGTTGCCAAAAGAATCTGGTAGGGACGGCTCCACCTCGGTTCTCAACTCGATTTCGGCTGATAATTTGGACTTGGACCCACTGTCCTGGCTACAAACGGTGTCCGGGACCCTCCAGCAGCGGCTGCAGTATGGCTGACACCTGTTGATGAATGGAACGCAAATCTTTAGTTAAAGCGTACAGGTAATCTGTCATCATAGGGTAATCAATATCACAGAAGGACCTAGGTCTCGGGACACCCCACACATTAGCTGGTCGACCAAAAATGACCTCATAAGGTGACAGCCCGGCTCGTGAATGGGGGGTTACTCTTAATGACATTAACGCTAGGGGCAAAGCATCAGGCCAGTTCAAGCCTGTGCTTTCTTGAATCTTTGCCATTTTTAACTTCAGTGTACCATTATATTTCTCAACCAGTCCTGCAGACTGCAGATGTCGTGCTGCATGAAATTTCTGTTTTATCTGTAAACCATTACAAATATATTTGACAAGGTCTGCATTAAAATGTACCCCGTTGTCCGTACAAATGACTCGAGGCAAACCAAGCCAGGGCAGGAACTCTTTGATTAGGGCTTTTGCAGTGGCCATAGCGGTGTTATCTTTGGTAGGATATGCTTCAACCCATTTACTAAAAGCACATACCACCACTAGCACATATTAAAGGTTATTCACCCTTTCGAGTTGAATATAATCCATTTGTATTACTTCAAATGGTAAAGAAGGAGGCGCAAAATTCCCACTAAGGACTGTCTCCCTCCCTCCTGGATTATACTGCAAACAGACCATGCAGTATTTAACCACATGGGCAGCAGTTTTCGAAATCTTCGGGTTATTCCACACAGGGTCTAATAATGCACAAATGCCTTTTGCACCAATGTGAGCGGGACCATGAGCCATCACAACTACTGCATACACCAGTGCATTGGGCAAAAGCCATCGCTGTTTTTCAGTTTTCCTGTTCCCATTTTATTATTTCATCAGGGGTAGCTTCTTTCTGTAGTTCTCTAACACTTTCAATAGTATTGTCAAACACTGTTGTCTCCGCCACCCACCTTGCTGATATACTGGGGAACATAGCAGGCATTTTAGTTTGCGCTGTATTCTTCGCTACCTGATCGGCAAAGGCATTTCCCTTATCTGTGGTATCAATAATTTTCTTGTGGGCGCTGCACTTGATAATGGCCATCTTTTCTGGTAAGGTTAAGGCATTCAACAATCTTTCAATCAAAGGGCCATGTTGTATCCTCTGACCATGGGAGGTAAGAAATCCTCGTTCCCTCCACAGCCGCCTAAAACTATGGGCTACACCAAAGGCGTACTGGCTGTCTGTAAAAATATTTACTCTTAAACCTTTACTCAGTTCACATGCTCTTAATAATGCTATTAGTTCAGCTGCTTGCACTGGATGATGGGAAATCCGAGCGGTCTCTACTACAGTTCTGAGGGTAGTTATAGCATATGCAGCTGTTGTTGTGCCATCTGGTAAATTAAAACAAGAGCCATCCACATACAACTCCCCTTGGGGTTCAGATAAAGGGGTGTCAGTGAGGTCTACTCGTCCCTTCGTTTCTTCTTCGGTCCTAAATATACAATCATGGACATCGTCCTTTAGATCACTCGAAGGGAGGGGTAGTAACGTGGCTGGATTCAGGGTGGCACATCGTTTAATAGTAATGTGGGGTGCAAATAGAGTTAATTCGTAACCAGTCAATCGCGCACTCGTAAAGTGCTGGGTTTTTGTTCGATTCAATAATATATCCACAGCATGCTGTACCATCACTGTGAGGTCAGTATTCAACACAATCCCCTCCGACTGTCGAATGGCCACCGCCACAGCGGCAGTAGCCCTTAGACAGCTAGGAAGGGCTCTAGCAACATTATCCAATACTGCCGAAAAAATATGCACAAGGTCGTTGCTTTCCGCCAAATCCCTGTGTTAGCACTGAAAGGGAACAACTATCCACCTCATGTACGTAGAGTACAAAAGGCTTTCGGTAATCCGGAGTACCCATGACGGGTGCAGAGCAAAGAGCAGATTTCAAAGAATCAAAAGCGTCCTTACATTCATCCGTCCAGGGCAAGGGTTCATGCACATCTTTGGTAGTCAAATGCAACAAAGGTTTAGCAAAAAGAGAAAAGTTAGGAATCCATTGGCGACAGTAGGAGGTTATGTCAAGAAAAGCACGAGCATCACGTTGAGTACGGGGCACAGACATGTTAGAAATAACAGCTATTCGTTCAGGAGTTAGTCTTCTCCCCGCTTTCGACAGTAAATGACTAAGATAGGTCACTTCCTGTCGACAATACTGAAATTTGGATAAAGATACTTTATTACCATTAGCCGCTAAATGAGTCAATAGTTTGACAGTGGCTTCTTCTGCTGTGTCTGACGCCACCAATATATCATTCACATACTTGATGAGAACATTTCCAGGGGGTAAGACTAATTCATCTAATACTGCTTTTAGTGGTTGTCTATAAATACTAGGACTCTCTGTATAGCCTTGTGGAGCATGACAAAATCCAAAGCTGCGGCCAGATAATGAGAACCCGAAAATGTGACGGCTGTCAGGGTGGATCGGAATACTAAAGAAGGCATTCTTCAAATCTATCACTGAGAAATACTGGGCAGTAGGGGGAATCATAGTAAGACTTGCAGTGAAATCTGGAACCACAGGATATTGGGGAACCACTATTTTATTACCCTCTCTTAAGTCAATCACAAAACGATACGTATTTTTATAATCAGGGTCACCATCCAGTGGGGCCTTTTTCAAAATCAGTACAATGGGACTATTACAAACATTAGCAGCTGTTTCCTCTATCTGTCCTTTCTTAATCAAGTCACGAATGATCTGTAATAAGGCCTGTTCGCCCTCTGGCGAAATTCGATATTGTGGGATACATGGCAAATGTGCATTTGGTTTTAAGGTAATTGATACAGGGGGTATTTTTAACAATCCCACATACGTGTCCCCCTTTGCCCAAAGGGTCTGGGGAATTTTGGAAAATTCAGGTGGAAGATGTTCATTTTTGACAAAACATTGAGACATGCTTTTAGTAGGAGGCTGCATGGTTAAATAAAAACCGTCAGGAGAACAGTAAATAAGAGCATGCAATTTCTTCAATATATCCAATCCCAACAGACTCCCGCCACAACTGGAAGTAAGCAAAAATGGAGAGGCCACAGTAATTGGCCAAAGTGCTTCTCCAAAGTGCTTGTTCCAAAGACGTCTAAAGATGAACAATACAATTCACTCACCTGGTGCACTCAGGTCTGATTGAGTGTTCTCCACTGCCGACTCCTTTATAGACCAACACGGTCAGCTGTTCCGGGTTAAGCCCGAAGGACTCAGGCGAAGGGTTATTTAGCAGCTGTGAAGGTCACTGGGCGCGAGATTAGCATCAAGGCACAACATGTCATAAACCGTTCATCGCATACAAGCTACGCTAATCTCTCACACACCTGTCCCTGTTTCTTCTTTATGACTAGTTTTACAAGGAGGAGGTGCCCGATTTTATTGGGGGTTCATCGATATCTGATGGAAGTTCTGGGCCTCGCTAGGTAATCTATCACAAACTGGACAAACTAAAATATGGGCTTGCCATCATGACTCTGCTTTTTCTTTGTAGTGAAAATATGTATATGGTCGAACTGTAAAACGAAGAATTCTTGCCTGAAGCTTATATTTGTGTATAAAAAGAGAAGGCTGGTTCTGTAAAAACGAGCAGTCTCCTGAGAACATACATGCGCTACACGCTGTTGTACTTCTAGGATACCTATTACTGGTTGCAGCCAATAAAACTCGATCCTTGACATCACCTAGAAGACTCGGTGTTTCTGTGGTCCAAAACAGGAAGAACTCAAGAGGTCTTTGGGGGTTCCCCTGGCACCGCCGGGTCCCTAAAAACCCGGTACCTCAGTTGGCGCCCAACGTGGGGCGGTATCAAGCGGTGTCGGTCCAAGCCAGATGTTCGTGAGGAGCTTTGTGTGAAAATTCCAGAGGACGACCAGCCACTTCAGCGACCCCTGTATGTCGACGTGGCTCCAAAGGTCTTTGCTGCGAGGTTCCCCGCGTCCCGACGGCTACGAAGGACCGCTGCCCTGACTATCGCCCTGTTTTGGACCCATTGATGCTTGGTAGAGCGAAACGATAGACGAGTCTTCTAGTGACGTCATCGATCATCGATACTTCAGTTAAGTATAAGTGGAGCGTCTCCCAGTCCTTAGTTTGGTTCTTAGTTTAATATCCCTCGGGATAGCTTTGTTTGGAACTTGCAAGTGCCAAAGCCGAAGGACTCGTGTATTCACGAGACTATCGTATTCGATAATCCTTTGAAGTTTGAAGCTAGACTAGAGAGCGAAGATGCCTGGTCTTAGCAGACTTGGAAATTTGTTTTGCCTTGGTAGTAATAGGGACTACCGATTGGAGGACTCGTGTCCGGTTCCTCCGATTGGAACTCCAACATATGAGCTCTATGTGAAGCATGGCGTAGGCCCTACCACGTATAATGAAGTCTGGATCCGAAACACCAGAAACGATGGTGTCTTAAAATGGCCTCAATATGGTAGCTTTGACACAGAGATTTTGGATAATCTAGAGGTTAAACTTTTCAAGAAGAAAGCCCGGCCGGCGATGTTTGACTCCTTTCGCCTATGGCGCAAAGAAGCCAAACAGAAAGAAATGAAATTAGCAAAGAAAAATAAACGAGGTATGTCAATGGAACAAGCTGCCATTGCATTCAGGGATAACAAGGAAGAGCAAGAGAGTGAACAAACGCTTAGAAGTAGGAAGTTGGCAGTAGATAAATGCTACCCAGTTTTGCCACATAAAGGACAAGGATCAAAAGAGACACTTGAGAAGGATCCTTTAATGTCTCATCTACTGAGTTCTCCACCTCCATATGCGCAAAGTGCTACAGCACCGCAACAACCTTTGGTTGTACAACGCTCCCTATTGTTGGACAACAGGTTCTAATACAATCACCAGCTCCTCTTCAGCTGGTTCCTACTCCTCCGGCGCAGCCCTCTCAAGGGCCGCCGCCTTTGCTACATACTCCATCTACTTTTTCTACGACTTCACCTACTGCTCCAACTGCTTATCCTAATATTGCCTCTGCTACTGCCTCGACTTCTGCCTTACATCAGCCTGTCTTTTCTGGCGTTTCTGCCTTTCCGTCAGTTTCTCCCTCTGTTCGACAGAGAGTAGCAAACACTGTCACTGGTCTTTTCTTACCTTTCTTTGGGTCGCCTAATACGACCCTTAAAACAGAACTTAGACAGTTGCGGAGTCGACTGCCTGACTATCAAGAGAGAGAAGTACTGAATGAGTTAGCACGTAAATGGGTTATCAATACTGTAAAGTATGATGTTCAGTCCGTTATGGAAGTCTTCCGTCAGTGGGAAGCATCTACGCAGAGATATGTTTTTGAACAAATGTGTATATTCCTCTCTGAAGATTTGGAGGGAAATGATCCACAGTACGACATGAATGAATTATTCCGTGTGCGATTCAAGTTTGCAGAAGGCATGATTGTGGGTGCCGATGTTGAACAAGCAATTGAGATGTTATTGTCTTATAGGAGTAAGGGAAGCAATTCCCGATCACTGTCTGAGCATGACATGCCAGGTAGGAAAAAGGCGCGACAGTATCCCATGAGAGAGGTTCCCCCAGTTTGGAGAGAAGGTAATGCAAATGGGAATCCAGCAATTCCACCGCATGTCCAGCGTGTATGGGTACATGTTCCTTCGAAAAGATCTGAGGTTTTTGCTCTAAAGCAGACATTGCCTGATCCCCGTAAAAATCCTGCAGGGTATTATAAGGAGTTATCACAGACTGCCAGCTCCTGTATCATGAATCTAGCCGATGTAGACATGTTGTTTGGAAATGTTGTTCCACAGCCTTTATGGGGAAAGATTCGTCATGCAGATCATGACCAAGAGTTAGGTGATACATGGGTTAATATTGCTGCTGCTGATGCTAGACAAGTTGGTGGCTCTAAGCCCGAGCCTTTAGTAGCAGAACTTCCTGGTAGAATTATCATGTATATGAAGACTTTAATGCCTGAATTGCGTGTGAATTGGGACAAGTTGTCTTCGTGCAAGCAGAAGAAAGATGAAAATGTGTCTGACTTTTTCACAAGGTTTGAAGAGACGTTCGTCGATCATAGTGGTCAGGATGTGGCTACTGAGGGTGGCCAAAGATTGTTTGTTGACAAATTTGTACATAATTTGGTTCCAGAACTATGTAATAAGTTGAAGGATTCTGAGAGTGCTTGGGCTGTTTCCACGTCAGCGCAGATTTTAGCCACAGCCCAGTACTATGAGAATAGACGCAAAGACGAGCTAGAGAAGGCAGATAAAAAGACTAAAGAATTGAAAACTAAAGTCCTTCTCCAGCAAGCTTATCCGCCTCGTACTGCTAGTCAGCACGATTATCAGCAACCCCTGCAGTATTCGAGAAACTTGCAAAGAAACGAGGCTTCTCAACAGCGTTTACCGTATGGTCCGAATCAGTGTGCGTACTGCAAAGAACAGGGTCATTTCAAGATTAATTGTCCGGTTTTGTTACAGCGCATGAATGGTGTTTCTGGTGCGAGAGGTCGAGGTGTTCAACAAGCTCCTAGAGGTAGGGGCCGTGGAAATTTCCCCCAGAACGCTCGTCCCTTTCCGCCTCAGAATTCTATGAACAGCTTTGACCAACAGAATAATGCGTCTTCTAGGACAGCTCAGTACTATGCTGATGACTACTATGCAGAGAACGAGAATGAGGGTAATGATTGCTAGGACAGCCATGGACAAAGAGAGGGAGTTGTTTCAGTTCCAGTAGATCAGAATGGACCTTATGTTGAGGTGATTACATCAGGTGTGTCAGAGCCTTTTCTGTTGGATACTGGTGCTACAAAGAGTTCTATTATGCACTCAAAGCTCCCTGGCGCACCTTTGTCTGGCGAAATGAATGTTTCAGTAGGTTTTTCTGGCGCCCCGGTTAGGAACCCGATCTCTAGTCCTATGTCCTTTTCTGTTGGGCCTTGTGAATTAGAAGCACCCCTCATTCTTACAACAGGTTGTGGTGAAAACTTGTTGGGATTGGATCTGTTAAAGAGATTATATGCGACTTTGTACTGTTCTCGTTCGGGAGTACAACTTACCCTAGGTAAGAAAGTGGTTTCTCCAATGTATTTGTCAAGGGAAAAGATTCCAACAGAATTGTCTTCTCTTCCAGATATACTTTGGGCTACTGGATCCAATGATGTGGGTCTCTTGAAAATAGCGCCATATCTTATAACATTGAAAGCCAATGTTAGGTTGCCACGTATTCCCCAATACAAGATCTCTAGTGAAGGTGAAAAGGCGTTGTTAGCAATCATTTACGATCTGATTGAGAAAGATGTCGTTGAAGAGACAACAGGCAACATCTGTAATAGTCCTGTTCTGCCGGTTTTGAAGCGTACTGATCCTTCCCAACCACCTGTCTATAGGTTCGTGATTGATCTTAGAGAAGTGAACAAGATTGTTGTGCCACAGTTTCCAGTTGTTCCTGATATCACTGCCTTATTGACTATGGTTCCAGCGTCAGCCACTTGGTTCTCGGTGATTGACTTTAAGAATGCTTTCTTCAGCATCCCGATTGCCGAGGAGAGCAGAGATATTTTTGGCTTCTATTTAGGAGGCCGAAGTTTCCGCTTCAAACGCGCTCCTCAGGGTTACTGTGAAAGTCCATCGATATTCAGTCAGGCTATGAAATCACAGCTTGACACGATTGTTCTACCTGATGGCACGACCCTTATTCAGTACGTAGATGATTTGCTGGTCGCTACAGATACTGAGGAGATTTGCAAGCAAGCCACATTGTCATTGTTGCGTCATTTATGTGATCTACGCCACAAAGTCTCTCTTTCGAAATTACAATATTGTCGACAAGAAGTCACCTACTTAGGTCACATCTTATCGAAGGAGGGAAGGAAGCTGACCCCAGAAAGAATTCAGGTGATTGCAAAATTGAGTGTCCCAAGGACACAGAGAGAAGTGCGTGCTTTCTTGGGCATTACATCATATTGCAGACAATGGATACCAAATTTCTCCTTGTTGGCCAAACCTTTGGTGGCATTAACTTGCAAGGATACACCGAAACCCATTCCGTGGTCTGAAGAGTGTCAGAAACGTTTTTACGAATTACGTGATGCATTGTGTTCGGCTCCTGTGTTGGGTACCCCCGACGACAGTAAGCCTTTCACGTTGTATGTCCACGAGAAAGAAGGTTGTGCATTATCAGTCCTGACACAGTCTTTTGGGGGCAAACAGCGTCCATGCGCGTACTTTTCGGCGACTTTAGATCCGGTAGCTAAGGCATTGCCAAGTTGCTTGAGGTCCACTGCGGCAGCAGCTGTCTGTATTCGACAATCTGCTGGGTTAGTAATGAATAATACCCTAATAGTCATGGTCCCACATGCAGTAGACATTTTGCTAAACAGAACAAGGACACAGCATTTAACTAGTGCTCGACTGTCAAGTTATGAGCTGACACTGCTAGCGAGTCACATACACATTAAGAGGTGTGACACACTCAACCCAGCCACGTTATTGCCCATTCCTGTAGAGACAGATGAGGCCGAAGAACATGACTGCTGTTTTAGGACAGAAGAAGAGACAAAAGGGAGAGTAGATTTACAGGACACTCCTCTTCCTGAATGTAATGATACCTTATGGGTTGATGGTTCATGTTTCAAGTTGCCGAATGGTGATACGACTGCAGCATATGCTGTGACAACATTGCACACGATTGTTGAAGCTGCACGCATCCCACACAATTCTGCGCAAGCAGCAGAGTTGATTGCACTTACAAGAGCGTGTGTGTTGGCAAAAGGAAAGCGAGTGAATGTGTACACGGACAGCCAATACGCCTTTGGAGTGGCTCACAGTTTTGGACGATTGTGGCGTGAACGTGGGTTCCTGACTTCGCATGGTACAAAGATCCAACACGGTCAGTTAGTAAATGAGCTTCTCGAGTCACTGACCTTGCGATTACAAGTTGCGATTGGGAAATGCAGTGCACACAAAAAGGTGACGGATGATGTTGGTCGTGGGAATGCGTTTGCGGATGAAGTTGCAAAAGAGACTGCAAGGAATGTAACGAGTCGAATGTATGTTGCAGGCCCTGCGAGATGGATTGGTGATGTTGGTATGTGCGCAGATACGATCGAGAGTGTGAAGTCTATCCAATCCGAAGCCACAGAGAAAGAGGTGAATGAATGGAGGGAAAGCAAGGGTAAATTGGATGCGAATGGTTGTTGGATTGAATTGTCAGAGCATCAGAGATGGCTGTTACCCGATGCGTATGTGCTTGCCGTGGTGACAATGGCTCATGGGATGGCTCACATCAGTATGAAAGGGATCTGTAAGTTGTTGGCTCCAGTATGGCAGAATAGTGAAATCCCTAAGTGTGCAGAGAATGTGGTCAAGAACTGTATGGTGTGTCTGAAGTACAATCCTGGTAAGGGAACTCCAACTCCAGCTGGTCATTTTGCACCTCCAACGTACCTGTTCGAGGTTTTGCAGCTAGATTTCATCCACATGGAAAGGTGCAACAATCTGAAATACGTACTCGTTGTTGTTTGTGCCTTTTCCAGGTGGGTGGAGGCGTATCCCCTTAAGGACAATACTGCCTTATCCACAGCTAAAGATCTTGTCAAAGAGTTCTTCCCTAGATTTGGAATGCCTAGAATGGTCTGGAGTGATAATGGGAGTGAATTCTTGGGACGAGTGATGAAGAAAGTGTGTGAGGGGGTAGGCATACACCAGAAGTTCCACGCTGCAAATCGCCCCCAATCAGCTGGACTAGTAGAGTGCTACAACGGCACGTTAAAGTTGAAACTGGCCAAGATTCAAGCAAGCACAGGTCTTAAATGGCCTGACGCTCTGCCCTTGGCGCTCCTATCCACAAGAATGACTGTTCACTCTAGAGTGGGACTTAGTCCACATGAAATTGTGTTCGGCCGCCCGGCCAACATATGGGGAGTGCCATGGCCTACCAGGTTCAGTGAAATAGAGCATCCTGTACTGCTTGACTATCTGTATGAATTGAAGGCTAAATTGCGTGTTTTACACCAACAGGTCTACGACAGTCTAACTTAGGCCTCTGAAGCTCCAGGACACCCTATCGATCCTGGAACATATGTCCTCGTGAAAAACTTCCAGCGAACGAAGAATGACCAGCCCCGGTGGACCGGCCCTCACCTAGTTCTCCTATCCACAAGATCGTCAGGTCGAGTGGAAGGAAAGAAAAACTGGATCCACGGGACCCATTGCAAGAGGGTCCCGTTACCTCTGCCTTTTGACCGATGGGTCCAGGAGGGAATTGCTGACTCTGAGGCTGAGACTGTGCCTTGCTTCTTACCCTTCAGTGATGCACGTTTGAAAGGAACTACTTCTGAAAGGGAAAGCGATAACATTCTGCAAGGATCTGTGCCGCCGTCAATGCAGTTGGACACTACTGAGCCTGAACTCTCGTTTCTAGACCACACAGCACCTGGTCGAAACCGTTATAACTTGAGGCCAAGACCTATGACTATGGACAAATAAATATTTTTCTTTTTGATTTTGCAGCTCTCTCATCCAGGAAACTTGCTCATTTTTGATTTTTGAACCGCCATCCGGTTCTGCTGCTAGGGTCGCGGTTGCCACAGTCTTTGGAGTGCAGCTGGAGACGGTTAGGTCAACAGTTCTGGTTGGTCTAAGGGAGTTGCCCTAAACTGACAGAAGCACTCCTTAGCAGAATTAATCTCCAACCGCGGGCAACAACTTAGAGGATGGAGTTTCCCAAGATGGAGAGACCTGCCAGATCAACAAACTTTGAAACGAGAATATGCACTGTGATGGCAAAAACTCGATTTTTAATAATATGCATTTTCATGTTGTGTAGTATAATGATGTTCTTAATAGGCTATGCTTTATTCACCTTTCGAGTATCATTTGCACACACCACACAGCCCACTCCTCCTCCTACTGTTTCCCCGCACTCTTTTCACCCTCTGCCTGAACACGAGTCTGCCAGAAGATTAGAATTCATAAATAACTCATTCGTCCAGCTCCTACACCAGCACCAGGTTGTAATGAACACAACAAATTGTTGGGTATGTGGACTTATGCCACACAGGACAGATAAGGGTATCCCGTATTTTGTCCTGCCATTTAGCTACTATGGTTCTTTGTGGGCTTTCCAAACAATGTTCCTATTTGCCATAGAACCATATCCCCCACGTCCCACAGGAAGAAACTCGAGCAACAAGGCACTAGTGGCGGGAATCAGAAATATGAGCAGAGATATCGACACATATCAAACGATCCCCAAAGATGAATTTAAGGCGTACAGTAGATGGAATATCACAAAATATGGAATTTCCTTGAGTGAGAGCCAGCGAGCAAAGAAATCCTCCCCAATCTGGATAGTACCCCACCAAGGTCACCTATGTCTGCAGGGAAATGGAAAAAACCCCAGAGCTCAGTAAGGGAAGAGTGTCTGTACCGAAACTTATGTCTTCCCGTCTCAGACATCTCCTTCATTCTTAGCAGCTAAGGGTACCTACTTCGTCTGCCATGATAGAGCATATACATGGCTGCCCCCTGACTTTTCGGGCACATGTTTTATCTCGTTTCTGTTGCCACCCACCTACACGGCCGAGGCAGATTACCATCGGACAAGGACAGTTAGGGGTGTTGTGAGTAAAGACGACACTGCGGAACAGGAGTTTGGAGATTTCACAAAAGGTTTTCTGCCGTTTTGGGGGCCTATGGTGAACAGCAGGAACATACGCCAATTGACGAGGGTAGTTGAATCCGCCATGATTGAAACAGCTGGTGCCCTTAGTAACTTGACTGCGGAGCTCCAGTCGGACCGCCTTATGACTCTTCAGAACAGGGTTGCCCTAGATGTCATACTTGCAGACCGTGGTGGGGTATGTAAAGTGATCCAATCCAGTTGCTGCATTTTCATCCCCGATAATGCTCCAACAGTATACCAGGCCATCTCCAAACTGCATAAGATCTCTGAATCCATTCACTTGGATAAAGTGGACTGGTCCTAAATGGGGTGGTTCTGGGAACTGATATCTGCCTGGGATGGTAAACTCTGATATTCATTGGAATGGTCTTAGCCATCCTGTTCATGTTCTGCCTGTGTGTACTGTGCACTCCTGCAATATGTGGCCTCTGTGCTACATCATGTGTAAGAAAGCGTGTATCAAGAGATGAACTAAGTAACAGGATGATGCTACAGCAGCATCTCAATGACTTTATGCACACAGACCTGGACTCAGATTAGCATGAGTATAGGTTATTGCCTATATAAGGGCAAAAGGAGGGTCTGTGGTACTGAAAATTCTGGACCATGCTATTGTATGGTACCGAAGCTCTACACTCTTTGTCAGAAAATATCATCATACCATGACGAATTTGGTATCGGCAGACCGGTAATGATTGAGACATTATACCCGTGCATTTGCGTCATGATTGAGTGATGAAATCACCCTTAAATCGTAGTTTCTGTCTTGAACCCTCGGGTTCCATTTTGTGAGCGGCATCCATTTTGTGATTGCGCTTACATAGTCAAAATGACCAAGGCCGAATCCGATCTGAAAGGACACGTACACCTTTGCTGACTCCTCTTTGACCTGGGCAAGCTGACTCCACTGCCTCCAGCCAAACCTGTTCGGGCAGTTCTCATCCCAATGGCCGAGCGAGATTAGCATCAAGGCACAACATGTCATAAACCGTTCATCGCATACAAGCTACGCTAATCTCTCACACACCTGTCCCTTTTTCTTCTTTATGACTAGTTTTACAAGGAGGAGATGCCCGATTTTATTGGGGGTTCATCGATATCTGATGGAAGTTCTGGGCCTTGCTAGGTAATCTATCACGAACTGGACAAACTAAAATATGGGCTTGCCATCATGACTCTGCTTTTTCTTTGTAGTGAAAATATGTATATGGTCGAACTGTAAAACGAAGAATTCTTGCCTGAAGCTTATATTTGTGTATAAAAAGAGAAGACTGGTTCTGTAAAAACGAGCAGTCTCCTGAGAACATACATGCGCTACACGCTGTTGTACTTCTAGGATACCTGTTACTAGTTGCAGCCAATAAAACTCGATCCTTGACATCACCTAGAAGACTCAGTGTTTCTGTGGTCCAAAACAGGAAGAACTCAAGAAGTCTTTGGGTGTTCCCCTGGCACCGCCGGGTCCCTAAAAACCCAGTACCTCACAGGCCATTATTAATACAGGCCCTCGGCCTCAGAAACAGAGGCTGGGGTCGCGCGGCCGCAGTGCCGCATGTTCACATTTAGTGCACCGCCTGCACGCCATCGCGCATTGCTCTACAGGGTGGGGTAGAGTGGTTCATGTGCGCAGAGTAAACTGTGTGGTCTGCACCAGTCATCTGTGCCTGCTCCTGTGGACACTACCGAAGCAGCCTGCAAGCAACTGTTAGGTCACGTCTCCTTCCAATTCCTCATGTAAAAATTCTTTCTCTAATCATTAAAATGTTTCCATTACAACCGGGCCACATAGTCAGAAATTCAAATTTGGTGCTAATGCACCTATATCTGTCTTGTAAATAAACATACAAATCGTATACTTTGAAAATTGTGAACGAATAGAATTGGATTTTTTTTTTAAATGCACCAAAACACCAATGTTCAGTTCTTTATATTTGCGAAGCTTGCAAAGTTTCCCATTTCAATCTCACAAAGTTTATTTCTGCATAGTGTGATAGTTTTTACTGCATAGCAATATATTTTTTTCACTTTCAACAACACTAGCCAGGATGAAAAATGTATCTGTGAGTTTACCTTCTGCAGAGTTTTTCTATGTGTAATGACATTGCAGTGGAAAAGATACAGGCCACCGTCTCCAAAAGTTTTTGCTATGACTTACTTTTGTAGTACTCCTAGCTTAAGTTTGAATTCTGTGAGGAAGGCAGAAGTAAGTTAGGAACAGTCTACCTTATGTCTACAATTCATGAGTAAGATAGGAGTACTATATGTGTAAGTCTCACGGAGGAACCGGAATTGACTTTCGATTCAGCGAACCATATAGTCACTTTTTATAATTAGCGTGATGCATCTAGAATAATGATTCAGAAAAGGGGGTGGTGATGAACAGAGTGTCTGAATTAAGCAGACCACTCTTCCCCAGTCCAAAGATCAGGGCTTGATCCATCACCGTTATTTATCTCACTGCACCATCCCAGCTCAGAACCTGGCTATATGCAAATCAGTCTGTCCCTGGCCCAGTGCATCATGGGAACAGGGCAGACTAAACTACAAAGCCAATTCTTCACCAGAAAGGAGACAAGCTACCGGGGACCGGTTTCTGGCATTTCAGCCGTCTTCGGCCCGGCTTGCTTGAATCCTGATGGTGCAGTGAGAAAGGGACTCATGTCTGAGTATACCCTGCCACACCTATAGTGGCCAAAAACGATTCAGAAAAGGGGGTGGTGATGAACAGAGTGTCTGAATTAAGCAGACCTCTCTTACCCAGTCTAGTGATCAGGGCTTGATCCATCACCGTTATTTATCTCACTGCACCATCCCAGCTCAGAACCTGGCTATATGCAAATCAGTCTGTCCCTGGCCCAGTGCATCATGGGAACAGGGCAGACTAAACTACAAAGCCAATATTTCACCAGAAAAGAGACAAGCTACCGGGGACCGGTTTCTGGCATTTCAGCCGTCTTTGGCCCGGCTTGCTTGAATCCTGATGGTGCAGTGAGAAAGGGACTCATGTCTGAGTATACCCTGCCACACCTATAGTGGCCAAAAACGATTCAGAAAAGGGGGTGGTGATGAACAGAGTGTCTGAATTAAGCAGACCACTCTTACCCAGTCCAAAGATCAGGGCTTGATCCATCACCGTTATTTATCTCACTGCACCATCCCAGCTCAGAACCTGGCTATATGCAAATCAGTCTGTCCCTGGCCCAGTGCATCATGGGAACAGGGCAGACTAAACTACAAAGCCAATTCTTCACCAGAAAGGAGACAAGCTACCGGGGACCGGTTTCTGGCATTTCAGCCGTCTTCGGCCCGGCTTGCTTGAATCCTGATGGTGCAGTGAGAAAGGGACTCATGTCTGAGTATACCCTGCCACACCTATAGTGGCCAAAAACGATTCAGAAAAGGGGGTGGTGATGAACAGAGTGTCTGAATTAAGCAGACCACCCTTACCCAGTCCAAAGATCAGGGCTTGATCCATCACCGTTATTTATCTCACTGCACCATCCCAGCTCAGAACCTGGCTAAATGCAAATCAGTCTGTCCCTGGCCCAGTGCATCATGGGAACAGGGCAGACTAATTAGTATCTTATTGCTCATCTCAAACACTTTTACCAAATCAATCCCTGCAGTGCCAATCTTTCTCTCCCATTTCAGGGTGTGATGATCGAGATCGTTCTGCATCCTATTATTCATTAACTGGTAAATAATACCAATACGACTGTTCTTCCTGGAGCTTTCTAAAATGTCAATTGTTTCCATGGTATCGGTGTGTAAAACATTTTTTTTTTCCAGGAAGCTGCGAATCTGTAGGTATTTAAAAAAATCGTTCCTAGATAAACCAAATGTCTCTTGTAATTTAGAAAAGGACATAAGGGACCCATTTTGGAACAATTGACCCAGTAGATAAATCTCATTCATACGCCATCGGTAAATTATAGTATCTTGAAATATTACGGGTAAAATCTTATTATCAGACAGAGGTGTGTAATAATTCAATTTTGGGATTATACGTAAAATTTTGTTCATTTGCCTCCAAATTAAACATGCAGCAAGGAGCACCTTGAACTTTGTTTTTTTATAGTAACTGGGTTCGATGACTTTCAGCAAGCATTGCCGCACATGAGTACCTAAGAGCATTTCAAAGATAGAAGGTGAAATGGCTGGGTCTGATACATAATCATGAAACAGCAGAACCCGGAAAGTTTTCAAAGCAATAGCCCAGTAATACATTTTAAAATTCGGAAGCCCCAAACCAGCACAATCTGATGGGAGAGTACACCATTTTAAAGATCTTCTAGCACGATGGTACCCCCACAAAAACCTCGACACCATTCTGTCTATTCTGTTGAAGAGGGACATTGAGAAAAACAGGGGAATAGTACGGAAAAAATACAAAAATTTTGGAAAAATCATCATCTTAATAACATTAGTTCGACCGTACAATGACAAGTGTAAGTTATTAAATCTTTCTAACGTTCTATTGGTAGATATGAGTAGAGGGTCTAAGTTTAATGCAACAATATCCTCAACCTTAGAAGATATAGTGACACCGAGATATGAACCAGTAGAGTTTAGTGGGATATCAGTGGGTTTGCCCGTTTCCGAATGTATAATCTGAGTTTTTGTGATGTTTAGCTTATAGCCGGAGACCTTCCCAAACTCATTGGCCAGCTCGATTATTGTGGGTAGCGCAGAGGAGACATCAGAAGTGACAATTGCAACGTCATCCGCGTACGCTAGAACTTTATGGTCAATTTCAAAAAGACGAACTGGTGGAATATTAGGTTCCAAAATAAGTCTACTCAAATAGGGTTCTAAGTATAACGCAAATAAAAGCGGGGAACAAGGGCACCCTTGTCTAGTCCCTCTCGTGATTGAAAAAGATCTCGAATGATCAGTACCTAATCTTATTATACCCTTAGGAGCAGAGTAAAGCGAGCGCACCGCCTGAATAAATTGCGGGGGAAACCCCTTCCCTTCTAGCACAGTCCAAAGGAATCCCCAGTCTACTCTATCAAACGCTTTTTCAGCATCGAGTAGGATCACCCCAACTGGGGATTCCTTTGCCTGTGCCCAATCTAAGAGTGTAATCACCCGCTTAACGTGATCAGTAGTATCTCTACCTCTAATAAAGCCGTGTTGAATATTAGACACTAAACTGGGCATTACCTGGTTAAGTCTATTTGCAAGAATTTTGGAATAAATCTTGCTGTCTGCCGTAATAAGTGATATGGGTCGATATGAACCCAATTCTTTTGAATCCTTGTTTTTCTTTAAAAACACCACTATAATAGCGGTGGACCATGAATCAGGTGGTTTCCCTTGAAATGCTGAATTAAAGATCTTTATCAACTCTGATTTCAACATATGTCTAAATGTCCGGTAAAATTCGAGAGGTATCTGGTCGAATCCCATGGCTTTGCCAGCCGCAAGACTCAAAATGGCTTGCTCAATCTCATCCCAGTTTATTGGGCGTCGAAATAAATCAGACTCTGCACATCCCAATAATGATTGATTGGTACTGTGAAAATAATTTACAGGATTCAGAGTCTTATCTACTTCATTGTTGAAGTCATTATACAATGTTTTATAGAATTCCAGGAATGATTCTAAAATTCCTTCCCTACATTCATGAAAGTCCCCATTCATGTCATTGACACCCTGAATTTCATTAACAGAGGATTTCTGCCGGAGACGTTGTGCTAAGATTTTGCCGGTGCGCTCACTATACTCATAACGTTCTGTTTTGTATTGCTTAAAATCTAATGCTACTTTATCAGCAATATGGGTCCGTAGGCCAGAACGTTCAATTACTAGACGTAATTGCGCCTCTTCTATGCTTATATTATTCTTGCATGCCGTCGCAAGATCCAACTCGGCTAGCCTGATCTTATTTAACCTCTCCTTAAATTCTGTTTGTATTTTTTTCCTCTTAAAGTTTGCGAAGCTAATTGTCTCTCCACGTACGATTGATTTAAAAGTGTCCCAAACCACTGGTGGGGAGGCCGTATTGTTATTTGTTAAAAAGAAATTATTAATAATAGTCGCCATACATTGCAAATATTCTTCATCACATAACAAGTTTCTCTGAAATGACCAAGACCTACTTGTATTCTGACATTCTGTAGGGACCTCGATCTCAACAATTATGGGATTATGGTCTGAGATAACTTGGGGTAGAATTTCGACACTAATTGACTCCTAAAACTGCGAAGACGTAAAAAAATAGTCTAATCGGGCAAACTTTCGATGTGGGCTAGAATAGAAGGTATATCCAGGATCTTTAGAGCATATTTTATGCCAAACATCCGTTAGTCCATTATTCAGAACCAACTCCCTAAGAGCACTATAAGTTCTAGGTTTATATCCTGTATATCTCCTGCCTAGTTTAATATTCCAGTCAGCCGGCAAATGAATATTGAGATCCCCACACATTATAATGGGTTGTGTCCCCATAGCTAATTCTGCATTAATCGTATTAAAAACTTCCCCATCATCTAAGTTTGGACCATACATGCAACATAATGTAAATTTGGATCCACCAATGACTAACTCAGCAAGTCCCCATCTACCCCATTTATCAGCTAGAGTTTTCAGGCACTTCCCAACTCCTTTTCGCATACATATAGCAACACCTCTTTTTATACCCATCTGCTTAGATACAAGTAGCACATCCAATCCCAGCTTGTCCAAAAGTAAGCGCTTATCCCATGCAATATGAGTTTCCTGTATACATAATAAATCAATAGACAGTGTTTGGATCATAGAACAAAACATGTGCATCATGGGAACAGGGCAGACTAAACTACAAAGCCAATTCTTCACCAGAAAGGAGACAAGCTACCGGGGACCGGTTTCTGTCATTTCAGCCGTCTTCGGCCCGGCTTGCTTGAATCCTGATGGTGCAGTGAGAAAGGGACTCATGTCTGAGTACACCCTGCCACACCTATAGTGGCCAAAAACGATTCAGAAAAGGGGGTGGTGATGAACAGAGTGTCTGAATTAAGCAGACCACTCTTACCCAGTCCAAAGATCAGGGCTTGATCCATCACCGTTATTTATCTCACTGCACCATCCCAGCTCAGAACCTGGCTATACGCAAATCAGTCTGTCCCTGGCCCAGTGCATCATGGGAACAGGGCAGACTAAACTACAAAGCCAATTCTTCACAAGAAAGGAGACAAGCTACCGGGGACCGGTTTCTGGCATTTCAGCCGTCTTCGGCCCGGCTTGCTTGAATCCTGATGGCGCAGTGAGAAAGGGACTCATGTCTGAGTATACCCTGCCACATCTATAGTGGCCAAAAACGATTCAGAAAAGGGGGTGGTGATGAACAGAGTGTCTGAATTAAGCAGACCACTCTTACCCAGTCCAAAGATCAGGGCTTGATCCATCATCGTTATTTATCTCACTGCACCATCCCAGCTCAGAACCTGGCTATATGCAAATCAGTCTGTCCCTGGCCCAGTGCATCAAGGAACAGGGCACACTAAACTACAAAGCCAATTCTTCACCAGAAAGGAGACAAGCTACCGGGGACCGGTTTCTGGCATTTCAGCCGTCTTTGGCCCGGCTTGCTTGAATCCTGATGGTGCTATGAGAAAGGGACTCATGTCTGAGTATACCCTGCCACACCTTTAGTGGCCAAAAACGATTCAGAAAAGGGGATGGTGATGAACAGAGTGTCTGAATTAAGCAGACCACTCTTACCCAGTCCAAAGATCAGGGCTTGATCCATCACCGTTATTTATCTCACTGCACCATCCCAGCTCAGAACCTGGCTATATGCAAATCAGTCTGTCCCTGGCCCAGTGCATCATGGGAACAGGGCAGACTAAACTACAAAGCCAATTCTTCACCAGAAAGGAGACAAGCTACCGGGGACCGGTTTCTGGCATTTCAGCCGTCTTCGGCCCGGCTTGCTTGAATCCTGATGGTGCAGTGAGAAAGGGACTCATGTCTAAGTATACCCTGCCACACCTATAGTGGCCAAAAACGATTCAGAAAAGGGGGTGGTGATGAACAGAGTGTCTGAATTAAGCAGACCACTCTTACCCAGTCCAAAGATCAGGGCTTGATCCATCACCGTTATTTATCTCACTGCACTATCCCAGCTCAGAACCTGGCTATATGCAAATCAGTCTGTCCCTGGCCCAGTGCATCATGGGAACAGGGCAGACTAAACTACAAAGCCAATTCTTCACCAGAAAGGAGACAAGCTACCGGGGACCGGTTTCTGGCATTTCAGCCGTCGTCTGCCCGGCTTGCTTGAATCCTGATGGTGCAGTCAGAAAGGGACTCATGTCTGAGTATACCCTGCCACACCTATAGTGGCCAAAAACGATTCAGAAAAGGGGGTGGTGATGAACAGAGTGTCTGAATTAGGCAGACCACTCTTACCCAGTCCAAAGATCAGGGCTTGATCCATCACCGTTATTTATCTCACTGCACCATCCCAGCTCAGAACCTGGCTATATGCAAATCAGTCTGTCCCTGGCCCAGTGCATCATGGGAACAGGGCAGACTAATCTACAAAGCCAATTCTTCACCAGAAAGGAGACAAGCTAATGGGGACCAGTTTCTGGCATTTCAGCCGTCTTCGGCCCGGCTTGCTTGAATCCTGATGGTGCAGTGAGAAAGGGACTCATGTCTGAGTATACCCTGCCACACCTATAGTGGCCAAAAACGATTCAGAAAAGGGGGTGGTGATGAACAGAGTGTCTGAATTAAGCAGACCACTCTTACCCAGTCCAAAGATCAGGGCTTGATCCATCACCGTTATTTATCTCACTGCACCATCCCAGCTCAGAACCTGGCTATATGCAAATCAGTCTGTCCCTGGCCCAGTGCATCATGGGAACAGGGCAGACTAAACTACAAAGCCAATTCTTCACCAGAAAGGAGACAAGCTACCGGGGACCGGTTTCTGGCATTTCAGCCGTCTTCGGCCCGGCTTGCTTGAATCCTGATGGTGCAGTGAGAAAGGGACTCATGTCTGAGTATACCCTGCCACACCTATAGTGGCCAAAAACGATTAAGAAAAGGGGGTGGTGATGAACAGAGTCTCTGAATTAAGCAGACCACTCTTACCCAGTCCAAAGATCAGGGCTTGATCCATCACCGTTATTTATCTCACTGCACCATCCCAGCTCAGAACCTGGCTATATGCAAATCAGTCTGTCCCTGGCCCAGTGCATCATGGGAACAGGGCAGACTAAACTACAAAGCCAATTCTTCACCAGAAAGGAGACAAGCTACCGGGGACCGGTTTCTGTCATTTCAGCCGTCTTCGGCCCGGCTTGCTTGAATCCTGATGGTGCAGTGAGAAAGGGACTCATGTCTGAGTACACCCTGCCACACCTATAGTGGCCAAAAACGATTCAGAAAAGGGGGTGGTGATGAACAGAGTGTCTGAATTAAGCAGACCACTCTTACCCAGTCCAAAGATCAGGGCTTGATCCATCACCGTTATTTATCTCACTGCACCATCCCAGCTCAGAACCTGGCTATACGCAAATCAGTCTGTCCCTGGCCCAGTGCATCATGGGAACAGGGCAGACTAAACTACAAAGCCAATTCTTCACAAGAAAGGAGACAAGCTACCGGGGACCGGTTTCTGGCATTTCAGCCGTCTTCGGCCCGGCTTGCTTGAATCCTGATGGCGCAGTGAGAAAGGGACTCATGTCTGAGTATACCCTGCCACATCTATAGTGGCCAAAAACGATTCAGAAAAGGGGGTGGTGATGAACAGAGTGTCTGAATTAAGCAGACCACTCTTACCCAGTCCAAAGATCAGGGCTTGATCCATCATCGTAATTTATCTCACTGCACCATCCCAGCTCAGAACCTGGCTATATGCAAATCAGTCTGTCCCTGGCCCAGTGCATCAAGGAACAGGGCAGACTAAACTACAAAGCCAATTCTTCACCAGAAAGGAGACAAGCTACCGGGGACCGGTTTCTGGCATTTCAGCCGTCTTTGGCCCGGCTTGCTTGAATCCTGATGGTGCAGTGAGAAAGGGACTCATGTCTGAGTATACCCTGCCACACCTATAGTGGCCAAAAACGATTCAGAAAAGGGGGTGGTGATGAACAGAGTGTCTGAATTAAGCAGACCATTCTTACCCAGTCCAAAGATCAGGGCTTGATCCATCACCGTTATTTATCTCACTGCACCATCCCAGCTCAGAACCTGGCTATATGCAAATCAGTCTGTCCCTGGCCCAGTGCATCATGGGAACAGGGCAGACTAAACTACAAAGCCAATTCTTCACCAGAAAGGAGACAAGCTACCGGGGACCGGTTTCTGGCATTTCAGCCGTCTTCGGCCCGGCTTGCTTGAATCCTGATGGTGCAGTGAGAAAGGGACTCATGAATAAGTATACCCTGCCACACCTATAGTGGCCAAAAACGATTCAGAAAAGGGGGTGGTGATGAACAGAGTGTCTGAATTAAGCAGACCACTCTTACCCAGTCCAAAGATCAGGGCTTGATCCATCACCGTTATTTATCTCACTGCACCATCCCAGCTCAGAACCTGGCTATATGCAAATCAGTCTGTCCCTGGCCCAGTGCATCATGGGAACAGGGCAGACTAAACTACAAAGCCAATTCTTGACAAGAAAGGAGACAAGCTACCGGGGACCGGTTTCTGGCATTTCAGCCGTCTTCGGCCCGGCTTGCTTGAATCCTGATGGCGCAGTGAGAAAGGGACTCATGTCTGAGTATACCCTGCCACACCTATAGTGGCCAAAAACGATTCAGAAAAGGAGGTGGTGATGAACAGAGTGTCTGAATTAAGCAGACCTCTCTTACCCAGTCCAGTGATCAGGGCTTGATCCATCACCGTTATTTATCTCACTGCACCATCCCAGCTCAGAACCTGGCTATATGCAAATCCGTCTGTCCCTGGCCCAGTGCATCATGGGAACAGGGCAGACTAAACTACAAAGCCAATTCTTCACCAGAAAAGAGACAAGCTACCGGGGACCGGTTTCTAGCATTTCAGCCGTTTTCGGCCCGGCTTGCTTGAATCCTGATGGTGCAGTGAGAAAGGGACTCATGTCTGAGTATACCCTGCCACACCTATAGTGGCCAAAAGCGATTCAGAAAAGGGGGTGGTGATGAACAGAGTGTCTGAATTAAGCAGACCACTCTTACCCAGTCCAAAGATCAGGGCTTGATCCATCACCGTTATTTATCTCACTGCACCATCCCAGCTCAGAACCTGGCTATATGCAAATCAGTCTGTCCCTGGCCCAGTGCATCATGGGAACAGGTCAGACTAAACTACAAAGCCAATTCTTCACCAGAAAGGAGACAAGCTACCGGGGACCGGTTTCTGGCCTTTCAGCCGTCTTCGACCCGGCTTGCTTGAATCCTGATGGCGCAGTGAGAAAGAGACTCATGTGTGAGTATACCCTGCCACACCTATAGTGGCCAAAAACGATTCAGAAAAGGGGGTGGTGATGAACAGAGTGTCTGAATTAAGCAGACCACTCTTACCCAGTCCAAAGATCAGGGCTTGATCCATCACCGTTATTTATCTCACTGCACCATCCCAGCTCAGAACCTGGCTATATGCAAATCAGTCTGTCCCTGGCCCAGTGCATCATGGGAACAGGGCAGACTAAACTACAAAGCCAATTCTTCACCAGAAAGGAGACAAGCTAATGGGGACCAGTTTCTGGCATTTCAGCCGTCTTCGGCCCGGCTTGCTTGAATCCTGATGGTGCAGTGAGAAAGGGACTCATGTCTGAGTATACCCTGCCACACCTATAGTGGCCAAAAACGATTCAGAAAAGGGGGTGGTGATGAACAGAGTGTCTGAATTAAGCAGACCACTCTTACCCAGTCCAAAGATCAGGGCTTGATCCATCACCGTTATTTATCTCACTGCACCATCCCAGCTCAGAACCTGGCTATATGCAAATCAGTCTGTCCCTGGCCCAGTGCATCATGGGAACAGGGCAGACTAAACTACAAAGCCAATTCTTCACCAGAAAGGAGACAAGCTACCGGGGACCGGTTTCTGGCATTTCAGCCGTCTTCGGCCCGGCTTGCTTGAATCCTGATGGTGCAGTGAGAAAGGGAGTCATGTCTGAGTATACCCTGCCACACCTATAGTGGCCAAAAACGATTCAGAAAAGGGGGTGGTGATGAACAGAGTGTCTGAATTAAGCAGACCAGTCTTACCCAGTCCAAAGATCAGGGCTTGATCCATCACCGTTATTTATCTCACTGCACCATCCCAGCTCAGAACCTGGCTATATGCAAATCAGTCTGTCCCTGGCCCAGTGCATCATGGGAACAGGGCAGACTAAACTACAAAGCCAATTCTTCACCAGAAAGGAGACAAGCTACCGGGGACCGGTTTCTGGCATTTCAGCCGTCTTCGGCCCGGCTTGCTTGAATCCTGATGGTGCAGTGAGAAAGGGACTCATGTCTGAGTATACCCTGCCACACCTATAGTGGCCAAAAACGATTCAGAAAAGGGGGTGGTGATGAACAGAGTGTCTGAATTAAGCAGACCACCCTTACCCAGTCCAAAGATCAGGGCTTGATCCATCACCATTATTTATCTCACTGCACCATCCCAGCTCAGAACCTGGCTACATGCAAATCAGTCTGTCCCTGGCCCAGTGCATCATGGGAACAGGGCAGACTAAACTACAAAGCTAATTCTTCACCAGAAAGGAGACAAGCTACCGGGGACCGGTTTCTGGCATTTCAGCCGTCTTCGGCCTGGCTTGCTTGAATCCTGATGGCGCAGTGAGAAAGGGACTCATGTCTGAGTATACCCTGCCACACCTATAGTGGCCAAAAACGATTCAGAAAAGGGGGTGGTGATGAACAGAGTGTCTGAATTAAGCAGACCACTCTTTCCCAGTCCAAAGATCAGGGCTTGATCCATCACCGTTATTTATCTCACTGCACCATCCCAGCTCAGAACCTGGCTATATGCAAATCAGTCTGTCCCTGGCCCAGTGCATCATGGGAACAGGGCAGACTAAACTACAAAGCCAATTCTTCACCAGAAAGGAGACAAGCTACCGGGGACCGGTTTCTGTCATTTCAGCCGTCTTCGGCCCGGCTTGCTTGAATCCTGATGGTGCAGTGAGAAAGGGACTCATGTCTGAGTACACCCTGCCACACCTATAGTGGCCAAAAACGATTCAGAAAAGGGGGTGGTGATGAACAGAGTGTCTGAATTAAGCAGACCTCTCTTACCCAGTCCAGTGATCAGGGCTTGATCCATCACCGTTATTTATCTCACTGCACCATCCCAGCTCAGAACCTGGCTATATGCAAATCAGTCTGTCCCTGGCCCAGTGCATCATGGGAACAGGGCAGACTAAACTACAAAGCCAATTCTTCACCAGAAAAGAGACAAGCTACCGGGGACCGGTTTCTAGCATTTCAGCCGTCTTCGGCCCGGCTTGCTTGAATCCTGATGGTGCAGTGAGAAAGGGACTCATGTCTGAGTATACCCTGCCACACCTATAGTGGCCAAAAGCGATTCAGAAAAGGTGGTGGTGATGAACAGAGTGTCTGAATTAAGCAGACCACTCTTACCCAGTCCAAAGATCAGGGCTTGATCCATCACCGTTATTTATCTCACTGCACCATCCCAGCTCAGAACCTGGCTATATGCAAATCAGTCTGTCCCTGGCCCAGTGCATCATGGGAACAGGGCAGACTAAACTACAAAGCCAATTCTTCACCAGAAAGGAGACAAGCTACCGGGGACCGGTTTCTGGCCTTTCAGCCGTCTTCGGCCCGGCTTGCTTGAATCCTGATGGCGCAGTGAGAAAGGGACTCATGTGTGAGTATACCCTGCCACACCTATAGTGGCCAAAAACGATTCAGAAAAGGGGGTGGTGATGAACAGAGTGTCTGAATTAAGCAGACCACTCTTACCCAGTCCAAAGATCAGGGCTTGATCCATCACCGTTATTTATCTCACTGCACCATCCCAGCTCAGAACCTGGCTATATGCAAATCAGTCTGTCCCTGGCCCAGTGCATCATGGGAACAGGGCAGACTAAACTACAAAGCCAATTCTTCACCAGAAAGGAGACAAGCTACCGGGGACCGGTTTCTGGCATTTCAGCCGTCTTCGGCCCGGCTTGCTTGAATCCTGATGGCGCAGTGAGAAAGGGACTCATGTCTGAGTATACCCTGCCACACCTATAGTGGCCAAAAACAATTCAGAAGAGGGGGTGGTGATGAACAGAGTGTCCTAATTAAGCAGACCACTCTTACCCAGTCCAAAGATCAGGGCTTGATCCATCACCGTTATTTATCTCACTGCACCATCCCAGCTCAGAACCTGGCTATATGCAAATCAGTCTGTCCCTGGCCCAGTGCATCATGGGAACAGGGCAGACTAAACTACAAAGCCAATTCTTCACCAGAAAGGAGACAAGCTAATGGGGACCAGTTTCTGGCATTTCAGCCGTCTTCGTCCCGGCTTGCTTGAATCCTGATGGTGCAGTGAGAAAGGGACTCATGTCTGAGTATACCCTGCCACACCTATAGTGGCCAAAAACGATTCAGAAAAGGGGGTGGTGATGAACAGAGTGTCTGAATTAAGCAGACCACTCTTACCCAGTCCAAAGATCAGGGCTTGATCCATCACCGTTATTGATCTCACTGCACCATCCCAGCTCAGAACCTGGCTATATGCAAATCAGTCTGTCCCTGGCCCAGTGCATAATGGGAACAGGGCAGACTAAACTACAAAGCCAATTCTTCACCAGAAAGGAGACAAGCTACCGGGGACCGGTTTCTGGCATTTCAGCCGTCTTCGGCCCGGCTTGCTTGAATCCTGATGGTGCAGCGAGAAAGGGACTCATGTCTGAGTATACCCTGCCACACCTATATTGGCCAAAAACGATTCAGAAAAGGGGGTGGTGATGAACAGTGTGTCTGAATTAAGCAGACCACCCTTACCCAGTCCAAAGATCAGGGCTTGATCCATCACCGTTATTTATCTCACTGCACCATCCCAGCTCAGAACCTGGCTACATGCAAATCAGTCTGTCCCTGGCCCAGTGCATCATGGGAACAGGGCAGACTAAACTACAAAGCTAATTCTTCACCAGAAAGGAGACAAGCTACCGGGGACCGGTTTCTGGCATTTCAGCCGTCTTCGGCCTGGCTTGCTTGAATCCTGATGGCGCAGTGAGAAAGGGACTCATGTCTAAGTATACCCTGCCACACCTATAGTGGCCAAAAACGATTCAGAAAAGGGGGTGGTGATGAACAGAGTGTCTGAATTAAGCAGACCACTCTTACCCAGTCAAAAGATCAGGGCTTGATCCATCACCGTTATTTATCTCACTGCACCATCCCAGCTCAGAACCTGGCTATATGCAAATCAGTCTGTCCCTGGCCCAGTGCATCATGGGAACAGGGCAGACTAAACTACAAAGCCAATTCTTCACCAGAAAGGAGACAAGCTACTGGGGACCGGTTTCTGGCATTTCAGCCGTCTTCAGCCCAGCTTGCTTGAATCCTGATGGTGCAGTGAGAAAGGGACTCATGTCTGAGTATACCCTGCCACACCTATAGTGGCCAAAAATGATTCAGAAAAGGGGGTGGTGATGAACAGAGTCTCTGAATTAAGCAGACCACTCCTACCCAGTCCAAAGATCAGGGCTTGATCCATCACCGTTATTTATCTCACTGCACCATCCCAGCTCAGAACCTGGCTATATGCAAATCAGTCTGTCCCTGGCCCAGTGCATCATGGGAACAGGGCAGACTAAACTACAAAGCCAATTCTTCACCAGAAAGGAGACAAGCTACCGGGGACCGGTTTCTGTCATTTCAGCCGTCTTCGGCCCGGCTTGCTTGAATCCTGATGGTGCAGTGAGAAAGGGACTCATGTCTGAGTACACCCTGCCACACCTATAGTGGCCAAAAACGATTCAGAAAAGGGGGTGGTGATGAACAGAGTGTCTGAATTAAGCAGACCACTCTTACCCAGTCCAAAGATCAGGGCTTGACCTATCACCGTTATTTATCTCACTGCACCATCCCAGCTCAGAACCTGGCTATACGCAAATCAGTCTGTCCCTGGCCCAGTGCTTCATGGGAACAGGGCAGACTAAACTACAAAGCCAATTCTTGACAAGAAAGGAGACAAGCTACCGGGGACCGGTTTCTGGCATTTCAGCCGTCTTCGGCCCGGCTTGCTTAAATCCTGATGGCGCAGTGAGAAAGGGACTCATGTCTGAGTATACCCTGCCACACCTATAGTGGCCAAAAACGATTCAGAAAAGGGGGTGGTGATGAACAGAGTGTCTGAATTAAGCAGACCTCTATTACCCAGTCCAGTGATCAGGGCTTGATCCATCACCGTTATTTATCTCACTGCACCATCCCAGCTCAGAACCTGGCTATATGCAAATCAGTCTGTCCCTGGCCCAGTGCATCATGGGAACAGGGCAGACTAAATTACAAAGCCAATTCTTCACCAGAAAAGAGACAAGCTACCGGGGACCGGTTTCTAGCATTTCAGCCGTCTTCGGCCCGGCTTGCTTGAATCCTGATGGTGCAGTGAGAAAGGGACTCATGTCTGAGTATACCCTGCCACACCTATAGTGGCCAAAAGCGATTCAGAAAAGGTGGTGGTGATGAACAGAGTGTCTGAATTAAGCAGACCACTCTTACCCAGTCCAAAGATCAGGGCTTGATCCATCACCGTTATTTATCTCACTGCACCATCCCAGCTCAGAACCTGGCTATATGCAAATCAGTCTGTCCCTGGCCCAGTGCATCATGGGAACAGGGCAGACTAAACTACAAAGCCAATTCTTCACCAGAAAGGAGACAAGCTACCGGGGACCGGTTTCTGGCATTTCAGCCGTCTTCGGCCCGGCTTGCTTGAATCCTGATGGTGCAGCGAGAAAGGGACTCATGTCTGAGTATACCCTGCCACACCTATATTGGCCAAAAACGATTCAGAAAAGGGGGTGGTGATGAACAGTGTGTCTGAATTAAGCAGACCACCCTTACCCAGTCCAAAGATCAGGGCTTGATCCATCACCGTTATTTATCTCACTGCACCATCCCAGCTCAGAACCTGGCTACATGCAAATCAGTCTGTCCCTGGCCCAGTGCATCATGGGAACAGGGCAGACTAAACTACAAAGCTAATTCTTCACCAGAAAGGAGACAAGCTACCGGGGACCGGTTTCTGGCATTTCAGCCGTCTTCGGCCTGGCTTGCTTGAATCCTGATGGCGCAGTGAGAAAGGGACTCATGTCTAAGTATACCCTGCCACACCTATAGTGGCCAAAAACGATTCAGAAAAGGGGGTGGTGATGAACAGAGTGTCTGAATTAAGCAGACCACTCTTACCCAGTCAAAGGATCAGGGCTTGATTTATCACCGTTATTTATCTCACTGCACCATCCCAGCTCAGAACCTGGCTATATGCAAATCAGTCTGTCCCTGGCCCAGTGCATCATGGGAACAGGGCAGACTAAACTACAAAGCCAATTCTTCACCAGAAAGGAGACAAGCTACTGGGGACCGGTTTCTGGCATTTCAGCCGTCTTCAGCCCGGCTTGCTTGAATCCTGATGGTGCAGTGAGAAAGGGACTCATGTCTGAGTATACCCTGCCACACCTATAGTGGCCAAAAATGATTCAGAAAAGGGGGTGGTGATGAACAGAGTCTCTGAATTAAGCAGACCACTCCTACCCAGTCCAAAGATCAGGGCTTGATCCATCACCGTTATTTATCTCACTGCACCATCCCAGCTCAGAACCTGGCTATATGCAAATCAGTCTGTCCCTGGCCCAGTGCATCATGGGAACAGGGCAGACTAAACTACAAAGCCAATTCTTCACCAGAAAGGAGACAAGCTACCGGGGACCGGTTTCTGTCATTTCAGCCGTCTTCGGCCCGGCTTGCTTGAATCCTGATGGTGCAGTGAGAAAGGGACTCATGTCTGAGTACACCCTGCCACACCTATAGTGGCCAAAAACGATTCAGAAAAGGGGGTGGTGATGAACAGAGTGTCTGAATTAAGCAGACCACTCTTACCCAGTCCAAAGATCAGGGCTTGATCCATCACCGTTATTTATCTCACTGCACCATCCCAGCTCAGAACCTGGCTATACGCAAATCAGTCTGTCCCTGGCCCAGTGCTTCATGGGAACAGGGCAGACTAAACTACAAAGCCAATTCTTGACAAGAAAGGAGACAAGTTACCGGGGACCGGTTTCTGGCATTTCAGCCGTCTTCGGCCCGGCTTGCTTAAATCCTGATGGCGCAGTGAGAAAGGGACTCATGTCTGAGTATACCCTGCCACACCTATAGTGGCCAAAAACGATTCAGAAAAGGGGGTGGTGATGAACAGAGTGTCTGAATTAAGCAGACCTCTCTTACCCAGTCCAGTGATCAGGGCTTGATCCATCACCGTTATTTATCTCACTGCACCATCCCAGCTCAGAACCTGGCTATATGCAAATCAGTCTGTCCCTGGCCCAGTGCATCATGGGAACAGGGCAGACTAAATTACAAAGCCAATTCTTCACCAGAAAAGAGACAAGCTACCGGGGACCGGTTTCTAGCATTTCAGCCATCTTCGGCCCGGCTTGCTTGAATCCTGATGGTGCAGTGAGAAAGGGACTCATGTCTGAGTATACCCTGCCACACCTATAGTGGCCAAAAGCGATTCAGAAAAGGTGGTGGTGATGAACAGAGTGTCTGAATTAAGCAGACCACTCTTACCCAGTCCAAAGATCAGGGCTTGATCCATCACCGTTATTTATCTCACTGCACCATCCCAGCTCAGAACCTGGCTATATGCAAATCAGTCTGTCCCTGGCCCAGTGCATCATGGGAACAGGGCAGACTAAACTACAAAGCCAATTCTTCACCAGAAAGGAGACAAGCTACCGGGGACCGGTTTCTGGCCTTTCAGCCGTCTTCGGCCCGGCTTGCTTGAATCCTGATGGCGCAGTGAGAAAGGGACTCATGTGTGAGTATACCCTGCCACACCTATAGTGGCCAAAAACGATTCAGAAAAGGGGGTTGTGATGAACAGAGTGTCTGAATTAAGCAGACCACTCTTACCCAGTCCAAAGATCAGGGCTTGATCCATCACCGTTATTTATCTCACTGCACCATCCCAGCTCAGAACCTGGCTATATGCAAATCAGTCTGTCCCTGGCCCAGTGCATCATGGGAACAGGGCAGACTAAACTACAAAGCCAATTCTTCACCAGAAAGGAGACAAGCTACCGGGGACCGGTTTCTGGCATTTCAGCCGTCTTTGGCCCGGCTTGCTTGAATCCTGATGGTGCAGTGAGAAAGGGACTCATGTCTGAGTACACCCTGCCACACCTATAGTGGCCAAAAACGATTCAGAAAAGGGGGTGGTGATGAACAGAGTGTCTGAATTAAGCAGACCACTCTTACCCAGTCCAAAGATCAGGGCTTGATCCATCACCGTTATTTATCTCACTGCACCATCCCAGCTCAGAACCTGGCTATACGCAAATCAGTCTGTCCCTGGCCCAGTGCATCATGGGAACAGGGCAGACTAAACTACAAAGCCAATTCTTGACAAGAAAGGAGACAAGCTACCGGGGACCGGTTTCTGGCATTTCAGCCATCTTCGGCCCGGCCTGCTTGAATCCTGATGGCGCAGTGAGAAAGGGACTCATGTCTGAGTATACCCTGCCACATCTATAGTGGCCAAAAACGATTCAGAAAAGGGGTTGGTGATGAACAGAGTGTCTGAATTAAGCAGACCACTCTTACCCAGTCCAAAGATCAGGGCTTGATCCATCATCGTTATTTATCTCACTGCACCATCCCAGCTCAGAACCTGGCTATATGCAAATCAGTCTGTCCCTGGCCCAGTGCATCAAGGAACAGGGCAGACTAAACTACAAAGCCAATTCTTCACCAGAAAGGAGACAAGCTACCGGGGACCGGTTTCTGGCATTTCAGCCGTCTTTGGCCCGGCTTGCTTGAATCCTGATGGTGCAGTGAGAAAGGGACTCATGTCTGAGTATACCCTGCCACACCTATAGTGGCCAAAAACGATTCAGAAAAGGGGGTGGTGATGAACAGAGTGTCTGAATTAAGCAGACCACTCTTACCCAGTCCAAATGTCAGGGCTTGATCCATCACCGTTATTTATCTCACTGCACCATCCCAGCTCAGAACCTGGCTATATGCAAATCAGTCTGTCCCTGGCCCAGTGCATCATGGGAACAGGGCAGACTAAACTACAAAGCCAATTCTTCACCAGAAAGGAGACAAGCTACCGGGGACCGGTTTCTGGCATTTCAGCCGTCTTCGGCCCGGCTTGCTTGAATCCTGATGGTGCAGTGAGAAAGGGACTCATGTCTGAGTATACCCTGCCACACCTATAGTGGCCAAAAACGATTCAGAAAAGGGGGTGGTGATGAACAGAGTGTCTGAATTAGGCAGACCACTCTTACCCAGTCCAAAGATCAGGGCTTGATCCATCACCGTTATTTATCTCACTGCACCATCCCAGCTCAGAACCTGGCTATATGCAAATCAGTCTGTCCCTGGCCCAGTGCATCATGGGAACAGGGCAGACTAAACTACAAAGCCAATTCTTCACCAGAAAGGAGACAAGCTACCGGGGACTGGTTTCTGTCATTTCAGCCGTCTTCGGCCCGGCTTGCTTGAATCCTGATGGTGCAGTGAGAAAGGGACTCATGTCTGAGTACACCCTGCCACACCTATAGTGGCCAAAAACGATTCAGAAAAGGGTGTGGTGATGAACAGAGTGTCTGAATTAAGCAGACCACTCTTACCCAGTCCAAAGATCAGGGCTTGATCCATCACCGTTATTTATCTCACTGCACCATCCCAGCTCAGAACCTGGCTATACGCAAATCAGTCTGTCCCTGGCCCAGTGCTTCATGGGAACAGGGCAGACTAAACTACAAAGCCAATTCTTGACAAGAAAGGAGACAAGCTACCGGGGACCGGTTTCTGGCATTTCAGCCGTCTTCGGCCCGGCTTGCTTGAATCCTGATGGTGCAGTGAGAAAGGGACTCATGTCTGAGTACACCCTGCCACACCTATAGTGGCCAAAAACGATTCAGAAAAGGGGGTGGTGATGAACAGAGTGTCTGAATTAAGCAGACCACTCTTACCCAGTCCAAAGATCAGGGCTTGATCCATCACCGTTATTTATCTCACTGCACCATCCCAGCTCAGAACCTGGCTATACGCAAATCAGTCTGTCCCTGGCCCAGTGCATCATGGGAACAGGGCAGACTAAACTACGAAGCCAATTCTTGACAAGAAAGGAGACAAGCTACCGGGGACCGGTTTCTGGCATTTCAGCCATCTTCGGCCTGGCTTGCTTGAATCCTGATGGCGCAGTGAGAAAGGGACTCATGTCTGAGTATACCCTGCCACATCTATAGTGGCCAAAAACGATTCAGAAAAGGGGGTGGTGATGAACAGAGTGTCTGAATTAAGCAGACCACTCTTACCCAGTCCAAAGATCAGGGCTTGATCCATCATCGTTATTTATCTCACTGCACCATCCCAGCTCAGAACCTGGCTATATGCAAATCAGTCTGTCCCTGGCCCAGTGCATCAAGGAACAGGGCAGACTAAACTACAAAGCCAATTCTTCACCAGAAAGGAGACAAGCTACAGGGACCGGTTTCTGGCATTTCAGCCGTCTTTGGCCCGGCTTGCTTGAATCCTGATGGTGCAGTGAGAAAGGGACTCATGTCTGAGTATACCCTGCCACACCTATAGTGGCCAAAAACGATTCAGAAAAGGGGGTGGTGATGAACAGAGTGTCTGAATTAGGCAGACCACTCTTACCCAGTCCAAAGATCAGGGCTTGATCCATCACCGTTATTTATCTCACTGCACCATCCCAGCTCAGAACCTGGCTATATGCAAATCAGTCTGTCCCTGGCCCAGTGCATCATGGGAACAGGGCAGACTAAACTACAAAGCCAATTCTTCACCAGAAAGGAGACAAGCTACCGGGGACCGGTTTCTGTCATTTCAGCCGTCTTCGGCCCGGCTTGCTTGAATCCTGATGGTGCAGTGAGAAAGGGACTCATGTCTGAGTACACCCTGCCACACCTATAGTGGCCAAAAACGATTCAGAAAAGGGGGTGGTGATGAACAGAGTGTCTGAATTAAGCAGACCACTCTTACCCAGTCCAAAGATCAGGGCTTGATCCATCACCGTTATTTATCTCACTGCACCATCCCAGCTCAGAACCTGGCTATACGCAAATCAGTCTGTCCCTGGCCCAGTGCTTCATGGGAACAGGGCAGACTAAACTACAAAGCCAATTCTTGACAAGAAAGGAGACAAGCTACCGGGGACCGGTTTCTGGCATTTCAGCCGTCTTCGGCCCGGCTTGCTTGAATCCTGATGGTGCAGTGAGAAAGGGACTCATGTCTGAGTACACCCTGCCACACCTATAGTGGCCAAAAACGATTCAGAAAAGGGGGTGGTGATGAACAGAGTGTCTGAATTAAGCAGACCACTCTTACCCAGTCCAAAGATCAGGGCTTGATCCATCACCGTTATTTATCTCACTGCACCATCCCAGCTCAGAACCTGGCTATATGCAAATCAGTCTGTCCCTGGCCCAGTGCATCATGGGAACAGGGCAGACTAAACTACAAAGCCAATTCTTCACCAGAAAGGAGACAAGCTAATGGGGACCAGTTTCTGGCATTTCAGCCGTCTTCGGCCCGGCTTGCTTGAATCCTGATGGTGCAGTGAGAAAGGGACTCATGTCTGAGTATACCCTGCCACACCTATAGTGGCCAAAAACGATTCAGAAAAGGGGGTGGTGATGAACAGAGTGTCTGAATTAAGCAGACCACTCTTACCCAGTCCAAAGATCAGGGCTTGATCCATCACCGTTATTTATCTCACTGCACCATCCCAGCTCAGAACCTGGCTATATGCAAATCAGTCTGTCCCTGGCCCAGTGCATCATGGGAACAGGGCAGACTAAACTACAAAGCCAATTCTTCACCAGAAAGGAGACAAGCTACCGGGGACCGGTTTCTGGCATTTCAGCCGTCTTCGGCCCGGCTTGCTTGAATCCTGATGGTGCAGTGAGAAAGGGAGTCATGTCTGAGTATACCCTGCCACACCTATAGTGGCCAAAAACGATTCAGAAAAGGGGGTGGTGATGAACAGAGTGTCTGAATTAAGCAGACCAGTCTTACCCAGTCCAAAGATCAGGGCTTGATCCATCACCGTTATTTATCTCACTGCACCATCCCAGCTCAGAACCTGGCTATATGCAAATCAGTCTGTCCCTGGCCCAGTGCATCATGGGAACAGGGCAGACTAAACTACAAAGCCAATTCTTCACCAGAAAGGAGACAAGCTACCGGGGACCGGTTTCTGGCATTTCAGCCGTCTTCGGCCCGGCTTGCTTGAATCCTGATGGTGCAGTGAGAAAGGGACTCATGTCTGAGTATACCCTGCCACACCTATAGTGGCCAAAAACGATTCAGAAAAGGGGGTGGTGATGAACAGAGTGTCTGAATTAAGCAGACCACCCTTACCCAGTCCAAAGATCAGGGCTTGATCCATCACCATTATTTATCTCACTGCACCATCCCAGCTCAGAACCTGGCTACATGCAAATCAGTCTGTCCCTGGCCCAGTGCATCATGGGAACAGGGCAGACTAAACTACAAAGCTAATTCTTCACCAGAAAGGAGACAAGCTACCGGGGACCGGTTTCTGGCATTTCAGCCGTCTTCGGCCTGGCTTGCTTGAATCCTGATGGCGCAGTGAGAAAGGGACTCATGTCTGAGTATACCCTGCCACACCTATAGTGGCCAAAAACGATTCAGAAAAGGGGGTGGTGATGAACAGAGTGTCTGAATTAAGCAGACCACTCTTTCCCAGTCCAAAGATCAGGGCTTGATCCATCACCGTTATTTATCTCACTGCACCATCCCAGCTCAGAACCTGGCTATATGCAAATCAGTCTGTCCCTGGCCCAGTGCATCATGGGAACAGGGCAGACTAAACTACAAAGCCAATTCTTCACCAGAAAGGAGACAAGCTACCGGGGACCGGTTTCTGTCATTTCAGCCGTCTTCGGCCCGGCTTGCTTGAATCCTGATGGTGCAGTGAGAAAGGGACTCATGTCTGAGTACACCCTGCCACACCTATAGTGGCCAAAAACGATTCAGAAAAGGGGGTGGTGATGAACAGAGTGTCTGAATTAAGCAGACCTCTCTTACCCAGTCCAGTGATCAGGGCTTGATCCATCACCGTTATTTATCTCACTGCACCATCCCAGCTCAGAACCTGGCTATATGCAAATCAGTCTGTCCCTGGCCCAGTGCATCATGGGAACAGGGCAGACTAAACTACAAAGCCAATTCTTCACCAGAAAAGAGACAAGCTACCGGGGACCGGTTTCTAGCATTTCAGCCGTCTTCGGCCCGGCTTGCTTGAATCCTGATGGTGCAGTGAGAAAGGGACTCATGTCTGAGTATACCCTGCCACACCTATAGTGGCCAAAAGCGATTCAGAAAAGGTGGTGGTGATGAACAGAGTGTCTGAATTAAGCAGACCACTCTTACCCAGTCCAAAGATCAGGGCTTGATCCATCACCGTTATTTATCTCACTGCACCATCCCAGCTCAGAACCTGGCTATATGCAAATCAGTCTGTCCCTGGCCCAGTGCATCATGGGAACAGGGCAGACTAAACTACAAAGCCAATTCTTCACCAGAAAGGAGACAAGCTACCGGGGACCGGTTTCTGGCCTTTCAGCCGTCTTCGGCCCGGCTTGCTTGAATCCTGATGGCGCAGTGAGAAAGGGACTCATGTGTGAGTATACCCTGCCACACCTATAGTGGCCAAAAACGATTCAGAAAAGGGGGTGGTGATGAACAGAGTGTCTGAATTAAGCAGACCACTCTTACCCAGTCCAAAGATCAGGGCTTGATCCATCACCGTTATTTATCTCACTGCACCATCCCAGCTCAGAACCTGGCTATATGCAAATCAGTCTGTCCCTGGCCCAGTGCATCATGGGAACAGGGCAGACTAAACTACAAAGCCAATTCTTCACCAGAAAGGAGACAAGCTACCGGGGACCGGTTTCTGGCATTTCAGCCGTCTTCGGCCCGGCTTGCTTGAATCCTGATGGCGCAGTGAGAAAGGGACTCATGTCTGAGTATACCCTGCCACACCTATAGTGGCCAAAAACAATTCAGAAGAGGGGGTGGTGATGAACAGAGTGTCCTAATTAAGCAGACCACTCTTACCCAGTCCAAAGATCAGGGCTTGATCCATCACCGTTATTTATCTCACTGCACCATCCCAGCTCAGAACCTGGCTATATGCAAATCAGTCTGTCCCTGGCCCAGTGCATCATGGGAACAGGGCAGACTAAACTACAAAGCCAATTCTTCACCAGAAAGGAGACAAGCTAATGGGGACCAGTTTCTGGCATTTCAGCCGTCTTCGTCCCGGCTTGCTTGAATCCTGATGGTGCAGTGAGAAAGGGACTCATGTCTGAGTATACCCTGCCACACCTATAGTGGCCAAAAACGATTCAGAAAAGGGGGTGGTGATGAACAGAGTGTCTGAATTAAGCAGACCACTCTTACCCAGTCCAAAGATCAGGGCTTGATCCATCACCGTTATTGATCTCACTGCACCATCCCAGCTCAGAACCTGGCTATATGCAAATCAGTCTGTCCCTGGCCCAGTGCATAATGGGAACAGGGCAGACTAAACTACAAAGCCAATTCTTCACCAGAAAGGAGACAAGCTACCGGGGACCGGTTTCTGGCATTTCAGCCGTCTTCGGCCCGGCTTGCTTGAATCCTGATGGTGCAGCGAGAAAGGGACTCATGTCTGAGTATACCCTGCCACACCTATATTGGCCAAAAACGATTCAGAAAAGGGGGTGGTGATGAACAGTGTGTCTGAATTAAGCAGACCACCCTTACCCAGTCCAAAGATCAGGGCTTGATCCATCACCGTTATTTATCTCACTGCACCATCCCAGCTCAGAACCTGGCTACATGCAAATCAGTCTGTCCCTGGCCCAGTGCATCATGGGAACAGGGCAGACTAAACTACAAAGCTAATTCTTCACCAGAAAGGAGACAAGCTACCGGGGACCGGTTTCTGGCATTTCAGCCGTCTTCGGCCTGGCTTGCTTGAATCCTGATGGCGCAGTGAGAAAGGGACTCATGTCTAAGTATACCCTGCCACACCTATAGTGGCCAAAAACGATTCAGAAAAGGGGGTGGTGATGAACAGAGTGTCTGAATTAAGCAGACCACTCTTACCCAGTCAAAAGATCAGGGCTTGATCCATCACCGTTATTTATCTCACTGCACCATCCCAGCTCAGAACCTGGCTATATGCAAATCAGTCTGTCCCTGGCCCAGTGCATCATGGGAACAGGGCAGACTAAACTACAAAGCCAATTCTTCACCAGAAAGGAGACAAGCTACTGGGGACCGGTTTCTGGCATTTCAGCCGTCTTCAGCCCAGCTTGCTTGAATCCTGATGGTGCAGTGAGAAAGGGACTCATGTCTGAGTATACCCTGCCACACCTATAGTGGCCAAAAATGATTCAGAAAAGGGGGTGGTGATGAACAGAGTCTCTGAATTAAGCAGACCACTCCTACCCAGTCCAAAGATCAGGGCTTGATCCATCACCGTTATTTATCTCACTGCACCATCCCAGCTCAGAACCTGGCTATATGCAAATCAGTCTGTCCCTGGCCCAGTGCATCATGGGAACAGGGCAGACTAAACTACAAAGCCAATTCTTCACCAGAAAGGAGACAAGCTACCGGGGACCGGTTTCTGTCATTTCAGCCGTCTTCGGCCCGGCTTGCTTGAATCCTGATGGTGCAGTGAGAAAGGGACTCATGTCTGAGTACACCCTGCCACACCTATAGTGGCCAAAAACGATTCAGAAAAGGGGGTGGTGATGAACAGAGTGTCTGAATTAAGCAGACCACTCTTACCCAGTCCAAAGATCAGGGCTTGACCTATCACCGTTATTTATCTCACTGCACCATCCCAGCTCAGAACCTGGCTATACGCAAATCAGTCTGTCCCTGGCCCAGTGCTTCATGGGAACAGGGCAGACTAAACTACAAAGCCAATTCTTGACAAGAAAGGAGACAAGCTACCGGGGACCGGTTTCTGGCATTTCAGCCGTCTTCGGCCCGGCTTGCTTAAATCCTGATGGCGCAGTGAGAAAGGGACTCATGTCTGAGTATACCCTGCCACACCTATAGTGGCCAAAAACGATTCAGAAAAGGGGGTGGTGATGAACAGAGTGTCTGAATTAAGCAGACCTCTATTACCCAGTCCAGTGATCAGGGCTTGATCCATCACCGTTATTTATCTCACTGCACCATCCCAGCTCAGAACCTGGCTATATGCAAATCAGTCTGTCCCTGGCCCAGTGCATCATGGGAACAGGGCAGACTAAATTACAAAGCCAATTCTTCACCAGAAAAGAGACAAGCTACCGGGGACCGGTTTCTAGCATTTCAGCCGTCTTCGGCCCGGCTTGCTTGAATCCTGATGGTGCAGTGAGAAAGGGACTCATGTCTGAGTATACCCTGCCACACCTATAGTGGCCAAAAGCGATTCAGAAAAGGTGGTGGTGATGAACAGAGTGTCTGAATTAAGCAGACCACTCTTACCCAGTCCAAAGATCAGGGCTTGATCCATCACCGTTATTTATCTCACTGCACCATCCCAGCTCAGAACCTGGCTATATGCAAATCAGTCTGTCCCTGGCCCAGTGCATCATGGGAACAGGGCAGACTAAACTACAAAGCCAATTCTTCACCAGAAAGGAGACAAGCTACCGGGGACCGGTTTCTGGCATTTCAGCCGTCTTCGGCCCGGCTTGCTTGAATCCTGATGGTGCAGCGAGAAAGGGACTCATGTCTGAGTATACCCTGCCACACCTATATTGGCCAAAAACGATTCAGAAAAGGGGGTGGTGATGAACAGTGTGTCTGAATTAAGCAGACCACCCTTACCCAGTCCAAAGATCAGGGCTTGATCCATCACCGTTATTTATCTCACTGCACCATCCCAGCTCAGAACCTGGCTACATGCAAATCAGTCTGTCCCTGGCCCAGTGCATCATGGGAACAGGGCAGACTAAACTACAAAGCTAATTCTTCACCAGAAAGGAGACAAGCTACCGGGGACCGGTTTCTGGCATTTCAGCCGTCTTCGGCCTGGCTTGCTTGAATCCTGATGGCGCAGTGAGAAAGGGACTCATGTCTAAGTATACCCTGCCACACCTATAGTGGCCAAAAACGATTCAGAAAAGGGGGTGGTGATGAACAGAGTGTCTGAATTAAGCAGACCACTCTTACCCAGTCAAAAGATCAGGGCTTGATTTATCACCGTTATTTATCTCACTGCACCATCCCAGCTCAGAACCTGGCTATATGCAAATCAGTCTGTCCCTGGCCCAGTGCATCATGGGAACAGGGCAGACTAAACTACAAAGCCAATTCTTCACCAGAAAGGAGACAAGCTACTGGGGACCGGTTTCTGGCATTTCAGCCGTCTTCAGCCCGGCTTGCTTGAATCCTGATGGTGCAGTGAGAAAGGGACTCATGTCTGAGTATACCCTGCCACACCTATAGTGGCCAAAAATGATTCAGAAAAGGGGGTGGTGATGAACAGAGTCTCTGAATTAAGCAGACCACTCCTACCCAGTCCAAAGATCAGGGCTTGATCCATCACCGTTATTTATCTCACTGCACCATCCCAGCTCAGAACCTGGCTATATGCAAATCAGTCTGTCCCTGGCCCAGTGCATCATGGGAACAGGGCAGACTAAACTACAAAGCCAATTCTTCACCAGAAAGGAGACAAGCTACCGGGGACCGGTTTCTGTCATTTCAGCCGTCTTCGGCCCGGCTTGCTTGAATCCTGATGGTGCAGTGAGAAAGGGACTCATGTCTGAGTACACCCTGCCACACCTATAGTGGCCAAAAACGATTCAGAAAAGGGGGTGGTGATGAACAGAGTGTCTGAATTAAGCAGACCACTCTTACCCAGTCCAAAGATCAGGGCTTGATCCATCACCGTTATTTATCTCACTGCACCATCCCAGCTCAGAACCTGGCTATACGCAAATCAGTCTGTCCCTGGCCCAGTGCTTCATGGGAACAGGGCAGACTAAACTACAAAGCCAATTCTTGACAAGAAAGGAGACAAGTTACCGGGGACCGGTTTCTGGCATTTCAGCCGTCTTCGGCCCGGCTTGCTTAAATCCTGATGGCGCAGTGAGAAAGGGACTCATGTCTGAGTATACCCTGCCACACCTATAGTGGCCAAAAACGATTCAGAAAAGGGGGTGGTGATGAACAGAGTGTCTGAATTAAGCAGACCTCTCTTACCCAGTCCAGTGATCAGGGCTTGATCCATCACCGTTATTTATCTCACTGCACCATCCCAGCTCAGAACCTGGCTATATGCAAATCAGTCTGTCCCTGGCCCAGTGCATCATGGGAACAGGGCAGACTAAATTACAAAGCCAATTCTTCACCAGAAAAGAGACAAGCTACCGGGGACCGGTTTCTAGCATTTCAGCCATCTTCGGCCCGGCTTGCTTGAATCCTGATGGTGCAGTGAGAAAGGGACTCATGTCTGAGTATACCCTGCCACACCTATAGTGGCCAAAAGCGATTCAGAAAAGGTGGTGGTGATGAACAGAGTGTCTGAATTAAGCAGACCACTCTTACCCAGTCCAAAGATCAGGGCTTGATCCATCACCGTTATTTATCTCACTGCACCATCCCAGCTCAGAACCTGGCTATATGCAAATCAGTCTGTCCCTGGCCCAGTGCATCATGGGAACAGGGCAGACTAAACTACAAAGCCAATTCTTCACCAGAAAGGAGACAAGCTACCGGGGACCGGTTTCTGGCCTTTCAGCCGTCTTCGGCCCGGCTTGCTTGAATCCTGATGGCGCAGTGAGAAAGGGACTCATGTGTGAGTATACCCTGCCACACCTATAGTGGCCAAAAACGATTCAGAAAAGGGGGTTGTGATGAACAGAGTGTCTGAATTAAGCAGACCACTCTTACCCAGTCCAAAGATCAGGGCTTGATCCATCACCGTTATTTATCTCACTGCACCATCCCAGCTCAGAACCTGGCTATATGCAAATCAGTCTGTCCCTGGCCCAGTGCATCATGGGAACAGGGCAGACTAAACTACAAAGCCAATTCTTCACCAGAAAGGAGACAAGCTACCGGGGACCGGTTTCTGGCATTTCAGCCGTCTTTGGCCCGGCTTGCTTGAATCCTGATGGTGCAGTGAGAAAGGGACTCATGTCTGAGTACACCCTGCCACACCTATAGTGGCCAAAAACGATTCAGAAAAGGGGGTGGTGATGAACAGAGTGTCTGAATTAAGCAGACCACTCTTACCCAGTCCAAAGATCAGGGCTTGATCCATCACCGTTATTTATCTCACTGCACCATCCCAGCTCAGAACCTGGCTATACGCAAATCAGTCTGTCCCTGGCCCAGTGCATCATGGGAACAGGGCAGACTAAACTACAAAGCCAATTCTTGACAAGAAAGGAGACAAGCTACCGGGGACCGGTTTCTGGCATTTCAGCCATCTTCGGCCCGGCCTGCTTGAATCCTGATGGCGCAGTGAGAAAGGGACTCATGTCTGAGTATACCCTGCCACATCTATAGTGGCCAAAAACGATTCAGAAAAGGGGTTGGTGATGAACAGAGTGTCTGAATTAAGCAGACCACTCTTACCCAGTCCAAAGATCAGGGCTTGATCCATCATCGTTATTTATCTCACTGCACCATCCCAGCTCAGAACCTGGCTATATGCAAATCAGTCTGTCCCTGGCCCAGTGCATCAAGGAACAGGGCAGACTAAACTACAAAGCCAATTCTTCACCAGAAAGGAGACAAGCTACCGGGGACCGGTTTCTGGCATTTCAGCCGTCTTTGGCCCGGCTTGCTTGAATCCTGATGGTGCAGTGAGAAAGGGACTCATGTCTGAGTATACCCTGCCACACCTATAGTGGCCAAAAACGATTCAGAAAAGGGGGTGGTGATGAACAGAGTGTCTGAATTAAGCAGACCACTCTTACCCAGTCCAAATGTCAGGGCTTGATCCATCACCGTTATTTATCTCACTGCACCATCCCAGCTCAGAACCTGGCTATATGCAAATCAGTCTGTCCCTGGCCCAGTGCATCATGGGAACAGGGCAAACTAAACTACAAAGCCAATTCTTCACCAGAAAGGAGACAAGCTACCGGGGACCGGTTTCTGGCATTTCAGCCGTCTTCGGCCCGGCTTGCTTGAATCCTGATGGTGCAGTGAGAAAGGGACTCATGTCTGAGTATACCCTGCCACACCTATAGTGGCCAAAAACGATTCAGAAAAGGGGGTGGTGATGAACAGAGTGTCTGAATTAGGCAGACCACTCTTACCCAGTCCAAAGATCAGGGCTTGATCCATCACCGTTATTTATCTCACTGCACCATCCCAGCTCAGAACCTGGCTATATGCAAATCAGTCTGTCCCTGGCCCAGTGCATCATGGGAACAGGGCAGACTAAACTACAAAGCCAATTCTTCACCAGAAAGGAGACAAGCTACCGGGGACTGGTTTCTGTCATTTCAGCCGTCTTCGGCCCGGCTTGCTTGAATCCTGATGGTGCAGTGAGAAAGGGACTCATGTCTGAGTACACCCTGCCACACCTATAGTGGCCAAAAACGATTCAGAAAAGGGTGTGGTGATGAACAGAGTGTCTGAATTAAGCAGACCACTCTTACCCAGTCCAAAGATCAGGGCTTGATCCATCACCGTTATTTATCTCACTGCACCATCCCAGCTCAGAACCTGGCTATACGCAAATCAGTCTGTCCCTGGCCCAGTGCTTCATGGGAACAGGGCAGACTAAACTACAAAGCCAATTCTTGACAAGAAAGGAGACAAGCTACCGGGGACCGGTTTCTGGCATTTCAGCCGTCTTCGGCCCGGCTTGCTTGAATCCTGATGGTGCAGTGAGAAAGGGACTCATGTCTGAGTACACCCTGCCACACCTATAGTGGCCAAAAACGATTCAGAAAAGGGGGTGGTGATGAACAGAGTGTCTGAATTAAGCAGACCACTCTTACCCAGTCCAAAGATCAGGGCTTGATCCATCACCGTTATTTATCTCACTGCACCATCCCAGCTCAGAACCTGGCTATACGCAAATCAGTCTGTCCCTGGCCCAGTGCATCATGGGAACAGGGCAGACTAAACTACGAAGCCAATTCTTGACAAGAAAGGAGACAAGCTACCGGGGACCGGTTTCTGGCATTTCAGCCATCTTCGGCCTGGCTTGCTTGAATCCTGATGGCGCAGTGAGAAAGGGACTCATGTCTGAGTATACCCTGCCACATCTATAGTGGCCAAAAACGATTCAGAAAAGGGGGTGGTGATGAACAGAGTGTCTGAATTAAGCAGACCACTCTTACCCAGTCCAAAGATCAGGGCTTGATCCATCATCGTTATTTATCTCACTGCACCATCCCAGCTCAGAACCTGGCTATATGCAAATCAGTCTGTCCCTGGCCCAGTGCATCAAGGAACAGGGCAGACTAAACTACAAAGCCAATTCTTCACCAGAAAGGAGACAAGCTACAGGGACCGGTTTCTGGCATTTCAGCCGTCTTTGGCCCGGCTTGCTTGAATCCTGATGGTGCAGTGAGAAAGGGACTCATGTCTGAGTATACCCTGCCACACCTATAGTGGCCAAAAACGATTCAGAAAAGGGGGTGGTGATGAACAGAGTGTCTGAATTAGGCAGACCACTCTTACCCAGTCCAAAGATCAGGGCTTGATCCATCACCGTTATTTATCTCACTGCACCATCCCAGCTCAGAACCTGGCTATATGCAAATCAGTCTGTCCCTGGCCCAGTGCATCATGGGAACAGGGCAGACTAAACTACAAAGCCAATTCTTCACCAGAAAGGAGACAAGCTACCGGGGACCGGTTTCTGTCATTTCAGCCGTCTTCGGCCCGGCTTGCTTGAATCCTGATGGTGCAGTGAGAAAGGGACTCATGTCTGAGTACACCCTGCCACACCTATAGTGGCCAAAAACGATTCAGAAAAGGGGGTGGTGATGAACAGAGTGTCTGAATTAAGCAGACCACTCTTACCCAGTCCAAAGATCAGGGCTTGATCCATCACCGTTATTTATCTCACTGCACCATCCCAGCTCAGAACCTGGCTATACGCAAATCAGTCTGTCCCTGGCCCAGTGCTTCATGGGAACAGGGCAGACTAAACTACAAAGCCAATTCTTGACAAGAAAGGAGACAAGCTACCGGGGACCGGTTTCTGGCATTTCAGCCGTCTTCGGCCCGGCTTGCTTGAATCCTGATGGTGCAGTGAGAAAGGGACTCATGTCTGAGTACACCCTGCCACACCTATAGTGGCCAAAAACGATTCAGAAAAGGGGGTGGTGATGAACAGAGTGTCTGAATTAAGCAGACCACTCTTACCCAGTCCAAAGATCAGGGCTTGATCCATCACCGTTATTTATCTCACTGCACCATCCCAGCTCAGAACCTGGCTATACGCAAATCAGTCTGTCCCTGGCCCAGTGCATCATGGGAACAGGGCAGACTAAACTACGAAGCCAATTCTTGACAAGAAAGGAGACAAGCTACCGGGGACCGGTTTCTGGCATTTCAGCCATCTTCGGCCCGGCTTGCTTGAATCCTGATGGCGCAGTGAGAAAGGGACTCATGTCTGAGTATACCCTGCCACATCTATAGTGGCCAAAAACGATTCAGAAAAGGGGGTGGGGATGAACAGAGTGTCTGAATTAAGCAGACCACTCTTACCCAGTCCAAAGATCAGGGCTTGATCCATCATCGTTATTTATCTCACTGCACCATCCCAGCTCAGAACCTGGCTATATGCAAATCAGTCTGTCCCTGGCCCAGTGCATCAAGGAACAGGGCAGACTAAACTACAAAGCCAATTCTTCACCAGAAGGGAGACAAGCTACCGGGGACCGGTTTCTGGCATTTCAGCCGTCTTTGGCCCGGCTTGCTTGAATCCTGATGGTGCAGTGAGAAAGGGACTCATGTCTGAGTATACCCTGCCACACCTATAGTGGCCAAAAACGATTCAGAAAAGGGGGTGGTGATGAACAGAGTGTCTGAATTAAGCAGACCACTCTTACCCAGTCCAAATGTCAGGGCTTGATCCATCACCGTTATTTATCTCACTGCACCATCCCAGCTCAGAACCTGGCTATATGCAAATCAGTCTGTCCCTGGCCCAGTGCATCATGGGAACAGGGCAGACTAAACTACAAAGCCAATTCTTTACCAGAAAGGAGACAAGCTACCGGGGACCGGTTTCTGGCATTTCAGCCGTCTTCGGCCCGGCTTGCTTGAATCCTGATGGTGCAGTGAGAAAGGGACTCATGTCTGAGTATACCCTGCCACACCTATAGTGGCCAAAAACGATTCAGAAAAGGGGGTGGTGATGAACAGAGTGTCTGAATTAGGCAGACCACTCTTACCCAGTCCAAAGATCAGGGCTTGATCCATCACCGTTATTTATCTCACTGCACCATCCCAGCTCAGAACCTGGCTATATGCAAATCAGTCTGTCCCTGGCCCAGTGCATCATGGGAACAGGGCAGACTAAACTACAAAGCCAATTCTTCACCAGAAAGGAGACAAGCTACCGGGGACCGGTTTCTGGCCTTTCAGCCGTCTTCGGCCCGGCTTGCTTGAATCCTGATGGCGCAGTGAGAAAGGGACTCATGTGTGAGTATACCCTGCCACACCTATAGTGGCCAAAAACGATTCAGAAAAGGGGGTGGTGATGAACAGAGTGTCTGAATTAAGCAGACCACTCTTACCCAGTCCAAAGATCAGGGCTTGATCCATCACCGTTATTTATCTCACTGCACCATCCCAGCTCAGAACCTGGCTATATGCAAATCAGTCTGTCCCTGGCCCAGTGCATCATGGGAACAGGGCAGACTAAACTACAAAGCCAATTCTTCACCAGAAAGGAGACAAGCTACCGGGGACCAGTTTCTGGCATTTCAGCCGTCTTTGGCCCGGCTTGCTTAAATCCTGATGGTGCAGTGAGAAAGGGACTCATGTCTGAGTATACCCTGCCACACCTATAGTGGACAAAAACAATTCAGAAGAGGGGGTGGTGATGAACAGAGTGTCCTAATTAAGCAGACCACTCTTACCCATTCCAAAGATCAGGGCTTGATCCATCACCGTTATTTATCTCACTGCGCCATCCCAGCTCAGAACCTGGCTATATGCAAATCAGTCTGTCCCTGGCCCAGTGCATCATGGGAACAGGGCAGACTAAACTACAAAGCCAATTCTTCACCAGAAAGGAGACAAGCTAATGGGGACCAGTTTCTGGCATTTCAGCCGTCTTCGGCCCGGCTTGCTTGAATCCTGATGGTGCAGTGAGAAAGGGACTCATGTCTGAGTATACCCTGCCACACCTATAGTGGCCAAAAACGATTCAGAAAAGGGGGTGGTGATGAACAGAGTGTCTGAATTAAGCAGACCACTCTTACCCAGTCCAAAGATCAGGGCTTGATCCATCACCGTTATTTATCTCACTGCACCATCCCAGCTCAGAACCTGGCTATATGCAAATCAGTCTGTCCCTGGCCCAGTGCATCATGGGAACAGGGCAGACTAAACTACAAAGCCAATTCTTCGCCAGAAAGGAGACAAGCTACCGGGGACCGGTTTCTGGCATTTCAGCCGTCTTCGGCCCGGCTTGCTTGAATCCTGATGGTGCAGTGAGAAAGGGACTCATGTCTGAGTATACCCTGCCACACCTATAGTGGCCAAAAACGATTCAGAAAAGGGGGTGGTGATGAACAGAGTCTCTGAATTAAGCAGACCACTCTTACCCAGTCCAAAGATCAGGGCTTGATCCATCACCGTTATTTATCTCACTGCACCATCCCAGCTCAGAACCTGGCTATATGCAAATCAGTCTGTCCCTGGCCCAGTGCATCATGGGAACAGGGCAGACTAAACTACAAAGCCAATTCTTCACCAGAAAGGAGACAAGCTACCGGGGACTGGTTTCTGTCATTTCAGCCGTCTTCGGCCCGGCTTGCTTGAATCCTGATGGTGCAGTGAGAAAGGGACTCATGTCTGAGTACACCCTGCCACACCTATAGTGGCCAAAAACGATTCAGAAAAGGGGGTGGTGATGAACAGAGTGTCTGAATTAAGCAGACCACTCTTACCCAGTCCAAAGATCACGGCTTGATCCATCACCGTTACCGTTACCGTTGCACTGGGACAGGAACAGACTAATTTGCATATAGCCAGGTTCCGAGCTGGGATGGTGCAGTGAGCTAAAAAACTGTGTTGGATCTAGCCCTGATCTCTTGACTGGGTGAGAGTATTCTGCTTAATTCAGAAACTCTGTCCATCACCACCCCTTGTTGTTAAATATTTTGTCCACCCTAAGCGTGGAAGGGTATACTCAGATGTGAGTCCCTTGATCATTGCACCATCAGGATTCAAGCAAGCCGGGCCGACGACGGCTGAAATGCCAGAAACCGGTACCCGGAAGCTTGTTTCCTTCCCAGTGTAAGAATTGGCTTGGTAGTTTGGTTTGCCCTGTTCCCATCATGCACTGGGACAGGAACAGACTAATTTGCATATAGCCAGGTTCCGAGCTGGGATGGTGCAGTGAGCTAAAAAACGGTGTTGGATCTAGCCCTGATCTTTTGACTGGGCGAGAGTATGCTGCTTAATTCAGCAACTCTGTCCATCACCACCCCTTGTTGTTAAATATTTTGTCCACCCTAAGTGTGGAAGGGTATACTCAGATGTGAGTCCCTTGCTCATTGCACCATCAGGATTCAAGCAAGCCGGGCCGACGACGGCTGAAATGCCAGAAACCGGTCCCCGGAAGCTTGTTTCCTTCCCAGTGTAAGAATTGGCTTGGTAGTTTGTTTTGCCCTGTTCCCATCATGCACTGGGACAGGAACAGACTAATTTGCATATAGCCAGGTTCCGAGCTGGGATGGTGCAGTGAGCTAAAAAACGGTGTTGGATCTAGCCCTGATCTCTTGACTGGGCGAGAGTATTCTGCTTAAGTCAGAAACTCTGTCCATCACCACCCCTAGTTGTTAAATATTTTGTCCACCCTAAGTGTGGAAGGGTATACTCAGATGTGAGTCCCTTGCTCATTGCACCATCAGGATTCAAGCAAGCTGGGCCGACGGCGGCTGAAATGCCAGAAACCGGTCCCCAGAAGCTTGTTTCCTTCCCAGTGTAAGAATTGGCTTGGTAGTTTGGTTTGCCCTGTTCCCATCATGCACTGGGACAGGAACAGACTAATTTGCATATAGCCAGGTTCCGAGCTGGGATGGTGCAGTGAGCTAAAAAACGGTGTTGGATCTAGCCCTGATCTCTTGACTGGGCGAGAGTATTCTGCTTAATTCAGAAACTCTGTCCATCACCACCCCTTGTTGTTAAATATTTTGTCCACCCTAAGCGTGGAAGGGTATACTCAGATGTGAGTCCCTTGCTCATTGCACCATCAGGATTCAAGCAAGCCGGGCCGACGACGGCTGAAATGCCAGAAACCGGTCCCCGGAAGCTTGTTTCCTTCCCAGTGTAAGAATTGGCTTGGTAGTTTGGTTTGTCCTGTTCCCATCATGCACTGGGACAGGAACAGACTAATTTGCATATAGCCAGGTTCCGAGCTGGGATGGTGCAGTGAGCTAAAAAACGGTGTTGGATCTAGCCCTGATCTCTTGGCTGGGCGAGAGTATTCTGCTTAATTCAGAAACTCTGTCCATCACCACCCCTTGTTGTTAAGCATCTAGAATAATAACACAGAAACGCAAATACACCATATTGCACGTTTTTGTATCTAGATCACAGCCAGCCTTGCTTGACTCAACCCACGCCATTTTGTGGCCTCGCTCGAGCCCTGCATTAGCAAGCCCTATCCTTGTATTTCACCAAAGCCGTTCCCCTGAGAAATAGCCCAACTGTTGCAAACTGCTGTTTCTGCACGTTAGGCCTGTCAAGGTTATAGGTAGGAGGAGGAGGCTGGATAAGCACATTCCGAGGGGTGCTGCGCGGACTCTCTCGGAGGTAGCAGAAGAGAGTCACCCTCGTGACCTTGCTATAATGAGATGAGCTAAACCAAGAGCGCTTTGTTTTCCATATATGGTCGTTCCCTTTGTACCAACCTGTACCAACTTGTGTTTTTCCATCTTGGGTAATGGTTGCGAAATGTAACAGTATATATGTGATGTTCTGACAATGTGCCAGCAGTCTTCTTGGCGGAACTCGTGGGGTTAGGTCGCAAGGAGCTCCTCTGGCAGAGTTTGTTTGCTTTAATTAATGATTGGACCTTCTACACTGCCAACCGACTGATTTTTGGTAATTGGTATTGGGCTAGTTGTAAGTATGGCTCTAAGTGGGTGGTAATAATATTTTTCGGTACTTCAGTTGGCGACTCCGCCGGAACTCCGCGTTGGGGTAGTCCCTCTATAATCAGAAAAGAAACGGGACATTGAAAGGGGCGATCTTGATTGGGGGGGGGGGGAGTGAAGGATAGACCAAAGACTTTGGGGTCTGCTCTGCTCTCCCGATCGAGAGAACCTCAGCTGCTAGTGACCCCACGCCGGAGTCCTTCGGGTATAACCCGAGAACCAGCCTCGTTGGCATTAACGGGAAATTGGCAGTGAAGAACGTGCAATCATACCTGCGTGCACCAGGTGAGTGTCTTATCTTTGGTCACGGAGAATTTTTGGAAAAGGGGGTTTGGCGGGGCAGTACTGAAACTGCACGTGCAGACGCCCCTGTTTTGGATTGTGGAAGTAACTAGAGATTGAGACCAGATGCCTTGGTGTAAATTGGGGTTTTCACCAGGCCGGACTGCTCTCTGGAATGCTGGCGGGTGAGACTGGGTAGCGCTCGGACAGATCTGGAGCGGCGCTTGAAAAAGCGGGCTTAGCCAGAATAGTTCGGGAGGTGAACCATGAATGCTGTCGGATGGCCCGTAGTTCGGTCTGTGGTTTAGAAATCTGTGAGGCTATCTCTAGGCAGTCAAAGGACAAGACTGTTGGACGTTGTCATTTTTGAGCTTTGAAGTTTTGGAAAGGGTTCTCCATAGGTGGGAGTCGACGGGCTCCACCTCTTGTTTGCAAATAACTGTGTTTTGTTTTGTTTTTCATGTTGATGTAAATAGAAGATTTGTTTTCGTGCGGTGGTTACTTTATTTGTGTAAGAGTGAATTCGAGTGCAGACATGGCCTGTGTATGAGAGTGCTGTGATTAACAATTTTTGATTCCCTTCTAGCTCGATTTTTGTAAAAAGGGGGGATGCCGTGCTTTAGTAAACTATGCTTTGGCTGTGTTCACTGAGGGAGCACGAGGTTGGATGAAAGCCAGCCAGCCCCTCCAGAGGGAACTCCCAGCGATGATATGTACTGCAAGCATGGGATAGGGCCCCTCCTCTTTAATACCTTGTGGAGAAAATACACTAAGGATAATGTAGAACTTTAATGGCCAAAGACAGGGTCTTTTGATGAGAAAAAGATCCAGTATTTGCAAGAACGCCTGTTTGCTAAACGTAGTAGACAGGCCATGTTTGATACCCTTAATAAATGGCAGAAGGAGGCAAAGTGGAGACGCATCCGGTCTGAAAAACTCCTGATGATACAGCAAGGGCAGACTGTAACTCAGAAAGCCAATGCTCATGACAAAAATAAGACCGAGCAGAATATTGAGTATGCAGACAGACAGTTCAGGTTGCAGGTAGATAAGAGCTATGTGACATGGAATGAGGCAGAAGACGAGATAGAGGATTTGTTAGATAAACGACCTCCCCCACCGTATGCACCGCAATGCATATATCCGCGGTACCCCTTCAAATGGTGGCTGCACCCCAAGCCTCCGCACTGGAGGAAAACGTGTCTCTCACCTCCCTGGGGACTACCCGTGCCCCACCTACTTCAGTGAGAGACCTGGCAACCCTCATCCCTGATCCCAGACAACCCCCGGGAACATCCCATATGGTGTTAGCAACTCCAAGCCCCATATGGACCTCCCAATCAGCCAGTACAACACCCAGAGATCCGGGGCAAACCGGGAGGTCTGGGCAGTAAACGATTATTCACTAGAGCCTCTGTAGGGTACGGCGAAAAAGAAGCAGTAGCAGATCAGGCCGCTAAATGGATGCGGAACTATATATACACAGTAGCTGATGTGTGGAGCACTATTAAAGATTTGGAGCCGGTGATGCAGCAGCATGCCCGATATCAGATGTCTTGTTACCTCATCGAGGCCTGGGAACTATGTTTCCGGGATGGGATGGCCCCTCAGGTACTGTATACCATCCGAGACTGGACTCATAAGTTTAATATGGATCCACAGGAGGTATACAAGAATGTCGACACATTAGTGAAATATCGAGGTAGAATGTTCATAAAAAGCCCCAATTGGACTTCCCAGCATCCCTTGCGAGAAGTGCACCCTATTTTTCATCCCGAAATTCCTGAAACAAGTGATAAGGCTGACCAAGTTGTAAGAGCTCGAGTAGAGGCCCGGTTCCAGGAGCAATGGGTGTACACTCCATGGAAGCGAAGTGAGGTTCTTGCACTTAAATCCCAACTGCCCGATCCCCGCAAGAATCCCACCGCCTACTACAAGGAACTGACCGAAGCTGCGGCCTCGGCTGTAATGACCCTGGCAGATGTCGAGCTATTCTTTGGGTTACTAGTGCCGGTTGATATATGGCGACAGGTGCATGATGCCGATCATGCTGCAGAACTAGGGGGAACTTGGGACGAGTTGAAGGATTGGGACAGAGATCGCAAACCTGGGGACAAGGCTAGAAACGAAATTACCTCTTTGCCAGCAAAAATAATAGTGTACATGCATACACTGATTCCTCCACGAAAGGTTGACTGGGACAAACTGACAGCTTGTAGGCAGAAAAAGGATGAAAGTGTGTCCGATTTCTTTACCAGGTTTGAAGGGGTTTTCAATGACTTTAGTGGGCAGGACCTGGCCACGGAAGGTGGAATTAGGTTGTTCGTGAATAGATTTGTCACCATTTGGCACCGGAAATTTCTGCACGGTTGCAGGCCGCAGAAAACACCTGGACTACCTCCACTCCCTCCGTGATTTTGAGCATGGCCCAATATTACGAGCATATGGAGAACGAAAGCAAGGATAAAGTAGAGAAAAAGGCCAAGGATCTTAAAACACGGGTGCTGCTTCAGCAAGTTTTCCGTGGACAAGACGGAGGGAGTGGAGCCAGAGGGCTCGTGTCCAGAGGGGCGGGAACAGCCAGAGGCGCGGGCGGGGCTCCGACTATAGGGATAAACCAATGCTCCTATTGTAAGCAGGAAAGACACTGGAAAACGCAGTGTCCGTTATTACTTGCCCAGAACGGGGCAGTCCGAGGACGAGGATGAGGACGGGGTGGCCCAGACCGGAGTGATATGCAAAGAGAGGAGGCACCAGGCAAGTCCGAACAGAATCATTTTGATGGCCACCAAGGTAGACAATATTATCATGATGATTACGCATTCGAGAATCAGGATGGGTATGTCCACCCATAGGACAGCCAGTAGGGCCCAAGTGTCGATCCCAGTCAATCAACAAGGACCCTATGTGAAGGGGGAATTGATGGGGACTTCTGAGAATTTCCTAATTGACACGGGGGCAATGAATAGTTCCGTTGCTCGATCATTGGTTCCAGGGGCGGCTCTGTCTGGGCAAAATAATGTATCCGTGGGATTTTCAGGGGTCCCAGTAGTCAGTCCCATCTCTAAACTACTCCCCTTCACGATCAGTCACGTTACTGTTGAATCACCTTTTCTGCTAACTTCGCATTGTGGTGAGAATTTGTTGGGCTTAGATATGCTGAAAAGGTTGAATGCAAAAATATACTGCTCTCCTGATGGGGTTTATTTGACGTTACAAGCCCACACTGACTGCATGAAACAATGTTTTGCTAAAAATGAACCTCTTCCCGCTGAGTTTAACGGCATTCCCGCTGCTTTATGGGCAACAGGAGATGCAGACGTGGGAAAGTTAGACATCCCACCAGTCCATATCACGTTGAAACCTGGTGCAAAATTCCCGCGCATACCGCAGTATAAGATCTCACCAGCCGGTGAACGGGCTTTACTTTCAATTATTCAGGATCTCATTGATAAAGGGGTAGTGGAGGAGACAGCTGCTAATATTTGTAATTGCCCGATTCTTCCAATTTTGAAGAAGAGTTCTGATTCTGACACACAAGGAAACGGTGATGCTTATTGTTTTGTAATTGACCAGAGAGCCGTTAATAAGATTGTTGTACCGCAGTATCCTGTGGTAACAGACATCACCATTATCCTTACGATGATTCCGCCCATTGCTCAGTATTTTTCAGTCATAGATCTGAAGAATGCTTTCATCAGTATCCCTATCCACCCCGATAGCAGACAGATCTTCGGATTCTCCTTATCTGGCCGAATCTTCAGATTCTGTCGTGCACCTCAATGCTATACTGAAAGTCCGAGCATCTATAGTCAGGCCCTTAAGGCTCTGTTGGACGATCTAGTCTTGCCCGAGGGCAACGTGCTTTTGCAATACGTGGATGACCTGTTGATCGCTTCTGACACAGAAGAGGGCTGCAAGGCTGCCACTGTTAAATTGTTGCACCATTTGGCGGCGAAGGGGGATTAAGGTGTCATTGTCTAAGTTCCAATACTGTCGACAGGAGGTAACCTACCTAGGTCATCTACTGTCTAAGGAGGGTAGGCGATTGACTCCTGAACGCATTACTACCATCTCTAACATGTCTGTCCCTTACACTCAGCGCGAAGTTTGTGCCTTCCTTGGCATCACCTTCTACTGTCGCCAATGGATACCTAATTTTTCTCTTCTCGCTAAACCTTTGTTGCATCTAACCACTAAAGACGTGCATGAACCCCTCCCTTGGACGGATGAATGTCAGCATTCCTTTGACTCTTTAAAAACTGCTCTCTGTTCTGCACCCGTCTTGGGTACTCCTGACTACCGTAAACCCTTTGTACAATATGTGCATGAGGTCGACGGTTGCTCGCTTTCAGTGTTAACGCAAGAATTTGGAGGTAAGCAAAGACCTTACGCTTATTTGTCGGCCACATTGGACAATGTCGCAAGAGCACTTCCTAGCTGCCTGAGGGCCACTGCAGCAGTTGTGGTGGCCATCCGGCAGTCAGAAGGACTCGTTCTAAATTCCAATCTAACAGTGATGGTGCGGCATGCTGTGGACACATTACTAAACAAAACTAAGACTCAGCATCTTACAAGAGCACGCCTCACTGGGTATGAATTCAGACTATTTGCTCCGCACATCACGATTACACAATGTGCCACGTTAAATCCAGCTACATTGCTACCACTCCCTACGAGTGAAACTACCAATGATATACATGATTGCATATTTCGAACCGAAGGAGAAACAAAGGGTTGGGTTGACCTTACCGGCATACCCCTATCTGACCCACAGGGGGAGTTATATGTGGATGGGTCCTGTTTCAAATTAGCAGATGGAACAACAACAGCTGCATATGCAATCACGACCTTGAAGACAGTAGTTGAAACATTTCGAGTGCCCCAAGCTGCTGAACTAGTGGCGTTGTTACGAGCCTGTGAATTGAACGAAGGGCTTGAAGTTAATATCTACACAGACAGCAAATATGGCTTCGGCGTGGCCTATAGTTTTGGGCGGCTGTGGAGGGAACAGGGCTTCCTCACCTCTCATGGTCAGAAAATACAGAATGGTCCCCTGGTGTTACAATTGTTGGATGCCCTCAGTCTACCCAAGAAACTAGCCATAATAAAATGCAGCGCCCATAAGGCAGTGGTGGATGAAGTAGGGGAAGGGAATGCTTTTGCAGACCAGGTGGCCAAACAGACAGCCCAATCTACAATGTCGACTATGTTTGTAATGTCCTCTGCAAGGTGGGTGGAGGAATCTGAGTTGTTCGACAGTACCATAGAAAGTGTGAGAGAATTACAGAAGGAAGCCACCCCGACTGAAATAGAGCAATGGGAAAAGGAAGTGGGAAGATTGGACGAGAATAATTGTTGGGTTGATTTGACAGAAAAACAGAGATGGTTGTTACCCAATGCATTGGTGCAGGCCATTGTAACTATGGCCCACGGTCCTGCCCATATAGGAGCTAAAGGTATTTGTGGCCTGTTAGACCCAGTATGGAATAACCCTAACATACAAAGGACTGCTGTCCGTTTGGTCCAATACTGTATGGTCTGTCTACAACACAATCCGGGGAAGGCAGAAAATGTTTTGAGTGGGAACTTTGCACCTCCAACGTTACCCTGTGAAGTGCTCCAGATGGATTATATCCACATGGAGCGCATCAACAATTTGAAATATGTGTTAGTAGTGGTTTGTGCTTTCAGCAAATGGTTTGAGGCCTACCCCACAAAAGAGAACACTGCCCTGGCTACAGCAAAGGCCCTTCTTAAAGAGTTTATACCACGCTATGGTTTGTCCCGTTTGATTTGGTCGGACAATGGGGGGCATTTCCATGGGGCCCTTGTTAAGCATATTTGCGATGGATTACAGATAAAACAAAAATTCCATACAGCTAGGCGTGGGCGGAAAATCCGTTCCGCTCGCGGATTTTGCGGATTTTCGGGAAATCCGCAATCCGCGAGATTTGCGAATTTCCCGCAAAATCCGCAAATCCGCGAGCAGCGGATTTTGCTCGCACTGCTCGCACTGTTAGCGTGAGTTCGCGCCCCGCGAATAAGTGCGAAATTGCAGAAATACGATCTTGGCAAAACTGAAAGTAACTACTTACCAGGTTCAAAAGTTCAGGCACATCATTAGTAGCCATTTCCTGTAGGGCTTCCTGAGGGGCCCCTCCAGAGTTCAGTTGCCAGTTGAAACTATTATGTGACCCTGCTCTGAACCTCAGAATAGTTACACATATGCCACAAAGGTCCTGAATTACAGCTAAGGGAGACAAGCAGGAGCCAGGCTGGAAGTTAAAATCCATTAATCAGCCCCTAATTCATTATTGTCAGTTGGGGCAGGGCAGGTGTTGTAACTAATTTTGCAACAATGAAAGCACTTAGCAAGTGCAAAAGATCACTAATCAGGGCGCACTAAGGAAGCAGGTGCCAGCTAAAAAAATATTCTGTGACACATTAATCAGCCCCAAATTAATTCAGGTCACTTGAGGCAGGGAAGGTGTGCTTTGCTTTGCCGAAAATAATGTACACTGGACAACCAGAGGGTGTAGTGATGAAACAGAGGGTGGCATGGGTGGGCCAGAGGGTGGCATGAGTAGTCAGAGAGTGGCAGTGGTGACAGAGAGTGGCAGTGATGAAGAAGAGTGTCCCAAACAGGCTGGACACGTAGAAACAACAAGTTCGCAAAACTTGCGACCCGACAGGTAAGTTCGCAAATTGCGAAATTGTAAAAACCCTCGCGAACTGGCAGAAACACGGGCGAACACAAAAAAAAAAAAAATCCGCAAATTCGCGGGAATTCGCGGATTTTGCGGATTGCGAATCCGCAAATCCGCAAAATTCGCGGATTGCCAATCCGCAAAATCCGCTCACTTACATACAGCCCGACACCCCCAGTCAGCGGGGTTTGTGGAAAAGTACAATGGGATTCTGAAACTGAAGATGGCTAAGATTCAGGAAAGCACAGGTTTAAAATGGCCTGACACCCTGCCCTTGGCCCTCATGTCATTGGGAGTTACCCCTCATTCTCGCTCTGGTCTTTCTCCTTATGAGATAACCTTCAGGCGCCCAGCTAATATATGGGGGGTACCCAGACCACGGTCCTTTTCTGATATTGAATACCCTATGTTGATCGATTATCTGTATGCTCTGACTAAAGATCTGCGTTCTATTCATCAGCAGGTAGCATCTGTACTGCAGCCTCTGCCAGAGGGCCCCGGACATCGATTGGAACCTGGCCAGTGGGTGCTGGTTTAGAAGTTCGACCGAGACACCTGCCTAGCTCCAAGGTGGTCCGAGCCGCATCAAATTCTGCTCGCAACACGGATGGCTGTAAAGGTGGATGGGAGAAAGCACTGGATAGACGCCTCCCATCTGAAAAGGCTGCCGCTCCTGCTACCTTATGATCAGCAACGCTCTGGGGGAATTTTGACCCAGGAAACCGAGAGAGCCACTGCATTTGTACACTTTTCCGACGCCTGCGAGGTAGAACAAAGGCAAGAAGAGGGAGTGACGAGATCGGGTGAACCGGTCTCTGCTGAACCTGCAATTGCTCTGAATCCTGTCATTGATACCCCAGCAAGCGAAAGCTCTAATGAAGGAGAGATACCTTCTGTGCTGTTTTCTGACCAGGAGATTCCGGGTCATGTGCGATACAACCTACGGCCAAGAAAGCATCACGGTGCCTCAGACTCTGCTGCTAGGAGATAAGGAAAGACTTGATTGAGTAGACAGGGTTTGCTTGATTTCAGGTCTGAGGTACTGGGCGAGACACTGGACTGAACTCGTTGAGAGCTGGAACTTTTGTTACTGTGCTCTGTTCAGAAAGAAAGACTAACACTTGTGAACGGCCAGGTTGTACACTAGGATCCCTTTGACCACGACGTTTTTGTTTTCTTGAGATGAGCGATAGGAGTCTGCCTGTGAGACTGACTGACACAGGGAGAAGAACCCTCTGGCAGGACAGATTGCTAGGCCCGAGTTTAGTTTTGGACTTTTAGCTAGGAATGTACCCTTTTGGTCGTATTGTACTCGAAGAAGAACTTCCCATTGCACCACGATACTTGCCATTTTATGAACCAATGTTTTCTACATGGACCACGCGGGTCAAAATCGCTTTTGTGTTGGTAATAGCAGTTATATTAGCTATTTTTATGAGCCTATTCATATATTTAGAATATAAAGATCCCTATATAAATACCCCTTGAAAACTCTTCTGCCTTCTACTGTTGCCCCACCTGAACATTTCATGTTCACCTTAGCACCCCACAAGGAACAACATCGCCAGACTTATGCAAAGAATGTATTTGTAGAAATGCTCCATCAAACTCATAGCGCTACCAACACCACCGACTGTTGGGTTTGTGGGCTCTTGCCATCTGTTATGCATAAACATGACCTGTTTCTCTCATTGCCCTTGTCCTACTTACGAAGTTGTGAAGCATGGTTTAAAATGTTTTCTGCTATGTACAATCACTATGTAGAAAATCCCAAAAAAGTACACCGAGAAGGATTACAGTATGATCTTAGCATGCATCGAAAAACATCAGGGGTTCGACCCAGAGGGAAATGGGGGACAGGGATCGTTGGATCCAGAAGCCTGTATGAACCTATATACCGAGAACGAAAATAGTACCTGGTTAAAAGATGAACTCTACGATTTTGCTAACTTTAATGATTCACAGTATTTCCAACACTTTGTTGTCAGATATGTTACCAGTGAGCGTACTGTACCCATTCACATTTTGAATACTTCCTCTGATTTCTGTGTACAGGGGATGGGGCATGTACAGGTTGGTGACAGTGTCTGTAATTATACTTATTGTATGAAAATATTCAGTAGCCCGCCACTGTTGACACCACCAAATGTGTATTTTGTATGTGGGGAGAATGCTTACACTTGGTTGCCCCGAGGTTAGGCAGGCCAGTGTTCTCTGTCTTTCTTGTACCTACCTGTATATATTGCACCATCAGACTATCATAAAACACACCAACTCCATCACGCTAGAACAATACCCAATAGGCAGCGTAGACAGCTCGTAGTGACAGAAGTCGATCAAACTGACACCTCTCTACAGCAGTTTACGGACTTTAGTAAAGGATTGGTCCCATATTCAATAGCAGAGAAATCAGGCGGTTGTCCAGGATAGTGGAGAACGTCATTAATATCACCACAGATATCATGACCAATATGACAGTAGAGCTTCAGGCGACAAGACTCGTTTCGCTCCAAAACCGGATGGGTTTGGACGTTATCTTGGCTGATCGAGGTGGAGCATGCCGGGTGATTGGCAGCTCCTGCTGTGTGTATATTCCAGACTCCGCCCCCACAGTTCATTTGGCTATCCAAAAGTTGCATCGCATTGCGGCTGAAATGCACACCGATAATGGGTCCTGGTCACTGTCTGGTTGGTTCTGGGGGCTCCTGACAACATGGGGTTGGAAATTATTGTTGATACTGGCTGGGGCAGCCGGTGTCATCTTCACTTGCTGTATCCTTGTACAATGTGGTCCGTCCTGTTGCTCCTATTGTGCCACCAGGGTGACGGCCATGTGCATCCCTGCTCCTGTCCCCACCAAAATTCAGATGCTCCAGCAGGAGATTCATGAACTAATGGCCATTGACAAGGAGGTCTTCCAAGACTAGGATTCCCTCTTAGTTAGCTACATCACGCTAAAAGGAGGGTTTGAGGAACCGGAATCGACTTTCGATTCAGCGAACCATATAGCCGCTTTTTATATTTAGCGTGATGCATCTAGAATAATAACACAGAAACGCAAATACTAATATATACACGGAAAGCAGTAATTTAGGAATTAACATACACCATATTGCACGTTTTTGTATCTAGATCACAGCAAGCCTTGCTTGACTCGACCAACGCCATTTTGTGGCCTCGCTCGAGCCCTGCCTAAGCAAGCCCTATCCTTGTATTTCACCAAAGCCGTTCCCCTGAGAAATAGCCCAACTGTTGCAAACTGCTGTTTCTGCACGTTAGGCCTGTCAAAGTTATAGGTAGAAGGAGGAGGCTGGATAAGCACATTCCGAGGGGTGCTGAGCAGACTCTCTCGGAATTAGCAGAAGGGAGTCACCCTCGTGAGGTATGTAACTGTTACCACGCATCTTTTACCACGCATACTGTTACAACGCATACCATTACAACGCAGGATCCTTTACAACGCATACCTTTACAACGCTAGACACTACAACGCAGATACTATTACAACGCATGGCATTACAACGTAAGTATAGGTAAGTATATCATTAAATTTAACCTTTTTTTAATTACCAAAATATTAAAAATAATTTAAATACATTAATTATAGTAATTTCATATATAGGGTTCGGGCTGGGTTTGGGTTTTGGGGTACAGGGGTATTTTTAGGGTTCAGGGCTGGGTTTGGGTTTTGAGGTACAGGGGTATTTTTAGGGTTCAGGGCTGGGTTTGGGTTTTGGGGTACAGGGGTATTTTTAGGGTTCAGGGCTGGGTTTGGGTTTTGGGGTACAGGGGTATTTTAAGGGTTTAGTTTAACAAAAATACTTAAATTAAATTAAATACATTTATTTTACTAATTTTTATATTAATTAATAAAAGTTTATATATATATATATCATTATAAAATTACAATGACATTAATATAAAATGGATTTAATAAATAAAATTAATTAAAGTTTTATTAATTACATTTGTTTTAAAAATAATACACTTACCTATACTTACGTTGTAATGGTATGCGTTGTAATAGTATCTGCGATGTAATGTCATGCGTTGTAAAGGTATTTGTTGTAAAAGATCCTGCGTTGTAATGGTATGCGTGGTAAAAGTATGCGTTTTAACGTCATACATCCCCCCGCGTGACCTTGCTATAATGAGATGAGCTAAACCAAGAGCGCTTTGTTTTCCATATATGGTCTTTCCCTCTGTACCAACCTGTACCAACTTGTGTTTTTCCATCTTGGGTAACAGTTTCGAAATGTAACAGTATATATGTGATGTTTTGACAATGTGCCAGCAGTCTTCTTGGCGGACCTCGTGGGATTAGGTCGCAAGGAGCTCCTCTGGCAGAGTTTGTTTGTTATAATAAACGATTGGACCTTCTACACTGCCAACCGACTGATTATTGGTAATTGGTATTGGGCTAGTTGTAAGTATGGCTCTAAGTGGGTGGTAATAATATTTTTCGGTACTTCATCACCTTCTCCCAGCAAATCTTTTGTGAGTTGGCTCATGGAGCTTAATTAACATATGGCCAGATTCACAAAAGGTTTGCTATTTGTAGGTATGATGTATTCTTACAGTATTCCTGGCTTACTTCCAAATGTCATTAATAAACCAGGGAAACTCCTGGCTTACTTCTGGAATTCTGTCCTAAGAATACACCCCATTCTCGGTCGCCCTCCTAAGCCGTCAGAACCTATTGTCTCTAATACCCCCTGAAGCCATACCCACCCTACAAAGGCTAGCCTGGTCCTGTACCCATTTATCATCTCTTAATAGCTGATGGTGAATCGAAGCAGATTTGTCCACCGAAGGGAGGCTCCAGATGTCGTTCTGGACCAGGTAATTCCCAGTTCACATGTTAATTCACATTCCATAGACCAGTACTCAGAACAGCAGGATTCAGGTCTGGAATAACCATCTGGAATCACTCTTTCTGGCTAGATAGCATCCTGACAACTCAATCCAGACCACCTATAATTTGGAGCGTAATGTATCCTATCATTTAAACCTGTTCATTTTCTCTGCACCAGTTTTGGTGACACCTTTTATTGGCTTAACCTGAGTACCTACCCGACGACTCATGACTGCTGCATGTTCTGCTTTTATAACCACGTTGAGAAATACCACTTTAGCTTTCAAAAGAGATTGCAAAATATTTTAATCTTGAAAAGAAATATTAGTGTTTCCCTACTGTGGCTCCTTTTTAGCAGGAACTCAAAATAAACAATAAAATACGAGGGGATGGAGTGTTACCTCAATTTATGGTGCCATGTCCCCCTTCAGGCTTGAAGAGAAGAGTAACAAGCTATTTGCCTACACTATTATGGTTTCAGAGAGAGGTTTTTGAAACCTACAATTATGATTTTGATCCTGGCTTGAAATACCTTCATAATTGCATACAAATAACTTTTCCTCCCTTAACAAATCTATCTATCTATCTATCTATCTATCTATCTATCTATCTATCTATCTATCTATCTATCTATCTATCTATCTATCTATCTATCTATCTATCTATCTATCTATCTATCTATCTATCTATCTATCTATCTATCTATCAGAAAAGTCCTCTGCATGTCTAAAGACGTGTACCCCTTTCCTGATGGCTCTACTGTACTGTTGTCTGGATCCCTAATGCGGATGTTTTTCTCATACGTGAGCACATATCATGCGGGTGCACCATGACACAGGTCTGTCTCACGGTATGTAGTCTTGTTGGACCAGGAGGGGCACCCAAAGTGCTATCCTTATAGTGGTGGAAGGCTAAAGCCTTCACCAGGTGTTAAGCAGCACAAGGGTGGTGGTGGCAGTTTACTGTGTAGTGATCAGTAGTAGTGAACAGGTCCTTTATAGCCTGTCACTGCAGTGATGCCTACAGGCTCACTTTTTTAAAGGTTCAGCTGCTGGGTGCTTGACTCACTCTTGGCCTACTTCAGCTAGATGTGCAGTGCTTCGCAGGAGCAGTGACTCTGCGCTAGATGTGTGTGTGCCTGGGAAGGGTGGAGTACAGGGATTTGTATATGCTGTTGCTGTGAGAAGTTGGCCTGATATATGATGCTCACTAGTTCTAGTGATCACCTTGTATCAGTCCAAACAACCCTTATGGTGATTGGTTGTAAGTCAACCTTATATACCAGCTATCCTAGTAGAGTGGACAAAAGCAGTCTTTAGGCTAAACTCTGAATGGCATGTGAAGCCAGCTGTTTTACCACATATAACCCCTTGAATACCAAGTGAAAGGACACCACACAGGTTGTTATGAAAATAAACAGATTTTTATTAACTAACATACACCTCTGAACTCTTTATGAGGTCAGAGGGCTAAGCACATGACAATACTCAAAAGGAAATACGAGTTCGCACAATATTTACAAGTGCGCCTTAGGGGTACGAGAAACCATATACTCAAAACAATGGAATGCGAGGAAGGAAAGTACTGTAAGGAGATCCAGAGGCTGGAGGACCACTAGGACTACGCTACAAACTAGGTAAGTAAGGAGCAGGAGGCCCACGGGACTCACGTGCAGAGTGGAAACTCTCACGCGGGATGCGTATCAACGTATATGGATCTTACAGTTTAGAAAGTTACCGATTCCGGACGAATCCGGCTGGATGGAGGGAAAACAACAGTGGACCTGAACACTAGGATAGTGTACACAGACTTCAGCACCTGGAAGCTTTAGTTACCTAACCCACAGGCTGCGGGTGCATAGGGCTGAAGTTGCGTCGGGTTTGCTGCGCTGTCCCCGGTGATGCCTGAAACAAGGAGTTGCTGGCAATTGAACAGAAATCCAGAGCACACTAAGTGTATCAAATCAAATTTCAATCTTCAAATGGTCATGCCAATGGGATAGATCAGACCAAACATAAGTTTTCAAAAAGTTTTATTAATCAACAGTGTTCTCATTCTCAGAATCACTGTGCCTGTCACTCTAGCCTACACGTGTTTCATCACGGCATGTGGCTGTGAATCTTCAGGGCTGATCTTAATGATCGAGGCGCGTTATCGGGTGACCGGTGATAATTCCGACCCGGTCCTAATCAGGTATTTTTTGTTAAAACGAGAGCGGTACCGATGATGTTCGGTTTCCGATTTCGTCAGAAAAGGGGTAACGTGTATAGTTACACAGCTTCAGTATTTAAGGGCCGTTTGTTGCCCGTGGGTTGAGCTTGGTGCAGCTCCAGTTTCCAAGTGCGGGAATATAAAGGAGTTGCTGGCAGGCAGCCAGATGGAGGAGTCCGGTGGTTCCAAGGATGGAACTGGAAGGAAGAAGTCCTGAAAAGGAAGGGGACAGAGTCTCGGTCACTAGCCAGTGACGGTGCTGGAACCAGGAGGGAACCAGATGCTGTCGCCGCAGTCAGGTGAAGGAAGGGTCGCTTTTCTCTGTAGCTGCGCGGACCAGGAGCTGCTCTTCACGACCAGGCTGGAGGCACAAGCTGTCCCACGTAGTCTGCTGCTGTTGGCGGTGTCGGATCGTCGATCTGGACAACAGGCCTTGGCTAATGCAAGCCACGCGGTGGAACAAAGATGGCGTCTGGTGCGGACCAGGAGGGTCCGGGGTGCTTTTCGTTCAAAGGGAAGCAAGGGCCAGTCTGGGGGACCAGACTAGCAGTGTTAGATTCTTCGGGTCGTCGTCTCAGATGTCACGAGCCAGCTGGCAAGTGACCAGTCAATGGGACAAGCAGCAACCAGGCAAAAAGGGCCCCACGCAGATCTCGTGGATGCTGGGGGGCTGGTCTTTGGTGCAGGAGCTGCGTCGGTGTGGGGCTTCTCAGACCCCAAAGCACTCACTCGAGGATCCCTCGGCGGTCGTGCTGGAAGCGCTGTGCAGGTTTCTCAAGATGGCCGTCTCCACGTTGCTCGTCGCACCCACGGGTCCCAGCTGTGCTGTGGATGTGGGTAGAGGTCAGAGAGGTATGGAGGTCCGGGTCTTGTCGAGCTGGGTTGTCAGATTCTGGGATGGAAGGACTCTGCAGCAAACCGCACAGGAGCTTGATGGTGCCTGGGAAGCAGGATGGTCACTCCCTGACCATAGGGAAGATTATTCAGTCTTCTGGAATCAGGAAGTCGAAGGTCAAGAGTTTCTTCGTGGAAGTCGTCAGGATTAATCTGATTTTGAATGGGACCAGCTCCTACCTTTATTCAGCTAAAGGGGGCTGCACTACGACTAGGTCCCTCCTCTGGGTGGGACCAGGAATGGGGGTGGTTACACCCCCTTTTCTTTGTCCGGTCTTGCGCCAGCTCTGGGGCTGGAGTGCCCCAGGAACTGGTTCCGACCGGTGTATGCACAGGGACACCTTGTGTGCCCCAGGCATGTCTCATTCCTTTGAGCCCTGTCCTACCTAATACACAAAATCCTGTCTGGGGTGGTGCTAGCACCTCCCAAGGCAGGAAACCCTTTGTCCAAGCCTCCCTCGCTGGAAGGACTCCCAGCAGCAGGAGGTCAGACTTGTGTCTGTGGTGGCAGCATCCATTTTGTGATGCTGAGGCTCGAGTTAACTTTAACCGGGGTTCACAGTTACATACATGTCGTGTCCCTCTAGAAGGGTGGAATGCTAACCCCGTCGCCAGAATTGGCGGGGGGTTAGTATTCCAATTCGTATGACACCTTACTCGACATGTTTTGATAATGCTATGCCAAAGTTAGCATTTGACCGCGAGGTTCATAATGCACTTAAGAGTATATGGTATAGCGTTATCATGGAACAGCTATCAGGACTTGGTTCCGCAAGCTGCAAACGGGCTCAGCTCATGCCAGAGCATCATCTCACATAATTCCAAGCACTCTGCCTTCAGGATTGATAAGGCCTGCCATAGGAGTGACTGATAGGAATATATGTGCCCATTTTAGGGTTAGATATAGAGATACTATATCTAAAGCAAAGGGTGATTACACCACCTTGCCCCAGCTGTTGTGCAGCCAGTTGTGTCAGATTTGGATGGCCAGCCAGGGGTGGCATAATACATGCTGCAGCCCCTGGTAGGCCCTGGGTACACCTATGCCCTGGATACCTAAGGTATACTGTACAGGGACTGATAAGGTGGTCCAGTACCAATTGGTAAATGCACCTAAGGTACATGCTTGTCAATTTAGAGAGAGAACAGCTAGGCTGTGGGTCTGATTAGCAGGCCCACAGCCAGGGAGAGTCGTAAACCAGTGAAGCAAAAAGCAAAAATCGGGGGTGACCATAGGATTGCAGACCCTACTCTCCTACATAACCCCCCCCCCCAAACTTAGGGACATTAAACTAACCTTGACCAGGTGAGTCTTCTTGTTCTAAGTGGAAGTACCTGGAGAGACCATCTGCATTACCATGGTCGGTCCCTGGTCGGTGCTCCACTGTAAAGTCCATCCCCTCTAGGGAAATGGACCACCTACGAAGTTTGGGGTTTTTACCCTTCATTTGATTTAGCCATAAGAGGGGCTTATGGTCGGTCTGAATCTTGAAGTGAGTGCCAAACAAGTATGGCCTCAGCTTCTTCAGGGCCCAAACCACAGCAAAGGCCTCCCTCTCAATAGCTGACCAACGTTTCTCTCTAGGGGTCAGCCTTCTACTTATAAAAGCAATGGGCCGGTCATGACCATCAATATTCAGCTGAGATAGAACAGCTCCCACACCCAACTCAGAAGCATCTGTTTGGACAATGAATGGCTTGGAGTAGTCTGGACTCTTGAGAATAGGTGCAGTGCACATGGCCTGCTTTAGGTCATCGAATGTCTTCTGACAGCTAACTGTCCACTGAACTTTCTTTGGCATTTTCTTACTTGTCAGGTCATTAAGTGGAGTCACAATGGTTCCATAATTTCTGACAAATTTCCTATAGTAACAGGCCCAAGAAATCTCTGACCTGTGTCTGGGTGGTTGGAGGAGCCCAGTCATTTATGGCCTGTATCTTGCTCTCCAAAGGTTGAACTTGGCCTCCACCTACAAGGTGGCCCAAGTATACAACTTGACTCTGCCCTATCTGGCACTTGGTAGCCTTGATAGTGAGGCCTGCCTTTTGCAGGGCCTCCAAAACTTTCCTCAGGTGGATCAGGTGATCCTCCCAGGTGGAACTAAAGACAGCAATAGCATCTAGATATGCTGCACAGAAGTCATCCAACCCAGAGAGAACTTGGTTCACCAACCTTTGAAAAGTGGCAGGTGCATTTTTCAAACCAAAGGGCATCACCACAAACTGGTAATGACCTCCTGGGGTAGAAAATGCTGTCTTGGCCTTGGCATCCTCAGCTAACCTGATTTGCCAATAACCAGCTGTCAGGTCAAATGTACTCAAGAATTTGGCAGAAGCCAATTTATCTATGAGTTCATCTGCTCTTGGTATTGGATGGGCATCTGTCTTAGTGACAGCATTGAGACCCCTGTAGTCTACACAAAACCTCATCTCTCTCTTACCATCCTGGGTGTGAGGTTTAGGCACTAGAACTACAGGACTACCCCAAGGGCTCTCTGAGGGTTCAATGACTCCCAATTCCAACATCTTCTGTACTTCTTTCTTTATACAGTCCCTGACGTGGTCAGGTTGCCTGTAGATTTTACTCTTTATAGGCAGACTGTCACCAGTGTCCACCTCATGGGTGCACCAGTTTGTCTGACTGGGTGTCAGAGAGAACATTTGTCTGAAGGATTGAAGAACATGTTTACAGTCCTCTTGTTGATGCTCAGAGAGGCTGTCAGAAAAGACTACACCATCTACTGACCCATCATCAGGGTTCTGAGTGAGCAGGTCTGGGAGAGGGTCACTCTCTTCCTCCTGTCCCTCATCTGTAGCCATGAGCAAGCCCATGTCTTCCCTGTTGACAAATGCCTTGAGCCTGTTCACATGAAGTACTCTGTGAGGGCTCCTGGGAGTTCCAAGGTCTACCAGATAGGTGACCTCTCCCTTCTGTTCAATTATAGTATGGGGTCCAGACCATTTGTCTTGGAGAGCTGCTGGGGCCACTGGCTCCAATACCCACACCTTCTGTCCAGGCTGGTAAACAGTAAGGACAGCCTTTTGGTCATGCCAAGCTTTTTGGAGTTCTTGGCTGGCCTCAAGGTTTTTAGATGCCTTCTCCAGGTACTCTGCCATCCTTGAGCTGAGACCAAATACATAGTCCACTATGTCCTGTTTAGGCTTTTTGAGAGGTAACTCCCATCCTTCCTTCACAAGACACAGGGGTCCTCTTACAGGATGCCCAAAGAGAAGTTCAAAAGGGCTGTAACCAACCCTCTTCTGTGGGACCTCTCTGTAAGCAAACAGAAGGCAGGGTAAAACGATGTCCCATCTTCGCCTAAGCTTTTCAGGTAACCCTTTTATCATCCCTTTGAGGGTCTTGTTGAATCTCTCAGCAAGCCCATTGCATTGTGGGTGATAGGGGGTGGTGAACTTGTAGTTGACACCACACTCCTTCCACATAGCAGTCAAGTATCCTGACATGAAGTTTGCACCTCTGTCAGAGACAACCTCCTTTGGAAACCCCACTCTGGAGAAAACTCCAAGTAGGGCCCTGGCCACAACAGGAGCTGTAGTGGTCCTAAGGGGAATAGCTTCTGGATACCTGGTGGCATGATCCACTACCACCAGTATAAATCTGTGCCCAGATGCTGTTGGGGGGTCCATTGGTCCAACAATGTCAATCCCCACTCTTTCAAAGGGTACCCCCACCACAGGTAGTGGTATAAGGGGGCCTTTGTTGTGCCACCTGGTTTGCCACTGGCTTGACAGGCGACACATGAGCGACAAAACTCTTTAGTGTCTTCAGACATATGGGGCCAGTGAAAGTGTGGGACAAGCCTCTCCCAAGTTTTGTTCTGGCCCAAGTGACCTGCAAGAGGAATTTCATGGGCCAAGGTGAGAAGGAAACCTCTCAGAGACAAGGGGATGACCAGCCTCCTGGTAGTACCAGGCTTGGGGTCTCTTGCCTCAGAGTAAAGGAGTCCATCATCCCAATACACTTTATGGGCACCTGTGGCATTCCCTGCAGCCTCAGCAGCAGCCTGCTGTCTGAGGGGTTCAAGAGATGAACAGTCTAATTGTGCTTGTCTCAAGTCTGCCCTGGAAGGTCCCCCTGTCCCAAGAAACTCAACCTGTTCAGGCTCAAGTTCTTCTAGGACAGTTCCTTCTGGGGTCTTTGGGTCAGTCTCCTGTGAGAGCTGATCCTCACCTTGAGGCAAGGGGGAAGGCACTGCCTTAACCCTACTGTTCTTACTCTTGGTTAGTGTCTGGTCCATTGTTCCAGGATCCAGCACTAGTTCAGCTGGGCATTTCTTGGCCTGTGACCTAGTCACAGCAAGGACATGTGCTGACAAACCTAACATCTCCACATGAGTCCTATACTCCACATCTGACCATAGGGAGGATTCCAAATCATTGCCCAAAAGACAGTCCACTGGGAGGTCTGAACTAACAACAACCCTTTTGAGGCCATTTACCCCTCCCCAGGAGAAATTAACAAGTGCCATACTATGGTTGGTAGTAACATTGCTAGCATTGGTCACTAGGTAGTCTGAACCTAGTATTACCTGTCCAGGGTCCACAAATGCTGGTGTCACCATAGTGACACTGGCAGAGGTGTCCCTGTAGGCCTGAGCCATTTTTCCATTGATTAAAGGCGTCTGCCTGTACTTGCCCAGAGTACTGGGACTTATTGTAGGGGTCAAATCCATGTCCCCAGTACAAACAAGAACAGCCTGGGTAGGTACTCTGACTAGGTCAGAGCCTGCCTCAGATACCAATGTCAACCCCACTATAGCCTTAGGGGGAACACTACCACTACTAACTGAACTAGGGGTTGCAGGTGCCTTAGGGGCTGTAGTGGTAGGAGCTGGGCCTTTCTTGGTGCACTCACTAAACCAGTGAGTATTACTTTTACAGTATTGGCACCATGGTTTCTTCTGACCATTATTCTTCTTATTTTGGGAATTCTGGGACCCACCGTCCTTGGATTGTTGGGGCCCTGTTGAAGACTTCTGGTCATTTTGCTTATTCTCATTACCCTTCTGGTCTGCTTTCTTCTGGCCACCACCCTGGTTCTGGTTCTTCTGCTTGACCCTTGTCCTGACCCATCTGTCTGCCTTCTTTCCCAATTCTTGGGGAGAGGTCAGATCTGAGTCAATAAGGTGCTGATGCAACAACTGATTTTGACAATTACTTAAGATTTGTTCTCTCATAATTAGATTATACAATCCTGTGTAATCAGTAACTTTACTTCCCAGTAACCAGCCTTCAAAAGCCTTAGTGGCACAATCAACAAAGTCAGCCCAATCCTGAGACTGAATTTTCTGCTGGGTGTCTCTGAACAGCAACCTGTACTGCTCAGTTGTTAAGCCAAACCCATCAATCAGTGTATTCTTCAGGACTTGGTAATTGTTAGCATCCTCAGCTCTAGTAGTGAGGAGCTTATCTCTACCTTTTCCTTCAAAGGAGAGCCACAGTATAGCTGCCCACTGACTCTGGGGGATGCACTGGACAGTGCAGGCCCTCTCCAAAGCAGTCATCCATTTGTGGATGTCATCCCCTTGATTAAAGGGGGGCACTATTTTACTCAGGTGTCTAGTATCAAAACTCCTGTCTTTATCTCTAGGGATAATGCTGCCACCAGTGGGGTCTGTGCCACTTAATTTCTGCTCTCTGGCAAAGGCAAGTCTTTCTTTGGCAAGGGAAAGTTCTTCCCTCTCAATCCTCAGATTGACTTCCCTCATCTTAGCTTCATGCTCTCTTCTCTGAGGGGATGTCATCCCTCTCTGAGATGATGCCTGAAAGACATGGGTATGAATAGATCTGTTAGAGCCTCTGGAGTGAGACCTAACTCGTCTATTCCCAATGTAAAGTCTGCCTGAGAGTGGGCCTGGGGGTCCCCCAGTTCCATTCTCATGTATGCTTAAGTTGGTCCTGGTGAGCCTACTGACTACTACTGGACCTTTGTCTGCCCCATCCCCTGATAACTCCTCTTCCTCCTCTTCACTTTCTGCTCCATGGAGGTTAAGGTCAGGGTCACCAAGGGTTCCCTCTAAGTGGGGCATGCTCCCATCTGTATTAGAGGGGCCTGTGTTAGAAGCCCTTCTAGCATCATATGTCTCTAAGAGACCTATCAGAAAAGGAGTGGTAGGGTTAGAACCCTGTTTTAGTTTCCTGGAGGTACACAATTGTCTCATCTCCTGGAAGCTGAGGGCTGCATATCTGGAAGTGACCTGTGGAGGGTCAACAACCACAAGGGGAGTCTCAGAAGACTCTCCATGGGTAGACATGCTTCTAGTGAGGTGTAAGTTGTGCACGTACCTCTACTATGGGTTTACCTACTGATCCCTTGCTAAGAGTTGTAGTCAGGGTGTGCTACTCCCTTTCTACTACAACAGCTTGTTCAGTAGAACTCAGAGTATTTCTAAGCTTTGTTATATGTACCTATGGTACCTTATGTGATCTTTCAAATTATATCTCAAGATTATATTTGGTAAAAACAACAGCAAGCTCAAATCCCAACCGCTGCACACCAATGTGAGAAGTTGGCCTGATATATGATGCTCACTAGTTCTAGTGATCACCTTGTATCAGTCCAAACAACCCTTATGGGGATTGGTTGTAAGTCAACCTTATAGACCAGCTATACTAGTAGCGTGGACAAAAGCAGTCTTTAGGCTAAACTCTGAATGGCATGTCAAGCCAGCTGTTTTACCACATATAACCCCTTGAATACCAAGTGAAAGGACACCACACAGGTTGTTATGAAAATAAACAGATTTTTATTAACTAACATACACCTCTGAACTCTTTATGAGGTCAGAGGGCTAAGCACATGACAATACTCAAAAGGAAATACGAGTTCGCACAATATTTACAAGTGCGCCTTAGGGGTACGACAAACCATATACTCAAAACAATGGAATGCGAGGAAGGAAAGTACTGTAAGGAGATCCAGAGGCTGGAGGACCGCTGGGACTACGCTACAAACTAGGTAAGTAAGGAACAGGAGGCCCACGGGACTCACGTGCAGAGTGGAAACTCTCACACGGGATGCGTATCAACGTCTATGGATCTTACAGTTTAGAAAGTTACGGATTCCGGACGAACCCGGCTGGATGGAGGGAAAACAACAGTGGACCTGAACACTAGGATAGTGTACACAGACTTCAGCACCTGGAAGCTTTAGTTACCTAACCCACAGGCTGCGGGTGCATAGGGCTGAAGCCGGGTTTGATGCGCTGTCCCCGGTGATGCCTGAAACAAGGAGTTGCTGGCAGGCAGCCAGATGGAGGAGTCCGGTGGTTCCAAGGATGGAACTGGAAGGAAGAAGTCCTGAAAGGGAAGGGGACAGAGTCTCGGTCACTAGCCAATGACGGTGCTGGAACTAGGGGGGAACCAGATGCTGTCGCCGCAGTCAGGTGAAGGAAGGGTTGCTTCTCTCTGTAGCTGCGCGGACCAGGAGCTGCTCTTCACAACCAGGCTGGAGGCACGAGCTGTCCCACGTAGTCTGCTGCTGTTGGCGGTGTCGGATCGTCGATCTGGACAACAGGCCTTGGCTAATGCAAGCCACGTGGTGGAACAAAGATGGCGTCTGGTGCGGACCAGGAGGTTCCAGGGTGCTTCTCGTTCACAGGGAAGCAAGGGCCAGTCTGGGGGACCAGACTAGCAGTGTTAGATTCTTTGGGTCATCGTCTCAGAGGTCATGAGCCAGCCGGCAAGTGACCAGACAACGGGACAAGCAGCAACCAGGCAAAAGGGCCCCACGCAGATCTCGTGGATGCTGGGGGGCTGGTCTTTGGTGCAGGAGCTGCGCCGGTGTGGGGCTTCTCAGACCCCAAAGCACTCACTCGAGGATCCCTCGGCTGTCGTGCTGGAAGCGCTGTGCAGGTTTCTCAAGATGGCCGTCTCCACATTGCTCGTCGCACCCAAGGGTCCCAGCTGTGGTGTGGATGTGGGTAGAGGTCAGAGAGGTCTGGAGGTCCAAGTCTTGTCGAGCTGGGTCTTCGGATTCTGGGATGGAAGGACTCTGCAGCAAACCGCACAGGAGCTTTATGGTGCCTGCGAAGCAGGATGGTCACTCCCTGACCATAGGGGAGATTCTTCAGTCTTCTGGAATCAAGAGGTCGAAGGTCAAGAGTTTCTTCGTGGAAGTCGTCAAGATTAATCTGATTTGGAATGGGACCAGCGACCAGCTCCTACCTTTATTCAGCTAAAGGGGGCTGCACTGCGACTAGGTCCCTCCTCTGGGTGGGACCAGGAAGGGGGTGGTTACACCCCCTTTCCTTTGTCCGGTCTTGCGCCAGCTCTGGGGCTGGAGTGCCCCAGGAACTGGTTCCGACCGGTGTAGGCACAGGGACACCTTGTGTGCCCCAGGCATGTCTCATTCCTTTGAGCCCTGTCCTACCTAATACACAAAATCCTGTCTGGGGTGGTGCTAGCACCTCCCAAGGCACGAAACCCTTTGTCCAAGCCTCCCTCGCTGGAAGGACTCCCAGCAGCAGGAGGTCAGACTTGTGTCTGTGGTGGCAGCATCCATTTTGTGATGCTGAGGCTCGAGTTAACTTTAACCGGGGTTCACAGTTACATACATGTCGTGTCCCTCTAGAAGGGCGGAATGCTAACCCCGTCGTCAGAATTGGCGAGGGGTTAGTATGCCAATTCGTATGACACCTTACTCGACATGTTTTGATAATGCTATGCCAAAGTTAGCATTTGACAGCGAGGTTCATAATGCACTTAAGAGTATATGGTATAGCGTTATCATGGAACAGCTATTAGGACTTGGTTCCGCAAGCTGCAAACGGGCTCAGCTCATGCCAGAGCACCATCTCACATAATTCCAAGCACTCTCCCTTCAGGATTGATAAGGCCTGCCATAGGAGTGACTGATAGGAATATATGTGCCCATTTTAGGGTTAGATATAAAGATACTATATCTATAGCAAAGGGTGATTACACCACCTTGCCCCAGCTGTCGTGCAGCCAGTTGTGTCAGATTTGGATGGCCAGCCAGGGGTGGCATAATACATGCTGCAGCCCCTGGTAGGCCCTGGGTACACCTATGCCCTGGATACCTAAGGTATACTGTACAGGGACTGATAAGGTGGCCCAGTACCAATTGGTAAATGCATCTAAGGTACATGCTTGTCAATTTAGAGAGAGAACAGCTAGGCTGTGGGCCTGATTAGCAGGCCCACAGCCAGGGAAAGTCGTAAACCAGTGAAGCAAAAAGCAAAAATCGGGGGTGGCCATAGGATTGCAGACACTACTCTCCTACAGCTGCCTACTGAACTCATTATTGTTTTAACAGTAACTTTGAAATATCTGCACTTTCATGCACAAACCAAATGGGCATTGGTTGACTACACTGGTTTGATTTTTGTATGCTGCTGCCAGCTGTACTTGTTATTGTTTATAAAGTCATTGTGAAGTATTTGCGCCTTCATACACAAACCAAAGGGGGAATTGTTTGACCAACCTGGCTCCATTTCTGCATACTGCTGGATTTGTTTTTAGCATGCACTTTGAAAGTGTTTTCACCTTGATGCAAAAAGAAAGGGGGATAGCTTTACAAAACACGATTGAGTTTTGTATATTGCTGGATTGATGATTTGCTTCACCAGCTACAGTTAGTATAGATTCTGTCATTAGGTACTTGAAAATATGGTTTGTTTTGATCCTAGATGATGCATTAGTGATGGTGTTGTTTGCATTTGTCTATAATATGTGCACCTTAAATCATGTAATTAGCTCTGTTTACAATACAAAAATGATAAATACAGGCACACATCTGTATCAGTGTTCTGAAGCATCCAAGCAGTTTTAATTCTCAGCCTTGTGTGCCTGACTGTTTATACCCTGCTTACTAATAAAGCCCTGATGGTAGATATTGAAATTGCATTCTCAGTTCATTTTAAATACTATAGAGTGGCTAATATGATACAAAATCCCTGACAGACGCAAGCGTGTGGCATGCAGAAAATGCACACCAGTTTATTTTCTTGGAGCTGGCAGGATACTGGGTCATATCTTGTGTACTGATGATGAATATTGTCAGTCGAGTCTGTTAAATTGCAGATTTGGGGTTGTCTTTCAAAGTTACAAGTTATTTTCCATTAATGTCAATTCTAATTCAGACCCCATGTAGTTGTTCTTTGTTCTGCAGCGATAGGCAGTTCCTCAAACAATAGGACTGCTCCTTGGCATTGTTCTGATTCCTGTCTCAGTTAAATAATCTGCTCTTCACAATAATGTTTTAAATGGTGTAGCTTATAAATTAAGAGTATTTCTTACTTTCTTATTCGAACTTTGAGTACGCGAATATAGAGGCATTTCATTTAATGTTGGAGGTTTTAAAATATACCAGAAATTTTGGTGGTGGCGCAAAGTGTGATGGGTTATGGGTCGGGGGCCCCCTCCATGTACATTGCAGGGTGGCCCCCTCAAGTTATGTTCCGCCACTGTACAGGGTCACCGCAGGGATTGCAGCCTTGGGTGTAACAAGGGTAAAATGTGGCTCCCAGTTTGCCACTGCCTACTGGAAGGTCAGTTTCTAAACTACTAATTCGACGTTGCCATTTAAAGCAATGGTGAAGCTCAATTTTCCCATTTAATAGATCTAAATCTCCTCTAAGGCGGGACTCAAAAGCCTTAAAGCATTATATTAAATAGTGGAACATATACTTTTAGATGTTCCAACAGTACAAACCAGCTATTGTCATTTTTACTGTGTTAAAAGGATAGCCCTGGGGGGGCGTGGCTTCAGCAGCAATGGAGTAGGCTGTGACTCCGATGAGCTCCGGTGCCCCGCTGCCTGTTTGAGCTATCTTGCGCGGAGTGTGGGTGCTGTTCATCATCTCTGGGGCTAGGGGAGACCCCTGGCTGAGTGGAGTGCTGTGAGAGCGACAACAGGACTCCTGAGCGCTGCCTGCAGAGCAGTGGTGAGACGGAGGGGTCCCGGCGGGCAGTCTCGCCAGCCACTTTGATTGGGAGGCCGGCGGCGGACCCTTCCCCCTAAGCCCGGACTGCCTCTACAAGGTGACTCTCGGCAGCGACCTGCTGGGCTCCACAGAGCGGCCTGGGCGTGAGCTCTGATCTTGCGCTGCAGCGCCGAAGCCTGGTGCGGCTGACAGTGGTCCCGGCCGGTGGAGGATTCGGCGCCCCGTAGCTAGAACAGGCGCCGGACTTGGAGGCGGGCTCCCCCGTGAGCGGCGGGAGGCCTGAGGGAGAGGAGAACCTTGGCGCCGGCTTGCCTGGGGATCGCGGTGCAGCCATACACCGAGCCCGGAGACGGGCTCCCCCTGTGACGGGCGGAGAGGCCCGAAGGAGCGGAGACCTTTGGCGCTGGCTTGCCGGAGGGTCACGGCGCTGCAGAGGCGAGACAGATCCAGAGCGCCATTACAACCGCCATTTTGGGTGTCCGCCCGCCGTGGCGGACACGGATAGTGGTGACATCGCGGTATTGCGGAGCCCTGAGGAACCGACACGAAGGCACGAAGGCGGAGGTGAGGTGCATCCGCTGGGGGCTGCGGGAGGTGCGGCTGAACGTGGAGGGCGCCCCCTCGCCCCTGGTGTCTTTGGCGGGCTGCGGCCTGTCACCCTGCGCCACTCCCTCCTTGTGGACTAGGGTCCGGTCTGAAAGCTGTGCTCGGCGAGGGAGAGTTGGGACCCTGCGGCCCTCTGGAGCAGGGGACGAAGAGTGAAACTGAGCCTTTGGCTGCCTGCTGGCCGCCCTCCCGTGTGTCCCGGTGGACTGTCTCGGCTGGGGGCCCTGTGAAGCAGCCTGTAAGGTGAGGAGCGGTGGGGTGCTGTGAGCCCTCCTTGAGGGAGGTGCGAGACGGTCCGGGGCCCCTGGGGCCTGTGATGGTCCCTGACTGGCGAGCCATACCCTGAAATCAGCGGCGGCGCACCATCGCGCTCAACTGGGCCTCACCTGGCTACAGCCTGACCTCCCGATTGGTAGTGTGGAATTGGCGGGGGGTGCAGGGGCCCTGCAGACACTTGGAACTGCCGCTGGGCGCTGATTGCCGGTGGAAGGAGGTGCTGCCTGCCGTTTGGAGTTGCCCTGCACCTTGCAACTTGGAGACCTTGCCCTTGGTGCGGTGGCGTGGGCCCTTGTCTGCCTGGGCGGAGGAGTTGGCTGGGGGGACTTCCGGCGCCACTAGACCTGGGCCCTTGACGGTGGAGGTGTCCCTCCTCCGGCCTGCTCGAGCGGGCTACGGCGCCTTGTTGAGGTGTTGGGGACGTTGCTTCACCTGGGACATTTCTTCTTTGAACTGTGTGCGATCTCGCATCTTGTCTTCCTGCCTGTTGCCTCTCTACCCCCGAGTACGGCGCCTTGATCACCGCTCTACACTGCCGGGCCCGATCTTCTGCTTGCACTGCTTGAGAGCGCCCTCAACGTGCCCTCCCCTTGGGTCTGTAGTGGACGGGGGCCTTGGCCACTGGTCCCTGAACTGCTCCCGCCTGGGGGACCCGGGGTTTTGCCGCATTGAGAGGGGGGTGAGGGGACTTGCGGTGACGCAGGCTGGTGTGGACCCTTCTCCCACTGACTATCCCCTTGAGCCTGCGGGGTTGCACTCTGCTTGCACGAGCTCCTAGCTTTCACCTGCAGGCCTGACGATGACAAGGTCCAAAGGAGGCAAAGAGGACCCGGCAGCGACGGCTAAAGACACGTTGGTGATGGCTATGTGGGGCAAGAATGGAGCGGCGGCGCCGGCCGCCGGCCCCCCATTGACGGCTGCAGACTCGCCGCCGGTGACTCAGACCTTTATGGCCTCCTTCATGTCTTATCTTAAGACGGAAATAGGTTCCTTACGCACAGAAGTGCAAACATGCGTCAAGTAAATGCGCAAGGAGGTCACTGAGTTGGGCGACAGAGTGGACGGCTTGGAGAAGCTAGTCGACGCGCTCACGGAAGACCAAGAACAGCTGTGGCGGAGAGTGGCGGCCCTGGAAGAACAGAACATTGACCTACAGATTAAGCAGGAGGACCTTGAGAACAGAAGCCGCCAGAATAACGTCTGAATCGGTGGTGTTCCGCTCGATGAGGAAGGGACGGACATTCTGACCTACGTGGCACAGCTCCTACATGAGGTATGGGGAGACGAGGACGCCTCCCCCCCCGACTTTAGATCGTGCCCATCGGGTGTACGGACCGGCGGATAGGGCGGGCCTCCTCCCGGACATCCTGACGTGGGTACACTACTTTACGGAGAAGGAAGCCATCTTGAAAGCGGCTCGGGACAAGCTCAACCTCACCTACGGAGGACACAAAATACAGATTTTTCAGGATCTGGCTCCTAACACCCTGCGCCGGCGAAGAGCTTTTCGGCCGGTGACGGAGAAGTTGAGGGCTCTCAACATTGCTTACCAGTGGGGCCACCCCTTCGTCCTCATCTTTCGCTGGGAGGACAAACGCAGGGTCATCCGGTCCTACCATGAGGCAGCGCAACTTCTCAAGATGCCGGAATCGCCGGCCCACAGCCCTTCACGATCACGACAACAGGAGAGAGTCCATGCTCGCCCGGACTGGACCAAGGTTCGGCGATATCGTCGATCCCCTCCGGTGGATGAGATCCACGTCGCAGGCCAAGCAGGACATCATAGCGCACATCCGCTCTCTTGAGGGCGACCGAGATGGCCAGTCTTCCCATCCGCCTACCCAGTGACCTGGACCTCGTTGGGACATATTCTTCCGTGGCTCCTCCTGGCGCTATGGGGCGCTCCCTTGCATACTGCCTTGAGATACTGTCTTGGCAAGCTGCCTACACTGACGCCCCTTGCGGTGCCTGGACTCCAACACTTTGCTGCTGTCTCCGGACGGAACACCAATCTCCTTGTAGCGCAGACGATCTGCACCCCCGCGACGTCCTGACCTGGCCTGCGCTTGGGGATTCCACTGCCCCCGACTTCAACATACGGGCCCCTCTGGTGCCATTCACGTGGTGGGCCTGGACCTGTAGGGGATCCGCCTGAACTACAATGCCTGGTTTGCCATCAGGGGCTGAGTGATGGCCCTTGATATGCCCGACTGCTCCGTCCAGCTGTGAGGTGCCCCTGATTCCGGTTCGAGCAGCGGGGCTACCGGGGTCGAGGTTTCCTATCCAACCCGTGGATGCCCCCTGTACTTCCCCATATCGAGTGACATTCCTGAGTGCGTCCAAACCCTTGGGTAGAGGATGCCTGGTGACTGGGGTAGTCCGAAATGGCCCGGTTGGCCTTTGTTGCCCTTGGTAAATATGAGGCTTGTTTGGCCTCCTGTTCTTTCCTCTCTCCCTCTCTTTCTCTTCTTCTCCTCTCTTTTGCTTTCCTTCCTTTGGATGCCTCTCTTTCCCTTTCTTCTGGTTTTGCGGTTGGTGGGACAGGGATGTGGTGGTGGCTATCACCTGGGTGAGGCGGGCGGATCCTTTGGCAGGCTCCTATGGTCGCCTTTCCCTGCGCTGGTGGTAGTGGGGAACGTGGGCGGATCCTGCTCGCTATTTGCTATGGCTGCGATTGTGCCTAGAACCCTGAAGGTTTTGTCACTCAACGTTAAGGGCCTGAACTCCCCTAATAAGCGCAAGCAGGTTTGGCGCTATCTCCTCCAACAGCAACCCAACATTATTTACCTTCAGGAACTCACCTACTGCAGGGGGACACACACCGCATGGCCCACCCCAAGTACCCTCTTCAGTTCTGGGCAGCTGCAGACACTAAAAGTGCGGGCTGCCCATACTATGCAGAGCTGGCTTCAGGCGGGGAGACTCCGGACCCTATAAGAGTGGGGATGGGCGCTTCCTCAAGGTCACAGTATATGCGGGACGGCGCAGATACACTTTGTGTAACGTGTATGCTCCCAACCAGTTGCAGGACCGATATCTTCAGACACTCCTGAGGGAACAGATTCCTTGTGGAGACCCACACATGCTACTGGGAGGGGACTTCAACCTAGTGTGGGAACCTACACAAACAAAAGGAAGGGAATCAAAGCATAAGATGCCAGCATTAGTCTAAAAAAGTCCCTATTAGTTATGGTGAACATAAAGGTGCAAACGAAGGGCTGGGAGCACAATTCCCTATACTCCCTCAATTTAAAGGCTGATTCAACGAACCTAACCTTCAACAATTTAGCAACACATAGTAGCCCAGCACACTTTAAGCACAATCTATTACAATCAATAAGTCAAAGAGAGTTTGATTTCACGAACAAGCCGATGTTTTCAGTTTCAAATGTTCTTTATTGTTCAATTTTTAAAAACTTTTGACAGCATCACTTTTGGAACCGCCAACGCGTTTCGTCCCAACCAGGGACTTCTTCAGGGAGGTATTTCAGAAAAAGAGGTATTCTATTTGGTGACCCTTTGTCGTTTCTTCATCTGGTTAAAGCATCATATTTGATAGTCGGAAGGTCAATTATACAAAATAGTAACCCGGATATGGTAGTTCGGGTCCATAAGGAGGGTCCTCGATCGTCTCTGCTCCAACAGGAATCACTGTGGTGATTCCTGTTGGAGCAGAGACGATCGAGGACCCTCCTTACGGACCCGAACTACCATATCCGGGTTACTATTTTGTATAATTGACCTTCCCACTATCAAATATGATGCTTTAACCAGATGAAGAAACGACAAAGGGTCACCAAATAGAATACCTCCCTGAAGAAGTCCCTGGTTGGGACGAAACGCGTTGGCAGTTCCAAAAGTGATGCTGTCAAAAGTTTTTAAAGATTGAACAATAAAGAACATTTGAAACTGAAAACATCGGCTTGTTCGTGAAATCAAACTCTCTTTGACTTATTGATTGTAATAGATTGTGCTTAAAGTGTGCTGGGCTAGTGTGGGAACCTAACCTGGATCGCTGTGGTGCTGCTTCTAACGCCTCCGGGGTGATGTCCTCTGCGCTGCGCAAGCAGATTGCAGACTTAGGACTACTAGACGTGTGGCGCTATCACAACCCGGATCTTAGAGATTACTCATTCTATTCGCACACCCATAGATCTTACTCCCGTATCGATTTCCTCTTTGCGTCGCTGGAGATGCTCAGAGACACGTTGGGAGGCTCCATCTCGGACATTTCTCTGTCGGATCATGCCCATGTGGAAATGTATCTCCAGGACCCGTCAGCGCGTCCCATGCGTGTCGCTCGTTGGTCTTTCCCACCGAGCGTCCTTCGGGACGCTGGCGATGTGGATAGCATTCATGAGGCCATAGACGCCTATTTTGCCTCTAATGACACCCCGGAAATGCCTTTCCCGGTGGTATGGGATGCCTTCAAAGCCACGATTCGGGGGCACATCACCTCCCTGGCGATTGCACGGAGGCGCGCTGCCTGCAAACTGGAGGATGACTTGGCAGTGGACATTAAGAAAGCAGAGGTGCAGGATCGGGAGCGGTCGTCGCGAGACACTAGGAGGAGATTGGCCACTCTCAGAGGGCAACTCAGACTTCTGTGCACCAACAAGGCGGAATGTGTCCTGTTGGCCCTGAAGCAAAGGTACTTTGAGGGTGGCGACAAGGTAGGCTGACTGCTGGCGGGACAGCTGCGAGCGCGCGCTGCCAAGGCTCACATAACTAGTATCCAAATGCAGGATGGGTCAAAGTAGTCTCGGAGCAATCCAAGCAGGCTGCATTTGTGGACTACTATACCTCTCTGTACGGGAGGGAACCTGTCTCGGTGGATGCGATAGTGGCTGTCCTGGATGACTACGAGGGACCGACGTTACCAGCTGTGAGCGCAACAAAGCTGGAAGGCTCCATTACGGAGGACGAGGTCACAGCGGCGATTAAGGACCTCCCTTTGGGGAAAACGCCGGGTCCGGATGGCCTGCCGATATCTTTCTATCGCACATTTCAGACTCAGCTTCGGCCTTACATCCTTCGGCTGTTCAACTCTTTCTCTGAAGAGGCGGGCCCATCCCCTGACATGGGCATGGCGGAGATAGCGTTAATACCGAAACCCGGGAAAGACCCCGCACTGTGTGCGTCCTACCGCCCTATCGCCTTGCTTAATACGGATCTCAAAATATACACTAAGCTCCTCGCCCAACGCCTAGACCCGTATATGCAATGGCTTGTGGACCCCGACCAGGTCGGATTTATCCATGATCGTCAGGGGGCAGACAATGTTTGCAAACTTTCGCACCTTGTAGGGAAGGTGCGTCATTGGAAAATCCCGGCCTGCCTTCTCTCCCTGGACGCAGAGAAGGCGTTTGATCGGGTGGACTGGGCCATCCTTAGGGCGGTACTTCGTAAAATCGGGCTGGGTCCGAAGATGATTGCAAGGATCATGGCTCCATATATAGGGCCTCAAGCTAGAATTCGGGTCAATGGAGACTTAACGCTGCCACTAGCGATACAAAGGGGCACTAGACAGGGGTGCCCTCTCTCACCCCTCCTATTCGCCCTTGCAGTGGAACCTCTCGCGGAGCTGATACGGCGCGACTCGGACATCCACGGGATAGCACACGGTGGGCGGGACAATAAGGTGGCGCTGTTCGCGGATGATCTGATCCTTACTCTCACGCGCCCACAGGAATCCTTGCCGGCTGTTCATAGGGTGCTTTGCCTCTTCGAGAGAGCTTCCGGCCTCAAGATAAACCACGACAAGTCCTGGGCTCTTAATCTTACCATCCCGGCGGAGGATCTCTCCACCCTGAAGGGGATTGTGCCCTACCAGTGGGCTGAGCACCATATCAGATATCTGGGCCTCATCTTGACCACCTCCCTAGACGACTGGACCTCTGTCAATTGGCGCGCCTGCCGAGATCCTGGAGGACCTGCGGCGGTGGAAACCCCTGATGTTGTCCTGGTTTGGCCGCCTCCACGCGGTCAAAATGTCGATCCTCCCCAAAATCCTCTTCGTGTTTCAATGCCTCCCCACTCCAATCCCGCTTCACTGCATACGAAGCCTGCAGCGCAAGCTCACATCCTTTATCTGGGGTGGTAAGCATTCACGTTTCTCCCAAACAATTCTTATGGCTCCACGAGACAGGGGAGGACTAGCTTGCCCTAACGTGGTCCACTACTACCGGGCTGCGTACCTCCGATTTGTGATAGAGTGGGGGGGTGAGAGAGAGTGAAAAAGGGTGGCTACACATGGACAGGGCGGTGACGGGGTGTGCCATTTGTGACCTGCCATGGATCCATCGGGCAGCCCGCTCCGGAATTGCGTACCTTGCAGTGCCCACGAAAACGGTGCTGGACATCTGGGATGCCACTGCTGTATCCAGGGGTCTTACTACGTTCCCGTCTCCGCATACTCCCATAGCGGCAAACCCTCACTTCCCGCCGGCTTATCAAACTCGGGCGTTTGAGAACTGGGTGCAGGGGGACTGCAGGGTGCTCTGCGACTTGTTTGACGGGGGCTCATTTAAATCGTTCGACCAATGTCGCGAGGAGTTCCTCTTGCAGCCCGCTGCATGGCTGCAATATGCCCAACTGCGACATTGGGCCTCCGATGGCGATATGTACCGAGCTGCCACACGTGCCTTCACCCCTTTCGAACGCTTGGCGCGCACCCTCGGGGGCTTAAAACGGTTGGTCTCCCAAATCTACCACATTCTACAGCATCCACCATTCATACCCGTCCACCCGTATCCGCGCCAATGGCAGATAGCGGTCAATACGGACATTACGCCCTCGCAGTGGGACGCGGTGTGGAGAGACATCTCCAAGGTATATCGTAGTATCCCGCAGAGGGAAAATGCTTATAAGCTTTTACCTCAATGGTATTACACCCCCTGCGGCTTCATAAGATGTTCCCCAATGTTTCGCCACTGTGCTGGAGGTGTCGGGCTGCGACAAGGGACTTTGTGCACATATGGTGGGCATGCCCGCTCCTAACTGTCTTCTGGAAGGAGGTCCTTAGCCATATCAGGGGGGTGTTGGTGTTCCCCTTGCCTGAAGCCATAGGTACGATCTTGTTGGGTGTCAGGCCGCCAAACCTTAAGGCCCTCACCCGTAGTGACTGGATTGTAACGCTACAAATGCTAGGTGCGGCCAAGCAGCTCATTGCCTTATATTGGAAAAAGAGTGAAGCACCTCCCATAGCTTCCTGGTTTGTGCGGCTATGGCACGTCTTGGCAATGGAGCTTCTCACGGCGCAGCTCCAGTTGCGTCACACTCGCTTCGAGTCAGTTTGGAAGCCCTTGGTGCGCTACCTTTGCTCAATGGAACATGCACGATACATGCCCACTAGGCTCCGGACCCTGCATCTCTTTGAGGATGCTGTCGTCCCCACAGATCCCACTAGGTTGCTCCCATAGACGACCTCCATAACATCTGAGTTCTAGAGGCCAACCCTCGCTGCCTGATGCCAACCCTCACCCACGGACCAACTCATCCAACCTGCTAGCGCGCTATCCCTTCCGTCTCTTGTCTCTGGCCTCTTTCTTCTTTTCTTTCCCTTTCTCCCCCTCCTCTGTAGCTCTTCTCTGTGTTCACAGACCTCTGTTGGGTCGTTCATAGTGCTGGGTTTGTTGACTGCCCACCTACTCTCCCTGATCTGTCTTTGGGGCTCTGTAAGCGCTGAACAACTTTGACAGCTTATCCTAAGCCATGCGGCCGGCCCCTTGGGGTTGTAGGCAAGGCGCTGTGTTAAACAGTTTGACTACGCAAAATTCATGGCCCTATTGCACATTCTTCGCGGCTGGCCTCGGATAGAGGTTGTAGGCTTAACGCTGTGATACTGTGCCCCTTCCAGGGGTTTTGTTCCAAAATAAAACAGACTTGTAACAAAAAGGATAGCCCTATTGGCGAGTGCAGAGTTGCAAGCTGACTTCATAGCTTTGCTAAATTCTGAATGGGACTACTACAGTTGTTACTGTAAGGATCAAACAACTTGTTGTATTACGCCTGACTTGATGCCCAAGTCGAGATTAATGTAGTCCTTGTGTTGCAGTGGGCAACTTTTATAAAGTTGCCATTTTGATGCCCTAAATCCCCTGTGCCCCGTAATTCTAAGGTAAGGAATTTATCACTACTAATGTTTCTTACAGATATATCGTTACTGAAGGTAAGTAACTTGTGCATCTGAAAGAAACACTTAGTGATAGATTCCTTAAATTAGAATAGATACCCCAGCAAAACAACCCCGGTGGTGGGTCTGCGAAATAAGATCACACCAGAAAGTCCAGGAGAAAAGAACGGCAAAAGAAGCCGTCTCCCCGGACTTGGCTGTCCAGGCAGTAATGCTTGGTAAATGTGTGCAGTGAGGCCCAAGTAGCTGCCTGATAGATGTCATGCAATGGAACTCCGCATCCCAAAGCAGTAGTGGCTGCCGTCGCCCTGGTAGAATGGGCACGTAGCTCCACTGGAGGCTCCTTTCAAGCCTTTATGCACAGAACGAGCCACCGAGAGATGGTCCGCGTGTGCACGGCCCGACCTTTCTTGGCGCCCACGTAACCAACAAGGAACTGGTCATCCACCTGGAACTGTTGTGTGCGGTCCAGGTAGAATGAGACCACACGTTTTGGGTCCAGACGGTGGAGAATCTCTTGATCTTTCAAGGGATGCAAAGGAGGAAAGAAGGTGGGCAAAGTGATGGTCTGCCCGATGTGAAAGGCAGTGACAACCTTTGGCAGAAAAGATGGATGAGTCCTTAAAACAACTTTGTCTGGATGGACAGAGAGAAAAGGAGGTGATGGCAACCAGCAAAACAGTCTTTAAAGTGAGAAGACGAAGAGGACAGTTGTGAAGTGGCTCAAAGGGAGTACACATCAGATATGTCAGAACCAGGTTCAAGTCCCACTGAGGCATTATGAAAGGAACAGGAGGAAAAAGATGAGTAATGCCTTTTAAGAATCTATTTACAACAGGGGACTTGTAAAGGGAAGGCTGATCTGGAAGCCGTCAAAAAGGCTGAAATGGGCGAGTGATAGCCCTTGATAGTGCCCAGAGCAAAGCCCTGCTGGGCCAAAGAAAGTAAGAATAGAAGAACCTCTGAAAGAGGGGCAAAAAGGGAATTCACAGCCTTTGCTGTGCACAACACCACAAACTTATTCCACCTGCAGGTGTATACCGACTTAGTGGAGGGGCGCCTGGCCGCCAAGAATACAATACAAACATCGGGAGGCAGGTCAAAATATGTCAACTGCAGCCGCTCAATCTCCACGCAAGGAGGTGGAGGCTGGACAGGTTCGGGTGGACGACCGTTGGATAGGGGGATCGATGGCCATGTTAATTAGCTCATAATACCATACTTCTCGAGCCCAGTCCGGAGCCACAAGAATGACTTGGGCCCGGTCGCGCTTGATCTTCTTCAGCACTCTGGGTAGAAGTGGTATAGGCGGAACGGCGTAAAGTAGACTTCAACTCCACTCGCAACAAAAAGCGGCGCCTAGCGCGTGCCGCCTTGGAAATTCCAAAGCGCAGAACTGGTGACATTGCGCGTTCTCTTCGGTGGCGAATAGATCTAACCAAGGTTCTCCCCACTGCTGAAAGAGACCTTGCGCTACATCCGAGTTCAGACGCCATTCGTGATCCATCATGCACAGGTGGCTGAGTTCGTCTGCCCTGGCGTTCATAGTACCTGCCAGGTGTTGAACCACCAGGGAAATGCCATGATGTTCCAGCAATGTCCAGAGGCACAGAGCCTCCTGACATAGGGTCCACAACCCCACCAAGCTCTGTTTGTTGCAGTACCACATGGCGGTGTTATTGTCCCTGAAGAACTGCACTACTCTTCCCCGGACAGAGGGAAGGAATGCCTTTAGTGCAAGCCGGATTGCCCGAAGTTCCAGAAAGTTGATGTGGAACCCGGACTCCGCCGGAGAGCAAAGTCCTCTGATCTCCGCCTCTCCCATGTGGCCGCCCCTTCCCAGAAAGAACGCATCTGTCACAACTGTGTGTTCTGGTTGGGAAAGGGAGAGAGATCTGCCATTGATCCAATTGTGATTAGTGAGCCACCACTGAAATTGACGTGCAGTGCTTTCTGAGATCTGGATGTGATCCGACAGATTGCCCTGATGCTGTGCCCACTGAAACGTCAGCTCCCACTGCAGAGCCTGCAAATGCCATCTGGAATGATCCACTAGCAGGATGCAGAAAGCCATCAGGCCAGTAGCCAGAGGGTCATGCTGCGAAACCCAGGATAGAGGCTGAAAGATCGGAATCATAGCCTGAATATCCCAGACTCGCTGCTCGGGATAATAAACCTGAAACTGCGTCAATTCCAGAACTGCTCCGATGAAGAGGAGCTCTTGAGAGGGAATCAGGTGCTACTTCGGCACGTTCATTGAGAACCTCAACAAATGCAGGAGGTCGGCCATAGTCTGGAGGTGGGAAACGACTGCCTGATGCGAACCTGCCTTCAACAATCAGTCGTCGAAATAGGGGAAGACTGGCACCCCTGATCTGCGCAGATGAGTTGCGATCACATCCATCACTTTTGTAAACACCCGAGGGGCGCTGGTAAGGCAGAAGGGGAGCACAGTAAACTGAAAGTGCTTGTGGCCTACCGTGAACTGCAGGTATCGCCGGTGGGCCGGCAGGACGGGGATGTGGATATATGCGTCCTGCAAGTCCAACGCTACCAACCAGTCTCCAGGGTCGAGGGCAGACAAGACCTGAGCTAGCATCAACATCTTGAACTCCTCCTTCCAGAGGAAGCGGTTGACGTTCCTGAGGTCCAAGATAGGATGCAGGCCCTTGTCCTTCTTGGGGACCAGTAATTAGTGACAATAACCACCACAACCTACTTCTGGCCCAGGAAAGCGCTTGAATGCCCCCTTGGCCAAGAGGGCCTTGACTTCCTGCTGAAGAAGTTTAAGATGGTTCCCCGACAATCGGTTGTACTGAGGTGGCATGGCTGGAGGGGTTGTCTCAAAGGGGAAGGAGTAGCCCCTTCGGACAATTTGCAGCACCAATCTGTGTGAGGTCATGTTGCGCCAGTGGGGGAGATGATGGCCAATTTTGCAGTCAACAGGAGTTTGATGTGCCGGAAAGGTCGGACTAGGAAGGTTTTGAAGTGGATGCTGCAGGATTGGAGGTGGACTGACCCGCCCGCTGGCCCCAAGAACTGCCTCAGCGGTTCCCACAGTGCGACCGCATTGAGGATGTTTCTATACAGGCCTGTGGCTCTGAAACAAAAGTGTTGGGGCACCCCTTCCGTATCCACGAAAGGAGCGAAAAACAGAAGGCGGAGGAGGGCGAGTGGCCGGCAGTTTGAGAAGTTGGCCTGGTATATGCTGACCACTAGTTATAGTGGGCACCTTGTCCACCTAGTCCAAACAGCCCTTATTGATGATTAGGTTAAAGACAACCTTTAATAAAAGCTATCCTAGTGGTAGCTATGGAGAGCAGCCTTCAGGCTAAGTCTCGAAGGAATGTAAAGCAGCTTGTTTGACCCATCTATAACCTCTTGAATGGTCAAATGAAAGGAGAACCACACAAGAAGTAAGTAAAATATATGTACTTATTACTAAACACTCTCTACTAACCTCTTTATGAGATTAGACAACAAATCACACAATATTAAATCACTAGAACAACAGTAAATAGCACAATACACAGTGGGCTCAAGGGAGAGACCAAACCATATACTAACAAAGTAGTATAACAACCACGACTTGACTAGACACAGTGCCTAGAGCACGTAGAATCAGTGGGAACCCAAGGAACCACCGAAGGTAGCGACACAGGGGACCCACGGGTGACGCATGCAGTGTGAGAACTCCACCGGGAGCTCCGTACAACTCTATGGGAAAGTCGCAGTTGGAATTTTAAAGTTTAAGGACATAGGAGAGGACTTTGAGCAGACCCTTTTAAACATAGAAGGTTCTAAGGCCAGCACCCATGTGAGCACCGGAGTACTCGTGTTACCTAACCCAAGGAAGCAGGTGCATAGGTGTCAAATGGTTTCTGGAATCTTCGTTGTTTTCAATGGCGGGATGCTGGAAAGTGCTACTGCTGTGAACAGGAAAAGTGTTCACTGCGATCCAAGCCTGGATCGAAGCTGAGAAGAACCTAAAAGCAGAGGGGAAAGAGTCTGGGTCACTTGCCTGTGACCAAGGGCTCAGTAGACAAATGTCCACCTATGTCGGGTGCTTCAGGTAAGAAGAGGTGAAGCTTGACTCTGCAGCCATGAGGACCAGTAGACATCGAGGACAACCAAAGCCCGCAGGCGAGCTGTCCCACGAAGGATGTCGAGTGCTGGGGGTCAGTGTCCGGATTGAACATCACCAAGCCTTGGCAACTGCAACCCATGCAGTAAAAAAAAATGCTTCAGTGAGAACCAGCAAGGTCCTGGTGACGCCCCAAGCAATGGAGAGTCAGGGCACATCTGGAGAAACAGGAAAGCCCACTGAAATTTCACCCATTTCCAATCTCAAGGCAGTTACAGGGCCCAGCCCCAAGCTCGAGAAGGTACTAAGGCTTCTCCAACAGGTAGCTCGTGAACTACTTGAAGTACCACTTCTGTTGCAGATACCTCAGCCAGTTACCTTTGTGAAAGATGAGCCAGAGCAGAGCCGGGAGCTCATCTGCCCTTGGAATAGGGTGTGCATCTGTCCTGGTGACAGCATTGAGTCCTCTGTAATCCACACAGAACCTCATCTCTCTCTTGCCATCTTTGGTGTGAGGTTTGGGGACCAGAACCACTGGGCTAGCCCAGGGGCTCTCTGAAGGCTCAATGACACCTAATTCCAGCATCTTTTGCACCTCAGTCTTTATACAGTCCCTGACGTGGTCAGGTTGCCTGTAAATCTTGCTCTTTACAGGAAGACTGTCACCAGTGTCCACCACATGTGTGCACCAGTTAGTCTGACTGGGTGTCAAGGAGAACATATGCCTGTATGCCTGTAGAACTTGTCTGCAGTCATGTTGCTGATGTTCAGTGAGGCTGCCACCTAAGGCCACACCATCAACTGAGCCATCCTCAGGGTTCTGAGTGAGCAGGTCTGGGAGAGGGTCACTCTCTTCCTCCTGTCCCTCATCTGTAGCCATGAGCAAGCCCATGTCTGCCCTGCTGACATATGCCTTCAATCTGTTCACATGGAGCACCCTGTGGGGGCTCCTGGGAGTTCCTAGGTCCACCAAGTAGGTAACCTCTCCCTTCTTTTCCAGAATTGTATGGGGTCCAGACCATTTGTCTTGGAGTGCTGCTGGGGCCACTGGCTCCAACACCCATACCTTCTGTCCAGGCTGAAATTCAACAAGGACAGCCTTTTGGTCATGCCAAGCTTTTAGTAATTATTGGCTAGCCTCAAGGTTTTTTGATGCCTTTTCCATGTACTCTGCCATCCTGGAGCGGAAACCAAGTACATAGTCCACTATGTCCTGTTTAGGCTTTTTGAGAGGTAACTCCCATCCTTCCTTCACTAGACACAGGGGTCCTCTTACAGGGTGCCCAAACAACAATTCAAAGGGGCTGAAGCCAACCCCCTTTTGAGGGACCTCTCTGTAAGCGAACAAAAGGCAGGGCAGAAGGATGTCCCATCTTCGCCTGAGCTTTTCAGGTAATCCTTTAATCATGCCCTTTAGGGTCTTGTTGAACCTCTCAACAAGCCCATTGCATTGTGGGTGATAAGGAGTGGTGAATTTGTAGTTAACACCACATTCCTTCCACATAGCTGTCAAATATCCAGACATGAAGTTGGCACCTATATCTGATATTACCTCCTTAGGAAACCCCACTCTGGAGAAAACTCCAAGTAAGGCCCTGGCCACAACAGGAGCTGTTGTGGTCCTAAGTGGAATTGCCTCTGGGTACCTGGTGGCATGATCCACTACCACCAGTATGAATCTGTGCCCAGATGCTGTAGGGGGATCCATTGGACCAACAATATCAATCCCCACTCTTTCAAAGGGAACCCCCACCACAGGTAGTGGTATCAGGGGGGCCTTTGTTGTTCCACCTGCTTTACCACTGGCTTGGCAGGTTTCACAGGAGCGACAAAACTCCTTGGTGTCTTCAGACATGTGAGGCCAGTGAAAGTGAGGGACAAGCCTGTCCCAGGTCTTGTTCTGGCCTAGGTGTCCTGCTAAAGGAATATCATGGGCCAAGGTGAGTAGGAAGCCCCTAAATTGCAGAGGTATAACCAACCTCCTGGTAGCACCAGGCTTGGGGTCTCTAGCCTCTGAATAAAGGAGTCCATCGTCCCAATATACTTTATGGGCACCTTGAGCATTCCCAGCAGCCTCAGCAGCAGCCTGCTGTCTGAGGGGTTCAAGAGAAGGACAGGTTAACTGAGCCTGCCCCAAGTCTGCCCTAGAAGGTCCCCCTGTCCCCAGAAACTCAACCTGATCAGGTTCAAGTTCTTCAGGGACAGTTCCTTCAGGGGTCTCAAGATCAGTTTCCTGTGAAGCCTGATCCTCACTTGTAGGCAGTTGGGAAGGCACAGCCTTAACCCTCCTGTTCTTCTTCTTGGAAGGTACTTGGTCCATTGTTCCAGGATCCAAGACCTGAGGTTCAGAGAGGCACTTTTTGGCCTGTGACCTGGTCACAGCAAGGACATGTGATGATATCCCTAACATCTCTGCATGAGTCCTGTACTCAACTTCTGACCATAGAGAGTTCTCCAGGTCATTGCCCAACAAACATTCTACTGGGAGATCAGCACTAACCACAACTTTCTTTAGGCCAGTTACCCCTCCCCAGGAAAAGTTAACAAGTGCCACACTATGTGTAGTAGTGACATTGCTGGCATTGGTCACCAGGTAATCATCGCCTGGCATGTATTGTCCAGGGTCCACAAAGTTAGGTGTCACCATAGTGACACTGGCACATGTGTCCCTGTAAGCTTGAGCCACTTTGTTGTTGATCAAAGGCGTCTGTCTGTATTTGCCCAGGTTACTGGGACTGATGTCAGGGGTCAAATCGATGTCCCCTTCACAAACCAGAACAGCCTGAGTAAGGGTTCTGACTAGGTCAGAATCTCCTTCAGTTCCCAAAGTGATACCCACTAATCCCTTGGCTTGAGGACCAGCACTGCTAACTGTACTAGTGGGTGCAGGTGCCTTAGGGGCTGCAGTGCTGGGGGCTCCACCCTTTTTACACTCACTTGTCCAGTGAGAGGTGTTTTTACAAGTTTTACACCAGGGTTTCTTCTGACCTTCTTTCTTCTTCTTCTTGGAAGTTTGGGACCCACCCTCTGTCTCAGTTTGGGGCCCTGTTGAAGACTTCTGGTCTTTAGCTTTCTGCTCCCCACCCTTCTGGTCTGTTTTCTTCTGGTCACCACCCTGGTTCTGGTTCTGGTTCTTTTGCTTAACTCTGGTTCTTACCCATTTATCTGCCCTCTTTCCCAATTCTTGGGGAGAGGTCAAATCTGAGTCAACCAAATGTTGATGCAACTGCTGGTTCTGACAATTATTTAAAATTTGTTCTCTCATCAGCAAATTATACAATCCTTCATAGTCTGTAACCTTGCTTCCCAGCAACCATCCCTCCAGAGCCTTAGTGGCACACTCAACAAATTCAGACCAGTCCTGAGTCTGTGTCTTCTGGGTATCTCTGAACATTAACCTGTACTGTTCAGTGGTTAAGCCTAACCCATCAATCAGAGCACTCTTCAGGACCAGGTAGTTTCTAGAATCCCCATCACTAACTGTGAGGAGTCTGTCTCGGCCTCTACCTTCAAAGGAGAGCCACAAGATTGCTGCCCACTGCTCCTGAGGGATCTGCTGTACTCTGCAGGCTCTCTCCATTGCAGTAATCCATTTATGGATATCATCCCCAGCTTTGTAGGGGGGCACAATCTTACTCAGGTTTCTATTATCAAAAGACCTGTCTTTATCCTTCTGGATATTGCTGCCACCAGTGGGTTCTATTACCCCACTCTCTCTAGGCTGTCTTGCTCTAGCAAGTTTCTCTTGGGCCAGGGCAATCTCTAACTCTTGTCTCTGGACTCTCAATTCAGCCTCTCTAATTTGAGATTCTCTCAATTTGGTCTCATGTTCCCTTCTCTGAGGGCTAGTCATCCTTCTTCTGGAGTGACCATGAGAACCTCTAGAAGCATGGGAGTTGTCAGAGTCACCTGAGTGAGTCCTTCTCCTCCTAGGCTCCTGGTTAAGTCCACCTGGGGGTCTGAATGGGTTGTTACCTGATTCATTCCCAAGTAAGCTTAAGTTAGCCTGGTTCAGTCTACTGACCAGCACCTGACTATTTCTGTCATCATCTGACTCACTGCTTTCCACCTCATCCTCCTCTTCCTCTTCCTCTATATCTACCTGAGGAGCTCCAGTGGTGGAGGCTTCCTCATCTACCAGGATGATAGGGGCAGGGGTGTCTACAGTGTCATCCTCTGAAGGATGGCCTCCTTCAGCATCCCCTGTGGGGTTTGCCTTAGAGGGCTTTAGAGTCTCAGACTGGTCTAAGAGCTCTCTTAGGTGGTCTGTAGTAGGGGAAGGCCCTGTCTTCAGACCCCTTAAGACACAAAGCTGTCTCAATTCCTTAAAGGAAAAAATAGCAAATTTGGATGGTGCCCTTGGAGGGTCACTCTCAACAGGAGTAAGTCCACTGGACCCCTCTGCTCCAGACATTGCTCTAGTGTGGGTGGATGTGTTGCAATCTACCTACACTGGTGTTTACCTACTAAACCTATCTAGTAGTTGTAGCTAGGGTGTGCTACTCCCTTTGCTCTACAACAACTAAGTTCAGTAGAACTTAAGTATGCTAGTCTTGTTTTATATGTACCTAGCAGGTACCTGTATGATCTTTCAAATGATAATCTCAAAGATTGTAATGGTAAAACAACAGCAAGCTCAGATCCCAATCCGCTGCTCACCAATGTGAGAAGTTGGCCTGGTATATAATGCTCACTAATTCTTAGTGATCACTTTGTACCATGCCAAGCAACCCTTATGATGATGGTTGTAATTCAACCTTGTAGACCAGTTATCCTAGTGGTAACGTGGACAAAGCAGTCTTAGGCTAAACTCTGAAAGGCATGTGAAGCCAGCTGTTATACCATACACAACCCCCTTGAATACCAAATGAAAGGGACACCACACAGATATATATTGAAAATATATATTGATTTATTAACTATAAAATCCCCTGGACTCTTTATGAGCACAGAAGCACAAGCGTTAAATCACAAGACAGTTTAAAATACACAAAAGTTGCACAATATGGATGAGCCCTAGGGGCCACCTAAACCATATACTAAGAAAGTGGTATAAGAGATACCAATAGGAAAGTGAAGAGGCCTAGGGCCTTGGGAATCGCTGGAGCTATTCGAGACTAGCAGTAACTAAGTCGGGAGAGGCCCACGGGACTCGGGTGCAGTGTTCAAAGTGCACGCACTTTCCAATGCAAAGTCTATGGTGCGTAAAAAGTACAAAGTTAGAAAGTTAGGAACCTTCCGAGTGACCTACGGAGCTGAAACTTAAAACACAGGCCCTTGGGATGTGTACCAGTGCAGGAGCACCGGCGGAGCTGAGTTACCTCACCCACAGGAAGCGGGTGCACAGGGTCGAAGTAGTGTCGGGTTTCGTCACGCTGGTCGATGGTGCTTGGAGCTGAAGATGCTGCAGGCGGCTCGATGAGAAGAGTTCCGGTGGATCCAAGGGTGGATCTGAAGATGTGAAGACCTGAAAGCAGAGGGGACAATGTTCAAAGTCACTAGCCAGTGACTACCGTGGAACCAGATCGGAACCAGGCGATGTCGGGTGCAAACAGGCGTTGTCGGGTAGCTTCTTTCTGCAGCCACGTGGATACCCGGGGTCGAGGACGTCCAGGAGTCGGTCACGAGCTGTCCCACGCAGGCTTCTCGCTGTTGGCGGTGTCGGCACCTCGATCGGAGCAAACAGGCCTTGGCAAAGGCAAGCCAGGCAGAAGTTGAAAGATGCTTAACACTCGGACCAGCAAGGTCAGAGCGAGTGCTCCTTTTCACAGGAGCTTGGGTAGGTCTGGAGCAACCAGACCTGCTGTGTAAATCTTCGGGTTCGTCGCCAAGATGGCCGCTGACCACGTGGCTAGTGGCCGGGATGGCGCGTCGAGTGGCACAATGCAAAAGGGCCCCACGCAGATCGTGGAGATGCTGGAGGGCTGATCTTCGGTGCAAGGGCTGCTCGGTGGTGGGGGTTCTCAGTCCCCAAAGCACAACGTCGAGGATACCTCAGAAGCTGCGCAGTCAGCTTTTCGAGTGTCTTCCAAGAGGTCCGGTCCCACGTCACTCGGTGCCTCCACGGGTCCCTTCTTTGCAGGGACTGTGGATCGGGCTCTGAGAGGTCTGGGAGTCTGGTTCTTGTCGGGCTCTGGGCTCGGTCTCCGGCGGGAGGCGGCGGCAAAGCAGACGTCGAGTTGCTGGTTGGTACCTGTGTTCACAGGGTGGCCACTCCTAGGCCACAAGGGAGATTCTTCTTCAGTCTTCTGTGCAGCAGAATGTCGAAGTCCAGTCGTCTTCTTAGTTTTAAGTTGATTCAGGATGATCTGCTGTGCAATGGCACTGCTCCCGCTCTTATTCCCAATCTGAGGGGTGGATCACCTACTAGGTCCCTCCTCTGGGAGGAACCAGGAAGGGGGGCGGTTACACCCCCTTTCCTTTGTCCAGCTCCTCGCCAGGACTTGGGCTGGAAAGCCCCAGAACCGGTTTGGACTGGCCTATGCACGGGGACACCTTGTGTGCCCCGGGCATGTCTGATTCTATTCAGCCCTGTCCTACCCAATACACAAAATCCTGTCTGGGGTGGTGCTCGCACCTCCCAAGGCAGGAAACCCTTTGTCCAGGCCACCATCTGCTGAGTTTCGGTCAGCAGCAGGAGGCCAGACTTGTGTCTGTGGTGGCAGCGTCCATTTTGTGATGCTGAGGCTCTGTTTAACTTTAACCGGGGTTGAGGTTACACACATGTCGTATCCCTCTAGAAGGGTGGAATGCTATCCCCGTCGCCAGAATTGGCGAGGGGATAGTATTCCAATTCGTATGACACCTTACTCGACATGTTTTGATAAAGCCAAACCAAAGATAGCATTTAACCGCGAGGATTATAATGCACTTAAGAGTATATGGTATGGCAATATCCCGGAACAGCTTAGGGAGTTGTTCCCGACAGCTGCAGACAGGCTCAGCTCATGCCAGAGCACCATCTCACATATTTCCAAGCACTCTGCCTCCAGGATTGATGAGGCCTTCCATAGGAGTGGCTCATAGGAACATATGTGTCCAGTTTAGGGTTAGGCACAGACATACTGTACCTAAGTAAGAGGTGGTTACACCGACTTACCCCAGCTGAGTGATCAGCCAGTTGTGTCAAATATGGAGGCCAGGCCAGGGGTGGCATAATACATGCTGCAGCCCCTGGTAGGCCTTGGATACACCTATGCCCTGGGCACCTAGGGTGCACTAATACAGGGGCTCATAAGGTGAACCAGTTCCAATTCGTAATGCACCTAAAGTGCATTGGCAATAATTTAGAGAGAGAACAGCAGGCTGTGGGTCTGATTAGCAGGCCCACAGCCACCTTAAGTCAGAAACCAGTGAAGCAAAAAGCAAAAATTTGGGGTGACCATAGGATAGCAGACCCTACTCTCCTACAATCAGGATTTACGAATGCAAAGATCACAGATTTCCTAATTTCACCAGCTTCACTAGCGCCATCAGCGCCACAAGTCCAGAAACCGAAAACTGTCACCAGCAACAAAAGAATGTCCCAGTCAGTTGGTTCTTTATCAAACCTATTGCAATCACAGTGCAATACCTCATTAGAGAATAGCCAAAGCCCTTGGAAAACCGCCAAAACGACGGCCAATAAAATAACAGTGACAGCACAAATAAATACAATGGAAGCAGCAAACAACGATAATGATCAAACAAACCTGTGCAAAAACCCTCGGAGGCACCAAAGGTAAAAACATCAAACGTGTCAGAGAAGCGACGCTCAATAAGCCTGGGCTCACCCTCTGGTGCCCAGGTGCCTGACTTTGGGGTCGGTCGGCCATTAGCCTCAATCACGGACAAAACGGACAAAGTAGACAACGAAACAATTGATTAAGAAATCGCAGCACATCAACCAGGAGGACAGCCTAAAGATAATGTTCATTCAAACTTGGAAAGACAGAAGGCACAGCAGTGCTCACCAAGTAGCGAGGATCCACCAAAGGATGTTGAAACATCAAAATCTCCTGCAGGTTCAGAAACGCAGGAAGCACATGATTGCCTAATTAGTTCAATATTTTGCCACGAGTCAAATGAAAAATCAAACGGCCCGATAGGGCATCCTTTCATCTATCACACCATTCTCTCACCAATTAAGGTCCTACCATCAAATGGTTCATGTTCTCAGACAAAAAGGGACAAACAAACACCAGAACCAGGCGTACGCCTGGGAGGAGACCTACGGGATATCATCTGGAACAAACCAGGGGAAGAAACCTGGTCAAGCCAGCAATCAGGCACCAATCAAACAGACCACTTTCCACCATCACAGGCTCCACTGTGGTCGCCATTCATAAGCATTATGGAAACTATTTCTTCAGCACTACTGCAACATTCAGAAAAACTAGAGTTACAAATTGATCTCTTGCAAATTTTGGCATCTCACGTGGTTGGCATAGACAGAAAAATACTAGAGTTAAATTCACTCATCGAACAGGTACAGAAAGACACACATACAATGTACCATGAATGCCAATGCTCTGGAACAATGAACCAACTTAAAGCCCTACCAACAATTCTAACAGACATTCTGGCAGAGGTAAAAAAAAAACAAATGACCACCATAACAGTATCGCAAGCCCCTGCACAGAAAATGTTTCAGATCATTCGAAATACACCACTAGCTGTGACACTTCAGCCAGTGAGGAAACAAGCGTGGACACAATGGAAGGTATCTCAATAAATCTCATACCAAAACGCCCAGACCGCAATCTCCCAAGGCATGCCATTGCAACACAAAGACACACAAGAATTAGTCGATCAAGTGAGAGAAGAACCAGGGCTACAATCCAGCGGGCAACAAAAACAAAGCAATCCTTTAACCAAACGCGAACGAAAGAGATTGAGGAAAGCTAGACAAAACAAGCAGCAAAGTAAAAAAGCAACAGCACTCTTCAATAGGTACCAGGTTCAAGAGACATCACTGGTCAGCTACCAAAATATAAACTTGACCGGAGCAACTCCAGAAAATGGGTCGAAGGGCAAAGAGTCAAGCAAAAGGGAACGGCAAGATCAAGGGAAAGTTGGGCAGGAATTTCATACATCAATAACGCCCCCAACAGCCCCAATAATAGAACAGCCAAGCAGCTTAAGTGACTCTAAGTCAATCCAAGACAACACAAAAACACAACCTGCCGTTAGCTCACCAACACAGAAGATTCGAGCAGAACAAAAAAGCATCTCTCATTACTTTTCAAAAATCGTAAAGGATCAAAAAGAAAATCTCATGGCCAAAGCGAACCAGCCAAGAACTACAATGCAAGGCCGAGAGATCCCAAGCGTCCATCTGCCTGCTTTTGGCACCGAGGCAGTAGCACAGTACAAGACTTTCAATCAGGAAAACCCAGCCAACAAATTTAAAACAAATACTCAAAACAGGTTTTTGGACCCAAATGAAAAGATAGAACCAACTTACCCAGTAGGTCTATTAACACTTGAAATTATTCCGCATTATAGTTCCAGAGGGAAGCACAACATCCTCAATCGGAATGCCATTTTAAAACTTGCCAATTCAATAGAAACTCTAAAACATCTGAACACAAATCACATTGAAAGTATTGAATTCAAACCACTCTCAAATGTAAAAGGGAGAGACAAGACAGTGGTAACATGGAGTGATCCTAAGAAAGCCAAAGAATTTTGGCAACATAGAGAAGAGTTCGCAAAATGGGGAATTGAAATTAGACCAGTAGAAATTGAAAGATACCCGGGTCCGTTATGTCTGATGGCAGAGGCAAGATCACAGACTGACAGTGGATTACTCCGGGGGGCAGTTGGTAGTTCCGATAGCATCAAGGAAGGATGGACCAACCTACGTATCATTCATCAAGGCTCATCAGGAGGAACCAGTCAGATCCGGAAAGTCTTACCCCCAACACCAAGTTCCGTGGACTACAGGAAAGACGAAGCATGAAAAGGGAATCTGAAATTATGCTTTTGGAACATAAACGGACTAGGGGGCAAAACAGAGGTTGCCGAATTATTAGCATTCCTAAAACAATTTGATATTTTATTACTTCAAGAGACCTGATTAATTACACCTGCTCAGATAAACGGCTTCAAAGAACTCCAACAATATGCCACCAAAAGAGGTTTATCAGGTAGGGCAGCCGGAGGATTATCAATCTACCTGAACACCAGAATCCCATGGTCTTATGAGATAATTGACTCTGGACAAACATGGATCCAGTGTATCAAAATTGAGCTACCATCTGACCTCAGTTCAGGATCACAGGGTGTCCAAGAGATAAGGTCATTGGTAATTTGTAATATCTACATACACCCAGAATCCAAGACGAAAGAAGAGAAAATCTCGACCCTGAAAGCACTCGTCAAATCCATGCAATCAACTGTCCCACAGGCGGGATTGGTTGTGTCAGAGGACCTCAATATGTTTTTATTACAAGTGGACCACTCACAAAATATCCAACAAAACAAACTGAAAAGGAAAACCATTCCTCCAACGATAACAAACCACCAGAAATAGGATAAATATGGCCAGCTGTGTACCCTAAACTTTGCTGAAATCGGCATGATCACTTTGAATGGCCGTTTTCCACAAGATCAACCAGCATCCTCAACAAGAATTGTCAAACTGGCTCAATCAGTCCTAGATTACATCATAGTGGACCTGGAGGTATTTCAATCGATCGTCAACTACAGAATAATTCACAAATTGGAGAGCGATCATAGTCTGCAATCAATTGAACTTAGCCTTCAACATGCAAGGGCACCAGTAAGCAATGATTTGATGGAAACCCCGAGCCCATATAACTTCAAACGACTTGTATGGAAGGGATAGAATGTCGAAGAAATCATGACACATGTAAAAAAAGCACAGGAAAAAGGTGAAGGAAAAAAAGTTTGTTAGCGCACCAGGTCAACCGGGAAAAGATGATCATAAGCTTATTTGACAGATTCGGTCTCCAAAATAAAAGTCATAGAAGCAAATCAAGCACAGTACACTCAGTGCATCTTGGCTCAATAGTGTGCAAAAAAAGGATTTTAAATCAGGAAATCAGAAAGTTACAAGGAAAAGATCAGATAACGGGTGAAGACACAAAGCGACAAATCCATAATTTAAGGCAAAAATACAAAAAAGAGGTTTGGACAGCAAAGAAAAATCAACAAACAGAAACTTGGCAAAAACTATTGGAAACAAGCAAATCAAATAACAACGGGAAATTTTGGGCAAAAATTAACAAAGTAGCAAACGGAGCAGTCCATGATCTTAATGCAAATATATTACAGGCAGATTGGATCCATCACTTAGAGAAAACCCAAAGGAACAACTGCAATATTCAAGTATTGAAATTAGATCATACTACTCACCAGCAATACAAAAGGGAAGAATCAGAACAAAACTTTGGTGAAACTTGGATCAGTCCATATCAAGTCCAAATGGTCATAAAATAATTGAGGTCAAAAGGTGCACCAGGCCCAAACGGCTTGCCAAATGGGCTCTTTAAACATGACCTATCGTTCTGGGCAGAATACCTTACCCCATTGTACAACAACGCCTTTCAAACGGGAAGCATACCTTCATCATGGAGAGGGAGTACTTTGCATCCTATTTTTAAAGCAGGCGTTAGATCGGACCCGGCGAACAATAGGCTGATTGCTCTTATTGATGTAGAGGCCAAAATATACGCATCAAACCTTTTGAGAGCATTGGAAGAATGGGTCAGTTCGAACAAGATCCTTCCAATCACCCAGACTGGGTTCAGGCCGGGAACAAACACGTCGTGCAACCTGCTCGCGTTAAATCTTCTTGTCGAAAGAGCAAAGGATAAATCAACAAAACTGTAAACCTGTTATGTAGATTTAAAAGCAGTGTTCGACACCGTACCAAGGTAGATCCTATGGCAAAAGATGGCAAATTGGGGTATTCCATCGAAGTTACTACGGGCCATTATCAATCTATACACATCCACCTGGGTCAAGATAAAATTAGGGAATGGTGAAAGATCAACTGCAAAAATCCCTACCTACATTGGCCTAAAGCAGGGATGCGTATTGGCCCCCACTCTCTTTAATATTTTCAATGCAGACCTAGATAAGAGGATTTCGGAAATTCAAAGTGACCCCCCAAAGCTAGCACATCATAAAATAAGTAGCATGCAGTACGCAGATGACATCGTACTTTGCAGCCAGACCCCCATGGGCCTACAACGCTCCATCACAAGGTTGTACGAATACATCAGGGAGCATGGTTTGCTATTTAATTACAAAAAAACAAAGGTCATCTGTTTTTCATCACAGACAGCGCGGCAAAAATTCAAATGGCACGTAGCAGGTAACAACATAGAGCAATGTCTCACATACAAGTACCTAGGAGTAGTAGTAGACTCAAGGTGGACACTAAAAGACCACTTACTGCACAGAAAAGCCCAGGCCAACAAACTACGGTTCGCCCTAACTTTACTAAAAACAAAACTGAAGTGCCCACCAAACTTGTACTTGTTAAAAGTAATCGCAGCCAAGTTTCTCCCAACCCTCACGTACGGTTCCGATTTATTTAGAGGCCAAGACGCAAACTTCCTGAATCTACAACAATCAGAGTTATTCAAACACATCTTTCAGATTCCGAAGTTTGTATCACAAGCACAAGTATGTCTGGAATTTGGGTTATCAAACCAGCATTCAGTAAGACAAGCTGTCATATTAAAAACGTGCTGGAAATTAAAAGCAGCACAAGAGGATTCGCTGATGGGCCTCTGTTGTATTGAAATAAAGAATCAAACAAAAGCAAAAAATGCTTGAAAAACAGTCCTCGAAGAAGCATTGACAAACCTCAAAATGCAGGAGGCATGGAACACCAATTACACCTTCGCAGCTTTTAACAAAATAGCCAACAATGTGGCAAAACAAAAAGCCTGGATCGTAGATAAAGCAGCATTAGCAAAGAAAAAACACGCCTGGATGGTATTGGCTTCGTACGAGACACGTTCCCCACAACCATACTTAGTCAATCACATTACAACAACTATCCAACAACTGCTACTACGAACTCGGATGGGGACCTTCATCTCAAAAGATCAGATTCCTGCATGGAAACAAACATGTCCAACATCACTCCGCAGACTTTGTAACCAAGCAGAAGAAACTCTGATTCATTTACTGTGTATTTGCCCATCCCTGGATAACCGAAGACGTTTCTGTCTATTACACGCATTTCACACATTTCATATTAGATCATGTCGGCCAGGAGTCATGTTAATACTGAATACTCAACTGTTGCACGTAGCATGCAGGGCTACCAGATTTTTGCAGAAAGTTAGCCTTTTAATGCAGAAAACTGAAAAAACAGGGATCGAGATTAACAGCCCAAAACCAAAGGACTGAGGTGTAAATAACAGTTCGGAAGTCAGACAATGTCAATTTGTTTTAAAAAGAAAAAAAAAGGATGTACAGATTGCCTATGTACTTTTTTTTTTTTTAAACGCCAGTTCGAAGAATTTCTTGTATATTAATTGTAAAGGTTTTAATTAACTATATACAATAAAATGTACTTACTTACTTTAGCCTTCACAGGGACCCCCAGGCCAACGGACCAAGGATCGCGAAAGGAGTTCGAAAGGACTCACTAATTTCTAGCCGGAGTGTAGGCTGGTAATCTTCAGTGGAATCACTGCCTGGGAGCTGGACTACAAGTAGCCCAAAGCACAGCTTCAGGGGTCGCCGGAAAGCAGATGCTTCTGCAAATGTACACGGTGCCCAAGGGTTCGGGTTACATGGTCCCCACAAAGGATTTTGGTCTCAGGTTTGCTGAGCACACTAGTCGACTTCAGGGATGCTTGGAAACCCACCTCCTGGGTTGCAAAAAACTTCAGAGTCCTCAGGGAGCTTCGGAGATGCAAACCAGTCAGACGCGTCTTTGGTGCCTGCTTAGCAGGGGAGTAATACTGTTACTCCAAGGAAGATTCTTCAGTCATCTAGCGCAGTGTAGATCTTCGAAGTAAATATAAAGTCCTGTAGCCAGGGGTTCCAACTTTATACCCAAGGAAGGGGTGGGACAAACTCTGGGGACCAACCTATTGGAGGGTCAGGATAGAGGGGTGGCTACACCCATGTCCTTTGTCCAGTTTCGTGCCAGTGCAGGAGCATATGGCTCCTGCAACCGGTTTGAGCTGGACTACTCACAGGTGCTCCCAGTGCAGACATCAAAGCACTCTCGCAGTGCACCCACCCAGCCCCAATACAGTAAAGCCTGTCTGGGAGGTGGTTACACCTCCCTGTGACAGGAAACCTATTGTCCAGCCTCACCTGATGGAGTTTTGTCCAGCAGCATGAGGGCTGGCAACATCCATCTTGTGATGCCAGGGTTCTGTAAAGCTGGTACCGGGTGTATGAGTGTAGTCATATTTCTCCCTCTAGGAGGGTGGTATCACACCTCCCACACCAGTTACTGGTATGGAGGTATGATTCCAAGGTGTTTGACACCAATCACGAAAGGTTTCTGTGCAGACGTTTTAAAGTTAGTGTTAGATTTGGGGGTCTCTAGTTGGCACAGGTAGGTACTTGTAACAAATAGGGACCCTTGCCACTAGTCAGGGTAAGGGGGTACACTCCTAAAATACCCCCTGCTCACCCCCTTGGTAGCTCAGCACGAGCAGACAGGCTTATCTCAGAGGCAGTGTGTAAAGCATTTGTGAACACATACAGTAATCAAGTGACAACACTACAGATGGACACCACACAGGTTTTATATATTAAATAAGTATTTTTTATATAAACTTATCACAAGACCACAAACAACAAAAATCCACAATACTGTACTTAAAATGGTCGTTTTAGCTTAGTTCTGTTCAGTTCTTAAAATGCAACACTTTGAGTCAATGTACCTTGCGATGCGTTACACTTTCATAACAAAAGTGTTGCAGCGATGGAAATGTGGCAAAGTTCCGTGCAAAGAAATAAAGACGTGAAGATCTTCCAGATGCGGCACGCTTCTCCGATGATTCGGGAAGTCTTGATTCAATGCGTCAGCTGCAGCGGCGATACCCTTGTTCCGCGATGCGACGACAACAGCTTCGGCTACGACACTCTTCTCAAACGTTGCGAGACGCTTCCGCACAATGCGACAACCACAGCCGGAACATCCAAGATGTGACTGCTGCAGCTCCGATGGCGGCACACTTCTCCGTGGATACGAGGCGCTTTTCTTGATGCTTTGCAATATGACAGCTACAGCGGCACCATCCAAGATGCAACGGCAGCAGCAGCGACGGCGACACGCTTCCCCTTCATTGCGAGACGCTTCTCTTAATGCGGTGCATTATGACAGCTACAGCGGAGACATCCACGATGCGACGGCAGCAGCAACGACAGCGACACGCTTCTTCCTCGTGAGTCGCTCTCCCAGCTCCTTTCGACACGCAGTCCCTCAGAAGGTCTAAAACAGCAGCAGGCAATTCCAAAGAACTCTGGGGAGCTGGGGGTTGAAGTCCGTTGTCCCTGAGACTTCAGCAGAAGGCAAGCTCTGTTGCAAGCCCTTGGAGATCCTTACAAGTTGATGAAAGTGCACAACGTCTATTTCTCCTCTCTTTGTCAGTCAGGCAACCACTGCAGGCCAATACCCCAAGCAACACTTCAGTTAAGGGATAGTCTCTCCTCAGTTTCTTCTGGTTTCACTCCTCAGCAATGGTTTCTTCTTGTTCGTCCGAAAGTGATCTAAATTCTTGGGATAAGGTTCACAATACTTACACCCCAAAATCCTTTGTCCTCTGAGGGCAAAGGGGCCTTTGCCTAGTCCAAACCAGTTCTGCAGCATAAAACAGCCAACAACAGGTCAGAAAAAATAGAGGAGGAAGGCAAAAAGTTCAGGGCTGACCCTGCAAAAAGGGCCAAGTCCAACACAACCCCCTTCCAGCCAAAACACAGGGTAGATCCATCACTACCTTGATGGGCTTCCCTGCTTTGGGCAATAGAACATGGACCTGGCCCGCAACAGCAGGGGCATATTCCAGTGCTACGCCAATCTGAACCCATTTCAATTCCTCTGTCCATACTCTCAGGGTCCATCAAGCTAACCCATGTGGAACCCTTCTCCTCACCTGTGGACACCCGCTGTGTAGCATCTAACCTTAATTAGCTCAAAGGTGTGTCCCAACAGACAGACAGCAAGTCACAGTGGCCACTGACAGTAGTCAGGGATGAGACCCAGGCCTTATGCCTCTCAGAGCTCTCAAACCTCTGTGGTGTCAGAGTGCGGGGGGCAATAGCCCCAGGTGCTTGGCACCCTTTATCCACTCTCCCTCCCGTCAGGTCAGGTATGACATCTTGATACAGACCCATCAGCCCCAGGCCTGTACCCGGCGGCTGGACAAGAGACCGGGGTGGGCTCTCCCACACCCGGTCCTCCTCCTTGGGGCTCCGTACCCACCCACCTGGATTGGCACCCCCTTCCAGAGCTGTCAGGGTGCCTGTAGCAGGTGTCCTGCACAGTTTGCCCAACAGTTCAGGGGTTCTATCCTGAAACTGGGTTTCCTAGTCATGGGGGACACCCTGAACCTGGCCCTCCAACCTAGTGTCTAAACCCTCCAGTTGAACCGGGGTAAGAGGCGAGGACTCCCTCCCTCTGCACCCCCTTCCAGAGTGCTGTACCCTCCCACCTGGAGTGGTACACCTATAAGCTACATTGGTCAGGACACTGATTACAATGGCCCCTTCCTCCTGAACCTGGCTTCCCAACCCAGGGACCAGCCCTTGCGGTTGAACACTTGCCCGGCGCACCAGGTCTTCCTTAGGAGCACGCATCCCCCCCTGAGGGTAACACAAAACTCATGTGTTGTGTGATAGTCTGCCTGGTGCAGATCTCCTGACCCTTGTCCATCTGACAGTGCTCGGAGATACCCCAGGACAGAAGTGGTATCACCATGGTCATTCACTGGTGACACAGCCCTTCTGGCTGGCCCCTGATCCACTGGTTCTTCCACTGGGGACTCTTTCTCCCTCTCAACCCTCAGTCTGGACTTCTGTACCCTCCACTTAGGAGCGGCACTGCCGAACACAGAACTAATGGAGGCCTGCTTACAGACACTCCCAGTTCATCAGACACTAGGGGATCCCCCTCAACGGGCGGCCATCAACACAGCCTAGGCTCCCCACCTGGTGTTCCCTTAAACAACCATCCAGGCTCTGAGACTGGGTTTCGGGCACCTTGGGACACGCAGCCCCACACGCACTCCTTCTCCACTGAGACAGGACATGAGCCCCTACACCCCTCACACTTCAATGGTACCTAGCTGGGCTACTCTGCACCACTTCCACCACTGAGGGTTGGAAGATACCTGAGCCACTCCCCACAGGGTCACTCCCCAATGCCTCTCTAGACCCTCTGGAACCACCAACAGGTCTGCCTCCAATGTGAGCTCCCTGGGGTCAGAGAACTCACCCTCCAACAGGTGATGGCATAGCTCTGGAAAACAGGAACTTACAATATATTCTCCCACAATTGGATCACACAGCCTCCTACAGGGGTTAACCAAACTATCCTTCACCTCACCATCCAGTGCCTCACACATGTACTCCACACCACTCTCCTGAGATTGGCAAGACAGTATCTGACTGTCTCTGTCATGCAGCCCACACTATTCAGGGCGTTCTTCATACTCACATACCAGGACTTCAACCTTGGGGGAACACCACTCCCTGCACCTCTCATCTATAGTCAGTAGAGTGTCCCTCCCACCACTAGGACCATGAACCTCTGCACCAGTTTCCCCATTCTCCTCAGGGATGCTGCACACTACTGGAGCTACCTAATGTCCTTGAACCTCCTGGTGTATGTGAACCCCCTGCTTCAAGTCAGGCGCCACATAACAGGGTGTATGTACTGCTCCCTCAGCACTAGATAACTCACTTTTTCTGCCACCATCTGAGCTGGACTCCACCTCCAACTCAGCAAAGCTCACTTTCTGAGCTGCCCACTTTTTCTTTTCAGTTAAGGCTCGCTCAATTTCCATGCACTCCCGGTCTAGCTGCCTCAGCCTCCACTCAAGAGCACAAGTCCGATTCCTCTCTTCACAAGCCAATATTTCCCACAATGTTTCCTCCTGAGGGCCACTGCCCTCTTGGTATTCTGGCTGGGGATCCTCCCCCTCAGACTCCGCCTCAGAGTCATCCATTAGTGTTGCTTCCCAGCGTAGCACCTCAAAGCAATACAGGGCTGTCTCAAGATCTTGCCTGGTGGATCTCCTCTTCACAGGCAGCCCCCTCTCCTTGCAAAATACTTTTGGCTCCCCTATCTTGTAGATATACAGGTGACAAAAGTTGACTTCCATTTTGCCAAGGTCCAACAGGTGCAAAAACTAACCAGAGTTTCAAAAACCAAATTCCAAAGGGAAACAGGTAAAATAGTACGGGGTTGCGTTTTGGTCTGCGCTCACTAGTAGTGTTCACCAATCACTGTACATGAGTCTAAAATGCAAGTCCAGAATCTTCACCGCTATCTACCAATGTTAGATTTGGGGGTCTCTAGTTGGCACAGGTAAGTACTTGTGACGAATAGGGACCTTTGCCTCTAGTCAGGGTAGGGGGGAACACTCCTAAAATAACCCCTGCTCACCCCCTTGGTAGCTTGGCACGAGCAGACAGGCTTATCTCCGAGGCAGTGTGTAAAGCATTTGTGAACACATACAGTAATTAAGCGACAACACTACAGATGGACACCACACAGGTTTTATATAAACAATAAGTATCTTTATATAGACTTATCACAAGACCACAAACAACAAAAATCCACAATACTGTACTTAATATGGTAGATTCAGCTTAGTTCTGTTCAGTTCTTAAAATGCGGCACTTTGAGTCAATGTACCTTACGATGCGTTATGCTTCCACAACAAAAGTGTTACAGCGATGGAAATGCGGCAAAGTTCTGGTGCAAAGAAATAAAGACGTGAAGATCTTCCAAATGCGGAACGCTTCTCTGATGATGCGAGAAATCTCGATTCAATGCGTCAGCTGCAGCGGCGACACCCTTGTTCCGCGATGCGATGACAACAGCTTCGGCTGCAACACTCTTCTCCGACGTTGTGAGACGATTCCGCACAATGCGACAACTACAGCGGCGACAACCAAGATGCGACGGCAGCAGCTCCGACTGCAGCATGCTTCTCCATGGATGCGAGGTGCTTTTCTTGATGCAGTGTAATACGACAGCTACAGCGGCGACATCCATGATACGACGGCAGCAGCAGCGACGGCGAGATGCTTCCTCTTCGTTGCGAGACGCTTCTCTCGAAGCGGTGCAATATGACAGCTACAGCAGGGACATACAAGATGCGACGGCAGCAGCAGCGACGGTGACACGCTTCCTCTTTGTTGCGAGAAGCTTCTCTCGATGCGGTGCAATACGACAGCTACATCGGCGACATCCACGATGCGACTGCAGCAGCAGCGATGGCAACACGCTTCTTCTTCTTGAATCGCGCTTCCAGCTCCGTGCAACACGCAGTCCCTCAGAAGGCCCAAAACAGCAGCAGGCACTTCCGAAGAACTCAGGGTAGCTGGGGGTTAACGTCTGTTGTCCCTGAGACTTCAGTAGGGGGCAAGCTCTTTTCCAAGCCCATGGAGATCCTTACAAGTTGATGAAAGTACACAAAGTCCCTTTATCCTCTCTCTGGCAGTCAAGCAACCGCAGGACAACCCCCCAAGCAGCACTTCAGCTTAGGGATAGTCTCTCCTCAGTTTCTTCTGGTTCCACTCCTCAGCAAAGATTTCTTCTTGTTTGTCCAAAAATGATCTAAATTCTTGGGATAAGGGTCCCAATAATTATACCCCCAAATCCTTTGTCCTCTGAGGGCAGAGGGGCCTTTGCCTAGTCCAAATCAGTTCTGAACACTCTGTTTACATGACTCCTTCTTTCCTTTCACAGTGCAGGGCAGAGACAACAGATGCACCACATGAGGTGGAGCCAGCATTGTGGAGGGAAGGCACAGCCCTGGAGCACTTTGTTGACATGACTCCTTCTTTATTTTCACAGTGCTGGGCAGAGACATCAGACGCACCACAGGGGGTGGAGCGGGCATTGTGGAAGGTAGGCACAGCCCAATTCAGGTCCCAGGTGCAACTCCTCCCACCCATCTAGATGCAGATCTCTCCATTCACCACTGGGCTGACTCATCCTGTCTCCTGGAATCCCCCAGCCCTGTCACTCAAACGTCAGACAAGGAATACACAACCTAGCAGAGGCAGGCTTGGATCGTGAGACAAGAAAGAAACAAGAAAATACCTACTTTCTAAGAGTGGTATTTTCAAACAGATTGTTAAAATCAACTTCTCTAAAAGATGTATTTTATCATTCTGAGTTCAGGCATACTAAACTCGAATTTTTACCATGTTCCCTGAGTCAGTTAGGATTATAAGATGTAGTAATCTAACTGCCCATTCTGGCCTACGGAGAACAGGTAGTCTTGCAATAGTGAAAAACGAAAATGGCTGTACTTCACTATTAGGACATGCCACACATACTAGGGCATGTCCTACCTTATACTTACAATGCACCCTGCCCTTGGGCCTAGCACAGGTATGTCTGATATGAAAAAAAGAGAAGGTTTAGGAACTGGCAAGTGGGTGCACTTGCCCAGTCAGCATGGCAGTACCAGACTGCATGCAGGCTCTGCAATGGCACACTTTACAGGCTGCTTCTGTGGGTGGCACAACCAGTGCTGCAAGCCCACTAGCAGCATTTGGTTGACAAGCTCTGGGCACACTCAGTGCACTGTACTATGGTCTGACCAGTAAACCAAAACAGCCAATCATAGAATCACTAATCCATACATCAATATATAATAGGGAGAACATATGCACTTTAGCACTGATCAGCAGTGGTAAAGTGCCCAGAGTCATAGAACAGCCAACAGGTCAGAAAAAAAAGAGGAGGAAGGCAAAAAGTTCAGGGATGACCCTGCAAAAAGGGCCAAGTCCAACAGTTACCATTTACAGTGAGGTTATAATGCACTTAAGAGTATATGTATGGATGCATCACAGAACAAACTCAGAGAATTCTGAAGGCCGCAGAGGGGCTCTGCTCATGCATGGGCACCCTCTCACATAAAACCCAGCACCCTGCCTTCAGGATTGATAAGGCATTCCATAGAAGTGACTGATAGGTTTATATGGGTAACTGGACATAATATCGACTATATATTATCGAATGGACAAAATATCGACGGAAAAATATCGACATTAACTAAATATCGACTATAGGAATATCGTTGGACAAAATATCGACTGAAAAAATGACCCAAAAATATCGAATACAAATATATCGACTCAAAAATATCGACCAGACAAAATATCGAAATATAGTGAAAGTAAAAAATATCGAGAATATGTAGAAAAAAATGTTTAAAAAAAAAAATATATATAATATATAAATAAATAGTAGTTAATGTTTAGGAGCGGGTTGTGGGTTTATAGGGGAATAGGGTGGGAAGTAATTTAATAATAATTAATTAATCAATATATGTTTGGTAATTGTTTTAATTAGATTTTAATTGGTAATTAATTAATATTAATTAGTTAATTGTTTTATTAAGTATTTAGCATATTATTTAATTGATTAATTGATTAATTAATTATTATTAATTATTGTTTTTTATTGATTTGTATATTATTTTAATTGATAAATTGGTTATTAATTATTAATATTTAGTGATTTATTTTATTATGAATTAGCATATTATTGAAATTTATAAATTGCTAACAAATTAATTATAATTAGTTAATGATCTTATTAATATTTTGCATATTATTTAAAATAATGAATTGGTAATTAATTTATAATAATGACTTAATTACATTAATTGGATACATTTAAATGTAATGTATAAATGTATGTTCATGTTAATTAATTAATTGGAATTAAACAATATTAATTAATCACATTTATTATTATAGCTAATGTGATAATATATTTTCTTTTTGTTTTTGTTAAATCTTATTTTTTTGTTAATTAAATATTAATGTTTAATGTTGTGTTCATTATTATTTATAGTGTTCAGGGTCAGTTTAATAATTTTTGGTATAGGGTAATTTTTTAGGGTTCAGGGTCATTTTTCTGTTCGTGAGTAAAGGTGTATTTTGTGGGATTTGGGACATTTTTTAGTTTGTGGGTAAAGGGGTTTTGAAAGGGTTAAGGGTCAGTTTTCAGTTTGTGGATTAAGGGGTGTTTTTTAATAATCAGTGTCCGTTTTAAGTTCAGGGGTAAAGGTGTATTTTTTGGGGTCAGGGTCAGTTTTTAGTTTGTGGGTAAAGGGGTATTTATAGTGTTTAGGGTCAGTTTTCAGTTTGTGGGTAAAGTGGTATTTATAGGGTTCAGGGTCAGTTTTCAGGTGTTGGGTAAAGGGTTTTTTTGGTTGAGGGTCAGTTTTCAGTTTGTGGGTAAAGGGGTATTTGTAGGGTTCAGGGTCAGTTTTCAGTTTGTGGGTAAAGGAGTTTTTTTAAGGTTCAGTGTCAGTTTTCAGTTCTTGGGTAAAGGTGTATTTTTTGGGATCAGGGTCAGTTTTCAGTTTGTGGGTAAAGGGGTATTTTTGGGCTTCTGGGTCAGTTTTCAGTTCTTGGGTAAAGGGGTATTTTTAGGGTTGAGGGTCAGTTTTCAGTTTGTGGGTAAAGGGGTATTTGTAGGGTTCAGGGTCAGTTTTCAGTTTGTGGGTAAAGGAGTTTTTTAAGGTTCATGGTCAGTTTTCTGTTCTTGGGTAAAGGTGTATTTTTTGGGATCAGGGTCAGTTTTCAGTTTGTGGGTAAAGGGGTATTTTTGGGGTTCTGGGTCAGTTTTCAGTTCTTGGGTAAAGGGGTATTTTTAGGGTTGAGGGTCAGTTTTCAGTTTGTGGGTAAAGGGGTATTTGTAGGGTTCAGGGTCAGTTTTCAGTTTGTGGGTAAAGGAGTTTTTTAAGGTTCATGGTCAGTTTTCTGTTCTTGGGTAAAGGTGTATTTTTTGGGATCAGGGTCAGTTTTCAGTTTGTGGGTAAAGGGGTATTTTTGGGGTTCTGGGTCAGTTTTCAGTTCTTGGGTAAAGGGGTATTTTTTGGGTTGAGGTCAGTTTTTTGTTTGTGGGTAAAGGGGTATTTGTAGGGTTCAGGGTCAGTTTTCAGTTTGTGGGTAAAGGAGTTTTTTAAAGGGTCAGGGTCAGTTTTCAGTTCTTGGGTAAAGGTGTTTTTTTTGGGATCAGGGTCAGTTTTCAGTTTGTGGGTAAAGGGGTATTTTTGGGGCTCTGGGTCAATTTTCTGTTCTTGGGTAAAGGGGTATTTTTGGGGTTGAGGGTCAGTTTTCAGTTTCTGAGTAAAGGGGTATTTGTAGGGTTCAGGGTCAGTTTTAAGTTTGTGGATAAAGGGGTATTTGTAGGGTTCTGGGTCAGTTTTGGGCTTTGGGGTGAAGGGGTATTTTTAGTGTTTAGGGACAGTTTTGGGTATTTTAGAGTGCAGGTGTATAGTGTAACATAAAACACTTATACATTAAAGCTATTACAGGAAAATACAAAATAATATAACTTTACATTATTAAGTTTTACTTTGATCTAAAAAATATATGTATTAGCATGTTTCCAGACAGTAGCTAGAGTGGAGTTGGAATTCAAATTATTAATTGGTTAGTGTCCAGCACCATCACTGATATTACCTACACTGGAGTTGGATTAATAAATAAACATTGGTCAGTCTCCACCACATTTTATGATATTAGCTTGAGTGGAGTAGGAATAGTAAATAATTTTTAACTAGTGTCCTGCAGTTTCTATGATATTAGCTTGACTGGAGTAGCAATAGGACATATTAAAATTGGTCAGTGTGCAGCACATTTGCATACATTTGTTCATTACTGTCTTTTAATATTAAAAAATAATGCAACATGGATGTTTTCAAAAAACTTTATTAAACAATTTTTTAAATTTTTATTGTGTACTACAATACAATCACAAACAAATATAACATCACATTTTTTTGACTTTTAGTATTCACAGAATAACATATTTACATTTATATACATGTTGTCAATAATAAAAATAAATTTGTTTACAACATTCTTTCAGTAAATTTTACATATTCCCATCAGTCACTTACAGTTTCAAGTATTTATATAGAAATACATACAACAATGATTTGTTATACATTTCTTACATTAATATTTAATAATTTTAATATTAAATATTAATATTATTAAATATATATAAAACATTTTTTATTTTAACAAGTAACATGACTATTATTACATTTGTTAGAAGAAATTGAAATACAAAATAAAATATTTCTTGGTGTATATTTCAGAAAATGTTGTTTTTACATTAAACATAGAAATCAATTCGGTTGTAAAGTTTATAATTGTATAGGGAAACAATATGTTTAATTATAATATCTGGTATTGCCAAAATATTATTTAAGCTATTATATACTTTTGTTATAGTTAGAAATTATTATAAAACATTTTGTAATAATTAATAAAAATAATAATGATTTTATTCATTATTATTATTATTAATTAATAAACATAAACATTCATTTATTATTTTCAAAAATATATACATTCACAGATAAAATAAATACTTTTTTCTGGCCATTGTTTATATAGTAAATGGTTCAAATTGTTATATTAATAACAATAAATACGTTATATTATTTATCATTATTAATTATTACCATAAACATTTATAATGTTTACTTAAAAATAAACACAAACTTATTCATATAAATATACACAATAACCAAATATTTACATCTATTATTCAAAGTCTTACATATTTTTTTAATATTATTAATATATAATAATTATTATATATTAATTTATATTAAATATATGTATTTTTCTTAAATAAGGAAAATTGTAATGAGTATAGTGTATTAATTTGTTACATTATACATGTGTATGTATTATATTTTTAAAATATTACATTGTATTTTCTATTATCCTTTTACACAAATGGGTTAAGGGGACTACTTTTTTACCGCGTAAGGTTATTGCGCTCCATTCTGGACTGGAGAAGCTCGCGGTTGGGAGTTGCTTCGCGTGGAGAGAGGTAAGGTTATTTTTACCTACAAATTATAAGTAAGTGGTCATGTTTGAGGGTATAATCGAACTTTGTAGTGTTTTTTGGTGTATGTATTAATAGTTTAAGTAGCGTTTGGGTGAAAAGTCTCCGTTATAGATGAGTCGTGCTTTTTTTGCTTCAAGTCTTATTTTAAGTGTTCGGAAATGTCTTCTTACATGGTTAATGTTAATTGTTAGTATATTTACAAATGTGAAGGGGGTATTTGTGGGTGGGTTTCGTTAGGTATGTTATTTTACAGGTTTCCGTTCCTCGCATGAAAACTACATGGAAGGAAGCGTGTTTTTTTACGGAGAAACAAATGTTTGAGTTAATATGCTTATATTTTGACATTTATCTCCTATTTTTCGTGTTTGCCAGGAGCGGTTTTAACACTTTTTCAACCTTTTTCGGGTTTTTTTGAGGGTTTCGATTCGGATTGATACATTGATATGCGTGACCGTTTTTTAAAAATTGTGTGTATATCACTTTAAATACTAAAGTGTCCACACTACTGTGTTCGGGATTTCCTGGAGCGTTTTTTTACGTTTTACACTTTATTTTCGGGTTTTTGAGGGTTTCCCATATTGGAATAGTAAGATATTGGATTGGATTGTATGGATTGCTTTTTCCTTGATTGCGTCTCTCATCTCCAAAAATTGTAAGTATTTAATTTACAATTTTGATTGGGTGGGAAATGTCGATTTTTAATGTTATGTGTATGTGTGAATAAATTATAAACATTGCATATTTGTTACGAAATTTTTTTCAAAATTTTAATAAGTTTGTCAAACAAATATGTATTATTTATAATTGATTATATATGTTTATGACATGTAAATTTTACTATTATTGTAAGAAGACATTCGTATATTTAGTTGACATTTTTATAGTAGACTTTTAGCTATTATTGCCAGGTATTCTGATCTTCTAGTTGTAGGGTATAGTGTGACTTGACTTTGAAGTAGTCGGAACATTTGTTTTGTTTGTTTAGTGAGTTTTGGACCTATTTGTGACACTGATTGTTCCATTCTTAGTTCCTGATAGCTTTGTTCTTTTTTCAAAGCTTCTAGAAGGTTATGGAATGTGGGTTTGCCTCTGTTTGTAGTTGCTTGGAAAGCATGATGCCACCCTTCTACACTGTTGTTTGTTTTAGCCTCTTGGTTTAAAGTACTAAGATAGACATTCCACCAAGGGATTTGGAATTTGGGCTGGCGTCGATGTCCAGATCTGTGCAACCTTCCCACCCAAGTGTCTTCAAAATAGTCCAGTAATGGGGTTAGTTTATCCTCATTCCTTTTGTAATATGCGCTGTCAATTAATAAATTGTAATGTTCAGCTACATCTGTAACAGGGACGTAGGCCAGGGCTATTAACTTTTTAACTTGATAGGCAAAGGTGCTATCTGTAGAGTATAGTATACTTAAAGTAGATTTTTGGAGATGCCTCCATATACTCTGATTAAAATGATAATAGCAACCCTGGATTGCTGTGTGGGGAAATGTTCTCAAAATGCTATTAATCATAGCTAATTCGAAATCAATAATTATTTTTTCAGGAAAATAATGATTGATTTCCGTTTTGAGAACATTTAATATTTCTGTGTAAGTGGTTTGCTGTTTGTTGGGTAGCAAACAGTAAATGAAAGGTATGTTAGAATTATGGTATAAACCGTGGATGGAATACAGTTGATAAAAAGGTTTTGGGCAGGGTTTAAATGTTCCATCCATCATCCATTGGGGACACTGTTGGATTTTTCGTAAATTACTTGCAGTTGCAAACATAATTATTCTGTTTGTACTGCTTTCATTATCAAAAATAATAAATTTATCTTTATTGTGTGTGATGGCCATTTCTGGTGAAATAATAATTTCCTCAAAAGTTGTTCGGTTGGGTTGGGTTGTGCTAGTGAGTCGTTTAGTGCGTGCAATTGTGCGTTTCAGGGAGTCATTAGAGGGTAGTTGACCTGAAGCATGGGCTGGGACTTTTACCAGTTCTTCTTTAAGGATTTGTGTTGTTGGTTTGTCACTTTGTGTGCTAGCACTTTTAATACTTTCTAAAGCATCTCTAATTTCAATTTCTGTGACATTTGGGGGATGATTGTGTTCCCTAGTAAATAGCACATTAGTTTCCTCAGTAGTGGCCCTCCCATAACATTTGTTGGAGTAATATTTGGTACACTTCCAAAAAACTTTTCTACCACTTTGTCTTTCCTGATTATACACATAACCCATGTAGCATAATAGTAATTTATTTTTCTGAGACATGACAAATTCTGCACCTTCAGTCATTTTGATTTACTTGTTCTAGGAAAGAGTAGAAAGAAACAAAATCAGAACACATTTTTTTCCTTTTGTGGTGCTAACATCATTATTGATGCATTTATACTTACAGTTAATCAAAGTAGTAGTCACAGAAGCAGAAATGTCTTTTGAAGGATGTTCTTGTATGTATGTCTTTATTTGCTGTTGGTATGAAAATATAGAAAAGCAACGTTAATGTTTACACATAACAAACGTATTTCCTACTCAAAAGCAGTTGTCATTTTTGCTTACTTGTACATTTGATGTAAACATTACATATACTTACTTGTTTAAATAGTAGAGTAGTAGTAATTGCTGGAGTACATCAAGTTAGTACAGGTCTGATCTGTAGAGTAGATAGAAGAAATAAATGCAAAATATTATAATTTTTATATTGAACCATTTTGAAATGGAAAATATTTAAAAGTATACTAACTTCTAAATAAGTCGTTTTCTTTGTTGTAGGTAGAATAGCTGTATGATGTATTCAGAATATCTGTAGAGGAAATATAAAATAGATAACATGTTGTTAAGAACATAGTCTGTGTTATTTTCTGCAGTTTTTGAGAAATGACAAGTATACTTACATTTTTTACAAGGGTATTCTTGTATATTGGTATAGTTTGTGTTGGATGTTTTCATAGGATATGTAGAATAGATGTATGATGTTTTCAGAATATCTGTAGAGGCAATTCAAAATATATAACATGGTGTTAAGAATATAGTTAGCGTTTTTTGTGCCCACTTTTAGACAAATTACAATTATACTTACATTTTTCAGAAGGGTACTCTTGTGTTTTGGTATAGTTGATGTTGGATCTTTCAAATGATATATAGGGAAGATGTAAAAAGCAAGGTATGTTGATTCGAAATGTGCAATAATGAAATTGGCTGTTTTATAACAAACACATCTATACTTACATGTGTAATTAGTGTAGTTTTATCCTTTTTGGTGTAGAAATAGGACAATCTCAGTATATCTGTAAATATAATGTTTTAAAAAATTAAATACTCTTGTAAATTAGTGTTTAAAAACAGCAGTTGGTGTATAACAGAGCATTATTATATACTTACTATCTGATTTTGCACGTGAAGAAATATGACCATGTAATAGGAATTGTGTTGGAGTAGTTTCTATCAGAAATGTAGGAAGAGATGAAAATAAAATAAGTGTAAGACTTAGGAGATGTAAGGAAAATAGTGCACTTCTAATTTAGATTTCTACAAAAATGCTGTGTTACTTACTTGATTAATTAGCTAGTGAGCTGGATCTTTAAAGATGTTTATTCTGCAACAAAATCTTCAGAGTGTTGGCATCTACTTTCCAGAGAGGTAGCAGCAACAAATGGTAGAATGCATGTATCCCTTTTATAGTATATGTATTATGTGTGCTTTGATTTGATTGGTTGTAGGATGTAAGGAAGCATTGTATAGGCTAGTTTTAATTTTTTTAAGTTAATTGGAGTGTTTGTTGATGTGAGAATGGTGGTATGTGGTGATTCCCGCATTAAAGCAGGTTCGTTTTTAAATGAAATATATTTTTATGTGAAAATAAGTAATGAAAATGTTAGTTAAATGCAAAGAATATGTAGAAAATGATAAAATGCATGTAATAGAATGTATAGCAAATGTGGATTAATAGTAATTTTATGTAAGTAACAGGTATTATATGTGAAATGTATTTTGTATAGAGAAATGACTTTTATTGATGATAAAGATGGTATTTTAGAAATGAAAGTGTACAAACATGAACTCGATAATTTTTTTTTTACGATATTTTGGTAGTCTATATTTTTGTAGTCGATATTTTTGTAGTGTTAGGGCTAATTTCATGTCCAACGATATATTTGTAGTCGATATTTATTGAAGCGATATTTATGTATTCGATATAGTTAGTACTCGATATTTTTTACTCGATATTTTTGTAATTTGTGTAATAAGTATAGAAAGTCGATATTTTTGTCGTCGATAATTTTTCAACGATATTTTGGTAAGTCGATAATGTGACCGTCGATAATATTTCAGTGATCCGTTTATATGATAGTGAACCTATATCTAAGTAAGGAGTGCATGCATCACTTTACACAGGTTGGAGTAGCAGACCTGTGGTGTCAATGTGAGTGGTCTCTCTGAGGAACCGGAATTCGATTTAGGCCTAGTACAACATGTAGTCACTATTAGTAATTAGCGTGATGCACCTAGTAAGCAAATATAGGGATTCAAACACTAATAAGCTCGCATATGTGACAGCTTAGGGATTAATGTACGTCTTATTACACGTTTCCTATCTAATCATAGGCAATACAGCTTGACCCGACCAGCGCCATTCTGTGGCCTAGTCTGCTTGCAGCATTAGTGAAAACCTTCAATTACACGTAGCTAAAAGCCGTTCTCCAGAGAAATAGTACACCTGTAGCAAACTGCTGCTTCTGCACGTTAGGCCTGTCAAGTTTGTAGATGGGGGTAGGTTGGATAAGCACATTCCAGGAGGCGCTGTGCAGACTCTCTGGGAGCTAGCAGAAGGGAGTCACCCTCTCGACCTTGCTATAACGAGCTGAGCTAAACTGAGGAAGCTTTGTGTTCCATATATGGTCTTTCCTTTGCACCAACCTGTACCAACTTGTATTTTTCCTTCTTAGGTAATGGTTCTGAAATGTAACCGTATATATGTGATCTGTTGATAATGTGCCAGCAGTCTTCTCGGCGAACCTCGAGGGGTTAGGTCGCGAGAGGCTCCTCTGGCAGAGTTTGTTTTGTTATAATAAACAATTGGACTTTCTACACTGCCAACTGACTGATTATTGGTAATTGGTATTAGGGCTATTTGTAAGTATAGCTCTATTGGGTTGTAATTTATTTTTCGGTACTTCAGTTGGCGACTCCGCCGGGACTCTGCGTTTGGGTCGTCCCCCTGTAATCAGAAAGGAATGGGACATTGAGAAGGGTGATCTTGATCGGGGGGAGGATCGACCGAAGAGTTTGGGGTTTGCTCTGCTCTCCCGATCAAGAAAGCCCCAGCTGCTAGTGACGCCACGCCGGAATCCTTCGGGCGTAACCCGAAAACGAACCACGTTGGTCTACAGGAGTTGGCAGTGGAAAACGCTCAATCGAACCTGAGTGCACCAGGTGAGTGATTTGTCTCGTTTTGTGTTGGATATCCTTTTGATTTGAATCTGGTATTTGGAATTTGGTGACTTCAGGTCACGGAGAACTCGAAAAGGGGGTCTGACGGGGCAGCATTGAGACTGCATGGGCAGATGCTCCTGTTTTGAATTTTGGAGAAAAACTAGAGATTAAGACCAGACGCCTTGGTGTAACTTGTGGAAAAGGTTCACACCCGGCTGGGCTGCTCTCGGAAACGTCGGCGGCTGAGATTGGGTAGCCCCCGGACAGATCTGGAGCGGTGCTTGAAAAAGTGGGCTCAGACAGAATAGTCCGGGAGGTGAACCATGAAGGTTGCCGAATGGTCCGTAGGTCATTCTGCGGTTTGAAGAAACCTGTGTGGCTATCTCTAGGCAGCCTAAGGACACGGCTGTTTTGATTTTGACTTTGGGTCTTTTGATTTCAGAGGTTTGGAAAGAGTTCTCCATAGGTGGGAGTCGACGGGCTTCACCTTTTGCTTGGAATAAGTATGTTTGTCCTTTTATGTCAATGTTAAACTGTGATCGATTTATTCGTGTGAGATTGAATCCGAGTGTAAACATGGCCATGTGTATGAGAGTGTTGTAAATAAACAACCTTTTTTTTCTTTTCAGCTAGAAGCACTTAGATTCTAAAAAGGGGCAATGCCGTGTTTTAGTAAGTTATGCTTTGGCTGTATTTGCCGAGGAGGTACAAGACTGGACGAAAGTCAGCCAGTCCCTCCAGAGGGAACCCCCAGTCATGATATGTATTGTAAGCATGGGATTGGCCCCCTCCTATTTAATTCCTTATGGAATAAGTACACCAAAGATAATGTAGAATTACAGTGGCCAAAGACAGGATCTTTTGATGAGAAAAAGATCCAGTATCTGCAAGATCGTTTGTTCGCCAGACGCAGCAGACAGGCTATGTTCGATACCCTTAATAAATGGCAGAAGGAAGCAAAAAGGAGGCGTATCAGGGCCGAAAAATTGTTAAAGATAAAGCAAGGACAAACTATAACTCAGAAAGCCATTGCTCATGATAAGAATCAGACCGAGCAAAACATTGAGTGTTTAGATAGGCAGTTCAGGTTGCAGGTCGACAAAAGTTATGTGACTCGAAACGAAGCGGAAGATGAGATAGAGGATTTATTGAATGTGCGGCCTCTCCCACCATATGCGCCTCAAACCATATACTCTGCTGTGCCTCTTCAACCAGCTACTGCCTCCCTAGCCTCCGCCCCGGAGGCCGACGTGTCTCTCATCTCCTTAGGTACTACTCGTGCCACTCCTATCTCATCGAGAGACACGGCTACACTTATCCCCGACACACGGCAACCCCCAGGAACTTCCCGAATAGTTTAGGCAGCCCCAAGTCCCATATGGACGTCTCAATCAGCTAGTGCAACCCCCGAGGATAGAGAGCGTACTCCATTAGGGGATCCTGGAGGAATAAACGCTAGACAATTATTTACGAGAGCCTTTTTGGGCTATAGTGAGAAAGAGGCTATAGCAGAACAGGCAGTTAAATGGATGCGGAAGGATGTATATACGGTAGCTGACGTGTGGAGTACCATTCGGGATCTCGAACCCGTGGTGCAGCAACATGCTTTGCATCAAATGTCCCGCTATCTTATCGATGCATGGGAACAATGCTTTCAGGAAGGAGCGGCACCTCAAATACTGTATGACATCTTCGACCGAGCTCATAAGTTCGATCTAAGTCCGGTAGAGGTGTACAAGAACGTAGAAACCTTGGTAAAATACCGAAGCAGAATGTTTGTGAAATGTCCCAACTGGGATTTTCAGCATCCCATGAGGGAAGTGCATTCTATTTTTCATCCTGAAGTGCCTGAAATGCGCGATGATAATAACCAGGTTACAAGACCGCGAGTAGACGCACGGTTCCAGGAACAATGGGTATATACACCATAGAAACGAAGCGAGGTCCTTGCTTTAAAATCGCAGCTGCCTGACCCTCGTAAGAACCCCACCGCTTACTATAAAGAACTAACTGAAGCTGCAGCCTCGGCTGTAATGACTTTGGCAGATGTTGAACTATTCTTTGGGTTATTGGTCGCTGTAGATATATGGCAACAGGTCCATGACACCGATCACGCAGCAGAATTACGAGGAACTTGGAACGAGCTAAAAGACTGGGACCGAGATCGCAAACCCAGAGATAAGCCTAGAAAAAAAATTACTACTCTTCCAGCAAAGATAATTGCTTACATGCACACATTGATTCCCCCCGTAAAGTCGACTGGGATAAATTGACAGCTTGTAGACAGAAGAAAGACGAAAGTGTTTCTGATTTTTTTACTCGGTTCGAAGGAACCTTCATTGATTTTAGCGGACAGGACCTAGCCACAGAAGGAGGAGTCCGGTTTTTCATGAATAGGTTTGTGACCAACTTGATACCTGAAATCTCTGCTCAGTTACAAGCTGCTGAAAGTACCTGGACTACCTCTACTCCCTACGTGATATTGAGCATGGCCCAATATTATGAGCACAGGGAAAATGAGAGTAAGGATAAAGTAGAGATAAAGGCCAAGGATCTCAAGACCCGAGTATTGCTACAGCAAGTCGTTCGAGGACAAGGAGGAGGGAGAGGAGTCCGAGGGCCAGTATCAAGAAGGGTGGGGACAGGCAGAGGCGCAGACGCGGACCAGCCGTTAGGGGTAAATCAGTGTGCTTATTGTAAACAGGAAGGACATTGGAAAGCTCAGTGTCCGTTACTCCTTGCCCAGAACGGAGCAGTTCGAGGACGAGGATGTGGGCGAGGTGGCCCAGACCGGAGTGATATGCGTAGGGAAGAAGCGGCTCAGGGTAAGCCTGAACGGAACCACTTTGACAACCCTCAAGGTAGGCAATACTATAATGAGGATTATGCATTTGGAGATCAGGATGGATATGTTCATCCATAGGACAGCCAGGGACAGAGTAGGGTCCAAGTGTCGATCCCAGTCAATCAACAAGGACCCTATGTGAGAGGGCAATTGATGGGGACTTCTGAGAATTTTCTAATTGACACGGGAGCAATGAATAGTTCTGTTGCTTGATCGTTGGTTCCAGGGGCGGCTCTGTCCGGGCAAAATGACGTATCTGTGGGATTTTCAGGAGTTCCGGTGGTAAGCCCCATCTCTAAACCCCTCCCCTTCACTATTGGTCCGGTTACTATTGATTCACCTTTTCTGTTGATTTCACATTGTGGTGACAACCTATCGGGTTTGGATATGTTGAAAAAATTGAATGCTAAAATATATTGCTCCCCAGACGGTGTTTATTTAACGATGCAATCCCATACTGACAATATGAAACAATATTTTTCTAAAAATTAACCTCTTCCCCCTGAATTTGATACCATCCCCACTGCGTCATGGGCAACAGGAGATGCGGATGTTGGCACACTAGACATCCTACCCGTCCATATTACACTAAAACCTGGTGCGAAATTACCACGTATACCTCAGTACAAAATTTCGCCGGCGAGCAAGCGAGCTTTGCTCACAATTATTCAAGATTTAATTGACAAAGGGGTGGTTGAAGAAACAGCTTCAAACATTTGTAACAGTCCTATTTTGCCGATTTTGAAGAAAAGTTTGGATTCTGGATTCCCGGGAAGTATTGATGCATATCGTTTTGTGATAGACCTGTGGGAGGGTAATAAGATTGTGGTGCTCCAGTACTCTGTGGTGACTGATATTACCACCATACTCACAATGATCCCACCTACTGCCCAATATTTTTCGGTCATTGATCTGAAGAACGCCTTCTTCAGTATCCCTATCCACCCTGATAGCCGGCAGATCTTCGGCTTACCATTATCTGGCCGAAGCTTCAGATTCTGTTGTGCACCTCAAGGCTATACTGAAAGTCCGAGCATCTATAGTCAGGCCCTTAAGACCCTGTTAGACGATTTAGTCTTGCCCACAGGCAGCGTGCTCTTGCAATATGTGGACGACTTGTTGATAGCGTCCGACACTGAGGAAGGTTGTAAGGATGCCACTGTTAAATTGCTGCACCATCTGGCGGCGAAGGGTAATAAGGTGTCCCTGTCTAAGTTTCAATACTGTCGACAGGAGGTGACCTACTTAGGTCATCTACTGTCGAAGGAGGGTAGGCGTTTGACTCCTGAGCGTATTACTACCATTTCTAAGATGTCTGTCCCTTGCACCCAACGTGAAGTTCGTGCTTTTCTTGGCATCACCTCTTACAGTTGCCAATGGATACCTAATTTTTCTCTTCTTGCTAAACCTTTGTTGCATTTAACCACTAAAGATGTGCATGAACCCCTCCCTTGGACGAACGAATGTCAACATTCTTTTGACTCTTTGAAATCTGCTCTTTGTTCTGCACCCGTCTTGGGTACTCCTGATTACCGTAAACCTTTTGTACTATACGTGCATGAGGTCGACGGTTGCCAGTTTTCACGCAAGGATTTTGTGGTAAGCAAAGACCTTGTGCTTATTTTTCAGCCACATTGGATAATGTTGCCAGAGCACTTCCTAGCAGTATGAGGGCCACTGCGGCTGTTGCGGTGGCCATCTGGCAGTCGGAGGGGCCCGTTCTAAATTCCAATTTAACAGTGATGGTGCCACATGCGGTGGATGCATTGTTAAATAAAACTAAGACACAGCATCTCACGAGTGCATGCCTCACTGGTTATGAATTGACACTGTTTGCTCCACATATTACGATTATGCGATGTGCCACGTTAAACCCTGCCACATTGCTACCACTCCCTTCGAGTGAAATTGCAAATGATGTACATGATTGCATAGTCCGAACTGAAAAAGAAACGAAGGGTAGAATTGACCTCACTGACATTCCTCTATCTGACCCTCAAGGGGAGTTATATGTGGATGAGTCCTGTTTCAAGTTGGCAGATGGCACAACGACAGCTGCATATGCAATCACCACACTAAGAACAGTAGTTGAAACATCTCGAGTTCCCCATCGATCAGCCCAAGCCGCTGAACTGGTGGCATTATTACGAGCCTGTGAATTAAGTGAGGGACTCGAGGGCAACATCTACACAGACAGCCAATACGCCTTTGGCGTGGCCCATAGCTTTGGGCGGCTGTGGAGGGAACGGGGTTTCCTCACCTCTCATGGCCAGAAAATACAGAATGGTCTCTTGGTGTTAGGATTACTTGATGCCCTAACCTTGCCCAAAAAGCTAGCCATAGTAAAATGCAGTGCCCATAAAGCAGTAGTGGACGAAGTGTGCAAGGGGAATGCTTTTGCTGATCAGGTTGCTAAGCAGACAGCTCAGTCCACAATATCGACTATGCTCGTAAACTCTTCCGCAAGGTGGGTGGAGGAATCTGATTTGTTTGATAATACCATAGAGAGCATGAAAGCAATACAGAAAGAAGCCACCCTAGTTGAATTGGTGCGATGGGAGCAGGAAGTGGGAAGATTAGATGAAAGTAGTTGTTGGGTCGATTTGACAGAGAGGCAAAGATGGCTGTTACCCAATGCTTTGGTACAAGCAGTTGTAACTATGGCTCACGCTCCAGCCCATATTTCAGATAAAGGAATTTGTGCTTTATTGGACCCAGTATGGAATAACTCCAACATTAAAAGGACGGCTGTCCGGTTAGTTCAATATTGTATGGTCTGTTTGCAACACAATCCGGGAAAGGGAGAAAGTGTTTTGAGTGGAAGCTTTGCACCCCCAACTTTACCGTTTGAGGTACTCCAGATGGATTATATCCACATGGAGTACGTCAACAACTTAAAGTATGTTGTGGTAGTGGTTTGTGCATTTAGTAAATGGGTTGAGGCTTACCAGACTAAGGAAAATACTGCTTGGGCCCCAGCAAAGGCTCTTATCAAGGAATTTATCCCTAGATATGGATTGCCCCATTTGATTTGGTCAGACAACGGGGGACATTTTCATGGGGCCCTTGTTAGACACATCTGTGATGGGTTACAAATACGACAGAAATTCCATGCAGCTCGACAGCCCCAGTCAGCAGGATTAGTGGAAAAGTACAACGGGATATTGAAGCTTAAAATGGCTAAAATCCAAGAGAGTACTGGTTTAAAGTGGACTGACACCCTACCCTTGGCTCTCATGTCATTACGAGTTACCCCTCATTCACGTTCTTGTCTCTCCCCCTATGAAGTTATTTTCGGGAGGCCAGCTAACATATATCCTATGTTGATTGATTACTTGTATACCTTGACTAAAGACCTCCGTTCTATTCATCAGCAGGTAGCATCTGTACTGCAGCCTCTGCCAGAGGGCCCCGGACATCGATTGGCACCTGGCCAGTGGGTGCTAGTCAAGAAGTACGAGCGGGACACCAGCCTGGCCCTGAGGTGGTCTAAACCTCATCAAGTCCTGCTTGCTACGCTGACGGCTGTAAAGGTGGATGGGAAGAAACACTGGATCCATGTGTCCCATCTGAAACGGCTGCCACTCCCGCTTCCTTATGATCAGCAGCACTCTGGTGGAATTTTGATCCAGGTAACTGAGAGAGCCACTGCATTTGTTCCTTTTTCCGACGCCTGTGAAACAGAACAAAGGCAAAAAGAAGGAGTGACGGGATCGGGCAAACCGGTCCGAGTTGAATCGGCAATTGCCCTTAATCCTGTCACTGATATCCCAGTGAGCGGAGGCTCCGATGAAGGGAAAGTACCTTCTTTGCTATTTCCTGATTAAGAAGTTCCGGGTCCTGTGCGATACAACCTATGGCCAAGAAAACATCACGGTGCCTCAGACACCACAGCTAGGAAATAAGGAAAGACTTGAATAGAAAGGGTTTGCTAGATTTCAAGTCTGAGGTACTGAGCGAGACACTGGACTGAAAACGTTGAGAGCTGGAACTTTGTTGTTGTGCTCTGTTCAGAAAGAAAGACTAACACATGTGAACGGCCAGGTTGTACAACGGATTGCCTTGACAACAACGTTTTGTTTTCTTGAGATGAATGATAGGAGTCTGCCTGTGAGACTCCAAACGGACACAGGAAGAAGAACCCTCTGGCAGGAAGGACTGCTGTGCCCGAGTTTAGTTTTGGACTTTTAGCTAGGAATGTACCCTTTTGGTCGTATTGTACTCGAAGAAGAACGTCCTTTTGCACCACAATATTTGCCATTTTATGAGCCAATGTTTTCTGCGTGGACCATGCGTGTGAAAATAGCTTTTGTGTTAGTAATAGCAGTTATATTAGCCATCTTTATGAGTGTATTCGTATATTTAGAGTTTAAGTATCCTATGCAAGCGATGATGCCCTCTACCATTCCCCCACCTGAGCACGTGATGTTGACCTTAGCACCGCATGAGGAAAGACACCGCCAGACTTATGCAAAGAATGTATTCGTAGAAATGCTCCAACAAACCCATAGTACCACTAATATGACCGATTGTTGGGTTTGTGGGCTCTTGCCATCAGTTATGCATAAACACGACTTATTTCTCTCTCTGCCCTTATCATATTTAGGTAGCTGTGAAGCGTGGTTTCAAATGTTCTCTGCCATGTATAACCATTATGTGGAAAACCCCAAACAATGTTCAGAAAAAGATTATAACATGATTCTAGCCTACATTGAAACACACCAGGGATTCGATCCAGCAGGAAATGGGGGGGAGGGATCACTGGACCCAGATGCTTGTATGAATTTGTATACTGCTAATGAAAACAGTACTTGGTTGAAAGATGAACTTTACGATTTTGCCAGTTTTAATCATTCTGAGTATTTTCAGCAGTTTGTCACCAGGAATGCCACTAGTGAGCGCATTATGCCCGTCCCTATTTTGAATACCTCCTCCGATTTGTGTGTGCAGGGAATTGGTCATGATCAAGTCCGGAATAGTATTTGCAATTATACTTATAGAATGAAAATCTTCAGTAGCCCTCCACTGTTGACACCATCAAACGTGTATTTTGTATGTGGGGAAAACGCTTACACTTGGTTACCACGGGGATGGGCGGGGAAGTGCTATCTGTCTTTCTTGTACCCCCCCTGTATACATAGCACCATCAGATTACCATAAAACCCACCAACTTCATAGACCAAAAGTGGTTTCCAATAGACAGAGAAGACAGCTCGGAATGACTGAAATTGCCAAACTGACACCTCTTTACAACAGTTCACAGATTTTAGTAAAGGATTGGTCCCTTTCTGGGGGCCGATATCCAATAGCAGAGAAATAAGACGATTGTCCAGAATAGTAGAGAATGTCATTAACATCACTACTGATATTATGACCAATATTACTGTAGAGCTTCAGGCTACGAGGCTCGTTTCGCTCCATAACCGGATGGTTCTTGAAGTTATCTTGACCGAACGAGGAGGAGCATGCCGAGTGATCGGCAGCTCCTGCTGTGTGTATATTCCAGACTCCGGCCCCACGGTAGGTACTGTAGACCCAGCCCTGATGAATAAGTGCCGGTGCTAAGCACCGGAAAGCACCGGCACAAAATAAGCACTGACCATATATTAGGGACTTATAAGGGTACCCCAGAATCCAATCTGGAGTGTAACTAAAGTACATGAACAACCAATTTATAGAGAAAGCAGTTAGACTGGGGTCCTGATTAGCAGGATTCTAGTCAAACTAAGTCGAAAACTAGCAAAACACCAGGAAAAAAGTGGGGGTAGCCATGCAGTCAGATTCCACCTTCCTACATACCCCCCCAACGAAAGGAGATAAGGATAACCTTGTCAAGTTGAGCCTTTTTTGACTAAGTGGCCATATAAGGAAGATCCTACGATAGCATGGATACCCCCTGTCTTATGGTCCACTAAGCAGTTCCTACCCTTAAGGTTATTGAGTTTTCCCCAAAAGTTGGGATTACTACCTGTAGTGTGTTTTGGCAAAGTAAAAGGCTGGTGGGGTGTCTGAGTAGAGTAGTGAGGCCCTAATAAAGTTGGTCTCAGGTTCCTCAGCTCACTGGTCACCATGGATGCCTTTCTTTCCATGACTGAGTTGTATCTGGCCCTAAGGTTCAACCTCTGGCTGCCTACAGCTGGGGGTTGGGTCCCTTTGTTTGGAACACTGGAGGGACATGGTAGGTTTGGAACCACTTGGTCCCAGGTTGGCCTTTGTCCAACACAGTCCATCTGGGAGAGTTCCCTATACAATGGTAAAAGGGATCCCTCAGTGTGTTGAGGAATTTTCACCTGGCTAGGGCTACTAGACTGGGTGCCCCTAATCTGTGAATAAGGGGGTTCCCCTGGACAGTTGACCCGTAGGGGTCTACTGACCTCTCTGACATCTGCAGCCCTAGGCTTATTGAGGTAGGGTAGAGAGGGGCAGGATACCTGTTCCAGACAGGGTACCACCTTTGAAGGGTCCCCTGCCCTTAGGGGTATTTCCAGGCCAGGCCTGACCACCTCTGGGGCAGTTCCTTCACTAGGGGTAGGATCAGTTCCCTGAGGAAGCTGACCCTTACCTATAGTCTGGGGGGGAGAAGACATTTTTTCAACCCTTCTGCTCTCTGGTGGAGTAGAGTGGGCCATTCTTTCAGGCTCCACCACTCCAAAATTTCCCTGGGGTTGGGCTGAGGCCCTAACAGCCCCACCAACTCTCTCAGGGAGGCCTAACATTCTTAAATGGGCCTGGTATTCAACTTCAGCCCAAGCTAAAACCTCCAGATCATTGCCCAACAGGCAATATACAGGCATGTTTGGGGGCACTGCACTCTCTTTGGGACAGTGACCCCCTCCTCAACATAGATTGACTATGTCCATGGGATGATCTGTCCTGATACCATCAAAGTTGGTCACCTGGTACTTAAACTCAGGTAAAAGCTGTTGATTGGGTACTAGTTTCCCTGTCACTATGGTGACACTAGCCCCTGTATCCTTAAGGGCCACAGATTTCTGACCATTTATTAGTGGTTCCTGTCTGTACCTGCCAAAGGAATTGGGACTGACAATAAAAGTGGCAAATCCCATGCCACCATCGCAGAGTGAGGAGGCTTGTGAGGGGGACCTTTCTAAACCATGGGCCACCTCAGTTCCCCATGAGAACCCACCTATCTTTTTGGGTGCACTACTACCACCTGGGGGATTACTACTTATAGTACCAGGAGGAGTGGTAGTATTGCTTGGAGGAAAATGTTCCTTATTGCTGACCCTATGGCAACTGGAATCCTTTTTCCAGTGGCCAGGCTTCTTACAGACATAGCAATAAGGTTTCTTTTCAGGGGAGTAAGAAGTTTAAGACCCACCATCAGAAGAGAACTTTTGGGGCCCTTTAGTGGATTTATCTTTTGATTTATCCCCACCTTTCTCTTGGTTCTTGGAAAAATCTTTCTTCTGGTCACCACCCAGATTATTTGGCTTAACTCTGGTTCTGACCCATTTGTCTGCCTTCTTTCCCAATTCTTGGGGAGAGGTTAGATCAGAGTCCACCAGGTACTGGTCTAAAATCTGGTTTTGACAATTATTAAATATCTGCTCCCTCCTAATCAAATTGTACAATCATAAAAAGTTATGCACCTTGCTGCCATGTGTCCAACCTTCCAGAGCCTTAGTAGCGCAATCTACAAAGTCAACCCAGTCTTGAGTCTGTGCCTTTTGGGTATCTCTGAACGTAATCCTGTATTGCTCAGTGGTTAAGCCAAACCCATCAATCAGAGCACTCTTCAAGACTTTGTAATTACCAGCATCCTCTTCTCCAACAGTGAGGAGCTTGTCTCTACCATTGTCTGCAAAGGAAAGCCACAAGATTGTTGCCCACTGCTCCTGAAGGACTATCTGTACTTTGCAGGCCCTCTCAAGTGCAGTTATCCATTTGTGGATGACATCCCCACTCTAATAGGGAGGGACAATCTTGTTCATGTTCCTATGGTCATGAGTATGTTCTCTACCTCTAGGGACACTGTTGCTGCCACCATCGGGGTCTAGCCCCAACTTTTATGAAGCTCTCTGAAGCTCCAGGGATTCCCTATCTAAGGCCATCTGCTCTCTCTTGATTCTAAGCTTAGCTTTTTCAAACTCAAGCAGTCTGCACTTCTTATCGTAAGAGGACTACCTTTTATGAGAAACAGAGGTCCTATGAGAGACAGAGGTCCCTCAGATGTACCAGAATGGCCAGATTCCTGAGAAGGAGATCTTGATCTTCTTGGTAAACTGTGAACTCTTCCTAGTGAAGTGAAGAGGGGACCACTGAGATCTTCTTCTTCATCCACGGGGAGAATTGGATTGTTCAGGTTTGAATCATTCTGATTATCTTGGTCAGCATTAGAGTCCAGATCATGAACGTTTTCACTTCCTGGCCATTCCTCTTCTACTGTCCTACCCACCTTGCCTGTCTCATCAGACCCTGAGATCTTTCTGAGATCATCTAAAAGCAAAGCCTTTATGAGGCGTTAAGTGTTTGGGGTTTTCCCTGTCTTCAGATTTCTAGATGCACACATATTTCTCAATTCCTGAAATGAGAGATGGTCATACTTTAAAAGCAAGGAGCCACTGTCTTCTGCCTTAGAAGACATACTAGTGTTATGTGGTGTAGGCACCTACCTAACCTAGTGGGAGCTAAACTATCTTGAGTTGGAGAAAGGGTGTGCTAGACCCTTAAAATACCCAACTCTAAGTTCAGAAGAATTTACTTTATTCTCGACTTGATTTATATGTACCTAATACCTTTAGTGGTGTTCATTTAGTCACTCAATGAGAGTATCTGGTAAAACAATAGAAGCTTGAATCTCAACCGCTGCACACCAATGTGAGAAGTTGGTCTGGTATATGCTGACCACTAGGTAGAGTAGGCACCTTGTACCAGTCCAAACAACCCTTATTGATGATAAGATTAAAACAACCTTTATTGAAAGCTATCCTAGTGGTATCTATGGAGAGCAGCCTTCAGGCTAAGTCTCGAAGGAATGTAAAGCAGCTTGTTTTACCAGTCTATAACTTCCTGAATGACCAAATGAAAGTAGAATCAGACAGAGAATATATAAAATATACGTATTTATTACTAATCACTCTCTACTGACCTCTTTATGGGATTAGAGAACAAAGCACACAATATTAAATCACTAGAACAACAGTAAACAGCTCAATACACAGTTAGCTCCAGGGGGAGACCAAACCGTATACTAACAAAGTTGTATTTAAACCACGACTTGACTAGACACAGTGCCTAGAGCACGCAGAATCGCTGGAACCACAGGGAAACACCCAAGGTAGTGACACAGGGGGCCCACGAGGGACGGGTGCAGTGTGAGAACACAGCCGCGAGCTCCGTACAACTCTAAGCGAAAGTCGCATTGGAATTTTAAAGTTTAAGGACACTTAGGAGAGGACTTTGAGCAAACCCTTTTAAACATAGAAGGTTTTAAGCCCAGCACCCATGTAAGCACTGGAGTAGGGAAACTGGGTGCATAGGTGTCAAATGTTGTCGGGAATCTTCGTCGTTTTCAATGGCGTGACACTGCAAAGTGCTGCTGCCGTGAAGAGGAAAAGTGTCCGGTGTGATCCATGCCTGGATTAAAGCTGAAGAGAAACTGAAAGCAGAGGGGACAGAGTCTGGGTCACTTGCCAGTGGCCAGGGGCTCAGTAGACGAATGCCCACTGACATCTAGTGCTCCAGGAGGTGAGAAGAGGTGAAGCTTGACTCTGCAGCCACGGGGATCAGGAGACATTGAGGATGACCAAAGTCCGCAGGCGAGTTGTCCCACGAAGGTCAGTGTCCGGATTGAACACCAACAAGCCTTGGCAACTGCAACCCAAGGGGTCAAAAAAAAAGATGCTTCAGTGAGGAACATCAAGGTCCTGGTGACTCCCCAAGAGATGGAGAGTCATGGCACACCTGATGCAACCTGAAAAGCCCACTGAAAGTAAAATTTGCCTTCACAGGGACCCACAGGCCAACGGACCAGGGATCGTAAAGGTACCTCGAGAGGAATCACTAAATACTAGCCCACGGAACACTCGAGGAGTGTAGGCCTGTAATCTTCGTTGGAATCACTGCTCGGGGTCTGAACTACAAGTAGCCCAAAGCACAGCTGCAGGGGTTGCCGGAAAACAGATGCTTCTGCAAATGTACAAGGTGCCCAGGGGTTCGGGTTGCACTGACCCCAAAAGGGATAAGGATCTCAGGTTTGCTGAGCACACTAGTCGACTTCGTGGACGCTTGGAAACCCATCTCCTCTGTTGCAAAAGTCTTCAGAGTCCTCAGGAGCTTCGGAGATGCAAACAGGTCAGATGCGTCTTTGGTGCCTGCTTAGCAGGGGAGTAAGTCCTTTACTCCAAGGTAGATTCTTCAGTCATCTAGCGCAGTGTAGATTGTTGAAGTACTTGGATTCTGTAGCAGAGTTTTGTCCAGGTAAATCTAAAGTCCTGTAGCCAGAGATTCCTACTTTATACCCAAGGAAGGTGTGGGACAAACTCTGGGGACCCACCTATGGGAGAGTCAGGACAGAGGGGTGGCTACACCCATGTCCGTTGTCCAGTTTCGTGCTAAAGCAGGAGCAAATGGCTCCTGCAACCGGTTTGAGCTGGACTATGCTCAGGGACACCAAATATGCCCCCAGTGCAGACAATGTCAGCCTCCCATGCCAGAGTTTCAGCAGCAGGAGTGCAGACATTAAGGCACTCTCAGAGTGCACCCATCCAGCCCCAATACACTAAAGCCTATCTGGGAAGTGGTTACACCTCCCTGTGACAGGAAACCTATTGTCCAGCCTCCCATGCCAGCAGCAGGAGGGCAGATGCGTGTCTGTGGCTGGCAGCCTCCATCTTGTGATGCCAGGGTTCTGTAAAGCTGGTACCGGGTGTACAGGTGTAGTAATATTTCTTTCTCTAGGGGTATTAAATCATACCTCCCACACCAGTTACAGGTGTGGAGGTATGATTCCAAGGTGTTTGACACCAAACACAACATGTTTCTTTGCATCCGTTTTAAAGTTAGCATTTACCGCAAGCTTATAATGCACTTAAGAGTATATGGTATGGCTGCATCACAGAACAACCCTGGAGAATAGATTCCGAAGGATGCAGAGAGGCTCTGCTCATGCATGGGCACTGTGAAAAAGTGCCCTTTTCTTGCATGGTATGCCCCCACTTTTTTGCTGAATTGCTAATGTGCTTTGACTGAGCTCCTGCCAACCAGGTACCCAGGGCCTGTGTTCCTTCCCTAAAACAGCATTGAAGCCTAAACCCAATTGGCATTTCTGGCCATGCCAGCCCCTGGTAAATGGTACCATAGGTTCCCAGGGCACTGTGACCATAGAAGGCCCCTAAGGGCTGCAGCACTTAGTGTGCTGCCCTTAGAGGCCCTGTACCCTGACACACACACACTGCCTTTGCAGGCTGAGTGTCTTGGTGCATAACCAAACAAAGAGTCAACATGGCTGTGTGCCATGCCCACAAAACCACTGCCCTGGCATACATCAGTCACCCCTATAGTGGGTGCCCTATGCCAGTGGTGATGGTACAGGTGCCTAAGCCCTGTACCCTCACAGTGCCCAGGTCCATTCCTGGGCCCTGTGAGTGCAGTGTTGCTATTAAGAGTATATGGTGCTGGGAGGTTGTCATCATGAACTCCACAGCACCATTATGGCTACACTGAAGACTGCGAAGTTTGGTATCCAGCTTCGCATCACATTAAACCCACACTGATGCCAGTGTGGGGTTTAATGTAAAATGCACAACAGAGGGCATCTTAGAGATGCTCCCTGAAACTCAACCAACTCCCAGTGACCTGACTGAGTGGCTGCCAAGGCTGCCACCCCCAGACATGTTTCTGGACCCCTGGGTCGAGAGATTGCCGCTCTTGGGGGCATGAAACAATGCACATCCTGGGATGAGGTGCCAAGCCTCCTCCCCAAGGATGGGCAACATTCACAAAGGAGAAGCTTCAAAGGTATACCGCCTTATTGAGCCTCTCCAGACCACTTGCTTTACTCAGCATCTGGTCCCCACTGGTTCTACCCCCCACTTTGGCCGGGAGACCCGGCGGGAAAAACAAATGAGGAAGAGGAGTGTGCTCACCTCTGGCAACTTCACCCCTACGGTGGCGCAGGCGAGGTGAAGCACAACCTCGATTCCCTGACATCTTGAGTATGGGGGAATCCAGCCAAACAGGGACAGGCTCCGGCCCCCTCCCACTGGAGAGTGGCAGAATAGGGTGTGTACCCACCCCAGGAAAGGGACCCATTGGTCCCTGCCCTTTACCTACCTATAACACCCCTAAATTTAGTATTTAGGGGCACCCTGAACATTCCTTCCTCAGATCCAGCAACCAAAAGAAAAGAAGAGAAGAAGAAGGACTAGAAGCTGTGCAGAGCTAACAAGAGGACGACGCCCACTGACTTCGCCCCAGCCCTACAGGCCTGTCTCCCCTCGAACCTGCTCCTGCTCCTGCAAAACCCCAGCCTGTCCAGAAGCCAGCAACCTAAAAAACCATGGAGGACCTGCCTGCCTTCACTTTAAGGACTGTTTCTCCCGTGAATTCCGGACGTGTTTAAACTGCAGCTTCTGGTGGCAGCCAGAAACCGCGAATCCAGCCCACTCTGCACCTGCCGAAACCGGCCCGAGCTTGCGGAAAAACACCACGAGGAGGTCCCCTCGGTGATCCTGACCCGAGATCCGGTGACCCCTGACCTGCCTCAAGCCTCCAGATGACGCCTGCAGCCTCAATCCTGAGGACCAACACAACCACGACCAGAGCGGTAAGAAAATCCGACGTCTCAAGGCACCCCTGCACCTGTTGCCCCACGGCCTTGTGTGCCCAATCCAGCGGTACCTAACCAACCCTACTCACCCCTCAAAGTGGTGGGTGCTCCTGGAAGATCCTCATCCCCGAGCCTGCAGTGCTTCTTTGTCCCAGAGAATCTCCATTGAAATGAAAAGGCACCGGACCTCAAAACAGCACTCTGCACCCTGGTGCCCCTTTTGTGCTAACTTGGTCCCCAACTCTCCCTGAGCTTAACCCTAGGAGCTTTGCTCTCACAACCCTGTGGCCAGCTTGCCAGCAGCCAACAACTGGAGTACCCCTATCCTCCATAGGATAACATTGGGCCTCAACACTCTGCACCCGGCCGCCCGAGTGCTGCTGAAGGTGCAACAACAGTGCATCACTGACCCTGGGAGACCCCTGAGTCTTACCCCAGAACCCTAACTCCAAAGACCGATTACATACCTGGAAACAGATAACCTCTTTTTCATCATAGAATAACAGTGACACTTTTTCTCCCAAAAGGTTTGTGTCGATTTTTGAAAACTGAAAATATTGCTTAAAAATCAGCCAAACAACCAAAATCCATTTTCTCAACTGTTTTCAGGAAATGTCCCAGAGCTGAATCTAGGTATCCAGCACTGATTAAGAAAAAGTATTGTTAACATAACTTACCTGCTAGGTGAATTTTCTCGCATAAGGTAACATTTGTGATTCTATGTGAAAAAGTTGAAAAGTGTCAACTTTTGAAAAGCAATAATATTCTTTAAAAATTGTACTGCTAACTAAAACGCATTTACTCACCTGTTTTCAGGAAATGTCCCAGGGCTGGACCTGGGATCCAGCCCTGTGTTAGCAAAAGTAATCTGAAAAGTAATTAACTGCATTTTACTTAATAAGCCCATTCATTCGAATGTACTATACCTGCAAAATGTTGCAAACTGCTTACTTAAAACTGTAACCAAAACCAGTACAAGTTATACTACCATTTTGAACTGTGTTCACACAAGTAACTTACTACTGCAAAGTATTTTTATGCTTACCTTTGCCAGGCTTGCTTGGTTCTAGAAATAAACGACAGTATATTATATAAAAAACATTGGCCTAGAGTTCAGTTCTTGAGTGTGTGAATTAATTTGCTGACTGAGTGTGTACATCAAATCCTTAACACTGTCCTCTGATACGGCCTTACTGCTCGACCAAGCTACCACTTTAGAGAGTATGGTTCTATCTAACTTTAACCTCTGCCAAACCTGTGGAGACCCTTGGACTTTATACACATTGTACCTCCCTTTGGTGCAGCATACATAGAGCCAGTTTCTTGTAGGCACCTTCTCACATAAAACCCAGTACCGTGCCTTCAGAATTGATAAGGCCTTCCATAGGGGTGACTGATAGGTTTATATGTGCAGTGATAAGGTGGATATAGTAAACCTATATCTAAGTAAGGGGGCATGCACCACTTTATATAGGTTGCAGTAGCAGATCTGTGGTGTCAATTTGAGTGGTCTTTCAGGGGTGGCATAATACATGCTGCAGCCCCTGGGAAGCCTCTGGGGCACCTATGCTCTAGCTATATAGTATACCATATACCAGGGACTTATAAGGGTACCCCAGAATCCAAATCCAATTTGAAGTGTACCTAAAGTACATGAACAACCAATTTAGGGAGAAAGCAGGTAGACTGGGGTCCTGATTAGCAGGATCCCAGTCAAACTAAGTCAAAAACCAGCAAAACACCAGGAAATAAGTGGGGGTAACCATGTAGTCAGATTCCACCTTCCTGCAGACAGGCCCAAGGACTTGGCCGTAGCCCGTGAGTCCTTAAAACGCTCCAATCTGCTTTATTGACAAAAAGGCAATGTCATCAAAGGGCATGTCCATCAGAGTGTTCTGGACATCCCCTGAGAAACCAATTGTCCTCAGCCAGGCATGGCGCTGAAGCGCCAGCATCATAGAAATCGCCCTGCCCAGCGAGTCGGCGGATGAAGCCCACAATGAATGGTGAACTTAGCTCTGTCTCTCTCAGCTGCTATAGCTTGGAAGAGTACTGACTGTGCCTCCTCCGGACAGTTGGGCAGCACCTGCACAACCATGTCCCACACAGAGTGGGAATAACAGCCCAAGAGGCATGTGCTGTTCACCAACCACAGCCCTAAGCTGGCAGATGAAAACAGCTTCTTGCCAAGCTGCTGCAGCATCTAGGATTCCCTATCCAGACGTGTGGTAGGGAACAAGCTCTAGGAAGCAGATGCTTGGACGACCAAGCTCTCAGGAGTGGGGTGTTGGGAGAGAAAGAGGGTGTCGCCCAGAGCCGGGTGATGGCGGCAGGCCACGTTCCTTTCCACAGGAGCCCCTGTGTTGGGCCTGGATCAAGTGCCCAAAAGAACGTCCGAAAGTGCGTCATTAAAAGGCGGCAAGAGCTCCAAAGATGTTGCCGCCGGCTGAAGCACTTTTGTCAGGAGGTTAGGCCTGATGGCCACTGTAGGGAGTTTGAGGTGGAGGGCCTCAGCCACCCTACGCAACACTACTGCGTAACTGGCTCCCTCCTCCGTAGCCACGGTAGGAGAAGATAGCATGCCAAGGTCAGGTGAGGTGTCAAGACCACTGGCATAACCCAGGTCCTCTGCCCAGTCTGGATCATAGTCACACTGCTGTGTGAGAGGGTCCTCAGACCCCTCCCAGTCCTCCGCTTCCTCTGAAGCCTGCGAAACATAGGGGTCAAAAGGCCCCATCGGCTGTGGAATTGGCATCGAGCGAAGCCAATCCGGCGCTGTGTCCTGGTCAGGACTGAAACTGGGGTCGACTTCGTCTGTAGCACCGTACGACATCGGAGGTGGTGCCGGAGGAGGGGTTGACACCGGTGGAGGTGTTATGAGGTCAACCGGTGTCATCAGGGATCTGAGCCCGGATCCAGGGGGGTACTGCGACACTGGGGCCAAAGCCGTTGGCGATGGAAGGGCAGGATCCCCAGTCAGGCCCACAAGGCCTGTAGGCGCACCGGCAGGGCCAGACAGCCAAAGAGTCGGGCCATGGCAGCAAGTAACCTTTGCACCTGAGCAGGCATCACTAATGGACCGGGAAAGGGCAGGTAGGGTAGCGGCGACACCGCAGGCTCTGCCGGAGCCGCTGGGGTGGCACCACCCACACCCTCAGCCACATCATCGGACAGGCGAGGGGAAGTTAAAGAGCGACAACGCTTCTTCGACTTCTTCTTGGAATGCTTCGACTTACCTGACACTGAGTGTGAAATCTTAGATCCAGAAGAACAATGGTGACGGCTCCGTGACTGGTCCCTCAACCTCCCATGGGACCGGGACCATGAGCGACGCGGAGCCGACTGCCGGACTTCCAGCAACTTTCGGGATCGCTCCCGCAAAGTCTTCGGCGCTATGGCCCGGCAGTCGGGGCAAGACTTCGAGTCATGGTTGCTCCCCAGGTAGTAGAGACACATGCAATGTGGGTCCGTCACCGACATCATGCGGTGACATTCCCCACAGTTCTTAAAGGCGGGCATCCCTACGACACCAGGAGACGATCAACTCAAAAGAATTGAGACAAAAGGCCAAGAACTGACGTCAGCGCATGAGGGCGGCGTCTAAGTAGCTGCCACAACGTCATCCTGGTGATCATGATGCCTATGAGGACGTGGCTGAATCTGTAAAGCCTCCCTTTGAACTTTTTTCTGTATTTCTCCTTCCATGCTTTACCCTGTGTTTTTGTCTCCTCTTCATCATGTTGTAAAGGGCTCCGATACCCTCGGGTCTGGCTAGCGCTATAGAAAACTTCCATATAAATAATAAATAAATAAATCCTACGTGCAGGGGTACTGCTAATGAAAACTTTCCGGATTCAGTCTGACGCCTGGTGGTAATTCTAATTTAAGGAATCTATCACTACGTGTTTGTTTCTGATACAGTTTTACTGCCATCCTGATGAGACGTACAAAAGACACCCACCAAGGGAGACAATAGAATCCTGCATGTGATTTTGCTGCTATATCTTTTGTTAGTCCTTGATGGTTTGTTCCATGTTGTGCCTATGGTACGTCATGGTCTGCTCCATTAAGAATGTCTGTACTTAAGTGGGAAGCAGTAAAGTCAGTTGTTGTGTTGATTCTATATGACACAGCTGTGTCTGGAATTTTTCGTTTACAATAAACGTTACTTTGCATTCATCATCTCCAGAGTTCTTCCTTACATACCAGACTTTATAATGGTGACGACTGGTTATCGCACTCACTGATTCCTGGTGAAAACTTCAACAAGTTTTGACTCTGGATTTTATTCTCGTAGTCTGTTCTACCTCTAAGGTATTGTCTACTTCTTCCCAGTAAATGGTTCTATTTTCCCTTGATAGTATTTACTTTACATGATTTACAAGTACAATCCTGCATGGAGTACTCTTACATTCCCATCTATATTGTGTGTTTCTCTGATTTGCATAGTCATTCTCGTCAGAGCAGTTTTGCCCCAAAGCGACTTATTTCCATAATATTTTTCAAAAGGGCTTTAACTCTGTTAACATCTCACTTGAATTTATATTACAATACACTTGCCATTTTCCTCGCAAAGGCTTTGATTTCTACAATGAGAAGCTTATCTTGTGTTCAATCTGCTCAAGCATGGACTTTCAGTGGCAAGGGCACAATTACTTGCAGCACAGGACCTGCCTCCTGCTTCCTACGGGAGTTGCTAATATACTTGCATTTCTGTTAAAACTGGTCTGAGTTTTGAGCGGTCTCACGCTTCCTACGCAAGAGCCTGTCGAACAAGTTACTTACCTTCGGTAATACCCTATGTCGTAGAGACACTATCTAGCCATAGATTTCTTACCTTAGAATTATCCCTAGTTGTCAGACTGGATCCAGAAATTTTTCATCAGCAGTACCCCTGCACTACTAGGTAGCATAGTTCGACTCCACCTGGCATCGTTGTCAAAGCCAGAAGTGGCACATGCGGTGCCTAAGTAGGCACCACCCCAGCGTGCTGATGTCAGTTTTTTTTTACCACTTTCCATGCCAGGAGCACAGAGACACAAAGAACACTGACCACTGGAGTGGAAAACTATGGCCCTGAAAATGGGACAGCTCTGTCCCTAGAAATCCGTTCACAGAGCAGGAAGGATGGGTGGGGTGGTAAGGATCTGCGGCTAGATAGTCTGTACAAGATAAGGCATCATTGAAGTTAAGTAACTTGGTCATGTGATAGAGACTTCCAGCCACATATTCCTTACCTTAGAATAGTTACCCAAGCAATGCTTCCCCAGACGTGGGTCTGTAAAATTGTTTCGCACTAGAAAGTCCTGCAATAATGAACGTGCAAAGCGCCCATCCCAAAAAGACCTGACTAGTCAGGCAGTAATGCTTCATGAACGCGTGTAGAGAAGCCCAATTTGCTGCATGGCAGATATGCAGGACCAGAGCTCGAGTGCTAATGCATTAGTTGCAGCCTTCACACTGGTGGAATGAACACTCAAACCCTCAGAGATGGTCCGTTTTTGCACAACCTTGCCCTTCTTTTCTCCAACATATCCCACAAAGAGTTGGTCATCCATCTGGAGCTGTTTCCTGCGGTCAGAGTAGATTAACAAAGCTCTTTTTTAGTCCATTTGGTCGGTGAGGTTGCTTCTCTTTTTTAAAGGGACGTGGTGGAGCGTATAAGGTAGGCAGGGTGATGGACTGTCCTACATGGAAAGGTGGGGCAGCTTTCAGCATAAAGAAAGCTCTACTGCGAAGAACCAGCTTTTGTTTGGACATCCAGTTAAGAGTCCACTTTGTCTAGTGGAGGAGGGATGGGAGCAGCCTTTCAAACCTCCCAAGAAAGACATTGTAAACTATGTACTAGGCCAACATTGACATATGGCTGAGTATATGAAGAAGGCCAATAAAAACCTGGACGCCAGTCAAGAACTGCAAAGGTTATGGCATGACCAAAAGGCAGTTCTGACTATATAACAACCAGGGCAGAAGGTACGGATATTTGAGCACTCCAAGCCAAGTGGAGTGGCCCCCTATAGAAATGTGGAGAAGAAAGGTGAGGTCACCTACTTGGTGGAACAAGGTACTCCAAGAAGCTCCCGTAGGGTGCTTCATGTGAAACGCCTGAATCCTTACTTTGACAGGACTGACATGAGCTGGCTCATGGCTACTGATGGGGGACAGGAAGAAGAGAGTGAGCCGCGCCCTGATCTCCTCTCACACAACCCAGTTGATGGTTTAGTGGATGGAGTAGTCTTTGATGACAGCCTCACTTACCAGCAACAAACTGATTGCAGACAAGTACTCAGTCAGGTACCAGAACTCTTTTCTCTGACACCCAGTCAGACTACCTGGTGTGCTCACGAAGTGGACACAGGTGACAGTCTGCCTGTGAAGATTAAAATCTACAGGTAACCTGACCATGTCGGAGACTGCATCAGGACAGAGGTCCAAAAGATGTTAGAGTTGGGGGTAACTGAGCCTTCAGACAGCCCATGGGGTAGTCCAGTAGTCCTTGTACACAACTAATTTCTAGGGGGGAAGAGAGAAATTAGGTTATGAGTAGACTACCAAGGCCCCAATGTAGTCACTAAGAACGATGCCCATCAAATCCCCAGGGCGGATGAACTCATTGATACTCTGGCTTCCGCAAGGTAACTCAGCTCTTTTGACCTGACTGCAGGCTATTGGCAAAGGAGGCTCACAGATGCTTCCAAAACAAAAACTGCTTTTTCAACTCCTGGCGGGCACTATCAGTTCACTGTGATGCCCTTTGGATTGACAAATGCACCTGCCACATTCCAGAGTTTGGTGACTCAAGTTCTGGCGGACCTGGAAGACTTCAGTGCAAGATAACTAGGCAACATTGCTGCCTTTAGTTCCACTGGGCCGGATCACCTGGTTTACCTCAGGAGTGCACTTGAGGCCTTGCAAAAGTCAGGCCTCACTATCAAGGCGGTCATGTATGCCGATGACACCCAACTAGTCGTCTCCATTAATCAAACCGACCAGTCCATGGAGAATCTAGCCTCCTGCCTGCATAATATATCCAAATGGATGGGCGACTCTCGACTAAAACTCAACGGTGAGAAATCTGAGATTATGCTCCTAGGCGACCCACACAAACTCCCCAAGTCCCTTGCCTGGCCACCCAGCATGGGCTCCCCCACTGCACCAAAAAAGGAAATCAAGAGCTTAGGCTTCTGGCTCGACCAGGATCTCAGTTTTAGATCCCAAGCGAGAAAGACAGCCGGCACTTGCTTTGGGCTCATGCGAACTGCCCGGAAGATCCTCCCTCTTGTGTCCCCCCCCAGTCTAGGAAAATTCTCATCCATGGCCTTATTATCTCTAGACTGGATTATGGAAACGCCCTGTACCTGGGTGCCCCAGTAGCTGTCATCAAAAAACTTCAGCACGCTCAGAATGCCGCAGCACGACTCCTCACGGGGACGAAATCCAGATGCTCGGCTAAACCCTCCCTTAAAGCCCTTCACTGGCTCCCCATTCAGGAGCGCATCGCCTTTAAAACCCTATGCATATCTCATAAAATCTTACAGGGCAAAGGCCCGCCAATACTAAAACCACTCATTAAACCTCATAAATCCACCAGACAGCTCAGATCAGACTCCCTTTTCCTTGCCAGCATCCCCAGAATAAGAAGAGCGCGTACGGGCGGGCGCCGCTTTGCATACAACGCTCCTAAGCTCCGGAATAGCCTCCCCCCTAGCATCCGCAAAGAAACCAACTTGCTCTCTTGCCGTAGGCTACTGAAGACCTGGCTCTTTCCTCAATAATTCCCCTCCAGGAACACGTCAGGCTGATACTATAGCGCTGGGACGCCCATGGGTAGCTACGCGCTCTATAAATCCAAAATCAAATCAAATCAAATGAAATCAAATCAGGACCAGTAAGTGCTAGATAGGGCAGAGCAAAGTTGTGTACGTGGGCCTCCTGCTAAGTAGGGTCCAAATTAAACTTTTACAGAGCAAAGTTCAAACCATTATGGATTGGGTTACTCCAACTACTCAGACTCAGGTCAGCGCTTATCTTGGCCTGACTGGTTATTACAGAAGATTTTTGAAGGGGTATGGGTTCATTGTGACACCCCTCAATGATCTTAACACTGATAAATGCCTAAAACGGTAGATTGGACAGTTAGCTGTCAAGAGGCTTTTGAAGCCCTGAATAAGGCCATGTTCTCAGCTCCAATTCCAAAGAGTCCTGACTACTCCATACCATTCATTTTTCAGACAGATGCCTCTGAGTTAAGAATAGGAGCAGCACTTTCACAACTGAGTGAAGAGGGACAGGGTCAACCAGTAGCTTTTATAAGCAGAAGGTTAAACGCCCAGAAATAAACGTTGGCCAGCTATAGAGAGGGAGGCCTTTGCTGTGATCTGGACCCTGAAGTAGTTAAGGCCATATGTGTTTTTTATTTTTTATTTAATACCTTTATTATTCATGAAACATAGTAAGCATCACATTGTTCATAGTCTCACACAGTCAGGCAAAGGAGCCCTGTCTGCCGGTGTAAATGGGAGATGTTAAACACAGCCTTTTAGCCGGCATCCCGGGGGCCCAGCGGCGTACAATACAATTGGCATGTCTGGTCAGCAACAGTTAGACACAACACGGTAGTAGAATCAGATAGCTCAGTAAATGCCTGTGAGTTCCAATTTTCTCCAGTTGATGCTCGCCCAGACTGAGCCCTAGAATCTCTTGCTGGCTGTAGTCTCTCCTCACGAGTGCAAGGCCTCAGCAATATGAGAAAGGGTAAATAACAAACTAACTAACCCAACTAGCCCCCCCCCCCACCCCGGTGTGTCAGCTATCCTGCTATTAGTAACTCACTCCTATTGGTACTGTCAGCCAGATCCTGTCTCCCTATCCACAGCTAAACCTCATGACCCCCTTGCCCTTGATCCCGACTGCCCAGGAGAGGCACTGCCTGTGTCCTGATCAAGGTCCCCTCCCATCTTCCACCCCATCTCCTCTAAAGCATTACTTCTAATGTTCAACTTGGCTGCCTGGGGAAACCGGGGAGTCTAGCTCCCCGTCACTGACGGGGCTCTCCTCCTCACTCTGCTGCACATATGCCTGGTATAGACCTCAGAAATTTTTGGGCCTACTTCTGGGAGGGAGTAGTTCACTATAAAGTTCTGACTGAGTGCAGCAATACAGCAAATCACTCGCCCATTTCTTCTTAGTGGGGAGCGGTCCCCTCATCCAGCATTGGGCCACTACCCTTCTGGCCATCAGAAGTGCCATATCTACCAGACGACGTTGGGATAACGGGAGTGGTTTAGAGTATCCCAGAAGCGCTAATGCTTGTCCAATATCCAGCTCCGTGCTCAGTATCTCACCTAGCTCCGAGAAAATCTCCACCCAAAAGTTCTGGACCCCCGGGCAGTACCACGCCAAGTGGATAAAATCTGCCACTGGTGTGTGGCACCGTTCGCACTCAGCTGTCTGCCTGAATCCGTATCTGTGTAACCTGTCTGGGGAGTAGTACACTCGTTGCAAGAATTTGAAGTGCACCAGCCTATGTCTGCCGTTAAGGGAGAGTCTTCTTGTGCTGGTGCAGCAGTATTTCTACATGTCGTCGTCAATCGGCAGCTGCAAGTCTCTTTGCCACTCGTCCCTGGCTATGGAGTGCTGGAACTGTCGATAGGTCACTCCCAATTTGTTTAGATTTGAGACCAGTTTGCGGGAGGACGTGTTATTAATGACATAAGTGAGCTCGGGGACCTCCGGAGGTTCCTCCATATCAGGGCCAAGCACGTCCTTGAACGCGCTCCGAACCCTGTGGAACTGAAACCGCTGTAATAGCGTGGGCCCCTGCGGTGTGGGAGTAAGTTGTTCCCAGGTCTTCGGGACTCCTGAGGCAAACAGGTCTTCCATTTTCATGAGCCCCAGTGCTCGCAGGTTCTCCGTCACACCCTTTTCCTTCAGTGGGCCTAACCACAAAGCCCACTCAATCTGCATTTGTGGCGAGTACAGTAGTCTACAGTCTCGCGCTCGCATCAGTGCGTGCAATGCATGATTGGTGGACTTGAGCGAGTCTAACCGGCCAGTGGCTCTGTCCTCCGGGAGACAAACAGTGGCTGGAAGGGGGAGAGGCTCCGCAAACAAGCGTTCTAAGGTCACATGTGGTATGCGCGGATCCCCATGGATCCAGGAATGCAAGTGAGCCGCCTGTGCAATCCGATAGTATCTCTCCATGTCCGGGGCCCCCAGTCCCCCCATCTCGCAGGGCAGCATCAGTGTTGTCCACTTAACTCTGGGCTGTTTGCCCCCCCATGCCAGTCTGATGAGTACCTGCGTGAGCTGCGCGAAGAAAGCTTTAGACAACACCACTGGAATATTGTTAAAAAGGAAAAGGAACCTAGGCAGTACTATCATTTTCATGATAGCTATTCTGCCCATTAGGGACAACGGCAGTTTGCACCACGCGTCCACGTCATCAACAAGCTTCGTATACGCTACAACGTAGTTTTCTCTGATCAAAACATCCGGGTCAGTGTGGAGGCATATGCCCAAGTATCTAACTGGGTCAGTGGTCCACTTCAGGGGGTACTCCACGTCAAAGGGTTGGGTCACAGGTGTCAGAGGGAAGGCAATGGTTTTGTCCCAGTTCACTTTCAATCCGGAAAGGGCGCCGAAGCGCACAACTTCCCGTAAGACAGCCGAGAGGTTCGCTTCAGGGTCGCAGACGTATAAGAGAGTATCATCCGCGTATGTCGAGATACCAATCTTATACGTTGGGAAGCTAATACCTTCCAGGCTGTGGTATTCTCTGATTGCACAAGCTAACGGCTCCGCAACCAGCGCATATAAGAGGGGCGATAGTGGGCAACCCTTTCTAGTGCCTATGCTAATGTCGAACTGGTCCGTTACTCTGTCCCTAATCTTCAACCTCGCTGTGGGCCGGTGGTACAAGGCGCCCAGCATCTGGAAAAATGGCTTACCTAGTCCCAGCTTTCTGAGGACTCTGACCTTGAAAGGCCACTCCACGGAGTCGAAGGCCTTTTCCATATCTAAAAATACCGTTAAGGCCGTGTTTTCCTGCTGCACGTGCTGCATAGTGCCTAGTACTGTGCGTATATAATATGTGAGGTTCCTGTTGGGGACGAAACCCGCCTGTTCCGGGGCGACCAGCTCCGGGACCAGAAGCGCCAATCGTGCGGCTAACACTTTAGCAAATATTTTAGTATCCACATTCAGCAGGGAAAGTGGCCTATAGGAACTGCAGGATTCAGGAGGTTTCCCGGGTTTCAAGATCGCGACGAGTAGTGCTTCCCTCATCGATTGAGGCATACTGCCCTCCTCGCAGATATCGTCAAAGAGGGTGATCAGGTGGGGAACCAGTTTGTCCTTAAACGACTTATAAAAGCCCACCGTCAGCCCATCAGCGCCTGGGGCACTACCAGACCGCATGCTCGCCAGAGCCTCCAAGATCTCATCCTTCTGGATGGGGGACATCCAAAATTCCCTGTCTGAGTCTGGTAAAAAAGGCATGGCAATATGTACAAGATAGTCATCAATTTCTTCCTCGACCCGCAGCGATCTGGACTTGTATAACTCGGCATAGTACTGTCGAAAGATGCGGAGGATCTCCTCCTCGTCCGTGATAACCTTGCCTTCCGGCGTGAGTAGTTCATCCACCACAAGTGGCTTCCTAGAACTACGCACCATTCTAGCCAGCAATGCACCCGCTCTCTACCCCTCCCCGTACGTACGCGCCGTGGCATATTTGCCCATATGGTGCACTTCCCTGTCTGCCAAGTCGTGGTATTCCGTCAGTAGAAGTTTAATTTGAGGGTTAGCACCAGCTACGGGGTCGTCCTGCTGGTGCCTCTCCAAGGCAGAAAGTCGGGTTTCAAGTAGTTGCAGGTCACGTCGAATAGATTTGAGCACACTCGAGGGTTTGGACATTGCCATACCTCTGATATAAACCTTAAAAGTTTCCCATACTGTTTGAAAACTGTCTACTGTCCCTAGGTTCATTAAAAAAAAAATCTATGTCTTCCGCCAATTCTGCATGAAAGACGTCGTCCAGAAGGGAGTAGGGGGGGAATCTCCAGGTAAAGGGGGGGGATCGCTTTCTTTGGGGTCACCACGTGCAGCAGCACAGGGGAGTGGTCAGAGAGGGTACGGGGCAGCACCTCGCAGCTCTTGATGCTATTTAGTAGGGCCTGAGACGCTAACCAGTAATCTATTCTAGTATGGATATTGTGGTACGCAGAGTAGTGCGTATAACCACCTTTCTTAGGGTGCCTACTCCTCCAAACGTCTACCAGATCCAATTTAAGGAGTTCAGCCTTCATGTGTAAAGCCGAGGCCACTGGCCTCCGGATCGGGCCCGCCGACCTATCGAGTTCTGGGTCGAAGACAAAGTTGAAATCACCTCCCCACAGCATTCTAGTGGAAACATATGGCCTGCATTGGGCGGACAGCATTTTGTAGAAATCAGGACAGTCATAGTTTGGCCCGGAGACATTAACCACAACCAAATCTAACCCTCTGCCCACACATCTAGCTATACCAAACCGACCCTCCGCATCTATCACCAGTGGTTCCAGTTTTAACCGAGAGCCTGGGTTGACCCAGGTAAGCACCCCCCTGGAGTGTGTTGTGAACTCGGCCGCCACTATATGTCCCCCAAGGCCCCTGGTCTGTAGCATTCTGCTAGTAAGGGGTAGGTGAGTCTCCTGAAGGAGAGCGAGATCAACATGGTGTCTGTGCAAGTAGCTGAGTACCTTTCGCAATTTACGATAATCATTTAGCCATCTCACGTTCCATGTTAACAACTTCAATTCCTGTAAATTTCGTGATACATTCCCGTTATTAGTATCAGTCATCTCAACAGCAGGGTCAACAGGGTATCAGCAGCTGTGTTACCACGCAATACTTTTCCTCTTGTTCTAAAGGCAGGCAGCACCTCTTTCAGCAGAAGTTTCAGAGCACAATAAGCAAGATAGCAATGACAATCCCCAACATGTCCCCCCCCACATAACACCAGCCTCCCCCAACCTGGCCTGGCAATACCCAGCCCACCCACAGCCGACCACCCCCAACCTGGTCAGACAGAGCCCCATACCACCCCCATAGCACTCAGTTACACAGTCCCAAATGGTCCCACAACAGGCTCTCTTGTGAGCCGATCAGCCGAAAGCGCTAGGGCAGAGGTTGCCAGCCAAAAAGTAGCGAGTCTCCAACCACTACAGCAATGCTGACGCGCCCTCATGCCCCACCCCAGTTTAGGGTTCAGTGCCATTGGCAAGGCCCAGGTTGATAAGAACAAAAGAATGTCCACCCCTTCCCAGCATTGGCACCCAGTTCCGTATTGGAGCATCCACGCTTCTGTCCTCCTCCCCATGGTGCTAGTCCCTAGGCAATGGTCTATTGCTCGGAGCAAGGCGCCCTCCCGGTCCCCACAAACATATAGATAAAGCAGAACGATCTCACCCAGCTGTGAGTCAGCGGCATTCTTCCAGGACCCAGACACACGGGGACCAGTCGTGCTGGAAAGTTCCGCAGACAGCTTCCCCGGTTGGTGTGTGGGCAAACAATAGGGGGATGCCAGAACAAGAACTGGGTTATGTCCGGACTCTCCACCTCAGTGCACACAGTCTTGTTCGTCCATCGGCGATGAAACATTGGCTTCGTCATTGCTGCTTCCCCAGTCGGCCCTGCGTTCTCTAGCCCATTCCTTCAAGGATTTTTGTAGGTCTCTGGGGTCTGTGAAAAAGTGCGAGTGCCCTTGTTTGTTTATCCGGAGCTTCGCAGGATACAACATGGCATAATCCAACCCGAGGTCACGCAGCTGTTTCTTATAAGGGGCAAACTGCCTCCTTTCCTCTTGCACTTTGGCGGTGAAGTCTGGGTAGAGGGAGATATCCATGCCCTCATATTGTAGTTTGCCTTTGTCCCTGGCCAGACGAAGCGCCGTGTCTCTATCTCGGTAGTTCAGGAGTTTCGCAATTATGGGACCGGGGAGCGTGCCTGGCTTCGGCCTAGGTCCCAGCGTGCGATGGGCCCTTTCGACAATGAACATAGGCGAGAAAGCCTCCTCTCCAAGCAGGACCTTCAAGAGTTTCTCCACAAACAGCTCCATTTTGCCTGTTTGTGTGGTCTCCGCCACTCCCGTTATGCGGATGTTGGACCTCCGCGACCTCGCTTCCAAGTACTCGGACTTGTCTTGAATCACCTGCAAGAGTCTGCCAAATTGCTTACGGTCTTTGTCCCACTCTGTTTGCGCCTCCTCTGCTTCCGTCAGACGCCTCTCCACCATGTCTAGGCGTTCAGCATGCTTGTCGACACGTTCCGACATGCGGTCCATGCGGTATGTCAGGGCGTCGATCTTAGTTCCAATGGCCGCTATACTCTCCTGCAGCCCTTTTTCCATGGACATCAGCAGCTCACGAATGTCAGCTCCCGCAGATCCGTCAGGGGGGGCGCTCCTCGGGGACGAGTCAGTAGTAGGCGCCTCCGTCTCCCTGGTCCGGCGCTGCTCAAAGGTGAGCTTGGCTTGTGTTCTGTCATTTTTACCCATGGCGACTCTGCTGGACATCCAGACACTCAATATGGTCCGCGACGGCAGCCAGCGGTGGAGAGCAGGCGTAGTCACGCGCGCTTCTGTGGTACACTCTCCAGTCGCACCTGGATCGGTCTTCCCAGACACGCAGTCCCCCACACCTGCGTTTTCGCAGGTCGCTACGCCTCCGTGGCTCAAAGCAGTGGTCAACGTTGTAGGTCTCGCGGTAGGTGCCTAATGTTATTACTGCGCAGCACTGTACTCCGGTGTCACACTATCCTCGCAGGGGGACCAGTCCGGCTCCAAAGCTGCCTATGCCTGGGGTCTCCACAGTTCCTCGATGAGTCTGGAGCTGGGCCCTTTCCACAGGGTCCGCAGCGTAATTCACTTCAGGATTTCCGCCACCCAGGGCAACACAGACTCTCCACGCCGTGCAGCTTTCGATGTCCCCAGCCAAGTGCCTAGGCCTCAGGCACCACCCCGGCAGGTCCCCTCCAGGTGCAGGCCAGTTCCAAAATGGCGGTCACCACGAGGGCCGAGTCCCAATGGTAGGACCCTCTCAGTAGCAGCTCCCAGATGTCCATACACCGGCATCGGCCGATGAGGCCCCCAGGCAGCCAGCAGGGCCCCAAGAGGTGCTGCCACAGTCTTGCACACCCCTGTGCCGCCGGGCCCCCGCGAGCACACACAGCCGACGTTCCCGGTTACAGCAGGGTCTTAGCAGGGGTCCCGCTGCGCTTACAAGCGTCGCGCAGCTCCGAGGTACCCTCCTTCACCGGGGCAATCTTCCGCTAAGCGAGCCCCCCAGGCCCCTGGTTAGCAGCCAATGGCGGGACTCACCAGCGCTCAGCGTCCGTAGCGCCCCTACGTCCTCCGTTTCGCAGTCTCCCGCAGCGGGCAGCCAGAGTACAGCTCTCCTCCCTTCACCGCGTCTCAGGCGTCGCCTGGGCCAAGGGGCTGGGGGGCCCAGCAGTCGCCTCCCCAGGATGCACCGGCACTGTCGATGGGCCCGCGGCCCCGGCTCTCGCAGCACCGCCCTGGCCGCACGTAGCGCGACGTCGCTCGGCTATCGTTGCAGGCGATACCAAGGATTAAGGCCTGGTCCGCCGCCACAAGTCTCTTGCAGTCAAGGAAGTTCGTTTCCCGGCCGGCCAGGCCACCAAGTCCGCACCGCTAGTGCCCAGAGGTTTCCGGGGATTGGGTAGGATCGCTAGAGCCTGACTTGGCACGATTTAGGATGGAATTGTCGGATATTTCAGGGGTTTAGGCGAGGAGCCCAGCGCTCACACGTCCGCCATAGACGCCGGCAAGCTCCGGCCCCCCAAAGCCATATGTGGTTGGCGCTCACTTCATTGTTTAGACAGATCACAAGCCTCTCATATGGCTTAAAAGGGTGAAAATCCAAAACTTTTGCAATGCTTCATTTCCTTACAGAGGATGGATTTCTCAGTGAAACACAGACCTGGGAGTAACCATGTCAATGAAGATGGACTTTCCAGACTCAACTGGGCAGGGTTAGTCTTATCATCTTTCATTTGGGAGGGGGTAATGTAGGAAAGTAGGATCTTTCTGACGAGGTTGCCCCTACTTTTTGCCTTGTGTTGGTGTGTTCAGACTGTGGTACACTGGGATCCTGCTAACTAGGACCCCAGTGACCATGCTCTCCCCTCTAAATTCAGTTGGTAAGTACTTTGTACACCCCACATTTGGCATACTGGTGTACCCCTATAAGACCCTAGTGCACGGTACTGAGGTACCCAGGTCATTGGTTTACCAGGGGAATGCCATGGCTGCAGCATGTTCCATGCCAACTATGGGAACCCATGCAATCTGTGTCTACAGGGCTGCCAATGCAGCCTGTGTAAAATTGTGCATTAACCTTTCACCGCAGATATATGGATTACCTTATATCCCGGTCATTGCACTTGGACCTTTTGAGTCACCCCTAAGGTACGCTCTTCAGTGCAAGGGCAGGGTGCATGGCCCTAAGTGCCCGTACACAAGCAGAGGCACCCCTACAACACCTGGATTCCATTTTCTGGGCTTTGTAAGTGCATGGAAGCCATCTTAAGATATGTATTTGACAATTGTCAACACAAGATATCCAACTACATAATGGCATCTCTGAACCTAGTCATGTTGGGTCTCAAATAAGATGTAATTATTCAACTACACTGATTGCAGGATTAGTTGCCTGATACCAAGTACTAGGGGGGGGGGGCTCCTTAGAGCAACCCCATATCTACCTGTAGAACAGGTTACATACCTTCAGTAACAATATATCTGTAAGAAACATAGGTTAGTTATAGATTCCTTAATTTAGAATTACGCCTAGGCATCAGACTCGATCAGGAAAGCTTTTTGTCAGTAGTACCCCAGCTCGTCAAAAGATGGCATCGGGGGGCTCCATGTTTGTCGTTGGCATCGTGGTCGCTGGGATGAAGTTGCGGTAGCTACTTATACGCCTCCCTCGCGCGCTGACGTCAGTTCTGTATACGACATCCTTAACCCTAGGAGTCAGTTCACAGAACGGGGAGGATGGGTGGGGCAGTAAGGAATCTATAACTAACCTATGTTTCTTACAGATATATCGTTACCAAAGGTAAGTAACTCGTTCCTCTAAAATTAACAATTAGTTATAGAATCCTTACCTTAGAATAGATACTCCAGCAAGACCAACCACGGAGGTCAGTCTGCAAACTAAGTCCACACCAGGAAGTCCTGGAGAACAGAACAGCCAAAGAAGCCATCTCACTGGACGTGGCTGTCCAGGCAGTAGTGTCTTGTGAACATGTGCAGCGATACTCACGTAGCTGCATGACAAATGTCATTAAGGGGGACTCCACGTTCCACAGCAGAGGTAGCTGCTGTCACCCTGGTGAAATGGGCATGCAACCCAATTGAAGGCTCCTGCTTTGCCAAGGAATAACAAGCTTTTATGCACAAAACGACCCATCTAGAAATGGTCCTTTTGTGCACGGCCCAACCTTTTTTGGCACCCACATAGCCAACAAAGAGCTAGTCATCCACCCGGAATTGTTTTGTGTGATCAAAGTAAAAGCTTTGGATCCAGATGGTGGAGCCTCTCTTCTTCTTTGGAAGGATGCGGAAAGAAGGTGGGTAAAGTGGTGGTCTGTCCAATATGGAACCACTTTGGGGAGGAAGGAAGGACGAGCTTGAAGGACAACCTTGCCAGGATGAAGTCAGAAAAGGAGGCTTAGAAGAAAGTTCTTGGAGCTCAATCACCCTGCACGCAGAGGTGATGGCCACCAGAAAGGCAGTTTTTAAGGTCAGAAGCCTGAGAGGACAGTTATGAAGCGGCTCAAAGGGAGCGCACATAAGATATGTAAGAACGAAGTTCAAGACACACTGAGGCATTATGAAGGGAACAGGAGGAAAAAGACGAGTAATGCCCATAAGGAAGTGATTTACAGCAGGGGACTTGAAAAGAGAAGGCTGATCAGGAAGCCTAAGAAAGGATGAAATGGCCGAGAGGTAGCCCTTTAGAGTGCCCAGAGCAGAGCCCTGCTGGGCCAAAGAAAGGAGGAATAGGAGAACACCGGAAAGAGGGGCGGAAAGGGGATCCATAGCCTTTGCTGTGCACCATGCCACAAATGCGTTCCATCTGCAGGCGTACACCATCTTAGTGGAGGGACGCCTGGCTGCCAAGATAACATCACAGACTTCAAGAGGAAGGTCGAAAGTTGTCAACTGTTGCTGCTCAATCTCCACGCAAGGAGGTGGAGGCTGGACAGGTTCGGGAAGAGAACTGTCCCCAGCTGCTGCGACAGAAGATCCTCCTAAAGAGGCAGTCAGATCTGAGGATCGATGGCCATGTATAATAGCTCGGGATACCAGACTCTTCATGCCCAATCAAGAGCCACAAGAATGACTTGGGCACAGTCGTGCCTGATTTTCAAAAGCACTCTGGGCAGAAATGGTATAGGCGAAAAGGCGTATAGAAGACCACAACTCCACTCGCGCAGAACAGCGTCACCGAGCGAGTGCTGCCTTGGAAATTCCAACATGCAGAATTGCTGGCATTGCACGCTCTCTTCGGTGGTGAATAGATCTAGCCAAAGCTCTCCCCACCATTGAAAGAGACCTTGCACCACCTCCGAGTGAAGACGCCATATGTGATCCATCATGCACCTGTGGCTGAGTTTGTCTGCCCTGGAGTTCAGCGAACTTGCCAGGAGTTAAACCACCAGGGATATGCCCTGATGTTCCAGCCATGTCCAAAGATGGAGAGGCTCCTGACACAGGGTCCACGACTCCACTCCTACCTGTTTGTCGCAGTACCACATGGTGGTGGTATTGTCCATGAACACCTGCACTACTCTTCCCCAGACATAGGGAAGGAATGCTGTGAGTGCAATCGCCCGAAGCTCCTGAAGGTTATTATGGAGCCCGACTCCGCTGGAGACCAGAGGCCTCTGATCTCTGCCTCACCCATGGGGCCTCCCCATCCCAGAAGTGATGCATCAGTCACCACTGTAAACTCTGGTTATGAAAGGCAATTGGTATGCAGTGCCCTCCAAGATCTGGACGCAATCGCACAGGTTCCCCTGATGTTGTGCCCACTGGAACTTCAGGTCCCACTGCAGAGCCTGCATATGACCTTTGGCATGGTCTTCCAGCAGGATGCAGGAGACCAATCGGCCCAGTAGCCAAAGGGTCAACCTGACCGAAACCCGGGATACAGGATGAAAGATCGGAAGCATAGCCCTAATATCCTGGACTCACTGTTTGGGAGGATAGACCCGAACTGCGTCATATCCAGAACCGCTCCGATGAATAGGAGCTTCTGAGAGGGAGTCAGGTGCGACTTCGGCATGTTGATGGAGAACCCCAGCGAATGCAGGAGGTCGGCCGTAGTCTGGAGGTGGGAGACAACAGCCTGGGGCGAGCTCGCCTTCAACAGCCAGTCAGAGATAGGGGAAGACTGGAACCCTTGATCTGCACAGATGAGCTGCAACCACCGTCATCACTTTCGTAAACACCGGCGGGGCGCTGGTAAGGCCAAAGGGGAGAACGGTAAACTGAAAATGCTTGTGGCCTACCGTGAACCGCAAATAGCACAGGTGGGCCGGCAGGATGGGGATGTGGAAATAGGCATCCTGCAAGTCCAACGCTACCATCCAGTCTCCAGGGTCGAGGATAGGCAGGACCTGAGCTAGCGTCAACATTTTGAACTTCTCCTTCCGGAGGAAGCGGGTGATGTTCCTGAGATCCACTATAGAACGCAGGCCTTTGTCCTTCTTGGGCACCAGAAAGTAGTGGTAGTAGCAACCACGACATTCTTCTGGGGCAGGAACTCGCTCGATTGCTCCTTGACCAAGAGAGACATAACTTCCTGTTGGAGAAGGGCCTGATGATCCTCCGACATGCAATGGCATTGAGGTGGCATGGCTGGGGGGGTAGACTTGGAGGGGAGAAGTAGTCCCAGGTACCCAAAAGGATGTCAGTTATGGCTTCATTGAACGGCAGCATGGGCTCCGAAGAGCTTGCTGCCGACTGAAGCACCTCTGTCAGGAGATTAGTCCTGACTGCCACCAGAGGTAGCTTGAGGTTGAGAGTTTCGGCCACCGTGCGCAACACCACTGCGTAAGAAGCTTCCTCCTCCGTAGCCACAGTAGGAGGAGACAACATGCAATGGGATAAAGGGTCCAGACCACTGGCTTCCCCCAGTTCCTCTTGTCAGGTTCCACCTTTTCGGTTCCTCAGGGTTGTGCTGATGCTCAAAGGGGTCCACCTCTCAACTGCCCCCAAGTCCGGAATACAAAGATACACAGACTTGTGGGATAGTCAAGCAAGGAAAGGAAAGGGCAGGGACAGCTTGGAGGGAGATCTAAGAAGGATACAATAAACACACAGTCAGTTTCGACATGATGCTTTTCTAGAGGGCAAGAAATAACCATGAGCCATGTATAATTAACGTGATTAATCATACTCTACCTGTAAAAGAAAGAGGGACAGTGACACCAGAAGAGTGAAGAGAGTAGGTGCGGACCTCCAGCTTTATACTATATGGAAAAAGAGAACACACAATGAAATTGGTTCAGGTGCAGGGTACTGAATTCTTCTCCCACCCTCACAGTGTAGAATTGTGCTCTCCCCTTTCCTACCTATCCTAAATGATATCTGTGTCTCCAATATGAAGTAGGCACTTCAATACTGCACCCCCTCTGCCGTCTCTCTCTTCTAGGAAAATAATAAAAAGAACCAAACTTAAATTCCTTTGATCACTCATAATATAGGCCCATAGGTAAGTACCACAAAACCAGAAGCGTAGTATGTTTGGCTTGATCCCAAAATAAATCAGTAACAGATCAGTCAGTGAGTGGCCACAATAAAATGAAACAAAAAGAAAGGTTCTGAATCAGTACTGTGCTAGTATCCTGTACCAATACCTTACATTTGTGTTCTCTTCCTCAATGTGGATAGGAAAAGCACCACCGCGCTCCTCTGCATGAGAACACTAACGAGTGGTCTCGCCAACAGAGGAGCAGAGTAAAAGTAATCCCAAAATACGCTTCTCTGCAAGAGGCAACTAACAAGTGGTCTTGCCAACAGGGAAGTGAAACAAGAAAGAGATCCCCAACACGCTTCTCTGCAAGAGGCCACTATCCAGTGGTCTCGCCAACAGAGAAGCGAAACACAAAAGAGATCCCCAAAGCGCTCCTCTGCAAGAGGCTACTAACAAGTGGTCTCACCAACAGAAGAGCAAAGCAAAGTGCCTTGGACAGCAAATCCAAAGCGTCCAGACCCTCCAAACCGAAATCCAGTATAAACTAGGCCAAACGAATAGTTGCCGCTTCCGCCGCCGAGCAGGAGAACAAAAGACCAAAGAAACGGGCTGTCAGCAAGGAATAATCAGTAGCGTCCGATCTTCCTTCTGCGGCTATATCCGGGTTTGCGTACAGTTGCGTCACATGGAGCATGACTCACACTATGCCTGCTGGGAAATGTAGTCCTTCCCTATCGGGACTTCCTGGAATCCCTGTCTTTGCCGCAGTCAGTTCCTAACCGGTCGTCATGGCCTGACACCTCTCTCCACTCTGGGTCATACTCTAACTGGTCTGCTAGAGGGTCTCCAGACCCTCCCAGCCCCCCTTACCCTCCTCTGGTCACCAATCTGGCCTGATTGGAGCACCAGGGTAGAACAAGGGCACAAAGGTACCCATCAGCGCTGGATCCGGTGTCGGTCGACGCCGGTCCGGCTCCATGTCCAATCCAGGGTGGAGGCCAAGTCAACGTCAGCTGGAGACACAACGAGCATCGGCTGCGGACGTGATGCCAGTGGAATCGGTGCCAGGGGAGGTGTAATCAGGTCGAACGGCGCAGATCCGGATATAGGCCTGGATCCAAGGGGACCCTGTGGTGCCGGGGCGAGAGCCCCCGGCATTGAAGCCCAAGGGCCTCCAACCGAGTCCGCAGGGCCCGAAGGCACGCTGGTGGTGTTAGGCTGCCCAAAGATGGCTTGCATCGCTTCGTAAAAAGTGCAAAGCTGGGCAGGGGTCACTCCGGGTCCCAGGAAGGGAGGGAAACTCAGGGGCAACCCTTTAGGCTCCGCAGGTGGAGCCGCGGGGCCACCACCTGCATCCCTCATCGCGTCGGCCAACCAATGAAAAGAAGTCTAAGAGCGATGATTCTTCTTTGACTTCTTTTTTGTGCTTCAACTTACCTGAGGAGTGTGAAGACTTTGAAGAAGACTGGAGGTGGTGGCTCTGTGACCGGTCTCTCGACCTTACACGAGACCGGGAACCTTGAACGGTGCCGAACCGACTGCTGGGCCTCGCAAAGCTTTCAGGACCGGTCCTGCAAAGACTTTAGATTCATGGTCGGGCAGTCAGAGCACGACTTGGGATAGTGGTCGCGCTCCAGTCAAAACAGTGTGGATTCGTCACTGACATCAGCCAGCTACAGGTCCTGCAAGCTTTGAAACCGGGCATCCCTGACGTGCACCAGGAGTTGAGGACTCAAAAACGATGTTGACAAAAGTTGTCAAAAAGTTAGTCAAAAAGTGACTGGAGGTACCGCTCTCTCCGGATCTGCACTGGCTGGCGCAGAAAAAGTAAGAAGAGACGTCAGCGAGCGAGGGCGGCGTCTAAGTAGATACCGCAACGTCATCCCGGTGACCACGACGCCATTGATAAAATCGGAGCTGACCGATGCCACCTTTCGACGCGTGGGGGTACTACTGACGAAAAACTTTCCGGATCCAGTCTGATGCCTGGGGGCAATTCTAAGGTAAGGAATCTATAACTAACTGTTTATTTCAGATTAGCTGTGCAGGGTCTGCATGCAATCCAGTGCTGGTGCTGACCCCAGACTAAGCATGGGCGGAATTTGCGAATTCGCAATAGGCGAATTTGTGCAAATTCGTAATCGCGATTTGCAAAAATTCGCCAAATTCCCAGAGCTTGCAAATTATTATTTTTTTGCGAGTTCGCGAGATTTTTTTACCAGTTCGGGAACCAGAACTTGCGCATGTGGTCGCAACGGTCGCAAACATGTTGTTTCCACTTAACCAGCCTGCTCGCGATGCCTTTTTCCTGTTTTGGGTCGCAATGACGTGTTCGCAATTTCCTGTTTCGGGTCGCAATGACGTGTTCGCGATCGCGGCGTCGCTCGGCCAGTTACCAAAATCTCGCAGCGCCCGCGAACAGAGAGGAAAACTCATCAGCGAACGCAGAATCATGGTAAGTCAATGCCGCGCACGCGAGAATGTATTTTTGAAGCGCAAACAAGAAAAAAAAATCCGCCAACTTGCGAATTGCGTATTTTTGGGCAATTTCGCACGATTCGTGGATCGTGAAATTTCCAAAAATTTGCAAATTCCGCGAGCAGAACGAATTTTCCTCCCATACTTACCCCAGAAAATATTCTGCCCTCCTGCTGCTGAGCTTACCTCAGGCAGGGGAAAGAAGAACAAAGGATATCCTGTGGAGGAGATGCATTACCGCCTTTCCTTTAGAATTTGATGTCTCTAGGCTAGGGTTGGGGTGCTTCTGAGCGCCAGCAGAGTACTTTGAAGGCCCTTTTGGTGCCCTCCTTGCATAAACTGGTTTACTCCAGTGCAGGAGCCACCTCGGCTTTTGCTCTGATGTGATACCAAACAAAGGACAGGGGAGTTACCACTCCCATGTTCAGCACTTCCCCAGGTGTTGCCCAAAGCTCTACCAGGTGACTGCTTGATTCTGTCGTCTTGAGAGAAAGATAACCGGAGGCCGTTGGGATCATCTGACTGGTCAGCCCAACAGATTAACGCCCCTGACCTCCCCCAAAAGGTGGGTCATGGTAGAAACTTTCTAACCCCCCTTCCTGGGTTACTTAAAGGCACCCATGAGGATGGGCCCCTAGATTAGCCTGGACCAAGAGTAGTCTGGAAGATTCATCTGCAAGACTCTTCTTCTGCTGGACACTGGACTTTTTTGCTGGGCTGATCAGGACCCTAGCCAAGACTGCATCTGGTAGGAGGGCTCATACTGTGACTTTGTCCCCGTGCTCTGCCAAGTTCCTGCAACCTCCATGGCCTTGCATCCCTCAGCGTCACAAGGACTCTGTGTGCAAGGACAGCAAGAAGGAATCTCCCTTGGAGAGAAGGAGTCACTCCCCTATATCGCAGGCACCTTAACAACAACGACTGACTTGTTTACCCTTCTGTCCTACGGACTCTCAAAGACTCTGCAACACAGGTGTGGTTTTATGGCTCTCCGGGGATCAGACCTATCTTCTGAGCAACTTTGAAGACTGCAATCCCTTTTTTGGAGTAGCTAGAACCAAGCCTCTGTGCAGCTCCTCTGTTTGCCAACGCCAAGGCTTGTCACCTTTACAGTCCAAAGGTCTTTGACCTCCAAGAAGCCCCAGCCTCAAGCATCACACAGCTCGCAGAGCTGCAAAAAGGACATCCTCACTGCATCTCCTGCAACTGGGCCTTCATCTTCAGCTCCAAGAAGGCGCAGCCTCAGGCATTACACAGCACACACAGCTGCAAAAGTGACGTCTTTACTGCATCTCCTTCCACTTGGGCCTTCATCTTCAGTGTGCTGCTTGGGTGTCCCTGTGACTCCCTTTGCCTGCTGCCAGACGGTCCCTTTGTAGTCTTGCTGGCTTTCCTGCTTGTTGAGGGCCAGCCCTAACTTACCTGTGCTGGGTGAGTTCCAAGGACTGTGCTGGTTCCCTAATTTCTGCATTTTATCCTGCAACCCCTTTTTTTATGTTTGCCAAAGTTTGTTGGTGATCCTGCTGACCATTGACCCTTGTTTCATTTGTCAACTAGCGTGGGACCGCTCATGAATGGCTCCTGAGATTCTACTTCATCGCCTGGACTCCACAGCTGTATCTTCAAGGCCTCCGTTCAATAGTGATGTACCCCTGAGAAGGGATGGCATTGTGCTCCTGGACGACTTTGGGTGGCTTGGTCTTGGTCTCCTTTCTCCCTAGGTACTTCTCATCCAGAATTCAAGCCTGAGTTTCACTGACTTGGTACAAGGGTCACTGTAGCATCTGGACAGCCGAAGTCCCCCATTGACTCCAACAGGCAGTTCCAACACAACTCCACCTATGCACCCGGGATCCCTGGTGTAGGTTTCCTAAATCTCTGGGTATCCACAGGTGGGGATGCTCTCCAACCTCCCTCGTTCCAATAGTTTTCCTCAGGGTCCTCTGGGAAGGGTCCTGAAACTCTAAAAACCTAACCTCAACTTCCCCATGCTATTCTATGGACACTAACCAGGGGTATCACCGCTGCACACGGGCGCCTTGGGAATCCTAGCAATTGACCTCGGGAGGATCAATAATTCACATGGCCTATAGATCCTTGGGTGGTAGTTTTGGTAGGCTACATTTTCACATTCCATTTGTTTGGTATATGGTTTGGCCCTCCTATTGGGGCCGATGTGTTCTATGTGCTTACTTACCCGCTTCTGATGGTATATCTGCTGTGAATTTATATCTCCGGGTAGGAGATATACAAACTTAGTTAGTGATTTTTTTTTGTAATAAATACTACTTATTTTTCCGACAGTGTTTTGGTTCTTTTTTTGTGTGTACAACACTGCCTGACTTATTTGGTAAATGCACCGGCTTTACACCCACCGGAATAAACCTTAACTGCTCTCCACAGCTACCGCTTGAGAGCTTTGGTTCTCAGGGACCACTTCTACTATCACTAAGGGTGCCTGGCATCAGTGCAGGGTGCTTCGCCAATAAGTGTGCACCATATACTAAACCAGCCTCCTGCAAACAAAGGTCCAGACGATTGGGTGTCTTCAACAACTAGGCCTGGACGGGGAACTACATTACCGGGGTCTGTGGAGTTTTCTGCACTCCATGGAGCTTTGCAGAGTGGATTTTTTTCCTCGCTCATCAACGTTGAGTTGACAAGCGCGAGCAAGGAAATTCCACCAACAGACCATCTCCCAGCAAGATTTCTCAATTCAGGCAGTCTCAGATGGACGCAACCGTTTACATTGAGAAACCTTCCTTTCGCATTGAGGAAGCTGCAGCTCAAGTAGAAAATCTACTCGAGCAGCAGTAAGAATCAGAGCCTTCTTGCACTGTGCATGGTGCTGTTTATAGGAGAGTAGGGTCTGCTTCCCATGGTCACCCCCACTTTTTGCTTTTGCTTTACTGGTTTTCGACTAAGATGTGGCTGTGGGCCTGCTAATCAGACCAACAGCCCAGATGGACTCTCTCTAAATTCACACCATGTACTCTAGGTACATCCACAAATGGGAATTGGTTCACCTTATCAGCCCCTGTAGAAGTGTACCCTAGGTACTCAGAGCATAGGTGTAACCAAGGCCTACCAGGGGCTGCAGCATGTATTGTGCCACCCCTGGCTGGCCACTCAAATGGACACAACTGGCTGATCACTCAGCTGGGGCAAGGTCGTGTAATCACCCCTTGCTTAGGTATAGTATTCCTATATCGACCCTTATATAGACACACAGTAACCTATAAGTCACTCCTATGGCAGGCCTTAACAATCCTGGAGGCAGAGTGCTTGGTTATGTGTGAGATGGTGCCCTAGCATGAGCTGAGCCTGTCTACAGCTTTCGGAACCATGTCCTTATAGCTGTTCTATAATATGGCCATACCATATACTCTTAAATGCATTACAATCCTCACGGTTAGATGCTAACTTTGGATTGGCTTTATCCAAACATGTCGTGTAAGGTGTCATATGCTTTGGAATACTACCTACTCACCAATTCTGGCGACGGGGGTAGCATTCCACCCTTCTAGAGGGAGAAGACATGTTAAGTCCAACGATCCCGGTTAAAGTTGACCAGAGCCCCAGCATCACAAAATGGATGCTGCTGCCACAGACACAAGTCTGACCTCCTGCTGCTGGGAGTCCTTCCAGTCACGGAGGTTTGGACAATAGGTTTACTGCTTGGGGAGGTGCGAGCACCACCCCAGACAGGAGGATGTGTATTGGGACAGGGAGGGCTGAATAGATTGAGACACTGCCTGAGGCACACTAGGTGCTTCATGCATACCCCAGTTCAAACCGGTTGCTGGGGCACCCCAGCCCCAGCTCTGGCGCGAAACTGGACAAAGGAAAGGGGGTGTAACCACCCCCCTTCCTGGTCCCACCCATAGGAGGGACCTAGTGAGCAAACCAGCCCCCTTTAGTTGTATAAAGGTAGGAGCTGACCAAGGAGACTTTAGAATAATCCTGGAATCGAACTGAAGACAAAACTCTGGACCCTTCGACATTCACCTGAGCTGAAGACTGAAGAATCTCCCTTGTGGCCAAGGAGTGACCACCCTGGGCAACCAGGCACCATCCAGTAACTTGACGGCTTGCTTTGTCCCCGTTTCCGTCAGAACCCGAGCACAGAGCCCAACAAGATCCAGACTCCCAGACCTCTCTGACCCCACTGCCCGACTCCAGCACAGCTGAGCACCGTGGAAGGCGTTGGAACACGTGGGACCGGACATCTTGTAAAGCCTGCAACTTGCTAACAGTGCAGCTCCTGAGGCCTCCTCGAAGCTGTGCACTGGGGACTGAGACACCACGACACCGAGCTCCACCTGCACCGAAGACCAGCCCTCCACACTCCACGAGATCTGCGTGGGGCCCTTCTGCTTGTGTTCTGCTCGACGCGTTGTCCCGGTTGCTGGCCAGTTGGCTAGTAGCCCTGTGACGACGATCCTTTGAAAATCCATTGTTGGCCTGGTTGCTCCATACTGGCACTTGCTTCCCTGCAAAGGTGAAGTACCTCAGACCCTCCTGGTCTGCACCAGAAGCTCCTTGTGTATCCTGCGTGGGTTACCTTTGCTTCGGCTTGTTGGCTCCGATCTTGAAGCCGACCCCTCCATCTGCGAGAACCTTCGTGGGACAGCTCCTCTCTTGCACCTGGTCATCCTCACCGCCTCCTGGTCCGCGTGGCTGCAACCAATAGCTTCACGACAGCACCTGATTGCTCCTCGACGATGTCTGGTTCCTTCCTGGTTCCACCCGGTCACTGGCTAGTGACCTAGACTCTGTCCCCTCTGCTTTCAGGTCTCCTTCATCCTCGATCCACCCTTGGATCCACCCGGACATCTTCCTCTTGGTCACCTGCAGCATCTTTCTTCACAGGCTCCATAGACTTCAACTGCGAAACCTGACACATCTTCATACCTATGCACCCGCTTTCTGTGGGTGAGGTAACGCGAGTACTTTGGTGCTCTCAGGGGTATTGACTATCCAAGTGTCTAGGTTTTTAGTTGTTTCCTTCTAGCTAGACGGGAAGTGTCCTAAATCTTAATTTACTTACCTTTTACGTTCCTTCTGACTTTCTATTGACTCTCGCGTGAGAGTACTGACTCTGCACGCGCCGCCTGTGGGCCTCCTACTCCTAACCTGAGGGTCAGGTAGTGTAGCCTCAGCGATTCCCTAGGCCCTAGGCCTTCTCCTTTCCCAAGTCGTGGTTCTTATACCACTTACATAGTATATGGTTTTACGCGCCCCCTAGGGCCTAACTATATATTGTGCTATTTAAAGTATTTCTGAGTATAACTTGTTGTGTGCTTTTGCCTCTGATCTCATAAAGAGTTCAGAGGAGTGTGTTAGTGAATAAACACATAGATATTTTACATATATCCTGTGTGGTGCCCTTTCATTTGGTATTCAAGGGGTTACATGTGGTAAAACAGCTGGCTTTACACGCCCTCAAGAGTCTTTTAGCCTAAGACTGTTCTGTCCACGCTACCTCTAGGATAGCTGGTCTATAAGGTTGACTTTACAACCATCGCCATAAGGGTTGTTTGGACTGGTGCAAGGTGTTCACTAGAATAGTGAACATCATATACCAGGCCAACTTTTCACAGTGGTGTGCAGCGGTTGGGATTAGAGCTTGCTGTTTTACCACTTGTAATCTTGAGATATCATTTGAAAGATCACATAGGTACCTATAGGTACATATAAAAACAAGTCTTAGTATACTTAAGTTCTACTGAACTTAGCTGTTGTAGAGCCTGGGCCTAGTACACCCTGACTACAACTCCTAGACAGGTTCTGTAGGAAAACACATAGTGTAGGTAGGTGCAACACTCCCACCTCACTAGAAACCATGTCTCATCCAGTGAACCCCAGTGGTTCTCTGCCTGAAGAAGTAGATCCCTTGAGGACTGCTTCAAGATATGAAGCCTTAGCCTTCTAACAATTGAGACCATTGTGTACTTCTAGAAGGCTAAAACAGGGTTCAAACCCTACCCTCAAGTTCTTGGTTGAGCTCTTAGAAGAGTATGATGCTCAACAGCCACTTAAGACAGGTGACACAAGCAGTGCAGATGAAGTCTTTCCCTCCTCAGATGATAATACTGGTACTCCAGTTCCAGATGAGGAAGAAGGAGAAGGGGGAGAAGGAGGTGATTCTGATCTTGAGACAAACAGTCAGATCTTAGTCAGAAGACTTAGTCAGGCTAACTTAAGCATACATGGGAGTCAGTATGGGCAGCACTCATACAGACCCCCAAGTGGGCTTAACCAGAGGCAGAGAAGAGGGAGATCCCACTCCAGGGAATCTCTTGTCTCTCATGCTTCAAACAGCTCTCATGGCCTTACTCAGAGAGGGATGACTTCCCCTCAGAGAAGGGAACATGAGGCAAAGATGAGAGAAGCTGCTCTTAGGATTGAAAGACAGGAACTTGAGGTTGCCCTGGCCAAAGAGAAGCTTGCTCGTGCTAGAGAGCATAGAGAGAGTGGGTTAGAACCCACTGGTGTCAGCAATATCCCTAAGGATAAAGATAGGTCCTATGAGAATAGAAACCTAAGCAAGATTGTGCCCCTCTATAAAGAAGGGGATGACATCCACAAGTGGATAACTGCTTTGGAGAGGGCCTGCAAAGTGCAACAGGTACCCCAAAGTCAGTGGGCAGCAATCTTATGGCTCTCCTTTTCAGAAAAAGGTAGAGACAAGTTCCTCACAGTTAGTGATGGGGATGCTAACAACTACTCTGTACCGAAGAGTGCTCTGATTGATGGGTTTGGCCTAACCACTGAACAATATAGGTTTTTGTTCAGAGACACCCAGAAGACACAGACTCAGGACTGGACTGATTTTGTTGATTGTGCCACTAAGGCTCTGGAAGGCTGGGTATTGGGAAAAAAGTTAAGAACTATACAGGATTGTATAATTTGATCATGAGAGAGCAAATACTTAACAATTGTCATAACCAGTTATTGCATCAATACCTGATTGACTCTGATCTGACATCTCCCCAAGAATTGGGAAAGAAGGCAGACAAATGGGTCAGAACCAGGATTAAGCAGAAAAACCAGAACCAAGGGGATGATCAGAAAAAGGCAGACCATAAGGGTAATGAGCAGAAACAAAACAACCAGAAGTCTTCACCAGGCCCCAAAAGGCACAGGGGGAGGGTGGCTCCAAAAAAAACAAACAGAAACAAGAAGGCCAAAAGAAGCCCTGGTGTGGATACTGCAAGTCAGTCTCTCACTGGTTTAGTGAGCGCACCAAAAAGGGCACAGCACCATACACCATTGCCCCTAAGGCAACTGTTCCCCCTAGTCCAGCTGTTAGTGGTGGTTCCCAGCAAAAGGGTGTAGTAGGGTTGACCCTGGGAACTGAGATGGACTCTGGCCTAGTCATAGTACTAACTCAGGCTGTTCTTGTCTGTGATGGGGACATAGCTATGTCCTCTACTGTAAGTCCCAGTAACCTGAGCAAGTACAGGCAGACACATTTTATTAATGACAAGATGGCTCAGGCCTATAGGGACACATGTGCCAGTGTCACCATGGTGACACCTAACTTTGTGGACCCTGATCAGATCATACTAGGTGAGAAATACCTAGTGACCAATGCTAGCAATGCCACTACTTCCCATAGTCTGGCAATTGTGAACTTCTCCTGGGGAGGGGTAACTGGCCTCAAGAAATTTGTTGTGAGTTCAGACCTTCCAGTAGAGTGTCTGTTGGGAAATGATCTTGAAACCCCATTTTGGTCTGAGGTGGAGTATAGGACCCATGCAGAAATGCTGGGAATAGGTCTCTCCACTAAGGTTGGGGATGGCTCCGGAGTTCCACGCCTCCGGATAGCCGTCGTGACTCGTGGCCCCGCCCCTCCTTGACAGCAGCAATCCTCGGCAGAAATGGCGTTCTCTGCGTTTTTGGAAGCAGCATGACACGAGCGGCATGAGTGGCATGGGACGAACGGCGTGTTGGAGCTCCTCGCTCTGTAATTCTGAGGAAATTAACTTGCGGTTTCATGAAAGCTCTGAGCCCTTTGAGTCTGCTGCAATATCGATGCCAGAGGATTCGTGATGTAAGGGTTCCTACGAGCAGGTGCCCTTTCTCCCCTTATCGCCTTGGATATTTTTAGTGGCGTTTTCCTAGCAGTGAAAGGCTCGTGGCTGCAGGACCAGGTCTATGAGCAAGCTGAAAGTTGAAAGCTGAAAGTCTCGCTCCTTTCTGGAAACCTACGTGTGCCCACAGAGCCCTTCTTATGAAATAAGCGATTTCGACATGGAGAAAGGAGAAAGTTGAGGCGAGGGGAAGAGAAAGGGGGAATTGGATTGTTTAGCTGCTTGTTGCTTGCTGCTTGACGATTATTAACTCATAGAGCTTCTTAGATATTGCCCCTAAGTTCAGAATATCGAGCCCCGTTGCTGGGACAATGGGGAGACAACTAAAAGACACTGAAGAGTCAAATAAAACTGCCAAAATGGAAACAACTGCCCGTCTGAAGAGTAAAACTCGCCTAGCCCTAGCAAGAAAAGCCGCACGGCTAGCAGCCAAAGAAAGAGACAAAGGCGGAAAAGGAGAAGGAAATCCGGTATCTCCCGTGCCGGGGAGGGATACAACGTTAGAGAGATCGGAAGATGAACTTCACGTTACTTTAACCTCTCCTCCAGATGAAGGGACTGGTGAAGCTGCTACGGGGGGGCCCACATAGGAGATGTAACAGAAAATACCTCAGCTTTATCAGAAAAGGCAGCGGGAAAGGCAGCAGAAGCTGAGCAATCTTCCGGCGAGAAAAGTATGAGCGGGGTAAAAGAGATGAGAGACTTTCCCCTGTTTGGAAAAAAATGTCGTTGTATTCCTCAAACACCAGAGGCCCCGCCTGAAAAGAATGCCGAAATTCTCGCTTCAACCCCAGTAGCAGTGATAGTGCATGAACAAATGGACTCTTCTCTAAAAACACCTGAGAGTACAGTACAAGTTATGTCAGAAGCTCCTCAACTACCAGTATCAAATCACTCTGAGGTGGCAGCCAGGGCTGATTCAAATAGTACAGATTCTGGAGCTGAAGCGAGTTTGAATATAATCAGCGAAGAACCAAGGATAGAGACACTCTCGAAGCAGATTTCATCATCAGTGGCAGTTTTACAATCTCCCTCGCGTCCACCTATTATATTGCTCCAAGAAGGGGCTCTAGGGGGCTCAACAGCTGCAAAATCAACTTCTGCAACTCCGTTATCTCAAAAGGGGAAAGGAGACAGCTCTGAAAAGGAAATGAGTTACCAAATTGATATTCACGAGATGTTGAACCTAATCCTCAATGAGATTCGTGAGATAACGGTGAACCAGCAAGTTGAGATAGCCGCCCTGCACTCCAGGCTGGAAAAATGTGAAGAGTCGATGTCAGGTCTCCCTATCAGATTAGATGAAGCAGAGGAAAGAATTTCGGCTCTTGAAGATCACATAAATCAAGCAAGAGTAGAAGCTAAAGAAGCAGCAAGTAAAAAGAGCCTACTGGAGAGTAAACTTGAAAACAAGCTAGAGGAACTAGAGAATCATTCCTGAAGATCCAATTTAAGAATAGTGGGGGTTCCTGAGGGCCTTGAAGGTTCAGATTCGCTTCAGTGGGCAAACTCTTTTATACATCCAAATGTACTACCAGAGTTCGAGGGGGACTTAACCATTATGAGAGCGCATTGGGTTCCGGCACAGAGATTCGCAAACTCAACCTTCCCCAGAACTATCCTGATGAATTTTGCAGATTACAGGATTAAGGAAAAAATTCTTCCAACAAAGACAATTCTCAGTTACAGATACAATTGTAAATGTAATGTAAATGTATAGGCATTTATATAGCGCACTACTTACCCGTAGGGTCCCAAGGCGCTTCGACCGCTGCGAAACCCTTCCTGGCTTTCCTGAGAGATCGTCCCTTAATGGGTATCTCCAGGGTGAGACCAGGCATCCCCGGCGGTCTGGTGGGGCCGTTAGTGAAGATGAGGCAAGCTAATGCCCAGAGTTGCCGAGTGTGATCGCTGATCAGAGTGGGCACCGAGGCGAGAGAATTATCGAGTCCGCTGACCCTGGTCCAGAAACCTGCCGCGCCGGGAATCGAACCCTGGTCCCGGGCAATTAAATGCAGAATCTTTTCTGATATGACTGCCGCTGCTGCGCGCTGCAGGAAACAATTTGTTAAAGTTCTCCACCTCATTAAATTGAAGGGCGCGCAAGCTTCAATCGCTCAACAATCTAAATTAAAAGTCCTTGTGAAGGAAAAGTTTTACATGTTTTCCAACCTTGAGGAAGCACAATCTTTCCTCAAGGAGATTTCTTCAGAGGCAAATGTTTGAGTAGTATGTAGTGGTCTGTAGTATAGTGGTTGAGCTTGAGGAAAGTTTGGAAACAGGCTGTTTCCTACTTGCAGAGGGCAAGTTTACTACCGGGTTGAAATATGGGACACTATAGACACTGGTGGGCCCCTACGGGTCGCGATAATGCTCTACCTATGTATGTGCTATGTGATTTGCTTGCTCTGCTTTGTTAGAATAAATGGTATACATTTTTTTCTTTCTTTTTTTGTCAGGGGGGCCGGGGGCCCAGAGGGTCACATAGGGTGTGACAAGAAGACACCCAGGTTAGTAGGAAGGGGTGAAATGTGGTCTGCGTGGGGGGGGGGGTGGAAGGTTCCACATTTCAGGGGGTGTGGGGGCTCATCAGGGGTGGGAGAGGGGGGATTGGGGTGAATGCAGTAAAAAAGAGCAGACGTTTTAGGCAGGGTCTGTACCGAATTTTGGATGTAGGAATTAAAGCTGTGAGAATTTTAATATGGAATTGAATAAATGTAGTATCTTATCAGTCAATGCCAATGGCATGTTAAACAAACAGAAATATGGCGCTCTTATAAAATGGGCAGTGTATCAGAATTCCACATATACTCTTTCTCCAAGAGACCCATCTAAAATCCAACATCCCTAATTTATTTATCCCAAAATATTTTTCCCACGCGCTCTTTGCATCAGCTGGGGTAGCCCAGAGAGGGGTTGCTATTTACTTTTCCAGAAGACTACCTTGGGAAGACATAAGGATTCGAAGGGATCCTAAGGGAAGATGGTTATGGGTTGTTACTAAACTACAGGGGAAGGTAATGAATTTTGTGAACTATTATGGGCAGATATCTGATGAGGTGTCTAGTATTCTTGAAATCAATGATCTTCTCAGGGGTCCCCTGGGCAGATTATCTTGGGAGTAGATTTCAACTATATCCAAGATTTAAAAAAAGATACCTCTAATAAAAATAAGAAACAATTAAAACCCAATACTAAAAAAGTCTTGGACGCTTTCATATCAGAATACCAACTCATAGACCCATGGCGCTTTATGAACTCAGAAGGGAAATCTTTCACCTGTTATTCACACTGCTTCCGGACGTCATCAAGAATCGATTTTTTTCTGATATCAAGATCCATTCAGACTCTAGGCTCATCTATTGGGTGTAATCCCTTTTCAGATCATGGGAAGGTAGAGTTGGAAATTAATCTAGGAGTAGGGGGCAGGGACCAATCCAGGTGGCAGTTAGACCGTACCCTGCTCCAGAATCAGGATTGGGTGGTTAGTTTCGGAGAATGGATCACGGAATAATTTAAAATCAATAACAACACGGCAGAACCATTTTCGGTTTGGGAGGGATTTAAGGCGGCAGCACGCGGCCAGATAATATCTTAGGTTACAAAAAAGGGGTTCACCCAATATCGTCACTGGGACCTGGGTATGTATATTGCTGAGAGAAAGGGGTCCCAGTAATCAACAGAAAGTTATTTGCAAAACATCGAGATAAATCAATTATGAAGACAAAGAAGTCAATCTGCTGACATTGTTTTTAATTACAATGAAGCTAAGCCAATTATTAGGGCAACCATTCTTAATACAACACTTGCAAATTTAGTGTAGTGCCCTGGAAAGGGGAGAGGGGAGGTGTGCAGTGAGTGTAGGAAAGGGTAAGTGACATAAAAAACAAAGCCGAAAGGCTACACAATAATGAAAAACACATAAACGGATTCAGATTGTCAACGACCATAGGTTCAAATATAATACTCCAAAATAACATGCTTCATGGTTATACTTAATAACATAATTATTGGGATGAAGCTAAGAACACAAGAAAAAGTCGAAGTTTCGACCCCTTTTATAAAGGCAGGCTTGAATTGATCCCTTGCAATGGGGTCTTCATCAGGACGGAAGACAGGGACACAAACCTATTTAGTACAAAAAATGTGTTTGTCGATAGGAACAAATCCACGGTATTATAATTAAAAAGCTAAGCACATCAGAGTTAGAGAAAACAAGACATACCGGGGATACTTGTTTTCAAGGGCGGAGAAGAAACTATTACTCCCACAAGACAGGCTTAATGGAGTTGAGCCTGGACTTCAAGGCCAACCTCTGGTGTCAGACATGTGTATGGGATGAGTAATTACAATTGAAGAAAAGGAGTCCTTCTAAATAAGGAAGAAATAGTGAAATTGATAAGCTAATGCCGGGCGGTTTAAATGGTAAACAGGCGTAGCGGAATTACCGTAAGTGAACTTACAATGAGCACCTGTCGTATTTCCCAAATAGATTCTCGTTAGGTCAGGAACACCAAAAATCCATGTGATTCAGAATTGGCACTCCGAGTCACATCGATGTGTGAATCGGCAAAAGCAGGTCTCTATAGAAGGAAAGGGGAGGAGACCGTCACTAAATGTACCACACGCCGGGGAAACCTTGTTAAAAAACCAATAGAATCGAGCCTACCGGTAGCAAGTTGAATGAAGAAATCACCGAGCTTGCATGCTGCACTCTGCAGAATCATGTTATTCAAGCCGGCACCTGTCGACGACAGAAACCGGAGATCTCCATTAAAATTCATTCGGGGACAGTAAAACAAGTATGTAAGTTACGAATATTGGGGTGAGGGGTGTACCTGATGCATAAGGAGTTGATCAGAGTGTAACCAGCAGCAGCATAGCGGAGTTCGCGTAGCGGAGTACGCCAAGAGATTGCAAACTTCAAATGTGATCACATGGTGTGGATCGTCATAAAAATAGAAGAGGGCAAATATGTAATGCAATAGTATGCATCTTAAGGCGGCCATCATAGAATGACTCGTAATATGTTACCCGATAGTACAAAACGGGTCAAAAGAGCATAAATAAATAAATGCGACATCGCAGTACTGGTAACGGGGAGCTTGTGAAAAATATTAATATAATATAAAAAATTGTTATAGAAAATTTTGTGGAGTGATCCAAAATTATGTTAAACAATGTCCACTACCAATCGGGGTGAATTACAACCGGAAAGGGGAGGAAAAGGGGGACTCGTGTCTGGCTGATTGCATTCCCAAATTGAACCATAGAAATTGCAAGTCAATATAAATCACATTAAAGGTAAGGTAGGTTATTCCTAAAGACATGTATTGTATCAAAATTGTCAATAGAGGAATTTAAGATTGTCTGGAGATTTTGGAAGAAACAACAACACAGTATGGCGTACCTGTCACAAGACGGTATAGGCCAACCAGGCATGATTGTAGGATCTTAAATTGAAGGTGCACAGTCATTTAACATAGAATGTTGTCATACATTTGATATGGAATCACACCCATTAACCAGTGTAAATGTTGCAAAAAAAGGGGCGTGCCTGTCCCAAGACGGTAAAAGCCAATACAACAATTGTTACCTATTGCTGTTTATAACACATAAATTTCTCCATAAATAAAAATTCGAAAAAATCTGGATAGACCAAGTCATCATTAGGAGGGAATGGAATGCATTATATCTTGCGAAGTAGGGGACAGACCTCACTATTTCAGCAGCGCCAGCTGGGAAAAAGAACTGTCATGTTCATTGAGGCCATTACTGATAGAGTTAAAATGAAACATCCATTTAAGCTCCCTGACATTCAGGATCTCCGCAATGTTGCCACCTCTGGGGCCCAGTATCACCTGTTCTAAGATGACCCACTTGAAACTTTCTGGAGAGTGAGTGGCAGACTTAAAATGTTGCACAAGAGGTGCGCCCTGGACTTCACAGCAAATCTTGCTCGTATGCTGAAGAATGCAGACTTTGGCTTTTTGTTGGGGCTGTCCAATGTATATTAAGTCACATGGACACAAAATAGCATAAATGATGTTAGTTGAATTACAATTAGTATGAGATCTCATAGATGTTTTAATGTGCAGATACTCAAACTCCTTTGTCTGTATGGTGCTATCACAAGCCTTGCAATGCCCACACCGGTAGTGACGCACAATTGGTGGTAGATTCCACATGGACAACAGAGAAGGGTATTCCGGACTCCGTAAGAAGGAACGAACAACAGAATCACGTACACACTTGCCCTTTTTGAATGCATGAAGGGGAAGTTCCTTCTGATGTATGTCATCAGCCACTAGTGCCCAATGTTGGTTAATTGTGCGTTTTATGTCATTGCTCTTTGTGCATAAAACGCAGGTGTGATAGCACCATACAGACAAAGGAGTTTGAGTATCTGCACATTAAAACATCTATGAGATCTCATACTAATTGTAATTCAACTAACATCATTTATGCTATTTTGTGTCCATGTGACTTGATATACATTGGACAGACCCAACAAAAAGCCAAAGTCCGCATTCTTCAGCATATGAGCAAGATTCGCTGTGAAGTCCAGGGCGCACCTCTTGTGCAACATTTTAAGTCTGCCACTCACTCTCCACAGTGATAATTCTTTATTGTTTGATTATTTAAAATCTTACAATATTTCCAATACAAAAACATAGTTTTAAAATACAGTAAAAAAACAATTATATCCTAAAAGATTTCTATAAAAAGTTATTTTAAAAACAATTTTTCTAAATCATTCTCCCAGTTTTGTAGATGCTATCTTTAGGAACTTTACAAAGGCAGCGTTCATGACTATATAATTTGAATGAAGACAGATTTTTAAAGCCTGCCTACATGTCCTTGTTCCACGCATATTAAAGTGAGGTTTCAGTAGTGCACATCTTTCATTTCGGAGTCCAGGGCAGATACATAGAAGGTGGACAATATTCTCTTCACCACCGTTACATAGTCTACACCATGTGTTGCTGTTGGTCTTTTTCCACGGCGGGGCATGACTGAGGCCTGGTAGTATTCCAAATCTTGCTCTTATGAGATATTGTTTGCTTTTTTCAGACCAGGGTGTCTCCAGATATTCTTGTACTTTCTTTTTTTCATATCCATGTATTACTGACCACGAATGCTTTCTTTTTGCCAACGTATCTTTGTCCTTTACTAGTGATAGGTGGTTTGTTGTTCGATTTACTATTTTTTTAAATGATCCATTGCTTATCATATTTATCCAGATTGGCATTAGTGCAAACTCTTCTATTGCCTCATTGAGGTATTTCCATGCAACCGATTTCGTGTTCTTATTTATTTCTTGCCAAAGTAATTGGGATAAATGATTATCATGGTCATTTTTAATCCTATACCAGGTTTTAATAAATTGGTCTTTTCTTGCGAATTCTTGATTGTTTAAACCGAACTCCAGTCTAATTTGTGCCAGTGAAGCGTTATTTGGGAGATAGAAAAGCGTTTTATAGGTTTTAGAAAGAACTTTGTTTATCGTTTCCGCATCCATCCCCATTAATGCTTCACTACCATATGATATTGTTGGGAGCAATTTAGCCCCTATACTTTTCAAAAGCGGTTGATGGGTCAGATTTCCGAGCGATTTCTGTGCTATCTTAAATGCTGCAGTAAGTGAATTAGCTTTGCTTTGAATATCCAGTTTTTGTGATTGAAAATTTCCTTTTTGGTCAAATAGTACACCCAAATACTTGTATACTTCTATTTGTTCCAGTTGGGTGTTTTCCATATACCATTTATTTTTTAGTCTTAGTTTTATATTCCTCGTGACCACCATGATTTTTGTTTTGGTTTCATTTATTATCATTCCATTTTCTTGAGCATACAAAGCTATTCTGTTAATTAGGCGTTGAAGACCGATTTTAGTATGACTTAAAAGGATGGCGTCATCTGCATACATTAAGTTAGAGATATGTTTGTCCCCTAGCTTCGGAGGATGTGCGTTGAGCTCATCCAAGTTTCCTGACAGATCTCCAAGGAATAAATTAAAGAGGAGAGGGGCCAACACACATCCCTGCTTTAGCCCGTCTATTGCTGGAATCTCCTTTGTTAGTGATCGGCCGTCCCCCATTCTTACTCTTACCCAAGTTTTACTGTGTAGTAATTGAATCAGTTTCAATAGTTCATTTGGAATGTTTTTTTCAAAAAGCTTTTTCCACAATAAGTTCCTTTGCACACAATCAAAAGCAGATTTAAAATCTACAAAGCATAGATACAGGGGCTGTTTTAGTCTGAGTGACTTTTCAGTTATTAGTGATAGTGCCAGAATGTTTGTCATTGTTCCAAGCCCCTTAATAAAACCAGTTTGCTTGAATGGCAATATCTTATTTTCTGATGCCAATTCATTTAATTTGATCAGTAAAATTCCAGCAAACAGTTTAGCATCCGTGTCTTGTAGGGTGATGAGTCTATAGTTCTCCGCAAGGGCCCAATTACCTTTCTTGAATATGGGGGAGATTAAAGATCCTCGCCAGGACTCCGGGATGTTACCTGTCTCTATAACTTCTTTAAATACTATTTCCAAGTAAATCGACCAAAAGTCAGGGTTTTCTTTTAAAAGGGCAAACGGTATCCCATTGGGGCCGGGTGCCCCATCTTTCTGCTTCCTTATTAATTTTACTAGTTGTTCTTTTGAGATTACAATTTGTTCTTGCATTTCGTCAGTGTCTTTTTTTGAGCTATGCTGTATGTTTGTAATGATTTTTATAGCTCCATTACTGTTTAGATGCTTTCCAAGATAGGTAACCCACTCTTGCTCAGTTAGAGTTGATGAAACTTCCAATTTGTTCGGCCGTACTAATTTATTTATAATTTTCCAAAATTCTTGCATTTGCTTGTTTGCTTGCATGGAATATTTTAGTCCACATTTCCTGTTTAGCTTGGTATTTCTCGTTCCATATTAGCTTTTTCAGGTGTTGATTTAATGCTTTTAGATTGTTCAACATTTCGTCATTAATAGCTGTGGTGCTAATTTGTCTCCTTATTCTGTTCCGAGCTCTTTTTAACTTAGTTATTGTGTATGGAATATTCATATATGAGTCGTCTCCTTCTTCTTTCCTTTTTACCATTCTTTTGTTGGGGTTAACCCAGATTTGTCGTTTTACTAGTTTCTTAGTGAATTCCTCCCACTGCTCAACTGCTGTTTCCGTCGTATTTTCAGAAAAGCAGCTCTTTATAATGTTCTCAACTTTTTAATTCATAGTATTCTTATTCAGATTGGTCCAAATTAGTTTTTTATAATTTATTGTTCCAATGTGCCCCGGCACAGTATGATATGGTTGGTAAATATTATATCTAATGTTGGTAGTTATTAACTGCTGGCAGTGGTCACTATCTCCAACTTTAACTACCCTATAGGAATTTATGTTTTGAAATATATTCAGTGAGACCATTGTATAATCAATCCTAGTACTCGCATTGTGTGCAACATACGTGAATGCATGGGGTATATCCTCTTTAAATCGGCCATTAAGGACTCGTAATCCCAACGCTTCTATATCCTTAATGAATGTTGTACCAATTTGATTTCGTGCCTGTTTTACCATGACGTCTTGGTGATCCTGGTGTGGAATTGACCACTGAAGGTCTTGTGATTGTGCTACATCATCCCTTAGGAACGGTGTTAGTAAATTAAGGTTAAAATCTCCTGTCATCACATAGTCCACTAATGGGTTTTCTAGCATTTGTTCCAATAGGATGGTGTTAAGGGTTGCACATGTAGATATTCTACTTGTTTTTGTTGGATGGATATATACGTTGATTATAATTAAAAACCTATCTTTTTGGTCTGCATTTTTAGATTTCAATCTAACTACAAGAATGTTATTACTATGCGATACTAGTTGCTCATGCTCAGCTTGTACGTCACAGGAGATGAAAGTTGCTAACCCTCCACTCGGACGTCCATATCTAGGAATTTTACTTGCATTTTCATAGTATCCTACATAGCCTTCCAAAATAAAAGGATGTTTTTCCCAGGTTTCCTGAAGAAATAAAATGTGACATGGTAAAGGGATAGACTTTATTTGTGCATTGGAAAGCTTTGATCCTACTCCATTTATATTCCATGAACACAATCTCAACCCTGTTACTTTTGATTGTGGGGTTGTAGTGTAGTTATTTCATTGTTCTATATTGCTATGCAGAGCATGTGCAATCCATTTTTCATTTATTCCTGGAGGTGTTTCTATTGTGGTAGGTGGTGAAACCACTCTCAAAGTGCTAGTGGATCTCCCCCGGGCATTTCTTAACACTGTTCCTTTTTGTTTAGTATATTTTTCTGTTTGGAGCAGATTTATTTAATTGATAAATGGAGTAGGATACACTTTTGGCGCCTGCTTTGTTATATATATTCCCCAGGCCTTAAATGTTGAAAACTCCTTTATTATTTGCTCTGCTATTGATGTTGATTTTAGTGTTACCAGAGTCAATTCTTGGGGATTATTTTTATCGGCAATGAATTCAATAGAAGTAATATCATCGTTCCTAATGTTGTTTAATGGTGGAATTGATTTGAACAACCTGAGGATGTTCCCTCTTTCAATATGTCATATCTACCTCTGGATTCATATTCAGGCTTAAATATGAGCTGTGTTTGTTCAACTGACAGTTTGTTTTCTTTGTACGAAGTTTCTGTTGTGTGATTTGTTTTATATCTAATTTGTTTTTCTCCTTCCCATTTTTCAATTGATCCCAGTAGAGAGATTTGGTTTTAGGCTCTACTGTTCTTTCTATACAAAATCTTGCTACATCATTTTTATTGACTTTCAAACTTGTTTCTGCCTTCACATTATGATGCTGATATAGTTGCTCGTTCGGTTTTACTGTTATTTTTAATGGCATACTGTCAATTATTCCATTGTTTTGATCTTATTTTAAGTTATCCTCCTGGATTAAATCTTCTTCCCTTATTATCTGACTTGTGATCCGTGGTGGATTAATTGTAGCCATTTGGTTCTTTTTAATCACTTCATGCTGTATATTAGCCTCTTTGTTCAATGCTTGTTCGCGTAATGGTTGTTGTACAAATATTGGGAATACTTTTTTTTGCTTGTTTTTAGTTGTTGAAGGAATTTTCTTTTCAATTGATTTTTCACGTTGTATTCTATTATTTTTTGTTGTATCATCAGTTTTTGTTGATTCATCAAACTTGTAGATATTAGGCTTATGATTTTTCCTTGCTTTACGTATTTTTTTCCTTTGTCGTTTTGACATGATATAATTGGTTGTATCCTGCTCTTTGCAAACTTGATCGACCTTTGTTATTATACTGGTTGCGTCCTCATGTGTTTCATCCCTTAACTGGGTTTCTATTGACAAGTCTCTTTCATCCTGTAGATTTTCTTTTTCCTGGGACTTCCTTGATATTACCAATTCTTTTTTATCCATTGTTAGCGTGATGTTTTTTTCCTTCTTTTTTGTTGTTTCCGTCTTCTCCCATTTATTTTTCTTTGTGTTCACTTCCTGGCCAATTTCTTTTATTAGAGCTCTTTTTGTGCCTTCTATTATAGTATGCAAAACATCAGGTATCGCTTCAAGCTTATCCATAAGAGGGGTGCAAATACATTTAATGTCCGTATTTTGCTTATCATTTTGGACTCTGATTATCAGATTATTGAGCTGTGCGAGTTTGTTTTCTATCCCTGTAACCGCATTTGCCATCATTGTGAGTAGGTCAATCTGAATGTCCATCTTATTTGACTGGTATTTTAACGCCTCTAGAGTTAGCGTCGATGTTTGATAGAATATGTCCCAATTTACTCCAACATCTGGGATTTTTGGATCTTTTAAATCACTTTCAGTTGGGAATCCGTTTATTTGACCTGTCAAGAAAGCGCAATCTGATGTAGGGAAGGTGTTTGCTTGTGAGAGCACATCCTCAATTGGAGGTTTTTTCATAATTTCCACATTTACTTCTATGGGAATTGGTACTCGGTTTATTTCCATCATACTGTTTTTAGTAGGTACGCCTTGTATATCCTGTATGTCCTGCAATTCTAAATCCTCTAGTTCGATTGGTTTGTAATTTTTTTATCAGGGTAGATAGTTACATTTGAGATATCCTGGTCTGTAATTTGGAATTCGTGGTCCTCCCTTAGTATATTACCATCTCCGTTTTGTGGAGTACTTTGGATCGCTTGTTTATTGTATTTTTCCATACACGTCGGCTTTATTGGAGTTTGAAGTTTATCTTTTTCCCTATCCGTATGCATGGTGATGAGAGCTCCCGCTGGATCTTTCATAAACTCAAACTTATCCGGAATTTTTCCTGATTTTGCAAACATTCTGGCTATTGGGGAAATTAGAGTTTGATTTGCTCCTGCAGTATTTGCTTTCACCTTTGGCTGTTGAGTTCTCTTAATACGTCTGACAGTTGTTCCTGTAGTTCTCACTTTGCCAGAGCGCATTATTCCTTGTGTCTTTCCTATAACCCCGTAATAATAATAATAATAATAATAAAGAGCTTATAGAGCGCTCAGTAACGCCATCACGGCGTGTCCCCGCGCTAAGCTACCAGTGAAACCTGCCTAGACCACCCAGACTCTATGCAGTATATAGGTGTGTTTTGAGCAGAGCCCTGAACCGCAGTTCATTGCCCTCCAGTCGCAGCACAGGAGGTAATTTGTTCCAATTTTGAGCTGCTAGTAGCGCGAAGGAACGTCCACCTATTCTCGCCTTCCTGATCCTGGGGACTGTCAGCAACCCGGTACCCTCTGAACGGAGGGTCCTGGTAGGTTCATATCGGCTGACTAGCTCCTTCAGATATGTCGGTGACTTGTCCCAGACAATACGGTGGCAAAAAAGAAGGCACTTAAATAGCACACGCTTCTTCACCGGCAGCCAATGAAGCGCATCCAGCGCCAATTTCGAGCTAGCTCTCCTGGGTCTTCTTAACACCAGTCTGGCGGAGGAGTTCTAGATGACTTGTAGGCGACCTATGCTGCCCTCGGTTGCCCCAAGGAACAGAATGTTGCCATAATCTAACCGCGAGGTCACCAGTGCCTGCGTTAGTGTTCTTCTGGCCGATAAAGGGAGGAGGTCTAAGGTTTTGTTTAGGGTCTTTAGGACTCCAAAACATTTGCCCACAATGCGCCTTATGTGGCCTTCATATGAGAGCGAGGGGTTCATCCAAATTCCCAGATTCTTGGCCTCCTGACAAGGTATGGGGGTAGGGCCCAGGCATGACGGCCACCACTCATCCGACCATTTTTCGCTTTTACCCCCTACCACCAGCACCTCCGTTTTAGAGCCATTGAGTTTTAGACAATGGGCATCCATCCACTCTGCTAATGCCTGCATACAAGATTTAAAATTTTTAGGGGTGTTGGTGGTACTCTGTGATAGGGAGATCAGCAGCTGAGTGTCGTCAGCGTACGACACTAATTCCACCCCAAAAGAGTGTACAACTTTCGCCAGGGAGGCCATGTGTAAATTAAAAAGAGTGGGGCTCAAAGCCGAGCCCTGAGGCACTCCCTGGTCTAATGACATCTCCCCTGAGCGGCATGTCCCCTGCTGAACCTGGAAACATCTCTCTGTAAGGAAAGATTGTAGCCAGCCCAGCGCGGGACCAGCGACCCCAGCTTCGTTCAGACACCGTAGCAGGATGGAATGCGCTACGGTGTCAAAAGCTGCGCTTAGGTCAAGCATGATCAGGGCCATTGTATGACCAGCATCTGCCCCTGCTCTTAGAGTCTCAGTGGCTCTTAGGAGGGCCGTCTCCGTAGAGTAGCCTGCCCTAAATCCTGATTGCGAGGGGTGGAGTAAGTTACATTTTTCCAGGTGCTCCGTGAGCTGAGCATTAACCACCTTCTCGGCTACCTTCGCTACGTACGGCAATAAGGAAATGGGTCTAAGGTTTTCTAGTACCTCCAAGCTGACATTGGGTTTTTTCCTTATTGGCAGTACTATAGCCTTCTTCCACTCCCTCGGGACTTGCTGAGTGGAAAAGGAGGTTTGTAGGACGTGTCTAATGTGAGGTTCCAAGGCTGTCAGGCCCTCTGATATGACCCAGGCAGGGGCCGGATCATTGGGGGAGCCGGACTTAACGCTCCGACAGATGGTTACTAACTTGTCAGCTGCCGGAACCTCGAAGGTTAGGAGTGAGGAATCCGGGGCTGCCAATGAGCTGTCTGCTCTGAAATCTGTGCCCTTATCTGGTATATGAGAAAATGAGGAATAAATCTTCTTAACTTTACTAGAGAAAAAGTCAGCGACTTTATTGCATCCCTCCTTAGAAGAATTTATGGGGGTATTGGAGCTAGAGACCAACGATATTTCTTTATATATTTTAAACAGTTCCCGCGAGTACACCCACTAGTGTTCACCCTCCCAAGCCCGTCTGCCCTATAAATGATGGACAGCTGCCGTCGGGAGGGGGCAATGACAAGAGCGGGGAGTAAAGCTAAGAACTGTATGAGTTTAACCCGGATCCTCAGCGAGACAATGGGGACAATGGTGACCCTTTATATTCGACTTCGCCCGACCTCGCTCACCCAGACCGGCACACTTCACCCGCCTGATCTCCAATTGTCCAAGCTATCCAGGCTGTCTAAGTTTTCACAGGTCTTTCACAGGTCTTTCCCGAGTATTTTCCAAAGCCTTTCACCCCTCCTACAACACCACAGTTTACAATACTCAGACACAGTACACAATATACAGGTCACCGTCACCCCCAATTGTACTTACTGTGACCCCTGAGTTGTGTCTGCTGAGGAGTAGCACCAGGCAAAAGGTAGTAAGCTCACAGGCACGCTGGCTCACTCGCCACAATTGCAGTAAATTGCTGTTGTTTTACTGTAGTTTTTTTCTTTTTTTTCAGTTTTTCCCAGTAGGACTCAGCAAGTAGGAGAACTTGCAAGTAGGAGGAATACTTCGCACCTCCACACTCCTTAACATGCCCCCATTAGGAGCTATTAAGTAGTTTCATGTTTCCTGTTTTATATGTTCATCCCCCTTTGTGGTGTCCTTTTCCGTCGTCCTCCCGTCGTCTTTTTGGTCCTTTTGAGATGTGATCACCCAAAACAGCACTCAGAGCACCCAGGTTATCAGGGCACGCGCCCAACCCAAATTTTTCTGACAACCAGCAGCCTGCACTGCCGTCTGCCGTCTGCCGTCCGCTCACCAGCTCTGCTTGCTCCGCTCGCTGGAAGCCGCGGAGCTGCAGAGCCGCGGAACCACACCCGTCATGATGCTCACAAGCTCCCTCTAGCGCTCGCTTAATTAAAACTCAGCATCTGTTTGTGTAATATGAGTCTAGTAACGAAGGTAGCAATGCGTTTTTTTTTTCCGCACAACTACAGGCGACAGGTAAGCAGGCGACAGGCAAGAGGCGATAGACAAGGAGCGAGGGCATGAACAGCTCATGTCTGACTGCTCACCTCGCTCTCAAGCCTTCGGAGACCTTCACAGCGCTGCACCCACCGCCACTGCAGTCGCCACCACCACCTCTCACCTCTCACTTCTTCACTTTACTCCACTCCAGCGTTTCAGGCTCCTTAGACCGTCTCCGTGTCCGTCTCCGTCCTCGGGGGTCCTCCTGCTGCCTTGCCTTGGCTTGCCTCGTCTCACTGCTCCCCAACCTCGCTGACAGAACCTCCATGAGCTCCGTGACCTTCCGCAATCTTCCGTGAGCTCAGCTCAGCTACTCAGCCATGGAGCCGAGCACAACACGGTAAAGATGAAAAATGGCCAGGCAAACAGGCAGGCAGGTAAGGAGGGCCAAGCGGAGGTTTATCAGAGCTTCCACGCAGTTCCACAGCAAGGGCAAGGGCAATGGCAAGGTCGAGGGCAGACTCGGCTGGGTCAGCGAGCCGATAGCTCGTTTTCGTGGCAGCAGCAGCCCGTTCGTCCCGTTCGAAATGGCGATTCTGGCGTTCTGGTGATTCTTGCAGCTCTCTCTCCAGAAAGTTTCAAGTGGGTCATCTTAGAACAGGTGATACTGGACCCCAGAGGTGGCAACATTGCGGAGATCCTGAATGTCAGGGAGCTTAAATGGATGTTTCGTTTTAACTCTATCAGTAATGGCCTCAATGAACATGACAGTTCTTTTTCCCAGCTGGCGCTGCTGAAATAGTGAGGTCTGTCCCCTACTTCGCAAGATATAATGCATTCCATTCCCTCCTAATGATGACTTGATCTATCCAGATTTTTTCAAATTTTTATTTATGGAGAAATTTATGTGTTATAAACAGCAATAGGTAACAATTGTTGTATTGGCTTTTACCATCTTGGGACAGGTACGCCCCTTTTTTTGCAACATTTACACTGGTTAATGGGTGTGATTCCATATCAAATGTATGACAGCGTTCTATGTTAAATGACTGTGCACCTTCAATTAAAGATCCTACAATCATGCCTAGTTGGCCTATACCGTCTTGTGACAGGTACGCCATACTGTGTTGTTGTTTCTTCCAAAATCTCCAGACAATCTTAAATTCCTCAATTGACAATTGTGATATAATACATGTCTTTAGGAATAACCTACCTTACCTTTAATGTGATTTATATTGCCTTGCAATGTCTATGGATCAATTTGGGAATGCAATCAGCCAGACACCGAGTCCCCCTTTTCCTCCCCTTTCCGGTTGTAATTCACCCCGATTGGTAGTGGACATAGTTTAACATAACTTTTGATCACTCCACAAAATTTTCTATAACAATTTTTTATATTATATTAATATTTTTCACAAGCTCCCCGTTACCAGTACTGCGATGTCGCATTTATTTATTTTTGCTCCCGAGTAATTTTGGCCCGTTTTGTACTATCGGGTAACATATTACGAGTCATTCTATGATGGCCGCCTTAAGATGCATACTATTGCATTACATATTTGCCCTCTTCTATTTTTATGACGATCCACACCATGTGATCGCATTTGAAGTTTGCAATCTCTTGGCGTACTCCACTACGCGAACTCCGCTATGCTGCTGCTGGTTACACTCTGATCAACTCCTTATGCATCAGGTACACCCCTCACCCCAATATTCGTAACTTATATACTTGCTTTACTGTCCCCGAATGAATTTTAATGGAGATCTCCGGTTTCTGTCGTCGACAGGTGCCGGTTTGATTAACATGATTCTGCAGAGTGCAGCATGAAAGCTCGGTGATTTCTTCATTCAACTTGCTACCGGTAGGCTCGATTCTTTTGGTTTTTTAACAAGGCTTCCCCGGCGTGTGGTGCATTTAGTGACGGTCTCCTCCCCTTTCCTTCTTTAGAGACCTCCTTTTGCCGATTCACACATCGATGTGACTCGGAGGGCCAATTCTGAATCACACGGATTTTTGGTGTCCCTGACCTAACGAGAATCTATTTGGGAATTACGACAGGTGCATTGTAAGTTCACTTATGGTAATTCCGCTACGCCTGTTTACCATTTAAACCGCCCGGCATTAGCTTATCAATTTCACTATTTCTTCCTTATTCAGAAGGACGCCTTTTCTTCAATTGTAATTACTAATCCCATACACATGTCTGACACCAGAGGTTGGCCTTGAAGTCCAGGCTCCACTCCATTAAGCCTGTCTTGTGGGAGTAATAGTTCCTTCACCGCCCTTGAAAACAAGCATCCCCAGTATGTCTTGTTTTCTTTAACTCTGATGTGCTTAGCTTTTTAATTATAATACCGTGGATTTGTTCCTAACGACAAACAATTTTTTTTGTACTAAATAGGTTTGTGTCCCAGTCTTCCGTCCTGATGAAGACCCCATTGCAAGGGATCAATTCAAGCCTGCCTTTATAAAAGGGGTCGAAACGTCGACTTTTTCTTGTGTTCTCAGCTTCATCCCAATAATTATGTTATTAAGTATAACCATAAAGCATGTTATTTTGGAGTATTACATTTGAACCTATGGTCGTTGACAATCTGAATCAGTTTATGTGTTGTTCATTATTGTGTAGCCTTTCGGCTTTGTTTTTTATGTCACTTACCCTTTCCTACACTCACTGCACACCTCCCCTCTCCCCTTTCCAGGGCACTACACTAAATTTGCAAGTGTTGTATTAAGAATGGTTGCCCTAATAATTGGCTTAGCTTCATTGTAATTAAAAACAATGTCAGCAGATTGACTTCTTTGTCTTCCTAATTGATTTATCTCGATGTTTTGCAAATAACTTTCTGTTGATTACTGGGACCCCTTTCTCTCAGCCAAATAATATCTTATACATCTGTCCTGGCTAAAGAGAGGAGGCAAAAAATATCTATGCTCCAAAAGGCTGTAGATAAAGAATATGCTCTACAGTTCCGTCTTCGCCCGAATCATCTGGAGCAAGCAAAGGCGGAGTTAAGAGATTTCTTTGTATTGGAAGAGATTAACAGTTCCAGAACCTTCCAACAAAAGGTCTATGAGGACAGCCAATTGGTAGGGAAGCTCCTGGCTAATTCAGTGAGAAAAAGACAGGAATCAGCCTCAATAGTTAAAATAAGAGATTCTATAAATGGACAAGAGATAGTGGACAGCGATCAGATCAAAAGGGCTTTTTTAGAGCATTTTATCAATATATACACTACTGAATATCAAGTGGGGGAAGATCAGATACATGACTATTTCGTGAACATAAAAATTCCAAAAATCACGACTAATCGGGTTATACAACTAGGGCTTAAAAATTGGTATTGGGGAAATAGCAGATGCTATTAAATTAACAGCAGGGGGGAAGGCTTGTGGGCAAGATGGGTTTCCAATCGAATTTTATAAGATTTTTTTAAAGGACCTATCAAAACCCCTTAAGAATTTATTCAATTATATTAGGTTAGGAGGATTGGTACCCCGCGTCCTTTAAGGAAGCAACAATAATATCCTTTGTTAAAAAAGACAAAAATCCAGAAGATATTAATTCTTATAGGCCTATTAGCCTTCTGAATTCAGACTATAAAATCCTAATGAAAATCTGGGCCCGTCGCTTTATGTTTGCTGCTCAAGAAGTCATACATAGCGATCAGTCAGGATTGATAGCAGGCCGCTCAATGGCTTCCAATACTGAATTTTTAATTCAGGCACTTGATTATTTTAATATCAACTCAACCCCTGCTTGTATTTTAATGGTCGACGCGGAAAAAGCGTTCGACCTGGTAAATTGGGCAACCTTGTTCTACTCCCTCTCCCAATTCGGGTTTCCAGAACAAGTGATCAAGATGCTACGGAACATCTACCAAGGTGCTTCAGCGCAGGTCATAATAAACTCGAATAGGGCTGGCTCAATCAAAGTCAATCGAGGAACAAGGCAGGGTTGCCCTTTATCTCCTTTACTCTTTACCTTTTTTATTGAACCCCTTGTGATTAAAATCAGAAACAATCCTGATATTTACCCCCCTATCCCTGGGATGGCGAAGCTAAAGCTGTTCGCGGAAGACATCATTTTTTACTTGAAACCGAATAAAGGGAATATAGAAATCATATTAAAGGAATTTAAAGCATATGAGCATATAGTAGGTTACAAAATAAATGCTAAGAAGATGGAGGTTCTCGCTTTAAACACCAACCTAAGCCTTTTTCCATCTTGCCTGCCTGTCCAAGCAGCAAGCCGGGATCCTGTTAGATACTTAGGCATTTTTGTGACCTCTGATTATCACCAGCTTTATCTTCTCAACTATGTGAGAACCAAAAATAAAATTAAGAGCCTTCTTGCTCAATGGCTTTTACTACCTCTCACTTTGATTGGTAGAGTATCCTTGATTAAGATGTCGATTTTACCCTTGTTAATATTTCTGTTTTGCAATGTTCCAATCAAATTGAATTCTATCTTTTTTAAAGACATGGAAACCATGTTCAGAAGTTTTGTTTGGGGGGGGAAAGCCCCGAGGGTTAAGTTGTCTGTGATCCAACTCCCAGTTGAACAGGGGGGACTGGCTCTGCCACATTTAAAAACATATTACGAGGCAGCCTTTCTTGATATAGTGGCAGGTCTGATAGGTTCAAAAAATAATCGAGACAGCTTCTTCTTTAAAAAAATGACACATGAGTCTGATTCTCAAATCCAGGTATTTTTAAAGATTGCAAAGTTCCCAAAGAGGACAAGATATAAGACTTTGAAAGAATATTTATCTAGATTGCAGTCTTTTTTTAAGAAAAATCTTAGCTCCTCAGCTTCCCAGTTTTTAAGTCTACGAGAATACTTCTGTCTGGGCCTTCAAATTAGAGATAGCCATATCATAATGTGGGAGAATTTGGGATTTCGGGAGTTAAGGCACTTCGTTGTACAGAATAGAATTATCACGTGGCAAGAAGTGCTAGCTAGAGTAACTACTCCCGGGCGACCAACGCTCTTTGAATACTCACAAATTGTCCGCTTTCTAAGAAGAGATCTAGGTGGACTATTTGACTCGACAAGTGAGATGGTAACTCTCCTATATGAAGCTAAAATTAGCGGCATAGGGAATTGGTACAAGAGGCTCCATTGTGAAGAGCAATTAGTTATGATAGATTCCCATCTAGAGAAAATAAGTAGCCTAATACAATGTAACTTAACTCGCAAAGATTGGGAAACCGTAAGCTTGTCGGGCTATAAATCATTATGGGCCGCAAATTTTAAGAGGATGGCTTTCTTGTCCCGCTGGCTAGCATATTGGACTCCGGAGGCACTGGAGAAAAGGTTCCCGGAGGTTAGGAACAAGTGCTTCAGATGCCAAGCTGACGGTCAGGGTGGATGGCTTCATATTTTCTTCACTTGTCCTCAATTGAAATCCTTTTGGGAGGCCATTCTCTCATATATTGAGGCAGCTATAGGGAAAACACTTATGCCTTCAGCCGAATTGGCCCTCTTTGGTATATGCAATGACAGAGGGTTTCTCAAAGATGCTGAGGAAATGTTTGTATTTATTTCTTGTGCTGTTGCCCGCTCCCTAATACTCCAAAATTGGAAATCAAAGGAACTTCCTTCCCATGTGAAATGGCTTAATAAAATGAGGTGGTCATGGAATTTTGAAAAAGCTTATGCTAGTAGAGTGGGAGCAGTATGGAGATTCGATATGAATTGGAAATATTTTGAGAATTTGCAGGAAATAAGGGGGGGTTAATTTAGTAATTAGATTGAATACTGATAAGAGGAGTATATTATGCTTAAGCAGTCTCGAAGTGTTGATAAATTAATAAGGCACAAGTGCACTTTTTTCTGCGGTATTTGCACTTATAGGAGTTTTTAAAGCACTAGCACTTTATTTCAGGTTGGATTGCACTGTATTGCATTTGCACTTTATGACCGAACTTTGCGGATGTTGCACATTGCTTGTATAAAATTTATATATGAAGTTTTATTAACATTGACTGCTTACGGCTTTTAAGTATTCAGAATCCTCCCTTTTAATCAGCTTTTAATAGAAGAAGCTTTTAATTATTTTGTATTTATTTCCATTGTTCAAACTGTTCATATATGTATTGTACCTTATCTATGCTCTGCTCAATAAAAAAAAAAGAAATGCTGGGAATATCAGCACAGGCCAAAAAGTGCTTACCTGAACAAGTGCTGGATCTTGGAACACTAGACCAGACACTACCCAAGAGAAAGAGCAAGAGGGTTAAGGCTGTTCCTTCCCCCCTGCCTCAGGTGGAGGATCAGCCCTCACAGGAGAATTATTCTGAGATCCGAGAGGGATCTGTCCTAGAAGAACTTGAGCCTGATCAGGTTGAGTTTCTTGGGACAGGGGGACCCTCAAGGGCAGATCTGAGGCAGGCACAATTAGATTGTTCCTCTCTTGAACCCCTCGGACAGCAGGCTGCTGGGAATGCTCAAGGTACCCATAAAGTGTATTGGGATGATGGGCTCCTTTATTCAGAGGATAGAGACCCCAAGCCTGGTGCTACCTGGAGGTTGGTCATCATACCTCTGCAATTTAGGGGCTTCCTTCTTACCTTGGCCCATGATATTCCCTTAGTAGGACACCTGGGCCAGAACAAGACTTGGGACAGGCTTGTCCCACACTTTCACATGGCCCCATATGTCAGAAGATACAAAGGAGTTTTGTCGCTCCTGTGTTACCTGCCAAGCAAGTGGCAAGTCAGGTGGCACAACAAAGGCCCCCGTCATACCACTACCTATGGTCGGGGTACCCTTTGAAAGAGTGGGGATAGACATTGTAAGACCAATGGACCCCCAAACAGCATCTGGGCACAGATTTATACTGGTGATAGTGGATAATGCCACCAGGTATCCAGAAGCTATTCCGCTGAGGACCACAACAGCTCCTGTTGTGGCAAGGGCCCTACTTGGAGTTTTCTCCAGAGTGGGGTTTCAAAAGAAGGTTGTCTCTGACAGAGGTGCAAACTTCATGTCAGGATATTTGACTGCAATGTGGAAGGAGTGTGGTGTTTCTGTTGATTACTGGGACCCCTTTCTCTCAGCCAAATAATATCTTATACATCTGTCCTGGCTAAAGAGAGGAGACTAAAAATATCTATGCTCCAAAAGGCTGTAGATAAAGAATATGCTCTACAGTTCCGTCTTCGCCCGAATCATCTGGAGCAAGCAAAGGCGGAGTTAAGAGATTTCTTTGTATTGGAAGAGATTAACAGTTCCAGAACCTTCCAACAAAAGGTCTATGAGGACAGCCAATTGGTATGGAAGCTCCTGGCTAATTCAGTGAGAAAAAGACAGCAATCAGTCTCAATAGTTAAAATAAGAGATTCTATAAATGGACAAGAGATAGTGGACAACGATCAGATCCAAAGGGCTTTTTTAGAGCATTTTAGCAATCTATACACTACTGAATATCAAGTGGGGGAAGATCAGATACATGACTATTTCGTGAACATAGAAATTCTAAAAATCACGACTAATCGGGTTATACAACTAGGGCTTGAAATTAGTATTGGGGAAATAGCAGATGCTATTAAAGTAACAGCAGGGGAGAAGGCTTGTGGGCAAGATGGGTTTCCAATCAAATTTTATAAGATTTTTTTAAAGGACCTATCAAAACCCCTTAAGAATTTATTCAATTATATTAGGTTAGGAGGATTGGTACCCGCGTCCTTTAAGGAAGCAACTATAATATCCTTTTTTAAAAAAGACAAAAATCCAGAAGATATTAATTCTTATAGGCCTATTAGCCTTCTGAATTCAGACTATAAAATCCTAATGAAACTCTGGGCCCGTCGCTTTATGTTTGCTGCTCAAGAAGTCATACATAGCGATCAGTCAGGATTGATAGCAGGCCGCTCAATGGCTTCCAATACTGAATTTGTAATTCAGGCACTGGATTATTTTAATATCAACTCAACCCCTGCTTGTATTTTAATGGTCGACGCGGAAAAAGCGTTCGACCTGGTAAATTGGGCAACCTTGTTCTACTCCCTCTCCCAATTCGGGTTTCCAGAACAAGTGATCAAGATGCTACGGAACATCTACCAAGGTGCTTCAGCGCAGGTCATAATAAACTCGAATGGGGCTGGCTCAACCAAAATCAATCGAGGAACAAGGCAGGGTTGCCCTTTATCTCCTTTACTCTTTACCTTTTTTATTGAACCCCTTGTGATTAAAATCAGAAACAATCCTGATATTTACCCCCCTATCCCTGGGATGGCAAAGCTAAAGCTGTTCGCGGAAGACATCATTTTTTACTTGAAACCGAATAAAGGGAATATAGAAATCAGAGAGCTCAGGCCTCGACCGCCGCGGGCACGCGCCGCTGTCCTCCTCTGCAGCGTGACCCCGGCACGCAGGAGGTCACCGGCCCCTGATCAGAGCATCGCGCGCTGTCACACACAGCACTCGAGTCTAGTGGAATAAAACATGCCACGTACAGAAATGTCACGTCTCGTTTGTGGACTCATACATGCGCACGTTGAAATCGTTAATGGGGGCCCCAACAAAACGTGCGGCCATGGAGGCGCGCGATAAGCAGGAGACTTTTCATGGAGCTTCCTTTGAACTATTTGCCCGATTCTTCACTTTTGATACTATCAAGTAACAGCGTCCGGCCTAGTTGCAGCCATCGACGCCATCCTGAATGTGAAAGTGAGTTTAACTATCATCTGTTAAGCCAGTCATCTCGGCTCCCGGCTCCGGCGCTGCTCGGGAGCCTGGTTTGGCGGTTCCCCAGTGGCCCGGGGGCTGTTTTCGGCACCCACAGGAAGCGGAAGGTGCAGGACACCTGCGGGGCTGCTCCGATCGCCCCTGGCGCCGCGGTAGCTGGATCTGGAGGAGACGCGAGGAGAGGACGGCCGCGGGCAAAATGGCGGCCGGAGCGCCGATGACCTCAACTCTCTATGGGAGGTACGCTGACGGGCTGACGGGCGAAATCTGAGGAACGCAGGGGCTGCCTCTATTTGAAGATAGTCTCCGGGGGCCTTTGTAGCGGCAAGACACCGGGGGTGGCCACGGCTAGAATCTGCCTTCCCCCGCCTGCCTGACCCTAAAATGGCGGCCCGGTGTGACTCCCAGCTAACGATTGGCGCCTTTGCTTGCTTTGCTTGACCATCTGGCCCCTGCGCTTGCTGCCTCTCCCAGGGGCGACTCCGCAGGCTCTCTCTGTGGCTCTTGCCTGCGGGGGTGAGCCCTCTTCAGGGATCCCTGGCGGTGACCCTCGCTTGCATCTGCCTCTGCCGGACGCTTGATCCGCCACCCGACGACAACAACCCGGGAGGTAGGATCGCTGGCTGCTCGCTGATTCCTAGCGGAGCCTCCCGCTAACATAGTGCTGCAGAGGCTCCCCCTCGCACCACCCCCCTTGCAACTCGCCTGGACCTTGGATGGCGGCCGCCAGTGACCGCAGAGCGAGGATGACCACCACTGCTCTTAACATGTCTGGGCAGCGCCCCATGGCCAACGCGTGACCGCACCAACACCCCCACCACCCTGCGCACTCTCGCGCCCACCGAGCCGGATGACTGCAGGCTCTCCAGGATGGCGACGCACCTGCGGCTGGCTTCTAACTTCGTCCCCCACCTGGGCTTCCACCTTCTCTCCTGGACTTCTTTCTTCATCTCCCCCCTGGGTTCCCACCTTCCCTCCAGGACTGCTCGACTTGCGTGCTACCCTGAATGACACTTTGCTGCTGTTCTTCGGACAGTTCTCGCTGGACCTTGCATCCCACCCACCATTCCTCTATGCTGTGATTGCATCTTTGACCTATTGCAACAATGCTAAGCTTTGGTCTTCGCTGAAGTCCCTACACCATATACCACCCCTATGCGTCTATTAGAGTTTAACCAGTCATATCCCTTCCTATGTGTATTCCTATGCGAGTTTTATTTAGTTGACTCTTATCGTTAGTGTGTGCCTGGACCTTTATACTCTCTACCACTCCTATGTTACCCTAGAGTATTTCCAGTCATATCCCTCCTGTGTAGATTGAAGATAACTCTAATGACTAGGATCCTATGTGATTTGTAGATTGTATCCAAGTGTATCCCCTCCCTGTGTTTAGAGATATAGCTTTAACGACTAGTTGCCTGGGTGACTGTCGGAGTATAGCCAGGTGTATACCCTCCCTCGTGTGAAGAGATACCCTATTCACTAGAACTATCCAAGTGTATCCCCTCCCTGTGTCTAGAGATATAGCTTTAACGACTAGTTGCCTGTGTGACTGTCGGAGTAAAGCCAGGTGTATACCTTCCCTCGTGTGAAGAGATACCCTATTCACCAGAACTATCCAAGTGTATCCCCTTCCTGTGTCTAGAGATATAGCTTTAACGACTAGTTGCCTGTATGACTGTCGGAGTAGAGCCAGGTGTATACCTTCCCTCGTGTAAAGAGATACCCTATTCATTAGAACAAAAAGTAATGTGTTCTTTATGTATTTGTAACTGATTCCATGTAGAATGCTTGATAACATGTAACGGAACTGGTGCTATGTAAAGCGCTCTGATAACCTAATCGGTTCAAGTTCGCGCTATATAAAACTCTAAAAATAAAAATAAAAAATAAATATTAAAGGAGTTTAAAGCATATGAGCATATAAGAGGTTACAAAATAAATGCTAAGAAGATGGAGGTTCTCGCTTTAAACACCAACCTAAGCCTTTTTCCATCTTGCCTGCGTGTCCAAGCAGCAAGCCGGGATCCTGTTAGATACTTAGGCATTTTTGTGAGCTCTGATTATCACCAGCTTTATCTTCTCAACTATGTGAGAACCAAAAATAAAATTAAGAGCCTTCTTGCTCAATGGCTTTTACTCCCTCTCACTTTGATTGGTAGAGTATCCTTGATTAAGATGTCAATTTTACCCTTGTTAATATTTCTGTTTTGCAATGTTCCAATCAAATTGAATTCTATCTTTTTTAAAGACATGGAAACCATGTTCAGAAGTTTTGTTTGGGGGGGAAAGCCCCGAGGGTTAAGTTGTCTGTGATCCAACTCCCAGTTGAACAGGGGGGACTGGCTCTGCCACATTTAAAAACATATTATGAGGCAGCCTTTCTTGATATAGTGGCAGGTCTGATAGGTTCAAAAAATAATCGAGACGGCTTCTTCTTTAAAAAAATGACTCATGAGTCTGATTCTCAAATCCAGGTATTTTAAAAGATTGCAAAGTTCCCAAAGAGGACAAGATATAAGACTTTGAAAGAATATTTATCTAGATTGCAGTCTTTTTTTAAGAAAAATCTTAGCTCCTCAGCTTCCCAGTTTTTAAGTCTACGAGAATACTTCTGTCTGGGCCTTCAAATTAGAGATAGCCAAATAATAATGTGGGAGAATTTGGGATTTCGGGAGTTAAGGCACTTCGTTGTACAGAATAGAATTATCACGTGGCAAGAAGTGCTAGCTAGAGTAACTACTCCCGGGCGACCAACGCTCTTTGAATACTCACAAATTGTCCGCTTTCTAAGAAGAGCTATAGGTGGACTATTTGACTCAACAAGTGAGATGGTAACTCTCCTATATGAAGCTAAAATTAGCGGCATAGGGAATTGGTACAAGAGGATCCATTGTGAAGAGCAATTAGTTATGATAGATTCCCATCTAGAGAAAATAAGTAGCCTAATACAATGTAACTGGAAATCAAAGGAACTTCCTTCCCATGTGAAATGGCTTAATAAAATGAGGTGGTCATGGAATTTTGAAAAAGCTTATGCTAGTAGAGTGGGAGCAGTAAGGAGATTCGATATGAATTGGAAATATTTTGAGAATTTGCAGGAAATAAGGGGGGGTTAATTTAGTAATTAGATTGAATACTGATAAGAGGCGTATATTATGCTTAAGCAGTCTCGAAGTGTTGATAAATTAATAAGGCACAAGCGCACTTTTTTCTGCGGTATTTGCACTTATAGGAGTTTTTAAAGCACTAGCACTTTATTTCAGGTTGGATTGCACTGTATTGCATTTGCACTTTATGACCGAACTTTGCGGATGTTGCACATTGCTTGTATAAAATTTATATATGAAGTTTTATTAACATTGACTGCTTACAGCTTTTAAGTATTCAGAATCCTCCCTTTTAATCAGCTTTTAATAGAAGAAGCTTTTAATTATTTTCTATTCATTTCCATTGTTCAAACTGTTCATATATATCTATGCTCTGCTCAATTAAAACAAAAAAGAAATGCTGGGAATATCAGCACAGGCCAAAAAGTGCTTACCTGAACAAGTGCTGGATCTTGGAACACTTGACCAGACACTTGACCAGACACTACCCAAGAGAAAGAGCAAGAGGGTTAAGGCTGTTCCTTCCCCCCTGCCTCAGGTGGAGGATCAGCCCTCACATGAGAATTATTCTGAGATCCGAGAGGGATCTGTCCTAGAAGAACTTGAGCCTGATCAGGTTGAGTTTCTTGGGACAGGGGGACCCTCAAGGGCAGATCTGAGGCAGGCACAATTAGATTGTTCCTCTCTTGAACCCCTCGGACAGCAGGCTGCTGCTGAGGCTGCTGGGAATGCTCAAGGTACCCATAAAGTGTATTGGGATGATGGGCTCCTTTATTCAGAGGCTAGAGACCCACTGCCTGGTGCTTCCTGGAGGTTGGTCATACCTCTGCAATTTAGGGGCTTCCTTCTTACCTTGGCCCATGATATTCCCTTAGTAGGACACCTGGGCCAGAACAAGACTTGGGACAGGCTTGTCCCACACTTTCACATGGCCCCATATGTCAGATGATACAAAGGAGTTTTTTCGCTCCTGTGTTACCTGCCAAGCAAGTGGCAAGTCAGGTGGCACAACAAAGGCCCCCCTCATACCACTACCTATGGTCGGGGTACCCTTTGAAAGAGTGGGGATAGACATTGTAAGACCAATGGACCCCCAAACAGCATCTGGGCACAGATTTATACTGGTGATAGTGGATAATGTCACCAGGTATCCAGAAGCTATTCCCCTGAGGACCACAACAGCTCATGTTGTGGCAAGGGCCCTACTTGGAGTTTTCTCCAGAGTGGGGTTTCCAAAGAAGGTTGTCTCTGACAGAGGTGCAAACTTCATGTCAGGATATTTGACTGCAATGTGGAAGGAGTGTGGTGTTAACTATAAGTTCACCACCCCCTATCACCCACAGTGTAATGGGCTTGTGGAGAGATTCAACAAGACCCTCAAAGGGATGATAAAAGGGTTACCTGAAAAGCTGAAGCGAAGATGGGACATCCTTTTACCCTGCCTTCTGTTTGCTTACAGAGAGGTCCCACAAAAGGGGGTTGGCTACAGCCCTTTTGAGCTTTTGTTTGGGCATCCTGTAAGAGGACCCCTATGTCTTGTGAAGGAAGGATGGGAGTTACCTCTCAAAAAGCCTAAGCTTGACATAGTGGACTATGTACTTGGTCTCCGCTCCAGGATGGCTGAGTATATGGAGAAGGCTTCCAAAAACCTTGAGGCCAGCCAAGAATTACAAAAAGCATGGCGTGACCAAAAGGCTGTACTGACTGTGTACCAGCCAGGACAGAAGGTATGGGTGTTGGAGCCAGTGACACCAGCATCACTCCAGGACAAATGGTCTGGACCCCATACAATAGTTGAACATAAGGGAGAAGTCACCTACTTGGTAGACCTTGGGACTCCCAGAACCCCCCACAGGATGCTTAATGTCAACAGACTTAAAGCATTTGTCGACAGGGCAGACATGGGCTTGCTCATGGCTACAGATGAGGGGCAAGAGGAAGAGAGTGACCCTCTCCCAGACCTGCTTACTCAAAACCCTGATGATGGCTCAGTGGATGGTGTGGTCTTTTCAGACAGCCTCTCTGACCATCAGCAACAAGATTATAGACAAGTTCTGCAGTCCTTCAGAAACTTGTTTTCTCTGACCCCAAGTCAGACAAGCTGGTGCACCCATGAGGTGGACACTGGTGACAGTCTGCCTGTCAAGAGTAACTTCTACAGGCAACCTGACCATGTCAGGGACTGCATAAGGACAGAGGTCCAAAAGATGTTGGAGCTGGGAGTTATTGAGCCCTCAGAGAGTCCTTGGGCCAGTCCAGTAGTCCTGGTGCCAAAACCTCACACCCAAGATGGTAAGAGACAGATGAGGTTTTGTGTGGACTACAGAGGTCTCAATGCTGTCACTAGGACAGATGCCCACCCCATCCCCAGGGCAGATGAGCTCATTGATAGATTGGCTTCTGCCAAGTTCTTCAGCACATTTGACCTGACAGCAGGCTACTGGCAAATCAGATTAGATGAGGATGCAAAAGCCAAGACAGCATTTTCGACCCCAGGAGGACATTATCAATTTGCGGTAATGCCCTTTGGTTTGAAGAATGCACCTGCCACTTTCCAAAGGTTGGTGAATCAAGTTCTTACAGGATTGGATTACTATTGTGCAGCTTATCTAGATGATATTGCTGTCTTTAGCTCCTCCTGGAAGGATCACCTGGTCCACCTGAGGAATGTTTTAGAGGTTCTGCAAAAGGCAGGCCTCACTATCAAGGCTACAAAGTGCCAGATAGGGCAGAGCAAGGTTGTGTACCTGGGCCACCTGGTAGGTGGGTGTCAGGTTCAACCACTGGCGAGTAAGATCCAGACCATCAGAGACTGGACTCCTCCAACCACCCAGACACAGGTCAGATCTTTCTTGGGCCTGTCTGGGTACTACAGGAAGTTTGTGAAAAACTATGGGTCCATTGTGACACCACTGAATGACCTCACTTCCAAAAAGATGCCAAAGAAAGTTCAGTGGACAGTTAGCTGTCAAAAGGCATTTAATGACCGGAAGCAGGCCATGTGTACTGCACCTATTCTGAAAAGTCCAGATTACTCCAAAGAGTTCATAGTCCAAACAGATGCTTCTGAGTTGGGTGTGGGAGCTATACTTTCACAACTGAATATAGATGGTCAAGACCAGCCCATTGCTTTTATAAGCAGAAGGCTGACCCCTAGAGAGAAACGGTCAGCTATAGAGAGGGAGGCCTTTGCTGTGGTTTGGACCCTGAAGAAGCTGAGGCCAACTTGTTTGGCACTCACTTCAAGATTCAGATAGACCACAAGCCCCTCCTATGGTTAAATCAGATGAAGGGTGAAAATCCCAAACCTCTTAGGTGGGCCATTTCCCTACAGGGGATGGACTTTACAGTGGAACATAGACCTGGGACTGACCATGCCAATGCAGATGGACTCTCCAGATATTTCCACTTAGAACAGGAAGACTCAACTGGTCAAGGTTAGTTTAATGTCCCTAAGTTTAGGGGGGGGTTTGTGTAAGAGAGTAGGGTCTGCTTCCTATGGTCACCCCCACTTTTTGCTTTTGCTTTACTGGTTTAGATGTGGCGGTGGGCCTGCTAATCAGACCCACAGCCAAGATGCACTCTCTCTAAATTCACACTATGTACTCTAGGTACATCCACAATTGGGAATTGGTTCACCTTATCAGCCCCTGTAGAAGTGTACCCTAGGTAAATGTAAATTGATACTTGTATCATAAGTGTAATCAAGGCCTACCAGGGGCTGCAGCATGTATTATGCCACCCCTGGCTGGCCACTCAAACTGACACAACTGGCTGATCACTCAGCTGGGGCAAGGTTGTGTAATCACCCCTTGCTTAGGTATAGTATTCCTATATCTACCCTTATATATAGACACACAGTAACCTATAAGTCACTCCTATGGCAGGCCTTAACAATCCTGGGGGCAGAGTGCTTGGTTATGTGTGAGATGGTGCTCTAGCATGAGCTGAGCCGGTCTACAGCTTTCAGAACCATGTCCTAATAGCTGTTCTATGATATGGCCATACCATATACTCTTAAGTGCATTATAATCCATGCGGTTAGATGCTAACTTTGGTTTAGCTTTATCCAAACATGTCGTGTAAGGTGTCATACGCTTTGGAATACTACCCCCTCACCAATTCTGGCGACGGGGGTAGCATTCCACCCTTCTAGAGGGAGAAGACATGTTAAGTTTAACGATCCCGGTTAAAGTTAACCAGAGCCCCAGCATCACAAAATGGATGCTGCTGCCACAGACACAAGTCTGACCTCCTGCTGCTGGGAGTCCTTCCAGTCACGGAGGTTTGGACAGTAGGTTTCCTGCTTGCGGAGGTGCGAGCACCACCCCAGACAGGAGGATGTGTATTGGGACAGGGAGGGCTGAATAGATTGAGACACGGCCTGAGGCACACCAGGTGCTTCATACATACCCCAGTTCAAACCGGTTGCTGGGGCACTCCAGCCCCAGCTCTGGCGCGAAACTGGACAAAGGAAAGGGGGTGTAACCACCCCCCTTCCTGGTCCCACTCATAGGAGGGGCCTAGTGAGCAAACCAGCCCCCTTTAGTTGTATAAAGGTAGGAGCTGACCCAGGAGACTTTAGGTTAATTCTGGAATCAAACTGAAGACGAAACTCTGGACCCTTCGACATTCACCTGAGCTGAAGACTGAAGAATCTCCCTTGTGGCCAAGGAGTGACAACCCTGGGCAACCAGGCACCATCCAGCAACTCGACGGCTTGCTTTGTCCTCGTTCCCGCCGGAACCCGAGCACAGAGCCCGACAAGATCCAGACTCACAGACCTCTCTGACCCCACTGCACGACTCCAGCACAGCTGAGCACCGTGGAAGGCTTTGGAACAAGTGGGACCAGACATCTTGGAAAGCCTGAAACTTGCTAACAGCGCAGCTCCTGAGGCCTCCTCGAAGCTGTGCACTGGGGACTGAGACACCCTGACACCGAGCTCCACCTGCACCGAAGACCAGCCCTCCACACTCCACAAGATCTGCGTGGGGCCCTTCTGCTTGTGTTCTGCTCGACTCGTTGTCCCGGTTGCTGGCCAGTTGACTAGTAGCCCTGTGACGACGATCCTTTGAAAATCCATCGCTGGTCTGGTTGCTCCAGACTGGCACTTGCTTCCCTGAAAAGGTGAAGTACCTCAGACCCTCCTGGTCTGCACCAGAAGCTCCTTGTGTATCCTGCTTGGGTTGCCTTTGCTTAGGCTTGTTGGTTCCGATCTTGAAGCCGACCACTACATCTGCGAGAACCTTCGTGGGACAGCTCCTCTCCAGCACCTGGTCGTCCTCGACGCCTCCTGGTCCGCGTGGCTGCAACAACAAGCTTCACGACAGCACCTGATTGCTCCTCGACGACGTCTGGTTCCTTCCTGGTTCCACCCCTGGTCACTGGCTAGTGACCTAGACTCTGTCCCCTCTGCTTTCAGGTCTCCTTCATCGTCGATCCACCCTTGGATTCACCCGGACATCTTCCTCCTGGTCGCCTGCAGCATCTTTCTTCACAGGCTCCATAGACTTCAACGGCGAAATCCGACACATCTTCACACCTATGCACCCGCTTCCTGTGGGTGAGGTAACGCGAGTACTTCGGTGCTCTCAGGGGTTTTCAGTTGTTTCCTTCTAGCTAGACCGGAAGTGTCCTAAATCTTCATTTACTTACCTTTTACGTTCCTATTGACTTTCTATTGACTCTCGCGTGAGAGTACTGACTCTGCACGCACCGCCTGTGGGCCTCCTGCTCCTAACCTGAGGGTCAGGTAGTGTAGCCCCAGTGATTTCCTAGGCCCTAGGCCTTCTCCTTTCCCAAGTCGTGGTTCTTATACCACTTACTTAGTATATGGTTTTATGCGCCCCTAGGGCCTAACTGTAAATTGTGCTATTTAAAGTATTTCTGAGTATAACTTGTTGTGTGCTTTTGCCTCTGATCTCATAAAGAGTTCAGAGGAGAGTGTTAGTGAATAAATACATATATATTTTATATATATCCTGTGTGATGTCCTTTCATTTGGTATTCAAGGGGTTACATATGGTAAAACAGCTGGCTTTACATGCCCTCAAGAGTCTTTTAGCCTAAGACTGTACTGACCATGCTACCTCTAGGATAGCTGGTCTATAAGGTTGACTTTACAACCATCACCATAAGGGTTGTTTGGACTTGTGCAAGGTGTTCACTAGAATAGTGAACATCATATGCCAGACCAACTTCTCACACTGTTCATGCTTATATTCCAGCGGAGGACAAACACCAGGGGCCCGATGTAGGAGCCCTAATACCGGTCGGAAACGGCCGATTTCGAATTTTTCCGACCCGTATTAGGGTTTTCTAATGTAGGAGCATGCTTTACAGAATCTGTATTTTACTGAATCTATATTTACAGATTCGGTAAAATTACCGAATCGGTAAATACAGACTCGGTAAAAATACTGAATCTGTAAAAGCACATGTAGGTAGCACATCTTTGAGTGCTGCAGGCCTTTCAGATTCGGTATTTTACCACCCAATCCAATTGGGTGGTAAAATAACGAATCCAGGTGTGTATGCACATCTGTGCATGCACACCTGTGCAATGTGACACACAGACATGCCCATAGGGCATGTCTGTGTGCCACATGGCACACAAGTCCGGAATTGGGGTGCCAGAGGGTGTCAAAGTGACACCCTCTGCACCCTTGCAAAAATCGGAATTTACCGAATCGGTAAATACCGATTCGGTATTCACCATTGATTCCTATGGGCTTCAAGGCCCATAGGAATCAATGGGGGATACCGATTCTGTATTTACCGAATCTGTAAATACCGAATCTTATAGATTCGGTATTTACCGATTCTGAAATACCTACATGTGCCCCCTTCTATTTTACCACTTCTTAAATACCGAATCGGTAAAATTCGGTATTTTGGAAGTGGTAAAATAGAATTACCTACATCTAGCCCCTGGTGCTGAAAATCTGTGTGAACAGTGTGATCTAATGCACTCTGCTGCTTGTAGTACTCTGTGTAGCATTGCAGAGTTTTTCAGTCACTTTACGTGGAACACCCAGGCCTACCAACAACACAGATTCAAGTCTGAGCATTCCTTGTCTTGACTGGGTACTACAGGAGGTTTGTGAAGGGATATGGTACTATTGTGGCACCCCTCACAGAATTGCTCTCTGTAGAAAAGTAAGATCAGCTTTTATGGTTACCCCCATTTTTTTGCTTTATGTAATGCTGTTTCTGACTAGTCTGACTGGAAACCTGCTAATCAGGACCCCGGTCTCTGTGCTTTCTCTCCTAAATTGGTATGGTAAATATTTATTTACATCCCAGATTGGACACAGGTGTTCTCTTATCAGTCCCTAGTATATGGTACTAAGGTACCCAAGGCATAGGTACAACAGGGTTCCCTGTGGGCTGAAGCATGCATAATGCAACCCATAGGAGACCAGTCAATTTGTAACTACAGGCCTGCCATTGCAGCCTGTGGAAGCTGGTGCTAGCACCACTTACGAAAGATATAGGTTTACCTATATCTAAGGTCACTGCACTTAAAGCACAAGTTACTTACCTTTGGTAACGATATATCTGTAAGAAACAGTAGTTAGTATTAGATTCCTTACCTTAGAATATCCCCAAGCGTCAGACTGGATCCGGAAACTTTTGCCTAGCAGTACCCATGCGCGTCTGTAGGCGTCATCTGCGGCTCTGCGTCTGTCGTCGGCATCGAGATGACGTCGCCGGAGTACTTAGACGCCGCCCTAGCGCGCTGACGTCAGTTCTTATATACAGATTTTCCGCGCCAGAAACGCAGAGGCATGATAAAAACCAACACTGGTGCCATGAAACTAGGGCCCTGAAAGGGGAAGACCTTACCCTAGATATCGGTTTGCAGAACGGGGAGGATGGGTGGGGAGGAAAGGAATCTAATACTAACTACTGTTGCTTACAGATATATCGTTACCAAAGGTAAGTAACTTGTGCATCTGAAAGAAACAGGTTAGTATTAGATTCCTTACCTTAGAATAGATACCCCAGCAATACCAACCCCGGTGGTGGGTCTGCAAACCAATAATCACACCAGAAAGTCCTGGAGGACGGAACGGCCAAAGAAGCCATCCCTCCGGACTTGGCTGACCAGGCAGTAGTGTCTTGTGAACGTGTGCAACGAGGCCCACGTAGCAGCCTGACAGATGTCCTGCAAGGGGACTCGCCGGCCCAGGGCAGTAGTAGCCGCCGTGGCCATAGTGGAATGGGCCCTCAGCCCAACAGGAGGCTCCTTTTTAGCCAAGGAGTAGCATACCTTGATACACAACACCCACGAGAGATGGTTCGTTTGTGCACCACTCGTCCCTTCTTAGCGCCCACGTAACCAACAAAGAGTTGGTCATCCACCCGGAACTGGCGTGTGCGATCCAGATGGAATGAGAGCGCGCGTTTTGGGTCCAGACGGTGGAGCCACTCTTCCTCTTTAGAGGGATGCGGAGGCGGAAAGAAGATTGGCAAAGTGATAGACTGCCCGATGTGGAAGGCTGTGACTACTTTGGGCAGGAAAGAGGGTCTTGTCCGCAACACAATCTTGTCCGGATGGACAGAAAGGAAAGGAGGCTTGGAGGAAAGAGCCTGGAGCTCACTCACTCTCCTGGCAGAGGTGATGGCAACCAGGAAAGCAGTCTTAAGAGTAAGAAGACGGAGAGGACAGTTATGAAGCGGCTCAAAAGGAGCACACAACAGGTAAGTCAGAACCAGGTTCTAGTCCCACTGGGGCATCATGAAAGGAACAGGGGGAAACATATGAGTGATGCCCTTCAAGAACCTATTTATAATCGGGGACTTGAACAAAGAAGGCTGATCAGGTAGCCTTAAGAAGGTTGAAAGGGCAGAAAGGTAGCCCTTGATAGTGCCCAGAGCAGAGCGCTGCTGGGAAAGAGAAAGAAGGAAGAGGAGAACCTCAGAAAGGGGGCAGAGAGTGGATCCACAGCCTTTGCTGTGCACCATGCCACAAGTCTGTTCCACCTGCAGGCGTATACCGACTTTGTGGAGGGACGCCTGGCTGCCAGAATCACATTACAAACTTCAGGAGGCAAGTCAAATGGCCTCAACTGTCGCCGCTCAATCTCCAAACATGGAGGTGGAGACTGGACACGTTCGGGTGGAGGACCGTCCCCTGCTGCTGCGACAGAAGGTCCTCCTGAAGAGGCAGACGAATTGGGGGATCGACAGACATGCTGAGTAGCTCGGGATACCAGTATCTTCGTGCCCAGTCTGGAGCCACAAGGATGACCGGGGCCCGGTCGCGCCTGATCTTCCTCAGCACTCTGGGCAGAAGTGGCATATGCGGAAAGGCGTACAACAGACCGCAGCTCCACTCGCGACGAAAAGCGTCTCCGAGCAAGTGCGGCCTTGGAAATTCCAACGCGCAGAACTGATGACATTGCGCGTTCTCTTCTGTGGCGAATAGACCTAACCAAGGCTCTCCCCACTGCCGAAAGAGGCCTTGCGCCACGTCCGAGTTCAGACGCCATTCGTGATCCATCATGCACCAACGGCTGAGTTCGTCCGCCCTGGCGTTCAGGGAACCAGCCAGGTGTTGAACCACCAGGGTCACGCCCTGATGTTCCAGCCACTGCCAGAGGCGCATAGCCTCCTGGCATAGGGTCCACGACCCCACCTCGCCCTGTTTGTTGCAGTACCACATGGCGGTGGCGTTGTCCATGAACACCTGCACCACACTCCGTCGGACAGAGGGGAGGAATGCCTTCAGTGCAAGCCGGATCGCCCGCAGCTTCAGAAAGTTGATGTGGAGACGGGACTCTGCCGGAGACCAGAGGCCTCTGATCTCCGCCACTCCCATGGGGCCCCCCTAGCCCTGGAGGGACGCGTCCGTCACAACTACATGCTCCGGTTGGGGTAGGGAGAGGGATCTGCCGCGGACCCAATCGCGGTCCGTGAGCCACCACTGCAACTGTCTTGCAGTGCCCTCCGAGTTCAAGACATGGTCGGACAAGTTGCCCTGATGCTGGGCCCACTGAAACTTCAGGTCCCACTGCAGAGCTCGCATCCGCCACCAGCGTGATGCACCAGAAGGATGCAGGAGGCCATCAGCCCCAGAAGCCGCAGCGTCAACCTGACCGAGACTCGGGATAATGGCTGAAAGATCGGAATCAGAGCCTGAATATCCCGAACCCGCTGTTCGGGAGGATAAACCCGAAACTGCGCCGAGTCTAGAACCGCTTCGATGAAGAGGAGCTTCTGAGAGGGACACAGGTGTGACTTCCGCACATTGATGGAGAACCCCAGCAGGTGATGGAGGTCGGCCGTAGTCTGGAGTTGGCTGACGACTGTCTGGGGCGAGCCCGCCTTCAACAACCAGTCGTCGAGGTAGGGGAAGACTAAAACCCCTAACCTGCGCAGATGAGCTGCGACCACCGCCATCACTTTCGTTAACACCCGGGGGGCGCTGGTAAGGCCGAAGGGGAGCACGGTAAACTGAAAGTGCTCGTGGTCTACCGTGAACCGCAGGTAACGCCGGTGGGCCGGCAGGACCGGTATATGAATATAAGCGTCCTGCAAGTCCAACACTACCATCCAGTCTCCTGGGTCCAGGGCAGCTAAGACCTGAGCCAGTGTCAGCATTTTGAACTTCTCCTTCCGGAGGAAGCCCTTGACGTTCCGCAGGTCCAAGATAGGGCGTAGACCCCCTTTGCCCTTCTTGGATACCAGAAAGTAGTGGGAGTAACAACCACACCCTACTTCTGGCCCTGGAACGTGCTCGATGGCCCCCTTGGCCAAGAGGGCGGTAACTTCCTCTTGTAGAAGTTTCAATTGATCCCTGACACGCGCTGGTACTGCGGTGGCATGGCTGGAGGGGTCGCCTCGAAGGGGAGGGAGTAACCCCTTCGGATGATTTGCAGCACCCACCTGTCCGATGTGACAGTGCGCCAGTGGAGGTGGTGATGGCGAACCCTGCCCCCCACTGGGGTCACATGGGCCTGAAAGCTCGTACTAGGAGGGTTTTGAGGCAGATGCTGCAGGGGCAGGTGTGGACTGGCCTCTCTGTTTTCCCTGACCGCAGCCACGGCGGTTTCCACATCCGCCACCGCGCTGGATGGTAGTCTACGGCCCGTGGCTGGCAGGACGTGTGGGGGCGCCCCTTCCTTGGGCACGAAAGGAGCGAAAGGCAGCCGTTTGCTGACGCGGGCCGAGAGGCCCAAAGACTTGGCCGTAGCCCTGGAGTCCTTAACGCGCTCAAGCGCATGGTCTGCCTTGTCGCCAAAGAGGCGACGGCCATCAAATGGCATGTCCATAAGGGTATTTTGGACATCAGTCAAAAATGGCGACAAATCGCCACCATCGTTGCCATTGCTCTGCCCAGTGAGTTTGTGGTATCCAGCCCACACCGGATTGAATACCGTGCCGCATCTTGACCCTCCGCAAGGGCTTGGGCGAGTTTAGTCCGGACCCGCTCTGGACATTGTTGCAGCACGTCCGCGACCGTGTCCCACACAGAGTGGCTGTTTCGGCCCAAGAGGCACGCGGTGTTGACTGACCGCAACCCCAAACTCAGGGAGGAGAATACCTTTTTCCCGTATTGCTCATACCTCTTGGATTCCCGATCGGGTGAGCAGTCGGGAATGCATCTGGGAGCTAGAGGCCTGGATGACCAGGCTCTCGGGGTGGGGTGGGTGGACGGGAAGCAAGGGTCACCCGGAGCCGGGCGGTGGCGCCTGGCCACGTTCCTATCTACAGGCGGACCTGTAGCGGGCTTGGACTAAGTGCCCAAAAGAACGGCAGCAGAGGCTCAGCCGAGCTTGCCTGCGGTTTAGGGACCTCAGTGAGGAGGTTAGTCCTCACGGCCGTGACGGGGAGCTCAAGGCCCAAGGCCTTGGCAGCCGGCGTCAGCACCACACTATAGGCAGCCCCCTCCTCCGTAGCCACGGTAGGAGGGGAGATAAAACCAGTGTCGGGCGAAGTGTCCAGACCACTGGCCTCCCCAAGCTCATCTGTCCAGTCCTGAGAAGACTGGCACTCACGTGCCAGAGGGTCCTCGGACCCCTCCCAATCCTCCTCGCCACCCATCTCCCGATACTCAGGGTCATAGGATGGGGCCGGGTCATAGAAATAGAAATCTCCCATCGGTGTCGAGAGCGGCGCTGCTCCGATGCCAGACCCGAATCGAGGGTAGGACCAGGGACAATGTCGTCCTGGGACGGCGCCGGAGGCAACACCCTGGGGGTCAGTGCCGGCGACGTCGTGAGGTTGACAGGCGATGACAAGGATTCGGAGCCGGATCCGGCGAGGCCCTGCGGCGTCGGGACCGAAGTCGCTGACGGCGCCGGGGCCGAAGCACCCGACGGCGCCGGGGCCGAAGCACCCGACGGCGCCGGGGCCGAAGCACCCGGCCCGCGTAGTGACCCAGTAGCGGCCGCTTTGTTCAAAGGCACCCCGGAACCCGACAGAGGAGTGAGTGACCTCATGGCCATTAGGAACGCATCGATCTTCTCCAGTGTCGCGTTCTGCCCAGGAACCGGCGGGTATGGAGCAGGCCGCGATGCCTGCGGCTCCGGCGGAGACGCTGGGGCGGTGTTGCCCGAACCCCCGGCCGCGTCGACCGAGCATCGGGGGGAGTCAGAAGAGCGATGAAGCCTCTGACTTCTTGTGCCTCTTACCTGAGGACTTTGAGCCCGAAGACTGGTGACGACTCCCGGAGCTATGATGTCTCAGACCCCGCGACCGGTCCCTCTACCTCCTCGCAGACCGGGACCTCGAGCGGCGCGGGGCGGACTGCCAGAGCTCGATTCGCTTGCGGGACCGCTCCCGTCTAGCTTTGGACGTCAGGGCACGGCAGTCAGAGCAGGACTAGTCGTCGTGGTCGGGCCCAGACAGTGAAGGCACCGGCGATGTGGGTCGGTAACCGACATCAGTCGGTTGCAGTCGACGCAGGGTTTGAACCCGGTAATCCCTATCGGCACCGTCAGAGTTAGGCGACTTCGAAAGATGATCAAAAAGGATCGAAAAATTTAGTCAAAAATTAATTAAGGGTACAACTTTTTCCGGATCTGCGCTTGCTGGTGCGGAAAAAAGAAGAACTGACGTCAGCGCGCGAGGGCGGCATCTAAGTACTCCGGCGACGTCATCCCGGCACCAACGACGCCGACGATGGACGCGGAGCCGCAGATGATGCCTACCGACCAGCAAGGGTACTGCTACGCAAAAGTTTCCGATCCAGTCTGACGCCTGGGGATATTCTAAGGTAAGGAATCTAATACTGACCTGTTTCTTTCAGATACCTATAAGCCACCCCTAAGGAAGGCCTTTCAATCCTGAAGGCAGGTTGCTCGGTTCTAAATGTGAGGGTGCCTCAGCAAGAGCAGGACACCCCTACATTCTTCAGAACCAATTTTCCCGGGTTGTAAGTGAGACAGCCATATAAGATATAGAGAGGCACTGTGTCATTACGCGATGAGCATCTCAAAACTGGCTGTAGCGTACCCTATCATGTTTGGTATCAAACATGTTGAAATCATACCCCCACACCGTAAACATTGTGGGGGTATGATCCATGCTTGGTAAAGCTCCTCCGGGAGGCCCTTAGTACCGAACAGCACAACATGGCAGCTGCGACCAGAGACACGATTCAGCCCTCCTGCTACTGAGCCAAGCTCAAACACGAGAAGGCAGAACAATAGGTATCCTGTCACAGGGAGGTGTGACCAAGTCTCATACTGGGTTTAGTGTATTGGGTTGGATGGGAACGCTTGCTAGCGACACTCAGTCTGCTTGAAAGACACACTTGGTGGCCTCCTAGCATAGTCCAATTCAAACCAACTCCGGCAGCTGTTGTCTCCCGCTCTGGTGCGAAACTGGACAAAGGACATGGGATTGTCCTCCCCACTGTCTGAACCCTCCCCTGAGAGGCAACCCTGAATCGTCCCAACCCTTTCCTCAAGATACTTAAGGACTTACCTGAGGGTGGGTCCCTTGATTCGTCGTGGAAGAAGATTGATTTCAGACACCACTTTTTCAACTGTCTGGGCGCTCTGGACTTCGCTCTGGGCATCAAGGCTGCAACTGAGAAGACTCCTGCTGCTCCTGATCTCATAACCCTGCTCGTCTGCTGCAACGTCCATGCCTGTGCACCATACAGGAACGAACAAGGCCTGGTGACATCCAAGACACCTGAAGGAATCTCCCTTGAAGTGAAGTAGTCACCTCCCTGCATCTGCAGGCACCGCAACTAAGCTGACTGGTCTGCTGATCCTGTCCTCCCACAGACTCTGAAAGGCTCAGCAACACAGGTGGTGGTTCTTCACATCCCTCGAGGCCTGCCCTGTCCTCTCATCAAGTTTGAGGCCAGTATCCCTCGTCGGAGCCTCAGGAACCAAACCCCTGTGGACTGTATCGACTTGGAGTTGCAAAGGCTTGTTGGCTCTTCCACCAAGATCTTCAGGCTCCAAGTAGCCAGAACCTCAAGCATCTCCAGTGACCAAGATCGTCATCCTCATCGCATCACTTGCACCATTGGCCTGCATCTCTGTTGAGTTGCTCGAGGTCCTCTTGCGACTCCAGTGCCTTTCGCCTGTGGGTCCTCTTGAGGGTCATCTTTGAATGCTTTGGGCTCCCCTGATTTCTTGGTGCCTGCCCTGACTCCCGTGCTTGTGGTGAGTCACCTGGACCTAGCTGTTTCGACACTGCACCTTCTTGTTTTCCATGTTGTTTGCAGTTGCCAAGGCTTGTTGGTACTCTTTGTAGGAAGGTACCTCCTGACTATGGTTGCCCCCAACTTTTTGCCCTGTGTTTTAGCTGGTTTTTGACATAGTCGACCTGGGATCCTGCCAATCAGGACCCCAGGCCTACTGCTCTCTCTGTAAAATGGATTCCATGTACCCTAGGTACATTTCCAATTGGTACTGGGCCACCTTATCAGACCCTGTAACTCAGGGCATAGGTGTACCCAGGGCCTACCAGGGGCTGAAGCATGTATTATGCCACCCCTGGCTGGCCTCCTAAATTTGACACAACCGGCTGCATGACAGCTGGGGCAAAGTTGTGTAATCATCCTTTGCTGTAGATATAGTATACCTATATCTAACCCTAAAATGGACACACAGATTCCTATCAGTCACTCCTATGGCAGGCCTTGACAATCCTGAAGGCAGAGTGCTTGGAATCGTGTGAGATGGTGCTCTGGCATGAGCTGAGCCTGTCTGCAGCTTGCGGAACCAAGTCCTAATAGCTGTTCCATGATAACGCATACCATATACTCTTAAATGCATTATAATCCTCGCGGTTAAATGCTATCTTTGGTATTGCTTTATCAAAACATGTCGAGTAAGGTGTCATACGAATTGGAATACTAACCCCTCACCAATTCTGGCGACGGGGTTAGCATTCCACCCTTCTAGAGGGACACGACATGTATGTAACTGTGAACCCCGGTTAAAGTTAAACGAAGCCTCAGCTCCACAAAATGGATGCTGCCACCACAGACACGAGTCTGACCCCCTGCAGCTGGGAGTCCTTCCAGCGAGGGGAGCCTGGACAAAGGGTTTCCTGTCGAGGGCGGTGCTAGCACCGTCCCAGACAGGGTTTTGTGTATCCTGGGTAGGCAGGGCTTTACAGGAAGGTGACTGCTGAGTGGCACCCCGGTGCTCACTACGCATAGGCCGGTCAGAACCAGTTCCAGGGGCACACCAGCCCCTGGCCTGGGGAAAGTCCGGCATGGGAGAGGGGTGTAACCACCCCCCTCCTAGTCCCACCCATAGGCAGGACCTAGTCACCGGGTCAGCCCCCTTTTTTAGTATAAAGATAGGAGCGGGCCCCCTGTTCAAATTAGATCATCTTTGGAATCAAGACACGACTTTCTGCGAAAGACATCAAGATTTCCTTCTTCAAGATTCTCCCTTGTGGCTAAGGAGTAGTCACCCTGCATCAAGCGGGCACCATCCTAAGAACACTGCGGTCTGCTGCAAGTCCTTCCTCACGAATCCGACGACCCAGCTCGACGAGACCCGGCTTCCCTGGCACCTCTGACCTCTACTCACCTCTACAGCAAAGCTGAGAACTGTGAGTGCGACGAGACCTCGAGGGACCGACGATCGCCAAGACTGCACGACTTCTTTGCAACAAGCCCACCGTGTGCTCCACTGGTGAGTGCTTTGGGGTCTGAGAAGCCCCAACCCTGAGCAGCTCCAGCACCGAAGATCAGTCCTCCAGCATCTCCACGATCTGCGTGGGGCACTTCTGCTTTTTGCCTGCTCACCGCGCTGTGTGGATACTAGCCGGCTGGCTTGTGGCCTTCTTCACGACGCCCGACGACATCACTGCTGCTGGTCTGGTTGCTCCAGACTGGCCCTTGCTTCCTTCTTCAAGAGAGGCACCCCGGACCCTCCTGGTCCACTCCAGACGCCATTTTGAGTCCACCGCGTGGGCTTGAATTTGCCAAGGCTTTGTTGCCCAATCCTGGGTCCAGCGACGCCGACAGCTTCATCCATTGTGGGACAGCTCGCTCCTCCATCCTGGTCGCCGACAACGCCTCCTGGTCCGTGAGATCTGCGAGCACAGCGTCACCCACTCACCTAGTCGAGGTGACTACCATCCGGTGCCCTCCTGGTGCCACCTGACTACTGGCTAGTAGTCTCGAACTTGGTCCCCTCTGCTTTCAGGTGTCATCTTCCTTCGATCCAGGCTTGGATCCATCGAACTTTCTTCACTGGTCGCCTGCCAGCAACTTCTTCTTCCAGGCTCCTGGTCCGTCTACGAGGGTTCCCGACGTCTTTTGAGACCTATGCAGCTGCAGCCCCTGGGCTAGGTAACTTCGGCATTTCGGTGCCCACAGCATAGCCTCACTATCCAAGGGTCAGGATCCACTTTCGTTTTCCTCCTACCAGGTCAGGTTCGCCCGAGAACACTAACTTTGTCATTACTAGCTACCATAGACTTTGTCCCGCATCACGCGTGAGAGTGCACACTCTGCACCCGAGTCCCCTAGGCCTCCTAGAAGTAATCTGAAGATTCTATAGTCAAGTCCTAGCGATTCCTAAGCCTATTAGTACTGTACTTACCTGCTAGTAATTTCGCATTCCACTTTCAGAGTATATGGTTTTCCGTGACCCTCGGGCATTTGTATATACTGTGCTAACTTAAGTATTTTCGTAAGAGTTTTGTTTTGTGCTTAGTACCCTGTCCTCATAAAGAGTACAGGGCTGTTGTGAATCTTAATAAATATACTGTTTATTTTCATAACACTTGTGTGGTGTCCTTTCACTTGGTGTTCAAGGGGTATATGTGTGGTATAACAGCTGGCTTAACATGCCCTCTCGAGTCTTTAGCCTTAGACTGCTCGTATCCACGCTACTGGGATAGCTGGTCTATAAGGTTGACTTACAACCAATCATCAATAAGGGTTGCTGGACTGATACATAGTGTTCACTAGAATAGTGAGCACTGCATATCAGGCCACCTTCTCACACTCTTGACGGACAGCGACTCCTCAATTCTCGTAATCCGAAGTGGACCAGCTTGTGAATGGCTCCTGGTCTTCCACAGTGTCGCCTGGTTCTCACAGCTGCAGCTCCAAGGTCACTGTCATCTCTCCTGCAGCACTCAACGTCGGTGGGCATTTGTCTTCCGTGCCTCCTAGTCACTCCTGAGTGGCATAGACTCTGTCCCCTCTGCTTGCAGGTACTTCTCAACATGAATCCACCTTTGGGTTCCACCGAACTCTTTCAGCTTCCTTAGCAGTGGCATCTTCCTGAAGTCCTCAAGAGCCTATGATCCGGGGATATCTTATTAACGCCAGATCCCTGATTAAAAACAAGATCGCTTTCAGGGACTTTGTGTCTCTTCGCAAACCTGATTGGATGTTTATTACTGACATGGGCAAGGGATTGTTCAGGTCCTGATCTTGTTGAAGCAATCCCCTTTGGATATAGCTTAGCTAGACTGGATAGGGTAGGCAGAATGGGAGGAGGGTTGGGCAATCTTTATAGGAATGTCTATGCCTGTCACACTGAGCCACTTACTACACCCTCTGACCAGTATCAGGCATTATATTTTTCGAAAAATACTCTTCCCACTGAAAGTTTTTCTGGGGTTCTATCCTATTGGCAACCCGGATCTAGATCCTCTTTCAGTCAAGACTTTAGTAATCTCTTGAAACCCTACTTGCTAAGACCTAATTTAACAGTGTTGGGTGTTTATGTAAAGATAATCAAACCCTTCTGGAAACTTTAGGCTGCTGTGGTTTTTGGCTGCTGGTTACTAGTCCATACTGCTGGACATATATTGGATGGCATATTCTCTAACAATCCACAGATCAAGGTAGGATTGCCTATACCCCTCTCTTGGTCAGATCATTATGCTGCCCCTTTTAAACTCCATACGTCAGCATCAAGCACTGTCTCAGCTGGCAAAAGGGTAGGAGAGGATAAGAGAAATCTGAGCCGTATGAGTAAGGATGATCTTGCTAATTATTTTATGAATTTCCAGTTTTCTGAGCACCTGGATGCTACCCTAACAGCAGATGAACTCTTTAGGTGCTTGTTAGGAGCCACAGCTACTTTGGCTCCTATTACAAAACATTATGTAGCAAGGAAAAAAAGCTCTGCTCCATGGTACTCAGAAAGCTGAGACAATCCTGCAGCAAACAGGAAAGGATTTTGTGCACAGATCTGGCGCCGGCCGGTAGAGAGCTACATAAACAGAGCTTGAGGGTCTATAAAGCGGCCATTATTGAGGAAAAAGGAATGTATTATTGATTACTGAGTCAACTAAATCTTCTAGAGAGCTTTTTAAGGTTATCAACTCCCTTATTTCCCCTCCTGTTGCTGATTCATCTGATTTCTCTCAAGACCTCTGTGGCAGAATGGCAGACTTTTTCTGCACTAAGATCACTGATATATATTCCACCTTGGAGGACTATAATGCTGGAAAGGCTATATCTACTCCTCTAAAAATAGTCTCTAATGTTTCAATAACCATGGAAGATGAACCGAAGCTACTCATCTTCCCTTGCATCTCACCTGAAATGACGGATCATCTACTAGAAGGAGTTACCTCTGGGTCTCCTTTAGATGCACACCCCCTAAAGGTTTTAAAACTTGGAAGTGATGTTATTGTTCCCCACCTCACTTCAGTACTTAATATAGCTATTACAGAGGGGCAGTACCCCACCCTTTGGAAAACTGTTGTGGTTAAACCACTTAAAAAAAAAAACGTCTTTGGATCCTATGGAATAAAAAAACTATCGCCCCATTTCTTTGCTACCGGTTCCAGCTAAGATTATGGAAAGATATTTGAGTTCTCATCTTAGCGCCTATCTATTGGACCACGAGTTGCTTGATGGCTCTCAGCACGGCTTTAGAAGCCATCATAGCACTGAATCAGCGCTAATGGCGGTCTTTGACAACATCCGCGTCTAGGTTGGAGCAGGGTATTCTACCCTGCTGGTCCTGCTTGACCTCACCACAGCTTTTGATACCCTGTCTCCTTTGAGGCTGGTAAAACGGCCCTTGGGCTCCTCTCCTCCTTCCTTAGTGAGTGGGCACAGATAGTGAAAATGGGCCATTTCTACTCGACCTCCAACCATTTAATATGTGGAGTGCTGCAGGGCTCCTCCCTAAGCACTAAACCTTTTAATATCTATGTTGCCCCACTGGCTAGGGTCGTGAGATCCTTTGGATTTCAGCTGCTGTCTTCGACACACAAATTATGGTGTCCATTACCAACAGCATTAGTGCATCTGCCGCAAATTTCAAAAATTGCATGCAGGCAGTCTCGGCTTGGATGGTTGAAAACAATATTAAACTGAATGGGGAAAAAACTGAGATCTTGATTTTTGGTAACCAACGTCATGGTCTAATAAATGTTGGCCTGATACTTTGGGCTGCTGCCCATCCCCTGCATCCCATGGGAAAAATCTCGGTGTTATAGTTGGCACATCTTTGTTCATGAACCTACAGATTAGCAGAACTGTGTCCATCTGCTTTGGGATAATCAGGCTTCTTAGGAAAATTTCCCAGTTCCTTCCGTTTGCATCACAAAAGCAGGCAGTGATTGCCTTGGTAATGTCCAGACTTGATTATTGTAATGCCCTCTATTTGGGCATGAACAAGGGTTTGGTGCATCGTTTACAGTTAGTGCAGAATGCGGCAGCAAGGCTGGAGATGGACTTGCCAAAATACCACTCGGTCTTGGCTTCCCTCATTTTGTTGCACTCGCTACCTCTGGATCGCAGAATTCTCTTCAAGACTCTTTGCCTGACCCATAATGCCTATTATGGCTTAGGCCCTGATGCTATTAAAGCGATGTTTCAGCGCTATGTCCCTACCAAGCAGCTTAGATCAGCTAGCAAGACTCTGCTAGTAGTTCCCAGGTATAAAAAGGTTAGATGGGGAGGCAGGGCCTTCTCCACCGCTGCTGTTAGGTTGTGGAACTCTCTCCCTGATAGGTTATCAGGTCTTGTGTCACATTCTCTTTTTCGCAGGGCCTTGAAAACCTGGCTCTTTACACAAACTTTGGTATGAGCATTCTATACGGTTGTGCATTAGTCATTTGTAGCGCCTTGATGCCCTTGGTCTAAGTTTAGCACTTTATAAATTTAGTATTCATTCATTCATTCATTCCTCCATTGGGTTTGACTAGAGTTTCCGCCGCTAATTAACATCTATGCACCCGGCTTCCCTGGAGTAGGTATCCGGATTCCTAGGGTATTTAGTGGTTGGATGGCTCTCCAGCCTACTGTCTTCTTCTAGGTTTCTTCAGGGTCCACTGGGAAGGGTCCTTCTTCTTTAAAATTGCAACCACGATTTACCCATTGACTTGCATTGATCTCGCGGTCATGTTCCCACTCTGCACACGGCCTCCGTGGGGCTCCTGGTTACTTGCCTCAGGTGGTTCCTTGGGTCCCTGGCATTTCTACATCTTCTAGGTATAGTCTTGACTTGAGCCGTGGTTTGCATACCACTGTTTTAGTATATGGTTTGGTCTCCCCCTGGTGACCACTGTGCTACTTACCTGTTTCTTTTGAAAAGTATTGTGTGCATTGTGTATATCTCAGGCTAGGAGATAACTGTATGTGCTAGTGAGTGTCTTATAATAAATGCACAAGTTACTTACCTTTAGTAATGATATATCTGTAAGAAACATTAGTAGTGATAGATTACTTACCTTAGAATTACCCCCAGGCGTCAGACTGGATCTGGAATGTTTTTTGTCAGCAGTACCCCTGCCCGTCGGTAGGCGTCTTCATGCGGCTCCGCGTGCGTAGTTGGCGTCATCGGCGCCGGGATGACGTCACTGGAGCTACTTAGACTCGCCCACGTGCGCTGAAGTCAGTTCTGTACCCGACTTTCCGTGCCAGGACCGCAGAGCCATGCAAGAAACCGACCACTGGTGCCATGAAACTAGGGCCCTGAACGGAATGACCTTAACCCTAGAAATCAGTTCGCAGAACGGGGTGGAATGGGTGGGGCAGTATGGAATCTATCACTACTAATGTTTCTTACAGATATATCGTTACCGAAGGTAAGTAACTTGTGCATCTGAAAGAACCACATAGTGATAGATTCCTTACCTTAGAATAGATACCCCAGCAATACCAACCCCGGTGGTGGGTCTGTTAACCAAGATCACACCAGAAAGTCCTGGAGACAGAACGGCCAAAGAAGCCGTCTCTCCAGACTTGGCTGTCCAGGCAGGAGTGCTTGGTAAAAGTTTGCAGCGAGGCCCACGTAGCTGCCTGACAGATTTCATGCAAGGGAACTCCCCGTCCGGTAATTCTAAGGTAAAGAATCTATCACTAAGTGTTTTATTCCAATACATATTTTTATAAATACTCTATGTCAGGAGTCTCCAACCGGTCGATCGCGAGCTACCGGTAGCTCACTGAGACCCTGTGAGTAGCTCGTGCTGCCTGGAGCTCAATTTAGTATCCCTTTAGTGTTATTTGGGCAATTAGGTCGTTTTCAGGGTCCGATGCCCGCCCTCACCCAAACCAGCTGCTCAGATTGGCTTGAGCTGAGCTGGGGAGGGGCGGGCCGAAGAGGATGACGTTCCTCTAAACACTGCACTGCTTGATGTACAGATACACTGGCTGCAGACACTGAACTGCGTGTAGCACTCAGTGCAGCTGGACAGAAAAACAGGCTGTAAACAGTGACTTGATTATACCACCCCGTGCTCGGGTAGACAGTCAAGCTCTACAATGGACTGCTTATCTCCTGTGCTTAGAAAAGGGAGACACACACAGCCATGGAAGGGACCTATATCTCAGGATTTCCTGTTGTGCGAAACGTTTCCTTTCAGGGCTTCCAGTCACGTGACAGTGGTCCTTCTTTTTTTAGTCCTTTCTTCTTGCCTTAACATTAGATTATGGAATATCAGGCCTCGCCCAAGCTAGACCTAAAAGTAATTTCATACACAACTGAGCGCCACGAGAGAAACAGACCCCGCCAAGCAAAGCGGTGCCACAGGGGCAGCGCTGAGGCCCCAGAGAGAGGAAACTGGCTAAGGTAGTGCTCTTAACAATGTGGGGTGCTCGAGAGAAATGGAGGCGGCAAGAAGTCCATAACGAGGCACATGAGATGGTCCAAGACAGCACCGACCACTGAGAGATAAGATGGGCTGAAGTGGCGCTCTAATATTAATGTGAGGTGCGGTGCTTAAGGGTGGGAGAGGCAGGGAGACCACACCGAGGGGCATGAGATGAGCCTATTCGGCGCTGGTACCACAGTGAGATGAGATTAGGCAGTCAGAGACAAGCTGCGTGGGCTGAAAAGGCCCCAGGGCAGAGCCACGCAGGTGAGACGGACTGAGACCGCCCTAAACTACTGTCTGGCATGGGAGATCGCCTGAAACCGCCCAGAGCACACATAAGCGACTTGAGCGATCACAGCTAGTCGGGGCAGGTGGTCTGGGAAAGCCCAAGAGCACAGTTAGACATGCACGATGAGCTGGTGCAGGCCCAGACTACTGCCAGGCATGCGAGATAGGGAGAGATAGACCCAGGCAAAGCAGGACCAGTAAAACATGAGAAAGAAGGCGCTTGATTTTCAGTGAAAGGGGCAGAGAAAACGTACCGTTCACTTAAGACACGGGGTTCCTGCGTTGCAGCTTCCAGGAAGGTATTGTCTTATAGAGTGATGGCTTCCTTCACTTCATGCAGGGAGTGTCCTCGTGCAGGAGTGAAGCCCCTGTCCCACTGGGTTAACCGTGTAAAATTATGTCCCCCCCCCCAACACCCCCCCACAGAATGTGATGAGGGGCTTAGGTTCAATGGCCTGCAACTAATTGCTCCACACCCCCCACACCCCACGTGTTTGGGGGCTCTGGAGGCTCGACTTCCCGTTGCATTGCGGGGCTGCATGCAGGGCCAAAGTGGGGGAAACAAAAAAAGGCCTGGCAAAAATGCTCAAACCTTCCTGGCTCCCTTCGTTTTCCTGCGCAACCTCCCACTTTCCAACCATCCATCCGCTCTCCCTCTCTTATTTTCTCCTCTATCATGGCTTTCTCTCCACCTCCCTCCCTCTCTTGCTGTCTCTCTTGAAGCCTCCTCTGCCTCCTGCAGCTCATCTTGGAAAGCAGGGAAAGGTGACAGAGGCACCAGAGAGGCCCTGTGCCTTCAACACCGGCCTCCAAGGGCTCCAGACCAGCGGGGAAATAGAATATGCAATAGAATAAAAAGAGGGTCTGGGCCAGGCTCCGTGGGCCATCGTTACGAATCTGCCCCACCCTCACTGGAGGCGCTATGATGTTAGGGCTTCTTGAAAGTGGCAGAGGCTTCTTCCATTGCACGCGGGGGTGGGCTGCTGTCCCGTCCAGACCCGGCGTGACCTTCAGCGCCATGGTCTTGGGCTTCTAGCCAGAGGCACAAGTGTCTGCAAAGGTATCCTCCTCCCCATGCCGCATAAAGCGCATATTGTTACACGCAGCGCCCAGAGCCCCGTCCCTGTCGCCGCATAGCCCGCCCTAAGGCAGCACAAAAGCGGCTTCAGTACCTCTGTCCTTGGCCTGGCCGGGGGCCCCAGGGAGCTGAATGGGCTCTCCTCCATGGCAGGCCGCCCCTCTCTGCCCACCGTCTTCATTGATAATCCCAGAACAAGCGCCTCCCAGGGCCTCTGTGCCTAACAAAGGCCTGACTGTTCCAGATTACACCAGGGGGTGCCCCCCCATTTCTGATCATTATGACAAATGTGTTGTAATCTTTTATGGAAGGTAACTGTAAAGAAGCAAAGTGTGATGTATGTCTGTGCTTGAGATCTGGCTTGGGTGCAGAGTTGCCTTCACATTATTGCCTTGTGGCAGGCAATCACCATACCCTCAATTAGGCTAAAAACTCCTGGAAGTCACTCTGATGATCTTTCTTCCCATCAACAACACCAAAGGCTACAGTAGTCTAGGAGGCCATCATTTTCTTCAGTGTCTCTTTGTTAAGCTTTTACGCTCCAGTAATGAAATGTTCAAACTCTTCAAATGACATTTTGCTGCGGTCTCCTTCCTTGCCAGCGTAAGGCTAAAAAGTGGTGATCGGGTATTCCATGTAGCGCTCTATTTCTGAAGCTCCATTCGGATCTGTACACATCGGTGCCATTGTGAAAGTTCTGGAAAGGGCTGGCCGTTTGTGTCCGAACTGTCTCTGGACTAGGAGCAACGAGCATCAGGCAGGCAGAAAGCTTTCAAGCTTTGTTCAGCCACACAGTCAACCTACATCTTCCTCTGATGTAATGTAATGTAATGTAATGACCTCGTAATCTGATGACCTTGAGGCAGGTCCGTCCAGAGCAATTCAGGGGTCATTCCTCCTCCCCAAAACCTGTCCTTTGGTGTCTACAAAAAGTGTGCCTACACAAGCATACTCAGTAGTTATGCATGGACTCTGGAGTTTATCAGCACAGACCTGAGGGGCTCAGGAGGTACTGGCACTTGCTGCAAGACTGTGTGTCACACCAGCTGGGTGAGGCCTCAGTCTGGTAAGGCAAACTTAGCCTTAAACCTTCCTGAAGTTGATAAAAGGGTAACACAGAGTTCTGACATATTAGCAGTATGAAGCCACTGTACAGTACCAGTAAGAACTATAAAAACATAATATTTGGGAACTCTCTAGTATTGTGTTCAAACCACAGTATGGACTCTGAAGAAATTAGGCTTAACATCAATGAAATGGGGCGCGGGAGGTCTCTCGGAAAAATGAGCGAGTTGCTTGGGGTTTAGTAGCTCACGACAATTTTCACTAACCAGAAGTAGCTCTCACTAAATAAAAGGTTGGAGACCCCTGCTCTATGTGGTTCTTTTTCACAATCTATACCTATAAGATTACATATGGAAAAACAAGCTGCTTTACACTTCTTCTGGACTAAGCCTGAAACCTGCTCTCCACAGCTACCACTTAAAGTGCTTTCTAAGGTTGTCTAAAATCACTAAAATCATCCTAAGGGTTGTCTAGATTAGTGCAAGGTGCCCACTTACATAAGTGTACACCATATACCTAGTCAGCTTCTCACAGTCCGTAACAGTTCCTATTAAATGGAAAATCTGAGAAGGAGTCAGGTGCGACTTTGGCACGTTTGTAGTGAACCCCAGCGAATGAAGAAGGTCTGCCTTCGTCTGGAGGTAGGAGACAACAGTCTGGGACAAGGCGGCCTTCAACAGTCAGTAGGTAAGGTAGGGGAATACTGAAACCCCTAAGCTGTACAGATGAGCTAGGACCACCGCAATCACCTTGGTGAACACCCGAGGGGCACTGGTAAGGCCAAAGAATAGCAAGTGAACTAAAAGTCCACATGTCCTACATTGAACCTCAGGAAACGCCTGTGGGCAGGCAGGAAGGGGATGTGAGAATACGTATCCTGCAAGTCCAACATTACCAGCCATATCTTTTCTTGCCCTAGGGCAGACAAGACCAGAGCCAAAGTAAGAATCTTGAATTTCTCTTTTTTGAGAAAGAAATTGACAGTTTGGAAGTCTAGAACAGGATAAAGACCCTTGTAATACTAGGGTGTCAGAAAGAGGCGGGAATAACAACCACCGCCTGCTTCTGATATCGGAACTCTGTCGACACCCCCCATTGCGCAGGAGAGCTGTAACTTCCTCTCGGAGCAAGATCAGATCATCCTCCGCCAGCCATTCTTGAGATGGCGGTAAAGGAGGGGGATTGGAAAAATATTGTTCTCCAAGACCCATTTGTCCGATGTTATGAAATGCCAGTAGAGGATATGAAGTTTCATTTTCCCTCCAACTGGGCACCCATGGTCTTGCAGAACCAAACTAGGAGGACTTAGTAGCATAGGGGTTGGTGGCGGATAACTTCTGGCTACCATTCCCATTGGGTTGGAATGCACTGCATCCACGTCCTCACTAAACTTGAGAAGCCTGTGCAGGACCGTGGTTGAGATATGGTTGGCACAGTGGCAAGCCCCTTCCGTAGCCACGAATGGCAAACTGTGGGTGAGGTGTCACTGAAAGGCCCAAGGACTGAAGAGACTTGTCAAATTGAAGGACATGTCCATGAGGTAGGTCTCATGGCCGAAAGGCCAGATGTTTCACAGCATGGCATGGCGCTGTAAGGCCAGCATCAACAAAACAGCTCCGCCCAGCATGGCAGCCGTATCCAGACACACCTAAAGGTGAACTTTGCTGCATCCCTCCCATATTTCACTGCTTGGGAGAGGATGGCCTAGGTCTCTTCTGAGACCTGCCAAAATGCATGCCGTGTTCATCGACCACAATGCCAGGCTGGCAAAAGAAAACTTCTTCTTCCCAAGTTTGTCCATCCTCTTGGATTCACTGTATGGGGAGCAGCAGGGTCTGTGCCATGGAAAGTCGAGGCTTGGACTACCTATCTCTCAGGGACTGGTTGCTGGCCAGGAAAACATAGGAACACCCGGGGCAGGGCAATGGCGATGGGCAATTATCCTGTTCACAGGAGCTCCTGTGCGAGGCTTGGGCAAAGTTCCTAGAAGGACATCAGCCAGTGCTTCATTAAAGGGCAATAGGGGTTCAGATGAGGAAGCCCAAGGCTGAAACACTTCAGTGAAGAGGTTAGTCTTGACCGCCATAGAGGGAAGTTCAAGGACCTACGCTCCTTCTTTGCCACCATTGCAAAAGATGTTTCCTCCTCCGTAGCCACAGTAGGTGGAGCGAGCAAACCAGTATCTGGAGAGGTATCCAATACACCAGCCTCTCCTAGTTTCTCATAACAGTCCAAAGTCTCACCAGGGATGTGGAACTGGTATTTTAAAGGGTCAAGGGACCCCTCCCACTCTTCCCCATGCTTGTATTCTCAAAAAACGCTCAGGCAATGCCCTAGAGCCACTGGGCTCTGTCAGCTCCAGATTCAGCATTGATCGACACAGTTGGGGATAACAATGGGGCTGGCGGTGCGGGTGGGCACCAGTGGCACCAGGAGCATCAACGTTGGGACCAGTGCCACAGAAGGTCACGTTGGCATGACTGGTGGTGATCTGGATTTGGGATTGGCTCTCTGAGACCCCACTGGAGCCAAGGCGGGAGCCATTGGCGCTGGAACTGATGAGTCCTCCATTCACGAGGGGTCTGCCTGCTAAAATACTCAGCGTGTGGCCTCTTAAAAGTCCTTTACTTGAGCGGGGTCGCTCTGGCTCACAGAAACGGGGGGAAGGCTTGGGCCGGATCTGGCAACAACTCTGCAGAACTGTGCCTGGAATGTCGATGTTCCCCACTGATCTCCACAACTTTCGACAGACCAGGTGTAGACGGAGTCTGTTTAGATTTCTCCTTGTGCCTCAACTCCAAGTGTCCTGAGGACCCCGAGTGCGACAATGTGGCCTTGGTGCTACTGGAACGGTCCCGCTCCCACAATAAATTAATCAGGACACTTGTAAAGCGCACTACATACCCATGAGGGTCTCAAGACGCTGGGGGGGGGACACTGCTACTGATCGAAGAGCCAGGTCTTGAGTAGTCTTCTGAAGGCCAGTACGTCTTGGGTCTGCCGTAGGTTGGTGGGGAGGGTGTTCCAGGCCTTGGCGGCGAGGTGGGAGAAGGATCTACTTCCGGCTGTTGTTCTTCGGAAGCAGGGGAAAAAGCGTCAAGGGTGGTGTCGGCAGAGCGGATCTTGCAGCTGGGGGTGTAGAAGCTGAGTCGTCTGTTGAGGTACGCTGGGCCGGTGTCGTGGAGTGCCTTGTGAGCGTGGGTGAGGAGCTTGAAGATTATCCTCTTGTTGACGGGGAGCCAGTGTAGGTTTCTCAGGTTGGGGGTGATGTGGCTGCGGCAGGGGATGCCGAGGATCAGACATACCGAGGCGTTTTGGATGCGTTGCAGCCGTCTTAGGAGTTTGGCCGATGCTCCTGCGTAGAGGGCGTTGCCGTAGTCCAGCCTGCTGGTGACGAGGACCTGGGTGACTGTTCTTGTTTCAGTGGTGATCCATTTGAAGATCCTGTGTAGCATTCGAAGGGTATTGAAGCAGGAGGAGGAGATGGCGTGGACCTGCTTAGTCATGGTGAGGGTGGAGTCGAGAATGACCCCCAGGTTGCGTGTGTGGTCTGTGGGAGTTGGAGTGATTCCCAGTGCGGTCGGCCACCAGGAGTCATCCCAGGCAGAAGGGTGGACCCAAGGATGAGGACCTCTGTTGTTTTGTCAGAGTTCAGCTTCACTCGACTGATCCTCATCCGGTCGGCGACGGCCTTCATTCCTTCGTGGAGGTTGGTTTTGGCTGTTGATGGGTCTTTGGTGAGGGAGATGATCAGCTGGGTGTCGCAGGCGCTGGAGATGATGTTGAGGTTGTGTTGACGGGCGGCGTGGGAGAGGGGTGCCATGTAGATGTTGAACAGCGTCGGGCTGAGGGACGAGCCCTGGGGTACGCCGCAGATGATCTCGGTGGCATTGGAGCAAAAGGGGGGAGGCGGACGCTCTGGGTTCTGCCGGAGATAAGGATGTGGTCCAGTCCAGGGCCTTCCCTTGGATTTAGGTGTTGTGTAGGCGTGTGCGTAGGTTGTGGTGGCAGACTGTGTCGAAGGCGGCTGATAGGTCCAGGAGGATGAGGGCTGCTGTTTCTCCGTTGTCTAGCAGGGTCCTGATGTCATCCGTGGCGGCGATAAGGGCGGTCTCGGTGCTGTGGTTGCTGCGGAAACCGTACTGGGATGGGTCCAGGATGTTCTTGTCTTCGAGGTAGCGGGTCAGCTGTTTGTTGACTATTTTCTTGGTGACCTTAGCCGGAAAAGGGAGCAGGGAGATGGGCCGGAAGTTCTTTAGGTCCTTGGGGTACGCCTTTGGTTTCTTAAGTAAGGCGTTGATCTCGGCGTGTTTCCAGATTTCCGGGAAGGTTGCTGTCTCGAAGGAGATGTTGATGGCCTGGCTGAAATGGGGTGCGATGGATGCGCTGGCTTTGTTGAAGATGTGGTGGGGGCATGGGTCTAGCGGTGAGCGGGAGTGAATGGTCTTCATGATATCGCTGGTGTCCTTGTCGGTGACGCTTGTCCAGGAGAGTAGCTGGTTGGTGCGTGTGGTGGTGGTGGGGGCGGTGGCCGGCAGGGCGGTCGAGTTGTTGAAGCTGTCGTGGATGCCGGTGATCTTGCGGTGGAAGAAGGTAGCCAGAGTCGCATAGGTCTTGTGACGGTGGGATGTTGTTGGAGTTGTAGCTGGGGTTGGAGTCCTTCACGATGTTGAAGAGCTCCTTGCTATTGTGAGCATTGTTGTCTAGGCGGTCCTTGAATGAGGCCCTCTTGGCAGCTCTAATGAGCTTGGGATGTCTGCGGGTGGCGTTCTTGTGGGCCGTGTAGCGGTCCGGTGATCGTTCGCGGAGCCAGTTCTTCTCCAGTTTTTGGCATGTTTTTTTGGAGGCCTGGATGTCTTCACTGAACCAGGTGGCTTTCTTGCTGGTGTGGCTTTTGGATGGGTCTTGAGTGGGGCGAGGGTGTTGGTGCAGTCACCAATTCATTGTCTGAGGTTGCGGGCGGCGGTGTCGGGGTCGGTGGTGTCGATGGGTAGGTTCTGGGTGAGGGCAGTGGTGAGCTGGTCATTGGTGACTTTTCTCCAGCATCGTCGAGGCAGCAGTTCGGTGTGGTGGTGCTTGGAGTGCTTGGTGGGTTCAAAGCTTTTGGCGTCATGGCCTGGCAGTCTGAGCACAACTTTGAGTCGTGTTCGCACTCAAGACACCATACACACACAATAACTAACATGGCATGGTAATAGGCACCACTTTGCTTAAATCCTACCTTCCTAGAGGAGATTCTCGACACACAAGAAAAAATATTTGACAAAATGCCAAAAAAAGTTTGTCCGAAAGATACATGGGGGGGTAGCTATTTTGTGAACGGCATCCATCTTATGGCTTGCCCTCATATAATCAATTGATTAAGGCCGAGTTTTGATCTGAAAGGACACGTCCACCGTAGCTGATTTCCCCATGACCTGGCCGAGCTGACTCCACTGCCTCCAGCCAAGTCTGTTTGGGCAACTCCTCACCCAGTGGCCGAACTAGATATCATCAAGGCACAACATGTCATAAACCCTTCACTGCATACAGACCCTGTTTTCCCATACACACACACCTGTCCATGATTCTTGTTTATGACCCGTTTATGATGGGAGGGTGCTCGACCTTATTGGCATTTCATCGATATCTGATGGGAGGTCTGGATCTGGCGGAGTAATCCATCACTAACCGGACATCTGAAATATGTGCTGACCAGCATGACTTCGCTCTTTGTATTATTGTGGAAATATTTGTATTGCCATATCGTAAACTTAAGAATTCTTGCCTACAGCTGTTATTTGTGTATATAAGGAGAAGTCTGGTTCTGTAAAAACGAACAGTCTCCTGAGAACTTACAGCCCGTGTTGTCGTACTTCTAGGATGCATGTTACTTGGTTGCAGCCAATAAAACTCGATCACTGACTTCACCTAGAAGACTCTGTGTTTCTGTAAGTCCAGAACAGGGAGAACCTAGAGGTCTTCGGGTGTGATCCCCTGGCACCACCGGGTCTCTAAAAACCCGGCACCTCAGTTGGCGCCCAACTCGAGGCGATATCAAGCGGTGACGGTCCAAGCCAGATGTTCGTGAGGAGCTTCGTTTGAAAATTCCGGAGGACGGCCAGCCACTTCAGAGACCCCTGCATGTCGACGTGGTTCCGAAGGTCTTTGCTGCGAGGTTCCCCGCGTCCTGACGGCTACGAAGGACTGCTACCCTGACTATCGCCCTGTTTTGGACCCAGTGATCCTTGGTAGAGCGAAACGATAGAAGAGTCTTCTGGTGACGTCACCGATCTTCAATATTCAGTTAAGTATAAGTGGAGCGTCTCCCAGTTCTTAGTCTAGTCCTTAGTTTGGTTCTTAGCTTTGGTATCCTAGAGATACGATTTGTATTGGTTCTTAGTTTGGTTCTTAGTTTGGTATCCCAGAGATACGGTTTGTATATTGGTACTTGCAAGCACCAAAACCGAGGGATTCGTGTATTCACGAAAATATCATAATTACATAATCCCTTGAAGTTTGAAGCTAGACTAGTGAGCGAAGATGCCTGGTCTCAGCAGACTTGGAAACTTGTTTTGTCTTGGTTGTAGTAAGGACTCCCGATTAGAGGATTCGTGTCCGGTTCCTCCGATTAGAACTCCAACATATGAGTTATATATAAAACACGGAGTAGGTCCTATCAAGTATAATGAGGTATGGATAAAATACACCCGCAAGGATGGTGTTTTAAAATGGCCCCAACATGGTAGTTTTGACTCAGAAATATTAGACAACCTCGAGGTCAAATTGTTCAAGAAGAAAGCCCGGCCGGCGATGTTTGACTCTTTTCGCTTATGGCGCAAAGAAGCCAAACAGAAAGAAATAAAATTAGCAAAGAAAAATAAAAGAGGCATGTCGATGGTACAAGCTGCCATCGCATACAGGGATAATGAGGAAGAGCAGGAAAGTGAACAAATGCTCAGAAGCAAGAAACTAGCAATAGATAAATGCTACCCGATGTTACCACATGAGGGACAAGGCTCAAAGGGAACACCAGAGAAAGATCCGTTAATGTCCCATTTATTGAATTCACCACCGCCATATACGTCGAGTGTTGTGGGACCCCCGAGACGTATTGTTATACCGCGCCCTGGCGCACGAAAAGCAGCTCTTGCACAAGCACCAGCTTCTCTTCAGCTGGTTCCTACTTCTCCGGTGCAGCCTTCTCAAGGGCCGCCGCCTTTGCTCCACACTCCATCTGCTTCTACGACCTTGCCTACCGCTCTGACTATTCACTATGATACTACGTCTGCTACTGCTTCAACTTCCTCTGCTGTCGCCTCGACTTCCTCTTTACATCAGCCTGTCTTCTCTGGCGCATCTGCTTCACCGCAAGCCTCTCCTTCTGTCAGACAGAGAGTGACAAGAACTGTCACTGGTCTATTATCACCTTTCTTCGGGTCGCCTAAAACGACCCCTAAACCAGAACGTAGACAGTTGCGTAGTCAACTACCCGACTACGAGGAAAGAGAAGTACTGAATGAATTAGCACGCAAATGGGTTACTGATACTGTAAGATATGATCTTCAGTCTGTTATGGAAGTCTTCCGTCAGTGGGATCCATCCACCCAAAGATATGTGTTTGAGGAAATGTGCATGTACCTCTGGGAAGATTTACAAGACAATGACCCAAAACGCAGAATGCAGGAACTAGCCCGCATGCGATTCAAATTCTATGAAGGCATGATTATAGGCGCAGATGTTGAGAAAGCAATGGATATGTTGTTATCTTATAGGAGCACAGGAAACAGCTCTAGATCGTTTGATGAGGACGATGTGTCTGGTAGGAAAAAGGCGTGACAGTACCCCATGAGAGAGGTTCCTCCAGTATGGAGGGAAGGTGATGCGAATGCACAACCACCTGTTCCACCGCATTTCCAGCGAGTATGGGTACATGTCCCCTGGAAAAGATCTGAAGTTCTAGCACTCAAACAGACGTTACCCGATCCGCGTAAAAATCCCGCAGGGTATTACAAGGAGTTATCACAAACTGCCAGCTCATGTATAATGAATTTAGCAGACATAGACATGTTGTTTGGGAATGTTGTTCCGCATCCTTTATGGAGTAAAATTCGTCATGCAGATCATGATCAAGAACTAGGTGGTTCATGGGCTAATATTACCGCTACTGACGCTAGACAAGTTGGTGGTTCTAAACCCGAGCCTTTGATAGCAGAACTTCCCGGTAGGATTATTGCGTACATGAAAACGTTAATGCCTGAATTACGTGTAAATTGGGACAAGCTATCCGCATGCAAACAGAATAAAGATGAGAATGTGTCCGACTTTTTCACGAGATTTGAGGAGACTTTCACTGATCATAGTGGTCAGGATATGGCTACCGAGGGTGGTCAAAGATTGTTTGTAGACAAATTTGTACATAATCTGCTTCCCGAACTGTGCAATAAATTGAAAGATTCAGAGAGTGCTTGGGCTGTCTCCACGTCAGCACAGATTTTAGCCACAGCCCAGTACTATGAAAATAGGCGCAAAGACGAGCTAGATAAGACAGAGAAGAAGACTAAAGAGTTAAAAACTAAAGTTCTTCTCCAGCAAGCCAATCCGCCTCGCACGGCTAGTCAGCCCAATTATCAACAGCCACAGCAGTATTCAAGAAACGCGCAAGGGAACGAGTTTTCCCATCAGCGTTCTCCGTATGGCCCAAACCAATGTGCCTATTGCAAAGAAGAAGGCCATTTCAAAAGTAATTGTCAAGCTCTTGCACGACGCTTAAGCGGTGCTTCCGGCGCAAGAGGTAGAGGCGTTCAACAGGCTCAGAGAGGTAGGGGCCGTGGAAATTTCTCCCAAAACACCACTTCTTTTCCTCCTCAAAATTCCATGAATAGCTTTGACCAACAGAATAATGCGTCTTCCAGGACAGCTCAGTACTATGCTGATATGCTGATGACTATTACGCAGAAGACGAGAATGAGGGTAATAGTTGCTAGGACAGCCATGGACAAAGAGAGGGAGTTGTTTCAGTTCCAGTAGACCAGAATGGACCTTACGTTGAGGTGATTACATCCGGAGTGTCAGAGCCATTTCTGCTGGATACTGGTGCTACAAAAAGTTCGATTATGCACTCAAAACTTCCTGGCGCACCTTTGTCTGGCGAAATGAATGTTTCAGTAGGTTTTTCTGGCGCCCCCGTTAGTAACCCGATCTCCAGCCCCATGCCCCTTTCTGTTGGCCCATGCGAATTAGAAGCACCCATCATTCTTACCACAGGTTGTGGCGAAAATTTGTTAGGCTTGGATTTACTGAAGAGACTATATGCGACATTGTACTGTTCTCCTTCGGGAGTACAACTCACCCTTGGTAAGAAAGTGATTTCCCCGATGTATTTGTCAAAAGAAAGAATTCCGACAGAGTTGTCATCTCTTCCAGATGTACTTTGGGCGAATGGTTCTAACGATGTGGGTCATCTAGAGATAGCACCGTATGTCATAACATTAAAAGCTAATGTTAGGTTGCCACGTATTCCCCAATATCGAATATCAAACGAATGTGAAAAGGCTTTGTTAGCGATCGTCTATGATCTGATTGCGAAAGATGTCATCGAAGAAACTACAGGCAACATTTGTAACAGTCCGGTTTTGCCTGTCCTAAAGCGTACCGATCCTTCACAGCCCGCTGTGTACCGATTTGTGATCGATCTAAGGGAAGTGAATAAGATTGTTGTACCGCAGTTTCCCGACATCACTGCTTTATTGACAATGGTTCAAGCCTCAGCCAATTGGTTTTCGGTGATTGACCTGAAGAATGCTTTCTTCAGCATCCCGATTGCAGAGGAGAGCAGAGATATCTTTGGCTTCCATTTAGGAGGACGAAGCTTCCGCTTTAAACGCGCTCCTCAAGGCTACTGTGAGAGCCCATCAATATTCAGTCAAGCCCTGAAAACACAACTAGACATGATTGTTCTACCTGGTGGCGCGACTCTAATCCAGTATGTAGACGATCTACTGATCGCTGCAGATACTGAAGAAATATGCAAGCAAGCCACTTTGTCGTTGTTGCGTCATTTATGCGACATGAAGCACAAAGTCTCGCTTTCCAAACTACAATTTTGCCGACAAGAAGTAACCTACTTAGGTCACATCTTATCGAAGGAGGGAAGGAGACTGACCCCAGAAAGAATACAGGCAATTGCAGAACTGAGTGCCCCAAGGACACAAAGAGAAGTGCGTGCCTTCTTGGGCATTACATCGTATTGTAGACAATGGATACCGAACTTCTCACTGTTGGCCAAACCTTTGCTGGCATTAATGCGTAAGGACACACCCAATCCTTTGCCTTGGTCTGAAGATTGTCAGGCGAGTTTCCATGAGTTGCGTGATGCATTATGTTCGGCTCCTGTATTGGGCAACCCCGACTACAGCAAGCCATTTACATTATACGTCCACGAGAAGGAAGGTTGCGCATTATCAGTTTTGACGCAGCACTTTGGGGACAAACAACGCCCATGTGCATATTTCTCCGCGACTCTAGATCCCGTAGCTAAAGCATTACCGAGTTGCTTGAGGGCCACTGCCGCAGCAGCTGTCTGTATTCGACAGTCCGCTGGGTTAGTCATGAATAATACTCTGACCTTTATGGTCCCACATGCAGTGGATATTTTACTAAACAGGACTAAGACACAGCATCTAACTAGTGCTCGATTGTCCAGCTATGAATTGACCCTGTTAGCAAGTCACATTCACATAAAGAGGTGTGATACACTCAACCCTGCTACATTATTACCCATTCCAGCAGAGACAGATGAGGTCGACAAACATGATTGCTGTTTTAGGACAGAAGAGGAGACAAAAGGAAGAGTAGATTTACAGGACACTCCTCTCCCTGAATGTAATGATAATTTATGGGTTGATGGTTCATGTTTCAAGTTGCCGAATGGTGATACGACTGCAGCATATGCCGTGACAACATTACACACGATTGTAGAGACAGCTCGCGTCCCCCACAATTCCGCACAAGCAGCAGAGTTAGTCGCACTCATAAGAGCGTGTGTGTTGGCGAAAGGAAAACAAGTAAATGTGTACACTGATAGTCAGTACGCCTTTGGCGTAGCCCACAGTTTTGGAAGATTGTGGCGTGAACGTGGGTTCCTGACATCGCATGGTGCAAAGATTCAACACGGACAGCTAGTACACGACCTTCTCGAGTCACTGACCTTGCCCCTACAGGTTGCGATCGTGAAGTGCAGTGCGCATAAAAAGATCCGAGATGATGTTGGTCGAGGGAATGCATTTGCCGATGAGATCGCGAGAGAGACTGCAGGAACACAATGAGTCGGATGTATGTTGTAGGTCCTGCTAGATGGACCCCTGATGTGGGTATGTGTGAGGACACCATCGAAAGCGTGAAATCTATACAAGCTGACGCGACTGAGAAAGAGGTGAATGAATGGAGAGAAAGCAAGGGTAGATTAGACGCGAATGGTTGTTGGGTCGAACTGTCAGAACACCAGCGATGGTTGTTACCGGACGCTTATGTTCTCGCAGTGGTGACAATGGCCCATGGAATGGCACACGTCGGTGTGAAAGGAATATGCAAGCTGTTGGCCCCAGTATGGCAGAATAGTGGTATCCCGAAATGTGCAGAGAATTTGGTCAGAAACTGCATGATATGTTTAAAGCACAATCCCGGTAGAGGAACCCCAACCCCAGCTGGTCACTTCGCACCACCAACGTATCCGTTCGAGGTCTTGCAGCTCGATTTCATCCACATGGAGAGGTGCAACAACCTGAAATACGTACTTGTTGTTGTTTGCGCCTTCTCTAGATGGGTAGCAGCGTACCCCCTTAAGGACAACACTGCCTTGTCAACTGCCAAAGCCCTCCTTAGAGAATTCTTCCCTAGATTTGGCATGCCTAGGATTGTCTGGAGTGATAACGGAAGTGAATTCGTGGGACGAGTGATGAAGAGAGTGTGTGAGTGTCTAGGCATCCGCCAGAAGTTCCACGCTGCAAACCACCCCCAATCAGCAGGATTGGTAGAGTGCTATAATGGCACGCTTAAATTGAAACTGGCCAAAATCCAAGCTAGCACAGGTCTCAAGTGGCCAGACGCCCTACCTTTAGCACTCCTGTCTACCAGGATGATTGTCCATTCTCGACTGGGACTTAGCCCACACGAGATCGTGTTCGGGCGCCCCGCAAATATATGGGGAGTACCGAGACCTAGAAAGCTCAGTGAGATAGAATACCCTGCACTGTTTAATTACCTGCACGACTTGACGACTAAACTGCATGCTTTACATCAACAGGTCCACAGCTCCTCTCCACCGGCATCTGATGATCCAGGCCATACTATCGAACCTGGCTCCTGGATCCTGATTCGCAACTTCAGACGAGTGAAGAACGAGGAGCCCCGCTGGACCGGACCTTTCCAGGTTTTGCTGTCGACCCGCTCTGCAGTACGTGTCCACGGCAAGAAACATTGGGTGCACGGCGCCCATTGCAAAAGGGTCCCGTTGCCCCTTCCATACGACCGATGGGTCCAGCAAGGAGTTGCTGACTCCGAGACCGAATCTGTACCACGTTTTGTCCCCTTCAGCGATGCACGACTAAAAGGAACTGGTACCGACAAAGAGAGCGATTGCATTCTGCAAGGATCTGGGCCACCGTCGCTGCAGTTGGACACTACAAAACCTGAAACACTGTTTGAAGATCACACCGTGCCTGGAAAAGAACGATATAATCTAAGGTCAAGACCAAAGAACTGACATACTCGAACTAGTGCGATCTTCCCTTTTCCCATGAACTATTTTTGATTCCACAGCTCTCTCGCCCAGGGAACTAGCTCATTTTTGATTTTCGAACCGCCATCCGGTTCTGCTGCTAAGGCCGCGGTTGAGGTCCGAAGAGTGCAGCCGGGGATGCCTAGGTCAACGGTTCTGGTCAGTCTGAGGGAATCACCCCGGACTGGATGGAGCGCACATCTTGGCAGAGGCAACCACCCACCGCTGGCAGCAACCAGAGGATGGAGTTTCCGAGGGTAGAGAGACCTGCTAGACGTATGGATTTTGAAAAGAAAATATGCACTATAATGGCAAAGAGATGTTTCCTAGTATTGAGCATCTCAATGTTGTGTAGTATAATAATGTTTTTAACTGGCTATGCCCTATCTATCTTTCGAGTTCCATTCATATACCACACTCCGCTCACACCTTCTCCTACCATTTCCACACACTCCTTCCATCCCCTACCTGAACACGAGTCTGCCAGAAGACTCGAATTTGTAAATAATTCATTTGTCTTACTCCTACACCAGCACCAATCTGTTATGAACAACACGAACTGTTGGATATGTGGACTCATGCCGCACACAACCGATAAGGGTATCCCTTACTTCGTCCTGCCCTTCACTTATTACGGTTCTTTGTGGGCTTTCCAGACCATGTTCCTGTTTTCCCTTGAACCATACGTTCGGGGAGAGAACTCAAACAACAAGGCATTAATAGCAGGAATCAAGAACATGAGTAAAGATATTGACACGATCAGAGCCACTCCCAAAGATGAGTTTACCCCATACAGTAGGTGGAACATCACCAAGTATGGGATTTCATTAAGTGAGAGCCAGAAATCAAAGAAATCATCCTCAGTCTGGGTAGTACCCCACATTGGTCACTTATGTCTGCAAGGCATTGGCAGGGATCCCGAAGCACAATTGGGGAAGAGCATATGCACGGAAACATACGTGTTTCCCTCCCGAACTTCCCCTCCATTCTTGGCGGCTAAGGGTACATACTTCATCTGCCACGACAAGGCATACACTTGGTTGCCTGCCGACTTCTCGGGCACATGCTTCATCTCGTTTCTGCTGCCACCCACCTATACGGCCGGGGCAGATTACCATCGGACAAGGACAGTTAGGGGTGTCGTGAGTCAAGACGACACTGCGGGTCAAGAATTTGGAGATTTTGCAAAGGGTTTTCTGCCATTTTGGGGGCCTATGGTGAACAACAGGAACATTCGACAATTTTTTTTTTTTTTTTTATATATTTATTAAATTTTCAAAGAATTTTTCCAAATATTCCAACATATGTTTACAGCACATTTCAATTTCTCTGGTGATTATATATACATTTCATTACTTTATAACATAAAAAATTCATCCAACAAACAGATGTAAAATACATGCTACCCAACCCAAAACAGCATTCAGAACAGCTAAAAAAAGAAAAGAAACAGACAGCTGCAATAATTATATATCACACTTTCTTGTGCTATTCAAGGTTTATCCTACTGTTTTTCCACCTCGTGATAGGTTGCAATATTGTATTGCCTAATGCCTTAGCCCTTCTGCCTTTCCTCTCGTATATTGCTTTTTCTAGATTGTATATAGTGAGAAGGCTGGCAATCCAATCTGAGAATAGTGGGGGAGCCTTGTTCAGCCAATTCCTTTCTATGCAGATGCGATACACTGCAATTGAAACAAAAATAAACTCTACTGGCATAGCTTCTACCGTGTCTACCACCCCTAAAATAATTAGTTCGTCTCTGAGTTTAATCTTAATCCTAAGTGTTTTATCAAAAAATTCTTCAATGGCCATTTTCAAAGTAAACAATTGTGGGCATTGCGAAAACATATGTACAATATCTGCCCCGTTCGCATTGCATCGTGGGCATGTTGTTCCCGTCGTCCCACCCCACTGGGCAATTCTAGCAGGGGTATGATAAAGTGAGAACACAGTTTTGAAATGCTGTGATTGGAGGGTTGCCGAACATAACACTGTTCTGCCCAAATCCAATGACTCCTGAAAAGTTTCTGAGCCTGACCCCAGTTTTTCCATCCATTTCTGCGAATATTTCGCCCTTTCATCTGATTTGTTTTCTTTCAGTTCAGCATATAGTTGTCTTATCGTACATTTACTAGTTGTTTCTATATATTCCATAATTTTGCATTGTTCCATCCCTGCCGTGCCACCTTGTTTTTGTGTTAGAAAGCTCCTGGTTTGAAGATATTTATAAAAACTATTATGCTCTAATCCAAATTTCGTTTTGAGCAGCCCAAACTGTAACATATTACCCTGACTATCCAGCAGATTCCCTATCTTCACTATGCCCTTATTATACCAATCATACATAGTGGCATCCTTAAAGATCTCCCTCGGCAGTGAGCAGTTTGTATATAGTCTTGTATAATTGTTATATCTACCTAAACCAAATTTTTTAGCCACTCCTTTCCACACCCTATATGCCGCTTCCAAGGTCTTGAATCTCGTGTGTTTAAAATACGTGAAGTCAGTTGTATTTAAAAACCCATTCTCAGCCTCCTCACCCAATAGTGTAGTATAAACATTGGCTAATCCTACGTCAGTTCCCGCTATATATTCTGAACCTCCCCCACCTATTAATACCCTACTATACTGTAATACAGCTGCCCAATAATAAAGCCTGAAATCCGGTGCTCCCCAACCCCCTTTTTCCCTATCTACAGTTAAGTGTCTATAGGCTCTCCTTGTTTTCCCTTTAACCCAAATAAATTTATTCAGAATCGCTTCCAACTTGTTGAACCATATGTTATCAAAAAATAAGGGTATGGATCTAAATAAATACAAAACTTTAGGGAATGTTACCATTTTGATAACGTTAATTCGGCCCATTAAGGTCAGGTGTAGATTATTCATTCTTTCTGTATTTGTTTTAATTTTTTCTAACAGCGGGCTCATATTGATTTCTACTAGTCTATCTAAATCAGCTGTAATCTTCACCCCTAGGTATGTAACTTCGGGTGCTGTTCTTATATCATGATAGTTTACCCAATTGTTTTGTATTATTTGTGTTTTTCCTTTGTTTAATGAATAACCTGCAAATGTGCCAAAGAGTGCGGCCTCCTGTTCAATTTCTATAATAGCCGACCCTGGATCTGGTGTAACAACTGCCACGTCATCTGCGTATGCAAGAGTCTTATACTCATGTCCATATAATCCAATCGGGAGAATATTTGGGTTCCCTTCTAATCTTCGCATAAGAGGATCAAGATATAAGGCGAATAACAATGGTGAGGCCGGGCAACCCTGTCTTGTACCCCGCTTTATGCGTATGCCCTCCGTATACCCTCTGTTTATCCTCACCTTAGCTGTTGGATCTAAATATAACGCCTTTATGGCCTTTATATAGCCTGTTCCTATCCCAAACCATTCCAAGACTTTCCACAGATAGCTCCAGGAGACCCTGTCAAAGGCCTTCTCTGCATCCAAAAAGATGGCCGAGGCAGGATCTCCTGCAGCACCCGCAGCGTCCAAAATGGTAACCATCCTTGTGTGTTCCGTAGTCCCTTTACCCGGTATGAAGCCGTGCTGTGTTGTGTATACCAGCCCCTCAATTACCCTGCTAAGCCTATGTGAAAGGGCCTTGGAGTATATTTTTGCATCCGCGTTCATGAGCGTAATTGGCCTATATGAGCCAGGATCCAGATGCGATTTGTTCTTTTTCAGAATAACTATAATTCTTGCACCGGCCCATGATTGTGGTATGTTTTCCCCCATCTGTGCATGCCTTAAAATTTCTAGCATATCAATCCCCAAAGTGTCCCAGAAAGTCCTATAAAATTCCGCCGGTATTTGGTCAGGTCCTGCGGCCTTCCCTGAGGGGAGTTTCATTACCGCATTATGTATTTCACCCAGTGTTAGTGGTAGCTCCAAAGCCTCTTTATCCTCCAAAATCAATTCTTTGTGAGGAATGCCAGCCAAGTAATCCTCTATCTCCTCCTCCCCAATTCTCAAGTCTTGATTATAAAGTTCTGAGTAGAACTCCCTAAACACCTCCCTCACATCTTCCACCTTAGTTACAACATTCCCCCCTTTATTATTAATTTCTTTAATATCCCCGGCTGTCAGGTCTTGCCTAGTACGAACTGCTAACATATGCCCAACCCTCTCATTAAATTCGTAACATTTTTCCTTTTTTGCTAAATAATTACTCGCTGCTTTGTTAGCCAATCTTTCACCAGTCTCTGCCTTTTTCAACTCTATTTCTAATAAGATCTGCTCAAGAGGTTCTTGATTTATGACCGACTGAATAAGTTGTTGTTCTAAGTTCATTAGATCCTGTAGCCTACTAGTTAATTCCAATTTCTCTTTCTTACTCCTATGTAGAGTATAAGCCAGTGTTTCCCCCCTTACCCATGCCTTGAATGCGTCCCAAACCATGCCTGTAGCTGCCGTACCTCTATTTACCTCCCAGAATTGTCTAATCCATGCCTTCATTCTGCTGACATAGTCAGCTTCTTTGAGTAACCCCCTTTCGAATGTCCAATTATATTCTTTGTGACTGGCGTTGCAATTCTGGGAGATAGTCAACACCAGTGGGTTGTGGTCTGAGAAGACCCGAGGTAGCGTTTCTATTTTCACTTCTGGTACTAAGGGACTAGAAACTAAGAAATAATCCAGTCTGGCTATACTTTTGTGGGGAGCAGAGTAGAAAGTGCTACCTGTCCCCGCAGGATTATATGCCAACCAAACATCTACCAGTGCATTATTATTCATTAAATTAGCAATAGCCCTTCTTGTTCTCTTCTTGCGGTCTCCCTTCATCCCCCCTCCCGTCATACCCAACCCTGATAAACCATTGATATTAAAATCTCCACAAAAGATTACTTGTTCTGGCCATAATGCCAATTCGGTGTCTAGAAAATCAAATAAGTCAGGTTCGTCTTCATTAGAGCCATAAACAGAAACAATTGTATATCTGCCTCCAGTTGTTTCTCCTTCTACCATTACCCATCTACCTTCAGCGTCTTCCTTCTTTCTCTTTACTAACATAAATCCTTTTTTTGCAAGTATAGCCACTCCTTTTGATTTAACATCTTGCTGTGTGTGTGCTAAAACCTCATACCCTAACTGGTCCATAAGATATTTATCTTTTCCTCTCACATGTGTCTCCTGAAGACATATAACATCCAGTTTTAATAATCTACACATGGCCGCTACTTTCTGCCTTTTCCCGCCATCATTCAAACCACAAATGTTAATGGTAGCAAGTCTTATTGCCATCTGATTTTGAAATAAAGCCCACAATCACTTTCCTCTAAATTTTTTATTGCCACCTGTTTGTGCCTACATATCTTCTTACTTTGTGCTGTACATACCCTTAATTCTTCACCACCACCTTCCCACCCCCCCCCCTCCCTCAACCCCCCATTTCCCCCCCTCCCCTTGCTAACCCCCCCCCTGTTACAGGCAAATAGGTCAATCTTGACCTATGTGTGGCTGCTCTCTACTGTAGTGTCGCCTCCTTCTCCCACCCAAGTTACTCGCATTAACATACTCAATACTCTTGGTATCTTCATATGCATCTTATGCTGGTTCTGATTCCCTACTCTTCCTGCCTTTCTGAGTCTCTGTAATCGCTGCGAGATATTCACCTGCCTTTATTTCCGAAAAGAACATTCTGGTGCGTCCCCCTGTGATAACTTTTAGCTTAGATGGATACATCAAGTATGCTTCAGAACCCTGGCGTTGGAGAGGAGTGATAAGCTGCCTGAGTTTCCATCTCCTTTCCACAGTCGTATGACAAAAGTCAGGCCTAGTAAAAAATGTAATCCCTTCAACTGACTTTTTCCTATCTGGTCTCGCAGTCTCCATAATTTCCTGCCTAGCCAAGAAATTCCCCAAAAAAACTAACATTGCCCTGGGTAGGCCATTCTGATTAGTGCCTCTTCCTCCCTTCTGCGTCAGTGGGAATCTATGCGCTCTCTGTACTTCAAGTTCCCACTGCCACTGCGCCTCTGGGTATGCGTCTTTTAGTAATTTAATCATAAACCCCCTTGGGTCCTTCCCTTCCAGTCCTTCCTCTAGGCCCAAAAAGCGTAGGTTGTTCCGCCTTTGGCGATTCTCGAAATCTTCCAGCTTCCACTGTAAGTCCTCAATCACCTTTCCTTGCTCTGTTCTTACATTCTGCCAGTCTGTGACTTCATCCTCCAGTCTTCCAGTTCTCTCTTCGACTTGTTCCACCCTGCCTTCCACCTCCACATATTTCCTATTCATTTTCCTAATGCTCGCTTGTATTTTCTTAGTGTCTTGTCTCGCTCTTCTGCTTTCTAAGCGAGCCTCTAGGTGCATTTGTTTCAGCATGGAGAACATTCCATCCAAAGTCGCTTGAGGTGGAATATCAGTTGCGTCTTGAGAAGCATTTAAGGGGTAGCTCTCAGGTGCGTCACCCAAGTCTTGTTCCTGATACATTTTGGCGGTGCTACCATAGTCCCAGAGCAGCTTCCTATTTGTGCTTGACGCTGCTCTGTCTATATCTCTTTCTCGCCTTATCATAGTTCTTCTTCTTTTCTTTTGTGTTTCCTTGCTTCTATGTTCACTAGAGAGGGATCCTTCTGACTCGGTTCCTGATGAGAGATCTGTGGTAGTGCCCTCCTCCTCTGACCCCAACAGAGAAGAGTCTGAGCCCTCAGTCACTGAGTAAAATTTTTCTACCTCCGGGGAACGTACTCTCCTTCCTTTAGCCCCCTTTGTTGTGCGGCTCTCTAAGCTTTTCATACTTCCCCAATTAGACTGTGCCATGACATTCTTATCAGCAGGCGTGGGCGCTAAATTTACTTCCATCAGCGCTTCAAGCATTTGAGCATTATTAGTGTTCACCGGTACAACCAACTCCTTCAGCTGCTCATTGCTAAGCTTACCGATACTGTTCGTCGTCTCTGTATCAGCATCTCCGCCTCTGTTCACGACCTCGCCAGCCTTCGCAGTAATCTCCTCTCTCTGCGCGGCTCCCGCTTGAGGCGTACACGTCTGCAACCCCGGTTGCCTAGCAACGGCCGTGCTTGCGTCCTCGCGGTCGGCGAGAACAGTTTCCGCGTTTGCCTTCGTGTTTGGCTCTGAGGTGCATCCAGTGACCACAATTGAAGGCTGGCTTCTCCCCGCAAATGCCTCCGTGACAGTGGACTGCCGCAGATCTCTACTGGAGGCAGGTACAGTGTTCGTATGTTTTGGCGCTCCGCTATCCGATTGAGAGCGCCTCTGTTGTTGTGTCTGTCCTTTGGCTCCAGGAGTTCCCGCTTGTGCCGCTTGTAACGCTGCTTTAGACTCGGCCTTAGACTCGGCCTTTTCCTTTTCTTTCGTAGATTTCTCTCCTTTTTTAGCCTGCATCTTTTGGGCAGCGTTGCTTGGTATAGTAGCTGCTGTGGCTCGCTTGCTCAGCGTGGATTTTGGGATTGCACCAGTGCGCTGCGACATCCTTAAAACTGTAGTGATACCATGAGCGAGCGCTTTCTTAAAATGTTCACCATAATAGAGTCTCAGGGTTGTAATCACCTTCTGCAATACCTTGATACCAGTAGCTCCTTTAGTACCTCCTTTAATGCAGAAAAATCTTCGGAAACTCAGCATATTTTACTCATACATCCAGCCTCATAATCCATGGGTCCAGGAGAAGGAGTGAGTGCGACTGCTCTCTACAGCAGCATAGCGGCCATCTTGCCCCTCCGAACATTCGACAATTAACGAGGATCGTTGAGTCCGCCGTGACTGAAACGGACGGTGCCCTTAGCAACCTGACAGCAGAGCTTCAGTCGGATCGACTTATGACCCTTCAGAACAGGGTTGCCCTAGATGTCATCCTTGCAGACCGTGGTGGTGTATGTAGAGTGATCCAATCTAGTTGCTGCATTTTCATCCCCGATAATGCTCCGACAGTGTACCAGGCCATCTCCAAACTACACAAAATCTCTGATTCCCTTCACATGGAGAAAGGGGATTGGTCTCTGCTAGGGTGGTTCTGGGAACTGATCTCTGCCTGGGGATGGAAAACTCTGATCTTCATTGGTATGATCTTAGCCGTTCTGTTTATGTTCTGCCTGTTTGTGCAGTGCACTCCTGCAATATGTGGCCTCTGCGCCACTTCATGTGTAAGGAAGCCTGTGTCAAGGGACGAACTGAGCAACAAAATGATGCTCCAACAGCATCTCCAAGAGTTCGTCAATACAGATCTGGATTCAGATTAGAGTTATTGCCTTATATGAGGGCAAAAGGAGGGTCTGTAGTACTGCAATTCTGTACCCTTACGTTTCACCAGCCTCGGGGTCCGCACACTCATGTCACAAATGTCGTCGTAACATGACGAATTTGGTATCGACGGACCGGTAATGATTAGGACATCATCCCTATGCATTTGCGTCACGATCGAGTGATGCTGACACCCTTAAATCGTGGTTTCCGTCTCGAACCCTCAGACGCCATTTTGTGAACGGCATCCATCTTATGGCTTGCCCTCATATAATCAATTGATTAAGGCTGAGTTTTGATCTGAAAGGACACGTCCACCGTAGCTGACTTCCCCATGACCTGGCCGAGCTGACTCCACTGCCTCCAGCCAAGCCTGTTTGGGCAACTCCTCACCCAGTGGCCGAACTAGATATCATCAAGGCACAACATGTCATAAACCCTTCACTGCATACAGACCCTGTTTTCCCATACACACACACCTGTCCATGATTCTTGTTTATGACCCGTTTATGATGGGAGGGTGCTCGACCTTATTGGCATTTCATCGATATCTGATGGGAGGTCTGGATCTGGCGGAGTAATCCATCACTAACCGGACATCTGAAATATGTGCTGACCAGCATGACTTCGCTCTTTGTATTATTGTGGAAATATTTGTATTGCCATATCGTAAACTTAAGAATTCTTGCCTGCAGCTGTTATTTGTGTATATAAGGAGAAGTCTGGTTCTGTAAAAACAAACAGTCTCCTGAGAACTTACGGCCCGTGTTGTCGTACTTCTAGGATGCATGTTACTTGGTTGCAGCCAATAAAACTCGATCACTGACTTCACCTAGAAGACTCTGTGTTTCTGTAAGTCCAGAACAGGGAGAACCTAGAGGTCTTCGGGTGTGATCCCCTGGCACCACCGGGTCTCTAAAAACCCGGCACCTCACATGGGGTACTGCTCAGGCAAAGGATACTGATCCAGTCTGATACCAGGGAAATTCAAAGGTACAGAATCTGCCACTAGAAGTCTCTATCAGATCACCTTGTCTTCAAAAATATGTACTGATGCCAGTATCAGATTTATGAAGACATACACCCAGAGGGCACCTTAGAGGTCTCCCCTGTAACCTTACTAGTCTGCTAGTGTGTAGGCTGACTGGTATCTTCCAGCCTGCCACCAGAAATGAAATTCTGACCCCATGCAAGTGAGCGCACGGCCAACAACAATGCCTGCTCGGCAGAAGATGTTCTCACCTCCTCTAGCAGGATGGCTAGCAATTAAACATAACAGGGCCAGAGGCTTCAAAGCCCCTGCCGGCTTTAACATGCAAACCTGGCTTCCCCCCTGACCTGGGAAATGCCAATACCCTGACCGGGGGCACATTAGGCACCAGAACAGGTGAGAAATTAGATATCCAGGAGGAGTGTTTCACCCACAGCCTAGTCAGAGCCCTATGGTGGGCTACCTGAAGTGAACAGCCGAAGGAGGATTTCACCATCTTGATTTTTGGTGAAATAGAAACCTCTGGGTCAGGGTTATGCCTCCCAATTATAGGAAATCGTCATACATAGGGTGTAGACACCCTAGTGGTAGGTATCCCATTGACTGCTACCATATAATCCCCTAAACGCCCCTAAGCTGAATATTTAGGGGTCCCCCTGATACCAGACAGGTAGATTCGACTACCTGGGAATAGAAGAAGGACAAAGGGCCTGTACAGAAACTGGCACCAAACCATGCCTAGCTCCTTAACAATTACAACTCATACTGCAGCTGTGTATCTTCCCCAACAATTGGAGGATTGCCCAGCACTTCAACAACCAGCTATCATCTCCCCTAGGGTAGAGGGGCCATCCCCCCCATAGCTGCCTGTTTCACCGCGTTGCTGGCTGTCAGGCCCACTTAGGGGGCATCAATTCAGGAGGAGGTCTCAGGGCTCTAGGAGGTCACCCCCATCTCTCTGCCAAATTTTGAGATGCTATACCCTCCAGAATTACCAGGGCACTTGCAGCAGCCAAGGCTTTTTTTTTAGTCCAGTCCCAATTCCAATTACTTGGAAGCTTTTCTTCACGACGAAGGACTTTGCGACAGACAAGACCCATGACCAGTGTGACCCTGCTGTCTTGTGTTTCTCCCCTCTGTAGGTCTACCAATAACTGTGAGAACCTCGAATTCCAGTGGCCAGCCAGCCAAAACTCTCTGGACCCGAGTTCCTTAGCCAGAGTCCACACCCTTTGCTTGTGTCCTCTTGAACTTGGGGTCCGCATGACCTGAGCCCCCCTTTGGGTTCTCCCGAATTTACACATCAAGGCCTCTTGACACCTGTGGAGCATTCAAGGCTACTATCCCGATCAGCACCTCTACACCCAGACAGACCAGGGAAGGTAAACTGAAACTGCTGGTGGTTCTTGGGACCATGGCCCCCTAGTACCTTAAATCCCTAAGGGCATCTCCAAATTCAGTTAACAAGTACCTGTTTGCTATATGTATTTTCCTTTCATGAAATAACCTCAAAACCATTACTTGAGTATTTTTTAGTTTTCTTCTAAAATCAATACCTCCAACTGTACAAAAGGTATTCTAAAGATCTTGGTATAGGAATGTAGGATCCTTCTGCATGTTTACCCCCACTTTTTGCCTGGTGGTGTTATGGTTTGTGACTAGTCTGACTGGGACCCTGCTAATCAGGACCCCAGTCTCTGTGCTTTCAACCCTAAATTGGTTATGGTGAGTACTTAGGTACCTCACAAATTGGCTACTGGCCTATCCTTATAAGCCCCTAGTATATGGTACTGAGGTACCCAGGGCATAGGTACACCAGGGGTCCCCCATGGGCTGAAGCATCTATTATGCCACCCATGGGAGACCACACAAACTGTGACGACAGGCTTGCCATTGCAGCCTGTGTAAGTTGGTGCTAGCACAACTTACACCAGATATAATTTTCCCTATATCTGAGGTCACTACACTTAAAACCTATGTCACCCCTAAAGCAGGCCTTTCAATCCTGAAGGCATGGTGCTCGGTTCTAAGTGTGAGGGTGCCCCTGCATGAGCGTGACAACCCTACAACCTACACAGTCTATTCTTCCGGGTTGTAAGTGCATCAACCATTACAATATATTGAGTGGTTATGCATCATTAAGTGATGGCTAACTCTAAACTGGATATAACGAACCCTGTCATGTTTGGTATCAAACATGTTGAAATCGTACCCCCACACTATAAACGGTATGGGAGGTATAATTCCATGCACTTTAAAGCTCCTCTGGGAGGCCCTTAGTGCTCCCAGTACCAGTTCTCCTGAACCAAACTGCAAGCTAGGACTGTTGTCGACCAGAGACATGTTTCTGCCCTCCTGCTGCTGAGCCAAGCTCGAGCAGGGGAAGGCAGAACAATAGATATCCTGTCACAGGGAGGTGTGACCATGTCCCAGACAGGATTTAGTGTTTTGGGGCAGGGTGGGGGTGCTTTCCAGGGCCACTGAGACTGCTTGCAGGGAACATTTGGTGCCCTCTTTGAATTGTCCAGTTCAAACCAGTCCAGGGACCTGTTGGCTCCAGCTCTGGCATAAAACTGGACAAAGGACATGGGAGTATTCACCTCCCTGTCTGACCCCTCCCCTGGGAGGGAACCTTGAATCGTCCCAACCCTTTCCTTAGGGTACTTAAATGCTTACCTGTGGGTTGGTCCCTAGATTCGTCATGGTACAGGATTCATATCAAAATATCATTTCATCTTCGACCGTCTGGGCACTGTGGACTCTGCTGGACTTTGCACAGGGCTCTTAGACTACAACTGGGAAGACTCCTGCTGCTCCTGGTCTCGGCGTCCTGCACGTCTGCTGACAATTCTGTGCTGTGCTAAAGACAGGAACCTTCCAAGGCCTGTGGACATCCAAGACCCCTGAAGGAATCTCCCTTGAAGTGAAGGAGTCACTTCCCTGCATTTGCAGGCACCGCAACAAAGCTGACCACTCTGCTTATTCTGGGCTCCCGAGGACTCTGGAAGGCTCAGCAACACAGGTGGTGGTTCTTCACATCCCTCAAGGCTTGCCCTGTCCCCTCACCAAGTTTGAGGCTAGTATCCCTCGTCAGAGCTGCAGGAACCGAACCCCTGTACACCGCATCGACTTGCCTTGTTGGCTTCCTACCTCCAAGATCTTTTGGTTCCAAGTAGCTCCAACCTCAAGAATTTTCTGTGACTAGGATCTTCATCCTCACCACATCGCTTGCACCATGGGCCTACATCTTTGGTGAGCTGCTCGCGATCCTCTTGTCACTCCAGTGCCTTTGGCCTGTGGGTCCTCTTGAGGGTCTTCTTTGATTTCAGTGGGCTCCCCTGATTGCTCGGGCCCATTCTGATGACCCTGCTTGTGGCGAGTCACCTGGACCTTGCTGGTCCAGACACTGCACCTTTTTCACTTTCCACATTGGTTGCAGTTGCCAAGGCTTGTTGGTGCTCTCGACGACACTGACCCCTCAGCTCTTGACATCTGACATAGGACAGCTCGTGAACGGCTCCTGGTCTTCCACAGCATTGCCTGGTTGGTACAGCTGCAACTCCAAGGTCACGTCAGCTCTCCTGCAGCACTGACATCGGTGGGCATTCGTCTTACGTGCCTCATGGTCACTCCTGAGTGACATACCCTCTGTCTCCTCTGCTTGCTGGTACTCCTCAACTAGAATCCACCTTTGGGTTCCACCAGACACTTTCACCTTCTCGAGCAGCGGCATCTTTCTGAAATCTTCCATTGAGTTTGACGGCGGTTTCTGACACCCAGCTTTCCTGGTGTACGTATCCTGGTTCCTAGGGTATCCACAGGTAAGGTGGCTCTCAAACCTTCTGTCTTCCACGGCGTTTCTTCTAGGTCCATTGAGAAGGGCCCTTCTTCTTTAAAATTGCAACAGTGACTTGAATTGAGCACAAGGTTGTGTTACTACTCTGCACACAGGTTCCTGGGTACTTACCTCGGGTGGTTCCATGGGTCCCCAGCACGTCTACGTCTTCTTGGTATATAATCTTGACTCAAGTCATGGTTTGCATACCACTATTTTAGTATATATGGTTTGGTCCCTCCTAGTGACAGCTGTGTATTCGTGCTACTTACCAGTTTTATTTGCAACGTTTTGTGTATATCTCCGGGCAGGAGATATTTGTATATGTTAGTGAGTGTTTTATAATAAATACATATATTTATGAATACACCGATTGTGGTTCTTTTTCACTTGATATATATCAATAAGATTACTCTCTGGCAAATAAGCTGCTTTACACTCCTTCTGGACTGACCCAAAACTTTAACGGGAACACCCAAGGGGTGGATCGTTAGAGGCAAACGATATTCACCCTTCTCCAGTGGATGGTAAGAACAACTCCCCAGTGGGAGGGAACTGTGGAGAAGGAGGATACTTGGCATGGTGTTCATTACTGTCACAGTGTTTACCTTGCCCATAACACAAGTGTTCTTCTCATACTACTTATGTGCCTCCAGTTTGTCGCTGGTCTCCCATCTGTAATCGATGCACAATGTCAACATCATTGCATACTGCCTCCGCAGCTGCAGATTTACGAAACTATAGTCCGAGGGAGGAGCAGAAGCTGTCCTGGAACCAAATTTATGGCATCTCACATCGCCGCATGGAACTTTATTGTGCCAGTGCATCAGTCCGTCGTTGGAGATAATGATCTGGAAAGGCAGTCTCAGTCATCTTGGTGTGAAGAGTATTTTTTAACATTCTTGTGGAAGTCATTGACTTGTTGCGCATTAAGGGAAAAGTGCTATTTGCCCTGATGCGTAACCCATAAACGGGCAGGGTACATGAGACCATAGTCAATTTGTGCCTTACAGAGCTTCTGTTTGGTAGGTAAGAATTTAATGCGGGCTTCCTATACTGCTGCTATGAAATCAGGATAGATGATAAATTCAACGCCCTTGAATTTTATGTTTTCCATCTGGCAAGCTTCAGGGTGACATCGTGATCACAAAAGTTAAGCAGGCGAGCTATGATCGAGCGGGGTTTTCTGTAGGGATGGAGCCTAGGGCCCAGTGCGAAGTGCGCTCATTCTACTATCAAGTGCGATGAGAAGACTTCGGTGCCAAATGTGACCGTCAGGAGGCACTCGATAAAGTGCTCCATGCGCCCCGTGCTGGTACTCTCCGGGATCCCAATGATTCTGATGTTGTTGCGCCTGCTGCGCTCTTCTAAATATTCGTTTTTTGCCTAAATTACTTTAAGGAGATTGTCCCTCTGCGTAACTTGTTATTTCACCTGTGTCGTGGAGTCTTCATTGTCTGAAATTGGCCTTTCCGCTTCCTTGATTTTCTCATCATGTTTGTCTAGTTTTTGGACTATGAAGTCCATGCTGTTGTTCATTGAGTCCATTTTGCTTGAGATGGCAGAGAGGCTTTGCTGCATAGCCAGTAGTATACTCTTTACATCTTCCTCTTGAGTGACCGACGACTCTGGTGCTCGCTCCGCAGCATCGCAGTCCTCAGAGCAGGCACACGTCGGGAAATTGTTTGTTTCAAAGTGCAGTTTAGACTGTCTGCCGTCCGTGTTCCCCATTATGTATCAAGTATGATGTAATGACAGTGATTCAAACCAAAGAGGGGAGCCGGTGAAGCGGCGCACAGGTGGTGGAAGTGGGCCCCGCAAGGGCAAACCAAGCCGGTATTAATACATTCACAAACAGTATTCCAGGAACTCGTTTCCGACCATTGTACGGAATCGCAGAAGTATCCAGTGTTGTTCCTCACAATAGAGTCAGCAGCTCGCAGTCCACCACAGTAGGCCCCCAAATGTAGCTGTATGCCATGTGGTTTCACCTCATAGTAGGCATGGCAGCCCAAACCTCCCCTTGGGAACAAATATATGTCCCCATGAGCATTGCAAGAGGGTAGCCTGCACAAAGCTGCACAGACGTCATAGGCTTGTAGTAGGTGTGGTGGGTAGTGGCCGCAACGCTGGCCGCTGAAACTGCAACAAGGTAAGTCGCTTCACTGTGAGAGGGCCCAATGCCACGGACCTGATGTTAATACCACACGTCGGCACTTATAGACCACAGAGCTCAGGGGTCAGGCATTAGCAGTGTGCTATTAGGCCAATGTAGGCCACATGCAGCCCGGTAGTGTATGCCTACCATATGTCCCAGTACGGGCCTTGGGTGGTGCAGGGTGCGCGGGATGTCTCAATTAACAAGATGTGGCAGTGCAGCCTCCCACCTTAGTGCAGTGCAGTTTTTGCTTGTAGGGGTGGCAGGGTGGGTGATCTAGGCGTCTCAGTGCCGCCCAGCCCCGAATGAAGACCGGGCCATGCTCCCCATGCACCGTACATGCAAGCCTCTGTGGTGCCCTCAGTCCTTAGGTAAGGAGAGTGGTTGGTCTGCATTTTTTGCCCCCCCCCCTAGTGCTGCCCCTCAATTCCTCTTATTGTGCAGCGTCCGGCACCGGGGAGCTCAGAAGGGTCAGATCCCGGCCCTGATATTTAAGTCGGGACTGGAGGCTGTGAGGGGAGCGCGAGTGGCCCGGAGGATTGCAGCACGCTCTATTGTCACAGCACAATCCAGTACAACGGGGGCGGAGGGGGGTATAAATCATGAAGCGCGCCGGATGATTTTGGGAAGCAAGAAAGTACCGCCCACCTCTGTCTCATATCCGAGTTCCGGCCTAGGCACCACGTGGAGGCCTCGCGTGACAGTCACAGCCGGCTACGCCTCTGGCAGGATCCACAGCAGCACTCCGCCCAAGGGCACAGGCGGATGTTACATGGTTCGGGAGTGCCCATTTTGCCTGAAAGTTGGGGCAGAGCTGGAGAAGAGGGTTATAAGCAAGCAGCAATTATTTTGGAACAAAAAGTATTAGTTGTTATCAGGATTATTGCCAGATTCTGCCGCCAAGTAGCAAGAGCCCCACAGGTGTGCGACCATTTTGATTGTGCATCATCTAACACCCCAGAGGTAAGACTATCTTGATAACACTCTGTAAACACTGTCCACTACAAAGGACCTATATTAATCCCACAGCCGGGGGTGGATGTTTGCTTTCTCTTATGTCCCACAAGACTTGAAAACTGACTTAGGGCGTGGGCGGAGGGCCCCCGGGGGCGGGAACTGGCATCCCCCCTTTTGGACTTTGGGAGGTTCTTCTTAGGAACTTGAAAGCCTCCCTGGGACACCTTTAGACATGGCCCCCAATGCAGTAGCAAGTGTTACATCTGTTCAGTTAATAAGCAAAGTTCTTTTAGTTTGGTCGAACCAAGTTCCACGGTTGGACCGTGTACTGGGGTGTTTAACAGGGATGCTGACGGGCCGTACCTTACAGAAACTCCATACTAACTGGTATGCCTTCACTCACTTTAATGGCTAGGTCGGGTATGTTATAACATTACAACTGCATCACATGGAACATTAGGGGAATGGGATCACACCATAAATGACACAGAGTGCATGCACAATTGATACGGCGAAAAGTACAAATAGTGCTCTTATAAGAGACACACCTAACAGCGCTCGAGGGCACCAAACTACAGAATAAATAAAGAGGGTCTTTGCACGAGGCGCGGCCATTTGGATACGGTCTGGATTCCCATTTGCAATACAAAAGAAACGGATAGACAAGAAGGGCAGATCTGTCCAGATATGGGATATACTAGATGGTACTTCAATAGTGCTAGGACGTTTATATGTCCCTAACTCGGAACAGGAACCCTTCTATGCCCGAGTTAGCACAGCACTGGCGGGTTGGATGGATGTTTGTTGGATACTTGGTGGCGACCTTAATATGGTTGCCGACACTGTTTTAGACAGTCCCATCCCCACTTAGGCGGGGCCCAATCAATACGCCACTCCAAAACGTTGCAGAACTGGGCATGAGGATGGGCCCTGATGGACATATGGCATAACCACAAGGGAATGAGAGAGTATTCATTTTACTCCGTCACACATTTTTTTTTTAAACAGACTTTACTGCCTTTTACATGTATCTCACACTGTAGCATCTTTACAGTTTATCATTTTGAAAGCTCAGTTAATCCCTTAGCACTGGTATCCTTTATATGTCAATTACCCTAGCATTATTATTGCCTCTAGTGCTGTAGTACAGTCTCAAACCCCTGTATATATTCAGTCCCCCTCCCCACTAAAACTTAAACCCAATTACCCGCACCCTCCCCCGGCACTGCTGTCTCCTATAGTTACAGTCTAGTATCTCTCGTTATGTGTGGCTCTGCCATTCGGTCGCTACCTTCCAACCCTATGCCCCCTCAGTTCATAAGCTTCTAACTGTCCTCATCTCCTGGTGCCTGCTCTCTTCCCTCCTTCTAATTCTACCTCTGGGGACTTCCCTGTCATGACGCCACATGTGATCTTCATACACGAATCTATCATATACTATGCAGTCTGTCACTCCTCACACAAACCACTCCAGCGGCCTTTGTAGCCAAAACAATATCATACCACAGTGCACTGGAGATCACATTTACATGGGGCGTGTCCCAGCCCTTGTCCCGACATGGGGTCTCGATCCCCGCCACTTAGAAGATAGGGTGTATCGGGCAGCACTAGCGACTACCATCACACACTACTTCGCCAAAAATGCAGGTACAGTGTCCTCTGTGGGTCTGGAGTGGGAGGCCTATAAGGTAGTATTCAGCAGCACGGCTATCAGCACCTCCTCTGGAGCCCGGCAACAGGTCAACTGAGACTTGCAGGACATTGAAGACAAATTGCACACACTTGAAACAAAGGCAGCCTGAGACTTCATGGCAAAACCGGACCTCCAGGAGGCCCACATTAAATATGCTGTACTACTGGACCAACTGCGTATAATAGACCACCGCACTTATTTAAACAAAACGCACACAGAATCAGATAGACCAGGTACCTTATTGGCCCGGATCCTTCCGAATGCCCCCCCCCGCCCCCCCTAAGCCTATCATGGAAATTTGGTCGCCACAGCATACCAGGGCTGTTACACAAACAGCCATTAGTAAAGCCTCTATGACCATTACAAGACGCTTTACACGGCCCCACCGCTGATTGCTCACCTAGAGATTAAGACCTTCCTAGACACAGTAGAACTCCCAAAGGTGTCATATGAGAACAAAACAATGCTAGGTGAACCCATAACACTAGTGGAAATGAAATCTGCAATCAAGGCCCTCCCCAATAACAAAACCCCTGGCAGGATGGTCTGCCTGCAGAGTTTTATGCCACTTACACTCAAAAACTTGCCCCACAACTGAAGAAATTATATAAGGAGGCCTACTGTGAGAAGGTGGCCTGGTATATAATGCTCACTAATTCTAAGTGATCACTTTGTACCATGCCAAGCAACCCTTATGATGATTGGTTGTAATTCAACCTTGTAGACCAGTTATCCTAGTGGTAACGTGGACAAAGCAGTCTTAGGCTAAACTCTGAAAGGCATGTGAAGCCAGCTGTAATACCATGCACAACCCCCTTGAATACCAAATGAAAGGGACACCACACAGATATATATTGAAAATATATATTGATTTATTAACTATAAAATCCCCTGGACTCTTTATGAGCACAGAAGCACAAGCGTTAAATCACAAGACAGTTTAAAATACACAAAAGTTGCACAATATGGATGAGCCCTAGGGGCCACCTAAACCATATACTATGAAAGTGGTATAAGAGATACCAATAGGAAAGGGAACAGGCCTAGGGCCTTGGGAATCGCTGGAGCTATTCGAGACTAGCAGTGACTAAGTCGGGAAAGGCCCGCGGGACTCGGGTGCAGTGTTCAAAGTGCACGCACTTTCCAATGTAAAGTCTATGGTGCGTAAAAAGTACAAAGTTAAAGAGTTAGGAACCTTCCGAGTGACCTAGAACGCTGAAACTTAAGACACAGTGTTGTACCAGTACAGGAGCACTGGCGGAGCTGAGTTACCTCACCCACAGGAAGCGGGTGCACAGGGTCGAAGTAGTGTCGGGTTTCGTCACGCTGGTCGATGGTGCTTGGAGCTGAAGATGCTGCAGGCGGCTCGATGTGAAGAGTTCCGGTGGATCCAAGGGTGGATCTGAAGATGTGAAGACCTGAAAGCAGAGGGGACAATGTTCAAAGTCACTAGCCAGTGACTACCGTGGAACCAGGTTGGAACCAGGCGATGTCGGGTGCAAACAGGCGTTGTCGGGTAGCCTCTCTCTGCAGCCACGTGGACACCGGGGGTCGAGGACGTCCAGGAGTCGGTCACAAGCTGTCCCACGCAGGCTTCTCGCTGTTGGCGGTGTCGGAGACCTGATCGGAGAAAACAGGCCTTGGCTAATGCAAGCCACGCAGGAATCGAAAGATGCTTAACACTCGGACCAGCAAGGTCAGAGCGAGTGCTCCTTTTCACAGGAGCTTGGGTGAGTCTGGAGCAACCAGACCCGCTGTGTAGTTTGTCGGTTTCGTCGCTAAGATGGCCGCTGACCACGTGGCTAGTGGCCGGGATGGCGCGTCGAGTGGCACAATGCAAAAGGGCCCCACGCAGATCGTGGAGATGCTGGGGGGCTGATCTTCGGTGCATGGGCTGCTCGGTGGTGGGGGTTCTCAGTCCCCAAAGCACAACGTTGAGGATACCTCAGAAGCTGCGCAGTCAGCTTTTCGAGTGTCTTCCAAGAGGTCCGGTCCCACGTCACTCGATGCCTCCACGGGTCCCTTCTTTGCAGGGACTGTGGATCGGGCTCTGAGAAGTCTGGGAGTCTGGTTCTTGTCGGGCTCTGGGCTCGGACTCCGGCGGGAGGCGGCGGCAAAGCAGACGTCGAGTTGCTGGTTGGTGCCTGTGTTCACAGGGTGGCCACTCCTAGGCCACAAGGGAGATTCTCTTCAGTCTTCTGAGCAGCAGAATGTCGAAGTCCAGTCGTCTTCTTAGTTTCAAGTTGATTCAGGATCATCTGCTGTGCAATGGCACTGCTCCCACTCTTATTTCCAATCTGAGGGGTGGATCACCTACTAGGTCCCTCCTCTGGGAGGAACCAGGAAGGGGAGCGGTTACACCCCCTTTCCTTTGTCCAGCTCCTCGCCAGGCCTGGGTCTGGAAAGTCCCAGGACCGGTTTGGACTGGCCTATGCACGGGGACACCTTGTGTGCCCCGGGCATGTCTGATTCTATTCAGCCCTGTCCTACCCAATACACAAAACCCTGTCTGGGGTGGTGCTCGCACCTCCCAAGGCAGGAAACCCTTTGTCCAGGCCACCATCTGCCGAATTTCGGTCAGCAGCAGGAGGCCAGACTCGTGTCTGTGGTGGCAGCATCCATTTTGTGATGCTGAGGCTCTGGTTAACTTTAACTGGGGTTAAGGCTACACACATGTCGTGTCCCTCTAGAAGGGTGGAATGCTATCCCCGTCGACAGAACTGTCGAGGGGATAGTATTCCAATTCGTATGACACCTTACTCGACATGTTTTGATAAAGCCAAACCAAAGATACCATTTAACCGCGAGGATTATAATGCACTTAAGAGTATATGGTATGGCAATATCCCGGAACAGCTTAGGGAGTGGTTCCCAACAGCTGCAGACAGGCTCAGCTCATGCTAGAGCACCATCTCACATATTTCCAAGCACTCTGCCTCCAGGATTGATGAGGCCTTCCATAGGAGTGGCTGATATGAACATATGTGTCCAGTTTTAGGGTTAGATATAGGGATACTATATCTAAGTAAGAGGTGATTACACCAACTTACCCCAGCTGAGTGATCAGCCAGTTGTGTCAAATATGGAGGCCAGGCCAGGGGTGGCACAATACATGCTGCAGCCCCTGGTAGGCCTTGGATGCACCTATGCCCTGGGTACCTAGGGTACACTGTTACAGGGGCCAATAAGGTGAACCAGTTCCAATTGTGTATGCACCTAAGGTACATGGAGACCATTTTAAGGAGAGAGCAATTAGCCTGGGGCCCTGAATAGCAGGATCCCAGGCCAACTATGTCAAAAACCAGCTAAACGCCAGGCAAAAAGTTTGGGGGTAACCATAGTCAGATATCCACCTTCCTACATAACCCCCCCCCCCCCCAAACGAAAGGAGATAAGGCTATCCTTGACCAGGTAAGCCTATAATGCCTAAGTGGCCATATAAGGAAGTACCAGCTCTGGCTTGGTAACCCCCTGTCTCATGGTCCACTAAGCAATCCCTCACCCTAAGGGTATCTGAGGGTCTCCACCATAGGGAATCTCTACCTGTGTTGTGTCTTTGCAAAGTCAAAGGCTGGTGTTCAGATGGAGTACTGAAGTGAGTTTCCTCTGTAGGGCTCAGCTTTCTCCAATCACTCTCCACCATGTGTGCCTTTCTTTCTTTGACTGAGTTGCACTGTGCTCTCAGGGTCAACCTCTGGCTACCTAAAGCTGGAGGCTGAGTCCCTCTGTTTGGCTTACTGGAGGGACAGTTCAGGTTTGGGCCCTTAGGGTCCCAGGTTTGGCTGTGCCCAACAATATCCATCTGGGGGAGGTCCCTAACTACTTTTAAGGTGGATCCCTCAGTAGTTTTTAAAGTTTGCACCTCACTAGGGCTACTAGTTTTGGTGCCCCTAATCTGTTGATGGGGGTGCTTTATTTGACAGGGGGCCCTTTGGGTCTCACTGTCCTTCTTGTCCTCTGCAGCCCTGGGCTGAGTAAGGCAAGGTAGAGAGGGGCAGGTTACCTGCTCCAGACTGGGTCCCACCTGAGAAGGGTCCACAGCCATCAGAGGCTCTGTCAGGCCAGGCCTATTAACCTCTGGGACAGTTCCTTCATCAGGGGTAAGATCAGTTCCCTGAGGAGGCTGATCCTTTCCTAAAGTCTGGTGGGAGGGAGATTTCTCTTCCTCCTCAATGCTCTTAGTTTGGGTGGAGTGATCCATCATTTCAGGCTTCACTACCCAGGTATCAGTTTGAGTTTGGGCTGTGGCCATCACAGCCCCACCAACCTTTTCAGGAGGAGACTCAGTTTGGGTATGGGCTGTTACCATCACAGCCCTGCTACTCTTTTCAGGAGGGAAGTTAGCTAAAGATGGGGCTGAGGTTTGCTCAGCCCTCCCAACCTTTTCAGGAAGGACATCTTGGATTGGGGCTGTAGCCATCACAGCCCCACTAACCTTTCCATGGAGATTTACCATTCTAGAATGGGTTAGCTGTTCAACCTCAGCCCAGGCTGAGATTTCCAAATCATTACCCAGTAGGCAATCTACAGGCAAGTTTGCTGACACTGCCACTCTCTTTGGGCCAGTGACACCTCCCCAGCTAAGATTGACTACTGCCATGGGATGATTGGTTTCTATGCCATCAATGTTTGTCACCTGATATTTGGCATCAGGTAAAAGTTGCCTTGAGGGGACTAGACATTCAGCCACCATGGTGATGCTAGCCCCTGTGTCTCTGAAGGCCTCAACTTTCAAACCATTGATGAGGGGCTCCTGTCTATACTTGCTCAAAGTGTTTGGGCAAGCAGTGAAATTGGCAAACCCCATGCCAGTCTCATAGACAAGAGTATCTGAGTTAGGGGGACCTGGATAGGCCAGAGTCCACCTGTCCTCCAAAAGTAAACCCACCCAAATTCTTGGGGTGCTCCCACCACCTGGGGGACCACTGCTAACAGTGACAGGAGGTGTTGGAGCCTTACCTGGAGGTATATTCTCTTTATTGCCATTCTGGGGACAACAGCTATCTGTTTTGTAATGCCTCACCTGTTTACAGGTATGACAATAACGCTTTTTCTGGGTTGTAGAAGTGTCTTGGGACCCACCCCCATTCTTGGAGTTTTTGGGCCCTGGGGAAGTCTTGTCCTTACTTTTATCCCCACCCTTCTCTTGAGGCTTGGTAGTCTCTTTCTTTTGGTCACCACCCTGGTTCTTAGGCCTGATCCTGGTTCTGACCCATTTGTCTGCCCTCCTACCCAATTCTTGTGGGGAGGTCAGATCAGAGTCAACCAGGTGCTGATGTAGAAGCTGATTTTGACAATTACTTAAGATTTGCTCTCTCATAATTAAATTATACAATCCTGTATAGTCAGTAACCTTACTTCCCAGCAACCAGTCCTCCAGAGCCTTAGTGGCACATTCAACAAATTCAGACCAGTCCTGAGTCTGTGTCTTCTGGGTATCTCTGAACATTAACCTGTACTGTTCAGTGGTTAAGCCTAACCCATCAATCAGAGCACTCTTCAGGACCATGTAGTTTCTAGAATCCCCATCATTAACTGTGAGGAGTCTGTCTCTGCCTCTACCTTCAAAGGAGAGCCACAAGATTGCTGCCCACTGCTCCTGAGGGATATGCTGTACCATGCAGGCTCTCTCAAGTGCAGTCATCCATTTGTGGATATCATCCCCAGCTTTGTAGGGGGGCACAATCTTACTCAGGTTTCTTGTATCAAAGGACCTGTCTTTATCCTTCTGGATAGTGCTGCACCCAGTGGATCCTAATCCACTCTCTCTAGGCTGTCTTGCTCTAGCAAGTTTCTCTTGGGCCAGGGCAACCTCTAACTCTTGTCTCTGGATCCTCAATTCAGCCTCTCTCATTTTGGCCTCATGTTCCCTTCTCTGAGGGCTAGTCATCTCCCTTCTGGAGTGACCATGAGAACCTCTAGAAGCATGGGAGTTGTTAGAGTCACCTGAGTGAGTCCTTCTCCTCCTAGGCTTCTGGTTAAGTCCACCTGGGGGTCTGAATGGGTTGTTTCCAGATTCAGTCCCAAATAGGCTTAAGTTAGTCTGGTTCAGTCTACTGACCAGTACCTGACTATTTCTGTCATCATCAGACTCACTGCTCCCCCCTTCTGTCTCTTCTTCCTCTTCCTCCTCCTCATCTACCTGAGGAGCTCCAGTGATGGGGGCTTCCTCATCTACCAGGACTATAGGGACAGGCGTTTCTACAGTGTCATCCTCTAAAGGATGGCCTCCTTCAGCATCCCCTGTGGGGTTTGCCTTAGAGGGCTTTAGAGTCTCAGACTGGTCTAAGAGCTCTCTTAGGTGGTCTGTGGTAGGGGAAGGCCCTGTCCTCAGACCCCTTAAGACACAAAGCTGTCTTAATTCCTTAAAGGAAGAAATAGCAAATTTGGATGGTGCCCTTGGAGGGTCACTCTCAACAGGGATGTTCCCAGTGGAACCCTCTGCTCCAGACATTGCTCTAGTGTGGGTGGATGTGTTGCAATCTACCTACACTGGTGTTTACCTACTAAACCTATCTAGTAGTTGTAGCTAGGGTGTGCTACTCCCTTTGCTCTACAACAACTAAGTTCAGTAGAACTTAGGTATACTAGTCTTGTTTTATATGTACCTAGCAGGTACCTGTATGATCTTTCAAATGATAATCTCAAAGATTGTAATGGTAAAACAACAGCAAGCTCAGACCCCAATCCGCTGCTCACCAATGTGAGAAGTTGGCCTGGTATATAATGCTCACTAATTCTTAGTGATCACTTTGTACCATGCCAAGCAACCCTTATGATGATTGGTTGTAATTCAACCTTGTAGACCAGTTATCCTAGTGGTAACGTGGACAAAGCAGTCTTAGGCTAAACTCTGAAAGGCATGTGAAGCCAGCTGTAATACCATAAACAACCCCCTTGAATACCAAATGAAAGGGACACCACACAGATATATATTGAAAATATATATTGATTTATTAACTATAAAATCCCCTGGACTCTTTATGAGCACAGAAGCACAAGCGTTAAATCACAAGACAGTTTAAAATACACAAAAGTTGCACAATATGGATGAGCCCTAGGGGCCACCTAAATCATATACTAAGAAAGTGGTATAAGAGATACCAATAGGAAAGGGAACAGGCCTAGGGCCTTGGGAATCGCTGGAGCTATTCGAGACTAGCAGTGACTAAGTCGGGAAAGGCCCGCGGGACTCGGGTGCAGTGTTCAAAGTGCACGCACTTTCCAATGTAAAGTCTATGGTGCGTAAAAAGTACAAAGTTAAAGAGTTAGGAACCTTCAGAGTGACCTAGAACGCTGAAACTTAAGACACAGGCCCTTGAGATGAGTACCAGTACAGGAGCACTGGCGGAGCTGAGTTACCTCACCCACAGGAAGCGGGTGCACAGGGTCGAAGTAGTGTCGGGTTTCGTCACGCTGGTTGATGGTGCTTGGAGCTGAAGATGCTGCAGGCGGCTCGATGTGAAGAGTTCCGGTGGATCCAACGGTGGTTCTGAAGATGTGAAGACCTGAAAGCAGAGGGGACAATGTTTAAAGTCACTAGCCAGTGACTACCGTGGAACCAGGTTGGAACCAGGCGATGTCGGGTGCAAACAGGCATTGTCGGGTAGCCTCTCTCTGCAGCCACGTGGACACCGGGGGTCGAGGACGTCCAGGAGTCGGTCACAAGCTGTCCCACGCAGGCTTCTCGCTGTTGGCGGTGTCGGCGACCTGATCGGAGCAAACAGGCCTTGGCTAATGCAAGCCACGCAGGAATCGAAAGATGCTTAACACTCGGACCAGCAAGGTCAGAGCGAGTGCTCCTTTTCACAGGAGCTTGGGCGAGTCCGGAGCAACCAGACCCGCTCTGTAGTTTGTCGGTTTCGTCGCCAAGATGGCCGCTGACCACGTGGCTAGTGGCCGGGATGGCGCGTCGAGTGGCACAATGCAAAAGGGCCCCACGCAGATCGTGGAGATGCTGGGGGGCTGATCTTCGGTGCAAGGGCTGCACGGTGGTGGGTGTTCTCAGTCCCCAAAGCACAACGTCGAGGATACCTCAGAAGCTGCGCAGTCAGCTTTTCGAGTGTCTTCCAAGAGGTCCGGTCCCACGTCACTCGGTGCCTCCACGGGTCCCTTCTTTGCAGGGACTGTGGATCGGGCTCTGAGAGGTCTGGGAGTCTGGTTCTAGTCGGGCTCTGGGCTCGGACTCCGGCGGGAGGCGGCGGCAAAGCAGACGTCGAGTTGCTGGTTGGTGCCTGTGTTCACAGGGTGGCCACTCCTAGGCCACAAGGGAGATTCTCTTCAGTCTTCTGAGCAGCAGAATGTCGAAGTCCAGTCGTCTTCTTAGTTTCAAGTTGATTCAGGATGATCTGCTGTGCAATGGCACTGCTCCCACTCTTATTCCCAATCTGAGGGGTGGATCACCTACTAGGTCCCTCCTCTGGGAGGAACCAGGAAGGGGAGCGGTTACACCCCCTTTCCTTTGTCCAGCTCCTCGCCAGGCCTGGGTCTGGAAAGTCCCAGGACCGGTTTGGACTGGCCTATGCATGGGGACACCTTGTGTGCCCCGGGCATGTCTGATTCTATTCAGCCCTGTCCTACCCAATACACAAAACCCTGTCTGGGGTGGTGCTCGCACCTCCCAAGGCAGGAAACCCTTTGTCCAGGCCACCATCTGCCGAGTTTCGGTCAGCAGCAGGAGGCCAGACTCGTGTCTGTGGTGGCAGCATCCATTTTGTGATGCTGAGGCTCTGGTTAACTTTAACTGGGGTTAAGGCTACACACATGTCGTGTCCCTCTAGAAGGGTGGAATGCTATCCCCGTCGACAGAACTGTCGAGGGGATAGTATTCCAATTCGTATGACACCTTACTCGACATGTTTTGATAAAGCCAAACCAAAGATAGCATTTAACCGCGAGGATTATAATGCACTTAAGAGTATATGGTATGGCAATATCCCGGAACAGCTTAGGGAGTGGTTTCCGACAGCTGCAGACAGGCTCAGCTCACGCTAGAGCACCATCTCACATATTTCCAAGCACTCTGCCTCCAGGATTGATGAGGCCTTCCATAGGAGTGGCTGATAGGAACATATGTGTCCAGTTTTAGGGTTAGATATAGGGATACTATATCTAAGTAAGAGGTGATTACACCAACTTACCCCAGCTGAGTGATCAGCCAGTTGTGTCAAATATGGAGGCCAGGCCAGGGGTGGCACAATACATGCTGCAGCCCCTGGTAGGCCTTGGATGCACCTATGCCCTGGGTACCTAGGGTACACTGTTACAGGGGCCAATAAGGTGAACCAGTTCCAATTGTGTATGCACCTAAGGTACATGGAGTCCATTTTAAGGAGAGAGCAATTAGCCTGGGGCCCTGAATAGCAGGATTCCAGGCCAACTATGTCAAAAACCAGCTAAACACCAGGCAAAAAGTTTGGGGGTAACCATAGTCAGATATCCACCTTCCTACACCTACAAAACAGGCACCTTGCCACCTTCTGCAACACATGGCTTGGCAGTTCGGGCTGGACTGTTCCCATGAGGCACAGGGTCAGACTGATTTGCATATAGCCATGTCTGAACTGGGGTGGCAGAGTGGGCTAAAGAACGGTGATGGATTAAACCCAGATCTTTTGACTGGGTGTGAGTATTTGATTGATTCAGATGCTCCGTCCATCACCACCCCCTTTTGTACCACCTTCTACAACACAAGCACTAATCACTTCCTTTCCCCAACCTGGGAGGGTTCAGACTCTGTTATTCGCATACTGACCACTCTCCTTGTTAAATACTGAGTATAAGATTCTAAGTAAAATACTAGTCAATCGCTTGCAGCCCCTTGTACTGAAGCTGGTCCATATAGAGCAATGTGGCTTCGTCCATGGACAAAGTAAATCTTTGAATACATGCCGGCTGTGCAAAGTTATGTTTACCTGTACTATGGAGGACCCAGAAGCAGTATACACTACATATTACTCAAGCATTCGACACATTGGGCTGGGACTACATGTTGGCAGCACTACAGAAATGTGGGATTCCACATGCTTACACTTGTTAGAACCAATTCTTGTATCACCTTCCCACAGCTAGTTTGCACATGTGGTCGCATATATCACAACCATATCAAATACAACAGGGTACTAGACAGGGATGCCCCCTATCACCCATATTGGTTGCTCTTGCCCTTAAACCATTGGCCTATAAACTACAGGCATCCTCGGCGGGCTGGGGTATAAACATAAATGGAGCCCACCATGCTATATCACTCTACGCACATGACATTACCCTATACACCAGGAAACTGCTAAATAACTTGGACACCGGGGCGCAGCTCTTCACACAATTTGAACACATAGCAGGGCTGGCAATTAATTATGAAAAACCCTATGCCTAACCCTCTGGTAACATGGAAGAGCTGACTGTACCATTTGGTGACATAACAATTGCTCACAAAACCTTAAATACTTAGGGATACAAATTTATAGAACCAAAATAGCACTTATAGAAGGGAATCTGCATAGAGTGATCGGCTCCCTGAGGGTTCAGGTTGCGCTTTGGGCGTCACTGCCCCTCTCTGTGGCAGGGAGATTAGCTAGTTCCAAAATGGTTGTGCTCCCGCGTTTACTCTACTTTTTTACTAACCTTCCAGTGGTAGACCCGAGAGTATTCTTTGCAACACTGAATGCACTCCTCAGAAGCTTAATATGGGGCACGTGCTGCAGACGCTTGAGCTTAGCGGAGTTACAACTCCCATGCGACGCTGGGGGATGGGGGCTCCGGACTTTTATGCGTACTGCTTATCATCACAATTGCAGTGGCTCTCGTATGGGTTAGCAGGCCGGAATCTGCAGGAAATTGCTTACTCAGAGTGCATGCTGGCTCAGGGCACATGGCACAGACTGCTCTCCCCGGGTAGTGCTATACCGCACACTGCAGGAATGCTTCTTAGAACTGCACTCACATACTGGAAGAACGTATTAAATGACACTAATAGTCTGAAGACTGAAGACACGGGTCTATTGGACCCGTGCCAGATGGGATTCAGAAGCAGGGTGGGGACGGTCGAGCATGCTTGAATCTGAAACTGATCATTGACAAGTATAGCATTGCCGGATCGTCCCCTATCTACCTTGCGTTCATGGATCTTTCATCTGCTTTTGACCTTGTGAATAGATCCAAACTATGGGCAATTCTTCTGAACTATGGACTGGATGAGGCCCTTGTTACCTTCCTGGCATACCTCCACACCGACCTCAAAGCACAAGTTAGGATCGAGGCGGGCGGAGAAGTATCTGGACCGATCAATATTGGCAGAGGGGTAAGACAGGGGTGTGTTTTAGCACCCCTGCTGTTTATCATCTACATTAATGGCCTGGCCAAAGCTCTAAAATAAGTGACCAGGGATGTACCAACTATCCAGGGGCTACCATTGCCAGTTTTACTATACGCTGACGACGCGGTCCTGATGGGACGAACACCTAATGCCCTTCGTCTACTCGTTAAAGGTTTCGTCCAATACATGGAGGGCCTAGACCTGCACGTCAATTTAAAAAAATCTTTTATTATGCCATGTGGCCCCGGGAAACGCAAACTCAATACTATACACATAGGGACAGACAAATTAGAATCTGTAACTTCATTCCCATATCTTGGTTTGGTTTTCACTGCGAACGGCTCATGGAGTGGGCATAAGGCCCACGCCATGGGCAAGTTCTCGAAAGCAAACAACTCTATTTTGAGTTTGTCCCGACCTAAGAAAATAGGTGCCACTAGAGCTATTTTAAAAATTTTTAAGTTACAGTGCTTACCAGTAGCCACATACGGGGCTGAGGTTTGGGGATTGGGAAAAAGGCCCGACATCCAGCGAGAAGAAGGTCGATTCTGTAGGAAAATCCTGGGTGCCCCAATTTCCTCCTCTGAATTGATCTGTCACAAGGAACTTAATCTCCCCTACGTATGGGACTTTATTAGATCTAGACCAGCTCTCTTCTGGATAAGGATCTGGAGGAATGATTCAGCAACCCTAACCCAAAACATCATAAAAGACTGTCTTAAATGTGATCACGGCATGTCAATCCCCTGGCTCGCGGGTGTTTCAAAAACACTGAGTGATGTGAACAGGGAAGATCTATTCTCCGATCCCAGTAAGATTGAACTTAAAGATAAAACTGAGGTCAAACAAGCACTGTACGCACTTTATAGCTCAGATCGAATGGAAAGATAAATTCTCAAATCAACTGTTGTGACTTATCAGAGAAATGATTTAAGCAGGAGTAATCTTGCACAATACCTCACCTTACCTATGACTAACTGGGAGAGATCACTGCTGTTCCGGCTAAGGGTGGGCTCTATAAAATTCTTGCTGGGATTTCCCTTGGGCTATCAGCATACAACAGACTATAATCCATGCCCGTGTGATGGTATTAGCAAACAGAATGATTTGCACTTTCTATTTTTCTGTAAATTTTATTTAAAATATATTAACTGGTTTTTAACTCCGTATTTCATGAAACACAGACCCCTTTCGTTAGGGGAATCCTATTCAATGTTATTGTCCCTGGATACAGATAAATTAATCTTCCGCACTAGCACTTTACTGAGAATCATTACATATGTACGCAAAACAATTGAAAACCCCTGATAATCGTCTTATGAGAAATGCATCAGTTTTTAACAATTTATGAATTTTATATACTTGTCTTTGTTGTGCAAATGTATGTTTTTTATTGTGGTACTTTTATGAATTTTATGAAATTCGAATAAAGGTCTTTTGAACTTGAACTTGACACTAATAGTCACTCCGCGTATGTCCCAATATACCACTGTTGTGTATTCCCACCAACATAGGAATACTTACCAGCCGCAAGTTAGAACCCTGGTTGCAGGCCGGAGTGACAACAGCTGGGGACTAGTTTGGGGACAAACTGTTACTCATGCACACAGATTTCACAACTGAGCCAGGGGGTCTCAGAGACACTGTTCTTGACTCACCCGAGTTTGACGTGCTACGTTCAGATACTAGGCACCGGATGGGGCAGAACCAAACATGCACAAGTTGGTCCATCTGATGTACCTTATGGGGAAGGGTAGCCATCTAAACCACTGGCTTTATCGGGGCACACACATGCACCATCCATCTCCACTAAATGCAACACGCACTAAATGGGATCAAGACATAGGCAGGCCATTAACAGACAAAGAATGGGCAATGATTTTAGAATACCCAAAACGAATATCCTCAACACCCGTTTTAAATTCACCCAGTATATGGTAAAGCAGAGAGTGTACTTGACTCCGTATAGAATACCTTTCTTTTCTGTCATCCTGCCGTCTTGCCCTAAATGTCCAGAGCAGGACGCAGATCTGTTACACATGCTTTGGTCTTGCCCCAGCCTGTAGAGATACTGGGGTGGAATAATTGCTACCTTAAAGGAAGTTGTGGGTGACATGGGATGGCACACAGTAGAGACAAGTATACTAGGTCTATACAGAAGGCGAAAGAGCACAAAGTGCGAGCCATATTCACGGATCTGGCCTTGCTCCTTGCTACACGAGGTATTACTCGGAGGTGGAAATCCCCCATGACCCCAACACTGCTCAGTTGGAAGGAAGAGGTGGAAAAATGGGGGCTGGCTGAAAGCATAGCTATCCGACATGAGGAAAAAAGAGGCCTAAGAAAGGAACCAATCGCTATGGGTTGCGACCTCTTGCTGGAAGCTTTCAAAGCGGCCGATCCCCACTACTTGAAGCTCTGTAAATGTCTTCACACGTCACCACTACTCCCCTGCCTGGATAGGAGCCTCCACTCTTGCAGCCAAGATACGGGGATTGCCGGGCTCGGGTCGTATTCAGGTCCCCATTTACTCTCATTTCACGAAGTACCCACTCACCTGGACAGACATCTCACTTTCAGCTTCTTACAATCTAAGTTTTAGTTATAACCTTATAGATTTAGGTTTCCAAAATGTAGGAGCCGCCTGTCAGCAGGGGAGGGGGGTGAGGAATTTGCAAAAATGTGTATTACTTGCTAAACCCTGAACCAGGAAAGTTGTGCACCTGATGTAATAGCAGGATAGGAAGAGATGCCATATTAGGACCTAGGCCGTACAGCCGGGTCCCAAATGAGACGAGATTACCAAGGTGGCACACGGTTAAGTTGTGAAGTAATTGTATGCGATTTATTTTACCACCATGTATGTATGCATGCTATGCAGATAACGATCACTTGAATTTTCTATTCACTTGTAATGTAATTGGAGAAAATGAATAACATTTGTTTAAAAAAGAAATATATAGATATAAATGTTAATGGTTAACAGTTTTTTATGATTTCATTCCCCTGTTTTCGTATTAATATTACAATAAACAATATAACAAATATATTAACTATACACTTCAAATAGCATTGTATCGCCACAAGCCTGCTACGATTTTATTATCAGTAAGCAGTAATAGAAGATACAGATATGTACCCTAGATATGTAAGAACATGTATAAAAATATTCACATCTAAATTGCTGCTTTATTAAAACAACAATAATACAGTTTGCTTTGTATGTGATCCGTAATCCGTAAAGATCGAAAGTATCAAATATGAATTAAAAAATGTAAATACTTATCAGGGCCAAACCGGTCTAGGCTGCTTGAACGCCAGTTTGGTGAGGACCTTCTCCTGGCAATTCGGGCTGGCCTGCTTCCATGGGAAGCAGGGTCAAGGGTTATTTGCATATGGCTGGATCTAAAGTGAGGTGGCATAGTGAGCAAAAGAACACTGGGTTGGGATGATACCCTGAGCTACTGCCAGCGGTTAGGCAAATTGCAAGCATTCCTCCCACCTCCTTTTGGGTGTTTGATGTTCTGCCCTATGTAGCAAGGGTCCGTCCAGACATGGGTCCCGTGCTCACTGTGCCTGTGGAGTCAAACTATACCTGCCTGATGTGCCCGAATCAGGGGAAAACTGGACCTACGTTGCTTATGCTTCTGTTCGGTGAGGACCTGGCCTGCCAGTTTGGGCTGGACTGTTACCAGGAGCAGGGACTTTTGTATATGACAGGGTCCAAACTGACGTGGCTTGGTGAGCAAAAGAACGATGGGTTAGTATGCTACCCTGAGCAATTACCAGTCGTTAGACAAATTGCAAGCATTCCTCCCATCACCTTTTATGTTTTATCTAGTTGAAGTCAAACACAAATGTGTTTATTCTAAATGTTTCACATTTTGCTTTTTAATGTACTGCTTTCTTTCACATTCACACCCGTTTAAGCATTCCGTTTCAAAGTAAGACATATTTTCATAATAGAAGTAACAAAACATTAATAAATACTGTGATCTTATCAATGCAGGCACTACTGTACCTGGTCTTGGAACATTGCTCCTCCGAATGCCCACAGGCAGGCAAATACGAAGTAGAGTTCATACAGTTCCTTAGGTGAATCTGGAGGGGTGCTATTTGGAGTCAGTAGACACTCAAGCAAGCACAGTATCGTCTGTATTACTGTGATTTCAGATACTGGGGTGATTCGTTTGAATCCAACTTTCAATTTCTCTAAGCAGACAGGCAAGTATTTATCAAACAGGATCATCAAGTTGGCTTTTTCTGATTGCACTGCACGGTTTTCAATCCAGCTGCTCACCACACTAGAAATAATGGCATACATTAGTATTTCATAATAAGTACACACAGTCTAGTTCAACATGCATATGTTCCACTACATTACACACACTGGCATTTTTCTATTAATTACCTACGGTTGACCCACCGGTGCTTTTACAAATAGGAAATTCCCAGTATCAACAGACATCACTGCCAACCTATAGCTGCATAATTTCCTAGCTGATTGTTAGGATCTTGTTTAAACCAATATGTTTACATCATCATTTGTTAGATATTCCATGCACCAATTACTGATTACACTGTGTTAGAAAAATATATATTTATGGTGACTAAAGTACTTGTACACCAAGCAAAATACTCCACCCTTCTTCCACCTTTTGGGTCCTTCGCCATTCATCGATCTCAATGAAAAGCCTTGTTAAAACAGTTAAATGTAATGCGGTATGCAGCTTGGTACCTAATAAGTGACAGTTTTATAGGTATAGCTAACATTTCTTTGTGGTTGCACAAACACCTGAGTTACCTTTACTTGAAACCGAGTGCAGACATGATTTGTAGGTCTCTCCCAGTGACAGCTTTAGCTGCCTGTGGTCGAAAGACCTATTGTGTACAATACCAGTACTTTAACTGGTCTTCGGTATTCCCATAGTTTATCACTGGTTGGCTTTCTTGTCAATGTTATCTGCTTGCTTATTATTCAGTGGCTTTCCTTCTACTTCTTGTGTTGACAACTCCTCTGAAGCATAGCTCATTTATCATCGCTTTGCTTAGATGACTTGTATTCATTCATGTTTCACCTCAAGAGATTACTTTTTAGGATTGCCTTGCCAGACTATTACTTTGACGCAAAATATTGCATATATCATACATTAATATAAGGGCTTTTTTTAAGCCCTCTTCTCTCACTGGTCTGTTTAATTATCATTAACACTTTGCTTTGCCCACCACAACATAAAGCATAGGGCAGAGGTAAGCCAATGGCTCCCCTGACTGTATACAATAGCATTTTGATTGTGCACAACGGGCATATTCTCTTTAAAAGTAGACACCTTCATTGAGGGGGTTTATGGGCAAGTATGCCTTTTTAAAATTAAATATTATTTCATTTTTTTTATTTCAAAAGCTAGGATAGCTTCCATATCCATGTTATGGTGAATCAGAACACATGTAAAATACCTTACAATACATTAGATTCCAAAAGGTCCCAAAAAGTACAGTAAAATTAACACTTCCGTTACAGGAAATGTATGACATAAAACAATACAAAATAAAAAGGTGGAAAAGTGACACTGGTTCCCTAAGATGCATGTCATTTTGTACAACTGGAGTAATGCAGAGTCCATACTTCACTTCAAGAGGCAGTCCCTAGATGAAGAGCTGCAGCTTTAAGCAGACCCTCAAATCAGTTTCAGTTTAACCTATTAATAAAATCATTAATTAATATCTTCCTCGCAAGACTGGCATTACACACACACCTAAGACAAGTAGAGCTTTTTTTTAACACTTATAAATGTTTCCAGGGGAGTTTGTACAATGATACTTGCTTTTTTTCTTTTCAACAGGCCATAAAATTTGTAGAAACTTTATTTTGGTACATAATCTTGTTATCCAGAATAGTCGTTTACAAAACCTGTGCAGTCTCTGAAATACTGTGCATGCCACTGCATACCTGAAAACGTTTGTTCAATATGGCTTGTAGTTACTCTGACTGCCACGCCTTGGAGCCTTTCCATAGCTTGCACTGCCCTGACTGTAATCATATCCTGGTCCATATCCATAATATCCATATCCAGTATAGTCATATCCTCCATATCCACCATAACCTTGCTGCCCATAGCCACCATATCCTTGACTCCCATAGCCCTGGTTCCAATAGTTGTTGTAACCTTGATTCCAATTTTGGCTCTGTGCTCCACCTCCTCTTCCACCTCGGCCTCTTCCTCCAAAACCGCCACCGCTTCCACCACCGCCTCTGCCACCACCGAACTGCTGCTGCTGCTGGTAAACTTGTTTCGGCTGCGCTACCTTAATTTCGCACTTGCTACCGCTAACATTGTGGAATTTTTTTTCCATTATCTTCTTCACTGGCTCTTGACCTTTGAACGTGATGAACACAAATCCCCTCCTTTTGTTGGTTTTCGGATCCATTGGGAGCTCAATTGCTTCAATCTCTGCAAAGTCACCAAAATATTCCCTGATCTTTACTTCTGTTGCTTCCGGGTTGAGTCCACCAACAAAAATTTTCTTAACTGGATCTTTTTTCATTGCCATCGCCGTTTTGGGATCGATCACTCGCCCATCTAACCTGTGTTCCTTCTGTTCCAATATCTTGTCTACACTTGTAGCTTCTTTAAATAGAATAAAGCCAAATCCCCTTGATCTTCCTGTGTTAGGGTCCATTTTGATGGTGCAATCCACTACTTCACCGAATTTTGTAAAATAGTCTTTCAGGTCTTTCTTACTTGTGTCCCAACTCAGTCCACCGACAAACATTTTCATTCCGTTTATTAAAGGAGAAGAAATATCAGCTACGCACCCTGCGTCCTCATCGCTCTTGGTGGCGCTAGCCGTATCGGTCTCTTCGGGCATTTGATCGACCTCCACGCCGTCAATCGGCTGCTCTGAAGCCTCGGCTTCTGCCGCTTCGTGACCGTTCTCGGTGGTCTCAGTTGGTTTTTGCTCCGAATCAGACATGTTTGGGAAGCGGGCGAAGAACACACGAGACGCTACGAACTATGAATTTCCTTCAAGATGGACTCTCCCTCATTTCATTTTATAAAGTTTATTTCTTTATGTTTTTTTCTTTTTCCAAGAGACCGGCAGCTCCACTCAGACAGCTATTGGGCCGCTCACCGATGCTTATTTAAACCTTTGAAAGCAAGACAGAAGAAGACATGTGATGCTTTGGTAACACATCATTACCATTAGTAGTAATGGGGTAACTCTGTGTCCCTCAGAACCTGGGTATATGAGATATGTATAGGAGTGCTTCTGTCAAGGGCGTGGCAATTACTTTTGCACAATATAACTAATATATCATAAACTTATAAATCGCAAACATTACAAACAATATGTAGGATGTGTCGATGATGGTTCACCTACACTTTTCAAGAACCAAATTCGGGTAAAAAGAACACACCACAGAAGGAAAAATTGTTTTTTCAAAAATGACGATTGTATTGTAAGATTATGATATTTAAATGTCAATTCATCTGACTGTCAATGAGGCAAAACAATATCTGGTAATAATGTGAATAAAGTGCATAAAAAGTGACTTATGGTAATTGGTGAAAAATGTGCTATACATATAATATACAAACAAATGTATGTTGAACTGTCCATTCTTTAAAGCATGAATCAAAGGACTCAATATGACTTTGGAGTAGGGTCAGGGAAGCTGTATGTACTAACGTGCCAGTAATGTCGATGTTTCGAACCTAGGTGGACGCGCAGCTAATAATGCATCAATTGCGGGTCTTCATCAGGACTGGGGGTGGTGAAGCAATTGTTGACAGCCTGTCAAATAATGAGAAATGAAGTAACAAAACTTGTGAGGGTTCCCCTGCAAAGTACATGGAGGTGGCCCCCGACCCACCACCACCACTTTGCCCCACCACCAAAAATTCTGGTATATTTTGAATTGAAACCTCCAATATTAAAGGAAATGCCTCTATATTTGCATACTCAAAGTTCGAATAAGAAAGTAAGAAACACTCTTAACATATAAGCTACACCATTTGTAACATTATTGTCAAGAGCAGATTATTTAACTGAGACAGGAATCAGATCAATGCCAAGGAGCGATTGTGAGAAGTTAGCCGGGCATATGATGTCCACTATTCTAGTGGGCACCTTGCACCAGCCTAAACGACCCTTACTGTTGGTGGTTGTAAAGTCAACCTTATAGACAAGCTATCCTAGTGGTAGCAAGGACTAGCAGTCTTAGGCTAAGACCTCAGAGAGCATATGAAGCAAGCTGTTTTACCAATTATAATCCCTTGAATACCAAATGAAAGGACACCACACAAGGTATATATTAAATATATATGTATTTATTTCTAACACAACCCCTCTGAACTCTTTATGAGGTCAGATATCGAAGTAAATTACAAGGTACTCAGTTAGCATACGATAAGTTGCACAAATACAGTTTTGCCCCCTAGGGGCCTCACAATCCATCTACTAAGTAAGTGGTATAAGTACCACTTCATCAAAAGTGAATAGGCCTAGGGCCTAGGGAATCGCTGGGGCTACACTGGACAACCTATGGTTAGGGAGTAGGAGACCCACGGGAGATGCGTGCAGTGTCTAAACACAGTTGCGAGTTACCATTGACTTATAATGGAGAACGAAGAAGTTGCAAAGTTACTGATTATGGGCACTTCCGGATGGACTACGACAAAACCCCTTTAAACTAGGAATCTTGGAGAGTCAATACCCAAGGGAGCACCGGCGTACTCGAGTTACCTCACCCAGGGAAGCCGGGTGCATAGGTGTCTTTTCGTGTAGGGTTTCGTCGATTCTTTCAATGGAGATCTGCAAAAGAAGTGCTGCAGGCGACCAGATGAAGAGTGTCCGGGTGGATCCAAGGGTGGATCGAAGAAATGAAGAACATGAAAGCAGAGGGGACAGAGTGTGGGTCACTAGCCAGTGACCAGGAAGGAACCAGGCGATATTGTGATGATCTCAGGTGAAGAGGTGAAGCTTGTCTCTGCAGCCACAAGGACCAGGAGGTGTGGACCATGACCAGGAACTGGATTTGAGCTGTGCCACAAAGGATCTAGTTGACTGTGGTGTCGGTATCCAGACTGGACCCAACAAGCCTTGGCAAACGCAATCCATGCAGGAAGTGAAGATTGGCTTTCTAGTCAGACCAGCCAGATCTGGGAAGCTTCTCCTTTGCAGGGAAGCTGGAGCAAGCCTGGAGCAACCAGGCCAATGGTGTAAATTCAAAAAGAAGTCTTCAGAGGGCTAACTAGCCAGCGGGCTAGCAACCGGGAAGACATGTCAAGCTGAAATGCAGGAGCAGGCCCCAGACGGCACTCATGGAGTGTGGAGGGCTGAGCTTTGGTGCAAATGGCGCTCGGGTCTGGGGCTTCTCATACCCTAATGCACAACTGCGAGGGTACCGCAGGAGTCAAGCAGTTAGCAAAATGCAGGAAATCCAGGGTGTCCAGTCCCACGTCTCTCTTGTCCGCCACGGGTCTCAGCTTTGCTGTGGATGTGGTTCGGAGTCAGAGAAGTCTGGAAGTCGAGTTCCTAAATTGCTGAGTCTTTGGGTTCCAGCAGGAGCGTTGACAAAGCAAACCGGCAAGTTACTGGTGGTGCCTGTTTGCACAGGGTGGTCACTCCTTGACCACAAGGGAGATGTCTTCAGTCTTCTAGTCGATATAGAACGTCGAAGGTCCAAGAGTTTCATATCAGAGTTTCATTCCAGGATAATCTAAAGTCTGTAGACACAGCTCCTATCTTTATACTGATTTTAGGGGCTGGATTACCTGCTAGATCCCTCCTATGGGTGGACCTGAGAAGGGGGTGGTTACACCCCTTTTCCTTTGTCCAGTTTTGCGCCAGAGCGGGGCGGGAGTGCCCCAGCAACTGGTTTGAACCGGGCTATGCATGGAGCACCTTGTGTGCCCCAGGCAGTGTCTGGAAAAGCATCTTTCCATTCAACCCACCCTGCCCCAATACACTACAGGCTGTCTGGGGAGGTGCTAGCACCTCCCTCGATAGGAAACCTATTGTCCAGGCCTCCCTTGCTGGAGTTTCCCCAGCAGCAGGAGGTCAGACTCGTGTCTGTGGCAGCAGCATCCATTTTGTGATGCTGAGGCTCTGTTTAAATTTAACCTGGTAAAGCAGGAACATACATGTCTTTTCCCTCTAGAAGGGTGGAATGCTACTCCCGCCGCTAAAATTGGCGGGGGGGGGGGTAGTATTCCAAAGTGTTTGACACCTTACACGACATGTTTTGATAAAGCCAAACCAAAGTTAGCATTAACCGCGAGGATTATAATGCACTTAAGAGAATACGGTATGGCTATATCATAGAACAGCTATAAGGAGATGGTTCGGAAAGCTGCAGAGGGGCTCAGCTCATGCTGGGGCACCCTCTCACATAAAACCAAGCACTCTGCCTCCAGGATTGTTAAGGCCTGCCATAGGAGTGACTTATAGGTTAGTATGCGTCTATATATAAGGTAGATATAGATATACTATATCCAACTAAGGGGTGATTACACCACCTTACCAAAGCAGAGTGATCAGCCTGTGGTGTCAGTTTAGATGGCCAGCCAGGGGTGGCATAATACATGCTGCAGCCCCTGGTAGGCCTTGAATGCACCTATGCCCTGGGTGCCTATGGTACACTATACAGGGGCTCACAAAGGTGACCCAACATCCAATCTGGTATGTATCTAAGGTACATGGAGTCCATTTTATAGGGAGAGCAGATAGCCTGGGCCCCTGACTAGCAGGATCCCAGGTCAACTAAGTAAAAAACCAGCAAAACACTAGGCAAAAAGTTGGTGTAACCATATAGTCAGATATCCACCTTCCTACACAACCCCCCCCCCCCAAACGAAAGAAGATAAGGCTATCCTTGACCAGGTAAGCCTATATTGCCTAAGTGGCAATTTAACAAAGTACCTGCACTAGCATGGTTAACTCCTGTCTCATGGTCCACTAAGCAATCCCTCACCCTAAGGGTATCAGAGGGTCTCCACCATAGGGAATCTCTACCGGTGGTGTGTTTTGGCAAAGTAAAAGGCTGGTGCTGGGATGGAGTACTGAAGTGAGGCTCCACTAAGGTAGGGCTCAGCTTCCTCCAATCACTATCCACCAAGTATGCCTTTCTTTCTATGACTGAGTTGCACTGTGCTCTCAGGGCCAACCTCTGGCTGCCTACAGCTGGATGCTGGGTCCCTTTCGTTGGACCACTGGAGGGACAGGTCAGGTTTGGGGCCACTAGGTCCCAGGTTTGCCTGTGCCCAACAGAGTCCATCTGGGGGAGGCTCCTACCTAAAGGTAAGGGAGATCCCTCAGAGGTTTGAGGGATTTTCACCTGGCTAGGGCTGCTAGACTGGGTGCCCCTAATCTGCTGATGGGGGGTTCCTTTGGACAGGGGGCCCTTTGGGGTCCACTGGCCTCCCTGACCTCTACAGCCCTGGGCTGACTGAGGCAGGGTAGAGAGAGGCAGGTTACCTGCTCCAGACTGGGTACTACCTTGGAAGGGTCCACTGACATCAAGGGCTCTGCCAGGCTAGGCCTGACTACCTCTGGGGCAGTTCCTTCACAAGGGGTAGGGTCAGTTCCCTGAGGAGGCTGACCCTCACTTAATGTCTGGAGGGAGGGACACTCTTCTTCCTCCCCAATGCTCTCTGTCTGAGTGGAGTGATCCATAGTTACAGGCTTCACAACACATACATCTGTTTGAGTTTGGGCTGTGACCATCACAGCCCTACCAACCTTTACAGGAAGGCCTACCATTTTGGAATAGATTTCTCTTTCTATCTCAGCCCAGGCTGAGATCTCTAGATCATTGCTGAGTAAACAATCTACAGGCAAGTTTGTAGACACTGCTACTCTTTGGGCCAGTGACAACTCCCCAGCTGAGATTTACTACTGTCATGGCATGATCTTTCTGCACTCCGTCAATATTGGTCACCTGGTATGTGAACCCAGGTAAAAGCTGTTCTGAGGGGACTCGTCTCTCAGTCACCATAGTGATGCTAGCCCCTGTGTCCCTATAGGCCACAGCTTTCTGACCATTGATGTGAGGCTCCTGTCTGTACTTGCCCAAAGTATTGGGACAAGCAGTAAAGTTGGCAAACCACATGCCATTCTCACAGACTAGAGTTGCTGTAGTAGGGGACCTGGTTAGACCAGAGTCCACCTGAGTTCCCCAAGTAAGCCCAGCCAAATTGTTGGGGGCACTCCCACCACCTGGGGTTTACTACTAGTAGTAACAGGAGGTGTTGGAGTATTATTTGGAGGAGTATTTTCCTTATTGTTGGTTTTTGGGCAACTGCAGTCAGTTTTCCAATGGCCAGGTTGCTTACATACATGGCAATAAGGTTTCCCAACATTAGAAGAAGGAGTTTGGGACCCACCCCCGACAGAGGATTTTGGGGGCCCTGTAGTGGATTTGTCCTTAGATTTATCCCCACATTTCTCTTGAGGTTTGTTAGAATCTTTCTTCTGGTCACCACCTGGATTTTTAGGCCTCACTCTGGTTCTGACCCATGTGTCTGCCTTTTTTCCAAATTCTTGGGGAGAGGTCAGATCAGAGTCCACCAGGTGCTGATGTAGAAGCTGGTTTTGACAATTATTAATCAAATTATACAATCCTGTCATGTACTTTGCTGCCCAGTAACCAGCGCCTTAGTAGCACAATCTACAAAATCAGTCCAGTCCTGAGTCTGTGTCTTTTGGGTGTCTCTGAACAGCAACCTATACTGCTCAGTGGTTAAGCCAAACCCATGTATTAGAGCACTCTTCAGGACAGTGTAGTTGTTAGCATCCTCATCACTACTGTGAGGAGCTTATCTCTGCCTTTATCTGAAAAGGAGAGTCACAAGATTGCTTCCCACTGACTTTGGGGTACCTGCTGTACCTTGCAGGCCCTATCCAAAGCAGTTATCCACTTGTGGATGTCATCTCCAGTCTGATAGGGAGGGACAATCTTGCTCAGGTTTCGATGGTCATAAGACCTTTGGATATCTCAGGAATGTTGCTGCCACCAGTGGGTTCCAACCCACTCAATTTTTGCTCTCTTGCAGAGCCAGGATCTCTTTTGTAAGGGCAATTTCTTGCCTCTTGAGCCTAAGATTTACTTCCTTCATCCTAGCTTTGTGCTCTCTCCTCTCAAGGGGAGTCATCCTCTTTAGAGCAGAGGCATCAGACCCTACTGAGTTATCAGAATACTCAGAGCCACTGGACAGTGACCTGCGACTTCTGTGTCTCCGGTTAGGCCTACTTGGAAAGTTAGGAGGGGGGCCCACCAAGGCCCTCCCCACCTCTAGATAGTCCTGTGTTGCCCAGGATAGGTTCATTAATCTCATCCTGGTCATCATCCCCATCAGTGACCAATGGATCTACTCCACTTGGAATTTCCTCTGTTGATAGATGGCCCCCCTCTATGCTACCTTGGTTCCCTGGGTCTGATGCATTCTTTACATCATGAGCCACTAAGAGATCTATCAGGTGGGAAAAGGTTGGACTCTGTCCTTGTTTCAACTTTCTGACTGCACACAAAGCTTTTAAGTTCATTAAAAGTGAATGAGTCATACTTAGAAGGTACCCTCTGGGGGTCTTCTTGAAGAGGTCCACTAGGGCCTGCTTCCAAGGACATTTTCTAGTGAGGTGTGGTGTGTGCACCTACCTACACTAAATAGGTTTCCAACTAGAACCTCTCTAGGAGTTGTAGTCAGGGTGTGCTAAGCCCTTTCCTATACAACTGCTAAGTTCAGTAGAACTTAAAGTATTATAAGAACTTGATTTATATGTACCTACAGGTACCTTAATGTGATCTTTCAAATGATATCTTAAGATTATATGGTAGAAGAACAGCAAGCTCTTATCCCATCCGCTGCACATCAATGTGAGAAGTTAGCCTGGCATATGATGTCCACTATTCTGGTGGGCACCTTGCGCCAGTCTAAACGACCCTTATTGATGGTGGTTGTAAAGTCAACCTTATAGACAAGCTATCCTAGTGGTAGCATGGACCAGCAGTCTTAGGCTAAGACCGCAGAGAGCATGTGAAGCAAGCTGTTTTACCAATTATAATCCCTTGAATACCAAATGAAAGGACAGCACACAAGGTATATATCAAATATATATGTATTTATTTCTAACACAACCCCTCTGAACTCTTTATGAGGTCAGAGATCGAAGTACATCACAAGTTACTCAGTTAGCATACGATAAGTTGCACAAATACAGTTTTGCCCTATGGGCCTCACAAACCATATACTAAGTAAGTGGTATAAGAACCACTTCAGAAATAGTGAATAGGCCTAGGGCCTAGAGAATTGCTGAGGCTACACTGGACAACCTATGGTTAGGAAGTAGGAGACCCACGGGAGATGCGTGCAGTGTCTAAACACAGTTGCGAGTTACCATTGGCTTATAATGGAGAACAAAGAAGTTACAAAGTTACTGATTATGGGCACTTCTGGATGGACTACGACAAAACCCCTTTAAACTAGGACACTTGGAGAGTCTGTACCCACGGAAGCACCGGAGTACTCGAGTTACCTTACCCAGGGAGACCGGGTGCATAGGTGTCTTTTCGTGACGGGTTTCATTGATGCTTTCAATGGAGATCTGCAAAAGAAGTGCTGCAGGCGACCAGAGAAAGAGAATCCGGGTGGATCCAAGGGTGAATCGAAGAAGTGAAGAACCTGAAAGCAGAGGGGACAGAGTCTGGGTCACTAACCAGTGACCAGGAAGGAACCAGGAAGGAACCAGGCGATGTTGCGATGATCTCAGGTGAAGAGGTGAAGCTTGTCTCTGCAGCCACAAGGACCAGGAGGCGTTGACGATAACCAGGAGCTGGATTCGAGCTGTACCCTGAAGGATCTTGTTGACTGTGTTGTCGGTACCCAGACTGGACCCAACAAGCTTTGGCAAATGCAATCCATGCAGGAAGTGAAGATTGGCTTTGAGTCAGAGCAGCAAGGTCTGGGGAGCTTCTCCTTTGCAGGGAAGCTTGAGCAAACTTGGAGCAACCAGGCCTGCAGTGTAAATTCAAAAAGAAGGCTTCAGAGGGCAAACTAGCCAGCAGGCTAGCAACCGGGAAGACGTGTGTAGCTGAAATGCAGGAGCAGGCCCCACGTGGCACCCGTGGAGTGTGCAGGGCTGAGCTTTGGTGCAAATGGCGCTCAGGCCTGGGGCTTCCCATACCCCAATGCACAATTGCAAGGGTACCTTGGGAGTTGAGCAGTTAGCAAAAGGCAGGAAGTCCTGGGAGTCTGGTCCCACGTCTCTTGTGTCCGCCACTGGTCTCAGCTTTGCTGTGGATGTGGATCTGAGTCAGAGAAGTCTGGAAGTCCAGTTCCCGAGACACTGAGTCTTCGGGTTCCGGCAGGAGCATCGACAAAGCAAACCGGCAATTTACTGTTGGTGCCTGTTTGCACAGGGTGGTCACTCCTTGACCACAAGGGAGATGTCTTCAGTCTTCTAGTCGATATAGAACGTTGAAGGTCCAAGAGTTTCATATCAGAGTTTCATTCCAGGATAATCTAAAGTCTGTAGACACAGCTCCTATATTTATACTGATTTTAGGGGCTGGATTACCTGCTAGGTCCCTCCTATGGGTGGACCTGGGAAGGGGGTGGTTACACACCTTTCCCTTTGTCCAGTTTCACGCCAGAGAGGGGCTGGAGTACCCCTGCAACTGATTTGAACCGGGCGATGCATGGAGCACCTTGTGTGCCCCAGGCAGTGTCTGGAAAAGCATCTTTCCATTCAACCCACCCTGCCCCAATACACTACAGGCTGTCTGGGGAGGTGCTAGCACCTCCCTCGACAGGAAACCATTGTCCAGGCCTCCCTTTCTGGAGTTTCCCCCAGCAGCAGGAGGTCAGACTCGTGTCTGTGGCAGCAGCATCCATTTTGTGATGCTGAGGCTCTGTTTAACTTTAACGGGTAAAGCAGGAACATACATGTCTTTTATCTCTAGAAGGTTGAAATGTTACCCACGCCGCCAGAATTGGCGGGGGTAGTATTCAAAAGTGTTTGACACCTTACACAACATGTTTTGATGAAGCCAAACCAAAGTTAGCATTAACCGCGAGGATTATAATGCACTTAAGAGTATATGGTATGGCTATTTCATAGAACAGCTATAAGGAGATGGTTCCGAAAGCTACAGAGGGGCTCAACTCATGCTAGGGCACCCTCTCACATAAAACCAAGCACTCTGCCTCCAGGATTGTTAAGGTCTGCCATAGGAGTGATTTATAGGTTACTATGTGTCTATATATAAGGTAGATATAGATATACCTTATCAAGTAAGGGGTGATTACACCACCTTGCCCAAGCTGAGTGATCAGCCTGTGGTGTCAGTTTAGATGGCCAGCCAGGGGTGGCATAATACATGCTGCAGCCCCTGGTAGGCCTTGGATGCACCTATGCCCTGGGTACCTATGGTACACTATACAGGGGCTCACAAAGGTGACCCAACATCCAATCTGGTATGTACCTAAGGTACATGGAGTTCATTTTATAGGGAGAGTGATATTCTGGGGCCCTGAATAGCAGGATCCTAGGCCAACTAAGTCAAAAATAGCAAAACACTAGGCAAAAAGTTGGGGTAACCATATAGGTAGATATCCACCTTCCTACACAGATCCTATTGTTTGAGGAACTGCCTATCGCTGCAGAACAAAGAACAACTACATAGGGTCTGAATTAGAATTGACATTGATGGAAAATAACTTGAAACTTTGAAAGACAACCCAAAATCTGCAATTTAACAGACTTTACTGATAATATACATGATCAGTACACAAGATATAACCCAGTATCCTGCCAGCTCCAAGAAAATAAACTGGTGTGAATTTTCTGCATGCCACACGCTTGCGTCTGTCAGGGATTTTGTATCATATTAGCCACTCTATAGTATTTAAAATGAACTGAGGATGCAATTTCAATATCTACCATCAGGGCTTTATTAGTAAGAAGGGCATAAACAGTCAGGCACAGAAGGCTGAGGATGAAAACTGCTTGGATGCTTCAGAACACTGATGCAGATGTGTGTCTGTATTTATCTTTTCTGTATTGTAAACAGAGTTAAATACATGATTTCAAGTGTGCATATTATAGACAAATGCAAACAATACCATCAATAATGCATCATGTAGGATAAAAACAAACTATATTTTCAAGTACCTAATGACAGAATCTATACTAACTGTAGCTGGTGAAGCAAAGGAAGAAATGTGTTACTTACCTGTAACTGCAGTTATCTAGTATTGGTGTCTTTCATAGATTCACATGCCTGAATCATTCCCCGTCGTCGAGACGGGAGTCCCCGGTATATGGAAAAGTAATGTCCTATAGACATACATAGAGAAAAGTAGGCCTAAGGGCCTCGCCTTAGTACCCTATCCATGTCCTTTCGTAAAAAGGACAAAATTCCAGAAGGTAGCCAATCAGCTACCACCTCCCTCTAGAACCTTCCTGTCAGGAGCCTCAGTCTCTCAGATTTTCGTACGCACCAAGCTAGGTAGGCGTAATACATGTTAGAGAGAGAGAGAGGTGAGACCTTCCAGGGGAGGCGGGATGGTTGCATGTAAATCTATGAAAGACACCAATACTGGATAACTGCAGTTACAGGTAAGTAACGCATTTCTTATCCAGTATTATGGGTGTCTTTCATAGATTCACATGCCTGAATCAGAGTAGCAAGCAATACATTATGCACATTTCTGAAGGAACAGCATAAGCAGTCTGAGATAATACATATCATGCGACTAAGAACCATCAACAAGTAACAATTAGTAAGTAAATAAATGTGCATACCAGTGAAGGATGGTGGGAAGGAGTAAAGCTCACCTCACTGGAATAAGTGGCGAAGCACAGCCTGGCCCACAGATGCATCTTGCATCAGTTCCGTATCCAGGCAGTAGTGCCTGGTAAAGGTGTGTGGCGACTTCCAGGTCGCTGCCCTGCAAATGTCCAGTATTGGCACGCCAGCAAATAGCGCGGCTGATGTGGACACAGCTCTTGTAGAATGAGCTCAGACTTTGGATTGTAATGGCCTTCCTGCTTTGTCATGGCAAAAGGCAATTGCAGAAGATATCCATCGTGAGATGCTCTGTTTGGAAAGTGGCATGCCCTTTCGTGGTTTGCTGAAAGCGATGAAAAGCTGATTTGTTTTCCTGAAATGTTTTGTTTTGTCAAGGTAAAACTTAATACACCTCTTCAGGTCCAAAGAATGCAGGGATCTTTCAGCTGCAGTACTGGGATTTGGGAAGAATGATCGGAGGACTAATGGCTCATTTAAATGGAAGTCCGACGGGACTTTAGGAATGAATCGAGGATTCGTTCTTAGAATCACACTATCTTCCTTGAACTGCATGAAAGGATCTTATATGGAAAGAGCCTGTAGTTCGCTGACCCTTCTAGCTGAGGTCAGAGCCAAAAGAAGGGCTTTCTTCCAGGAGATATGTTTGAGATCCGCCCTATGAATTGGTTCGAAAGGGTGTTTCATCAATTGGTTGAGTACCACATTGAGATGCCATGTTGGTGGAACTCTCCTTGGTCGAGGGAAGGATCTGTAGAGCCCTTTAAGGAATTGCTTTATTAACCGGTGAGACCAGAGAGAGGGCCCTTTTGATGTTCTCGTAAATCGGGAAATTGCTGCCAGATGAACTCTGATAGAGGCATGCGCAAGTCCCGATTGTGCCAGGTGTAACAGATATGGTAATATTTGCTCAGGAGCAACCCGGAAAGGATGGAGACCTTTGTCCTTACACCAAATGCAAAATCGTTTCCACTTTAAGGAATAGGTCTTGTTTGTGCTGTCCGCTCTTGCTTTCGCGAGGACCTCCTTGCACTCCTGTGGAATGTCTAGTTGGTAGAATTCTCGGTGCTCAGGAGCCATGCCGATAAACTGAGAGATTTCAGATTCAGGTGCAGTACTTGGCCCCTGGACATCGTGAGCAGGGATGGATGTTGGCCTAAACGGATTGGCGGTTGGATTGAGAGGCGATGGAGGTCCGTGAACCAATGTTGCCTCGGCCAGAATGGGGCAATCAGAATCAGTGTGCAGCGCTCCGCTTTCATTTTCCGAAGGACTCTTGGTATGAGGGGAAATGGAGGAAATGCGTACGCAAACACGTTGCGCCATGCGATGGAAAATGCATTTCCGAGTGACTGCAACTGGGGATGCCAACTTGCGAAGTTGCGGCATTTGGCGTTCTTACTGGTGGCAAAGAGGTCGATCTGTGGACTCCCGTCTTTCCGAGTATATGCGATTCAGCACCCTCTGCTCGAGTTCCCATTCGTGTGACAGGGATCTCTGTCTGCTTAGAGCATCTGCTATGACGTTGTCCTTGCCTGGGACATACTCTGCTGTCAGCGTGATATTGCGGAGCACTAGCCAGTTCCAAATTTTCTGCAATTCGCAAGATAGTGTTAGCGAACGCGTCCCTCCCTGCTTGTTCAAGTAGTGCATTGTCGTGGTGTTGTCTGTTCTGACAAGCACTGGCGAGTTTGTAATGCGCGGGAGGAAGGCCTGCAGAGATAGGAAAACTGCCCTCAGTTCTAGCAGGTTGATATGGAACTGCCGTTCCTGTTCCGTACACTTGCCGCTGATCTGTAATTCTTGAAGGACCGCTCCCCATCCTTCTAGAGAGGCATCTGTAGTTATTACCTGTGGAGTTGCAGGTAGCAGGAATGGTAGTCCTTGCGAAAGGTTCTTGGGCGTGCTCCACCAGAGCAAGGTCTTGGATATTTGATGGGTAATCACGAGGTGATCCTCTAAAGAGCCTGTGCTCTGAGTCCACTGCCTGGTCAAGGCCTCTTGCAGGGGGCGCATCTTGAACCGACAGTGTGGAATAAGCAGTATACAGGAGGACATCATCCCCAGAAGTGACTTGAAAGTTCGGACCAGTATGGTTTTCTTTGAAGCCACTGCGGTGGCCAAAGTAATCAGCTTGTGCTTCCTCTCTTGAGATGGGAATGCTTTTGAACATTCCGTATTCAAAGTTGCCCCAAGAAAGGTAAGAATTCTGGAAGGCTGTAAGGTAGACTTCTCGTGATTGAGCGTCAAGCCCAGTTGCTGGAAAATTTTGAGACAGGCGTTGGAAGACTCTGCTGCGCCTGTTATAGATGGTGCTTTCACCAGCCATTCGTCCAGGTAGGGGAAGACTTGGTGGCCATGCTGTCGTAGGAAGGCTGCCACAGGGGAGAGACACTTGGTGAATATTCGAGGTGCCGATTTGAGGCCGAATGGGAGGACACAAAATTGGTAGTGTTGACCCGCTACTGCGAATCTGAGGAATTTCCTGTGGCGTTTGTGTATTGGGATGTGATAATATGCGTCTTTCAGGTCTAAAGACGTCATAAAGCCTCCTTTCTCCAGTGATCCCAAGATCTCTTGGATAGTCACCATCCGAAACGATTGACTCTTCAAGAATGTATTGAGTGTCCTTAGATGGGCCTCCATTTTTTCCGTTTCTGTTGTATTAGAAAGAAGCGGGAATAAAATCCCTTCCCTTTGTGAGCTGATGGTACTCGCTCTATTGCTCCTTTCTTTAACATTGAAGAGATCTCTTGAAGGAGTAATCGTAGGTGCCTGTGTTGGAGTTTGCGAGGAGGAGTTGTCGGGGGAATTGAATTTAATTCCAATGAATGTCCGTGTTGGATCAATTGGAGCACCCACCGATCTGTAGTTATTGATCTCCAATTGTGGAGGAAGTGTGTTATTTTTCCTCCAATTTTGAAAGAACAAGATGGTGGATGGACTGGCTGCTGGAAACGGTCATTGGCGTCCACTAGCGGTTTTCCTTTGATTTTTTCCCCTGTAGTTGGACCTCCCGTATGAGGTCTGACGTCCTTGTTGCTGTTGCCGCGGCTGGTATTGTGAACGGCCTTGGTTATATGAGTATGAGGATTTGCTCTGGAATGATCCTCTGTAAGAGGGCTGACCTCTACCACTGTTCCCTCGAAAGGACTGGTTTTTAAATTGCAACGTGCCAAGTGCCCGTGCAGTGTCCGTATCTTTTTTAATTGTCTGTAAAGCCTCGTCTATTTTCTCCCCAAAGAGGTGTTGGCCATCGTAGGGCATGTCGAGTACTTTAGTTTGTACTTCTTGACGAAAGGATGTTGCCTTGAGCCACCCTTGTCTTCGCAAGACTGCGGCACCTGCTAGCTGTATGAAGCCGGTCATTGCGACATCTACAGCGCAGTCAATAAGTTCTGATGCAGACGTTTGTCCCTCTTTAAGGAGTGATTGAACTTCCTCCTTTAAGTTATCAGGCATCTCTGTCAGATATGGTGCAATGTCCTCCCACAATTGCCTATTGTACCGTCCAAGTAGTGCAATGGCGTTAGCAACCTTGATGGTCATGGCTGACGTGGTTGAAAAGCGTTTGCCAATTCCGTCTTGTTTTCTGCCTTCCTTGTCTGGTGGTGCTGACAATGGAGAGGACGGATTTCTAGAGTTCTTTTGAGCCGCCTGGGTAACCACGGAATCTGGCTTTGGATGCCCAGTAAGGCATGCGGGTGCTGTTGTTGGTGCCTCATATTTCTTATCCAGTCTGGGTACCACTGCGGAGACTGAGGCTGGTGTCTTCATCAATTGTTGCCCTGGTTCCCATATGTGATCAATGATTGGAACTGATCTAGTTGTTTTTCTGACTGGGTCTTTAAAATCATATAGGAAACAGTCTGTTTCATGGGACTCCATAGTCATATGGAATCTTGTGGCGGCTCTCTCCACTAAATTGTGGAATCCGCCAATGTCCGCCGGCGGCGAGTCCGAATTAGTGGGCTCAGGTGTGCCTGGAGATGGAGCGATGTAGTCTTATTTTATTTATTTTTTATTTTGGAGATTTATAGAGCGCATGGCTGCCCGAGAGCGTCCCAGCGCTAATTGAAATCCACTATCAACTCCAGAGGAGGGGACCGGCGGGAAAAGAAGAGATCAGGGGAACAGCCATGTCTTCAGGGATTTGCGGAATGAAAGGAGATTAGGTTGGGCCCGAAGGTCTGGTGGAAGAGTATTCCACATCTTGGACGCCTGAAATGAGAACTGGCGACCTCCAAAACGTGTTTTTTTGATCTTAGGTATTTTGGTCAGGTGGGCATTGGTTGAGCGTAGGGTTCTGATTGTCGTGTGAGGGGTCACGAGATCTTTCAGGACCGGGGGGGCTTTTCCATGCAGGATTTTGTGGGTTAGGCACATGGCCTTGAACTGCACCCTTTGTTCAACCGGGAGCCAGTGGAGCTCCTTGAGTGCAGGTTTGGCGGAGCAGCGTTTTTTGGTGCCAGTGAGAATTCTGGCGGCCGCATTTTGCACCACCTGCAGCCTAGAGATGACTTTTTTTGGGGAACCAAGATATAGGGCGTTGCCGTAGTCAAGTCTAGACAATATGAGGCCCTGCATGACCAATTTTCTTGACTGGAATGGTAGAAGTGGGAGAATTTTACGGATGGAGCGGAGCAGGCCAAAGCAAATTCCTGCAGTTTTCTTGGCCTGCGTGTCGAGAGTAAGTTTGTCATCCAGCCAAATCCCCAGACTCTTGATATCAGTTTTGGGGATTGGTGGTGGGCCCATACTGGAAGGCCAGAGAGACTCCGGGCGGAAGTGGGACTGGTTGCCTAGTACCATTAGCTCAGTTTTTTCCCCGTTGAGCTTTAAGTGGGAGTCGCTCATCCAGCTGACTATATTCTCCAAGCAGGAATACAGATCAATGATGGGGGGTTCTGACTTGCTGAGGGAGACGACCAGCTGTGTGTTGTCCGCGTATGTCAAGAGTTTAATGCCATAGGGGACGACTATTTGTTCCAGAGGTGCCATGTATACGTTGAAGAGTGTAGGGCTCAATGAGGAGCCCTGGGGCACTCCGCAACGTATAGGGGTTTCCCTAGAGATGTAGTCTCCTTCTGCCACCTGAAAGGAGCGATTGTGGAGGAAGGATTTTAGCCATTCAAGGGCTTTCCCAGTGATGGCGAGGTTTTCCAGGCGTTGGGCAAGGATGCTATGGTTGACGGTGTCGAATGCTGCGCTGAGGTCCAGGAGGATCACTGCCACTGATCCTCCTGCATCGATGATTTTCCTGGTTTCTTCGACTACCGCCACCATTGCCGTTTCTGTCCCTTGGCCTGGGCGGAAACCAGTTTGGGAGGTTTTTAGCAGCTCATTGGACTCCAGATAATGAGAGAGCTGGGAGTTGATATATTTTTCCGCTTGTTTACTAATGCCTGGGAGGAGTGATATTGGTCTGAAGTTGGCCAGGTTTTCCGGGTCAAGGGATGTTTTTTTTATAAGTGCCTTCACCACCGCTTTTTTCCAACTTGTGGGCACAGTTCCAGATTCAAAAGAGGCGTTAAGTAGGTTGGTCATGAGTGGAAGGATGCTCGGGGCAACCTGCTTCAGATGTCTCACCGGAGCTGGGTCATGAGGCGATCCACTTTTGAGGGCTTGTAATATAGAACCAAGCGTTTCCGCGTTAATGAGTTGGAACTTGCTTAGCTCAATGTCTCTGTTCTGATGTTGGGAAGAGGGACGGGGGGAGGGGTCTATAGGAGAAAGAGGCGGAAGTTGTTTGAGTATAGTTTGTATTTTTGAGTCAAAGAAATTGGCTAGCTCATTGCAGTGTTCGATTGAAGGGTCTCGCGCAGCTGGGGGGGTAGGGGGTTTTAGAAGCTTTTTCAGGGTGAGAAACGTCTCCCTCGACGAACTTGCTGCTTTGCTAATTTTCTCACTGTAAAAGGAGATTTGTACGTTTTTAAGAGCTTTTTTATAGTTAAGAATCATCAGTCTGTAGTTGTTTTTGCTGATGGGATTAAAGTCTTTTCTCCAGACTCTTTCTGCTCTCTTGCAGATTTTCTTTAAAAGGCGAGTTTCTTGGGTAAACCATGGAGAGGTTACTTTTGTCCTTGGTTTACGATGAGGTTTTTTTGGGAGAGCTTTGTCTAGAGAATTGGTGATCCAAGATGAGAATTCCCTATCAGCAAGGTCAATGGTTGAACTAAGGGTAGGGACTGTATCCTCGAGAGCTTGTTTCCACTTATCATAGTCTAGTTTCGCCCAGGGTCGAGATGGTCTGCCGGGAGCTTGGATTTGCGGCAGTTTGGGGTAAGTGCACCAGGTGAAAGGAATAAGTAGGTGGTCGGACCATGGCACCGGAATGGGAGGCCTGGTCACAAGATCCTGGAAATTACAGAATATGGGGTCGAGCAAATGCCCACGGTTATGAGTGGGGAGGGAGTTCTGTAGGTGTAGTTGGTGGGCTGCAAAGTCTTGGATCAGCTCTGAGGCCGTGTTGTCTTTGCAATCTTCAAAGTGGACATTAAAGTCTCCTAGGATGAGGAAGTTGGTCCGGGCGCTAGATCTGGCCAAGGAGCATTCTAGGAGGGAGTTAAGAAATTTTCCCATGGTACCAGGGGGACGGTAGATAAGGAATCCGGAAAGAGAAGAGCAAGGGGAAATTTGCAGGGTGAAGTGGACGTTTTCACAGTCTAACAGAGGACTGTCAAGGAAACGGCATGGCATTGAATCCTTGGAGATGACAGCAATGCCTCCACCTCTGCCTTTGGGACGGTTAAGATGTTGGATACCGAATCCTGGGGGAAGGGCTTGGACTATGTCGGCGTCTGAGTCAGGCGTCAACCACGTTTCTGTAAGAAACAGTATTTCGAGGTTATGTTCTTCAATGAGCATATTTATTTCAAGGGCGTGTTTGGGCAGTGATCTGCAATTGATCATTGCCATGTTTATGGTCGTCTGGGTGGGGACGCTGATGATAGAAGGGGTGAATTTGAAAGAACAATGTGGAAAGTGGGTAAAGCGAGAGTCTCCTTTCAGTACATGGGAGCATGGCGATGGAACGGGCCTGTTGAGATGGCGTAGAGCATCTCCTGAATAAGTAAACCTTACCTCAGGCCTCTTGCCTGGCTCCTGGCGTGTACTGGCGCGGACGGGCGCGGACGGGCGCAGACGGGCTTGCCTCAGGCGTGCCTTCGGCGCGCAAACGGCGCTCCCGCTGCGCTCGTCCGCTGCGCTTGAGTGGGAGGCACATTTGAGGGGAGAAGGGGAGGGCGTGGCCTATCCGGTGGGCGTGGCCTCGCGACTGGCGATGGCGGCCGTCAGAACAACTTCACGAAGCAGCGCTAATCTGCTGCCTGTGAGCAAAGCGAATGTCAGGGGCCCAGCAAGAGCTCAGGGTAGGTAAATAAGTTTTAAAACAATGTCACACACAGAAATAAACAGTTTTAAAATATCGTTGCAAAACCTCCGGCTTCCGCCTCAGAGGTAGTGTTTTCCAAAGGGCGCACTTGTGTTCAGTGCTTTTATAGGCTGGAAAGTGGGCGTGGCCTATCCGGTGTGCGTGGCCTCGCGACTGGCGATGGCGGCCGTCAGAACAACTTCACGAAGCAGCGCTAAATCTGCTGCCTGTGAGCAAAGCGAATGTCAGGGGCCCAGCAAGAGCTCAGGGTAGGTAAATAAGTTTTAAAACAATGTCACACACAGAAATAAACAGTTTTAAAATATCGTTGCAAAACCTCCGGCTTCCGCCTCAGAGGTAGTGTTTTCTTAAGGGCGCACTTGTGTTCAGTGCTTTTATAGGCTGGAAAGTGGGCGTGGCCTATCCGGTGGGCGTGGCCTCGCGACTGGCGATGGCGGCCGTCAGAACAACTTCACGAAGCAGCGCTAAATCTGCTGCCTGTGAGCAAAGCGAATGTCAGGGGCCCAGCAAGAGCTCAGGGTAGGTAAATAAGTTTTAAAACAATGTCACACACAGAAATAAACAGTTTTAAAATATCGTTGCAAAACCTCCGGCTTCCGCCTCAGAGGTAGTGTTTTCCAAAGGGCGCACTTGTGTTCAGTGCTTTTATAGGCTGGAAAGTGGGCGTGGCCTGTCCGGTGGGCGTGGCCTCGCGACTGGCGATGGCGGCCGTCAGAACAACTTCACGAAGCAGCGCTAAATCTGCTGCCTGTGAGCAAAGCGAATGTCAGGGGCCCAGCAAGAGCTCAGGGTAGGTAAATAAGTTTTAAAACAATGTCACACACAGAAATAAACAGTTTTAAAATATCGTTGCAAAACCTCCGGCTACCGCCTCAGAGGTAGTGTTTTCCAAAGGGCGCACTTGTGTTCAGTGCTTTTATAGGCTGGAAAGTGGGCGTGGCCTATCCGGTGGGCATGGCCTCGCGACTGGCGATGGCGGCAGTCAGAACAACTTCACGAAGCAGCGCTAAATCTGCTGCCTGTGAGCAAAGCGAATGTCAGGGGCCCAGCAAGAGCTCAGGGTAGGTAAATAAGTTTTAAAACAATGTCACACACAGAAATAAACAGTTTTAAAATATCGTTGCAAAACCTCCGGCTTCCGCCTCAGAGGTAGTGTTTTCCAAAGGGCGCACTTGTGTTCAGTGCTTTTATAGGCTGGAAAGTGGGCGTGGCCTATCCGGTGGGCGTGGCCTCGCGACTGGCGATGGCGGCCGTCAGAACAACTTCACGAAGCAGCGCTAAATCTGCTGCCTGTGAGCAAAGCGAATGTCAGGGGCCCAGCAAGAGCTCAGGGTAGGTAAATACGTTTTAAAACAATGTCACACACAGAAATAAACAGTTTTAAAATATCGTTGCAAAACCTCCGGCTTCCGCCTCAGAGGTAGTGTTTTCTCCCTGTGGTCGGAAAGGTCGTCCCGTACCTCTCCTTCTTCTGGCTCCTCGCCCTCGTCATCAGAAGACGGGATATGTTGTACTGTTTGTTTCTGTCGAGGTATCACTAAAGGTGATGGTCTTGGTCTTGGAGATGAGGTAGGCCCAGATGACACTGGAGTTTTCTCCGTTGACGGGGCCGTTGGCGATTCAGGAAATCGCTTCTTGTAGTCTTGAATCGAGTACTGTAGGTCTGAGACTATAGATACTGGAAGGCATACCATAGGTGTGACCTGCTTCTGTACCTGTGAATGTACGGTTTCCTCAGTGAACACTATCTCATCGCCATCCTCATCTGTGCTTTGGCACTTTACTATGAGGTCTGAGGGACTAGTTGCCTGATCGTACTGGTCATCGTCCGATTCGTCGTCTTGCAGTAAGCAAGTTGGGGGCGATTTTTGAACCCTGCTTGGAGATGCTAAATCCGGTGTAATTGGATTCCTTGTACTCTTCTTGGGTGGAATCAAGTCGGATTGTTTCCATAGCGTCGACGGTGTCGTCGTGGATGACTTCGTCGACTGAATTCCAATTGTCGATGGAGTGCTCGTCGACGGTACCTTTGTCGACGGTCCCGTCGTCGATGGTGCGCTCGTCGACAAGGTCTTCGTCGTCGACAGTGCGCTCGTCGACGAGGTCTTCGTCGTCGACGGTGTGCTCGTCGATGAGGTCTTCGTCGTCGACGGTGTGCTCGTCGACGAGGTCTTCGTCGTCGATGGGGTGCTCGACGACTGTGTCTTCGTTGATGACGATGTTTTTACCGTCGTCGAGGTCTTCGACGACGATACGCCTGTCGTCAAAGGGGTCTTTGTCGGCGGTGTGGGCGTCGACGGTTTTGCTTTCGTGGTCGATGCTGTCGTCGTCGTCGACGTCGTCGACGGAATCCTAAGTGACGTCGAGTGCTTTTTTATACGAATAATCGACGACACAGGCTTACCAGCCGTCGACGATGGAGTAGTCGTCGTCGTCGATGAAGATGCTGACGACACTGTCGTCGTCGATGTAGTAATATATACTGTAGAGATGGTTTTCCTCAGCGCTGAGGAAAGCGTCGACGAAATTGTGGTCGAAGTCTGCGCAGGCTTCGTGAAGGCAGGCGCTTCCTTATCAGATGTGGTAGATCTTGCCTCTGATGACTTTGAGACAGTCTTTTTAGGAGGAACGTCTGTAGGGCTAGGGAAACAACCCATGGCCTCTTTAAGGATATTTTTGAGGAAACTGAAGCCATCTCACCATCCTCTGAAGATTCCAGGTCGTCTCTGGTTTTCAGTCTGTTCAACCAGATGAGCAGCCTTCCTTCTCTGTCTTTAAGAGTCTTTGTAGAGAATGTTCTACAAATTCGACATTCTTGGTAAAAACAGTATAGGCAAGTTTCATGCTTGTCATCGACGTGGAGCCTTTTCTTACCACAAGATGAGCAAGCCCTGAAGAGTCCTTTCTTCTGTTGTTCAGCCATAGTTGAGTTTTGAAGGAAATACCCAATTTCTGTGAGGAAAAGAGATAAAACTAGGAAACCTGAGGAGAACTCAGGTGGAGACTCCCTAGCACAACGTGCGGTAGAAAATCTGAGAGACTGAGGCTCCTGACAGGAAAGTTCTAGAGGGAGGTGGTAGCTGATTGGGTACCGTCTGGAATTTGGTCCTTTTTACAAAAGGACATGGATAGGCTACTAAGGCAAGGCCCTTAGGCCTACTTTTCTCTATGTATGTCTATAGGACATTACTTTTCTATATACCGGGGACTCCTGTCTCGACGACGGGGAATAATTCAGGCATGTGAATCTATGAAAGACACCCATAATACTGGATAAAAAGTGCAAATACTTTCAAAACGCATAATAAAAGGATCAGCAATCCAGCAATATACAAAACTCAATCGTGTTTTGTAAAGCAATCCCCCTTTCTTCTTGCATCAAGGTGAAAACACTTTCAAAGTGCGTGATAAAAACAAATCCAGCAGTATGCAGAAATGGAGCCAGGTTGGTCAAACAATTCCCCCTTTGGCTGGTGTATGAAGGCGCAAATACTTCACAATGACTTTTTAAACAATAAGTACAGCAGGCAGCAGTATACAAAAATCAAACCAGTTTAGTCAACCAATGCCCATTTGGTGTGTGCATGAAGGTGCAGATATTTCAAAGTCACTGTTAAAACAATAATAAGTTCAGCAGGCAGCAGGATATAAAAATCCCTGTACTCTACCTTTCTCAGGCACACACACACATCTAGTGCAGAGTCACTGCTCCTGGGCACCACTGCACATCTAGTTGAAGTAGGACAAGGGTGAGTCAAGCACCCAGCAGCTGAACTTTTAAAAAAGTGAGCCTGTAGGGCAATAAGGACCTGTTCACTACTACTGATCACTACACAGTATGCTGCCACCACCGCCCTTGTGCTGCTTAACACCTGGCGAAGGCTGTAGCCTTCCACCCCTACAAGGATAGCACTTTGGGTGCTCCTCCTGGTCCAACAAGACTGCATACCGTGAGACAGACCTGTGTTATGGTTCATTAGAGAAGGACAAGGGGAACCCATTAGGTGGCTCGGGACCATGGGTATCAAGTATTTATCAAAACAACAAGTGGTCCTGAGCATACAAGAATAAGGGAAAGCACAAATATTGTATATAGACCACAATGGACTTCTATATAGTTCAGAATTCCTTGTCCAGCCGGGCAAGGAATATTTAATGATTTGATAGATTATTTGATCTCAAAATACATCACATAACCCGAAACAGTGGGGTTATAGTAGGGCACAGTCCTGTGCCATACAGAGGGAGGAAGTGAGAAAGTAAAAGTAAGTGAAAGGAAATATCAGGCAAACAGAGTGAGCTTACAGGTCACTGATATTGATTTACATTGACAGTGTATCCTGGAGTTACTCATACAAACAATAATGCAGTAAAGTTACATGTATGAATTACTCTAAAAGGAGTCGACGTTTCGATCCCAAGCTCGGTTATAACGGGATCATCTTCAGGACAAGAGAATAATTTTGCCTGAACAAAGCTTTTTTAACAAACACCAAGTTGGTATCATGAAGTAGGGAATTCTTCAGGTTGAGTGGTCCGATTATTGAGACCACCGCGTGTCGCCCATCTATGAGGTTTCGTTTCTTTTGGGCAAGGATGCTTGTCAGTTCTGTGCAGGCGCCGGGTTTTAATATTCAGTCACGGCGCCACATCTGAGTTGCGTGGAAATTTATGTCTGATACACCGGAGTCATAGCATTGCATGCACTCAGCCAAGGTTTCTTATACGCGTGTATTGCGTTGCATGCCAGTGTATGGTAGGTATGTGTCCTCGATGGAAGTGATGGATGGTGTTGTTAAAGGCTCCAAGGATCCAGGATGCCTGCTGGGGCCGCAAGAGGTTGTGGTTTCCGTGTGCAACGGTGGATGTTGAGCTGCCTCAATAGCGAACAGGGATATGGGCAATCTCGATTGTATCTCAGGCGGGGAATCCGTCGTCCGGCGATTTGAATGACGCCGACCAGGCGGGGCGGCCAGAGGAATGGCTGGTCCGCGGGCGGAGAAGTCGATGCTCTGCAGGCGCCGGTCACACGAGCTGTCTCTCAATGGACCATTGAGAGACAGCTCGTGTGACCGGCGCACAAGCTGTCTTCTGGCTGACACTATTACCCTACTCAATCCTTTTTTGTATGTTTTGTAAAATAAAAAATAATGCACTCAGAAATTAGACAAATCAATGGCATGAGTGTCCCAAACGTACTTTCAAATGTACATTAAGTAATGTAACTTAAATAAAGGGTCAGTACCTACAAAAATAAAGTAAAATACAACTGAAAGCTCTTCCAGATACCTGGAAAATAGCCTGCTGGAACCCCCTGTCTAGATGCAATCGCTGGAACGCCTTCGGATAACTACACACTATATAAAAGTTAATAATAATAATAAAGCTACAACTGACCACAAAAAATCTAAACTGCATGGTCAAGCATTACATAAAGAGTACACTCTCTCGATATTCAGAATTTGTATGCATCAAATCTTAGAGGACCTTTAGTACGCCTAATATAATTCAGCCTTTTGGAAGACGTTTGCATAATTTTCCAAGTAAAGGTTACCTGACCATTTCATGCTGTTCACAGTACGCCCAAAATGACCCAGATGAATGGACGATTACCCAGAAACTAAAGCAAACAACAGCATGTAATAAACATCTGGAAATTTCCATAGCACTGTCTATCTTTGCCTTTGGCGACACCTAGATCAAGCCTGGATTTCCAGCCAACATTTCCCAAGGCAGTTGATATGTCTTAAAGGACAATCTTTGTGTGTAGGGTTAGTTAAAAGTTCAAATTGCTTTTTATTCAACATGTAAATGGGCGTTTCTTTCAGTGTGCGCAAGGTGCCATGCGGAGCTGAATGCAGGACTGACAGGATGTTTGCATTACGAATGAAGCACTAACATGCGTAGTTCTATATTTCGGCATTTTTTTAAAATACATATTGTGTAATACAACAAAAAGCGATCACTATATTATTATGCTTTGAAGAAATATATACATTAAATTCTTTAATTTGTGGTGTTTTATGTCAGTGCATTTTTTTTAAATCTGCAATTCTATTCAGTCATAATTTTCAAAGTATACAATTTGTATGTTTATTTGCAAGGCAGTAATATGTGCATTAGCACCAAATTTGAATTTCTGACTATGTGGCCCTGGTGTAATAGAAACATTTTAATGATTAGAGAAAGGATTTTTACACGAGGAAATGGAAGGAGACGTGACCTAACAGTTGCTTGCAGGCTGCTTCGGTAGTGTCCACAGGAGCAGGGCAGATGACTGGTGCTGACCACGCAGTTTACTCTGCGCACATGACCCACCCTACCCCACCCTCTAGAGCAATGAGTGATGGCGTGCAGGCGGCGCACTAAATGTGAACATGCGGCACTGCGGCCACGCGAGCCCAGCCTCTGTTTCCGAGGCCGAGGGCCTTTTTTAATAATGGACTGCTGCCCGTGCACAGAGCCAGGCTTTGCTGTGCATGGGCGGCAAGTCATTATCATTATTAAAATCCTCCTCTGTCTCGGTCAGAACCCCCTGCATAATCAGACCAAAGACCTTGTGAGCGGCTCCTTCCAGACACTGTACCCACTATGGCATTATTGCGGAGGAGGAAACGCATAAAGCTGCCAAGGTTTGACATTGCTTATATGTGACATTTTCATAGTTTCAGTGTACTTGTGAGTGACATTCAACAACCAATGTGTGACACTTTCTCCCGAGTAAAATCAAGCAATGACATCCATGGAAACAGATAAATACCAAAAGTTACACCCATATGAGGAATGAGAAACTAAAAGAGGATCTTGAAACTTCTACAAAGCACCATTACTAGAGGAGGGTGTCAGAGCACTTTACATCATACCCACATTATAGAGAGACAATAATTCATACGTTTGTAATCAGTCTAAAGGAAAGGAAAAGAAAGGAAAGGAAAAGAAAACTAAACCTTTTAGCAAAATTAGGATAATGAGAGTCTTGGGGGGTGGGGGGTATAATGTTCTAACTTTACCACGTAGTTTGAATACAAACTCTTCACTGCAGTTCATACATAATTGTGTAATATCACGATTGTAATTTATGAATTGTAAGTAACTAAATAATCTCTGTGACATAGACAGTAACCCACTGAGTTACTCACATAAAATACACTTTAGTGATCTGCATGTACACGTTCTTTGCAGCAGACATATTAACCCTCTGTGCTACATCAGGATGGGTGAAAACTGCAACTGACAGAATGCTGATGTTGCTCCAGCAGGAACATTATTCACAGGAGTTATCTTGGCCTGATTTTAAGCGTTGCTAGAAAACTCCTGGAGACACAAGGGATTCGGCAGAAGGTGTTTTTTAATTGTGAAAACATCGTCGCGGTTAAAAGGGCTAATTCCCCGACTCCTTCACACTTGTGCTATCTGAAACAGGGGAAGGGTGACCTAGGCCGCAGAGTGGGGCCTACCTAACACTGCTGAACACACAGACGCAGAGACTGACTATAGTCTAAGGGCCGAAGACCACGAGCGGTCTTGCGCCCGTTTATTTATACCCGAGGGCTACTCCGCCCCTGGCCTGTATGCGTGCGTGCGTGCGTGCGTGAGTGGACGGGCCGTGTGGCTCCGCCAGTACATCCCTCCAAACTCACAGATGATTAGTCCAGTCTTATTTTGAGTTCTTTGCAGTACGTAGTCTCCAGGCATAGCCCTGGAGCCGCTGACTGGGAGTCGGGTTTGGTCGGAGGTTGTATCTCCGGCTTCGCTGCCCTTCAACCTCGGGTGCGCCTGCCGGTTCTGCCGCTTCACTCTCAGGACCTGGCTGGATGATGTTTGATCCTGCTTCCCCTCGAGCTGGTGATGGCTCTCTGTCCCGAGGGTTGGCGGTTGCCTCAAGGGTAGCCCGCTGGTCCTCTTCAATCTCCATGTCTTCCGACACTTGTTCCTGCGTTGCTTCATTCATCGGCACTCGCTTGATCGTGGGACACTGACACCATAGTACCATGGATGTTCACAACCTCCCATATCTCAGGCTCAAACGTTGTCTGATACTTCCATTGATGGTGGAGCGTCTTGAGGACCACACGGTCACCTACGGCCAGTGGCCGGACTCCAGCTCTTCTCGTTCGGCTTGCTCTCTCATTCGTGCTTCGTCTCCGGTCTTGTGTCGCTACATGATCCAACTCGGGTGCCTGCCATGCTGGGCTCACCGGCACACAGTCTTGTGGGGGTCTCTTGAACATGACGTGCGCTGGGGCGCACTTGGTGGTACAGTGTGGTGTCTGTCTGTAGGCAGTCAGGAATTGCAACAGACATTCTTCTGCCACTTCACCCCTCTCCGCGCCGATCTTCAAAGCTCAGTTCATTGTCCTCATGAATCTCTCGACCTCTCCATTGGCCTGCGGCCACTGTGGTATAATCCTCCGATGACGTATCCCTCGTCTGGTTAGATACGCTTTGAAATCCGAGCCCTGAAACGGTGGTCCATTGTTCGATCTTACTTCATCCGGGGAGCCTAGCATTGCGAATGCCCTATCCAAGGCTGGCTTGACATGGCTGAACGCGGTGGACGGGATCAGCTCCACCACTGGAAATCGGGAGCATGAGTCGATTAGTACCATGGCTTGGCGCCCATCCGGGAAAGACCCAAAGTCAATGCTTATCTTGGACCAGGGAGTGTCACACGAGTCTTCCGTGATGACTGGATGTGGCACAGGTTCCTGACTTGTGATGACACATGAGTTGCGGATCTCCTTCTCTACCGCTCTGTCAATGCCGGGGAACCACACCCTTCCCCACAGCCGGGCCTTTGTCTTAGCTATGCCCTGATGTCCTTGATGGGCGAGACGTACTACTTCCCTCTGCAGGCTTGAGGGTATGACAATCGTGGCTCCTCGCAAAACCACTCCATGAGGTCCCGTGCTCAGTTCACTTTGAGCACGCCACATCTGTTGGCAAAATGTCTGCTCCGCAGCCGTAAGGGCGCTGGCCCCATCCAGGAAGTGTTTCCAGCTGCGGTCTTTCAGGGTGTGCGTTACTCTCCGAAGACACTCATGCTGGTCGGTGGCAGTACCGATCTCTTCTAGCGTGAGGGCCTTGGGGCAAGCTTCTTGTGACAGGATTCTGACAAATTCTTCCACCTCCTCCAGGTCCTGGTGTTCAACTGATTTGGAAGTGTGCTCCGGGTGGCGTGAGAGGAAGTCCGCGGGGTTGTCCGCTCCGGGGCGGAAGATGACTTCAAATCTGGACGTCTGGAGCTGGACGGCCCACCTTTCAATTCTGGGTGGCGCAAGTCTGGCCGTCCCCGCAAACAGCGGAACCAGTGGTTTGTGGTCCGTCACGACCGTGAACTCATGTCCGAAAAGGTACAGGTGGAAGTATTGGCATGCCCACTTTATGGTGAGGGCCTCCCTCTCAATCTGTGCGTAGCGCATTTCCGTGGCTGTCAGCGCCCGGCTGGTGTATGCAGTGGGCACCCATATGTGATCTTCCGTCTTTTGCAAGAGGACCGCCCCCAGCCCCACCGGGCTGGCGTCCACGACAAGCTCCGTCTAACGATGTGGCCTGAAATACGCCATGACCTTGTCATCTATCAGGGCCTCCTTTACGGCTCGGAACGCGTCGTCCTCCTTCACAGACCACGTCCATTGCTGTCCAGCCTTAGTGAGTGCGCGCAGGGGTTCTGATAGGGACGCCAGGTTGGAGATGAACCGGCCACAATATGTGGCCATTCCCAGGAAGCTGCGGACCTCGGTTGCAGACGTCGGCTTCGGTGCTGACCGGATGGCCTCAGCTTTCTTTGGGTCCACTCGCAGTCCGTCGCGAGAAAAGATGTAACCAAAGAACTCGACTGATTCGTTGTAGAATGAACACTTTTCTCGATGCAACGTGAGTCCGTGATCTGCTAGGCGCTGAAGAGCAGCTCTCAGATGTCCATGGTGCTCCTCTAGGGTCTTGGAAAAGACTAGAATGTCATCACTTAGATTGATGACTCCAGGCAATCCTGACAACGTCTCCCTGATCTCATTCTGGAACACTTCGGCGGCCGAGGACACACCGAAGCTCAGACGTTTGAACCTGCGGAGGCCAACATGTGTTGAAAATGTCATGATTTTACGGCTGTCCGGATGGAGCTCTAGCTGGTGGTAACCTGCGTTTAAGTCCAATTTAGAGAACAATTTGGGCCCGTTCAAATCACCTACTATATCGTCCATAGTGGGCGTGAGATGGCGTTCCCTTTTGACTGCTTTGTTTGGGAGGCGCATGTCCACGCACAGTCTTATCACGCCAGGCTGTTTGGGCTTGGGTGCCACAACGAGGGGCGATACCCACGGGGTGGGCCCCGACACCTTCTCAATCACTCCCAACTTCTCGAGCTTCTTTAGTTCCTCTTCCACCTGCGGTCTCACTGTGTGATCAATGTGTAGCTTAAATACTTTCCCTTTGAGGCAGCCCAGGCCCCTGAAGAGCGACGGGAAGTCTCTCAGCATAGCATTAGCCTGTCGCCCGTGGACTTGGTTGGCGAAGAACACCAGCTGAAGGTCGTCCGCGGTGTGGCAGCTGAGCAGCGTGCCCCATTTACCCCCGGTCACGTGAAACTTCGTGCTCACCGTTTGATCGTTGCATGACACCGTCACGTCAATCACTCCACACAGTGGCAGTGGTTCATCACTGTCATATGCGTAGATTCTGGATTTTGATGGTAGGAGCGGTGGGCGAGGGCGCAACTGTTCGTACTGCGTACTGTCCATTACATTCACTGACGCCCCTGTGTCTATCAGTGCCTTCACTGGGGAACCCTCAATCTCGACCTCACACATCGGCGGCGGCCTCTTCCTGGATCCGTCACGCCCAACAAAGGAGACGAAGAAAACGTCTTCGTCCTCGTCTTCTTCCAGCCGAAACGCTGTCTGATGCGTGTCGCCACATGGCCGCGGGTCCTCTAGAGACAGTTGACGTACTCCTTGAGCGGCGCTCCTTCCAGCAGGGCCGGTGCGGCGGTTGCTGCGGCACACTTTCGGGAAGTGGTTCATCTTTCCACAGTTCGAGCATGCCTTCCCACGTGCAAAACACCGTCCGTTCGGGGGATGCTCCATCCCGCAGTTACCGCATGCAGACCGAGAGGTTGCTGCCGGTTGCCCCTTTTGATTAACGGGGGGAGGCCTTCTCCGAAACACATCCACGTGTGTTCCTTAATGGACACGTGTTTCGCTGGCGCCACTAGTCCGTCAAATGCAGCCTGCATTGCTTCCACTCTTGCGTTAGAGAGCTCATGGGACCTCGCCAGCACGAGGATTTCGTCCAGGCTGATACGTGGCTGCCGCAAGATTATGCGTCGCAGTTGGACAGACCGACATCCTTGTATTAGTTGTGCTCTGACCTCCAGTGTCCTGTCCGGCAGCTCGCATGAGGTTGCCAGCTTGCACAGCCTTGCGTAGAAAATGACGATCGACTCGCCCTCCGCCTGGCGGGCTTGGCGTAGCTTGAACCACTCAAAGTCTGGGTTGGCGTGGGGGTCAAAATGGCGGTTGAGGGCCATGACTGCAGCCGCGTAGTAGTTGTCATCCCCTCAGTTTGGCAGAGTCTCGAAGAGCTCATAGAGCTCGTCGCCCCCATAACACATCAGGAGCAAGCGCTTGACTTTGCTGTCGGTTTCCCTGACACCTACAAAGTAATGTTCTAGGCGACCAAGCCAGAGGCGCCATCGTGCAGCCGCTGTGGTAGGAATTGGGGCTGCCATGGCGTGACCCTGCGTGGCGGGTGTGACGTTGGTATTCGGGGCCTGAGGAGGTTGTCCTGCTTGTACTGGCCCAGCATTCTGTGGTGGCCGAGGTGGTGGGGTGGGAGGCTGCTGGCCCGGCCCCGTGGACGCCGTCCCTCCCGATGCTAGCTGGCTCATGTTGGATGCGTAGACTGCGCACTAGCAGTGAAGGTGCAACGGTGGCTCTAGGGGACTCGCTGTAGTGGTGCGACACTGGACTCTCGTCGTCCTGATGGTGCAGCTCTGCGTTGCGAGGTACACAGTCCAGCTTCTTCTGACCACCTGGGACCTTAGTAGCCAATGTATGCACCTTTGGTTGTCCTCCACCCTCCAGACAGGCCAAAAACGGAGCTCCGTGAGATGCATGAGCTTTGGCAGGGTAGGTTTCCCGCTTTCGCGAGATGCGTGAGGAACCGCAGGGGTGCGGTGAGGGCCAAACCAGTCCCCCCCGAACAGCGCCGCGCGCGACTCCCCTCCCACACGCTAGCAGGCCAGAGCGCTGGGATGTCGGCAAAGCAGGATTTGGGCCTTCACGGCGAGGGCGCAGCAGCACGGGCCCACGGCCGGTACAGTTATCCCTTCTGGGGGGCTCACCTCTCGCGCCGCGACAGGTGCGAAACACCCACCGGCAACAGGTAGGGCCGGGTACTGCAGCACAGCGGGTCGGCACCCGCGATGGATCTCATCGCCGGCCGCAGGCTTCAGCACAGGCAGCGCAAACGCGGCACAGGCGGCACCGCAGGACATGGCAGGCGCGTCCGCGGGGGTGAGGCGTGGGCATAGGACCCGCCTCGTCGCCAGTGTGCTATCTGCAACAGGGGAAGGGTGACCTAGGCCGCAGAGTGGGGCCTACCTAACACTGCTGAACACACAGACGCAGAGACTGACTATAGGCTAAGGGCCGAGACCACGAGCGGTCTCGCGCCCGTTTATTTATACCCGAGGGCTATTCCGCCCCCGGGCTGTATGCGTGCGTACGTGAGTGGACGGGCCGTGTGGCTCTGCCAGTACAACACTCACAGGTGGAACCAGTTTAAAAACAAAAGTACACAGAATACACGAGCCTCTGCCCTGAAAGAAATAAAAGTGAAACCAAATTGAAAACACACCATCAGGAGAGGGAAGCCTGACTGCTGAACATGCGGAACCCTGCACCACAACAGCTGAAATCAACGCTGCTCTATTATTAAAAGAAAAATGTTTCCTACCTTACACTGGAACCAACTTAAAACTTTGGGAAAAGGTGTCTCAACTCTGTGCTACACCATGATCCTGCTGCCCTGGGCCATCCTGAAGTGTCTTTCTGTTGAGGTCAGGGAGCACAATCAATCTCCCGGCGGAGGCATGGGCAGCAACTCCTGGGGGCCCAGGTCTATTGACAGGAAATTGAAAGAAAAAGACAAATAATGAATGATGCCAACCTGACGCCTCACGGAACGCAGAAGAAAGAATACTTCCCCTGTCCACTATCCTGACAGTTCAAGAGCTGGTGCAAGTCGCCTCACGCTTCCATTGACCTCACTTAACCTAACAGCTCTGCCCGCCATTTTGCAATGCAATATAAGCCAGATTTACAGTATGCATGCATACGTGAATCCATTTATTTTTTGGGAGGCAGATTTTAAATAGCCCAAACTTGACCAGAAGGCTATTAGCATTACGTGAGGAGAAGGAATATCGGAGACTCTTCCCAGGCGAACCGTGCCGTGACACTGACTGCTGCGAGTTAACATTTACGGCATTTGGTCCCATAGTCAGGCCAGTCTGCATTGTGCTGAGGGGGCCCCTTAGACTGCGGGGGTCTGTGTTATGCCCCTGGATTAAATGTCACTGCTGGTCAGATCTACATGCGAGGCCACAGCGAGTAACTACTCTGGTATGCACATTAGATGGTACACTCTGATAGTGAGCTAGCTTAGAGCTGATGTGAAATGAAAGCTAACGCTGCAAAGGGCTGCTTAGGGACTAATAGTTACTTAACACCTTGCGCGCTAGCGGTTTTCCCGCTGTGCGCTGGGTTTTTGAAATACCTGCGTTACATGACAAGCTCAGCTCGTCATGAGTGTACGAGAGGCGTAACTCATGACTGTAGGAAGGTGGATACCTGACTATGGTTGCCACCAACTTTTTGCCTGGTGTTTTGCTGGTTTTCCGAACTAGTTGACCTGGGGCCCTGCTATTCAGGACCCCAGGCCCACTGCTCTCTCTGTAAAATGGATTCCATGTACCTTAGGTACATATCTAATTGGATACTGAGTCACCTTATCAGTCCCTGTACAGTGTGCCTTAGGTACCCAGGGCATAGGTGTACCCAGGGCCTACCAGGGGCTGCAGCATGTATTATGCCACCCCTGGCTGGCCATCCAAATCTGACACAACTGGCTGCACGACAGCTGGGGCAAGGTGGTGTAATCACCCTTTGCTTTAGATATAGTATTCCTATATCTAACCCTAAAATGGGCAAATGTATTCCTATCAGTCACTCCTATGGCAGGCCTTAACAATCCTGAAGGCAGAGTGCTTGGAATTATGTGAGATGGTGCTCTGGCATGAGCTGAGTCAGTTTACAGCTTGCGGAACCAAGTCCTAATAGCTGTTCCATGATAACGCATACCATATACTCTTAAGTGCCTTATAATCCTCACGGTTATTTGCCAACTTTGGTATCGCTTTATCAAAACATGTCGAGTAAGGTGTCATACGAATTGGAATACTAACCCCTCGCCAATTCTGGCGACGGGGTTAGCATTCCACCCTTCTAGAGGGACACAGCATGTATGTAAATGTGAACCCCGGTTAAAGCTTAACACAGTCTCAGCTCCACAAAATGGATGCTGCCACCACAGACACAGGTCTGACCTCCTGCTGCTGGGAGTCCTTCCAGCGAGGAGAGCTCGGACAAAGGGTTTCCTGTCAGGGGCGGTGCTAGCACCATCCCAGACAGAATTTTGTGTATCCCAGGTAGGCAGGGCTGAGAGGAAGGTGACTGCAAGTGGCACCCCGGTGCCCACTGTGCATATGCCGGCTTAAACCAGTTCCAGGGGCACACCAGCCCCTGAGCTGGGGAAAGTCCGGACAAGGGAGAGGGGTGTAACCACCCCCCTCCTGGTCCCACCCATGGGCAGGACCTAGTCGCGTGCCAGCCCCTTTTCTTAGGATAAAGGTAGGAGCAGGCCCCCTTCCCAAATTGGATAATTCTGAATCTTGACTACTTTCCACGAAAGAACTCTTGAACATTTCTGAAGACTCTCCCTTGTGGCTAAGGAGTAGCCACCCTGCATCAGCGGGCACCATCTAAGCGCTTGCGGTTTGCTGTAAGTACATCCTCCGGATCAAGACTGCCTAGCTCGACGAGACCCGGATTCCCTGGCATCTCTGACCTCTACCTGCATCATCAGCCCAGCTGAGATTCGTGGGTGTGATGAGACCTAAAGGGACCGGCCATCTTCAAAACTGCACGACGCTTATCCAGCACGACCGCCGAGGGATCTTCGAGTGAGTGCTTTGGGGTTCAAGAAGCCCTAACCCTGACCAGCTCCAGCACCGAAGTCCAGCCCCCCAGCATCCACGAGATCTGCGTGGGGCCCTTCTGCTCGATTGCTGCTCACCGCGTTGTCCGGTCACTTGCCTGCTGGCTAGTGGCCCTCCTGACAACGAACCACGACGATTACATCGCTGGTCTGGTTGCTCCAGACTGGCCCTTGCTCCCTTCCAAGAGAGGAGCACCCCGGACCCTCCTGGTCCACTCCAGACGCCATCTTGACTCCACCGCGTGGGCTTGCCTTTGCCAAGGTTTGTTGCCCCAATCCTGGGTCCAGCATCGCCGACAGCAGACACCTTCGTGGGACAGCTCGCACCTCCATCCTGGTCTCCGACAACGCCTCCTGGTCCGAGAGACAGCAGAGCCCAGCGTCGCCCACTCACCTGGTTGAGGTGACTTCATCCGGTGCCATCCTGGTGCCCATCTGATCACTGGCTAGTGATTAAGAACTGAGTCCCCTCTGCTTTCAGGTCGTCTCCATCATCGATCCAGGCTTGGATCCCTCCGAATATCTTCACTGGTCGCCTGCCAGCAACTTCTTTCAGGCTCCATAGACTTCAACGAGGATTCCCGACGTCTTTTGAACCCTATGCAGCCGCAGCCCCTGGGCTAGGTAACCTGAGCATTTCGGTGCTCCAACGTAGGCTCACTATCCAAGTGTCCAGATCCTTTGTCGTTTTCAGTCTATCTAGTCGGAATCGTCCGATAACTGTAACTTTACGAAAACTAGCATCCATAGACTTTGTCCCGCATCCCACGTGAGAGTGCACACTCTGCACCCGATCTCCCTAGGACTCCTGCTCCTAACCTTAGGTTTCAGTAGTGTAGTCCTAGCGATCCTGAAGCCTCTGGATCTTGTTACTTACCTGCTAGTATTTCGCATTCCACTTTTAGTGTATATGGTTTTTCGTGCCCCTCGGGCATTTGTGTAAATTGTGCAACTTAAAGTATTTTCTTAAGAGTTTGGTTGTGTGCTTAGCTCCCTGACTCATAAAGAGTTCAGGGTAGACTTGTTATAAATAAATATACTTTTATTTTCATAACAACTTGTGTGGTGTCCTTTCACTTGATGTTCAAGGGGTATATGTGATGGTATAACAGCTGGCTTAACACGCCCTCCAGAGTTTAGCCTAAAGACTGCTCTTGTCCATGCTACTAGGATAGCTGGTCTATAAGGTTGACTTACAACCAATCATCAATAAGGGTCGTTTGGAATGATACAAAGTGATCACTAGAATAGTGAGCACTATATATCAGGCCAACTTCTCACATTGGTGGCAGCGGTGGGATTTGAGCTTGCTGTTGTTTTACCACACGTATCCTAAGAATATCATTTGAAAGATCACATAAGTACCAAGGTACATATAACTTAGCTTAGAATACTCTGAGTTCTACTGAACCAGCTGTTGTAGTGTAACAGAGCCTAGCACACCCTGACTACAACTCTAGCAAGGGATCAGTAGGCAAACAAATAGTGTAGGTAGGTGCATCACTTACACCACACTAGAAGCATGTCTAACCACGGAGAGTCTGCAGAGACTCCCCTTGTGGTTATTGACCCTCCACAGGTCATGTCAAGATATGCAGCTCTTAGCTTCCAGGAGATGAGACAACTGTGTACCTCCAGGAAGCTAAAACAGGGTTCTAACCCTACCACTCCTTTTCTGATAGGTCTCTTGGAGACTTATGATGCCAGGAGGGCTTCTAACACAGGCCCTTCTAATCCAGATGGGAGCATGCCCCCCTTAGAGGGAACCCTTGGGGACCACCCTGACCTCAACCTCAATGGAACAGTTAGTGAAGGAGAGGAAGAGGATCAGGAGTTGTCAGGGGATGAGGCAGACAAGGGTCAGGTAGAAGTCAGTAGACTCACCAGGACCAACTTAAGCAGGCATGAAAATGGACTTGGGGGACCCTCAGGCCCACTCTCAGGCAGGTTTAACATTGGGAGTGGACGAGTTAGGTCTCTATCCAGAGGCTCTAACAGATCCATTCGAACCAATGGCTCTCAGACCTCTTCTCACAGAGGGATGACATCCCCTCAGAGAAGAGAGCATGAGGCCAAGATGAGGGAAGTCAATCTGAGGATTGAAAGGGAAGAACTTGCCCTGGCCAAAGAGAGACTTGCCTTTGCTAGAGAGCAGAAATTGAGTGGGGCAGACCCCACTGGTGGCAGCATTATCCCTAGAGATAAAGACAGGAGTTTAGACACTAGACACCTGAGTAAGATAGTGCCCCCCTTTAAACAAGGGGATGACGTCCACAAATGGATGACTGCTTTGGAGAGGGCCTGCACTGTCCAGTGCATCCCCCAAAGTCAGTGGGCAGCTATATTGTGGCTCTCCTTTGAAGGCAAAGGTAGAGATAAGCTCCTCACTACTAGAGCTGAGGATGCTAACAATTACCAAGTCCTGAAGAATACACTGATTGATGGGTTTGGCTTAACAAATGAGCAGTACAGGTTGCTGTTCAGAGACACCCAGAAATCTCAATCTCAGAATTGGGCTGACTTTGTTGATTGTGCCACTAAGGCTTTTGAAGGCTGGCTACTGGGAAGTAAGGTTACTGATTTCACAGGATTGTACAATCTAATTATGAGAGAGCAAGTCTTAAATAATTGTCAGAACCAGTTATTACACCAGCACCTGGTAGACTCTGATCTGACCTCTCCACAAGAATTGGAAAGAGGGCAGACAAATGGGTCAGAACCAGGGTTAGGCCTAAGAACCAGGGTGGTGACCAAAAGAAGGAATCAACCAAGCCTCAAGAGAAGGGTGGGAATAAATCTTCTGATCAAACCCCAGGGCCCCCAAAAATCCTCTGAAAAGGGTGGGTCCCAAAATCCTTCCAAGACCCAAAAGAAACCCTATTGTCATACCTGCAAACAGGTAGGCCATTACAAAACTGACAGCAGTTGGCCAAGGGCCAATGACAATAAGGAGAACATACCCCCAAGTAACACTTCCAAACCTCCTGTTACTACTAGTAATAATCCCGCAGGTGGTGGAAGTGCCCCCAAGAATTTGGGTGCATTTACTCTGGGAGTTCCTGGGGACTCTGGCCTAACTAGGTCCCCAAACTTAGATACTCTTGTCTGTGAGACTGGCATGGGGTTTGCCAACTTCACAACTTGTCCCAACACTTTGGGCAAGTACAGACAGGAGCCCCTCATCAATGGTTCAAAAGTTGAGGCCTATAGAGATACAGGGGCTAGCATCACCATGGTGACTGAGAGCCTAGTCCCCCTCAAGGCAACTTATACCTGGAGCCACATGCCAGGTAACCAACATTGATGGAGTGCAGAGAGATCATCCCATAGCAGTGGTCAATCTCAGCTGGGGAGGTGTCACTGGCCGCAAGAGAGTGGCAGTGTCACCAAACTTGCCTGTGGATTGCCTACTGGGGAATGATTTAGAGATCTCTGCCTGGGCTGAGGTAGAGCAAGAAACCCATTTTAAAATGGTAAACCTCCATGGTAAGGTTAGTGGGGCAGTGATAGCCACAGCCCCAGTCCAATATGTCCTCCCTGAACAGGTCAGGAGGGCTGTGCCAGTCACTGCCCAATCTCAGACAGATTCCTTCCCTGAACAGGTTGGCAAGGCTGTGATGGTCACAGCCCATACCCAAACTGAGTCCCTTCCTGAAAAGGTTGGTGGAGTTGTGATGGCCACAGCTCAAACTCGGACAGATAATAGTGTTGTGAAGCCTGAAACTAAGGATCACTCAACTCAGACAGAGAGCATTGAGGAGGAAGAGAAATCTCCCTCCCACCAGACTTTAGGAAAGGATCAGCCTCCTCAGGGAACTGATCTGACCCCTTGTGAAGGAACTTCCCCAGAGGTAGTCAGGCCTAGCCTGGCAGAGCCCCTGATGTCAGTGGACCCTTCCAAGGTGGGGCCCAGTCTGGAGCAGGTAACCTGCCCCTCTCTACCCTGCCTCAGTCAGCCCAGGGCTGTAGAGGTCAGGAAGGCCAGTGGTGGACCCCAAAGGCCCCCCTGTCCAAAAGAACTCCCCAATCAGCAGATTAAGGGCACTGAAGCTAGTAATCCTAGCCCAGTGAAAATAAAACACACTCCTGAGGGATCCCCCTTAAAATTACCTAGGGACCTCCCACAGATGGACACTGTTTGGCACAGCCAAACCTGGGGCCTAAAAACCCCAAACCTGACCTGTCCCTCCAGTAAGCCAAACAGCGGGACTCAGCCTCCAGCTTTAGGTAGCCAGAGGTTGACCCTGAGAGCTCACAGCAACTCAATCCTGGAAAGAAAGGCACCTATGGTGGATAGTGATTGGAGGAAGTTGAGCCCAACATTAGTGGAGTCTCACTTCAGTACTCCATTCCCACACCAGCCTCTTACTTTGCCAAAACGCACCACAGGTAGAGATTCCCTATGGTGGAGACCCTCAGATACCCTTAGGTTGAGGGATTGCTTAGTGGACCATGAGATAGGGGGTAACCATGCCAGTGCATATACCAACTCATATGGCCACTCAGACAATATAGGCTTACCTGGTCAAGGATAGCCTTATCTCCTTTCGTTTGGGGGCGGTTATGTAGGAAGGTGGATACCTGACTATGGTTGCCCCCAACTTTTTGCCTGGTGTTTTGCTGGTTTTCCGACTTAGTTGACCTGGGGCCCTGCTATTCAGGACCCCAGGCCCACTGCTCTCTCTGCAAAATGGATTCCATGTAACTTAGGTACATATCTAATTGGATACTGAGTCACCTTATCAGTCCCTGTACAGTGTACCTTAGGTACCCAGGGCATAGGTGTACCCAGGGCCTACCAGGGGCTGCAGCATGTATTATGCCACCCCTGGCTGGCCATCCAAATCTGACACAACTGGCTGCATGACAGCTGGGGCAAGGTGGTGTAATCACCCTTTGCTTTATATGTAGTATTCCTATATCTCACCCTAAAATGGACACATGTATTCCTATCAGTCACTCCTATGGCAGGCCTTAACAATCCTGAAGGCAGAGTGCTTGGAATTATGTGAGATGGTGCTCTGGCATGAGCTGAGCCCGTTTGCAGCTTGCGGAACCAAGTCCTAATAGCTGTTCCATGATAACGCGTACCACATACTCTTAAGTGCCTTATAATCCTCGCGGTTATTTGCCAACTTTGGTATCGCTTTATCAAAACATGTCGAGTAAGGTGTCATACAAATTGGAATACTAACCCCTCGCCAATTCTGGCGACGGGGTTAGCATTCCACCCTTCTAGAGGGACACGACATGTATGTAACTGTGAACCCCGGTTAAAGCTTAACACAGCCTCAGCTCCACAAAATGGATGCTGCCACCACAGACACAAGTCTGACCTCCTGCTGCTGGGAGTCCTTCCAGCGAGGAGAGCTCGGACAAAGGGTTTCCTGTCAGGGGCGGTGCTAGCACCATCCCAGACAGGGTTTTGTGTATCCCAGGTAGGCAGGGCTGAGAGGAAGGTGACTGCAAGTGGCACCCCGGTGCCCACTGTGCATATGCCGGCTTAAACCAGTTCCAGGGGTACACCAGCCCCTGAGCTGGGGAAAGTCCGGAAAAGGGAGAGGGGTGTAACCACCCCCCTCCTGGTCCCACCCATGGGCAGGACCTAGTGGCATGCCAGCCCCTTTTCTTAGGATAAAGGAAGGAGCAGGCCCCCTTCCCAAATTGGATAATTCTGAATCTTGACTACTTTCCACGAAAGAACTCTCGAACATTTTTGAAGACTCTCCCTTGTGGCTAAGGAGTAGCCACCCTGCATCAGCGGGCACCATCTAAGCGCTTGCGGTTTGCTGTAAGTCCATCCTCCGGATCAAGAATGCCCAACTCGACGAGACCCGGATTCCCTGGCATCTCTGACCTCTACCTGCATCATCAGCCCAGCTGAGATTCGTGGGTGTGACGAGACCTGAAGGGACCGGCCATCTTCAAAACTGCACGACGCTTATCCAGCACGACCGCCGAGGGATCCTCGAGTGAGTGCTTTGGGGTACGAGAAGCCCTAATCCTGAGCAGCTACAGCACCGAAGTCCAGCCCCCCAGCATCCACGAGATCTGCGTGGGGCCCTTCTGCTCGATTGCTGCTCCCCGCATTGTCCGGTCACTTGCCTGCTGGCTAGTGGCCCTCCTGACGACGAACCATGACGATTACATCGCTGGTCTGGTTGCTCCAGACTGGCGCTTGCTCCCTTCCAAGAGAGAAGCACCCTGGACCCTCCTGGTCCACTCCAGACGCCATCTTGACTCCACCGTGTGGGCTTGCCTTTGCCAAGGTTTGTTGCCCTAATCCTGGGTCTAGCATCGCCGACAGCAGACACCTTCGTGGGACAGCTCGCACCTCCATCCTGGTCGCCGACAACGCCTCCTGGTCCGAGAGACAGCAGAGCCCAGCGTCGCCCACTCACCTGGTCGAGGTGACTTCATCCGGTGCCATCCTGGTGCCCATCTGATCACTGGCTAGTGATTAAGAACTGAGTCCCCTCTGCTTTCAGGTCATCTCCATCATCGATCCAGGCTTGGATCCCTCCGAGTATCTTCACTGGTCGCCTGCCAGCAACTTCTTCTTTCAGGCTCCATAGACTTCAACGAGGATTCCCGACGTCTTTTGAACCCTATGCAGCCGCAGCCCCTGGGCTAGGTAACCTGAGCATTTCGGTGCTCCAACGTAGGCTCACTATCCAAGTGTCCAGATCCTTTGTCGTTTTCAGTCCATCTAGTCGGATTCGTCCAATAACTGTAACTTTACGAAAACCAGCATCCATAGACTTTGTCCCGCATCCCACGTGAGAGTGCACACTCTGCACCCGATCTCCCTAGGCCTCCTGCTCCTAACCTTAGGGTTCAGTAGTGTAGTCCTAGCGATCCTGAAGCCTCTGGATCTTGTTACTTACCTGCTAGTATTTCGCATTCCACTTTTAGTGTATATGGTTTTTTCGTGCCCCTCGGGCATTTGTGTAAATTGTGCAACTTAAAGTATTTTCTTAAGAGTTTGGTTGTGTGCTTAGCTCCCTGACTCATAAAGAGTTCAGGGTAGACTTGTTATAAATAAATATCCTTTTATTTTCATAACAACTTGTGTTGTGTCCTTTCACTTGGTGTTCAAGGGGTATATGTGATGGTATAACAGCTGGCTTAACACGCCCTCTAGAGTTTAGCCTAAAGACTGTTCTTGTCCATGCTACTAGGATAGCTGGTCTATAAGGTTGACTTACAACCAATCATCAATAAGGGTCGTTTGGAATGATACAAAGTGATCACTAGAATAGTGAGCACTATATATCAGGCCAACTTCTCACAATGACGAGCTGAGCTCGTCATGAGCATAGAAGTGGATAAAAGAGACCAAGCACTCAAACATAGCGCTATCCATAAAGACGTGTAAAACAATGTTAGACGGAATACCTCCACCTGCCGGTTGGGGCAAAGAAAAAGTGATTTAACAACGCTGCTCTTGAGCGTAACGCTGTGAGTGGAAAGAAAGGAATTGTGAATGACCAGAATTCTATCGAGTTAAAAGATAAAGTGTGCCAGCTGTCAGGAATTACTCACGTTAGAAGAGAGGTCCTAGGATTCATGCTTAAAAGAATGGACATTTGAACATAACTAATATTTTGTTTGTATATTATACGTATAGCACTTTTTTCACCAATCATCATGTCACTTTATATGCACTTTATTCACGTTATTATCGGATCTTGTATTGCCTCATTGACACTAATCAATGGGGAAGGATCACTTGTCCTGCATGAACCAGGGTATGCAAGAAATAAGCGAAGTGTCTCCAATAAAAAACCCTCATGCATGTGTTGGGAAGTCGTGGCCGCTGTATATCTTGATTCTCCGCTCTTCATACACGTGTGTGCATAATCATAGGGTTGATATTCGGTATGCAGCCTCCACCAGGAGGATCTTACCCATGGTTAAAAACAGTAGTGACCCAGTGATGTGGACAGTGTTCAGTTTAAAATACCGGTACAGCCAGATGCTTGACTTTATTAGGTCTGGATTCGGGTAGCACCTTTTGGGGAATGCTAAAGAAGTGCGTTCTTTGAAAATGTCACGAATTCAGAACGCGCTAGCAATTAGTGAAATAAAAAATGGCCGACATGTTTCAGCCCCATCTGCCGGTATTCAGACTTATGGGCTTTCTTCAGGACCAATCGTGATATGTGAGAGTGGTGCAAGTCTACAATATTATTGCAAACAAGTGTAAGAAAAAGGGAAATTATCAACCTGTTTCTTCTCTTTCAGGTCACAGTGTACCTGCAACAAATAATACAGACAGTGACAGAAAGACATACATGGGTTAAGGTGAGGGGAGACACATAAAGTAGTACTTGACTACTATTTCAAAATCGATTTTGTGGCAACTTAAAAAATGGCAATACTTTACAGGCCCGTTAGTAAATGGCAGTGTCAACTCTCTCTTTCTCCACAAACGTGTTGCATGCTAAAAGTGTCCAAACCATGATAATTGCGGTATTGGTAGACTAATTACTGATCATGCAAAGCCATCGTGTTACCAAATCCGTATTCACTACAATGCGCTCTTAAATTGTGTGCTTATGAGCTTACAACCTTAAAAACGCTGTCTTCAGCGTGCGTGATCATAGATCATACATTGCTACTAAGGGTGTGGGTCACGAGTCACACTATTAGGAATTCGGATCTACACATACCTGGAGTGCGTCAAAATCACACCTTATTCGGGTATTTCAACGGCATCGAGGGGGCTAGACCCAGGGAAGAGTTAAAGGCTTTAGTTCTCGGTTTTGAAATACTTGCGGTTTAGTCGTGCAGTCAAGATCTCCCCTGTCTACCTTATGCTCCATTCCTCGGGCTTCGCATTACGCTGAGGCTGCCGATTGTAACCAGGAAGTAGCTGAGAAGCGTTACCGGGTTTCCTTTTGCAACTCTGTTGCGATGGAAAGTGAAAAGAGACTATCGTGCTATGCGGTAATCTGCAGGCAGGATTGGTAGTATTAAAAGGCTTTAATAAGAAGAATCCTCATAGTGGAGTTCTGTATTCTGATATATGTGCATAATTTGTGAACACTAGAAAAATAATGATAAACAGACTCGGTCAAATTACGGGACTCTTTTTTCTGAACCCCGATTTCATCATGCATTGAAAGGTGTCTTCTGGGCAACATAATTCAAGTGGTGAGTTGATAAGCATTACCAAGTTGTTTAATTTGGTGTAATGCACTGAGCGTGTTTCAAAAAATGTTCAATAGCCTGCTTTGTAATAAGCGGTAGGGTCTCATATAGAGACACATCCATTATATGCTGTCAAACAGGTTGTTGGAAGATCTTCTATGTGATAGTGACCAGCGTTTTACACTGTCTCTCATCTGTTGATGGTGATAAGACCATAATAGTCATTTTTGAATGGGCTCTGAAGTCAGCTATAAGATAAACCAGGTGCCCGAGCAGTGCTGATTGATTGGGATAATACAGATGCCTGAGTTAATGGTCTAGAGCTCTGTTGTACATATGATTGTATTGGCACCGTTGAGACGGTGGAGGTTTTATTTTAACAGGCTCAGCCAAGGAATGTTATCGTTTAGGCCTCTGGAATCAGTGCCCAGACGATGGATCCAGCGTTGTTCCTTTTCAAAAAGGATTTTTTCCATATTTCTGTCCTTGAATGAATGAATCAGGGATTTCTATAGCGCATGGCTGCCCGGGAGCGTCCCAGCGCTGAGATTGCAAAAACATCTGAGGGTGAAAACAGAAGAGTAAGGGAAAGGGTTATTGCGGGAAAAGGTGGTCCTTGTTCTCTAAACTTTCCAAAACAACCCAGTTGAGTTCTTCCACTGTGTGGCCTTTCTCCAGATAATGATTGGCCATCTTCATGGTGCTTCTCTTGCATTTTATGTTGCTTCGGTGCTCTCCAATCCTTTGCTTTACTTTTCTGCATGTCATTCCGATGTATCTCATCTGGCAGGGGCAGGTTATTATGTACACCACATGACTAGTGTTGCAGTTTGTATGTTTCAATATCTTCCATTTGAAGTTTGGGAGACGTTGTAGCTCTTTTGTTGGCTGGGTCAGACAGCAAACCGAACATGAACCACATGGATAGTGGCCCGTGACTGGGGCGTTTCCCCATAGATTTGTTCTTTCTTGCTGTATCGGGGGTGGTGGTCTTGTGTGGACAAGAATGTCCTTTAGATTGCGGCTTCATTTGTTAGCGAACCTGGGCTTTGGCATGTCAGGATCCTCCAATTTTTATTGATGATCTTCTTGACTTTATCAGTCACTGGGCTGTAAGTTGTGACACAAGTCGTCAATCCTAGCGCGTTCTGAATTCTTAACATTTTCAAAGAATGCACTTCTTTAGCATTCCCCAAAAGAGGCTACCCGAATCCAGACCTAATAAAGTCAAGCATATGGCTGTACGGGTATTTTAAACTGAACGCTGTCCACATCACTGGGTCACTACTGTTTTTAACCATGGGTAAGATCCTCCTGGTGGAGGCTGCATACCGAATATCAACCCTATGATTATGCACACACGTGTATGAAGAGCGGAGAATCAAGATATACCGCGACCACGACTTCCCAACACGTGCATGAGGGTTTTTTATTGGAGACACTTCGCTTATTTCTTGCATACCCTGGTTCATGCAGGACAAGTGATCCTTCCCAATTGATTAGTTGCATTGAATATAGGAAACTGAAGGATCAGTATTTCCTCCTCTCTCCTTTGATTAGTAGTTGCCTCAGTGACAGCCAGATGAATTGACATGTAAATACCATAATCTTACAATACAACCGTCATTTTTGAAAAAAATAATTTTTCCTTCTGTGGTGTGTTCTATTTACCCTAATTTGGTTTGTGAAAATTGTAGTTGAACCATCTTCGACAAATCCTACATATACTTTTGCCAGCCATGTCTGAACTGGGGTGGCGGAGTGAGCTAAAGAACGGTGATGGATTAAACCCAGATCAGTTGACTGGGGGTGAGTGTTTGTATTGTCAACGCTCCGTCCATCATCCCCTTTGGTTTTTCTTTGTTCGCACTAAGTTGGCAGGGTATGCTCAGACGTGAGTCCCTTGCTCACTTTGCCACTGGATTCAAGCAAGCCCGGCTGAAGACGGCTGTAATGCCAGAAACCGGTCCTGGGAAGCTTGATTCCGGTCCAGGGAAGACATGGCTTGGCAGTTCGGGCTGGACTGTTCCCATGAGGCACAAGGTCAGACTGATTTGCATATAGCCATGTCTGAACTGGGGTGGCGGAGTGAGCTAAAGAACGGTGATGGATTAAACCCAGATCAGTTGACTGGGGGTGAGTGTTTGTATTGTCAACGCTCCGTCCATCATCCCCTTTGGTTTTTCATAGTGTATACTGCCCAGATTACTTACCGGTTGTAGGAGGGTGGCTTAGTATATGGTGCTAACTTATTCAAGTGGTGCACCTTTCACTAACCCAGGCAAAACCTATGGTGATTTTAGAGGTCTTTGATAACCATAGAAAGCTCTCAAAGTGGTAGCTGTGGAGAGCAGCCTTCAGGCTTATCTTGAAGGCGTGTTAGGCAGTTTATTTTACCAGTTTAATCTGTAGTATAGATTAGATGAAAAGAAGCCACACAGTGCTTAGCAAAAATAAGTATATTTATTACAACACACTATCACTATCACATTGCTATATCTCCTACCTGTGGATATCAACACAATACACGAAAATACTTCAAATCCAATCAGGCAAGTAGCACAAAGTACAGTGGTCATGAGGGGGAGATCAAACCATATATTAAGAGAGTGGAATGAGAACTGCAAAGGAGAATGGGACTTGGACCAGAAGACCCAGAGGAGCCGGGGACACAAGGAACCCCCCAAGGGAAGTACCCAGGAACTCCACTGAGGCTGTGTGCAGAGTGCGAACAGCCTTGTGCCCAATGGTAATGATAATAGTTTACCAAATCACACATTTGGACTTTTTACATTGAAAAAGGCCATTTTGCGGTCAGAAATGGCCTGATTCTGCAAATCGGCTGGTTTGCGAACGAAAAAAACCTTTGTACATCTGGATCTTAGGGTAGAAGGGTAGCGATAGCTGGTCCTTTATCAAAACTTTCCTTGAGGAACTGAAAAAGTCAGCAGTAGGTGCTGAAATTGGGAACAAAGATCTTGCTCTGCACGAAGCAGCAAATAAAGTTCAATGATGTTCATAAGATTTATTGGTGGTGTGGTGTGTGGCTTGTACAGCCAAGATGATGACAATCTTTTAGAACAGCGCCTTCTACACCACAAGTAACCAATGCCATACTGACTAATAGAATGGACTACAAAACTCCTTCCCCCGGACTCTCCACTTCGGAAGGAAGCCCTCAGATTGTAATTTCTATTAATTCAGGTCCTAAGAAGAGACCTGGAAGCCTGAAATCATAGCGGTTGCGAGACCCCCATGGGACAGAAGCACAAGTTACTTACCTTCGGTAACGATATATCTGTAAGAAACAGTAGATAGTATTAGATTCCTTACCATAGAATATCCCCAGGCGTCAGTCTGGATCCGGAAATTTTTGCGTAGCAGTACCCCTGCGCGTCGGTAGGCATTGTCTGCGGCTCCGCGTCCGTCGTCGGCACCGGGATGGCGTCGCAGGAGTACTTAGACGCCGCCCTCGCGTGCTGACGTCAGTTCTTATACACAGCTTTCCCGCGCCAGAAACGCAGAGCTATGATAAAAACCAACACTGGTGCTATGAAACTAGGGTCCTAGGGCCCTAAAAGGGATGAACCTTAACCCTAGATATCGGTTCGCAGAACGGGGAAGATGGGTGGGGCGGTAAGGAATCTGATACTAACTACTAACTACTCATTCTTACAGATATATCGTTACCGAAAGTAAGTAACTTGTGCATCTGAAAGAAACAGGTTAGTATTAGGTTCCTTACCTTAGAATAGATACCCCAGCAATACCAACACCGGTGGTGGGTTTGCGAACCAATTATCACACCAGAAAGTCCCGGAGAACGGAACGGCCAAAGAAGCCTTCCCTCCGGACTTGGCTGTGCAGGCAGTAGTGTCTAGCAAACGTGTGCAGCGAGGCCCACGTAGCTGCCTGACAGATGCCCTGCAAGGGGACTCCCCGACCCAGGGATGTAGTAGCCGCTGTGGCCCGAGTGGAATGGGCCCTCAGCTAAGCATGGGCGGAAAATCCGTTTCGCTCGCAAGTTTTGCGGATTTTCGGTAAATTCGCAATCCGCGAGATTCGCGAATCTCCCGCAAAATCCGCAAATCCGCGAGCAGCGGATTTTGCTCGCACTGTCCGCGTGAGTTCGCGGCTTCCCAGTACAACTTCGCGCCCCGCGAATAAGTGCAAAATTGCAGAAATACGATCTTAGCAAAACTGAAACTACTTACCAGGTTCAAAAGTTCAGGCTCACCATTTCCTGTAGTGCTTCCTGAGGGGCCCCTCCAGAGTTCAGTTGCCAGTTGCAACTATTATGTGACCCTGCTCTGAACCTCAGAATAGTTACACATATGCCACAAAGGTCCTGAATTACAGCTAAGGGAGACAAGCAGGAGCCAGGCTGGAAGTTCAAATCCATTAATCAGCCCCTAATTCATTATTGTCAGTTGGGGCAGGGCAGGTGTTGTAACTAATTTTGCAACAATGAAAGCACTTAGCAAGTGCAAAAGATCACTAATCAGGAAGCACTAAGGAAGCAGGTGCCAGCTAAAAAAATATTCTGTGACACATTAATCAGCCCCAAATTAATTCAGGTCACTTGAGGCAGGGAAGGTGTGCTTGCGTTGCCACAATAATGTACACTGACTGGACAACCAGAGGGTGCTGTGATGAAACAGAGGGTGGCATGGGTGGGCCAGAGGGTGGCATGAGTAGAGTGTCCCAAACAGGCTGGACACGTAGAAACAACAAGTTCGCGAAACTTGCGACCCGACAGGTAAGTTCGCAATTTGCGACATTGTACAAAACCCTCGCGAACTGGCAGAAAACCGCGCAAACACAAAAAAAAATCCGCAAATTCGCGAGAATTCGCGGATTTTGCGGATTGCGAGTTCGCAAATCCGCAAAATTCGCGAACGCGAGATTCACAAAATTCGCCCATGCTTACCCTCAGCCCAACAGGAGGCTCTTTTTCAGCCAGAGAATAGCATGCATTGATGCACAAGACGAACCACCGAGAAATGGTCCGCTTGTGCACCGCCCGTCCTTTCTTAGCGCCCACATAACCAACAAAGAGTTGGTCATCCACCCCGAACTGGCGTGTGCGATCCAGATAGAACGAGAGCGCACGTGTTGGGCACAGACGGTGGAGCCTCTCTTCCTCTTTCGAGGGATGCGGAAATAAAGTGGGCAAGGTGATGGACTGCCCGATGTGGAAGTCTGTGACTACCTTGGGCAGGAAAGAGGGTCGCGTCCGCAACACAACTTTGTCCGAATGGACAGAAAGGAAAGGGGGTTGTGAAGAAAGAGCCTGGAGCTCACTCACTCTCCTGGCAGAGGTGATGGCAACCAGGAATGCAGTCTTAAGAGTGAGAAGATGAAGAGGACAGTTATGAAGTGGATCAAAGGTTCAATTCCCACTGGGGCATCACAAAAGGAACAGGTGGAAACATATGAGTGATGCCCTTCAAGAACCTATTTACAACCGGGGACTTGAACAAAGAGGGCTGATCAGGTAGCCTTAGAAAGGCGGAAATGGCAGAAAGGTAGCCCTTGATAGTGCCCAGAGCAGAGCGCTGCTGGGCAAGAAAAAGAAGCAAGAGGAGAACCTAAGAAAGAGGGGCAGAAAGTAGGTCCACAGCCTTTGCTGTACACCATGCCACAAATTTGTTCCACCTGCAGGGGTATACCGATTTTGTGGAGGGACGCCTGGCTGCCAGAATGACATTACAGACTTCAGGAGGCAAGTCAAATGGCCTCAACTGTCGCCGCTCAATCTCCACACATGGAGGGGGAGGCTGGACAGATTCAAGTAGAGGACCATCCCCTGCTACTGCGACAGAAGGTCCTCCTGAAGAGGCAGACGAATCGGGGGATCGATTGACATGCTGAGTAGCTTGGGATACCAGTATCTTCGTGCCCAGTCCGGAGCCACAAGTATGACTTGGGCATGGTCGCGTCTGATCTTCTTCAGCAGTCTGGGCAGAAGTGGAATAGGCGGACAGGCATACAACAGACCGCAACTCCACTCGTGACGAAAAGCGTCTCCGAGCGAGTGCCGCCTTTGAAATTCCAACGTGCAGAACTGATGACATTTCGCATTCTCTTTTGTGGCGAATAGATCTAACCAAAGCTCTCCCCATAGCTGAAAGAGACCTTGCGCCACGTTCGAGTTCAGACGCCATTCGTGATCTGTCATACACCGGCGGCTGAGTTCGTCCGCCCTGGCGTTCAGGGAACCTGCCAGGTGTTGAACCACCAGGGTCACGCCCTAGCGTTCCAGCCACTGCCAGAGGCGCAGAGCCTCCTGGCACAGGGTCCATGACCCCACCTGCCCTGTTTGTTGGAGTACCACATGGCGGTGGTGTTGTCCATGAACACCTGCACTACACACCCCCGGACAGAGGGGAGGAATGCTTTCAGCGCAAGCTGGATCGCCCGCAGCTCCAGAAGGTTGATGTGGAGCCGGGACTCCGCCAGAGACCAGAGGCCTCTGATCTCCGCCTCTCCCATGTGGCCCCCCCCAGCCCAGGAGGAATACATCCATCACAACTATGTGCTCCGGTTGGGGTAGGGAAAGGGATCTGCCGCTGACCTAATCGCGGTCCGTGAGCCACCACTGCAACTGTCTTGCAGTGCCCTCCGAGATCAAGACATGGTCGGACAAATTGCCCTGATGCTGGGTCCACTGAAACTTCAGGTCCCACTGCAGAGCCTGCATCCGCCACCTGGCGAGATGCACCAGAAGGATGCAGGAGGCCATCAGCCCCAGAAGCCGCAGCGTCAACCTGACCGAGACTTGGGATAAAGGCTGAAAGATTGGAATCAGAGCCTGAATATCCCAAACCCGCTGTTCGGGAGGATAAACCCGAAACTGCGCCGAGTCTAGAACCGCTCCGATGAAGAGGAGATTCTGAGAGCGACACAGGTGTGACTTCGGCACATTGATAGAGAACCCCAGCAGGTGCAGGAGGTCGGTCGTAGTCTGGAGGTGGTTGACGACTATGTCGGGCGAGCCCGCCTTCAACAACCAGTCGTCGAGATAGGGAAGACTGACAACCCTAATCTGCGCAGATGAGCTGCGACCACCGCTATCACTTTCGTGATCACCTGAGGGGCGCTGGTAAGGCCGAAGGGGAGCACGGTAAACTGAAAGTGCTCGTGGTCTATCGTGAACCGCAGGTAACGCCGTTGGGCCGGCAGGACGGGGATGTGAAAATATGCGTCCTGCAAGTCCAACACTACCATCCAGTCTTCTGGGTCTAGGGCAGCTAAGACCTGACCCAAAATCAGCATCTTGAACTTCAAGTGATCCCCCGACACGCGGTGGTACTGCGGTGGCATGGCTGGAGGGGTCGCCTGGAAGGGGGCGCACCTAGTTTTGCGTCCAGCTAAAAACCTTCTGCCCTGTAGGGCCTACCGATCTGGAGGAAGCTGATAAGGTTTATAGGAGTTGGATTAGTAGCACACTAGATTGTTGCTTTCCTAAGAAATTGACTTGTGTTAAGCGAACACAATCCCATGCTTGGTATACCGAGTCCTTAAGGCAGGAAAAAAAAGATTGCAAATCCTTGGAATGCTCTTGGAGACGCTCCTATGACCCCAAAGCAAAACAAATCTATAGGCTGGCGATCAAAGCCTACCATAAACTTGTTCAAAAGGTTAAAGCTGTATTTTATACCAATTTAATCGCTTCGAGCTCTAGCCCCTCTAAAACCATTTTTTCTCTCATTAATGATATGAGGAAACCCATAGCAGCTACCAATAATATTGTTTCCTCCAACCAGCATTGTGAAGCTCTAGCCCAGTACTTTATCAATAAAATTGACTGTATTTATACTACCCTCGATGTTCGTAAGGTGGTATCTAAACCACGGCCATCTATCAATATCTCAGACTCCTCCCTCCAATTACAAGCTATACCCCCCTGTCCAGTAAAGACATGGAAACTCTCTCTAATAAGGTGAAATACGGCTCTCCTGCCGACCCTGTTAAACCTGATATTTTCAGGAAGTTCCAAGACTGCCTCCTAACAGAGGGGAGGGCACTGATTAATAGATCACTTCAGTCAGCGGTGCTTCCTAAATCCTGGAAACACGCTAAGGTTGTTCCAATTCTGAAAAAGCCCACACTGGATGCATCGGCTCCTGAGAATTTCCAGCCCATTTCATTGCTCCCTTACCTGGCGAAGGTCATGGAATCCCATGTTAACACCATCCTTACCAAGTATCTGGAGGAAAATGAGATTCTGGACAAGTCACAAAACGGGTTCCGGCCTAATCATAGCACAAAATATGCTTTGTTGGCAGTCACAGAGCAGCTGAGGGCGGCACTGGATGAGGGCTGCACCACAGCGCTGGTGCTGCTTGATCTGAGCGTGGCCTTCGACACGGTCTCCCATGAGATCCTGCTCCATCGACTTGGGGAGATTGGGGTCACTGGAACGGCATGGGTGTGGTTTGCATCTTTTTTATCTGAGCGTTCTTTCCAGATCCATGCCCCCCCCTTACCAGTCCAATACCCATCCCCTCAATTGCGGTGTCCCTCAAGGCTCTGCGCTGAGCCCTACACTCTTTAACGTGAACGTCCGCCCTTTGGCCCTCCTGGCCAAGGCCCAGGAGATTAATATGCTATCCTATGCGGACGACACGCAGCTGCTATTCACCTTCTCCAAAAACCCCGGCCAAGACCAACTGAAGTTCCAGGAGGATATCATGGCAATATCAGAATGGCTGGTGGAAAACTACCTCCAACTTAATTCTTCTAAAGCGGAGGTGCTCCTGTTTGGGAGAGACTCGCATGAATGGGATTACCAATGGTGGCCCGCTGCGCTGGGTCCTCCTCCCCAGCCAAAAAATTCAGTAATAAACTTAGGGGTCCTGATGGATAACTCCCTCTCCTTTAAAATGCATGCCAAAAAAAGTGGCAGGCATTTACTTTGGCCATTTACGTGGGCTGAAACCCATTTTAGGATTCTTTGCTGCACCCATCCTCAGGTGATCATTCAATCAGTAGTCCTGTCTCGTATGGACTACTGCAACGGACTTTTATTGGGTACAAATAAAATGGTCACGAAGACATTGCAACGGGCCAAGAATGCCGTCGCCCGCAGTATCTTTGCCCTCCCTAGACACTGTCACACTTCCCATCTCCTGCATCGCCTACACTGATTCCCGATCAAACGGAGAATTCATTTTAAAACTCTGTATCATTTATAAGATTCTGTACAATCAGGGCCCCCAGATTCTGCAGGGTCTATGCTCATTGTATGCACCAACACGGGCTCTGTGCTCTGCAGATTTGCACCTGGCCTGCACTCCCACAGTGCGCAGGAGCAGAGCGGGTGGGCGCTCTTTTAGGTCCCTGGCTCCTGCCCTCTGGAATTCTATCCCAATCTCGGCCCGCCACACTCAAAATCACTTGGCTTTCAGAAAACAGATTAAAACCTGGCTATTCTCTTCCATCTAGCCGGGGACGCCTGTGCTGGGCACCTTTGCCCCGTGGCGCCTACACTTTGGACATTTCTGGGCTGTCCTTCTCTTAGCCTTCTGACGTGTATTTAACAAGGACCCCCTGAAAGTGTGGATACGATGGTTCATAGGTCAGGGAAAACAAAGATTTCGACAAAAAACAACCTAGGCAACTAATGTTTTAAGACATACAACAATATAATATATAAGGACAATTGGCTACAGCTTATTGCAAAAATACTTATTTTATTATTAGTGTTAAACATTTAGAAAAATCAATGGCACAAATGCAATTAAAAACGACAAATGGGCAAAATTAGAATCATATATCATACAATGTCAATAGAGATCATACATTCAAAACATTTTATATGAACAAAGGTTAAAAAGATTAAAAATCTAAGTGGCAGAATGGTTCTCTACGCGCGTTTCGGCGAACCAGCGCCTTCTTCTGGAGTAGCCACATAAACTGAGCAATAGTGACAATACAGCTAAAGTTGATAATGTTTCAATTTGTTGCCTGAATATTCCCTTTGTTGATTGAATGTTACAGGCGCTGATTAGATGAAACCTATCGGTATAATTCCCGCCAACCGGAGACTTGTAGCAAGCTGGTTATATAGACTCGGTCAATTGAATCTTCTTTTTTATATTCGAAAATCCATATATCAGATTACCTTAGGTCAGTATATTATTACTGCAAGATTAAGGACGGTTCTCCAAGGATCATGGGTAGTGAATATGAGGCGAATGTTTTAAAAGATCTCCCTGCCCGAAAATATTCGGCAGAGCTCCGTATGTCGATTGTTTTAAAAGATCTCCCTGCCAGAAGATATTCGGCAGAGCTCCATATGTCCGGCGGCGGGACGTCAGGGAAACAACTCGAACGTAGGCTTGATTCAGCCTACGTTCGAGTCGTTTCCCTGAAATTTACGATGATCATTATAATGGACAAACTTTGCACAATGTGAGCTAAATGTCCGTACATTGAGTACGGCCAATTCCATATAATTCCCGCCTCAATTGAATTCTTTCTTCCATACAGTCTGATTTTGGTACTGACGAGCCACACTGGGCTTGAAAATTTATCTAAGAAGACCTACTTTCTCTCCAAACCCGGAGTAAGGGTTTTCTTCAATTAACTTTATTGAACACTCAGCAACGCATACACAGGGTAAGCTATACTCAGCGATGCGTTACACGGTACCCTGCGATTACAACCACGTGCTCGCCTTTATTTCTCTCCCGTTTTGCCTTTGATACACAGATTCATCTACCAGTATCATTCACTTTTCGCATCGACCCACAGATGTTTGGGTCTCCCCACCAGGTATGCCTCAAATGGGGACAATAGACACTTTTAGGTCTGCATGGAGTGTTTCACTTTTAATCAAGACCCACTTAGATAACTGGATGACAGTGCACTCACTGTTTTATTGACCAATTGAACAAAGACACTTTTTCACCCTGATCCTTTTTAAGTGTTTGATCGTTGTGAGCATGAGAAAACCGTTTCACGCGACTTATTCTCGAGAAACCACTTCTTTTAATTTTTACCTCACAAACACTATGCGTCACTTTCACTATATTTGGAATGTGGATGGGCATGGTTTTATGTACACAAAAACGGACACTAGTCACGTAAACAGCCCGTGAATCAAAATTCACTATCACAACCATGCACTTCTCTGTCACTGAACAGTGTACAAGATGTGTTACATGTGAAATGTACTATACACATGTTGTTTTTATCTTATCAGCCCTGAAGAGTCGTGTTGACTCCACTTTTAAACACGACGAAACACGTGTCGGCTGAATGTGGATCCAATAAACATCTTTTTGAAAAGGAATAGAAACACAAAGATCTGCTTTTGTTCGCTACCTACTTGTTATTACTGTTTATAATTTAATTGCTTGTTTTACACTGTTATGTGGTTGCGAGAGCATTGCTTCTTATAATTTGTGAAAGTCTTTTAGATTTTCGTTTGAATGGTTTAGGGCTTTCCCGTTCGCTCTTCACGCACCACGCCTAAGATACCTTTTCCCTACAGAACATAACGTAGACTCGAGGCAGAGCGCCCCACATATCTGAAGCTCTAAAAATCCCTTTCAGCTGTTTCAGAGTTGCAGAGCCTCTCTGCAAAGGCGATACAACCCTACTCCTTACTGTTTGTTGATGTACCATATCGCGGTAGTCTTGTCCGTCAGGACCTGAACCGACTGACCATGAAGGGAAGGAAGGAAATCCTTGAGTGACAAACATATTGCCCGCAATTCCAGAAGATTGATGTGAAACAATCTTTCCTCTGGAGACCAAAGGCCATTGACCTCCACATCCCCCTGACAAGCTCCCCATCCTAGAGTGGAGGCATTCGTGGCCACCGGAGAAGGAGGTTGAAACGGCCTCCCATGAGACAGGTTGTCCGAAACACTCCATCATAACAGCTCCACTGCAGTGTCTCTGGAGATTCTGACCACCTCCTTGAGATCTCCGTTGTGTTGAAACCACTGCCTGAGGAGGCACTACGGGCAGGCCCTCATGTATCAGTATGCATGGTTGACCAACAGTATGTAGGAAGCGAACAGACAGAGGAGGCACAAATCCTCAGGACTGGAACAGCCACTCCATTCTGAAAAAGTGGAATCATAGCCTGGATGACTTAAATACTCTCCAGAGGCAGGAAGGCATGACTCACAGTAGTGTCCAGTACTGCCCCTATGAACTGGTTGCTCTGAGAGGGCACCAGGCGAGATTTGGGAAGTTGAACAACAGACGCTTTGTTACCTGCAAATGATGCAGCACCATTTCGGGCGACTTTGCTTTGAGCAGCCAGTCATCCAGATAGTTGAAAACAGGATCCCCAACCTTCTGAGATGTGCTGATACCACCACCATTACCTTTGTGAAGACCCGTGGTGCAGATGCAAGACCGAACAGAAGGAGAGCAAACTGGTAGTGTTAAGATCCCACTGTAAAACGGAGATACTTCTGATGCGACTTCAGGATGAGTTTGTGAAAATACACATCCTGCAAATCGATCGACACCATCCAGTCTTCCTGCTTCAGCGCCAGAAGAACCTGAGCCAGGGTCAACATCTTGAACTTCTCATGCCGGAGGTAAAAATTCAAGACCCTGGGGTCTAGGATCGGCCTCAATCAAACGTCCTTTTTGGGAATCAGAAAGTACGGGGAATAGCATCCCTGACCCCTTTCCTCCTCCGGAACTGTGAGAAGATGGCCTGGCATATGCTGTCCACTAGTAATAGTGGGCATCTTGCACAAGTCCAAAAAACCCTTATTTATGATGGGTTTAAGACAACCTTTATTGAAATCTATCCTTGTGGTAGCTATGGAGAGCAGCCTTCAGGCTAAGTCTTAAAGGAGTGTAAGGCAGCTTGGTTTACCACATTGCAATCTCTTGAATGGCTAAATGTAATGAGAACCACACCAAGTACATATAAAATATATGAATGGATTACTAAACACTCTCTAGTAATCTCTTTATGAGATTACAAAGCAAGGTACACACTACAAACAAAATAGAACTTCAGTAAATAGCACAATATACTCTGGGTCCCAGGGGGGGACCAAACCATACATTAAGAAAGTGGTATAAGAACCACAACTTGTCTACACACAAGGCCTATAGCCTGTAGAATCACTGGGACCACAAGGAACCACCCAAGATATTGAGACCGGGGACCTACGGGGGACACGTGGAGTGTGAGAACACAGCCGTGAGTGCCGTTAGCTTCTATGGGGAAAGTCGCGGTTGGAATTTTACAGTTTAAGGACAATTAGGAGAGAGCTTTGAGCAAACCCCTTTAGACTTAAGAGGTTCTAGGGCCAACACCCACGGGAGCACCATAGTACTCGAGTTACCTCATCAAGGGAAGCCGGGAGCATAGGTGTCAAATGGTGTTGGTTATCGTCGTCGTTTTCAATGTTGACCTGCTTCAAAGTGCTGCTGCCGTGAAGAAGAAAAAAGTCGGGTGTGATCCAAGTCTGGATCGAAGATGTGAGGAAAACTGAAAGCAGAGGGGACAGAGTCTGGGTAACTTGCCAGTGACCAGGGGCACAATAGACGAATGCCCACCGATGTCAGGTGCTACAGGTGCGAAGAGGTGAAGCTTGACTCTGCAGCCACGAGGACCAGGAGGCGTTGACGATGACCAGGAGCTGGTTTCGAGCTGTCCCATGAAGGATTTCGAGTGCTGCGGCTTCAGTGCTAAGATTAAACACAACAAGCCTTGGTAACAGCAACCCACGCAGGAAGAGAAAAGATGCTTTGGTGTGAACCAGCAAGGTCCAGGGGACTCCCCAAGCGATGGAGAGTCAGGGCACATCTGGAGCAACCAGGGAAGCCCTCAGAAAGTTAAACTTGCCTTCTCAGGGACCTACCAGTCAACGGACTAGGGACCGCTAAGGTACCTCGCTAGAAAACACAAAGGGACCGCTCACGGAACACGTGTGGAGTGTAGGCCAGCAATCTTCGGTGGTCTGGGCTAGAAGTAACCCAATGCACAGGCCTCGAGGATCGTCGAGAAGCAGATGCACTTGCAAAAGTGCACTGTTTCCAGGGGTTCCAGTTCCACAGTACCCACGAGGGCTGCGGATCTCAGCTTTGCTGGGGACTCGGTCGACCTCTGGGAAGCCTGGAAATCGACCTCCTGTGTTGCAAATACTTCTGAGTCCGGCGGGAGCTTTGGAGATGCAAACCGGTCAGATGCATCTTTGGTGCCTGCTACGCAGGGGAGTAACTCCTTTACTCCAAGGGAGATTCTTCAGTCATCCAGCGTTGTGCAGATCGTTGAAGATCCAGGATTCATTATCAGAGTTTTGGCCAGGTGTAATCTAAAGTCCTGTTGCCAGGGGTTCCTATCATATACCCAAGGAAGGGGTGGGACAAACTTTGGGGACCCACCTATAGGAGAGTTTGGACAGAAGGGTGGCTACACCCATTTCCTTTGTCCAGTTTCGCGCCAGAGCAGGGGCTGGTAGCCCCTGCAACCAGTTTGAACTGGGCTATGCAGAGGGGCATCAACTGTGCCTCCAGTGCTGACTTCAATGCACTCTTGGAGTGCACCCACCCCGCCCTAATACAGTAAAGCCTGCCAGGGTTCTTTTAAACTGGTACTGGTGTATCAGTGTGTATATGTCTCTCCCTCCAGAAGTGTGGAATCACACCCCCGCCGCCAGGACATGTTTCCTTGCAGCCATTCCAAAGTTAGCATTTACCACGAGGTTATAATGCACTTAAGAGTATATGGTCTGGCTGCATCACAGAACAGCCCCAGAGAATAGATTCCGAAGCTGAAGAGGGGCCCTGCTCATGCATGGGCACCCACTCACACAAAACCCAGCACCCTGCCTTCAGGATTGATAAGGCCTGCCAAAGGGGAGACTGATAGGTTTCTATGTGTAGTGATATAAGGTAGATATAGGGAACCTATTTCTAAGTAAGGGGTGCATACACCACCTTACACAGGCTGCAATAGCAGACCTGTGGTATTTTGGAAGGCTGCCCAGGGGTGGCATAATACATGCTGCAGCTTCTTGTAGGCCTCTGGGGTACCTATGCCCTGGGTACATAGGATACCATATACTAGAGACTTATAAGTGTACCCCAGTAACCAAACTGGAGTGTACCTACTGTACTTTGAATCATTTTAGAGCTGAAGTAGCTAGGCTGGGGTCGTGGATAGCAGGGCCCCAGCCAGACTAAAGTCGAAAAACACTGAAACACCAGCAAAAAGTGGGGGTAACTATAAGAAGCAGATCCTACTCTCCTACAGGAAGCACCTCTGTAAGACGTTGGCCTGGTATATGATGTTCACTATTCTAGTGAGCACCTTGCACCAGTCCAAACAACCCTTATGGTGATGGTTGTAAAGTGAACCTTATAGACCAGCTATCCTAGAGGTAGCGTGGACAGAACAGTCTTAGGCTAAAAGGCTCTTGAGGGCGTGTAAAGGCAGCTGTTTTACCATATGTATTCCCTTGAATATCAAATGAAAGGACACCACACAGGATATATATAAAATATATATGTATTTATTTACTAACACACTCCTCTGAACTCTTTATGAGATCAGAGGCAAAAGCACATAACAAGTTATACTCAGAAATACTTTAAATAGCACAATTTACAGTTAGGCCCTAGGGGCGCGTAAAACCATATACTAAGTAAGTGGTATAAGAACCACGACTTGGGAAAGGAGAAGGCATAGGGCCTAGGGAATCGCTGGGGCTACACTATCTGACCCTTAGGTTAGGAGTAGGAGGCCCACAGGCAGCGCGTGCAGAGTCAGTACTCTCACGCGAGAGTCAATAGAAAGTCAATAGGAACGTAAAAGGTAAGTAAATGAAGATTTAGGACACTTCCGGTCTAGCTAGAAGGAAACAACTAAAAACCTAGACACTTGGATATTCAATACCCTTTAGAGCACCGAAGTACTCGTGTTACCTCACCCACAGGAAGCGGGTGCATAGGTGTGAAGATGTGTCGGGTTTCGCCGTTAAAGTCTATGGAGCCTGTTAAGAAAGATGCTGAAGGCGACCAGAAGGAAGATGTCCGGGAGGATCCAAGGGTGGATCGGAGAAGAAGAAGACCTGAAAGCAGAGGGGACAGAGTCTAGGTCACTAGCCAGTGACCTGGTGGAACCAGGAAGGAACCAGACATCGTCAAGGAGCAATCAGGTGCTGTTGCGAAGCTTGTTGTTGCAGCCATGCGGACCAGGAGGCGTCAAGGACGACCAGGTGGTGGAGAGGAGCTGTCCCACGAAGGTTCTCGCTGATGGAGGAGTTGGCTTCAAGATCGGAGCCAACAAGCCTAAGCAAAGGCAACCCACGCAGGAAACACAAAAGGCTTCTGGTGCAGACCAGGAGGGTCTGAGGTACTTCACCTTTTCAGGGAAGCGAGGGCCATTCTGGAGCAACCAGACCACGGAAAACAAGCAGAAGGGCCCCACGCAGATCTCGTGGAGTGTGGAGGGTTGGTCTTCGGTGCAGGTGGAGCTCAGTGTCGGGGTGTCTCAGTCCCCAGTGCACAGCTTCGAGGAGGCCTCAGGAGCTGCGCTGTTAGCAAGTCAAAGTCTTTCCAAGTTGTCTGCTTCCACGGGTTCCGACGCCTTCCAGTGGGCTCAGCTGTGCTGGAGTCGTGCAGTGGGGTCAGAGAGGTCCGGGAGTCGAGGTCTTGTCAGGCTCTGTGCCTGGGTTCCGGCGGGAACAGGGACAAAGCAAGCCGTTGAGGTGCTGGATGGTGCCTGGTTGCCCAGGGTGGTCACTCCTTGGGCACAAGGGAGATTCTTTGGTCTTCAGCTCAGGTGAATGTCGAAGGGTCCAGAGTTTCGTGTTCAGTTCGATTCCAGGATTAATCTAAAGTCTCCTGGGTCAGCTCCTACCTTTATACAACTAAAGGGGGCTGGTTTGCTCACTAGGTCCCTCCTATGGGTGGGACCAGAAAGGGGGTGGTTACACCCCCTTTCCTTTGTCCAGTTTTGCACCAGAGCTGGGGCTGGAGTGCCCCATCAACCGGTTTGAACTGGGGTATGCATGAAGCACCTAGTGTGCCTAAGGCAGTGTCTCAATCTATTCAGCCCTCCCTGTCCCAATACACATTCTCCTGTCTTGGGTGGTGCTCGCACCCCCCCAAGCAGGAAACCTATTGTCCAAACCTCCGTGACTGGAAGGACTCCCAGCAGCAGGAGGTCAGACTTGTGTCTGTGGCAGCAGGATCCATTTTGTGATGCTGGGGCTCTGGTTAACTTTAACCGGGATAGTCAGAACTAACATGTCTTCTCCCTCTAGAAGGGTGGAATGCTACCCCCGGCGCCAGGATTGGCGAGGGGGTAGTATTCTAAAGCGTATGACACCTTACACAACATGTTTGGATAAAGCCAAACCAAAGTTAGCATTTAACCGCGAGGTTCATAATGCACTTCAGAGTATATGGTATGGCAATATCATAGAACAGCTATAAGGACATGGTTCCGAAAGCTGCAGACAGGCTCAGCTCATGCTAGAGCACCATCTCACACATAACCAAGCACTCTGCCTTCAGAATTGTTAAGGCCTGCCATAGGAGTGACTTATAGGTTACTATGTGTCTATATATAAGGTAGGTATAAGAATACTATACCTAAGCAAGGGGTGATTACACGACCTTGCCCCAGCTGAGTGATCAGCCAGTTGTGTCAATTTAGGTGGCCAGCCAGTGGTGGCATAATATATGCTGGTAGGCCTTGGGTGCACCTATGCCCTGGGTACCTATGGTACACTATACAGGGACTCACAAGGGTGACCCAATACCCAATTTGGTATGTACCTACAGTACATGGAGTCCATTTTATAGAGAGAGCAGATAGCCTGGGGCCCTGAATAGCAGGATCCCAGGCCAACTAAGTCGAAAACCAGCTAAACACTAGGCAAAAAGTTGGGGGCAACCATAGTTAGGTATCCACCTTCCTACAACCTCAATTTCACCTTTCTGCAGCAAGGATAGAACCTCCTGTTGTAGAAGCAACAGGTGCTCCTCTGAACACCAACCCTGATGAGCGGGGAAAGGAGTGAAAACTCCCAGAAGGGAAAGGGCATATAAATATTCTACCAGATCCAAAAGTCGGAGATCTGAAGTAACAGATATCCAATTTCGTAGGAAATGGGACACCCGTCCACCCATAGGACCAACATGCTCTAGGATGGAAGATCTAGAGCTGCTTCACTGCAGTACCAGTTGAAGGGACGGGAGAGGAGGAGGAGACTTGCTGCCGAGGTGAGCCTGGCAGACAACCTCTACCTTTTCCTCTTTGCGACCTATACAGAGGGTTTGCCTTCTGCTGCTGCTGTTGTAACTGCTGCTGTTGTTTGGCTATCAAACCTGAAAAATCTGTGGTACCTAGAACCTCTGGGCTGGGAATGAAGACCCAATGATCTTGCTGTGATTCCACTATTTTTAAAGCGCTGTAGTGCTGACTTGACTTTTGTACTAAAAAGACGAGAACCATCAAAGGGCTAGTCCAATATGGTGGCCTATACATCAGATGAAAACCCAGACCCCCTTAGCCAGGCGTGCCTCATGGTAACCACTGAGGAACTCATAACTCTGGTGACAGAGTCCACAGTAAAAATTCCTGACTGAATGACCTGACGGGCCGCAACCTCAGTGTCAGATAGAAATTCTGCGGCATGGCCCTGAACATCTTCCAGAAGCTTGGAGAACACCTCCTTTGCCGAATCCATCAGAGCGTGGATATTGCGAGCCAGCAGGCATGTCGCATTTGTCGATTTCAGAGCCATACTGGCTGAAGAAAATATCTTCTTAGCCAAATGCTCCATCCACTTGGATTCTCTTTCTCCAGGCATGGATGGAAAATACTCTGCAGACTGTTTAGTAGAGCATGATGCCTGGATGTAAGAAACTGGCTCTATATATACTGCACCAAAGTGAGGTACAGTGTGTATAGAGTCCAACGGTCTCCAGAGGTAGGTAGAGGTTAAAGTTAGATAGAAATTTACTCTCTAAAGTGGTAGCTTGGTCGAGCAGTAAGGCAGTATCAGAGGACAATGTTTAGCATTTGATGTACCCACTCAGTCAGCAAATGAAGTCACACACTCAAGAACTGAACTTTAGGCCAATTGTTGTTGTATAAAAAATATACTGTTTTTTTTAGAACCAAGCAAGCCTGGTACAGGTAAGCATTCAATACTTTTCAGTAATAAGGTACTGGATATAGAACAGTTTAAAAAGGCAACATACATTTTACTTTGTTTGATTTACAGGGGAGCAGTAGTAGGCAGCAATGAGCAAATACAGTACATTGGAATGAATGGGCTTTTTCAGTAAATTGCAGGTAAGTACTTTTTACAATACTTTTTCTAACTGGATGCCTAGATTCAGTACTGGGACATTTCCTGAAAGCAGTTTAGAAAATGTGTTTAGGTTATTGTTACGATTTGTAAGGAATATATCGAGCTTTCAAAACTCCACACTTAGTCGTTTTTCTGAACAAAAATTGTCAATGTTATCCTATGGGAGGAAACAGGTTAACGGTTCACAGGTAAGTAAACCACTTTGGGAGTAAAGGTTCTGGGGTTAGACTCAAGGGTCCCCCAGGGTCAGTGATGCACTGTAGTTGCACCTTCAGCAGCCCTAGGGCGGCCGGTTGCAGAGTGTTGAGGCCCAATGTTATCCTATGGAGGATAGTGGGGCTCCGGTTGGTAGAGGCTGGCGAGCAGGCCATGGGGTTGTGGGAGCAAAAGCTCCTACGGTTTAGCTCAGGGCACTTTGGAGATGATAGTAGCACCACAGGTGCACCCTCAGCGGCACTAGGGCAGCCGGGTGCAGGGTGCTGGTTTGAGGTCGGGTGCCCTGTTATTTACAATGGAGAACCTCCGGGACAAAGAAACACTGCAGGCTCGAGGACTAGGATCTTCCAGGTGCGGCCACCAATTCTATGGGTAAGTTGGGATATTGAGGGTTGGTTAGGCACCGTTAGTTGGGGCACAAAAGGCCGTGGGGCACCAGGTGCAGGGATACCTTTGGACATCCGATTTTCTTACCCGCTCTGGTCGCGGTAGGGGGAGTCCTTCGGATTATGGCTGCAGGTGCCATTGAGAGGCTTGAGGCAGGTCAGGAGTCGCTGGATCTTGGGTCAGGATTACCAGGGGGACCTCCTCGTGGTGTTTTTCCACTCTAACTCGGGCCGGGTTCGGCGGGTGCAGAGTGGGCTGGATTTGCGGTCTCTGGCTGGCACCAGAAGCTGCAGTTTAAACACATCCGGTGTTTGCAGGAGTTAGAGTCCTTGAAGTGGAGGCAGGCAGGTCCTCTGAGGTTTGTGAGGTTGCTGGATGCAGGACACGCCGGGATTTCGCAGGAGGCAGGTTCGTGGGGAGACAGGCCTATAGGGCCGGGGGGAAGTCAGTGGGCGTCGTCCTCTTGTTAGCCCTGCACGGCTCTTCGGTCCTTCTTATCTTCTTTTCTTGTGGTTTCTAATCTGAGGAAGGAAGGTTCAGGGTGCCCCTAAATACTAAATTTAGTTGCGTTACAGGTAGGTAAAGGCTAGGGACCAATGGGTCCCATCCCTGGGGTGGGTACACCCCCTATTCTGCCACTCTCCAGTGGGAGGGGGGCAGGAGCCTGTCCCTGGTTGGCTGGGTCCCCCTTCTCAAGATGGTAGGGACTCGAGGTTGTGCTTCACCTCACCCCCCCCCCCCCCACCTTAGGGGTGGAGTTGGCAGAGGTGGGCACACCTCTCTTCCTCACTTGTTTTTCCCGCTGGTTCTCCGTCACAAAGGTGGCATGCCTTTGAAGCTTCTCCTACGTGACCCCTGCCCATCCTGGGGGAGGAGGCTTGGTACCTCGTCCCAGGATATGCATTGTTTCAGGCCCCCGAGAGCAGCAGCTATCGACCCAGGGGTCCAGAAACATGTCTGGTGGTGGCAGCCTAAGCAGCCACTCAGTTAGGTCCCTAGAAGTTGGTCGAGTTTCAGGAGGCATCTCTAAGATGCCCTCTGTGGAGCATTTTACATTAAATCCCACACTGGAATCAGTGTGGGTTTAATGTGCTGAGAACTTTAATGCCAAACTTCCCAGTCTTCAGTGTAGCCATTATGGTGTGTGGAGTTCGTAATGACAAACTCCCAGCACCATATACTATTAAAGGCATAACTGTACTTACAGTGCCCAGGATGGACCTAGGTACTGTAGGGGTACAGGGCTCATGCACCTGTATGCTCACCGCTGGCATAGGGCACCCAGCTAGAGGGGTGACTGATGTAGGCCAGGGCAGTGGTTTGTGGGCATGGCACACAGGCATGTGGGCCATGTCGACTCTTCACTTCGTTCTGCATCAAGACACACAGCCTGCAAAGTCAGTGTGTGCGTGTCAGGGTACAGGGCCTCTAAGGGTGGTACAAAGAGTGCTGCAGCCTTTAGAGGCCTTCTCTGGTCACAGTGCCCTGGGTACCTGTGGTACCATTTACCCAGCTGATATGTGGCCAGAGATGCCAATTGGGTTAGTTTTGGGGAAAGACTACAGGCCCTGGGAACCTGGTTGGCAGGGACCGAGGGCACATCAAGTCAAAGGGCATCAGTAGTCTGGCAAAAAATGAGGGGTGGTACTGCAACAGAAACCCACTTTGCTACACTGGACTACTAAGATCTCAGGAGATGGGTGTGAGGAAAGGAAAGCAGGATCTTTAGGAACCACCTTATATCTCCTTGCAATCGATCTGGACACTGCAGGGGCAGTTATTAGCTTCTGCCACACCTCTAAGACGGGCTCAGTCAAAACCTTGTTAAATGGAAGCAGAGGTTCTGAAGCAGAAGAAGGAGAATGAGGAACTTCTGTTAAAATATTGGACTTAAGCTCTACAGTAGATAACGGCAAATCCAGCAAGTCAGATGCCTTTCCTATTACAGAATGGCAACAGTAAACCTCCTTTGATGATAGGCCTTTCGGTGAAGAGAGCTCCCATTCAAGGGAAGTGTCCAATCCAATATCCTCCTATAGCCCCTCAAACTCTTGCATAGTGTCAACAATTTCATGCTCTTAAGCCTCTTCCTGCTGCTCCTGAAATTCTTCCTTCTCCAGCAGCCTCTGTGCCTCCCTTCTAGATTTCATCCATGGAACCGGTGTCGGCAATGCCAGACGCATCGCTAGTGACTTGAGGACCAGCGTTGATAGAGGCTCCACAGGAATAGTCGAGGCTCTGGGCACAGATGGTGCCGGAGAAGACCCATCCAGCAGTACTCTTCCCTTTCAGGATTGCACCGGCGTTGAGAACCTCGGCGTCGGGAGAGGCCAAATCCCCGTGGTCATTTGCATAAAAGGTGCCTGTTTGAAGTGAGGTGTAAACCTCTAAGGGAGTAGTCCAGCAGACCATGCTTTGGCAACATGCCAAACGTACAAGTTACTTACCTTCAGTAACGATATATCTGTAAGAAACAGTAGTTAGTATTAGATTCCTTACCTTAGAATATCCCCAGGCGTCAGACAGGAGCTGGAAACTTTTGCGTAGCAATACCCTTGCGCGTCGGTAGGCGTCGTCTGCGGCTCTGCGTCCGTCGTTTGGTGCCGGGATGACGTCGCCGGAGTACTTAGACGCCGCCCTCGCGCGCTGACGTCAGTTCTTATACACAGCTTTTCCGCGCCAGAAACGCAGAGCCATGATAAAAACTAACACTGGTGCATTGAAACTAGGGCCCTGTAAGGGGATGACCTTAACCCTAGATATCGGTTCGCAGAAACGGGGAGGATGGGTGGGGCGGTAAGAAATCTAATACTTATTACTGTTTCTTACAGATATATCGTTACCGAAGGTAAGTAACTTGTGCATCTGAAAGAAACAGGTTAGTATTAGATTACTTACCTTAGAATAGATACCCCAGCAATACCAACCCCGGTGGTGGGTCTGCGAACCAATGATCACACCAGAAAGTCCTGGAGAACGGAACGGCCGAAAAAGCCATCTCTCCGGACTTGGCTGTCAAGGCAGTAGTGTCTAGCGAACGTGTGCAGCGAGGCCCACGTAGCTGACTGACAGGGGACTGCAAGGGGACTCCCCGACCCAGGGCAGTAGTAGCCGTCGTGGCCCGAGTGGAATGGGCACGTAGCCCCAAAAAAGGCTCCTTTCTAGCCAGAGAGTAACAAGCCTTGATGCACAAGACGACCCATCGATAAATGGTCAGTTTGTGCACTGCCCGTCCCTTCTTAGCACCCACGTAATCAACAAAGAAGTGGTCATCCACCCAGAACTGGCGTGTGTGATCCAGATAGAATGAGAGCGCACGTTTTGGGTCCAGATACGGAGGCGGAAAGAAGGTGGACAAAGTGAAGGACTGCCCGATTTGGAAAGCTGTGACTACCTTGGGCAGGAAAGAGGGTCACGTCCGCAGCACAACTTTGTCCGGATGGACTGAAAGGAAAGGAGGCTTAGAAGAAAGGGCCTGGAGCTCACTCACTCTCCTGGCACAGGTGATGGCAACCAGGAAAGCAGTCTTTAGAGTAAGGAGGCAAAGAGGACAGTTATGAAGTGGCTCAAAGGGAGCGCACATCAGAAAAGTCAGAACAAGGTTCAAGTCCCACTGAGGCATCACGAAAGGAACAGGAGGAAACATATAGTGATGCCCTTCAAAAACCTATTTACAACCGGGGGCTTGAACAAAGAGGGCTGATCAGGTAGCCTTAAGAAGGCAGAAATGGCCGAGAGGTAGCCCTTCAGAGTGCCCAGGGCAGAGCCCTGCTGGGAAAGAGAAAGAAGAAAGAGGAGAACCTCTGAAAGAGGGGCAGAAAGGGGATCCACAGCCTTTGCTGTGCACGATGCCACAAAATTGGTCCACCTGCAGGTGTATACCGATTTTGTGGAGGGACGCCTGGCTGCCAGAATTACATTACAGACTTCAGGAGGCAAGTGAAATGGCCTCAACTGCCGCGGTTCAATCTACACGCATGTAAGTGGAGACTGGACAGGTTCGGTTGGAGGATCGTCCCCTGCTGCTGCGACAGAAGGTCCTCCTGAAGGGGCAGACGAATTGGGGGATCGACAGACATGCTGAGTAGCTTGGGATACCGGAATCTCCGTGCCCAGTCCGGAGCCACAAGGATGACTTGGGCCCGGTCGCGTCTGATCTTCTTCAGCACTCTGGGCAGAAGTGGTATAGGCGGAAAGGCGTACAACAGACCGCAACTCCACTCGTGACGAAAAGCGTCTCTGAGCGAGTGCCGCCTTGGAAATTCCAACGTGCAGAACTGATGACATTGCGCATTCTCTTCTGTGGCGAATAAATCTAACCAAGGCTCTCCCCACTGCTGAAAGAGGTCTTGCGCCACGTCTGAGTTCAAACGCCATTCTTGATCCTTCATGCACCGACGGCTGAGTTGGTCCGCCCTGGCGTTCAGGGAACCTGCCAGGTGTTGAACCACCAAGGCCACGCCCTGATGCTCCAGCCACTGCCAGAGGCGCAGAGCCTTCTGGCATAGGGTCCACGACCCCACCCCACCCTGTTTGTTGCAGTATCACATGGCGGTGGTGTTGTCAGTGAACACCTGCACTACACTCCCAAGGACAGAGGGGAGGAATGCCTTGAGTGCAAGCCGGATCGCCCGCAGCTCCAGAAGGTTGATATGGAGCCGGAACTCTGCCGGAGACCAGAGGCCTCTGATCTCCACCTCTCCCATGTGGCCTCCCCAGCCCTGGAGGGACACGTCCGTCACAACTACGTGCTCCCGTTAGAGTAGGGAGAAGGATCTGCCGCTGACCCAATTGTGGTCCATGAGCCACCACTGCAACTGTCTTGCAGTGCCCTCCGAGATCAAGACATGGTAGGACAAGTTGCCCTAAAGCTGGGCCCACTGAAACTTCAGGTCCCACTGCAGAGCCCGCATCCGCCACCTGGCGTGATGCACCAGAAGCATGCAGGAGGCCATCAGCCCCAGGAGATGCAGCGTCAACCTGACCGAGACTCGGGATAACGGCTGAAAGATCGGAATCAGAGCCTGATTATACCGAACCAGCTGTTCGGGAGGATAGACCCGAAACCGCGCCGAGTCCAGAACCGCTCCGATGAAGCGGCGCTTCTGAGAGGGACACAGGTGTGACTTCGGCACATTGATTGAGAACCCCAGCAGGTACAGGAGGTCGGCCATAGTCTGGAGGTGGCTGGCGACTGTCTGGGGCGAGCCCGCCTTCAACATCCAGTCATCGAGGTAGGGGAAGACTGAAACCCCTAACCTGCACAGATGAGCTGCGACCACCGCCATCCCCTTCGTGAACACCCGTGGGGCGCTGGTAAGGCCAAAGGAGAGCACGGTAAACTGAAAGTGCTCGTGGCCTACCGTGAACCGCAGGTAGCGCCGGTGGGCCGGCAGGACGGGGATGTGAAAATAAGCGTCCTGCAAGTCCAGCGCTACAATCCAGTCTCCCGGGTCCAGGGCAGCTAAGACCTGAGCCAGTGTCAGCTTCTAGCACTACTCCTTCCGGAGGAAGCCGTTGACGTTTCATAGGTCCAAGATAGGGAGTAGGCCCCCTTTGCCCTTCTTGGGAAGCAGAAAGTAGTGGGAGTAACAACTACACCCTACTTCTGGCCCAGGAACGTGCTTGAGGGCCCCCTTGGCCAAGAGGTCCGTAACTTCCTCTTGCAGAAGATTCAAGTGATCCCCCGACACGCGGTGGTACTGCGGTGGCATGGCTGGAGGGGTCGCCTCGAAGGGTCGGGAGTAGCCCATTCGGACGATTTGCAGCACCCACCTGTCCGAAGTGATGTTGCGCCAGTGGAGGAGGTGATGGCGAACCCTGCCCCCAACTGGCGTCACATGGGCCTGAAAGCTCGGACTAGGAGGGCTTTCAGGCGGATGCTGCGGGGGTGGATGTGAATGTCCCCAGGCACCGCCATGGCGGTTACCATGTCCGCCACCGCGCTGGATGTTAGTCTGCGGCCCATGGCTGGCAGGACGTGTGGGGACGCCCCTTCCTTGGCCACGAAAGGCAGCAGTTTACTGGCATGGGGCCGAGAGGCCCATGGACTTGGCCGTAGCCCTGGAGTCCTTAAAGAGAACAAGCGCACTGTCTGCCTTCTCGCCAAAGAGGTGATGGCCATCAAACGACATGTCCATAAGGGTGTTTTGGACATCAGCCGAAAAGTTGGCGGACCTCAGCCAGGCGTGGCGACAAATCCCCACCGTCGTTGTCATCGCTCTGTCTAGCGAGTCGGTTGTATCCAGCCCACACCGGATGGAATACCGTGCCTCATCTCGACCCTCCGCAAGGGCTTGGGCGAGTTTAGTCCGGGCCTCCTCCGGACATTGTGGCAGCACGTCCGCGACCGTGTCCCATAGAGAGTGGCAATACGGCCCAAGAGGCGTGCGGTGTTAACTGACCGCAACCCCAAACTCAGTGAGGAGAACATCTTCTTACCATACTGTTCGTACCTCTTGGATTCCCGATCGGGGGGGCCCGCGGGAATGCGGTCTGGGAGTTAGAGGCCTGTATGACCAGGCTCTCAGGAGTGGGGTGGGTGGACAGGAAGCAAGGGTCGCTCAGAGCCGGGCGGTCAACGCCTGCGGCTCCGGCAGACCCGCTTGGGCAGTGTTGCCCGAACCCCTTGGCCGCGTCGAGGGGAGTCAGAAGAGCAATGTCGCTTCTTCGACTTCTTGTGCCTCTTACCTGAGGACTTGGAGCCCGAGGAGTGGTGTCGACTCCCGGAGCTGTGATGACTCCGGCCCCGCGACCGGTCCCTCGACCTCCTTCCGGACCGTGACCTCGAACGGCGCGGGCTGACAGCCGGAGCTCGAGGCGCTTGCGGGACCGCTCCCGCCTAGCCTTCAACGTCAAGGCCCGGCAGTCGGGGCACGACTTGTCATCGTGGTCGGGCCCCAGGCAATGTAGACACATGCGATGGGGGTCGGTATCCCACATCAGTCGGTTGCAGTCAACGTAGGGTTTGAACCCTGGCACCGGCACCGTCAGAGTCGTTCGACTTCGAAGAAAGATCAAAAATGATCGAAAAAGTTTAGTCAAAAACTGACCAAGGGTACCACTTTTTCCGGATCGGCGCTTGCTGGCGTGGAAAAAAGAAGAACTGACGTCAGCGCGCGAGGGGGGCGGCTAAGTACTCCGGCGACGTCATCCCGGCGGCAACGACGACGGACGCGGAGCCTCAAACGACGCTTACCCACGCACAAGGGTACTGCTACGCAAAAGTTTCCGGATCCAGTCTGACTCCTGGGGATATTCTAAGGTAAGGAATCTAATACTAACCTGTTTCTTTCAGATATCGCATTCAAAAAATGTGACTAAGGGGGCGTGGCTAGTAGCGGACTGAAATGGCTGCTGCCTGAACGAGCTCCCACCTTCCCGGAACATACTTTGCCCTATCCTGTGCCATCCACTGCATTTTCTTACCTGAAGCTGTGCCGTCCCGTCCCTGGATCCCCCTGGGTGTTTCCCGATCTTCGTTTGGGGTGTGTGGAGAGAGCTTTCGCCCTAACAGACTGCCCGGGCGGAGTGCAAACGGAGGCCCCTCAGGGATTGAGACCGTTTCGGCGGTCCGTGCGTGGCGGCAGAGGCCGCTTCCAAGGTGCGGCAGAGCTGTGGTGGAGGGATCCCCTGCCGCAATCGGCCGCAGTGAGGTGGCGTGTGGAGGAGACTTGGTGGGACACGTCTGGCGCAAGGCTCCGGCGCCCAAGAAACTACGCAAGTCCTCCGGGCCTAGGCTTCCGGGCCTACTCAGAGGGAGGCGTGGCCTCGGCAGCTTGTGCGGGAGGACGGCGCTGCGATCACACGGGGAGGAACTGATGGCAAGTGGGGCATTAGCGGGCCTGTAGCGACTACTGGGATCTGCCCAGGGTGCCCGCGGCGGCACCGTGGGGCGTCTAGTTACGGACTCTTGGCCTGCGGCGTTATGGTGGCGGCCCCGGCTTGGGGACTAATTGAAGGTGCTAATCTGATTGGGAGGATTCAACGGGGCGCTGAACATTGCGCAGCCCCTGGTTTGCCCAACGGAGCAATGAGGCAGAGTGAAACTTGCTGGGGTGGGGAGGCTATTGCTCGAGCCCCCCCATAAATTTATTGTCCCCCTTTCCTCGCCCCAGGTGTACAATGGGGAATAAGTGAGAGACTGTGACATTGAGGGATGAGAGTTTGCTGGCCTGCTCCCTGTGCCCACTGAGACACAAGTGATTTGGGCCCCTGGAGCCTGCGACTGGAATCCCTAGCCCTACAATTTAGAAGCAGGTGCGTGTGTTCAGCCAGAGGGTCCCCGAGGTGGCTCTTGCAGCGCATGGTGTGGTCCCCGGGAAAAGTGGAGTCCTCTAACAACTACAGAGCAAACGCATGACACCCCCCAGAATATTGAATGTGTGGCAGCAGTAGATCTACGCTCTTGGTCTGGGACTACTGATAGGACTGAGAAGAGGGCCCTGGATCCAGGATATGTGACCGTATACCCTGATTGCGTTGCTGGGCGGTGCAGCAGTTGCGGCGGCTCCCACCCTGACGGCGTTAGGTGAGGGAGAACCGAGGAGACGGCTTTGGGAGGAGTATATTCTGTTTTGACCCCCGCGACTGCCCTCACCCAGGGTAACGACTGGTTGCACTCAGGTATGGGGACAGGAGGGAAGGGCCTCAGGGGTAACCCCCAGAAACAACTAGCGAAATTCGTATGGTCCAAGTCCGGAGAGAAGGGTGACTCCCCGAAATCAGATAAGGATGGTGGCGCTGTAGCAACCATGCAGGACCAGGAGTCCTCCCTGCACGACGTCATGGCGGCCATTAATGGGGTGCATACATCAGTGGATTCAGTTAACATAGAGGTCTCTCTTATCAGAGCCGATTTCCGCAAGATGGATGAGAAGGTCAAGGAACTCAAAATAGTCACTAGCGCCCTGCAGATGGACACATCTGAATTGCAATCCCGAATGCTTGAGATGCAGAAGAAGCAGGAGAGGATGTCGCAGCAACTCGATGACTATAAAGGCCGGGCCCGCAGCAATAACATTCGTATTTTGGGGGTACCAGAAAAAACGAAGGGGCCAGCTGCGGACCTATATGTTGAAGACCTTATCAAAAAGCACCTCAAACCCAAGACTCTATCCAGCTATTTTTCTATAGAGAAAGCTCACAGGGTGCCGGGGGGTAGGCCGAAACCTGGGGCACCCCCAAGGCCCATTATTGCACGGGTTTTCAACTACAGGGATAGAGACAATATTTTACAGACGACTCGCTCCAGTCCCCCCCTGAAGATAGACAACTACGAAGTGGCCTTTTTTCCGGACTTCACAGCCAAGGTTCAGGCTCAGCGTTGCAGCTATCAGGCTGTGAAAAAAGGAATTGAGAGACAGGAAGGTCAAGTACGCGATGCTCTTTCCCGCGAGGTTGAGAGTCGAATCCGATGGCACGTCCTGGTTTTTTGACTCCCCAGAGGCGGTCTGGGAGTGGCTGAACGGCTGGACCACGGTGGGGGGTAGGAGGAGAGAGCGACTGGGCAAACCAGGCCAGGGGCGAGAAGTCCAAGTGGAGGAGGATCATGATGGCTCAGCAGAAAAGAACAGTCGACTCGAGGAACAGGACTGATGGACATGGGCGATAAGTCTGGCAAGCCCGCAGGTGGGAAAATTTGCAAGTAGTGGGACCGGGGGGGGGGTGAGGGGGGGTTATACCCCTTGTTATGAAACTGATCGGCAGGGTGTTTCTAAGGTTATGACATACTATGTTGAATTTTCAGCTTTGTGATGGGGAGGGACTCCAATGATTCAATGTGGATGGCAACATTTCCAGTTATTGTGATGTGAATGGCCGGGAGGGGGGATCACTCTACCCCGAGTACTTACAGCATCTTAGGGGGAAGAGAAGCACTCTGACAAGTTTGGGGGCGGGTAGTTTTGAATCCACGGGCAGGGGGGCAGGGGAAGGGAGATGTTTCAAAGTAAATTTGTTTATTGCTACAGTGATTGGTTCAATGATCCTTGTTAGCGACTTAAACATGAGAAAGTTCATCAAAATGTGACGTGTAGCAATATATCAATGATGTAATGTAGTTATGCTGAATGGTGGGCGACAATTGTGGGGAAAGCAGATGTATGTTCTCTCTTACACAGCTATGATCCGACTATGGCAATGGGAAGTGTTACACAAATATGGGGCAGGATAGTAAACGGTCCCTGGCTATAATGTCCTGGAACGTTAAAGGGATGGGAGACCAGATAAAGAGGGGGATAGTCCAACAATGCCTGCAGAGGCACTTGCCTGATGTGGTCCTGTTGCAGAAAACACATTTGGTAGGTCAAAAGTCCAAGGCCCTTACCAGGTGGGGTTACAAACTCCTGGTAAACGTAGACTACACCACGGGCTCAAGGGGTACAGCTGTATTAGTGAAATAAACAATGACCCTAATTGTTCAAAAAGTATGGGCTGACATGGGGAGCGGGTTCATGGGAGTTGAGGCCCAGCTGGACGGGAAGGGTATTAATGTGATATCTGTTTATCTACCGCCTGCTATGGGCAAGGCGTCACTGGAAGACCTGGGTACCAAGTTGACGGGACTTCAGGAAAGTACACTGATCATGAGGGGACTATGATATGACTCTGGACAATACAATATTTGCCCCCCCCTCAACAAAGTCAAAAGAAACATCTAATGACCTCATGGCTGACTTTGTACAGGCATTCGGTCTGGCAGACGTGGGTCACATACTCCATCCCACCAATACATTGTTCACTTTCTTTTCCGGCGCCCACCGGAGCCTCTCACGCATTGACTATTTTCTTACACATATGTCCGACATAGGCAACTTCGCCCAATATAGGGTCCTGCCAAAAGGGATCTCAGATCATTCCCCGATCTGGATGGAATATATGCTCTGGGAGCTCCAACCTCGCTCCACTATAGACATCAACCCATGGCTCCTACACATCCCAGATATAAGGGTCGAACTCCGCACTCACACAGAAAATTATTTTACTGAAAACGTGGGCTCTGTCGATTCCACACAAACACTTTGGGAAGCATTCCAAGTGGTGCTCAAAGGTCAAGCTCTGTCGTTAAAGACGGGCTATAACGCGAAAAAACAAAAACGCCTGACCAAAATAAAATCTGATCTTCTTGAGCTAGAACGCGAACACTCACAGGATCCCTCGCCTGACCTAAGTCATAGGCTTCTCCTACAAACAAGTTAAGTATAAGTTAAAAACCAGGGAACAGAGGGTGGCTAAGCAGCGTGCAACTCAAAATAGAATATATGAGCTTGGGGACAGAGCGGGCAAGATGCTGGCGTGGCTGGAGAGACGGGAGCAGGGCTCCAGATGGGTGCATAAGTTGACAACACCGGAAGATGAAACAGTGATACACCCGAGGGATATAGCGGGAAAATTTGCTGATTACTATGAAACGGTGTACTCCCACTCTACACACTATACAGCAGAGGACTCTCGCCAGCTCCTTATGGACAGCAATGTGCCAAGCCTCTCGGGGGCAGATAGGGACACCTTGGAGCAAGATCTATCAAATGAAGAAATAGGTAGGGCGCTGGGTCAGCTGAAATCAGGAAAGGCAATGGGGTCAAATGGCATCCCAGTGGAATTTTTGAAGGCAACTGCCTCTCTGACCATACCACATTTAAAAGCCATGTATGATGAAGAGGGGTTAGAGGGGGGCATGCTACCGCTGGATCAACGGGTGGCCACCCTTGTAGTCATTCACAAAAAAGGTAAGCCACCGGAAAGCTGTAGCTCCTATAGGCCAATCTCGTTGATCAATGTAGGGACTAAGGTATTGGCAAAAGTCCTGGCTGATAGATTGGCGACAGTTATCTCATAATTGGTCCACCCAGACCAATCCGGCTTCATGCCGGGGCGCAACACGGCCCTCAACCTGCGCCATCTACACAACGTGATGGCCCGTAGACAACACATTGAAGAAGACGCGGCGGTGCTATCCCTTGATGCCTCTATGGCGTTTGACTTCATAGAATGGCCATACCCATTTGAAGTGCTACGGAGGATGGGGCTAGGGCCTAAATATGTAGCCTGGGTGAAGCTTCTATATACCGGAGTGCTGGGACAGGTGAGAGTAAATGGGTTTACGTCAAGAACATTCATGTTGTGCAGAGGAACGAGGCAGGGATGCCCGCTATCCCCGCTGATCTTTGCCCTCGTACTGGAGCCATTGGCGGCCTGGGTGCGTAGAGACGTGATGGTGCGTGGAATGCGCTGGGCAACCGGAGTTGAAGACCGCATATCACTACATACAGACAACATTCTGCTCTATCTAGCATCCTCATACGGATCGATCAGGGTGGTTCTGGATATTTTTACGAATTTTGGTAAATATTGAGGTATGCAATTATTTGGCACAAGTCAGTGTTGTTATGCTGAGTGGTGATGTGCCTCGCCTCCCAGCAGATTGTGCGATAACAGTTGCCAAGGAAGGTTTTCGATACTAGGGTATTTTTATCACTTCAGACCCAGCCTGTTTTTATAGTTCTAACCTGGCCGCACCTTTGGCTAGATTGCGAACAAACGTAATGCACTGGCGAACCTTGCCCTTGACACTGGTGGGGAGGGCGGCACTCTTCAAGATGCTGGCTCTTCCTCGCTTTCTCTATGTGCTACAAAATTGCCCTCACAGAGTCCCGGATTCGTACTTCACAGCTGTTAATGGAGACATCTGCACGCTGCTATGAGATGGTAGGGCCCCTAGGATTGCACGGCAGAAACTGACGAAAAGCTGGTATGATGGGGGCATCGCCCTCACTGTTATACAGCGATACTACTGGGAGGCCCAACTGGTGATCGTCAATCACTGGATATTTCACCCCCCAGATGACCCGGCGTACTCCCTCGATAGATACCAAACTGACCGTTCTGGATACCTGGGGGCCTTGTATGCCACAGGTAGGAAATATAGGGGGAAGTTCTTCGGACCGACCAAACACACACTAGGAATCTAGCGTATAGTTACCTCTCGGTTGGGTTGGACAGGCACTCTCTCGCTAGCCTTGTCACTGCGGTTTACTCCAAAACTGGGAATGCTGGGCTAACCAGCCCGGATTTGATAAATTGGATCTGATAGGGGTGTCTACAGTGAGGGATTTGGTTAAAAAGGGGGCAATACTGACCATTAGTGAGCTCCAAAACCAGTATCAGCTGACACAGGGAGAAATGTACAGATACATGCAAATCAGGAATGCGTTGCAAACAGCATTCCCATCTCCCATAGACATACCGGAGTCGTCAACTCTAGAGGATCGCTTGCTTGATGGGTTGCTCAACTCAAAGGCAATATCTTTGAAATACAAGAAGCTGAGTAATAACCTGCCAGACGTTTTCCCGAAGCTTAGGGAGCAGTGGCAAAGCGACATAGGACCTATAGAGGATGAAGACTGGCAGTCAGCGCTAATTTCCCCACGCACTGCGGCAATCACCCAGATATTTAGACTGATTCAGCTTAGAATACTCCACTGATCAGACATGGCAGGGACTGTTCTAGCTAGAATAGGGTCTAGGCTCGATGATCGCTGTCTAAGAGGTTGCGACCAGAAAGCCACATTTTATCACACGTTGTGGTCCTGCCCCATGGTACGTCCCTTTTGGGAGGGAGCCACGACTCGTATGTGCACAGCCCTGGGGAAAACTATTGTGCCGACCCCACAGTTGGGAATATTAAATATCTGGGAGGCATCAGACCTGACTGAAGTCGAGCAATAATTCACTACGCTGAGATACACGCTAGCAAAGAGAGAATCGGCAAAGGGATGGGGGAGTGTAAACCCGCCTCATACCACCCTGTGGGTTACAGAAATGGATAGATGTATGCTGGCGGAGACAGAGGTATATAAGGCTCGGCGATGCCCCAAGAAATGGGACATGAAGTGGTCAAAGTGGAATAAATACAGGGAAGATCTTTGTGTGTCCCCTACTGTTGAAATGGAGATGCGTAGACAGGAGAGACTGGTGGAGGATGTGTAAGGTGCACCCATGATTATTGTTTTGTAGGATCATATGGCTGAGAATATGTACTATGTCGTCAAATCAAACACTGTATGATTATTATTTAAATCAATAAACAAAATTTTTTAAAAAAATGCGAATGATCCGTTCCTGGAACCTAGAGTTGGAAAGGGTGGGTATGGATCCGCTACAGACGATTCAGAGACCACTCGAGGAGGCAATCTGGTTGGCTCTGGTTGCGGTACCGGAGACACTGGAGCCGGGGGTAGACTGGCTGGAGGTGAAAACGTGGCTTCTCTGGGTGCTGGTGAGACTCTGAGTAGGAGAGTGTTTTGGAGTCATCTGAGGTGAAGGGGAAGGAAAGACTTCATCCTTGGGGTGACGCCGGAGTGCTGGAGACCTCGACTTTGTTGTTTCATCCTTTGGACTGACGTCTGGATCCATGGCGCCACTTCTTTTTGTGCTTTCTCAATGACCTCGAGGTATTCGGAGTTGGCGACATGGACTTGGATCTAGTCTTCCTCCGGCCCCTTTTCTGCTTCTTTGGCCTTGCCATAAAGAGCTTGGCCTTCCTCCCTTTCATGCTCCTCCATGACGAAAACACCATAACATCGTGTTCCATTGAGAGGCACCATAGACAATCCTCATTGGGGTCAGTGATAGACATATGACACCCACATTTCCTGCAAGGCGAAAATCCGGATGACTTCTGGGTAGCCATGACACTGCTACAATGTCAGGAAGAACCTGCAACAATGAAACTCCAGAAATAGAAAGCCATGGAAAAAACTGTTATGCGCCGGCGTCGCCGAAAAAAAGGGAACTGATGTTAGCACGCCGATGAGGTCTTCTTATACCTCCGATGACGTCATACAGAGTCGCGTTCTGAGCAGTTCCATCATGACTTCCTCGTCCACGTAGGAGGACTATGGAGAAAAGTTTCAGTGGATTGCTGCGCATGAGTTATTCATAATGTGAGGAATTCACAGGCAGCTGTATCCTTCGGAATTAATAGTTGTTTTAAAAGGTATGGGAGTGGGGGAGATGGGATTTACTTTTGAGACCAAGAGGTTCTTTAATTTCTCCTGTGGAAGGACAGTGTCCTGCTACTGTATGGTATTACCGGTATGACACTCTTTCTTGATGTCTGCGGAACTGTCATTTACATTGCATATTGTATTTTGAAAGATGGATGTAGATCAATGAACATGTCCAATTATGTGGTATCATTCTGTTGAAACCTTCAATAAAAAGAATTTTGAGAAAGAAAATAAACACTGACACCAAGCAAAAAGTGAGGGTAATCATGAAAGCAGATCCCACTTTCCTACAGTCTTGAAAAAATATTCAGTCAAAAAATGACTTGGAGTAGCTCTTTCCAGATCTGTACTGGCTGGCCCATAACAAAATGAACTGACTACTGTGCGCTGAGGTGGTGCCCCTATAAGCACATTGCACATCATTTCCATCACACGAAGCCAAACAATGCTACCTACCGGCACATACGGCTATGCTCATCAAAAGTTTCCAAATCCAGTCTGACACCTGGGGAATATTCTAAGGTAAGGAATCAATGGCTAGTAGGCTAGTAGTCTCTATCAAATATAATATACTGTATGTTGAAGTAGTTAAGTGTCTTTTATATGAGACACTTCAATTGTTGTGTACTACTTTATGTGTTAAAACTACTGGTACACAGCAGTGATGGTCAGGCCTGGGCATAGTTCACAGAGGTTCGCTGTGCGGAACTCCGAGAAGTGACAAAAATATTCACAGGAGTTCAGGAAGTGGAGGAGTGCAGTGCAAACTGCCGTTTGCACTGATCTTCATGCCGCTCGGGTCCAAATTCTACTTGCGCAGCAGCTTGCGCTTGCAGAGTTACCGTTCGCGAACGGGGAAAAAACTCTGCTGCACTACGCAGAGCGGAGTTTTCTGCACTCTGCAAGCTCTGTAGAGCACGGAGTGTCAAACTCAGCGAACGGAGCGAAGTTTACGGCCCATGGCCTTCCAAAGGCGCTCTTGCCCTGCTCATGTATAGCTGGACTTGTAATGTTATTTATTCCACCACTTAATGTAGATATTGCTTTATTTTTGCAGCATGCATATGTTCCTGTACTAGGATGGGTATCTACAGCATTTGTAAAAAAAACCCGACAAGGCTAATTAAAGAGAACGACCAGATGTGGCGCCTGCTGTGTGTCACATATTATAGTTTTTAGCATTCAATTTAGACGGTGCCCCAGAAAGGAGGAATAGCCTGAAACCCCCAAGTTGGACCTAGGTCCCTAGATACAATACAACATGGGATCTGTGAACACGTCAATTATTACACTGTACAGTATTGCCGGTCAAATCTTGCACATTATAACTCATTAAGACACCATACTGAATACAAGCTGCTGGATATAAGCGGTGTTGATTTTTAATCCGTTCGAACCTGGCAGCCGAGACGGAAGTACAACCGGCGGAGAGCATGGAGATATTGCAACAAAAATTGAAATATCACTGCCCATTTGGAGCCCTGACGAAGTCGAGAGTGTACCACCCTGACTAAACACGTGTTGGTTGGGCGTTGCAAATAAAATCTGAATTGAAGATCACAACAATCAAGACTATATCAACATTTTTGTCTTTGAGTTGTAATGTGCATGATTTGACTGGCAATACTGTACAGTGTAATAATTGACGTGTGCAAAGATCCCATGTTGTATTGTATCTACAGTATTTGTCATTACAGAGTTTTCAACAAACTATGGCAAACAACAAGAATTGGCAAAGCCAATAGGCCTTTGTTATAACTGAAAATGCAATTAAGACGCATTGATATTGCCCCTTATTGTTTTTAATTGTTTATGAGTTTCCACCAAGCCAAAATCTATATTTTAAAATGATTTATCCCCAGGAGTTTCAAATGACAAAGAAAAAATAATGTTTGTAGGAGAGTAGGGTCTGCTATCCTATGGTCACCCCAAATGTTTGCTTTTTGCTTCACTGGTTTATGACTTAATGTGGCTGTGGGCCTGCTAATCAGACCCACAGCCTGCTGTTCTCTCTCTAAATTACTGCCAATGCACTTTAGGTGCATTACGAATTGGAACTGGTTCACCTTATTAGCCCCTGTAGTAGTGTACACTAGGTACCCAGGGCATAGGTGTTTCCAAGGCCTACCAGGGGCTGCAGCATGTATTGTGCCACCCCTGGCCTGGCCTCCATATTTGACACAACTGGCTGATCACTCAGCTGGGGTAAGTTGGTGTAATCACCTCTTGCTTAGGTACAGTATGCCTGTGCCTAACCCTAAACCGGACACATATGTTCCTATCAGCCACTCCTATGGAAGGCCTCATCAATCCTGGAGGCAGAGTGCTTGGAAATATGTGAGATGGTGCTCTAGCATGAGCTGAGCCTGTCTGCAGCTGTCGGGAACCACTCCCTAAGCTGTTCCGGGATATTGCCATACCATATACTCTTAAGTGCATTATAATCCTCGCGGTTAAATGCTATCTTTGGTTTGGCTTTATCAAAACATGTCGAGTAAGGTGTCATACGAATTGGAATACTATCCCCTCGACAGTTCTGTCGACGGGGATAGCATTCCACCCTTCTAGAGGGACACGACATGTGTGTAGCCTTAACCCCGGTTGAAGTTAACCAGAGCTTCAGCATCACAAAATGGATGCTGCCACCACAGACACGAGTCTGGCCTCCTGCTTCTGACCGAAACTCTGCAGATGGTGGCCTGGACAAAGGGTTTCCTGCCTTGGGAGGTGCGAGCACCACCCCAGACAGGGTTTTGTGTATTGGGTAGGACAGGGCTGAATAGAATCAGACATGCCCGGGGCACACAAGGTGTCCCCGTACATAGGCCAGTCCAAACCGGTCCTGGGACTTTCCAGACCCAGGGCTGGCGAGGAGCTGGACAAAGGAAAGGGGGTGTAGCCGCCCCCCTTCCTGGTTCCTCCCAGAGGAGGGACCTAGTAGGTGATCCACCCCTCAGATTGGGAATAAGAGTGGGAGCAGTGCCATTGCACAGCAGATCATCCTGAATCAACTTGAAACTAAGAAGACGACTGGACTTCGACATTCTGCTGCTCAGAAGACTGAAGAGAATCTCCCTTGTAGCCTAGGAGTGGCCACCCTGTGAACACAGGCACCAACCAGCAACTCGACGTCTGCTTTGCCGCCGCCTCCCGCCAGAGTCCGAGCCCAGAGCCCGACAAAAACCAGACTCCCAGACCTCTCAGAGCCCGATCCACAGTCCCTGCAAAGAAGAGACCCGTGGAGGCACCGAGTGACGTGGGACCGGACCTCTTGGAAGACACTCAAAAAGCTGACTGCGCAGCTTCTGAGGTATCCTCGACGTTGTGCTTTGGAAACTGAGAACCCCCACCATCGAGCAGCCCTTGCACCGAAGATCAGCCCCCCAGCATCTCCACGATCTGCGTGGGGCCCTTTTGCATTGTGCCACTCGACGCGCCATCCCGGCCACTAGCCACGTGGTCAGCGGCCATCTTGGCGACGAAACCGACAAACTACACAGCGGGTCTGGTTGCTCCAGACTCACCCAAGCTCCTGTGAAAAGGAGCACTCGCTCTGACCTTGCTGATCCGAGTGTTAAGCATCTTTCGATTCCTGCGTGGCTTGCATTAGCCAAGGCCTGTTTGCTCCGATCAGGTCGCCGACACCGCCAACAGCGAGAAGCCTGCGTGGGACAGGTTGTGACCGACTCCTGGACGTCCTCGACTCCCGGTGTCCACGTGGCTGCAGAGAGAGGCTACCCTCCAACGCCTGTTTGCACCCGACATCGCCTGGTTCCAACCTGGTTCCACAGTAGTCACTGGCTAGTGACTTTGAACATTGTCCCCTCTGCTTTCAGGTCTTCACATCGTCAGATTCACCCTTGGATCCACCGGAACTCTTCACATCGAGCCGCCTGCAGCATCTTCAGCTCCAAGCACCATCGACCAGCGTGACGAAACCCGACACTACTTCGACCCTGTGCACCCGCTTCCTGTGGGTGAGGTAACTCAGCTCCGCCAGTGCTCCTGTACTGGTACACATCTCAAGGGCCTGTGTCTTAAGTTTCAGCGTTCTAGGTCACTCAGAAGGTTCCTAACTCTTTAACTTTGTACTTTTTACGCACCATAGACTTTACATTGGAAAGTGCGTGCACTTTGAACACTGCACCCGAGTCCCGCGGGCCTTTCCCGACGTAGTCACTGCTAGTCTCGAATAGCTCCAGCGATTCCCAAGGCCCTAGGCCTGTTCCCTTTCCTATTGGTATCTCTTATACCACTTTCTTAGTATATGGTTTAGGTGGCCCCAAGGGCTCATCCATATTGTGCAACTTTTGTGTATTTTAAACTGTCTTGTGATTTAACGCTTGTGCTTCTGTGCTCATAAAGAGTCCAGGGGATTTTATAGTTAATAAATCAATATATATTTTCAATATATATCTGTGTGGTGTCCCTTTCATTTGGTATTCAAGGGGGTTGTGTATGGTATTACAGCTGGCTTCACATGCCTGTCAGAGTTTAGCCTAAGACTGCTTTGTCCACGTTACCACTAGGATAACTGGTCTACAAGGTTGAATTACAACCAATCATCATAAGGGTGGCTTGGCATGGTACAAAGTGATCACTAGAATTAGTGAGCATTATATACCAGGCCAAATTCTCACATTGGTGAGCAGCGGATTGGGATCTGAGCTTGCTGTTGTTTTACCATTACAATCTTTGAGATTATCATTTGAAAGATCATACAGGTACCTGCTAGGTACATATAAAACAAGACTAGTATACTTAAGTTCTACTGAACCTAGTTGTTGTAGAGCAAAGGGAGTAGCACACCCTAGCTACAACTACTAGATAGGTTTGGTAGGTAAACACCAGTGTAGGTAGATTGCAACACATCCACCCACACTAGAGCAATGTCTGGAGCAGAGGGTTCCACTGGGAACATCCCTGTTGAGAGTGACCCTCCAAGGGCACCATCCAAATTTGCTATTTTTTCCTTTAAGGAATTAAGACAGCTTTGTGCCTTAAGGGGTCTGAGGACAGGGCCTTCCCCTACCACAGACCACCTAAGAGAGCTCTTAGACCAGTCTGAGACTCTAAAGCCCTCTAAGGCAAACCCCACAGGGGATGCTGAAGGAGGCCATCCTTCAGAGGATGACACTGTAGATACCCCTGGTCCTATCATCCTGGTAGATGAGGAAGCCCCCATCACTGGAGCTCCTCAGGTAGATGAGGAGGAAGAGGAAGAAGAAGAGGAAGAAGAGACAGAGGGGGGAAGCAGTGAGTCAGATGATGACAGAAATAGTCAGGTGCTGGTCAGTAGACTGAACCAGGCTAACTTAAGCCAACTTGGGAATGAATCTGGTAACAACCCATTCAGACCCCCAGGTGGACTTAACCAGAAGCCTAGGAGGAGAAGGACTCACTCAGGTGACTCTGACAACTCCCATGCTTCTAGAGGCTCTCATGGTCACTCCAGAAGGGAGATGACTAGCCCTCAGAGAAGGGAACATGAGGCCAAAATGAGAGAGGCTGAGCTTAGGATCCAGAAGCGAGAATTAGAGGTTGCCCTGGTCCAAGAGAGACTTGCTAGAGCAGGACAGTCTAGAGAGAGTGGGGTAATAGAACCCACTGGTGGCAGCAATATCCACAAGGATAAAGACAGGTCTTTTGATAACAGAAACCTGAGTAAGATTGTGCCCCCCTACAAAGCTGGGGATGATATCCATAAATGGATCACTGCAATGGAGAGAGCCTGCAGAGTACAGCAGATCCCTCAGGAGCAGTGGGCAGCAATCTTGTGGCTCTCCTTTGAAGGTAGAGGCCGAGACAGACTCCTCACAGTTAGTGATGGGGATTCTAGAAACTACCTGGTCCTGAAGAGTGCTCTGATTGATGGGTTAGGCTTAACCACTGAACAGTACAGGTTAATGTTCAGAGATACCCAGAAGACACAGACTCAGGACTGGTCTGAATTTGTTGAGTGTGCCACTAAGGCTCTGGAGGGATGGTTGCTGGGAAGCAAGGTTACAGACTATGAAGGATTGTATAATTTGCTGATGAGAGAACAAATTTTAAATAATTGTCAGAACCAGCAGTTGCATCAACATTTGGTTGACTCAGATTTGACCTCTCCCCAAGAATTGGGAAAGAGGGCAGATAAATGGGTAAGAACCAGAGTTAAGCAAAAGAACCAGAACCAGGGTGGTGACCAGAAGAAAACAGACCAGAAGGGTGGGGAGCAGAAAGCTAAAGACCAGAAGTCTTCAACAGGGCCCCAAAATGATACAGAGGGTGGGTCCCAAACTTCCAAGAAGAAGAAGAAAGAAGGTCAGAAGAAACCCTGGTGTAAAACTTGTAAAAACACCTCTCACTGGACAAGTGAGTGTAAAAAGGGTGGAGCCCCCAGCACTGCAGCCCCTAAGGCAACTGCACCCACTAGTACAGCTAGCAGTGCTGGTCCACAAACCAAGGGGGTAGTGGGTATCACCTTGGGAACTGAAGGAGATTCTGACCTAGTCAGAACCCTTACTCAGGCTGTTCTGATTTGTGAAGGGGACATAGATTTGGCCCCTGACATAAGTCCCAGTAACCTGGGCAAATACAGACAGACGCCTTTGATTAATAACAAAGTGGCTCAAGCTTACAGGGACACATGTGCCAGTGTCACTATGGTGACACCTAACTTTGTGGACCCTGGACAATACATGCCAGGTGATAATTACCTGGTGATCAATGCCAGCAATGTCACTACTACACATAGTGTGGCACTTGTTATCATTTCCTGGGGATGGGGTAACTGGCCTAAAAAGAGTTGTGGTTAGTGCTGATCTCCCAGTAGAATGTTTGTTGGGCAATGACCTGGAGAACTCTCTATGGTCAGAAGTTGAGTACAGGACTCATGCAGAGATGTTAGGGATATCATCACATGTCCTTGCTGTGACCAGGTCACAGGCCAAAAAGTGCCTCTCTGAACCTCAGGTCTTGGATCCTGGAACAATGGACCAAGCACCTTCCAAGAAGAAGAACAGGAGAGTTAAGGCTGTGCCTTCCCAACTGCCTGCAAGTGAGGATCAGGCTTCACAAGAAGCTGGTCTTGAGGCCCCTGAAGGAACTGTCTCTGAAGAACTTGAACCTGATCAGGTTGAGTTTCTGGGGACAGGGGGACCTTCTAGGGCAGACTTGGGGCAGGCTCAGTTAACCTGTCCTTCTCTTGAACCCCTCAGACAGCAGGCTGCTGCTGAGGCTGCTGGGAATGCTCAAGGTGCCCATAAAGTTTATTGGGATGAAGGACTCCTTTACACAGAGGGTAGAGACCCCAAGCCTGGTGCAACCAGGAGGTTGGTTATACCTCTGCAATTTAGGGGTTTCCTTCTCACCTTGGCCCATGATATTCCTCTAGCAGGACACTTAGGCCAGAATAAGACCTGGGACAGGCTTGTCCCTCACTTTCACTGGCCTCACATGTCTGAAGACACCAAGGAGTTGTGTCGCTCCTGTGAAACCTGCCAAGCCAGTGGTAAAGCAGGTGGAACAACAAAGGCCCCCCTAATACCACTACCTGTGGTGGGGGTTCCCTTTGAAAGAGTGGGGATTGATATTGCAGGTCCAATGGATCCCCCTACAGCATCTGGGCACAGATTCATACTGGTGGTAGTGTATCATGCCACCAGGTACCCAGAGGCAATTCCACTTAGGACCACAACAGCTCCTGTTGTGGCCAGGGCCTTACTTGGAGTTTTCTCCAGAGTGGGGTTTCCTAAGGAGGTAATATCTGATAGAGGTGCCAACTTCATGTCAGGATATTTGACAGCTATGTGGAAGGAATGTGGTGTCAACTACAAGTTCACCACTCCTTATCACCCACAATGCAATGGGCTTGTTGAGAGATTTAACAAGACCCTAAAGGGCATGATTAAAGGATTACCTGAAAAGCTCAGGCGAAGATGGGATATCCTACTGCCCTGCCTTTTGTTTGCTTACAGAGAGGTCCCTCAAAAGGGGGCTGTCTTCAGCCCCTTTGAATTGTTGTTTGGGCACCCTGTAAGAGGACCCCTGTGTCTGGTGAAGGAAGGATGGGAGTTACCTCTCAAAAAGCCTAAGCAAGACATAGTGGACTATGTACTTGGTCTCTGCTCCAGGATGGCAGAGTACATGGAAAAGGCATCCAAAAACCTTGAGGCTAGCCAAGAATTACAGAAAGCTTGGCATGACCAAAAGGCTGTCCTTGTTGAGTTTCAGCCTGGACAGAAGGTATGGGTGTTGGAGCCAGTGGCCCCAGCAGCACTCCAAGACAAATGGTCTGGACCCCATACAATTCTGGAGAAGAAGGGAGAGGTTACCTCCTTGGTGGACCTAGGAACTCCCAGGAGCCCCCACAGGGTGCTCCATGTAAACAGATTGAAGGCATATGTCAGCAGGGAAGACATGGGCTTGCTCATGGCTACAGATGAGGGACAGGAGGAAGAGAGTGACCCTCTCCCAGACCAGCTCACTCAGAACCCTGAGGATGGCTCAGTTGATGGTGTGGCCTTAGGTGGCAGCCTCACTGAACATCAGCAACAGGACTGCAGACAAGTTCTACAGGCATACAGGCATATGTTCTCATTGACACCCAGTCAGACTAACTGGTGTACACATGTGGTGGACACTGGTGACAGTCTTCCTGTAAAGAGCAAGATTTACAGGCAACCTGACCACGTCAGGGACTGTATAAAGACTGAGGTGCAAAAGATGCTGGAATTAGGTGTTATTGAGCCTTCAGAGAGCCCCTGGGCTAGCCCAGTGGTTCTGGTCCCCAAACCTCACACCAAAGATGGCAAGAGAGAGATGAGGTTCTGTGTGGATTACAGAGGACTCAATGCTGTCACCAGGACAGATGCACACCCTATTCCAAGGGCAGATGAGCTCATTGACAAGTTGGCTTCTGCCAAATATTTGAGCACATTTGACTTGACAGCTGGCTACTGGCAAATCAGGTTAGCTGAGGAGTCTAAAGCCAAGACAGCATTTTCTACCCCCAGTGGGCATTATCAATTTGTGGTAATGACCTTTGGTTTGAAAAATGCACCTGCCACCTTCCAAAGGTTGGTGAATCAAGTCCTTACTGGGTTGGATGACTTTTGCGCAGCTTATCCGGATGATATTGCTGTCTTTAGCTCCACCTGGGAGGATCACCTGGTCCACCTGAAGGAAGTGCTTGAGGCTCTGCAAAAGGCAGGCCTCACTATCAAGGCAACAAAGTGCCAGATAGGGCAGAGCAAGGTTGTATACCTGGGCCACCTTGTAGGTGGAGGCCAAGTTCAACCACTGGAGAGTAAGATCCAGACCATCAAGGACTGGTCCCCTCCAACTACCCAGACTCAGGTCAGAGCTTTCTTTGGCCTGACTGGGTACTACAGGAAGTTTGTTAAGAACTATGGGTCCATTGTGACTCCTCTTAATGATCTGACATCCAAAAAGATGCCCAAAAAGGTTCAGTGGACAGAAATCTGTCAAAAGGCATTTGATGACCTGAAGAAGGCCATGTGCTCTGCACCTATCCTGAAGAGTCCTGACTACTCAAGAGAGTTCATTGTCCAAACAGATGCTTCTGAGTTGGGAGTGGGAGCAGTGCTTTCACAGCTTAATGTAGATGGCCAGGACCAGCCCATTGCTTTTATTAGCAGAAGGCTGACCCCCAGAGAGAAACGTTGGTCAGCTATAGAGAGGGAGGCCTTTGCTGTGGTGTGGGCCCTGAAGAAGTTGAGACCATACTTATTTGGCACTCACTTCAAGATTCAGACCGACCATAAGCCCCTCTTATGGCTTAATCAGATGAAGGGTGAAAACCCCAAACTACTCAGGTGGTCCATTTCCCTACAGGGGATGGACTTTACAGTGGAGCACCGCCCAGGGACTGACCATGGCAACGCAGATGGTCTCTCCAGGTACTTCCACTTAGAACATGAAGACACAACTGGTCAAGGTTAGTCTAATGTCCCTGCATTTGGGGGGGGGGGGGTTATGTAGGAGAGTAGGGTCTGCTATCCTATGGTCACCCCAAATTTTTGCTTTTTGCTTCACTGGTTCATGACTTAATGTGGCTGTGGGCCTGCTAATCAGACCCACAGCCTGCTGTTCTCTCTCTAAATTACTGCCAATGCACTTTAGGTGCATTACGAATTGGAACTGGTTCACCTTATTAGCCCCTGTAGTAGTGTACCCTAGGTACCCAGGGCATAGGTGTTTCCAAGGCCTACCAGGGGCTGCAGCATGTATTGTGCCACCCCTGGCCTGGCCTCCATATTTGACACAACTGGCTGATCACTCAGCTGGGGTAAGTTGGTGTAATCACCTCTTGCTTAGGTACAGTATGCCTGTGCCTAACCCTAAACCGGACACATATGTTCCTATCAGCCACTCCTATGGAAGGCCTCATCAATCCTGGAGGCAGAGTGCTTGGAAATATGTGAGATGGTGCTCTAGCATGAGCTGAGCCTGTCTGCAGCTGTCGGGAACCACTCCCTAAGCTGTTCCGGGATATTGCCATACCATATACTCTTAAGTGCATTATAATCCTCGTGGTTAAATGCTATCTTTGGTTTGGCTTTATCAAAACATGTCGAGTAAGGTGTCATACGAATTGGAATACTATCCCCTCGACAGTTCTGTTGACGGGGATAGCATTCCACCCTTCTAGAGGGACACGACATGTGTGTAGCCTTAACCCCGGTTAAAGTTAAACAGAGCCTCAGCATCACAAAATGGATGCTGCCACCACAGACACGAGTCTGGCCTCCTGCTGCTGACCGAAACTCGGCAGATGGTGGCCTGGACAAAGGGTTTCCTGCCTTGGGAGGTCCGAGCACCACCCCAGACAGGGTTTTGTGTATTGGGTGGGACAGGGCTGAATAGAATCAGACATGCCCGGGGCACACAAGGTGTCCCCGTGCATAGGCCAGTCCAAACCGGTCCTGGGACTTTCCAGACCCAGGGCTGGCGAGGAGCTGGACAAAGGAAAGGGGGTGTAGCCGCCCTCCTTCCTGGTTCCTCCCAGAGGAGGGACCTAGTAGGTGATCCACCCCTCAGATTGGGAATAAGAGTGGGAGCAGTGCCATTGCACAGCAGATCATCCTGAATCAACTTGAAACTAAGAAGACGACTGGACTTCGACATTCTGCTGCTCAGAAGACTGAAGAGAATCTCCCTTGTGGCCTAGGAGTGGCCACCCTGTGAACACAGGCACCAACCAGCAACTCGAAGTCTGCTTTGCCGCCGCCTCCCGCCGGAGCCTGAGCCCAGAGCCCGACAAGAACCAGACTCCCAGACCTCTCACAGCCCGATCCACAGTCCCTGCAAAGAAGGGACCCGTGGAGGCACCGAGTGACGTGGGACCGGACCTCTTGGAAGACACTCGAAAAGCTGACTGCGCAGCTTCTGAGGTATCCTCGACGTTGTGCTTTGGGGACTGAGAACCCCCACCATCGAGCAGGCCTTGCACCGAAGATCAGCCCCCCAGCATCTCCACGATCTGCGTGGGGCCCTTTTGCATTGTGCCACTTGACGCGCCATCCCGGCCACTAGCCACGTGGTCAGCGGCCATCTTGGCGACGAAACCGACGAACTACACAGCGGGTCTGGTTGCTCCAGACTCACCCAAGCTCTTGTGAAAAGGAGCACTCGCTCTGACCTTGCTGGTCCGAGTGTTAAGCATCTTTTGATTCCGGCGTGGCTTGCATTAGCCAAGGCCTGTTTGCTCCGATCAGGTCGCCGACACCGCCAACAGCGAGAAGCCTGCGTGGGACAGCTCGTGACCGACTCCTGGACGTCCTCGACCCCCGGTGTCCACGTGGCTGCAGAGAGAGGCTACTCGACAATGCCTGTTTGCACCCGACATCGCCTGGTTCCAACCTGGTTCCACGGTAGTCACTGGCTAGTGACTTTGAACATTGTCCCCTCTGCTTTCAGGTCTTCACATCTTCAGATCCACCCTTGGATCCACCGGAACTCTTCACATCGAGCCGCCTGCAGCATCTTCAGCTCCAAGCACCATCGACCAGCGCAACGAAACCCGACACTACTTCGACCCTGTGCACCCGCTTCCTGTGGGTGAGGTAACTCAGCTCCGCCAGTGCTCCTGTACTGGTACACATCTGAAGGGCCTGTGTCTTAAGTTTCAGCGTTCTAGGTCACTCGGAAGGTTCCTAACTCTTTAACTTTGTACTTTTTACGCACCATAGACTTTACATTGGAAAGTGCGTGCACTTTGAACACTGCACCCGAGTCCCGCGGGCCTTTCCCGACTTAGTCACTGCTAGTCTCGAATAGCTCCAGCGATTCCCAAGGCCCTAGGCCTGTTCCCTTTACTATTGGTATCTCTTATACCACTTTCTTAGTATATGGTTTAGGTGGCCCCTAGGGCTCATCCATATTGTGCAACTTTTGTGTATTTTAAACTGTCTTGTGATTTAACGCTTGTGCTTCTGTGCTCATAAAGAGTCCAGGGGATTTTATAGTTAATAAATCAATATATATTTTCAATATATATCTGTGTGGTGTCCCTTTCATTTGGTATTCAAGGGGGTTGTGTATGGTATTACAGCTGGCTTCACATGCCTTTCAGAGTTTAGCCTAAGACTGCTTTGTCCACGTTACCACTAGGATAACTGGTCTACAAGGTTGAATTACAACCAATCATCATAAGGGTGGCTAGGCATGGTACAAAGTGATCACTAGAATTAGTGAGCATTATATACCAGGCCAACTTCTCACAATGTTCAAAAGCACTGACGGGGATGTATGCCAAAGTCGCGAATGCAGAGAGACATGTCTTGTCGAGTCTCCGCTCCACCGCGGCCTGGGAAAACTTGCCAGCCAGTTCCTGAGCTCGGCTGTGGGCATACGACCTGAATCCCTACTCCTAGACCCTGCCATGGCCCTGCCGCTGCCCTGAAAAAGGGATTGTGGGGCCACCCAATGCACTTTTGGTGCCCGGAGGAGAGATCGTCTCGCCACCCGTGGCCGCCATCTTGGGCCTTGCGGACAAGACTGCGTGGAGGGAGAAGCCCCCTACCTTCTCCTTCCACCACCAGGCCACATGTAGCCTGGGGAGCTAGTCCGTTCTCAGTGGACTGTCCCGGCACCAGGATCGTGACTTTCCCGAGGTGAGGACCCGCTGGGGTCTGTCTGGCCCTGTCGGCAAGCCCGCTTGCTGCGACTCACTGGAGTTGTGGCCTGGGGAACGGACCTGCCTGCCTGTGGATTCTGCTGCACCCTGCTATTTACATTGTGAGGCAGCTGCGACAGCGGGCCCCCACAGAGCATACCTGAAATATCCCCTGGTGGGGACGCTGGGCTTGGCCACTCGCCCATTTTCCTCAATGATGCCGCTGGCTATAACTGCGATCATCAACATGCACCATTTGAGGTGGGAGTGTTTCACTGTGGGGCTCATGCAGTGGGGGGCCCCTACCTCCAGAGGAGGGAGCATCACGTTGCCTGTGGCTGCCATCTTGGTCCTGCGGGGAGACCAGGCCTTCACCTCCCAGCACCAGGCCCCATCCACCTTGATGGTTGCCTCGGACCCAGTGAGCTATCCCAGGACCACTGCCGGGTGGGGACACTTGCCTGCCTGCCTGCCTGAAGAGGAGAACAACTGCAGGCGGGCTAGGTGCTGATGGCAGGCCCACCCGCTGAGATCTGCATGCCTGCATCACTAAACCTGTACAACCTGAGGTGAGACCGATTGACTGTGGAGCTGCGCAGCAGGACCTTCTGCTCCCCCTCACCCTCCCTATTTCTATTTCTATTTAACCCATTTGTAAAGCACACGTAGACCAAGGTTTCATGGCGCTGATCAGAGTAGGGTGTGGACGGAGACTAATTCACTTTGGTTCCTTCATGTGCCTGAGTAAACAGCCAGGTCTTAAGTTGTCTTCTGAACTGAAGTATCTCAGAGCAGGAACGGATCTCAAATGGCAACGTGTTCCAAAGTTGTGGCGCCAGGAATCCAAAGCGTCGGCCACCATATCGCTTTTTCTTAAACCTGGGGCTCACCAACAGGTTTTGATGTTTGGAACGGAGATCACGAATGGGGATGTGCCTAATTATCAGATCGTTAATGAAAATGGGGCTGTAGCAGTTCAGGGACTTAAATGTTAAACAGGCAGTTTTGAAGGTTGACCGTTGAAGCAATGGGAGCCAATGTAGTTGTTTTAGTAGGGGTTTGGCCGATTGCCATTTGGGTAGTTGGTAGATCAATCTCGCGGCCTGGTTCTGTACCAACTGGAGCCTCTTTATGTGATACAAAGGAAGACCCAGGTAGATAGAATTAGCATAGTCCAGGTGAGACAGGACGAGTCCTATCACAACCTGGATCAATGCTGCCTGGGTAAGCAGATGGTGGATCTTCTGAATCTTGCGTAACTGGAAGAAACACTTCGATACCACTGAACCCACTTGGGTGTTAAGCGAAAGATCGTGATCGATGTTCACCCCTAAACTTTTTACAGCAGAGGTCGGTTTGGGCAGAGGACCAAGTTCAGTGGGCCAATAGTGGGGGCCCAAGTGGATGCAGCTATCTCCTGTCAATAGCACCTCCGTTTTCCCGGGGTTTAGTTTCAACTGGTTATGGTCCATCCAGTGACGGATGAATACCATAGTTTCCTGGAAATTGGTGATGGACTTAGTGGAGTTATCAATAGTAAAAGACAGCTGCAAATCCTACGCATAGTTAAATGTGGCTACTTGTCTCTGTTTTAAAGCTTTGATTAAGGGGAGGAGGTACAGGTTGAATAGATGTGGGGACAGGGAGGATCCCTGTGGGACTCCGCAGGTGGTATTCAGCCTGGGGGCAGTGAAGGTGGATAAACGACCTGCCTGCGTACGATCCTCCAAAAAGGAGGTGATCCATTTCAGGGCAGTGCCCTGAAAGCCTGCCCGTCCGACACGGTCCACCTAGATGGTATGGTCCATCCCTGGTGGGATCTTCATTGGCCCCTTCTGGAGTTCGGAGGTCTAGCCTCCCTTTCTGCGCTAGCCCCTTTATTGTGCTGGCGTGCGGTTGTCCCTGGGCCTTGGGCTCACTGGCTCATCAGTAACTCTGGGCGGTGAACCTCGCTCTGCTCGCAGAGTTTGCAGAGTTTTCCCCACACCGTATGACGCGGAACTCGCAGAGTTCCGAAAAACTCTGCTTCACGCAGTGGAGCGGAGTTTTTTTCCTCCCTCACTCGCGTTGACCATCTTCAAGTTGGCGTGCGCGAGCGAGGACAATCCAGCTCCCAGCGAGATTTTTCCTCATTCGCGATTGTCAACATCAAGTTGGCTAGAGCGAGCGTGGAAAATAAACCTCCTCGCAAGATTTCTCAACGCGGGGGGGAGGGGTCATCAGGTTTCTCGTTGCGAGTGGTCGTGTATGCTCGCAACCGCTCGCGTTGAGAAACTGCCCGTTCGTGTTGCGAAAGCTGCCGCTCGAGTAAAAATCTACTCGAGTGGCAGAAAAAGAAAGCTTGCGCTGTGCATGGTGCCGTTCGGAATCATTGCACAGTGCGGACAAGCATCCGGCACTGTGCAATCACCGTTAACAGCATTTTTCGTTTGCACTCCGCTTGGCACGGCAAGGTTTTTCCAACAGGGTTACTCACCAGGCCACGGGGCATGGGCTCAAACTCACAGACTCAGTGCCTGAGGAGATCAGCTACAGAGATCGTGCAGCAATTCTGTTCACTCCTCCCCCTCCCCTGCCTGCTCGACCAATAGGGGACCTGGCCTCCCTGCTGCTGCAGCGACTGCTGTCATGATCTGCTCTGTGTGGGGCATGCCTGCATGGTTTGCTTGGAGATTGGTGCAAGCCTAACTTGCGCTATGAACCACGGTGCGGCAGGCGTGTCCCATCCCCGGCGGTGCTGCCCTGCACCCGTGGGTCCAGCTGGCCTGAGACGCACTGCTACTGCAGGGAGTTGGCTTGCGGGGTCTGATTGGTGCATTGCCCCGAGACCCTGGATCTGGGGAGGCCTCAGCAGCTGGAAGTGCTATATTGGAATTGATTCTATTATTAGACCCTGCACTGGGCCTTCTAGACTCTCTGGATGCCTAGATTTTAAGCCATCATCAGGCCAAGGGAGATAGCTGGCCTGGACCTATTACTGCATTAGTCTAATAGGCACGGGTGGGACTCCCTCTTTCAACCACTCTTCAGTTGTTACCTCCCCTGCAGCTTCTAGATGCTTCCCATTGGAATCTGGCATTCTTCCCCCCTGGTGTCTACCCCCTGAGTGGTTCTGCCCCTCATAGTGACTGAAGGGGTCTTACCGGGTGCTCCCGGCCCTAGGGCCCGCATACCTTGCATCACCGCCCCCACTGCGCTGTTGCTTTCTCACCACTGGCCAGTGCTGGATCTGCGGGTGACATCTGGGCTCTCTCTTTTGCAGCATAGGCCTGCACCTGCATCACACCTCTCCTGTGCGACCCCCAGACTAATGAGTCCATATCCCGGGCCATGCCATACTCCAAGCCTGGTAAGGATCAGGTCCCTACCCTGGCTAAGGACAACTCTGTGGCCTCCCTGTGGCTGAAATCCAACACTCCACTGCTGGCTGTCTCTGATCACCCTGGAGCTATGGCTGCTGAAGACCCATCACTGGCCCCAATCACACAGGCATTCATGAGCTACTTTCTTCAGGAAATAAAGGCAGAAATGAGAGCTCTCAAAAATGACTTAAAAACCTACCTACGGGAAATCTGTTGAGAGGTTACGGAGGTTGCGGGTAATATGGATGACCTTGAATGCACAATGGACGTGCGAGCGGAGGACCAAGAGAGCCTCTGGCACTGAATGACAAACCTCGAGAATCAGCATATCAATTTCAAACTGAAACAGGAGGATCTCGAAAATAGAAGCTGACGTAATAACATTAGCATCAGGGTTTTTCTCCTCGCAGAGCAGAGGGACAAGACATTATGTCTTTTATGGCAGACCTCCTGCAGACTATCATGGCAGATGATGATGCCTCTCTTCCAGACCTTGATAGAGCCCATTGAGTCCCTGGGCCCAGGGGACACCTGTACTTTACTCTGGACATCCTCACACAAGTGTACTTTTTTTGTAGAGAAGGAAGCCATTCTACAGACGGTGCGTGGAGTGACGGACTTAGTATGCAATGACTACCTGATCAGGTCTTCCAAGACATAGCTCCAGTTAGCCTTCGAAGGCGCAAAGATTTCAAGCCAGTCCCGACAAGCTGAGCAAGCTGAGCAAGCTAAAAATTATATATCAATGGGGCTACCCCTTCGCGCTAATCTTTACCTGGGAGGGCAAGCAATGTTCTCCGCTCATTGAGAGATGCAAAAAAGCTTCTCCGGATTCCAACAGTTGCTGGAGATGCAGACTCTTCCTCCCCTTGGGCCCAATGCAGAGAGGCTACCAGGCTGAAATGGTCTACTGCCCTACCTCCAAGCACAGATCTTGTGCTAATAAACAGGGTTCTTCCCAGATGAAACAAGACATCAAACATCCCCGCACCATGAGCGACTCTCCCTCACCGGCTTGCTCCCCTGCAGCTTCGGACTGAATCATGCCTGACTTACCGATGTCCAGACCTCTTTCTCCCTATGCACGGGTTCTTGCCTCTGGATTCCTAGGTAGGAATATGCAAGCAGTACACCCTAGGACGCCCTGCCCCACTGTGCCCTCATTGCCTCATATATTCTCACTGGCCTGGTGGCCCCTTCCGTTGCTGTGGCTCTACCTGACACCCCAGTACGCATCAAAAGGCCTCTTTCAATATACAAAAGCGGACTGACAGCTGGAGACCTTTCTCACAACCTTAGAGACTGGCCACTGGATGCGGAGATCGCCCAATGGCTGCTTTTGACCACTGTGCCCCCCCACCACTGCAGTGGCTTCTAGAAGAGTGACTTCTTCAGAATGACTCTTGTCTCTGTCAAGATAACATTGAACACCATAGGCCCTATTAGCCGCTTCCTGTTGGTATTACAGTTCCCCCCTCCCTAGCCCATCCCTTACACTTCTCCTGGAATGAGTGCATCTTGGTGAACCTCCCACAGTTTTCTTGGCCCACTGTACACCTTGGGAATGCCTCACCCAGCCAGACATATGAGGCATGCTTCTAAAAACCTGCCCCTAGCATCCACAGTCCGCATGTGGTTCAACCTTCTCACACACTGCCTTAATGACGCTCTCTACCACAGCTCCCACCATGATGACCATGGCCCCATCCATTAAGCTCCTCTCTCTCAATGTAAAGGGGCACCCTAACAAGAGACAACAGGACTGGAGCTACCTACTTCTACATGATCCTGACATTAAATTTCGGCAGGAAACACACCTGATCGCATCTTGACGCACCCCAAATACCCATGTAACTATTAGGCCTGCTCTTCCTCTTAATATGCTGGGGTTGTAATACTAATGAAAGCCATGTTGAGGGGAGCCCTCGGTGTTCTGGCACATCAAGAGCTGTTATCTAAAGATCCAAGCGCATCTTGGTACCCAGCCTCTGACCCTCCTCAATATTTCTGCACCTAACCAAGTGCAGGACACATTCTTGAGGAATCAACAGGGAGACCTGCTGCGGGCCCCGGAAAAAGCGATCATTCTCGGGGGTGATTAAAACCTGGTATGGGACCCGGATCTAGTTTGCAGCGTGCCCACATACCAAGGCACCAGGGCTATGTTGGCAGCCCTGAGGAGGGTTATCACTGACCCGGGTCTCACTGATGCCTGTAGATTTCTATTCCCTGACACCAGGGAAAACTCCTTCTTGTCCACCACTCATATTCACAGATTGACCACTGCTTTCTCTCCCTTCCCTTGATCCGCTCCTTGGAATCAGCTGAGATATTTGCAATGTCCATATCAGATCATGCCTATGTCGCTGTAACCTACCATGTTCAAGGTGGGCATCCTGCCACTCCCCTCAGCTTGCGGCTCCAGCCCCACATTTACATGACCCGGTAGACCTAGCTGACATCTGCCTGGAGATTGAGGCCTTTTTTCTCGTGAATGACACTCCGGAACCACCTGAGCCCATTAGATTGGATGCCTTCAAGACGACCATTTGGGGACTTATCTCTTCTATTTCAATTACTCGATCCCGAAAATCTTGCCTTGTTGAAACAAACCTGTCCAAGGATATTAAGGCCCTAGAGCATAGAGACCATAGGCTGCCCTCAGCCCAAAAAGATAATCGACTCGCTATGCTCCAGGGAACAACGGTGTCTCCACCGCACCAACAAAGCGGAGCATTCCTTTTTGTCTTTTAAACAGAAATTCTATGTTGGGGGAGATAAAGTGGACACCTGCTTGGTGTGCCTCCTGCGTGCCCAGGCAACCAGAGCCCATATCTATAAAATTAAGCGGGCTGATGGCTCTTGGGCCACGTCCAAGCGTGACAAAGGAATTGCACTTTGCGATTTTTACAAGGATCTCTATGCTGACAATCCCCATGCCCTAGAGGTGATTACCTCATTTATTAGCACCTGCCCTTGAGAACTTCTTAGCTCTCAGCATGCACAACTTTTAGACAAGCCAATCACCCTAGACAAACTGACAAGGGCACTAAAGCAGCTGCCAATGGGCAAAACTCCTAGGCTGGACGGCCTTACGGTCGCCTTCTATCGCATTTTTCTCACTCAATGTCAATGCCATCTTTTACACCTTTTCAACAGCTTCTCTGAAATCTCCAGCCTCACCCCACAATGTCGGGAGCAGACATGGAGTTCATTCCAAAGCCTGGGAAGGACCCTTCACCTTGCACATTATACCGACCTATCGCTCTTCTGAACACGGACATAAAGATCTACACCAAGATCCTCGCAAACTGCTTTGAACCCTACTTCCCTGGTATAATAGACCCAGACGTGCATCCCTAGATAAAATAGGCCTAGGCCCGGTCATGATCTCTAAATTGATGGCTCCTTATGGTCGTCCGGGTATGCGGGTTCATATCAATGGCCCATTCACACTCCCTATTTCATGCACAGGGGTACCAGGCAAAGCTGTCCACTCTCTCCACTTCTCTTTGCCCTGGCAGTGGAAACTCTGGCGATCGCAATACGCCGGTTGGTGGATCTTTCTTGGATCACCTTTGGAGGCAACGAGCACAAAGTATCTCTCTTTGCCGATAACCTTCTCTTTTCCTTAACCACCCCCGATTCCTCCATACTGGCACTTGCCTTGCTTCTTCACTCTTTTGAAAGAGCCTTTGCATTCAGGATTAATATCGTCAAATCCCATGCCCTAAATCTTACCCTATCAACCCTAGAGGTGCAGCAACAACAGGCCAAGGTCCCTCTACACTGGGATGATCACTCTATACAATATTTGGGCCTCAACCTGATCCCCTCATTGTCTTCTTGGACCCAGGCTAACTGGCCCTCATGCAGACGTGACATACGGGAAGTCATACATCATTGGAAGAGCCTCACTCTTTCTTGGTTGAGGCGCCTCAACGCAATTAAAATGACCATTCTTCCAAAAGTGCTATATCTATTTTACCCGCCCTGATACCACAAGTAGACATCCAGATCCTTCAAAAAGAACTAAATGCCTTTATATGGGACAAATATTGCCCATGTTTTTCAAAAAAATTACTTATGCTTCCCCAAGACCACGGAGGTCTGACCTGCCCTAATCTTTTAGAATATTATTGGTCATGTCACCTCCGCTAAATATCGGAATGGGTTGTTTACGAAAGGCAAAAACACTAGCTTCGAATGGACCATGCAGTCTCATCCGGGCCCCTGTGGCACCTAGCCTGGCTCCCCGGATCGGCACGGGCCCACAGCGCATATATAGCTACCCCTAAGAAAACAGCACTTAACATTTGGGACTAACTTGCGGTTTCTAGAGGTCTAACATCATTCTCATCTCCCAATAACCCTATAGCACACAATCCCATCTTCCCGTCGGACTTGAAACCCCATGCCTTCCTATTGTGGTTAGAGGGTGAATGCCGCACAATACAGGAAATATTTGAGGGAAGACCTTTAAAACAACCAAAAATTATTTTCATGTTGCAGAATTCTCGAGGTTACAATACTATCAACTTTATCACTGGCTGCTAACCCCCAATTACATACAGGGCTTAATCTCCCACACATACAAGGTACTACAACACTCACACCAGATCCAACTTCACGCAAGCAGAAACAATGGAAGATGGATGCTGAAGAGGAGGTCACACCAGAAAGCTGGGAACGGCTCTGGCAGAATATTCCAAAAAACCTACAGAAGCATTGCGCAACACGAGTCAGCCTACAAACTAATGACGTGATGGTACTACACGCCTGCCACCTCCGGAACATATGCCCAAATCATTCCCTGTGTTGGAGATGCCAAACTGCAATAGGGGATTTCATTCACATCTGGTGGACCTGCCCCAGCCTGGTTCTCTTCTAGAAAGAAGTCTTCAGCCACTTTAAGGACACAGTGGGCTTTCCCATACCAAGCTCTCCCATGGTGACCCTACTTGGCATTGGACCCTCTCAGCTTGTTGCCATGACTCACTCTGACTGGCGCCTCATTGACCAGATGCTGGGGATGGCAAGACAATCTATAGCCCTCTACTGGAAAAAATCCTCACCCCCACCTATTTCGACATGGTTCCTTCGTCTCTGGCATTTCATGACACTGGGACTATTAACTGCCCATCTGAATCACACAGACACTCAATTTGCTCATACCTGACAGCCGCTTATTCCACACTTCTCTTGCCTAGAGAACTCTCGCCATGCCCCACCTTGGCTGCGGGCTATGCTTGATGACTCTCTCCTGCCGTAAACTAGAGAGGTCCCCCAATCAGCACCCACAGCAAATGGTTCTGATTAACCCTGGGCAGTGAACTCCGCGCCGTTCGCAGAGTTTGCAGAGTTTTTTGCACTCTGCGTTACGCAAAACTCGCGGAGTTCCGAAAAACTCCACTTTGCGGAGCGTGGTTTTTTCCTTGCTCGCTCTCACCAACGTCAAGTTGGCGAGCACATGCGAAGAAAATCCACCTCCCAGTGAGACTTTTCCCCGTTCGCGATAGTCAACATCAGGTTGGCAAACAAGAGCGTGGAAAATAAACCTCCCGGTGAGATGTCTTAAAGCACGGGGTGGGGTCATTGCAAGTGGTCACGTATGCTCGAGTTCAGAAACTGCCAGTTCGCGTTGAGAAAGCTGCTGCTCGAGTAAAAATCTACTTGAGCGGCAGAAAAAGAAAGCTTGCGCTGTGCATGGTCCCGTTCGCAATAATTGCACAGTGCGGACAAGCATCCTGCACTGTGAAATCACCCCAAACTCCGCCTAGGGTTAGTTCTGATGAGACTCCTCTTTCCCACTAAACCTTCCACTCGATCCCTCTGACTGCACTCCAAGCTTGCTCCTTCCCCCCACTCCCTAACACCTGTCATGGTTGCCACCCCCCTGATCATTGGTTAACCTGAATATTTTTCTACTTGGCCACTATCAACGAACCTCCATCACTTCCTGCAAAGGTTTAGCTCGCCTCACTGATGCAACGCTGAATCCCCTACCCAAATACACCCTAACGTTGATGATACCCAAATCATCCATATGTTATAGCTACTGTATGTTGCTTGTTCCTTGCACAGAGGTACCTGACGAATTACTACTCCTTCCTATAGTTTAACTCCTTTGCTATTGTTGTAAATTCATAATGCTCCATTCCTTATTCAGTGTTTTATGCTGCCTGTGATGATCTCTGTTCTTTGCAAAAAAAATTAATAAACAGATTTGGAAAGAAGAAAGCACTGGCAAATCCAATTGGTCTGGCTTTCATATGGTAAGGTATGCCAATATAGGCTTAAAGAAATTACCAATAATAGTGATGGTAGTGGAGGTTAGTGTAGTGGTTGTAATGACTTGCACTCAAGTCTTGATAAAAATATTTAAAAAGAATTAAATAAACAAAATTACATTTGACTGCTGAGTACAATGCGAGTAAGAAATAAAGACTTAAATGTGTGATGATTGAGGTTATTCCTCAGACATAAAATAGTCTCTCAGACTGCAATGCAGGCACCTCATAAGAGACAAAATGGTGCACTAAACAGTTAATAGTATGAGGTATGAGCCAAAGCCCAGTGAATTAATATGTTAAAGCACGAGTAACAATACATCATAGAGACAGTTATGATGTAAAAACGGACCCAAAAATGAAATGCGGCTAGAAGCAGGAGTTCATGTTTTACTGAGTTTCAGCAAGATTCCAGACTCTTTTTAAAGAGATAAATCAGAAGTTTGGTGTTATGGCTTGGTATTGGTATATACCTAGTTCGAAAAGCAGAAGATAAACATTATTTAGTTTTACTTGCCAAAGAAGACCCTCTGTTTCCCAGACTTGAACACAACCTCACATCATAAGAACAGAGATGGCAATGAGAGACAACATGATAATGGCTCATTAATTAAAGCTGGCATTTAGAATAATGTACTGTAAATCTACTGCAACCAACAAACTAATATACTCACGGGTTCCAACCCAGATCAGTTGGGTTAATATAGAGTATCCCTGCTCTGGACACTGTTGCTGGAGTAGCTGTCCTCAGGTGGCTGATCTCAAACAGAAGTCGCATAGTGGGATTTAAAGGAATGCGCTCATTGCTAGCCAAGGTGAGAACCTGCAATATCACAACATTTAAAACTCACGGGTTACACTAGTTCATCAAAATCAAAAATTCAGATGGTTTGGCAGGAACGAAAACAATTAGCAAATAGCAAGGATAACGAAAAAGTCTCTTTGGATTTATCACCTTGTTATCATCCATGACTGTATTTAAAGATTCAATCCACATCGGATCTATATCCCCATCAAGAACTATCCATTTTGGACCATCGTGGGTAATGATAGCTAAGTCTCGCATTATGGAAGAAAACAGACCTGAAATGAATGAACATGTTGGTTACATAAAATAACTGTACACCAGGGCGTGTTTGAGAGAGCGCAATCTGTATTTAAGTAATAATAATTGGTTGTTTACAATCTGGAATACACACTGTTGTACATTTTCCAACCTTTCTGAGTGAAGGATAAGTTACTTACCTGTAGCACAAGTTACTTACCTTCAGTAACGATATATCTGTAAGAAACAGTAGTTAGTATTAGATTCCTTACCTTAGAATATCCCCAGGCGTCAGTCTGGATCCGGAAATTTTAGCATATCAGTACCCCTGCGAGTCGGCAGGCGTCTTCTGCGGCTCTGCGTCCATCGTCGGCGTCGTTGGCGCCGGGATGATGTCGCTGGAGTACTTAGACGCCGCCCTCGCGTGCTGATGTCAGTTCTTATACACAGCTTTTCCGCGCCAGAAACGCAGAGCCATGATAAAAACCAACACTGGTACCATGAAACTAGGGCCCTGAAAGGGGGATGGCCTTAACCCTAGATATCGGTTCGCAGAACAGGGAGGATGGGTGGGGCGGTAAGGAATCTAATACTAACTACTGTTTCTTACAGATATATTGTTACCGAAGGTGAGTAACTTGTTCATCTGAAAGAAACAGGTTAGTATTAGATTCCTTACCTTAGAATAGATACCCCAGAAATACCAACCCCGGTGGTGGGTCTGGGAACCAATGATCACACCAGAAAGTCCTGGAGAACGGAACGGCTGAAAAAGCCATCTCTCCGGACTTGGCTGTCCAGGCAGTAGTGTCTTGCGAACGTGTGCAGCGAGGCCCACGTAGCTGCCTGACAGATGTCCTGCAAGGGGACTCCCCGACCCAGGGCAGTGGTAGCCGCCGTGGCCCGAGTGGAATGGACACGTAGCCCCACAGGAGTCTCCTTTTTAGCCAGTGAATAACAAGCCTTGATGCACAAGACGACCCATCGGGAAATGGTTCATTTGTGTACCACCCGACCCTTCTTAGCGCCCACGTAACCAACAAAGAGTTGGTCACCCACCCGGAACTGGCATGTGCGATCCAGATAGTATGAGAGCACACGTTTTGGGTCCAGACGGTGGAGCCTCTCTTCCTCTTTTGAGGGATGCGGAGGCGGAGAGAAGGTGGGCAAGGTGATGGACTGCCCGATGTGGAAGGCTGTGACTACCTTGGGCAGGAAAGATGGTCGCGTCCGCAACACAACTTTGTCCCGGATGGACAGAAAGGAAAGGAGGTTGAGAAGAAAGGGCCTGGAGCTCACTCACTCTCCTGGCAGAGGTGATGGCAACCAGGAATGCAGTCTTAAGGGTAAGAAGACGAAGAGGACAGTTATGAAGTTACTCGAAGGGAGCACACATCAGATAAGTCAGAACAAGGTTCAAGTCCCACTGAGGCATCACGAAAGGAACAGGAGGAAACATATGATTGATGCCCTTCAAGAACCTATTTACAACCGGGGACTTGAACAAAGAGGGCTGATCAGGTAGCCTTAAGTAGCCGGAAATAGCAGAGAGGTAGCCCTTGATAGTGCCCAGAGCAGAGACCTGCTGGGCAAGAGAAAGAAGAAAGAGGAGAACCTCAGAAAGAGGGGTAGAAAGGGGGTCCACAGCCTTTGCTGTGCACCATGCCACAAATTTGTTCCACCTGCAGGCGTATACCGATTTTGTGGACGCCTGGCTGCCAGAATAACATCACAGACTTCAGGAGGCAAGTAAAATGGCCTCAACTGTCGCCGCTCAATCTCCACTCATCGAGGTGGAGACTGGACAGGTTTGGGTTGAGGACTGTCCCCTGCTGCTGCGACAGAAGGTCCTCCTGAAGAGGCAGACGAATCGGGGGATCGACTGACATGCTGAGTAGCTCGAGATACCAGTATCTTCGAGCCCAGTCTGGAACCACAAGAATGACTTGAGCCCGGTCACGCCTGATCTTCTTCAGCACTCTGGGCAAAAGTGGTATAGGCGGAAAGGCATACAAAAGACCGCAACTCAACTCGCGATGAAAAGCGTCTCCGAGCGAGTGCCGCCTTAAATATTCCAACGCGTAGAACTGATGACATTGCGCGTTCTCTTCTGGCGGCGAATAGATCTAACCAAGGCTCTCCCTACTGCTGAAAGAAACCTTGTGTCACGTCCAAGTTCAGACGCCATTCGTGATCCATCATGCACCGACGGCTGAGTTTGTCCGCTCTGGTGTTCAGGGAACCTGCCAGATGTTGAACCACCAGGGTCATGCCCTGATGTTCCAGCCACTGCCAGAGGCGCAGGGCCTCCTGGCATAGGGTCTGTGGTAAGTTGGCCTGGTATATGATGTCCACTATTCTAGTGGGCACCTTGCACCAGTCCAAACAACCCTTATGGTGATGGTTGTAAAGTCAACCTTATAGACCAGCTATAGTAGTGGTAGCATGGACAAAGCAGCCTTAGCCTAAAACTTCAGAGAGCATGTGAAGCCAGCTGTTTTACCAATAATAGTCCCTTGAATATCAAATGAAAGGACACCACACAAGGTATATATCAAATATAATTGTATTTATTACTAACACAACCCCTCTGCACTCTTTATGAGGTCAGAGTTCGAGATACAGCACAAGTTACACATAAGCATACTATAAGTTGCACAAATACAATTCTGCCCTAGGGGCCTCACGAACCATATACTAAGTAAGTGGTATAAAAACCACTTCAGGAAGGGTGAATAGGCCTGGGACCTAGAGAATTGCTGGGGCTACACTGAACAACCAAAGGTTAGGAAGTAGGAGTCGCACAGGATGCGTGTTCAGTGTCTAAACACACACGCGAGTTACCATAGAGTTTCAATGGGAACGTAAAAGTTACAAAGTAGTAGATTTCGGACACTTCCAGGTGGACTACAGGAAAACCCAGTTAAACTAGGACAATTGGATAGTTATTACCTACCGGAGCACGGGAGTACTTGAGTTACCTCACCCAGGGAAGTCGGGTGCATAGGTGTCTTTTCGTGTCGGGTTTCGTCGATGAATCCTATGGAGAGCTGCAAGAAAGTGATGCAAGCGAACAGGAGGAAAGTGTCCTGATGGATCCAAGGGTGGATCGGAGCAGGGAAGAATCTGAAAGCAGATGGGACAGAGTCTGGGTCACTAGCCAGTGACCAGGAAGGAACTAGGAAGGAACCAGGCGATGTCGAATTGCAATCAGGTGAAGAGGTGAAGCTTGTTTCCGCAGCCACGAGGTCCAGGAGGCATCAACGACAATCAGGAGCTGGAGTCAAGCTGTCCCACGATGGATCCAGCTGTTGGCGGTGTCGGTATCCGGATTGGACCCAACAAACCTTGGCAAATGCAATCCATGCAGGATTAGAAGATTGGCTTCTGTTCAGACTAGCAAGGTCTGGCGCTCCTCTTTTGCAGGGAAGCAGGAGCAAGCCCGGATCAACCAGGCAAGCAGTGTGGTTTCAAAAGGATGTCTTCAGAGGGGCCACTAGCCAACGGGCTAGCAACCGCGAAGTCGCATTGAGCTGAAAAGCAGGCGCAGGCCCCACGTGGCACTCGTGGAGTGTGGAGGGCTGTGCTTCGGTGCGAATGCTGCTCAGGTCTGGGGCTTCTCAAACCCCAATGCACAACTTCGACGGAGCCTCAAAAGCTGCATAGGTAGCAAAAAGCAGGTACTGCAGGATGTCCGGTCCCACGTCTCTCGTGTCCGCCACGGGTCTCAGCATTGCTGTGGATGTGGGTCGGAGTCAGAGAACTCTGGAAGTTCAGAGGCTGCATCGCTAAGTCTTCGGGTTTCGGCGGGAGCGTCGACAAAGCAAACCGGCAAGTTACTGGTGGTGCCTGTTTGCACAGGGTGGTCCCTCCTTGACCACAAGGGAGATGTCTTCAGTCTTCCAGTTGAAATGGAACGTCGAAGGTCCGAGAGTTCGTTTCAGAGTTTCTTTCCAGGATACTCTAATGTCTCTAGACACAGATCCTAACTTTATACCAAACTAAGGGGCTGGATTACCTGCTAGGTCCCTCCTATGGGTGGAACGTGAGAAGGGAGTGGTTACACCCCTTTCTCTTTGTCCAGTTTCGCACCACAGCTGGGGCTGGAGTGCCCCAGAAACTGGTCTGAACGGGGCTATGCATGGATCACCTTGTATGCCCCAGGCAGTGTCTGGAAACAGCAGTTTCCATTGAACTCACCCTGCCCCAATCCACTACAGTCTGTCTGGGGAGGTGCCAGCACCTCCCTTGATAGGAAACCTATTGTCCAGGCCTCCCCTGCTGAAGTTTCGTCCAGCAGCAGGAGGTCAGACTCGTGACTGTGGCAGCAGCATCCATTTTCTAATGCTGAGGCTCTGTTTAACTTTAACCGGGTAAAGCAGTAACTACATGTCTTCTCCCTCTAGAATCGTGGAATGCTACCCCCGCCGCCAGTACTGGAGGGAGGGGGGTAGTATTCCAAAGTGTTTGACACCTTACACGACATGTTTTGATGAAGCCAAACCAAAGTTAGCATTAACCGCGAGGATTATAATGCACTTAAGAGTATATGGTATGGCTATATGATAGAACAGCTATAAGGACATGATTCCGAAAGCTGCAGACAGGCTCAGCTCATGCTAGAGGGTTGTATGACACTATAACGTGGGCTATTACCACACATGCCATTACAACTCTGTTTTTACAACGCAAGTGCGCTGTAAGCGCTGGATAGTGGAATAGTTTAATTTTCTATTCCAACTCCAGCCCACGTTACAGTAGGGAAGGTGTTGGAATAGAAAATTTAACTATTCCCTATCCAACAGCGCAAGTCGTTGTAACGACTTGCGTTGTAAAAGCAGCGTAGTAATGGCAGCGCGTGGTAATGCCCGCGTTGTAAAGGCTGCTCACCTGCTAGAGCACCATCTCACATAAAACCAAGCACTCTGCCTTCAGGATTGTCAAGGCCTGCCATAGGAGTGACTTATAGGTATATATGTGTCTGCATATAAGGGTAGATATAGGAATACTATATCTAAGCAAGGGGTGATTACACCACCTTGCCCAAGCTGAGTGTTCAGCCTGTGGTGTCAGTTTGGATGGCCAGCCAGGGGTGGCATAATACATGCTCCAGCCCCTGGTAGGCATTGGATGCACCTATGCCCTGGGTACCTATGGTACACTATACAGGGGCTCCCAAGGGGACCCAATACCCAATTGGATATGTATCTAAAGCACATGGAGTCCATTTTACATAGAGCAGATAGCCTGGGGCCCTGAATAGCAGGATCCCAGGCCAACTAAGTCAAAAACCAGCTAAACACTAGGCAAAAAGTTGGGGTAACCAAACAGTCATATATCCACCTTCCTACAGGGTCCACAAGCCCACCCTGCCCTGTTTGTTGGAGTGGCGGTGGTGTTATTTTGTACGTGAACACCTGCACTGCACTTCCCTTGGACAGAGGGGAGGAATGCCTTCAGTGCAAGCTGGATCACCCGCAGCTCCAGAAGGTTGAGACCAGAGTCCTCTGATCTCCGCCTCTCCCATGTGGCCCCCCAGCCCTGGAGGGACGCGTCTGTCACAACTACGTGCTCCGGTTGGGGTAGGGAGAGGGATCTGCCGCTGACCCAATCGCGGTCCGTGAGCCACCACTGCAACTGTCTTGCAGTGCCCTCCGAGATCAAGACATGGTCAGACAAGTTGCCCTGATGCTGGGCCCACTGAAACTTCATGTCCCACTGCAGAGCCCGCATCCGCCACCAGGCGTGATGCACCAGAAGGATGCAGGAGGCCATCAGTCCCAGAAGCTGCAGCGTCAACCTGACCGAGACTCGGGATAACGGCTGAAAGATCAGAAGCAGAGGCTGAATATCCCGAACCCACTGTTCGGGAGGATAAACCTGAAAATGTGCAGAGTCTAGAACCGCTCTGATGAAGAGGAACTTCTGAGAGGGACACAGGTGCAACTTCGGCACATTGATGGAGAACCCCTGCAGGTGCAGGAGGTCGGCCGTAGTCTGGAGGTGGTTGATGACTGTCTGGGGCAAACCCGCCTTCAACAACCTGTCGTCTAGATAGGGGAAGACTGACACCCCTAATCTGCCCAGATGAGCTGCAACCACCGCCATCACTTTCGTGAACACCCGAGGGGCACTGGTAAGGCCGAAGGGGAGCACAGTAAACTGAAAGTGCTCGTGGCCTACCGCAGGTAACGCCAGTGGACCGGCAGGACGGGGGTGTGGAAATAAGCGTCCTGCAAGTCCAACGCTACCATCCAGTCTCCCGGGTCTAGGGCAGCTAAGACCTGAACCAAAGTCAGCATCTTGAACTTCCCCCCGGAGGAAGCCGTTGACATTCCACAGGTCCAAGATAGGGCGTAGGCCCCCTTTGCCCTTCTTGGGAACCAGAAAGTAGTGGGAGTAACAACCACACCCTACTTCTGGCCCAGGAATGTGCTCGATGGCCCCCTTGGCCAAGAGGGCCGTAACTTCCCCTTGCAGAAGTTGCAAGTGATCGCCCAACACGTGGTGGTACTGCGGTGGCATGGCTGGAGGGGTCGCCTCGAAGGGAAGGGAGTAGTCCCTTCGGACGATTTGCAGCACCCACCTGTCCGATGTTATGGAACACCAGTGGAGGAGGTGATGGCGAACCCTGCCCCCCACTGGCGTCAAATGGGCCTGAAAGTTCGGACTAGGAAGGCTTTGAGGCAGATGCTGTGGGGGTGGGGGTGGACTGGCCGCGCCGTTGTCCCCTGTTACCGCCGCAACGTTAACCACGCCCGCCGCTGCGCTAAATGGTAGTCTGCGGCCCGTGGTTGGCATGACATGTGGGGGCGCCCCTACCGTGGTCACGAAAGGAGCACTAGGCAGAAGATTGCTGGCACGGGCCGACAGGCCCAAGGACTTGGCCATAACCCTGGAGTCCTTAAAGCGTTCCAGCGCACTATCTGCCTTGCCACTGAAGAGGTGGCTGCCATCGAAAGGCATGTCCATAAGGGTGTTCTGGAAATCGGCCGAGAAGTTGGGGGACCTCAGCCAGGCGTGGCGGCGAACCACCACAGACCTGGAAATCACTCTCCCCAGCGAGTCCGGGGTATCCAGTCCATATCGTATGGAATACCGCGCTGCGTCTCGTCCCTCAGCAAGGGCTTCAGCAAGCTTCACCCGGGCTCCCTCCGGACACTCAGGCAGCACTGCCGCAACCATATCCCACAGGGAGTAGGTGTAACGGCCCAAGAGGCACGCAATGTTGACCGACCGATACCCCAAACTAAGAGAGGAGAACATCTTCTTGCCGAATTGCTCATACCTCTTGGATTCCCAATCTGGAGGTGCAGTCGGGAATGCGGATTGGGAAGTAGAGGCCTGGATAACCAGGCTCAAGGGGTGGGGTGGGTGGACAAGAAACTAGGGTTGCCTGGAGCAGGGCGGTGGCGCCTAGCGACGTTCCTATCTACAGGAGGACCTGTAGTGGGCCTGGACCTAGTGCCCAACAGGACGTTCTGTGAGAGCCTCATTAAACAGCAGTAGAGGCTCAGGGGAGCTTACCTGCGTTTTAAGGACCTCTGTGAGGATGTTAGACCTCACCGTTGCGACCGGGAGCTCAACAGCCAAGGCCTTGGCCGCCCTCATCAGCACCACACTATAAGCAGCCCCCTCCTCCATAGCCACGGTAGGAGGGGAGACAAAACAAATGTCTGGGGAGGTATCCAGGCCACTGGCCCCCCTAGTTCCTGTGTCCAGTCCTGAAATGACTGGCACTCACGTGCCAGATGGTCCTCAGACCTCTCCCAGCCTCCCTTGTCGTCCATCTCCTGGTATTCAGGGATAAAGGATGGACTCAGATCCTCGAAAAATTCCTCTTCGGCCGGCGCCAAATGCGGCGTCGAGCGACGCCGCTACGGCGTCAGATCCGGACCGAGAGGTGGACCAGGGACAGCATCATGAGGGGACGGCACCGGGAGTGACACCCTAGGGGTCCACGCCGGCAGGGTCGTAACGTCGTCCAGGGGCGACCCGGATCCGGAACCGGATCCAGTGGGTCCTTGCGGCGTCGGGACCAAAGTCGCCGACGCACCGGGGCCGAAGCACCCGACTGGTTTGGGCTCCCAGTCGGGGCCGCGTGGCCCGAAGGCACCGCGGAACCGGACGGAGGAGTGGGCGACCTCATGGCCATGAGGAAGGCATCGATCTCCTCCGGCGTCGTGTTCTGCCCAGGGACTGGCAGGTATGGAGCAGGCTGTGACGCCTGCGGCTCTGGCGGAGCCGCGTGAGCGGTGTCACCCGAACCCCCGGCCGCGTCACGCGAGTGTCGGGGGGAGTCAGAAGAGCGATGACGCCTCTTCGATTACTTGTGCCTCTTACCTGAGGACTTGGAGCCCGACCAGTGGTGTCGACTCTGACCCCGTTGTAGTGGAGTTCCTATTTTCCCTATAGGCCCTGCGCATTGGAATAACAAACAGTAGTGTAGACGTAGGACTGGGGTCTTCTAGGTCTCTACTGACTATGTTAGACATAATTTAGGTTTGCGTCAGCTAGCTCAGAGGTCACTGGAAACTTTCTTGACTGAATAGGAAGTGATCAGCTTCCCTGGCTCAGACTAAAAGGGATTCAGCTTCCGACAACCGCATAAACATGACAACTTTGCTCCTCAGAATAAGAGTCAATCTCTAGAGTCGTGTGAAACAATAGACAGCTATTTCACTCAGTCAGTTGTGCAGATTTAATTTCACCAGGGTGCAGAGAATAGAGAGACAGGCGTTTTCAATAAAAGATATTATTTATTGAGCAGTCTTCCTTCTCATGCAAGAGAAATGAATTGCCACAATTGCAAGACTTGTTATAATGAAAAGTGCGTACAGTAAAAGGAGTATTACAAAATAATACTGTAAAAGCATTGATATGGTTTCTTACCCATAAGGTTGTTAAGATAAATAAAATATATACAATATATACATTCATATATACATTGGCTAACGACCTCAACTGGTGCTTCTAACTACGCCTACCCCGGTGTACCTGACCTAAGCCTAATACGTGGGAGGGAGTAAGTAAGTAGCAGTTTAAGTTAAGTTGGTTTTGCCAAGAGTCTGATTCAAGAATTCTCTTTAAGGGTTTAGTCAGCACCATACCTCTGGAATAGAATGTAGGAGGTCTGGTATCTCCTCTCAGGACCCGATATCCCAGTCACCCGCAAGGGTAGGCTGGAAACTCCGGAGCTGGATTTTCTCGGCAGGAGAAAAGACAGCGTCTTCCTCAGCGTGTCAAAAGAGGAGGGACAGAGTCCGTGGGCTTCTCGCATCTGCTGGGCTCTCTGCAAGGGGACAGCTGTTCTGCTCCAGTATTCACCACCACCGTGTGTTTGCTTAAGGCAACGTTGGTATATTTATACCTGAAAGGTGCCGAGTTTGACGTAAGTTTTTGGACATAAGACGTCAATAAAGATGTCCCTAAGAACTGGTTGTTCTTACAGTGCTCGCAGGAGTTCTATTACTAATCAAAACAAAGCAAGCGGGGCTTTCCCAGGTTGCTGGGGGTTTGGTATGTCGAAAGAACTCGGTGTGCTATCTAGGAATCTAAGGAAGTGTCTTCTGCTGTGTCATGAACTGTCATGAACTGCAGAGGCGAGTTACTAAAATATGGCTCTGATTATTATGCCATTATAGGGATATGTATTGAGTATAGCCGTATAGGGGCATAAGGTCACAATATTGATCAGGGTCCTAGATAAAACACATCACCCACTCCACGAATTTATGTCCATCAAATTACTAAAAACTAAAGCAATAAGAAGCATGTGTATTCCTACCCACCCCAAAATACATTTTGCATTTGAAATGGTGTATATGAAATACATGAAAATGATAATAGATACTGTACGTTATCAAGCATAGTAATCATTCAAAAAAATGAATGCATATATATTCAGTTGAACGATTTTGCGAAGAATTACACATGAAAAAGTCTCTAAATACAGAAAAGAAGGGCGAGACTATTTCATCACATATAAATACAATTGTTGTAAAATGTGCTAGAGGCTGAGGTAATATTTTGCCTCTAGATCTACTAAAAATATAAGCTCTGTTCTTTATGAATAGTTGTATTTTAAGCAAAGTACGTGTGCCAGAAAAAAGGTAAATATTTTGGAAAAAATAATTTCATGATGAGCGGGTCAAAAAATAGTTCCAAACGCTTTTCAGTAGCTTTTGTTTATCAAAGCCGAAGGCCGAATTCAGAGTTCATGGGAACGCTGTCTGCCGGATTGTTTTTCCAAAAGTTATTGTTTCTGTTCAGGGGAGAACATCATGTCAGACAGACTCGCAAAAAATTGGTCTACATATTCAGGTGACAGTTCGACCAAGTTTGATAATGCTGTAACTTGGCAGTTGTGAGAATGATTGCTATCATTGATTTCAGGATCAGCAATGCTCACAGAGAGTCGTACCTGGGTGATGTTGCTTTCACCTCTTGCTTCACTGCCACCACCTAATCATAGCGCAGGAGTCTCAACGAATGCCGTCATCAGGATTGGTAACCACTGGGGACAACACGATGCATAAGCCGTTACTGGACTTAGCAAAGTATCGATATCCATTGGTACTGCTGATTGTAGTGCAAGACAGGTGTCTAACACGCATTCTTCTCCGCATAGCATACATCGAAGCACAGGTAAGATTCAGGTCTGCCATATAGGTCTGAATGAAAGAAAACAGGTCATGTTCAGATCTCTCAGCCAGGCCAGTCCAAGGACTTTAGTTATGCGGTCCCGGTAGCGCATTGCTAGGATCGTTTCTTCCATCCTTGCCGGAGTCATGTCTGTGTTTTGGCTTGCCATATCGGAGCAGAAGGGTCAAAAATAAAATCCCTGCTACGAGTCCCAAAAGAAGTGGTAGGCCGCCAAAGACCGAATGGACAAAATTGGGAATAATGCCCAGGACTGCTTTGAAGGGTGTTAACAGTCCCGTAAAAATTGTCTTAAATACATTCGAGATACCACTGGCATTCAACATATTTAGGATGTGGCTGAGCATTTCTGTGACATGCACGGGGCAATTTGTTGATAAAAGTGTATGTATCTCTGCCGCCGTCCTTGCAACTTGGAGATCATACGTCTCTTTTGATGACGTGATGGGCACTGTTGTCTGCAAAAGCACAGACTTCATTCTGCTTAAAGTATCAATTTGTATAGAAGAGATGTTCAAAGGAGGCCAAATCGGAGTCTCTGAGTCTCCAGGGCCATTTGGATACAATTCTTGCATACAGCAAGTGACCATGGAACTCACGCTTAAGAGATATGCTTTCCCTGGCACCAAGCCACAACAGCTGTGGTCCGTTATTAGAATGTAACTCCCGTTAGAAAGTTGTCTAAAGAAAGGCTCTATCTGTGTTGCAGGTGTGATGTGCTAGTGGCATGAGAGGTTGTTTGAAGTCCCTTCACAGGCCCCATGTAAATTAATACTCTGGCACAAAAGTATACCGCTTAGTGAATGTTTGCAATTCTTACCACTAAGAAATACATTTTTGTCCTTGTCACTGTAACATGTGTGCGTATAAGGTAATTTCCATGATGAATCAACGTATCCTTTACCCAACCTTTCATACTGGCCTGCTGGTATATACTCAAGGCAATTTTTAAACTGGAAAGTTGTTATCGGAATTGTGATAATCCCGTGTATTATCCATTCAATGACAGGTCTTTCTGACATTGTCAATGGCAATCTCTCAAGTTTTTCAATGCTCAGAATTATATAGTCTGCTCCTTTCTGTGCCAAACTGATTTGTTTATCAGTAAGGTTAAAGACAGAAAACAAAGACGTAGTGTTGATTAAAAGCCATGGCACATAGCCCGAACGCAGATTTTGCAACGTCTAGCCTAGCTGTACAATAGAAGGCAATTGGGACTGGCCGTGTTGTAACATTAGCAAGTCCTGGTCTATGATATCGATGGCAGATGATACAATACTGTCCAGTGAATATATTCTGGAAGACAGAGTCATTAACCCATTGTCTACAACAGAAAGTGATTTTTCCAAATTAATACAATCAATTTCTTGTATTTTTTCTGCTGTTTCAATTTGCATTACTTTCCATGCCTCGTTGTATGCTGCATATACACTTGCCGCTATGAAACGTTTTTGACGCTGTTTGCGTGGTCCCATAATGAAATCACGCAAGTCAGCACCATCTTTAAGTAAAGTAAGGTGTTGCTTAATTTCTGCCAGTGTGGATGTTTGTACCCATTCAAGGCATAGTTTCCCTACACTGTATGTTGTTACTATCCCTGGATGTTGTCTCTGAGAGTATCTAGGGTCTGGTCTGGTCATTTTCAACCCCTGTATTTTATTCAGGAATCTATCTTGACAGTTATTAGTGTCTGTTGGCCAGATTAACCACTTTTTCCAATCAGGATGTGTTCTGTTTTCATGTAAAAGTTTGGAAACGTCTATCTCAATATCTGTGGTTGCATTATCAGGTATTGGCTTTGGTATAGACGGTTTGTTAAGGTCTTTAATCTTAGCTAAGCCAAGACAGGTAGTTTGTTGAATTGTGTCATTCAAGAACATTATTTGTTCTGGGATCATGCAGGCTCGAAATCATGCTTCTAGGCCTTGTACCTGCCACTCTTTTGTACCCCAGATCGTTTTTGTTTCAATGTTATTCTTCCAGAAGTCAAAACCAAATGTAATCATTTGTTCATAAAATGCTTCTGAGTATATCAACTTAGTGTTTGTCAGCATGGTTTTTTGTCCCTGTTTTATCCAACAGTTTATAATAAAACGTTTCTGCATTACTCGTGTTAAACCCTGAGAAGTATTGGAATTTCTCATAGAATGTTTTTGAACTGCTTTTAGGCGGAGTAGCATAATGTTCCCATTGGTTATATTTAAAAACATTTCTAGGTTGAGCAGATTTATGTAAATAGTGATCTGCGTAATGTGTAAAACAGTACATCTGTTTATAATTGGTGAGGATATTTCAAGATCTTAACCGGTCCATATATTTCATAGTCTGTATTGTCCCAAACTACCCCGCCGGGTATTGGAATGGCTGTGACATTCACTGATTGAAAGTTCTCTTTTCTCGACGTGAGATGATTTGTGTGGCTTCAGAACTAAGTTGATGTTCTGACTTGCTATGTCCATTGAACTGTATTTTCCTTCAATTCATTTTCCCAAACAAAGTACCATGATGAGCCAAAGAAGGAGAAAAAATACACCTAGCCCAAACCAAAATTCTAACCATGGAGAAATAAGATATGTTTCTTTGAGCTGATGACAGAGTTCCGTTACTTTTTCTTTAAAAGTTTTTGTTTGTGGCCTCATTTCAGGGTTGCTTTCATCTTCAGAAAAGTTGTCAAAATTGATGAAGTAGCCAGATGCAGTTCTGTCAATTGTTGGGATTGTTTTTCCAATTTGTCTTTCGTCAGCATCTTCTGATGCTACATCGTTGTAGACTGGTGTTTCTTGACGAACTGTTTCAATTTGAGTTTCAAGAGGCACAAGTTCCATGGCATTGTTGCATAGTCCTTTTTTGTTCACTGCAGGTTTATCAAATGTGATTAGTCTTTCAGTTTGAACCTCTTGGATTGTAGCAAATGTGGGTATTCTGTTACTTCTTGGGAGTCCACTAGGCCTACTATTTATTATAGGCCACATGATTGTGGTTTTACCAGGTCGATGGATACAACTCGGTTCTCCTTTTTACCAGCAAGGGGCGGTAGTACTACTGATCTTGTTCCGTTGATTGCTAAGACAGGTACTGCTTTTCTGTAAGAAGGCCCAAATTCCTTCTTCACTGCTATTTTTTCCCTGACCAGATCCCCAATCTTTGGAATCCAGACAGGTCTTGCTGGGTCAGTGGTTGTTGGCTGTTGTTTTAACTTTATGTTGATCAGGGCTTTTCTTGTTTCATTTAAGTCCTGTAAAACAGCCAAACGATCTTTGATGTCAAAGTCTTTATTCTTATCTTCTACCACTGAAGCAAGACTATCTAGATCCTGAACATACATTCTAGTTCCGAACAATAGTTCGTACGGGCTGAAACCTTTTAGAGAATTTCTTGGCAAGTTGGACACTTATTAAATGCTGGACCCACCCGTCACCCAAACCTAATACCTTTGCCGTTATAGATTGCTTTATGTCTCGGTTTTTTCTTTCCACTACCCCGTTTCCCTCAGGATGGAAGGGACAAGAGAATCGCAATCCAATGCCCATGCTGGTCATGGCCTCCTTATAAGCTCGAGAGCTAAAAGCAGGACCCTGGTCAGAATGAAGCATGGCAATTGCGTATGTGCCGATAAAGACTCGCAAATCTTTTATAACAGTTCTCGCGTCAGCCGAGCACTGGGGCCACATTTTTAAAGTGAGTATAGTCTTAAAAAGAAATCAATAGGACGCTGGATTTTACTTATAGATAGCTACATGCTACCTATGAGCCTGGCCATGGCATTACTCCGCTTGACTCGTTACTGCGATCTCTGTCGCAGTCTGGGCAGTTCTTTACAAATTAATAATAGTGCAGGCTCATCCCCGGCGACCAATACTCTGATTGTAATTCAGTCAGAGATTCCTTCATCTGTTTGCGCCTTGGACCTTCACCCATGTGTGCGTCTGCTATTATTAACTTTCTCTGATTCATGTTTGGAATTACCCTATCCCCCACTCCAGGGATTCGAGCAAAAGGAACGGAGTTTGCATCAATTACGTATGTATAATTGAGTGGATAGTTCACTGGTAGTGCTGCACAGTTGTCCTTTGAAGACGTTTTTACCGCCAGCATGGTTTCCCCGTCTATGTATTTTTCTGAACGCTTTTTTGTGGCTACGGAAGCCGGTTTAGTTGCTTCCGCTGTGGCTGTATTAGCCAATGAATTCCCTACAACCTGAACGCCATCACGTTGATGACTCAGAGTGTGTATCACGTGAGTCTTTTGTAGTTCTTTTTGTAAAAGAACCACTTGTTTCCAAAGCATTTTATGCTTTATTGTGGCACCTGTGTCATCTTTGTAATCATTGTAAATCCAGCTCTGCAACTCATTATTGTAAGAGTTGACGCAAAAATGCGAATCGCACACGATTAGTGTTGAGAATTCACGTTCGGCATTTTCAAGCGCCATCTTTAAAGATCTGATTTCAGCTCGTTGAGCCGAACATTTTCTCACTGATTCAGTTTTTGTTATTTTTGGTCTGAATTTACCGCAGAGCCAGCGACCTTTAACAATCGCGCAGGCTGCATTGTAGGATTTATCATCTACATTGTAATGCTGTACAAATCTGTCTGTATAGGTTATAGAAGAGTACTGTTCTAGAGGCAGAATTTCAATTGGCAGAGGATATTCTTTTTCATATTTTAAATCATTCAGTTTTTTCATGTTCGGGACATAATAGTATTTCACTTTTTCAGTTTCAAGAGAATTTTCCCACAGTATCCATTTTGGATCTAGTGCCACTGCTTTTAGATTCACTGGGCTGAATAGCGCCTCGAAGGCTGACTCTGCTGTAAAAACAGTTATTCCTTTGCCTTGTGCTTGTGATCGTTCTCTTGCTACAGCCGTCTGAACTGCCTTTACAGTATTTTCTGTTAGACTGAATGTTTTTTCCGCTTGTGTGTACAAATGTGATTTGTAAGCTATTGGTACCGTTTCTCCCTCATTAGAGGTCAGGTACGTGAATCCGCATCTTCCTGGGATGACCCGGATTACAAGGTTTTGCGTATTGTCACGTGTTTCTAGTTTTGTTTTAGCTAACATGTCTGTTTGTAGTGATCTCAAAATTTCTGTGTGTTTTTGAGTCCAGTTGATTGGTTTAAAATCAGGTTTTATTAACTCGTAGAGAGGTTTAATCCTCTCTGCATAGTTTAGAATGTAAGTTCTTCTGAAATTCAGGAAGCCTAGAATCGATTGTAAGTTCTTCAGCGTTTTTGGTGCTTGGAGCACAGCGCACTTCTCTAAGAAGTTGTCCGCTAGGCTTTTGGCTTCACTTGATAATTCGTATCCTAAAAATAAGACTGTCAGATGGGCAATTCAAGACTTTTTAAAGGTAAATTTGTAACCCTCTGCTGCGAACCCAAGTATTATGGTGTTCACTCTTTTCAAGTGAGTATCCAAGTCGTCGTCTGTGTGATAGATGTCATCGACATAAGATAATGTCTCATCATCATATATTTGTAACAACTCTGTTACTCTGGCTGAGAATTATCCTGGACTGTTCTTGAATCCCTGTGGGAGTCGACAGAAATTTTTCGGTGAACCCATTATTGAGAAAGCGGTCAACTACCTGCTTTCGGGTGCAATGTTTTGACAAAAGAATCCATTAGAAATGTCTAATATTGTTTTGTATTTTTTGCGAACTATGTTATTCATCAATGCCGCACTGTGCGAGTTCTGTACCGCAAATGTTTTGCAACATGAGTTAAGATGTCTGTAGTCCAAGACTAGACGATATGAATTGTCTGGTTTGGAGACAGGAAACAAAGGATTGTTCATTTGAGAGGTGCATGTTTCAATCAGCCCTTGGTATTCAAGTTGATCTAAAATCTCCCTGACCTGTTTTTTAGCTTCTTGCTTAATTGGATACTGCCTTTATGCAGTAGGTTGACTCTTTAACTGGATTTTGTGAGGAGGAGAGTCCTCATCCCATCCTACATGATTCTTATATAATGCAGGTGCTTGAGCTACTACCCATTTCCTTGCATATATATATTTAGTGTGAATTGGAATGTGATTTGAGAAGGCAGGCATAATCATTTCTTTGCCATGAGGGCACTCCCTGACAAGCTCTGGGGGCCAATCTTTCTCTGCTAACAGGATGTCATAGCCTTTTGAGAGGTTATCCCAAAATAGACCCCTTATTTTCCTAGTCTTATCTCCCTCTATACGCAGTGTTATTTCGTATATCTTATGAGGTTCACTAACTCTGGTATCTGCAGTTTCCACTTGAATGTATTCATTCGTGTCCACTGTCTCCAGATGATTCATCAGGATCTTGCGAGCTATACTGATTTCTGCTGCACTGTCTAGCATTGTCTGTGCCCACTCTCCGTTTTTCAGCTGTGTCCTCAGTATTCTCAGCATGTTTGATTACTCTAATACTGGCTCTACCTTCTTCCTCGGGAATTGTAATTTTTTACTTTGAGCAGGTTCCTTGTCTTTGGACTTGGTGTGCTCTTCCCTTGGATCTGACCGTCCTCTTCTTTCCGATTTCTGCGAAAAAGATCGAGAGGGACGTGTATCAATACTTTGATACCTATCAGGTTTTTTCAAGTTATCCCTATTTCTAAGGTTATATCTTTTTTCAGAGTGCTCCCTCTGGGAAGACAGGTGTTCTCGAGTCTGAGTTCTTTCCCTCCGCCGAGGAGACCTTCCTCTGGACTGGAAAACTTTTTCTTTGGGAGTGGATTGTTTATTTCCATCCCAGTTCTTTTTAGGAGTGTTTAGATTATTTTTTATAAATGATTTTTCAGGATTTTCAAGTAGTTGGGGTTTTACTGGTTTCCCACCCAAACTATCTCTACCTAATTCTTCATAGCATTTTTCTATGATTCTGGCAAGTTCAATTGGTTGATCTGATATATCTGTTTCTTTCAATTTCTGGCGGATCGCCACAGATGCTGCTTCTCCTTTTATGTTGGCTAATAATATAGCCGAGACCTGTTTGAAGTCTTTCAGTAACTTCATACCAAGAGTTAAAGCAGGTTCTGGACCGTATTCTTTCTGAATTTGTTTTAGCACATCTGGTATTACCGCCATGGACGGAACACCATGTGTTTTTGTGTAAATGGAAGCAAAGACTGTGCCCCAAGTGTCACAGTCCTCCACATGTGGTGCGACCCCCAATGGAAGGCAGATAGTCAGAATTCTGTGTTTCTCAGGTTCAGGTTTAAAGTCTTTATTTCGATTTTTAACAAATCATAAAAGACACATTACAATACAAAAAAAAAAAAATTAACTGATTCAATTTAAGCAAAAAACAGAAAAAATAACACTATGAAAGAGATTAAACACTAACAAAAGTATACAAATAAGGAACATTTAAGGCAAGTGGATAAAACAAGATTAAATTTCAATTAATGAATAAAGAAACCTGAGTATTTTATAAAAAAGATAAAATTAAGTTAAAAAGAAGACATTGCAGTTCAAGTTCATTGTAAACGGGCCCTTTGTATGGCAAGAAAAAAAACCAAGGGGTACAGATGATGCAACTAAGTCATGGAACAGTTAGCTGATACATAGTCAAAACAGATTATGACCAATTGTAGATCATCTTGGTCCTTGGGGCTAAGGCGTGCTGGTTTTTAGCCTTAGGAGCCAAGCCCATCCCAAATATTTTGCCAGAGTTACTACAAAGAGTTCGGAGGTGTTGGTCCTAAGCACCCATATAGCTTCCATCGATGTTTTGAATGGAAGTTTTTGAAACAAAGGTTTTAGCCATTTCTTTCGGGGTGCACCGTACCTTGGGCAAGCAAAAAGAAAATGACCTTCAGATTCAATATGACCTGGGCAGCATGTACAGTAGGGCGATAACCCTGTAGACCATTTGCTTAGGAAAGTGTTCAAGGGCAAAGCGCCCACTCTAAACTGGTGGTACAGTTTCCTGTCTAACGGTCGAGTTATTACATCCCAATATGGCTCTCTCGATAGGTCAAGTTTGAATGTTAAAAACCTGCCTGTAAGGCTGTTTTTGTTAGAAAGCAGAACTCTTTTTAGGCGGGTTGTGGCCCAATACAAGGATTTGAACTCGTCTTTGGAAGGGAAAGCATTAGATTGAGGGGATGTCCAAAGGTGTTCCAAGCCCATATCATTAAGGATAGATTTAACAGCAGAAAGCCATGGTATTTTCCCTGAACCCCTAATAGACTTAACTTCCGCCAGTTCTTTTGCAAAGAGGGATAAATCTGGAGATGTCCATATCCGTCTCCACAGTGCCACTAGCCTAAATCTAGCCATCTCATTGATGGGTGGGGAACCAAGGTCCAAGCAGAGGGGGATCGAGGGTGTTGACTGCGGGAGACCTACTAAATTTCGAAGGAATCTACATTGGATTTTAAACAGATTGAGCAAGTCCATGTGGCCCCACAGATCCGCGCCATATAAATTGGCTGTGGAGATTTTAACATCATAGATCTTAAGGGCCGGGAGGACCCGTTTTGTGATTGATTCCTTTTGCTCTTTGATAAGGCAACCAGTCAGCCTAGCAAGTTTAAGATGTTGTATATTAATCTGGTCCTTCCATCTTAAGCGGCTATCGAGGGTAACCCCTAGGTCATGGTATCGACCTGCTCGAGGTTTACTCCATTCAACCTCACTGAACTCCGAACTGGATGGTTTTTTGTAAAAACCATAAACTTTGTTTTCCCCACATTGACTACCAAATTATTGATGGCACAGTACTCCTCAAAGCGGTCGAGAGCCCGCTGGAGTCCGCTACGTGTTTTTGAAAGGATTAATGTGTCATCTGCGAAGATGAGTAAGGGAAACCTCATCCCAGCCAGCATTGGGGCATCAGTGGGGGTATCCGCGAAAAACTTGACAACTTGATCGATAAAGAGGAGGAAGAGGGTTGGGGCCAGGACACACCCCTGGCGGACACCTCGAGTTACGGGAAATGTCTCCGTCACTTGCCCCTGGCCCCCCCACCTCACCCTCGCAAAGTTGTCCTCATGGAGTCTAATAATGAGGTCTAATAGTTCTAATGGGCACCCCAGATTTTCCAGAACACCCCATAGTTTGGCCGTTGGTACTAAATCGAAGGCGGACTTCAGATCAATGAATGCAGCATAGATGGTACCGCCACCTAGCCACACCTCCTTCCAATAGATCATGCAGAATCTAAAAACCTGATCTATGGTGCTCATTCCCGATCTGAAGCCCGCCTGCATGGGTGACAGGATATTCTCTGTTTCAATCCATCCCTGGATCCGTCCTAGGACCATGTGTGCCACTATCTTTTGGATCGAATCGATCAAGCTGATAGGGCGGTAATTACCTGGGATGGATTTATCGCCCTTTTTATAAATTGGAACAATTTCGGCCCCTTTCCATGATTTCGGGACTATAGCTGCAAGGGCCAAGGTGTTAGCTATTCTGGTTATATAAGGGAGCCACAAGGCGGGATTAGATTTAAATAAATCTGCCGGGATCAGATCCATACCGGGGGCTTTCCCTCGGAGGGTCAATGCCAGGGCCAGCTCGACCTCAGCAACTGTGAAGGTGAGTTTTTCACTTTGGGGGGTCAGCAAGGGTGCATTGCCTAAGGGATTTGTAGCTTCGTGATCATCAGCTCTGAATTAGGCCGAGTAAAATGATACCCAATCCTCAAGGGGCACATTATTTCCCGGGGTAGAAGAGTCTGCGTTTTTTCCCCATTTAACCAAATCCCAAAACCTTTTCTGGTTGTTAGTGGAAGATGCCTCCAGAAGGTCTGACCAGAACTTATCCTCCCACTCCCGTTTAGCTTCTCTAAGGGTTTTCCTGTAATTGAACCTTGCAGCTTTCACTCCAACCATATCCCGAGATTTAATGGCTGAAATGAGAGCTGCATGTGCCTCCCTACATTTCCTGTTGTACCATTTTTGGGGCAAAGGATTTGTTTTAGTAGTAGCACTCCCACACGGTATGGAAAGAAGAGTTTTTAAATGGTCAAAACATTTAATATGTACTCCCATCACATTGTTAGCTAATCCAGGATCCACCCCCATCAAATCTATTTGCGACATTTCATTAAGCGCATTTTCAACCACAACATTAATGTTGTCCAGTAAACACTCGTCTTCCATGACCCGAGACCATTTCAGTCTCCTCATGTCATTGGTAAGTTGGGCGTCCCCTGTATAGGTGACAGATGGCTCCTCCTGTCTATTTAGACCCGGTATTTTCAACGACAATGACAGCGGATTGTGGTCACTTTCCGGACACTGTAGTACTGCCATGTCTATTAGTAACGACCAATGTTCCATGTTCAATAAGATGTAATCAATGCGGCTCTGCCTCTGCCCATTGTCGAAAGTACAATTTCCTTTGATATCCGAGGCAGAGCGGCCGTTACATGCACGGAACCCATTTTGTAAGCAAAATGCCATCCAAGATACTGCCGCCTCTGTTGCTTTTGCCCTCTTATCCACTTGTAAGTCCGGGATACCCCATACAGAATCGTCTGCCATAGTCCAAGTGTCTCCCATATCAAGCACAGGTTCTATGGTGCAATTTAGATCGCCAGCAAGAATAGTAGTAATGCCTCTGTCCATTTTCATGATTATATGGTCAATAGAGTTCAACAAGGGTGGGCTTCGACCACCAGGCAGACCTCTAGCATAGATATTGACAATGTTCATGAATTGCTTGTTCCCTTTATTTATTATGATGGAGAGGAGATCCTGACTCTCCACCGGGAATTCCGTTGGATAGAAACCCAGAGATTGCTTCACCCAAATCAACAAGCCGCCTGAGGCCCTCCCTTTACCTCCTTTGGTTGCAGGTTTAAAGAAATTAATATAACCCAACTTGTGAACAGGCTCCGTTGCCCACGTTTTCTGCAGCAGGATAATATCATAATTGTCAATAAAGTTCAACCAGTCAGTAGAAGCAAGGCGCGCCTTAATACCCGCTATGTTCCAGGACAAGATTTTCAAATGGTCTTTCAAGTTGTCCAGCAACGAAGGGTGTAAGAGCTGTACAGATCCATAAGACGTCCCTTTATCGTCTTTAACCACTAAGTGCTTAGCGCGATCTACTGGGACTATAAGGTTATCCTTGGTCGAGATCCCCTGGGCAACTGCATATAGTAAAGTGCTAGATAACAGAGAGGCTTGACCTCCTTCCTCATCTACTCGATTGCTGGTTTGATTTGGGCACACCATACTATGCTCAATGGGCTCTTGGACTACTGCGCTACCAATCAGAGACTCACTAGATGGATCATTGAGTCAATCAATAGCCTCGAGGCCAGAGAGGGGGCCAAAATGATTAAAGAGAAAGGGGCGCTGGCAGTCAAGCGGAGTTAATGCCAGGGGGTGTCTTACAGCAGGACCCTTACGAAATAAAGGGTAGGGTTGAAGGGGTATTTGCCTGTGCGGATAAAAATATGATAAGGCATTTAGTGGTCAATGATGATACAGGGGCGTCTTATGGATTAGTACAGCCCTTACACCCCTTGTTGCCAGACAACCTGAAAGATCACTTGAAAATTTTGTCCTGGAACATAGCGGGTATTAAGGCGCGCCTTGCGTCTACTGACTGGTCGAACTTTATGGACAATTATGATATTATCCTGTTGCAGGAAACATGGGCAACGGAGCCTGTTCATAAGTTGGGTTAGATTAACTTCTTCAAACCTGCAACCAAAGGAGGCAAAGGGCGGGCCTCAGGTGGCTTGTTGATTTGGGTGAAGCAATCTCTGGGTTTCTATCCAACGGAATTCCCGGTGGAGAGTCAGGATCTCCTCTCCATCATAATAAACAAAGGGAACAAGCAAATCATGAATATTGTCAATATTTATGCTAGAGGTCTGCCTGGCGGTCGAAGCCCACCCTTGCTGAACTTTGTGGATCATATGATTACGAAAATGGACAGAGGCATTATTACCATTCTTGCTGGGGACCTAAATTGCACCATAGAACCTGTGCTCGATATGGGAGACACTTGGATTATGGCAGATGATTCAGTATGGGGTATCCCAGACTTACAAGTGGAGAAGAGGGCAAAAGCAACAGAGGCTGCAGTATCTTGGATGGCTTTTTGTTTACAAAATGGGTTCCGTGCATGTAACGGCCGCTCTGCCTCGGATATGAAAGGAAATTGTACTTTCGATAATGGGCAGAGGCAGAGCCGCATTGACTATATCTTACTGAACATGGAACATTGGTCTTTGCTGATAGACATGGCAGTATTACAGCGCCCGGAAAGTGACCACAACCCACTGTCACTATCGTTGAAGATACCGGGTCTAAATAGACAGGAGGAGCCATCTGCCACCTATACAGGGGACGCCCAACTTACCAATGACAGGAGGAGATTGAAGTGGTCACGGGTCATGGAAGACGAGTGTTTACTAGACAATATTAATGTTGTGGTTGAAAATGCGCTTAATGAAATGTCGCAAATAGATTTGACAGGGGTGGATATTGGATTAGCCAATAACGTGATGGGAGTTCATATTAATTGTTTTGACCGTCTAAAAACTCTCCTATCCAAACCATGTGGGAGTGCTACTACTAAAACTAATCCTTTGCCCCAAAAATGGTACAACAAGAAATGTAGGGAGGCACATGTGGCTCTCATCTCAGCCATCAAATCCCGGGATATGGTTGGAGTAAAAGCTGCAAGGCTCAATTACAAAAAAACCCTTAGAAAAGCTAAACGGGAGTGGGAGGATGAGTTCTGGTCAGACCTCTTGGAGGCATCTTCCACTAACAACCAGAAAAGGTTTTGGGATTTGGTTAAATGGGGTAAAAACGTAGACTCTTCTACCCCGGGAAATAATGTGCCCCTTGAGGATTGGGTATCATTCTATTCGGCCCAATTTAGAGCTGATGATGATGACGCTGCAAATCCCTTAGGCAATGCACCCTTGCTGAGCCCACAAGGTGAAAAACTTACCTTTACAGTTGCTGAGGTCGAGCTGGCGCTGGCACTTACTCTCCGAGGGAAAGCCCCCGGTATGGATCTGATCCCGGCCGATTTATTTAAATCTAATCCCGCTTTGTGGCTCCTGTATATTTCCAGGATAGCTAACACTTCGGCCCTTGGAGCTACAGTCCCGAAATCATGGAAAGGGGCCGAAATTGTTCCAATTTATAAAAAGGGTGATAAATCCATTCCAGGCAACTACCGCCCTATCAGTTTAATCGATTCGATTCAAAAGATAGTGGCACGCATGGTCCTAGGACGGGTCCAGGGATGGATTGAAACAGAGAATATCTTGTCACCCATGCAGGCGGGCTTCAGATCAGGAATGAGCACCATAGATCAGGTTTTTAGATTCTGCCTGATCTATTGGAAGGAGGTGTGGCTGGGTGGCGGCACCATCTATGCTGCATTCATTGATCTGAAGTCCGCCTTCGATCTAGTGCCTAGGGCCAGGCTATGGGGTGTTCTGGAAAATCTGGGGTGCCCATTAGAATTATTAGACCTCATTGTAAGACTCCATGAGGACAACTTTGCGAGGGTGAGGTGGGGGGGCCAGGGACAAGTGACGGAGACATTTCCCGTAACTCGAAGTGTCCGCCAGGGGTGTGTCCTGGCCCCAACCCTCTTCCTCCTTTTTATCGATCAAGTTGTTAAATTTTTCATGGATACCCCCACTGACGCACCAATGCTGGCTGGGATGAGGTTCCCCTTACTCATCTTCGCAGATGACACTTTAATCCTCTCAAAAACACGCAGCGGACTCCAGCGGGCTCTCGACCGCTTTGAGGAGTACTGTGCCATCAATAATTTGGTAGTCAATGTGGGGAAAACAAAATGTATGGTTTTCACAAAAAACCATCCAGTCCGGAGTTCAGTGAAGTTGAATGGAGTAAACATCGAACAGGTCGATACCATGACCTACTTAGGGGTTACCCTCGATAGCCGCTTAAGATGGAAGGACCAGATCAATATGCAACATCTTAAACTTGCTAGGCTGACTGGTTGCCTCATCAAAGAGCAGAAGGAATCAATTACAAAACAGGTCTTCCCGGCCCTTAAGATCTATGATGTTAAAATCTCTACAGCCATTTTATATGGCGCGGATCTGTGGGGCCACATGGACTTGCTTAATCTGTTCAAAACTCAATGTAGATTCCTTCGAAATCTAGTAGGCCTCCCGCAGTCAACACCCTCGATTCCCCTATGTTTGGATCTTGGCTCCCCACCTATTAATGAGATGGCAATATTTAGGTTAGTGGCACTGTGGAGACGGATATGGACTTCTCCTGATCTATCCCTCTTTGCAAAAGAACTGTCGGAAGTCAGGTCTATTAGAGGTTCAGGGAAAATACCCTGGCTTTCTGCTGTTAAATCTATCCTTAAAGATATGGGCTTGGAACATCTCTGGACATCCCCTCAATCTAACACTTTCCCATCCAAAGACGAGTTCAAATCCTTGTATTGGGCCACAACCCGCCTAAAAAGAGTCCTGCTTTCTAACAAAAACGGCCTTACAGGCAGGTTTTTAACATTCAAACTTGACCTATCGAGAGAGACATATTGGGATGTTATATCTCGACCGTTAGATAAGAAGTTGTACCACCAGTTTAGAGTGGGCGCTCTGCCCTTGAACACCTTTCTAAACAAACGGTCTACAGGGATATCGCCCTACTGTACATGCTGCCCAGGTCATATTGAATCTGAAGGACATTTTCTTTTTGCCTGCCCAATGTACGGTGCACCCCGAAAGAAATGGTTAAAACCTTTGTTTCAAAAACTACCATTTAAAACAGCGATGGAAGCCATATGGGTGCTTAGGACTAACACCTCAGAACTCTTTGTGGTAACTTTGGCAAAGTATCTGGGATGGGCTTGGCTCCTAAGGCTAAAAACCAGCATGCCTTAGCACCAAGTACAAAGGTGATCTGCAATTGGTCATAATCTGTTTGATTATGCATCTGCTAACTATTCCATGACTTAGTTTCATCATCTGTATCCCTTGTTTCTTTTCTTGCCATATAAAGGGTCCGTTTACAATGAATTTGAACTGCAATGTTGACCTTTTAATGCAATGTTATTTATTCTTATACAAAATATTCAGGTTTCTTTATTCATTAATTGAAATTTAATCCTGTTTTATCCATTTGTCCTAAAATGTCCTTTATTTTTATTTGCATACTTATTTTGTATATCTTTTGCCAGTGTTTAAACTTCTCTTATAGTATTGTTTTTCCGGTTGTTTTAATTGAATCAGTTATATTCTTTTGTATTTTAATGTGTCTTTTATGATTTGCTAAAAATCGAAATAAAGACTTTAAAACCTGATAAGGCTAGTGTTTGTACATCCCCCTGCCTTGCAAACCTTGGTTCTCGTCTGGTGGCATCTACCACCCACGAATCTTTAAACGAGATAAGGATACAATCTCCTTCCAAGTCTTTTGGCTCCGGCCCCACCCAGTCTACTCTCCTCACATATAATATCTCCGTGGGAGTGGAGGGGGGTAACGGGCGATTTTTATTCAACCAAAAAATGACTTTATTGCGAAGGTCGCCATAAGACTCCCTGGCACCCGATTTTAATGGTGCTACACCTGTCAAAACGATGGTGTGTTGGGCTGCTTCAGGTGGTAAATCAACACTAGGGATAGTTGGTCTTTTGCGTCCCCCCTCCCTATGGTTGGTGGAGGCAGTACGTTGGGCTCTTGGGGTACTTGGGGGGGGAAGATTTAAAGTAGATTGTGGGGGAGGACCCTTAGTTTGGCGCCCACCAGTATTTTGTTTAGCCGCTGGTTTCGATTGGTGTTTTGGTGCCTGGGCGTGAATGCTAGCTCCTGGTTTGGAAGATATAGTATTAAGTTTTCGCCCCCTTTAAGTATGGTACTATTCGTTCCTGTGATTTTATTAGGGAGAGTTTTACCCTTTTCCATATTGTTATTACTAGTGGCCTTAGTAGATGCTGATGTTTTAATAGCACCCGTATTATTTGAACCAAGTAGTGTTTGGAGCATCGTATGGTTTGAGTTAATCAAATCCTCCATACTATCAATTTTTGAGGTCATGAGCCTAGTCCGCTCCAGGACTGGTAAGAGTAATGTTTTAAACATGGCCTCCATTTTTGCTAACAAAACTTCGTCACTATTAAGGCACATAGGGCAGGTACTTGAAGAGCCCAAAGCCGAAAGGGAAGGACATAACATGTTATTAAATACAAAGGGTATTAAGGGGTTTGGGGGAAGCTCGGACCCCTGTCTCCCACCATCTTGGACTTTGTTTACTTTACAGATTTTTAAGTCTCTTTCCCCCGACAATCTAGAGTCCAGCTTTCTCTTTTTAGTGTTGGGGCCAGGATTGGGTATAGGATGGTTAGTGATTTCGGCAGGGTTAGACATGTTAGAGTGATTAAGGAGGAGAGATCCGGAGGGCTGGCTAAGATCCGGCTCCCCACTAATCAAGGAATCATTATCCTCATCCCCATCCCCCTGGCTACATTGGGAAGCGTCTATACTATGCCTTTCTTCCCTTGGTGTATCCCTTATTGGGCTACCCCCTATGTTTTCTAGATGGACTATTACGTCCGTAGAGGTAGTTTGGACGCAGTTAAAGGCAGCATGTGGAGCAGAGGGCGCAGGGGAGATGGATGTAGCTAAGGCCCCCAGTGATGATCGCTTTCCACTAATTAGGTCTATTGAGAGTCTTTTCTCTACCATGGCGATTTCTTTTTCCAGGATTCCAGTGGCCCGTGTTATAAAAGCGTCAAGGGGGCCAGAAACGACGCCCTTGGTGGTATTGATTTGGACAGTACGTTCCTTCACTGATCTTAGTGGCATTTTCTGTGGCCTTCTAATCGTCCAGGGGGAGTGGGCCTAGGCCGGACTCTGCCATACTCGAACGGCCTCAAACGGCCCGCTCTTTGCCCGGTCTTCGCCCCGGCCTTTGTCCCGCGTGCGTCCCGCGTGCGCGTCACTGCCGCAGTTTATCAGGAGGTGGGGCAGGTGAAGGGGGCGGGAAGAGGACCAGCTGCGGCCGATCAGCGCCGCACAGCACGCTGGTCCTCGCAGTCCCGCCTCTGGCCCTGGAACGATGGTGCTCAACCCCTGCAGGCACGTTGGTGCTCCAAGCACTTAGAGGGACCCTGGGACAACGACAATCCCTGTCACAGTCAATGGCCTACGAGCAGCACCCGCGGAGCGGGGGCCGCGAGGCGTGGTATGGCGTAGCGGCCAGAACGAGCAGGAAAACCACAACAGCAGCACTCCCGGCAGGGTCACAGGAGAATCCCACGCAGGTCAGGCTCCACAAAGCTTTTAACAGGTGGAGGGGGCGGGAAGAGGACCAGCTGCGGCCGATCAGCGCTGCACAGCACGCTGGTCCTCGCAGTCCCGCCTCTGGCCCTGGAACGATGGTGCTCAACCCCTGCAGGCACGTTGGTGCTCCAAGCACTTAGAGGGACCCTGGGACAACGACAATCCCTGTCACAGTCAATGGCCTACGAGCGGCTCCCGCGGAGCGGGGGCCGCGAGGCGTGGTATGGCGTAGCGGCCAGAACGAGCAGGAAAACCACAACAGCAGCACTCCCGGCAGGGTCACAGGAGAATCCCACGCAGGTCAGGCTCCACAAAGCTTTTAACAGGTGGATGGGGCGGGAAGAGGACCAGCTGCGGCCGATCAGCGCCGCACAGCACGCTGGTCCTCGCAGTTCCGCCTCTGGCCCTGGAACGATGGTGCTCAACCCCTGCAGGCACGTTGGTGCTCCAAGCACTTAGAGGGACCCTGGGTAAGCATGGGCGGAAAATCCGTTTCGCTCGCGGATTTTGTGGATTTTCGGTAAATTCGCAATCCGCGAGATTCGCGAATCTCCCGCAAAATCCGCAAATCCGCAAGCAGCGGATTTTATGGCTTGCTCGCACTGTTCGCGTGAGTTCGCGGCTTCCCAGTACAACTTCGCGCCCCGCGAATAAGCGCAAAATTGCAGAAATACGATCTTAGCAAAACTGAAACTACTTACCAGGTTCAAAAGTTCAGGCTCATCATTAGTAGCCATTTCCTGTAGTGCTTCCTGAGGGGCCCCTCCAGAGTTCAGTTGCCAGTTGCAACTATTATGTGACCCTGCTCTGAACCTCAGAATAGTTACACATATGCCACAAAGGTCCTGAATTACAGCTAAGGGAGACAAGCAGGAGCCAGGCTGGAAGTTCAAATCCATTAATCAGCCCCTAATTCATTATTGTCAGTTGGGGCAGGGCAGGTGTTGTAACTAATTCTGCAACAATGAAAGCACTTAGCAAGTGCAAAAGATCACTAATCAGGAAGCACTAAGGAAGCAGGTGCCAGCTAAAAAAATATTCTGTGACACATTAATCAGCCCCAAATTAATTCAGGTCACTTGAGGCAGGGAAGGTGTGCTTGCTTTGCCACAATAATGTACACTGACTGGACAACCAGAGGGTGCTGTGATGAAACAGAGGGTGGCATGGGTGGGCCAGAGGGTGGCATGAGTAGTCAGAGAGTGGCAGTAGTGACAGAGAGTGGCAGTGATGAAGAAGAGTATCCCAAACAGGCTGGACACGTAGAAACAACAAGTTCGCGAAACTTGCGACCCGACAGGTAAGTTCGCGTTTGCAAAATTGTACAAAACCCTCGCAAACTGGCAGAAACCCGCGCGAACACACAAAAAAAATCCGCAAATTCGCGAGAATTCGCGGATTTTGCGAATTGCGAGTTCGCAAATCCGCAAAATTCGCGAACGCGAGATTCGCAAAATTCGCCCATGCTTAACCCTGGGACAACGACAATCCCTGTCACAGTCAATGGCCTACGAGCGGCTCCCGCGGAGCGGGGGCCGCGAGGTGTGGTATGGCGTAGCGGCCAGAACGAGCAGGAAAACCACAACAGCAGCACTCCCGGCAGGGTCACAGGAGAATCCCACGCAGGTCAGGCTCCACAAAGCTTTTAACAGGTGGAGGGGGCGGGAAGAGGACCAGCTGCGGCCGATCAGCGCCGCACAGCACGCTGGTCCTCGCAGTCCCGCCTCTGGCCCTGGAACGATGGTGCTCAACCCCTGCAGGCACGTTGGTGCTCCAAGCACTTAGAGGGACCCTGGGACAACGACAATCCCTGTCACAGTCAATGGCCTATGAGCGGCACCCGCGGAGCGGGGGCCGCGAGGCGTGGTATGGCGTAGCAGCCAGAACGAGCAGGAAAACCACAACAGCAGCACTCCCGGCAGGGTCACAGGAGAATCTCAATAGGGGTAGTATTCGGGAATACTGCCTCTATTTGAGTTATTTTCTGTGCTAGCCAGAATGGAATTTGTTCCCGTTTTGCGGGAGTTTCACCAAGACACGATTGTATGTTCTGTGGTGTAATTTTATTTGTGTTCCCCTGATGAGGGGTCAGCTGTGGAATATTAATAGCTGTTTGGACTGTTGCGGTCCGCATTACATATTGGACTAACTGTCTATGTATTTTAATTAGTAATTTTAGCTGTGCTAACAGTTCTTCTTTTGACATTTTATCAATGTCTGCATGCGGTGTGTAGCTGGCTAGAACCGGCCACGTTGGTCCTGGTCTACCTAGTGGACCGAGCCTGGTAATGTGATCATTATGTTTTAGGGCGCCTTTAAACCAGAGCAGGTGCTCTTGGTATTTTAATGGAATTTCAATCTCCTCGAAAGGAGCGTATTCTTCCGGTGGATCCTCTATTTTGTAATAGTGAAATTCGTGTGTTGTAGCGTTTGCCACTGGAAAGTTTATCCATGAATAGAATACCTCTGTCTGCCGATATTCGTGTGCCTCTATCACGAAAATGACTGTGCCACCTTGTGCTGTCAGTCCATTTTCTATAAGTTTTGAAGTTATAGATTTTATGTTCGCCGGAATGATAATTGCATTCGGTTCATTAATTCCTATATCATCGGGACCCTGTTGATTCGCGTCTACTGCGACTTCATTGGTTCCGTTGTTATTGCCATTTACTGACATTGTATTAATGAAAGTTTGCAGCGCAGGTTTCCAAGGAAACAAAGATTAGGTGCACAATATTTTGGAACACTGTATCCTTCAACGTTGGCTAAACCAAAAACTCTACATAGGAATCTCTTCCTACTAAGTTCTGGCAGATTTTAACCTTTCACCCACTCCAGACGTCTATTGGAGTATTTACCGGAGAAAGGGTCTGTGTGAAAAAGCACGACTGAGTTACTCTAACGTCTTGCGTTAGTTTTATCGCTTTACCAAACGTTGGGCGCCATGTATTGTAGTTCCTATTTTCCCTATAGGCCCTGTGCATTGGAATAACAAACAGTAGTGTAGACGTAGGACTGGAGTCTTCTAGGTCTCTACTGACTATGTTAGACTTAATTTAGGTTTGCGTCAGCTAGCTCAGAGGTCACTGGAAACTTTCTTGACTGAATAGGAAGTGATCAGCTTCCCTGACTCAGACTAGAAGGGATTCAGCTTCCGACAACCGCATAAACATGACAACTTTGCTCCTCAGAATAAGAGTCAATCTCTAGAGTCGTGTGAAACAATAGACAGCTATTTCACTCAGTCAGTTGTGCAGATTTAATTTCACCAGGGTGCAGAGAATAGAGAGACGGGCGTTTTCAATAAAAGATATTATTTATTGAGCAGTCTTCCTTCTCATGCAAGAGAAATGAATTTCCACAATTGCAAGACTTGTTATAATGAATAAGTGAGTACAGTAACAGGAGTATTACGAAATAATACTGTAAAAGCATTGATATGGTTTCTTAGCCATAAGGTTGTTAAGATGAATAAAATATATACAATATATACATTCATATATACATTGGCTAACGACCTCAACTGGTGCTTCTAACTATGCCTACCCCGGTGTACCTGACCTAAGCCTAATACGTGGGAGGGAGTAAGTAAGTAGCAGTTTAAGTTAAGTTGGTTTTGCCAAGAGTCTGATTCAAGAATTCTCTCTAAGGGTTTAGTCAGCACCGTACCTCTGAAATAGAATGTAGGAGGTCTGGTATCTCCTCGCAGGACCCGATATCCCAGTCACCCGCAAGGGGTAGGCTGGAAACGCCGGAGCTGGATTTTCTCGGCAGGAGAAAAGACAGCGTCTTCCTCAGCACGTCAAAAGAGGAGGGGCAGCGTCCGTGGGCTTCTCGCATCTGCTGGATTCTCTGCAAGGGGACAGCTGTTCTGCTCCAGTATTCACCAACACCGTGTGTTTGCTTAAGGCAACGTTGGTATATTTATACCTGAAAGGTGCCGAGTTTGACGTAGGTTTTTGGACATAAGACGTCAATAAAGATGTCACTAAGAACTGGTCGTTCTTACAGTGCTCGCAGGAGTTCTATTACTAATCAAAACAAAGCAAGCGGTGCTTTCCCAGGTTGCTGGGGGTTTGGTATGTCGAAAGAACTTGGTGTGCTATCTAGGAATCTAAGGAAGTGGCTTCTGCTGTGTCATGGACTGTCATGAACTGCAGAGGCGAGTTACTAAAATATGGCTCTGATTATTATGCCATTATAGGGATATGTATTGATTATAGCCGTATAGGGGCTAAGGGTGGGCGTAAAATCCATTTCGCGGGCGAATTTGCGGATTTTCCGCGATTTCGCGATCCGCGAATCTCGCGAAATCGCGGTAAAGTCCGCGAATCAGCGGGGACGAATTTTCAGCCAAGCAAGGGTTACAGCAGCAGGTGCAAAAGTTGAACCTAATTTCTTTGTAACCTTTAACAAAAGGGTTACAAACAAATTAACTTCAACTTGGACACCTGCTGCTAATTGCTTCCTGGCGCCTCGTTGCCTACTTGCAACTATTCTCTGACCCTGCTCTGACCCTTGAAGCAGGGTCAGAGAATAGTTACAAGTAGGCAACGAGGCACCTGTCCAAGGAATTAAACCTCATCAGGAAGCACTTACAGATATAAAAAACAGGAAGAAGGGAGAGGATGGCAAATACACCCATTTTGAGTTGTCAGGAGGGGTTAAACTAAAAAAAGACCTTTACAGCACAATTTTCATATGCATTTTGCTAAAAATAAAAAGCTGTATGTTCTGTAGGGGCAACTCAGGAATCTGGCCCTTCAGAGATCCTGCCTCTCTTTCTTTCTCTCGTTCTCTCTCTCCCTCTCTCTTTCCCTATCTATCTATCTATCTATCTATCTATCTATCTATCTATCTATCTATCTATCTATCTATCTATCTATCTATCTATCTATCTATCTATCTATCTATCTATCTATCTATCTATCTATCTATCTATCTATCTATCTATCTATCTATCTCTCTGCCTCTCCCATAAACGACTGCATGGGTAACTTCGCTATGCAAGCGGCTTGCGAAGACGCAAAAATCCCCGCGAACACGCAAAAAAACAAAAATCCACCAATTTGCACAAATTCGCGAATTTTGCGGATCGCGAATTCGCAAATCCGCAAATTCGCGGATCGCAAATCCGCAAATTCGCGGATCGCGAATTCGCAAAATTCGCCCATGCTTAATAGGGGCATAAGGTCACAATATTGATCAGGGTCCTAGATAAAACACATCACCGTGACCTGTCCCTCGGCCTCCTTTCTGACCGGGACCTTGAACGGCGTGGGGCCGACTGCCGGAGCTCGAGGCGCTTGTGGGACCGTTCCCGCCTAGCCTTTGACGTCAAGGCCCGGCAGTCGAGGCACGACTTGTCATCATGGTCGGGCCCCAGGCAATGTAGGCACCGGCGATTGGGGTCGGTAACCGACATCAGTCGGTTGCAGTCGGCACAGGGCTTGAACCCGGGCATCCCTACCGGCACCGATGGAGTTGTACGGCTCGAAACGGATCCAAAAAGGATCGAAAAAGCTTAGTCAAAAAGTGACTAAAGGGTACCACTTTCTTCGGACCTGCCCTTGCTGGCGCGGAAAAAAGAAGAACTGACGTCAGCGCGCGAGGGCGGCATCTAAGTACTCCGGCGACGTCATCCCGGCGGCAACGACGCCGATGACGGATGCAAAGCCACAGACAACGCCTACCGGCGCGCAGGGGTACTGCGACGCAAACATTTCCGGATACAGACTGACGCCTGGGAATATTCTAAGGTAAGAAATCTAATACTAACCTGTTTCTTTCAGATATCCTTGTTCTCTTCTGTAAAAGGCTGGCTTATTATATGGTGCACATTTATGTAAGTGATGCACCTTGCTCTAATCCAGGCAACCCTTATTTGGTCTTTGATAACCATAGAAAGTTCTCAAAGTACTAGCTCTGGAAAGCAGCCTTCAGACTTATCTTGAAGGAGTGTTAAGCAGCTTGTTTTACCACTTTAATCATGTAGTATAGGTTAAACAAAAAAGAACCACACTGTATTTATATAAATATACTTCATCATCCTAAAAATACTTTATTTGGGTTGCGTGACCATAAAAGTGCAAATGCAATAAATGCATGCAGTGCATAAAAATAGCAGCCGTCATAGGTGCACAGTCCCATGTCTAATAGATGACCAATTAATCATTATACAATGTCCTTTGAAGGGACAGTAAGCACAAAACTACATAAACCATCAGAAATCCTAAAACTGGATTAGAGGGGTCCGTCATGTTGAATGTCGAGTCCACACAGATTTGTGACTGTTTAAAATGATCGCAGCCTGCTATTTTATAGTTAGAAGCAAATCTTCATTTCGGCTTTAGCCGTAAAAGCACAAAATACATTTATATAAAAGTATAAAATAAAATGTAAATTTTTTCCTTGATATACTTCGATTTATTTCTAGGCCTGGGCGGTCAACTCCGTTCACAGAGTTTGCGGAGTTTTCCGCACTCCGCGGAGTGCAGAAAATTCCACTCCACGTAGTGCAGCTGAGTTTTTTTCGCGCTCCCGAATGGTAAGTTGGTGAGCACGAGCTGCAGCTCCGGTAGAATTTTTACCCGAGTGGCGGGAAGATCAGTGCGAGCGGAGATCACACTGCCCTTCGCCACTTGCGGAACTCCACAGAGTTTTTCTGTCACTTTGCAGAGTTCCGCGTACCGAAACTATGCTAGGCTTGTTTATTACACAACACTCACTAACACAATGGTATATCGCCTATCCGGAGATATCAACACAACTACACAATAATACTTCAATTGCAATACGGTAAGTAGCGCAAAGAACAGCGATCTCCAGGGGGAGACCAAATCCTATATTAATAAAGTGGAATGCGAACTGCAGGAGAGGATGGTATTTAGGCCTGAAGACCCAGAGGAGCTTTGGAACACAAGGAATCACCCAAGGTAAGTACCTAGGAACACCATGGAGGCTGTGTGCAGAGTAGGGACACAGCTGCATACCCTATGGAAGTCAATGGAGAAGTGGCGGTTGCAGTTTTGCAGAAGTAGAACCCTTCCAAGAGGACCCTGAAGAAGTTCCTCGGATGACAGAAGGTTGGATAGCCATCCTACCTGTGGATGGCCCGGAGACGAGGATACCTACTCCAGGGAAGACAGGTGCCTAGGGGTGAAGAGACATCGCAAACCTCCATAGAAGACTATGGAGGACTTGGAGAAAAGTGCCTCTGAAGAAGAAGGTAAAGAAGTCCGGTGAAATCCAAAGGTGGATTCTGGAAATGAAGAAGATGCAAGCAGAGGGGACAGTCTATGATACTCAGGAGTGACCAGGAGACATAAAAGAACAATGTCCACCGATGTTGGACAATTCAGACGAGTTGACGGAGACCTTGTCGCTGCAGCTCTGCTGACCAGGGGATGCTGTGGAAGATTAGGAGCCATGCACAAGCTGTCCCATGTCGGTGACCAGGGGGTCGGTGTCTGGCAGGAGCACTAACAATGCATGGTAGCCGCAACTGGCATGGAGAACGAAGAAGGAGCATTGTTGGGGCCAGCAAGGTCCAAGGGGCTCACCACAAGCAGCAGAGTCAGAGCAGGCTCTGAACAAGCAGGGGAGCTCAATGGAGAAAGCTCAAAGCAGAAGAACACCCTCAGGAGGACCCCCAGGCCAAGGGCACAGGAGTAGCAAGAGGACCTTGACCAGCTCACCAAGAAAGAAGGCCCATGGCGCAGAGGTAATACGGTGAGGACACACTAGTTGGCAGGAAGAGATGCTGAGGGCTGGAGCTTCTTGTAGCCCAAAGATCTGTGAAGTGTAGAGCCAACAAGCCTTGGCAACGGCAAGTCAACATGGTACACAGGGGTTTGGTCACAGCAGTTCCAACGAGGGATATTGGAATCAAAATTGCAGAGAGGACAGTTTAGGCATTCACTCCAAGGGAGATTATTTAGGGTGTTCTTGATGCCCACAGGTCTGTTGAAGATCCTGGAAGAAGCACAAATGAAGACTTGCAGAACAGCGGGACATGGAGCAGCAGGATTCTTCCTTGGTGCACTCTCAGTTCCAGGCGAAGTCCAACGAAGCCCAGGTGTCCAGACGGTTGAATAGTGATGTGGTTTCAGGCTTGAGTCTTGTCCCACGACGATTCAAAGGACCCACCCACAGGTAGGCCCTTAACTTAAGTACCCTAGGGAAAGAGTTGGAATGACTAAGGGGTCCCTCCCAGAGGAGGGTCTGGACCGAGGGAAGTATTCTCCTATTTACTTTGTCCAGTTTTGTGCCAGAGCCGGAGATAAGGGCTCCCTGAGCTCGCTCAAAGTGGAGTATGCAAGGAGGGCACCAAATGTGCCCTTTAAAGCAGATTGGTCGCACTGGCAAGTGCCTCCGCCCCAGCCCAATTTATTAAAGTCCTATCTACTAGGATATCACTATAAGAAAGTGCCCCTTTTTACATGGTTATCCCCACTTTTCACCTGACACATGATGCACTTTTTAATTGTTGTGCCCTGGGTCCCTGCCAATTAGGTTCCCAGGGCCTGTGTTCTTTCCCAAAGCTGTACATATGTACTCTAAATTTCCATCTCTGGCCACAGGTAAGCCCTTGCAAAAGGTAACATGGATACCAAGGAAACTGGGACCAGAGAATCCATCTATTGTGCCACCCTTAGATGCCCTGTAGCCTAACACCCACCCAATGCCATTGCAGGCTGCGTGTTTTAATGCAGAGAAACGTGAAGAGTCGACATGGCACACATCCCTGTGTACCATGAGTATAAGGATAGAATGCACATCTCCTGATAATCACATTCAGAATTTTCCTAAATTCTGAAAAGCGATTATCAGGAGGTGTGTATTCTACCCCTATACAAAATGTACTTTATGACTCTGTCCCCACAGAAGTTTGCACCTGTATGCTAAAGGTTGGACAATTGGAGAAAAATAGACAAAAACGACATCTCACTTCCAAGGCAGCAGGAGAACCCAGAGTACCTAGGAGAGACTTCATATGGGATCTACAACTTAATTTGTGGAACAGTAATATATTCTATGAGGGACATTTTGGACATATTCACATGTATCCAAGCAAAATGTGTTGGTTTTATTTGTGTATGGAATCAGTCATTTGTATTATTTCAAAAGGTGGTAACACATCCTGGTTATATTTTGAACTTGGTTAACAAATAGGGGGGCATTCATAGGGGGTGGGTTGAATTGGTCATTCATTAGGGGGTGGGTCGGATTGGATTGCACTGATGTATGGGCTTAGGCGATGAGGCATGGGGTAAATACTTTGTTACAACAAGAAAGAAGCAGGGGTGGATTTTATAGCGTTAGGTTATTGGCACACAGTATTGGTTGGGAGAAGGGTAGGGTGGCGCATGATTTCGACATGATTGACAATCCAAATGATGATTTCAGTTATTTGAATATATCGTGAGAATTTTGTGTTAAAATAGCACGTTTTTTGAACAGCACATGGTATAATTAGATGTCAAAGGTATTTTCAGACGTAAAAATCGGAATATTTACGGGTTCTATTTATCTTTGCAGTCACCCCTGACGAAGGGCTGAAAAAAAGCCCAAAATACATTGGGTTTAAAAGTATGAAATCACCTAGAACGAACTATTAATTCTGACGTGGCATTGATAAGGCCTGGATGGGCATGTGGATGTCAGTTGGAAAAAATAGTTATTTTGAATTAACGCTGCCTTTGGAGTGAATGAACAAAAGTGGATGAATTTTGGAATAAAAACATGGTTCAAAGAAGGAGTACTTGACAAATTGTGGTTTAATGTGAGGATAAGTATCTCTCTTAAGGGCTGTGCAACTGAGTGACTCGTGAGACTGTGCCACATAAAATTGACACATCCCTATGTGCCATGCCTATAATCCACAGCCTCGGTAAGGCACCCCTCTAGCAGTGTGCCCTTGACCATAGCTGAGGGTACAGTGGCATGAGCCGAGTACCCCCCTACAGTGTCTAGGTCCATTCTTAGACATTGTAAGTGCAATAATGCCTTAAAGAGTATATGATTTGGTTGTTGGTCATTACGAAGAAATGCGTTACTTACCTGTAACAGCAGTTATCCAGTATTGGTGTCTTTCATGGATTCACATGCCTGAATCATTCCCCGTCGTCGAGACGGGAGCCTCCGGTAAATAAAAAAGTAATGTCTTATAGACATACATAGAGAAAATAGGCCTAAGGGCCTCCCCTTAGTAGCCTTTCTTAGTCCTTATGTAAAAAGGACCAAACTCTCCTAGTCAGCCAATCAGCTCCGACCTCCCTCTAGAACCTTCCTGGGAGGAGCCTCAGTCCCTCAGATTTTCGTACGCACCCAGCTAGGTAGGCGTAATGTTATTAGAGAGGGATGTGAGTCCTTCCCGGGGAGGCGGGAGGGTTGCATGTGAATCCATGAAAGACACCAATACTGGATAACTGCTGTTACAGGTAAGTAACGCATTTCTTATCCAGTATTAGGGGTGTCTTTCATGGATTCACATGCCTGAATCAGAATAGTGAGCAATCAGATATGCACATTTGTGATGTAAATCAGCTCTGCAGTCATGTTAGACAATGCATATATTATCACATATAGTATCACAAGAGCAAGGAATGTGCATACCTGGATGGCGGGATGTAGGAAGGCTCACCTTACTAAAAGAGATGGCGAAGCCCCGCTGGACCCGCTGCCGCATCTTTCTGAAGTTCGAAATCCAGGCAGTAGTGTCTGGAGAAAGTGTGCGGTGACTTTCAGGTCGCCGCTCTGCAAATGTCCAATATTGGCACCTCTGCGAAGAGAGCTGCTGACGTGGACATTGCCCTGGTGGAATGTGCAGTGACGTGAAGAGTGTTGCTGACGTGGACCTCGCCCTGATGGAATGTGCAGTGACCTGATCAGTTAAAGGCCGTCCGGCCTGGTCGTGGTAGAATACAATCGCTGATGAGATCCATCTTGAGATGCTTTGTTTCGTGAGGGACAGGCCCATTCTTGGCCTGCTGTATGCCACGAACAGTTGTGAAGAGTATCTGAAGTCTTAGACTTATCTAGGTAGAACCTGAGCCATCTTTGAGATTTAAAGAATGTAGAGCCCATTCTGCTGCGGTGGAAAGGTCCGCCAAGAAAGTTTGAAGGATTACTGGCTCATTGAGATGAAAGTCTGAAGGCACTTTTTGGAACAAATTTTTGGGTTCGGACTCAGCACCACGCTATCATTCCTGAACTGCATGTATGGTTCCTGAATGGACAGAGCTTGAAGCTCGCTCACTCTTCTGGATAGAAAACCGTCAGTAGCTCTCTGACCCTTAGTGTGGATTTTCCACGAGACATACTTTGGGTCAGCTCCGTGTACTGGTTCAAACGGATGTTTCATGAGCATGTTAAGAACCACAATGAGATGCCAGGAGGTGGCAACCTCCTTACTGTCGGGAAAGATCTATATAATCGTTTCAGAACTTGCTTAATCAACCCGTTTGTCCAGAGCGATGGGCTCGTTGGAATTCTTATATAACGAGATGACGCTGTTAAGTGTACTGTAATGGAGGAGTGGGTTAGGGCCGACTGTGGCAGATGTAATTGATAAGGCAATATTTGCACCAGTGATGTGGGGAAAGCATATTTCCGCGGCTACGCCTCAGCCACAAAGCGCTTCCCTTTCCGGGAATATGTTTATGTGCTATCCGCACTTGCTCTGGTAAGAATGTCTACAGTCATGTGGATCATTCCGATTGTGGAACTCTGAACTCAGGGGCCAGGCGACCAACCTGAGAGACTTCAGACCCTGATGTTGAACCGCCTTATCGTTCATAGTAAGCAGAGATAGATACTGCCGCCGGTGGATCGGCGGCTCCAGGGATAGGCGGTGGAGTTCTGCGAACCAATGTTGCCTCGGCCCAATTGGGGCTAGTAAATCCAGAATACAAGGCTCCACCATTCTTGTCTTGAGGACAAAGGGAGCATCGGGAATGGTGGAATGCCCACGCAAAAACAGTGCGCCATGCGGTTGGAGATGCATTCCCCAGCCAATTTCCGAAGTGTGGGCATTCGGCGTACATTCATGTCGCAAATAGATCCATGTGCGGCGTGCTTTATCCGGAGAAGATGTGGCCAATGATGTGTTGGTGCAGGTCCCTGTTACAATGGTTTCTGCCTGCTGAACGCATTGGTGAGCCCATTGTTCGTCTTATTCTTGGTAGGCAAGCTTGAAGGGCCAGGTAGGCCGCCAGCAGGTTAGTCCGATTGATATGTAGTGTCTTCTCCATAGGAGACCACCGTCCACCTTTTGTGACAACGTGAGGAACCGCCGGAAGTAGGAGTGACCAGCCTTGAGACAGTGTTTGAGAGGGTATTCCCCATTGTAGGATTCCGGCCATGTGCCGAGTATCCTTTATGTGGCAAGATGACCCTGTGGAATGTAACCACCGCTTCGATAGCGCCTGTTGTAGAGGTCTCGTTCGTAGTTGAGAGCAAGGAGGATACACGATCACTCACCGATGGGAATGCTTGTGGTGACCGTGTGTCCAGGGTATACCCAGGAAACTGAAGTACCTAGGAAACTGATGTAGTGAGAAGGTTCCAGGACCGATTTTTCCTGATTGAGGATGAGATCCAAGCATTGAAAACTGAAAGCAGGCGTTGGGAGACCTGGACCGTCTTGCAAGGATGAAGCCTTGACCAGGCAGTCATCCAGAAACCTAAGGACCTGGTGTCCTAGCAATGTCGCCCCCAGGGAACGGTATTTCTTGAGTATGTGTGGCGCAGACTTGAGCCCGAAAGGCAGAACGCGAAACTGCAAATGTCCGGCCACTACTGCAAATCGTAAGTATTTTTAGCGATTTTTGTGAAGTGGGATATGGAGTTAAACGTCCTGTTTGCAGGACCTCATGGATTTCCATGCGAAACAACTGTCTCTTTTTAGGAGTATGTTGAAGTCTCTGAAGCCCAAGGTTGGTCTCCACCTCTTATCTTTTTCTGGATATAAAAAAGGGAAGCGGGAACAAAAAACCCTTTTTCTTTATGAGGAGGAGGTACTCTCGCTATAGCTCCTTTGATGAGGAGGAATTCTCGCTATAGCTCCTTTCTACAGTATAACCCCGACGTAGATGCAGCTGTACCTTTTGATATCTCCGCTGTCCGTTCCCTGAGAAGACAAGTTCTCAGAAGAGGGGTGCTTGTTTTGCTATTGTTGGCGACTGAAGGCATTGCGGTCTACTCTGGCCTGAAGAGCAGGAAGATTGGAATTGATAATGTCCTTTGTGGGAAGACCTTCTTCTTCCTCCCTTTGTACTAAAGGACTGGTTCATATACTGAAGAGTGTTCAAAGTTCTCGCATCGTCTTCCTCGTTAACTAATCGTGCCAAGAGTGACTGGCCCTCATATGGCCAGATCACAACCGTCGTTTGCATCTCTGGACGGAAAGGGCCCTCCTTGGATCCGCAAGACTGCCGTTCCAGCCAGCTGGCGGAACCCTGTCATAGCGATGTTCTTCGCGCAGTCCATAGTTTAACGCCGATGCTTCGCCATGTAGCGGATTCCGCTTTACTTCCACTTCGGATGAGCCTGGCAATTCCGACTGGTATGGGGTCAGTGTGGCCACAATTGTCCATGCTAGCGTACCAAGAGCGCTAGAACGGTCACTGAGGAAAACCTGTTCCTAAGGTTGTCCCCTCTTAAATTCTCCGTATCAGGAGGAGGTGACCTCGGGCCGAAGGATCCCCGGAGTTTTTCTAGGCCGCCCGTGTCACTACGGAGTCCGGCATAGAAAGTTCCTGTTAAACACGCCGGTGTGAGGGATCACTAGTGATACAGAGGAGGGGTACTACCTGACCCGTACCTTTTCCGACTATAGGTAATTGATAACCAGTATTGACCTCACAGCCTTCTTGAAGGTGTCTGTGGAGACGTACAAGAAGCAGGCCTGCTCTTGAGAGGTCATCGAGGTCTTAAAACGTTGAGTAGTTCTCCATACCACCTTAGAAGAGATTCCAGAATTGGGGGATTTCCTCCGTCGATGAATCCGTCGACGAGGTTGCCGTCATAGACTATGCCATCGCAGACGAGCAGTCATAGGTGACCATACCCCCTTAGAAGAGAGTACAGAAATGGCGGAGTTCCTCCTTCGTTGCGAGTCCGTCGACGAGATCTCCGTTAGAGACTATGTCGTCGTAGACGAGCAGTCATAGATGAGGCCGTCGTAGACGACTGCATATATGATCCATCGTAGATAAGGGCGACTCCGCCGTAGAAGACTAGCCTCCGTAGCTGAGGCCGTCGTAGATGAGGTCATCATAGACAATACCATCCTAGACGAGGCTATCGTAGACGAGTCCCTCGTAGGCTAGGCCATCGTAGACGAGGCCCGCGTAGATGAGGCCATCTTAGACTAGGCCATCTTAGAGAAGGCCCAGGTCGACTAGACAGGTTGTCATAGACGATGTCGTCCATGACTATGTCGCCGTAGATGAGTCCTCGAAGATGAGCCTACGTAGATGAGGCTATCGTCGATACCGTAGGCAGGCCGTCGTAGGCGAGCAGTCGACTCTTTAGACTAGCCTTTGTAGATGAGGCCGTCAGAGACTAGGCCATCTTAGACTAGGTCATCGTAGACGAGGCCACCGAGCACTAGGCCTTCGTAGACGACTAGGCCATCGCTCACTAGGCCTTCATAGAGTAGGCCATTAGACTAGGCCATCGTAGACTATAGAGTAGGCCATCGTAGAGTAGGCCATTGTAAACTAGGCCATCGAACATTAGGGCTTCGTAGACTAGGCCCTCGTAGACTAGGCCCTTGTCGACGCTGTAGATAGGCCGCCGCAGATAGGCTGTCATAGACGCGCCCACGAAGATGCGCCTTCGTAGATGAGGCCATCCTTGAAACCATAGACAGGCCGTAGACATGCCGTCGTAGAGGAACAGCCATGGACGAGTAGTCTTCGTATGGTTGCGTCTCGTCGTCGACGGTCTCGTCGTCGACGGTCTCGTCGTCGACAGCGACGAAGGCTGTCATAGACGCGCCCACGAAGATGCGCCTTCGTAGATAAGGCCATCCTTGAAACCGTAGACAGGCCGTAGACATGCCGTCGTAGAGGAACAGCCATGGACGAGTAGTCTTCGTATGGTTGCGTCTCGTCGTCGACGGTCTCGTCGTCGACGGTCTCGTCGTCGACAGCGACGGTCTCGTCGTCGACAGCGACGGTCTCGTCGTCGACGGCCCCTTCGTCCACAGTCTCGTCGACGATGGTACCGCCGTCGACGGCCTCGCCGTCGACGGTCTCTCGTCGTCGACGGCCTAGTCGTCGACGGCCTCGTCGTCGACGGTCTCGTCGTCGACGGTCTTCACTCGCCGTCGACGTCATCGTCGACGCTGTCGTCGCCGTCGACACTCTCATCGTCGACGCTTAGACAAGCATTGTAGATGAGTCGTCGACGGTCTCGTCGTCGACGGTCTTCACTCGTCGTCGACGTCATCGTCAACGCTGTCGTCGCCGTCGACACTCTCATCGTCGATGCTTAGACAAGCATTGTAGATGAGCCATATAGACGTAGAGGCTGTGGTAGCAATGATGATGGTTTTGACATCGGTGGCTCCTTAGGCTGTACTTCGGGTAGGAGACGCCCTTCTGAATGATCCTATGATCAGAGGAGGCGATTTAGACGGCTCATACGTCGTCTTTGTTATCCGATATTTCTCCAAAGGCAAGTCCTTTACTCTCCTTTTTCACAGAGTGGGGAGATTGTTGAAGGACTGCGCCCAGAAGACCATGAGCGGTCTTTTTTAGGGCCTTCTCAGGATGGTACTCTGAGGAATGAGTCTGAGGAGATTCTTTAACAAGGTCTCCTAGACTTTGAGGGCAACACCTCATCTCAGTAGCTGGAGAAAATAATAGCCTCCTTTCTGGCCTTAACCACATTAACAGCCTCTCTTCACGACCCTTCAAAAATCACTTGAAAAAGTGCAACATACCTTTTGGTCTGTGAGTGGGAGGAACAGAGCAGAGCTACCTCTTGGAACAAGAAGTGCAAATAGTCACCTCCTTTCTGGCGTTAACCATATTAACAGCCTCTCTTCACGACCCTTCAAAAATGACTTGAAAAAGTGCAACATACCTTTTGGTCTGTGAGGGTGAGGAACAGAGCATAGCTACCTCTTGGAACAAGAAGTGCAGGCTCCAAATAGAATTCTTCCGTTCTTTCCCTTGTTATACCTTCTTTATTTGAGATAAAGAATGTATGTGAAGATAATCCATAGTAGAAAGCGAAATTAAGTGAAAAATACACAGAATCTGAGCAGAGCTCAGAGGAGACTCCCTAGCACAACGTGCGGTAGAAAATCTGAGGGACTGAGGCTCCTCCCAGGAAGGTTCTAGAGGGAGGTCGGAGCTGATTGGCTGACTAGGAGAGTTTGGTCCTTTTTACATAAGGACTAAGAAAGGCTACTAAGGGGAGGCCCTTAGGCCTATTTTCTCTATGTATGTCTATAAGACATTACTTTTTTATTTACCGGAGGCTCCCGTCTCGACGACGGGGAATGATTCAGGCATGTGAATCCATGAAAGACACCCCTAATACTGGATAACTCTACAGTTCAATAGTGGCTTCACTGAAACCCGGGAAGTTTGGTAGCAAACTTCTCAGCACATTAAACCTACACTGATACCAGTGTGGGATTTAATGTAAAATGCACAGAGAGGGCATATTAGAGATGTCCTCTGAAACAACGACTAGCCCTGGTGTGGTTCCTGAATGTCAGCCCACCATTTGCCACCACCAGACTGGTCAATGGCCCCTTGGTAGAGACCCTCCGCTCTCTGGGTCCAGAAACAAAGCCCATCCTGGGCAGAGGTGTCAAGCCTCCTCCCCCAGGATGTGCTATGCCCATGAAAAGGGAAGCTTCAAATGCCTGACGCCTTTGCAAGCTGTCCCTGCCTTTTGCTGCCCCCAGTAAATAGCTCCCATTTGTTCTGACCCCCACTTTGGGTGGGAGAATCAGCAGGAAAACCGAGTTAGGAGGAGAGGTGTGCCCATCTATGCCAATCCCACCCCTCAGATGGGGGAGGCAAGGTGAAGCACACATCTGAGTTCCCTCCATCTTGAAGATGAGGTGACCCAACACATTAGGAAGAGGCTCATGTCCCCCTCCCACTGGAGGGTGGCATAATAGGGGGTGTACTCACCCCAAGGAAGGGACTCATTGGTCCTGACCTACACACCCTTGTAACACCCCTAAATTTAGTATTTAGGGGAGACCCTTAACTACAGGAGCTTTGCTCACACCCTCCTTTGGCCTACTTGCAAGCTGCAGTGTCCGAAGGCCCCCTTAGCCCCATTGGCAAACGTTGGGCCCCTGCACTTTGCATTTGGACGTCCAAGTGCCGCTGGTGGTGTAATTTGAGTGCCTACCAAGACCTTGGGAAACCTGCTAACATATTTTCCCATAGGAACTAATGTTGTGGTGTTTTGTTCCTAAAAATGTCAACAATCAGTCAAGTAACCAGTTGTTAGTACCCAAACAAGGAACCATGAAACCCGTTATTGGAAGGCCAATCAGAGGGAATAACAGATGACAATGGAATACAAATAATTAATTTGTCTAATGTAGAGTTGACCAATGAAATGTACTCTGTTTTACAAAAGGGCCTAACTTTTTGTCCGACAAGCAAATGCAACATTAAAGATGTTAAAATTGATGTTTACAAATTCATTCGGCAATTGAAATTAAAAAATTATTTACATTAAATGCTGTTGCGAGAGATTGTTCCACACCTCCCACTGTTGGGGATATTACTATCCAAGATGTGCATGCTTCCAGATTATTACTGTCCCTAACAGAACAAGGAAATGACCCTGTAACATTACACCAAGTGCTACAGGATTTAGAGTGCTGTACAAACCTAACTGAGGACAGTGGTTTAAAAAAGACATCAAAGTGGACCCCACAATTAGGTAGTGGGAGTAATATAGATGCTTTTTATAGAAGCGTCAATAAAGAGTTAGACATTCTTGAGGATAGGATGATAGTACCAGATCCTCTCAATTCTCCAATAACCTGTCACTCAGGGAGAGGAACGCACTTAAAACAATTGCAAAAGACGCCTCCATTGTTGTCAAGTCAAAGAGGCAGACAAGGGAGGAAACGTTGTCATAATGGACAGGATAAACTATGAGGAAGAGATCTTTGGCCAATTAAACAATGAAGTCTGGTATGCTAAATTACCATATTATCCCATGTTCACAATTATTGCTCAAATTAATGCCCCCCTCTGAAAAAATGGCACCATGAAACCCTGTTGAATGAAACAGAATTCAAATATCTTACTGGTTATCGACCCCGCTTTCCATGTCTATATACCTTGCCAAAGCTTCATAAAGACCCCTTGTCTCCCCCAGGAAGGCCTATAATTTCGGGGATAGGGGGGCCGACTGAAAAATTGGCCGAATTTGTGGATATATTCCTACAACCTTATGTGTTGAATTTACCCTCAAATATCAGGGATACGAAGCATGTACTTAATATACTAAATGACTTCGTATGGGAACCTGAGATGATACTTGTTACCATGGACGTCTGCTCCCTTTATACAAATATCAATCACGAACTAGGATTACACGCTTTGGAATATTTCTTACACTGAAGACCAGTTGAATTGTTGGAACACACAAACATGATCTTAACCATGTCCATATTGATTTTGTAAGAGAATGTGTTTCTATTTAAGAACCAGTGGTAGAAACAGATGTGTGGGACCGCAATGGGTTCCATATTTGCGCCGTCTTTCGCCTGCCTCTTTATGGGGTGGATGGAGACGGTGCACATCTGGGGCCCGGGCGGAGCACGATGGCACTCCTATATTAATGATTACGGGAGGTATATAGACGACCTACTATTTATATGGACGGGGGGCGAAAATGAATTACTGAGCTTTTTTACCTATATGAACAATAATGTGTATAATATGACCTTCACTATTGAATACAGTAAAGAGCAAATCACGTTCCTGGACCTAACATTATATGTTGATAGCGGGAGATTATGCAGTAAACTGTATAGAAAACCAACATCCTGCAATGCGGTACTACATAATGATAGTGCAACAGTTAATGCCATTCCATTTTGGCTAACTCTACAGGGCACGACGAAACTGTAGTGAGGAGCCTGACTTTCGAGAATGTATAACTGACATTGAGAAGAGATTTCTGTCTAGGGGATATGAGCAGGAAGTTGTCAATAAAGCTAAAAGGAGGGTGCTTAGATTTGTAAGGAAGGAGACACTCAAGCCCAAGACTATTACGAGAAACACAGATAAGAACATGGTGAGATTAGTAACTAACTATAACCCTTGGTCCTCAAAAATTTACCAAATCCTAAAGAAATATTGGTTCATGTTGAGTTCTGATCCCATCTTGAGACATCACATTGATTCTAATCCATCCATCACATATCGGAGGGGTATGACTATTAAAAATATGATTAGCCCTAGTTACCTCAAACCAACAAAGAAGACTCCAACTTGATTGCACTTATTGGCCAAATGATCCTTTCGCTGTGGGAACTGCAGCATGTGTAAAATGTCACTACATGGGACGTTACACTTTAGCTATAATGGTTCCAAGACCTATTATATTAGGACACACATTGATTGTAATACCACCTATGTTGTGTATGCTGTGACTTGTAGGTGTAACTTAGTGTACATAGGTAGTGCAATTCGGAGATTGAGAGATTGGATGGCAGAACACTATAGGGCACTAAAAAACAGGGATACTAAATATCCGCTGACAGTACATGCACTAGAGTGTGACTCACAAACAGAACACTTATCCATGGCATTCCATGGGATTGAGATTATGCCCCCAGATATGAGAGGTGGAAATCAGGAACTCAAACTCCGCCAATTGGAGGCTAGATGGATAATGCAGGTACATGCAGTGAAAAGGGGTTTGAATTTAGATGATTAACTTCAATATTTCTTAGGTAATTAATCTAAGTTAATCGCCTTGAACATCAATGTGATGGCTTTTGGTTATTGTACCACTATATGGAAAGATTAAGATGATCAATGTAACAATAGAGTATATACTCATCATTGGTTCTAAAAATGTGTACGTTACTGAATTTTAAATATAACATGATGAACACCAGGGGATTCCCCTTTTGGGAATTACTGTTTGAGAAGATGAGTCTCTCTGACGAAATTGGAATATGATTCATAACTGAAGAACTGATCTAACTATTGTCACTCTACACAGGGATAGGATAGATGGACTGCTCCCTTAACATACTAATAATGATTAAACATCTTAAAACAGGTTGGATATTAGACAAATTTAACTGAGATGAAGTCATCTGTATAATAATTAATTTTCTTACTAATGTGTTATGTACTTATTGAAATTGATAAGCCTATCATGAAAAAGTTTTTCACAATCCTGAATGTCGAGAATTTGGAATGGTTTACGAAGTACAAAAATGTTGCAGCACTGTGTATTTTTTTCAGTTTGGGTTAACAAGGATGCCTAACTGATGTATCAGACAGATGGCATTCAAGAGCAATACGGGCACTCAATGGTGACGGCTGTAACTCTACTTTCCATTTCCTTTACTCTCCTTTGCGCACTTCAATTTATACTTATACTTTAGAAAATTATAAGGACTTTTATACATGCCTATCAAGAGTTTTACATCTTGTTAAACAACAATGCAATGAGAATACGAATCGTTGTTGACCTCCAAAATAGAAAAGTGTATGGATAGGAGCCGGACTGCATTTCGATGATTCAATAACGTGATGAGCAAAAAAAATTTGGATTGTTCCGGTTTTACACTATTCTAGTGATTTTGACTGTGACTACTAGAGTTTACTTAATTAACATGGATAAAATTGGAGAATCTTAATGAAAGTGCGATATATAAACCAATTATGATACAAACATTTTGATTAAACAGTACAAGATCAGGTCTTTAGTTATACACGGATATTGAAACTACATGTTTTAACTGCTGAAGGATATTGTAACTACAGATACACTAATGAATTTCTGATAGGCATACTAATGCCTCATACAAGATGGCGCAACGAAATACGACTTGTAAAAAATAGAACTGACCACGCACGCGTAGTCCGTTGTTTGTTTCCTAAGCCGAGATACAGGTATTTTTACGTTTCCCAAACATGGCGCTGATGCTAGACGCCAATTACTATTCTTTCAAAGAAGACGTTACTCTGTCTTAGGTGAGTCTGCTCTGTCCGTGGACATAGTGTGATTTTGCCCTCAATTAGATAGGAATAATTTTGACGCACAAAAATAAACTGTTTTAAATAAAATGACAATTCATTACTATCATAATTTAATATTTATGTGGGATTTTATGTGAGTGGTTTGAATAATGACGGATAAGAACCATCATGCTCTGTACCGAGTATAAATACTGGTACTGGAGACACGTTTACCCGTGACTCATATTAAGCCACTGATGACTGTGATTTTAAGATAGAGACGTGGGGGTTTGATATATGTGCACTGTAGCCAATATGAATTCGGACCTAGATAATGTGCGAGAACATGCTTAGGAGCTGACTAAAAACAATGCGCTGGCTATGCTCGTACCAGTTCATATTACTAGTCATTTGATATAGTAGATTTAAAACAGAAGAAATAAACTAAAAAGGAAGTGGAGAATAACTTTACTCTGTTTACCATGTTCCCTTTGGTTTACTCCTGATATAGGAAGAACATATGGTCACTCCTTATACGTGGAGTACACTGTTGACTTGCGGTTATATGGAGCCGGGAAACGCGATTATTTAAAGTGAGTCCTGATCTGGAGTCTACGACATGATATGATTGCATTTACTGATCTGGTTTTTTATAAATCGTGATAATATTTTATTATTGCTCTCAGCAGATTACTAAGACCGCAAATCCATAGTACATCAATAATTGAGTTTTTGAGAAAGAAGAATTGGGAAACTTACCGTAGATAAGCCAGGTACATTTACTCACAGTAGTTCTGTCTACTCTCCCCTTTTCTTGTTTCCCTGACTCTCTGGCCCCTATTGGCCTTTGGAATTCGGTCTGATCACATGAATTGACCATTGGCACTCAATAATTTTGGAATGTTGCACACAGAGGTGACTGTTTTTTTTTTTTTACTATATGGGATTTTTGGTGTTTCCCGCTTTTCACAATACACTTCTAATTGGAACTTCTATGACCTACGAACTTTTTGAGGATCTGCTGCCTTGCATTTTCATGGTTCCTTGTTTGGGTACTAACAACTGGTTACTTGACTGATTGTTGATGTATGCCAAACAATATGGTGAAAATATGCTCTTTTAGCATTTAAGGTGAAAATTTGTGATTTTTGGCATGTAAGATGAATTGACTGATAGATTCAAATTACATTGTTCTCGCCCTGAAGAAGTCTGTGGTTTAACACCACCTAAGATGAAACACGTGCTGGCAATGGCTAGAGAAGTTTTAAGAAGATTTACATAAAAATAAAAGAAGAAAAGAAAAGACTCAAGATTTTGTCATTTGCTGTTTCATTTCCTATTATTTGTTAGCTCAGGATACATATTGTGTTTATGTTCATATGGTACTGATTTGATCATGCCGTTTGGTTGTAGATGGATGGCCTAAACCGTATCCTTGGAGCTTTCTACACTGCACAAATTACTTCTGTTGTCACCATAGCCTAGCGCAATTATCACCCAGCCATCCTTCTTTTTAGGTCGAGCCTATCCCATTCCGCAAGAATGGATAGGGGAGAATTTTAGTGTTGCATCAGGAAAGCTAAACCAGCCGGCGGATTTCCACAAGTGCATGTGATCGTGAACGCGCATCCGCCTGCTGGTTTAGCTTTCCTGATGCAACTCCGTCACTTCGACACCGTCCCCTACGAGGCGCTTCTCGCCAGGCTTTATGACATCGGCCTCAGGGGGACGGTGCTCAGATGGTTTACATCCTTCCTGGATGGCCGCCGCCAGACGGTCTGGGTTTCCCAGAGCTCCGCCGAGATGCCGCCATTGGGAGTCGGGGTTCCACAGGGTTCTGTGTTGAGCCCGACGTTGTTCAACATCTTTATGTCCCCTCTGGCGGCTGCGGTGGAGGCTTACGGAGGCCAGATCGTGTCCTACGCCGACGACACGCAACTCCTCTTCACATGTGGCAAAGATCAGCCATTTGATGCGGAGAGAATTCGGGACTGCCTGGACATGGTCTTTGGGTGGTTCCAGCGGAATAGTCTGAAGGCCAACTCCAGTAAGTCGGAGGTTCTATTCTTCGGCTGTGCCATCGATCCCGAGTGGCGGCAATGGTGGCCGGCTGCCATGTGTCCCCCGGCACAATCCTCCTTGGTTGCCAAGAACCTTGGTGTTAAGCTGGATAACAAGCTCTCATTGAGAGCGCACGTTCTTGGCCTGTCCGGCATTTGTTTCGGCATTCTGAAAATGCTCCGCAAATTTCTTCCTCTACTATCTGTGGAGCACAGGCGGATTATGGTGCAGGCGCTCATCGGATCCAGGCTAGACTATGCCAATGCCCTTTTTTTAGGCCTTCCTAATTACTTGGTCCAGCGTCTGCAGGTGGTACAGAATTCTGCAGCCCGTGCGATTTTTGGTCTGCATAGACGAGCACGGGCTTCTGGGCTGCTGCAGACGCTTCATTGGTTGCCGATCCGGAAGCGGATTATGTTCAAATCCCTGACGCTGATGCACAAAGCTCTGTTTGGCTCAGGCGCGGGATATTTGCAGAAGAGATTGGCTTTCTATCGCCCTGCTCGCTCACTGCGCTCTGAATCCCTTTTCACTGCTGTGGTCCCGCGTGTGAGGAAGGCCCGCATTGGGGGGCGCTCCTTTAGCCTCAAGAGCCCCCAGCTGTGGAATTCGCTCCCACTGGCACTTCGCAGTACCCCCAATCTGCTTCAATTTAGAAAAAATTTGAAGAGTTGGCTTTTTAATCTTTCTGTTTAGGCTGGTTTCTTCTTCTTTGGAATCAGTTTTTCTTGTTATGTTGTTCTACACTTCAGCCCGTGGAAAGCGCCAGGACACTCTTTTAGAGTAGCCGAGCGCTATACAAACGCTTTTTTTTTTTTTTTTTTTTTGAAAAACCTTTATTTGTAGAGAAAGTACACTGCTATTCAGCCGTACATCCCGGAGGCCAGGCAGCATTAAAGTGGCATATTGAGTCATGTACAAAACAGCACACAGAAGCAATCAGGTTTAATTTTCAATAGAGAACAACTTAGGAACCATAAGAGAGAGAAAGGCCCCGAAAGGTCTCCAGAAGTGCCGAGGCACAAAAGGTAAGGAAGAAGAAAAAGGAAAGAAAGAATTGGCCGAGGACAAAGCAAGCATAGCAAAGGGGCACAGCGGGAGGGGGCCGGGGGCCGCGCATCCAATTCAACTCAAGATTACATTTGCAATATGAAAACGCAGGGGGGGTCCTCATGTCAGGATGACCCGTCTGGAGTCACGGGAAGGGTAACGTTCTATGGGGAGGGCTGGACGTCCACTTCCGGTTCAGGCGGGGGTTCACATAAATCGCCCCGATAAGAGTTCCAGGCTCCCCACACTGCTCTCCACATTCTGGGCTTGCCCCTAGCCATATACACCGATTTCTCTCTCACCATGCACCAGTCCATACTGTTCTTCCAAAGGTTAAGGGACGGGGGCGCGGGCGCGCCCCATTTCTGGGCAACGTCCCTCTTGGCCACCATGTTACCTAAGGTTACCCATCGGGTCTGGGCTACACTGTAGTCATTCGGACACCACACATTAAGGAGGCAACGTCGAGCCTCGGCTGGCAGGGCCACACCCGTCACCTCCTCCATCACCTCATGCACTCGTCTCCAGTACCGGGCCACACCAGGACACTCCCAGATAATGTGCAGGAAGGTGGCAAGCATACCACAGCCCCGCCGACACAGGCCATCCGTAGAGAGCCCCATATGGATGAGCCTGGGGCCGGTAACATACACCCTGTGGAGGATCTTCAGCTGGACCAGACGCAGTCTCGCCGATATGGCCACCTCCCTGGGGGAAGAGGCCGCCGACTGCCATTCCTCATCGTCCATTTCTACACCGTCATTCACCCAGTGCATCCGCAGTCGTTCAAGCAAGTCCACCCTCACATTGATCAGTTTCTTGTAAGTCAAGGAAATGGCACCGTCCGGCATGTGGCCGTCCAGCACCCGATCCTCCAGAGGCGAGGACTCAGGGATGGCCTCACCGCCTGCGACGTGGGGGGAGAGGGCGTGGCTAAGCTGGGCGTGTCGGAAAAATTCCGTCTGCGCCAGCTGGTACTCGTGTTGCAACGAGGCAAACGACTTGATGCCGCCCCGCACTACCATGTCACCAACTTTAGAAATGCCTATGGTGTCCCACCGGTCAAAGCCCTTGGTCTTCCATAATTTCCCCAACACATCAGAATCGTACAGAGGAGTGGCCAAAGTGATCTTATCTTTCCAGCCAAGGGTGTCCGTCACCGTACGCCATACATGCACCATCGTTCTGGTGGGGCCCGTTAATCGACGGTCCAACGACTTAGAGTAGAGAGCTCTGTAGTAATTGCCATCACCTACTAGCCATCGGTCCATAGCGTAGCCCGGGCTAACCGCCGGACCATAGAAGCCATGGTTGACCGCCGCCAGCTGGGACGCCCAGTAGTACCTCCGCATATCCGGTAATGCTATACCACCGTCATAGCAGGGAATGGTCAGTTTGGACAACGATATTCTCGGCCGCCCATCCCACAACAGTGCCCGCTGCAGGGATTCGATCTCACCAAAATATTTGGCAGGAACCGGGTCCTGCGAGTTCTGTAGGGCATATAGAAAGCGGGGTAGTGCCATCATCTTAAATAGTGCCGCCCTGCCCATCAAGGAGATAGGCAGTTTTTTCCAGATCTCGACATCCTTCTTTAGGCGCTCTAGCGGTGGCAGGAGATTGCGTGTGTAGCGGGCACGGGGGTCCAGCGACACGTAGATGCCCAAGTACCGGAAGCCCTGTTGGGCTACCCGAATCGAGCACCCGCGGGGGAGGCGCGGGGTGTCCCCACACACCGTATATAGTGAGGATTTGGACCAGTTGATCACCAACCCCGAGAACGACCCAAATACTCCCAGCAGGTCAAAAACCACGATGAGCGAGCGGCAAGGAGAGGTAAGGTAAAGGAGGATGTCGTCCGCGTAAAGCGACACCCGATCCTCGAAGCCAGGCGACCACGTGATCCCGGCAACAGCGGGGTGCGTTCTAATCTTTGCCGCCAGGGGCTCCAGCGCCAGCGCAAACAGGAGTGGTGAAAGCGGGCAGCCCTGTCTGGTGCCTCTGTGTAGCGCAAAGAAAGTCGAGAGTCTACCGTTCACGGCAACATTAGCCAGCGGTGCAGAATATAACAATCGGACCCATCCAATGTAGGAAGGCCCGAAGCCCAGCTTAGCTAGGACAGCCCATAAGTAATTCCACTCAAGGGAGTCGAAAGCCATAGTAGCGTCAAGGGAAGCCAGAACCGCCGGGTCACGAAGCAAGTGGGCACGCGCCAAAGCTGCGTGGAGTCTCCTCAGGTTTAGCGCCGTATTCCGGTGCGGGATGAACCCGGACTGGTCCGGGTGTACCAAGTCCGTGATCACGCCCACCAGCCGGTTGGCTAACAGTTTTGCTAAGATCTTGGGTTCAGCATTCAACAGTGAGATGGGTCTGTAAGACCGGGGCAGGTTCCGCGGTTTCCCTTCTTTGTGGATCACCACAATGGTGGCAAGCCTCTGGTCCGGGGGGAGTTCCCCCCGCTCACGGGCCTCGAGGAACATTTTGCGCAGCGGTGCAGCCAGCGCGTCAGCCTTTAGCTTATACAATTCCACCGGGATACCATTCGGTCCCGGCGCTTTACCGGATCGTAACGAGCGAATCGCCAGGGCAACCTCGTCATCAGACAGGTCTCGGTCCATGTCCTCCCGGTCAAGATCGGAGAGGCAGGGGAGGTCAATATCTTCCAGATAGGAGGCCGAAGCAGACTCCGGGAGAGAGGTAGCGGAGGTGTATACCCCTTCGAAATATTCAGCGAAGGACCCGGCTATAGCTGCCGGGTCCGTCAAGGTTAGGCCGTCCTCTCCCACCAACTCCGGGACCACCCGGGACGCCAATTCCCGCTTATCCAACCAGGCCAGGAGCTTCCCCGCTTTATCACCGGAATCGTATATCCTGCCTTGCTGTTCTCTGCTTAAGGCCTGAGCCGCATCAATAGCGGTGGCCCGGAGCTCGGATTGCTTAAGCGAGAGGGCATGGACCAAGTCGGGCGACGGGCCCAGCTCCAGCTGAGCGTTCAGGTCTACAAGGTCAGACTCCAGCCGCACCACGTCTTCATCGCGGCGGCGGCGTGCCTCCGCAATCAGGGAGAAGGCCTCGCCACGAAGAACAGTTTTAAAGGCCTCCCATAATGAGACGGCCGAGGCCACGGAGCCAGTATTCTCAACAAAGTACCGGTCTATAGCCTTGACCAGGAGAGATCGGGTTTTCGGATCGCGAAAATACCACGGGTTGATGGGAGCTACCCGCGAGGACGCCGGGACCTGGAAGTCAAACGAGACCCAAACCGGGGAGTGGTCCGAGATGCCCCGGGCCAGGAGGCGCGCGGTAGTTACGGACTGCGCCTGAGCCGCCGGGGCCAGGACGTAGTCCAGCCTGGAGAAGCTACCGTGAGCACCCGAGAGAAAGGAGTACTGTCGCTGTGTCGGGTGGAACAAACGCCAACAATCAACCATCCCCATGGAACATACAAAGTCAGGCATCCAAGACTGGGAAGGGCGAAGTACCCTGGGAGGAAACCGGTCCAGTTCCCCTGAGACAACTGAATTGAAATCCCCACCCATCAATAGCAATCCCTCGGGAAGACCCAAAATGGCGCCCCCCAAGTCCCTGAATGTGGTCTCCTGCAGCCCCGGGGGTACGTAAACCGAAACCAAAACTAGTGTGCGGCCCTCCCATCTACCCACCAAAGCCACGTATCTGCCTCTCTCATCGGCCAGCACTGACTCCACCTCCAACGGGAGGGACGCGCGCACCAGTATGCCCACCCCCCTAGAGCCCGAGGAAAAGCCTGCGTGAGCCACCATTTTGTAACCCCGTCTATTCAAGGCCTTGCATGTATGACCCACCAAGTGTGTCTCCTGTAGAAATACTATGTCCGGAGAATACCGTTTAATCATTTGCAGCACTACACCCCTCTTGATACGATCCCCCAACCCGTTGACATTCCAGCTCAGCAAATGAAGCAGTTTACCCCCCATCGTCAAGGACTCTCCGCGTCCCCCCCCCCCACCCCCCACATCAGCGCCCAGTTCAGCGATACAACGTCACGAGAATCCCTCAGCCAGGAGAGAAAGTTAGAGAAAGAGAAAATACAAAACCACACATCCCAACTACCCCCCACCCTGCACCCCTGCATCAGACTAAAATCCACCCCAACTAGCAGTGTGCCTGTCGCCCCTTAAACTAACCTACAGAAAGCCCACGAAGGAGAAAGGAGACATCCCATCCCCTCCCGTCACCCCCCATATCAATATCAAAATGAGTCAATATACATATCAATGTCCAAAGTCGAAGCACCTCACGGCTTCCCAGTTCTCGGGGAAGAAACAGTCAAGAGATCATTCCTGTGCAGCCGCTCCTCCGGTGGCTACCTCCGTCTGGTCGGTTGATTCAGGTCGCTCCTGGGGTAGGGTGTCGATCCAATGTCCCGCATCGTCAGGAAAATCGAAAAAGAAAGTCCGGTGGTCGCGCTCAATGCGAAGCTTAGCAGGATACAGCATTGAGTACCGTAGGCCCATTTCCCTGAGTCTCCGCTTCACCCCAGCGAAGCTCTGCCGCTGTTTCTGAACGGCCTGGGTGAAGTCCGGAAAAAAGTTAACTTCCGAGTTCTGAAAATGGAGAGGGCCCGCGGTCCTCGAAGCCTGTAGAATAGCATCTCTGTCCCTATAGTTGAACAGCCTCGCAATGATGGGGCGCGGGGTTCCTCCCGATTTGGGCGGCCCACCCGGTATCCTGTGGGCCCTCTCTACCGAGAAGAACTTGCTCAGGCCCCCCGGTTGCAGGTTCTTGACCACCAGATCTTCCACAAAGAGTTCAGCAGAGTCCTCCTCGGCCTTCTCCGGCACTCCGGTGATGCGGACGTTTTGGCGACGCGCGCGGCCTTCGAACTCATCCAGCCGACGCGCCAGTACGCCATTAGCCTGTTTCAAAGTGCGCACCTCCGCCTGGATGTCCGAGACATCTGTGACCAGGCTGGATGTCTTAAGGTCCAAAGATTTCACCCGGTCGTTAGTCTTCCCAAGGTCCGTCCTGATGAGATTCAGTTCTATTTTCAGGGAGTCGACCTTGCTGGATAGCTCCTCGCGAAGTGTGTGCACCTCCGTCCTCACCCCCGATATCGCACCCATGACGTCCCTGAGCGTTATTTCGGAATCGTCCGGCGACTCATCCCTCCTCGGGTCTTTCGTTAGAACCACCTGTACCGGCGATCCCTTAGACTGGGAGAAGCGCTCGGGAATAGTAGACTGGGAGTGGGACGGCTTCCGATTGATCCGTTGAGTCTTGCCCACGTCCGAGCCACCCTTGCCCGCCATGTTGGCAGCCACGGGCCAGGGGGGGGGGACACCGGGGGCGAGAGAGTTCAGCGGGGTAGTACCAGTGCACACAACACGGTTTTCGGGTTCCAAAATCAGGATCGGCCAGCAAGGCGATCGGAGCTCAGGTGTACGCCTCGGGCAGGAGAAGCACTGGCAGGGAGGAACTCCGTATGGACACCGCTACGATTCACCCTGGCACAGGCGGAGCGGGAGGAGCCTCCGGGATCTTCGACACAACTGAGGCTAGGAGTGTCCGATTTTAAATCCGAGAACGGGTGCCGCATCAGGCCCGGCTCAGCAACCGATTCCCACCATCGTGGGACAGGATAGATAGCAGGATTACTTCGGGAGATCGGGAGGTCTTCGGAGCTCCGAGCTTACGCGGCCATCTTGGTTGGCAGCGAAGCTCCTCCTCCTACAAACGCTTTTTAACATAACATAACATAACATAACTTCAAAGGAATCCGCTCCGCCCCCTGCTGCACGCGCATTCCATCCAGCGCGGCATTACGCCCACTTATCAAAGCCGGCATTCTTCCCTGCAGCGACCATCTGGCTCGCCTCTCTACTCCTCCCTCCTGGCTCCTGCGCATCTTCATTTATTACCTCTCAGTAAACAAGCTTCAAAGGGGCTGCTATCATCATTCACACCTCCCGTGCTTAGCAGGCAGAAAGAGGGCCCATTTGCCTTGCATACCACGCTAAATTCATAAAAGAAACGCTTTATAATGAGCTGTTTGCACAAGTTACTACTTGTGTAACGATATATCTGTAAGAGACATTAGTTAGTGATAGATTCTTTACCTTAGAATATCCCCAGGCGTCAGACTGGATCCGGAAATTTTTGCGTAACAGTGCCCTTGGGCGTCGGTAGGCGTCGTCTGCGGCTCCGCGTCCGTCGTCGGTGTCATGATGACGTCGTCTGAGTATATAGACGCCACCTCCGCGTGCTGACGTCAGTTCTTAGCCACAGCTTTTCCGCGCCAGAAACGCAGATCCATGCTAAAAACCAACACTAGTGCCAATGAAACTAGGGCCCTGAAAGGGGATGACCTTAACCCTAGATATCGGTTCGCAGAACGGGGAGGATGGGTGGGTCGGTAAGGAATCTATCACTAACTAATGTCTCTTACAGATATATTGTTACACAAGTAGTAACTTGTGCATCTGAAAGAGACACTTTAGTGATAGATTCCTTACCTTAGAATAGATACCCCAGCAATTCCAACCCCGGTGGTGGGTCTGCGAACCAATAAGCACACCAGAAAGTCCTGGAGGACTGAACGGCCAAAGAAGCCATCCCTCCGGACTTGGCTGTCCAGGCAATAGTGTCTTGCAAACGTGTGCAGCGAGGCCCACGTAGCTGCCTGGCAAATGTCCTGCAAGGGCACTCTTCGGCCCAAGGCAGTTGTAGTCGCCGTGGCTCGAGTGGAATGAGCCCTCAGCCCAACAGGGGGTTCCTTCTTAGCCAAGGAGTAACAAGCCTGGATACACAAGAAGATCCACCGCGAGATGGTCCACTTGTGCACCGCCTTTCCCTCCTTAGCACCCACGTAACCAACAAAGAGTTGGTCATCCACCCGGAACTGGCGTGTGCGATCCAGATAGAAAGAGAGCGCACGTTTTGGGTCCAGACAGTGGAGCCTCTCTTCCTCTTTCGAGGGATGCGGAGACGGAAAGAAGGTGGGCAAGGTAATGGACTGCCCGATGTGGAAGGCCGTGACAACCTTGGGCAGGAATGAAGGTCTCGTCCGTAACACAACCTTGTCCGGATGAACAGAGACGAAAGGAGGTTTAGAGGATAAAGCCTGGAGCTCACTCACTCTCCTGGAAGAGGTGATGGCAACCAAGAAAGCATTCTTCAGAGTAAGAAGGCGAAGAGGACAGTTATGAAGTGGCTCAAAGGGAGCACACATCAGAAAAGTAAGAACCAGGTTCAAGTCCCACTAAGGCATCACGAAGGGAACAGGTGGAAATACGTGTGAGATGCCTTTCAGAAATCGATTTACAATAGGGGAATTGAACAAAGGAGGCTGGTCAGGCAGCCGCAGGAAGGCTGAAAGGGCAGAAAGGTAGCCCTTGATAGTGCCGAGAGCAGACCCCTGCTGGGCAAGAGAAAGAAGGAAGAAGAGAACCTCAGAAAGAGGGGCAGAGAGAGGATCCACAGCCTTTGTTGTGCACCATGCCACAAATCTGTTCCACCTGCAGGCGTATACCGACTTTGTGAAGGGATGCCTGGCTGCCAGAATGATGTTAAAGACTTCAGGAGGCAAGTCAAATGGCCTCAACTGTCCCAGCTCATTCTCCAAGCATGGAGGTGGAGACTGGACAAGTTTGGGTGGAGGACCGTCCCCTGCTGCAGCGACAGAAGGTCCTCCAGAAGAGGCAGACGAACCAGGGGATCGACTGACATACTGAGTAGCTCGGGATACCAGTACCTTCGTGCCAAGCCCGGAGCCACAAGGATGACTTGTGCCCGGTCGCGCTTGATCTTCTTCAGCACTGGGCAGAAGTGGTATAGGCAGAAAGGCGTACAACAGACCGCAACTCCACTCGCGACGAAAAGCGTCTCCGAGCGAGTGCCGCCTTGGAAATTCCAACGCACAGAACTGATGACATTGCGCGTTCTCTTCGATGGTGAATAGATCTAACCAAGGCTCTCCCCACTGCAGAAAGAGACCTTGCGCCACGTCCGAGTTCAGACGCCATTCGTGATCCAGAACCTCCCAGGTGTTGAACCACCAGGGTCACGCCCTGATGTTCCAGCCATTGCCAAAGGCGCAGAGCCTCTTGGCAGAGGGTCCACAACCCCACCCCGCCCTGTTTGTTGCCGTACCACATGGCGGTGGTGTTGTCTGTGAACACCTGCACTACACTCAACCGGACAGAGGGGAGGAATGCCTTCAGTGCTAGACGAATCGCCCGCAGCTCCAAAAGGTTGATATGGAGCCGGGACTCCGCCGGAGACCTGAGGCCTCTGATCTCTGCCTCTCCCATGTGGCCTCCCCAGCCCTGGAGGGACGCATCTGTCACAACTACGTGCTCCGGTTGGGGGAGGGAGAGGGATCTGCCGCTGACCCAATCGCGGTCCGTGAGCCACCACTGCAGCTGTCTCGCAGTGCCCTTCGAGATAAGGACATGGTCGGAAAGGTTGCCCTGATGCTGGGCCCACTGAAACTTCAGGTCCCACTGAAGAGCCTGCATCCGCCAACGGGCGTGATGCAGCAGAAGGATGCAGGAAGCCATCAGCCTCAGAAGCAGCAGTGTCAACCTGACTGAGACTCGGGATAAAGGCTGAAAGATTGGAATCAGAGCCTGTATATCCCGAACCCGCTGTTCGGGTGGGTAAACCCCGAAACTGCGCCAAGTCGAGAACCGCTCCGATGAAAAGGAGCTTCTGAGAGGGACACAGGTGTGACTTCGGCACATTGATGGAGAACCCCAGGTGGTGCAAGAGGTCTGCCGTCATCTGGAGGTTGGTGACGACTGTCTGGGGCGAGCCCGCCTTCAACAACCAGTCATCGAGGTAGGGAAAGACTGAAACCCCTAACCTGCGCAGATGAGCTGCGACCAACGCCATCACTTTCGTGAACAGCCGTGGGGCGCTGGTAAGGCCGAAGGGGAGGACAGTAAACTGAAAGTGCTTGTGGCCTACCGTGAACCGTAGGTAGCTCCGGTGGGCCGGCAGGACGGGGATGTGGAAATAAGCGTCCATCAAGTCCAGCGCTACCATCCAGTCTCCTGGGTCCAGGGCAGCTAACACCTGAGCCAGAGTCAGCATTTTGAACTTCTCCTTCCGGAGGAAGCCGTTGACGTTCCGTAGGTCCAAGATAGGGCGTAGGCCCCCTTTGCCCTTCTTGGGTACCAGAAAGTAGTGGGAGTAGCAACCACACCCTACTTCCGGCCCAGGAACGCGCTCGATGGCCCCCTTGGCCAAGAGGGCCGTAACTTCCTGTCGCAGAAGATTCAAGTGACCCCCCGACACGCGGTGTTACTGCGGTGGCATGGCTGGAGGGGTCGCCTCGAAGGGGAGGGAGTAGACCCTTCGGACGATTTGCAGCACTCACCTGTCCGACGTGACAGTGCCCCAGTGGAGTTGGTGATGGCGAACCCTGCCCCCCACTGGCATCACACGGGCCTGAAAGCACGGACTAGGAAGGTTTTGAGGCGGATGCTGCAGGGGTAGGTGTGGACTGGCCTCGCCTTGGACCCCGACCACCGCCACGGCGGTTTCCACGTCCGCCACCGCGCTGGATGTTAGTCTGTGGTGCGTGGCTGGCGGCACGTGTGGGGCGCCCCTTGCTTGGCCATGAAAGGAGCGAAAGGCACCCATTTGCTGGCGCGGGCCCAGAGGCCCAAAGACTTGGCCGTAGCCCTGGAGTCCTTAAAGCGCTCAAGCGCATGGTCTGCCTTGTCGCCAAAGAGGCGACGGCCATCGAACGGCATGTCCATAAGTGTGTTTTGGACATCGGCTGAGAAATTGGCGGACCTCAACCAGGCGTGACGACGATTTGCCACCGTCGTTGACATCGCTCTGCCCAGAGAGTCGGTAGTGTCCAGCCCACACCGGATGGAATACCGTGCTGCATCCCGGCCCTCCACCAGGCCTTGGCCGAGTCTAGCCCGTACGTCCAACGAGCAGTGTGGCAGCACGTCCACGACCGTGTCCCAGAGAGAGTGGGTGTAGCGGCCTAAGAGGCACGCGGTATTAAAGGACCACAATCCCAAACTTAGGGAGGAGAATATCTTTTTTCCATAATTCTCGTACCTCTTAGATACCCGGTCGGGGGGTGCCGACGGGAATGCGGTCTGGGAATTGGATGCCTGGATAACAAGGCTCTCAGAGGTGGGATGGGTAGACAGAAAGCAAGGGTCACCCGGAGCCGGGCGGTGGCGTCTGGCCACGTTCCTATCCACAGGCATGTGGCGGGCCTGGACCAAGTGCCCAGAAGAACGTCTGACAAGGCCTCATTAAACGGCAGCAGAGGCTCGGCCGAGCTTGACTGCGGTTTAAGGACCTCAGTGAGGAGGTTAGTCCTCACGGCCGCGACGGGGAGCTCAAGGCCCAGGGCCTAGGCCGCCCTCATCAGCACCATGCTATAAGCAGCCCCCTCCTCCGTAGCCACGCTAGGAGGAGAGACAAAGCCAGTGTCGGGCGAAGTGTCCAGCCCACTGGCCTCCCCAAGCTCTCCTGTCCAGAAGACTGACACTCCCGTGCCAGAGGGTCCTCAGACCCCTCCCAATCCTCCTCATCACCCACAGGCTGGTACTCAGGCTCAAAAGATGGGGCTGGGTCATTGAAATAAAAATCTCCTAGCGGCCTCGAATACGGCGCCAGACCCGAATCGAGGGCAGGACCAGGGACGACGTCGTCCTGGGAGGGCTGTGGTAAATAAAGATTTACCTATGCTGAATTTCTATGCGGTAAAGTTCAATAAAATAGCTCAATCAAAAATGAGAGGCAGAGTCCGTGGAATCTGAGTTTATAAGGGGTTTATTCCATAAAATGGAATTGGTTCGAACCAGGTATCATGTTCCATCACCACGAAGGTTCAGGAAGGGATAGACAATACTTTATTGACAGTGTACAATATATATAGTCAATGCATATAATGGTGATGGATACAAAAGGCGTAACAGCTGAGAGAAACGAGATAAGAACACATGTACGTAACAGAAGGCGTAACAGAAGGCGTGCACAAGGGCGTACACGGAGGTGTGTGCTAGAGACGTCACATGAAAGTGTCACAAGTGGGTGGATTCATAGAGGAATCCTGCAATGTCAGCAGAAATACATGGCTGGATGCGCGCGCAGGCAACATGACGTGTGATTGACGTGGAACTGGAGGATGAAGGGGACTTGACATTTAGCTCCGAAAGAGGAGACAGAAGTCTGGCGTGTCAGGACAATCTAAACCAAATCATATCTGATATCTTGTGTTTGAGGAACTGTATTATCTAGAAGGAAAGGTCTCTCGGGCAGAGGCTATTCTATACTGACTACTAGTGCGTGCATATGCGCCTACGTGTCTGCGTGTAGTGCGAGGGGCCATGGGCCTACCATGGTAACAGGAGCAGTGAATTACTTGCATGGAGACAGAAAGACCGGGCCCTTCGCTCTGCAGCTGGGAGGATGTTTACCTAAATCACTAGACAGGAATGTATTTTCGAGGAGCGGAGCAGATAACTTGAAGGCTGAATACAGTCTTGGCAGGCAAGCAGGCCGAGCCGGGCACCGCTCGCCGCGCAGGGAGTAAGGCAGAGGTCATGGATACAGATCCAGGCTGCAGCTTTCAGAGGTTTTCAGAGGCAGAAGGCAGAAAGGGCTCGATGGCAGAAATCAGGGCCTAACTCAACAGAGCCAGGAAAACGTGAAAGTGCACCATGTAAAGACGGTGGCAAGGCATACTTAGGAATTGAATTCTCGATCCATTCATGGTGCATCTGAAAGAGGACATGTTAACGTTGGACGCAAATGTATTTGCGTCTTCATAGCTGGTCATGGAGGGAAATTACATGTACTTGAAGCACGTACATGGAGCCGTTGGGGTCTACGTTAGGGGACATAATTGACCATAAAATTCAAATTACCTCATTCCCTCCTTGTCCCCTACGGACCCTTCATGATATATCGATCTTCATTAATCTATCTATTTGTTCATATAGCACCATTTGCTCTTCCTTTTTCAGGCGGGATTTAGAACGTGGACTTGGATGAGGAATACATGATGTGGCGCACAAGCCGCAAATCGCTGGTCCACACTGTATACATAGGCAACAACTGAATACTATGAGAAGGGCAATTCCGAGGAAGGATAGGACTTTCCAACCCCAGGCTGATAACACGCTCCAGAACCAACCGGACCATGTCCAGGTGCCTGGATTCTGGTGTATCTGACTTGCAATCTTATGGAGACGGGTTATGGCTCTATATACTGACGTTGCGTTTTCTGGAATGAAAACACAGCAACTCGATCCGATGACTCTACAAGCTCCTCCCCTATCGGCCAGGATGACGTCAAGAACAAGACGATTTTGAAGGACAACAAGTCTCATAGCAGACTGTTCCTCTGTTAAGTTGCCTAGGGCGGAAGTAGTTTCATTCACTACTGCTTCAAGGGTTCTGGTCAAGTGACGTATTGATTTGCTATTGAAAACAGCTCCTAAATAGGGAAAGAAACCTTTATTGAAATCTGTGTATCGTTCCCATGCCGTTTCAGTATAGTCGACAATCGGGAGTTCTCTCTTGGGTCTATTAGGCACTAGACGGGAGTTCTTATGATAATCAGGTGGAGCTAGAAAAACAGGTGGCAGAAGGAATGCAATATAACATGTCCCATCCCAATCTAGTGGCAAACGTATATAGGCTGTCTGACCACAAATGAAATAGGAATGGCGGGTAGCTTTGAATGTAGACTTGCCTTTATCACTGAATTCGATCACAGTATTACATTCACTATGACCTAGGTGTACTGAACCATTCTTTCTGACACATAATTCACCTTTAACTGGTAACACTGACATAGAGGGTAAGTCTGGTCTGGTATCGGCTTGGACATTCAGAATCATGAGGTTAAGTTTATAATTACCTAATCCATATACTTCATTTTCTAGATCGGTCCCTGTCCTTTGTGGAAGACCCTCCTTGTTAGGGTAACATGCTTTATGCATAACTACGTTCAGATTTCCCCAGACCCAATCTCCCTGATAAAGTATGGAATCAGAATCTAAAGAATTGATTAAACTAAACCATGCACCACAGGAACCATTGTGTGTAAACGGGTACGGAAAGAGGGGCAGAACTCCCTTGTATTTCTGAAAGGGGGGGAGTCGGCCACATATCCAACAATTTGTAGCGTTGCTGGTCTGATGAGAGTGATGTAACATACTAATGAAGGTATTGTTGCGCAGCGCAAGTCGGTATGATAACTCGTGAGGGGGTAATTCACTGAAAGTATGCTCGACAGTGTCATTTGAGGAAGAATGTGCACGTGTGAAAATAGGGTAGTACATGTGTAGCAATAAACCTGCAGCAATAATCAAAAGACTCAGAAAAAACATAATCAATAATGCAACAATGCAATAACTGCGGAGAGATTTACAATATTTCTTTTTCTTGATCTGTTTCTGTCTATCTCTCTCTCTATTGGGATCTAACTTATACATGTCAGGAACCTGTCTAACCGCTTCACCCGAGGGGGACTTAAACAATTAAACTGTCTGACTTGCTAGATCTCAACTTTAGCTTATACTCCTCCTGAGGAGTTTTCTCTGCCAGGGGGAGTTTAGTATCAGTCACTGGAATGGGGCCGGGCTGGGAGTCTATGTTTGGCGGCAGTCCATGAAATTTTTTTATGTGGCTGGAGTGGAGCCACCCTTTGCGGCCCTCCACCTTCACTGCGGTCCTCGTGGTCAATAAAACAAGCTTCGGCGCCTGCCAGCGGGGCTCCAGCGGACTCTTCCGATCAAAGTTCCTGATAAAGACAAGGTCCCCCGGAATGATCTCGTGTGGCTTCACCTCGGTGTTGTCGGGAAAGGCTGCAGCTACCTGTGAACGACAAGATTGTAGTGCAGACATCAAGGAGGCATGGTAATCTGTCAGCATATTACAGTCAACATCTGTAATCTTACGAGGCAGAGGCGTCCCCCACATATTCGGTGGTCTGCCAAAGACCACCTCGTACGGGGATAGCCCTGTTCTTGAGTGCGCTACTGTAGGAAGGTGGATATCTGACTATGGTTACCCCCAAACTTTTTGCCTGGTGTTTAGCTGGTTTTTGACTTAGTTGGCCTGGGATCCTGCTATTCAGGGCCCCAGGCTGATTGCTCTCTCCTTAAAATGGACTCCATGTACCTTAGGTGCATAACACAATTGGAATTGGTTCACCTTATAGGCCCCTGTAACAGTGTACCATAGGTACCCAGGGCATAGGTGTAGCCAAGGCCTACCAGGGGCTGCAGCATGTATTGTGCCACCCCTGGCCTGGCCTCCATATTTGACACAACTGGCTGATCACTCAGCTGGGGTAAGTTGGTGTAATCACCTCTTACTTAGGTACAGTATGCCTGTGCCTAACCCTAAACTGGACACATATGTTCCTATCAGCCACTCCTATGGAAGGCCTCATCAATCCTGGAGGCAGAGTGCTTGGAAATATGTGAGATGGTGCTCTAGCATGAGCTGAGCCTGTCTGCAGCTGTCGGGAACCACTCCCTAAGCTGTTCCGGGATATTGCCATACCATATACTCTTAAGTGCATTATAATCCTCGCGGTTAAATGCTATCTTTGGTTTGGCTTTATCAAAACATGTCGAGTAAGGTGTCATACGAATTGGAATACTATCCCCTCGCCAGTTCTGGCGACGGGGATAGCATTCCACCCTTCTAGAGGGACACGACATGTGTGTAGCCTTAACCCTGGTTAAAGTTAAACAGAGCCTCAGCATCACAAAATGGATGCTGCCACCACAGACACATGTCTGACCTCCTGCTGCTGGGAGTCCTTCCAGCGAGGAGGGCCTGGACAAAGGGTTTCCTGCCTGGGGAGGTGCGAGCACCACCCCAGACAGGGTTTTGTGTATTGGGTAGGACAGGGCTGAATAGATTGAGACATGCCTGGGGCACACAAGGTGTCCCTGTGCAGAAGCCAGCCCAAACCGGTTCTGGGGCTTTCCAGCCCCAGTCCTGGCGAGGAGCTGGACAAAGGAGAGGGGGTGTAACCACCCCCCTTCCTGGTCCCACCCATAGGGGAGGGACCTAGCAGGAGATCCACCCCTCAGATGGGAATAAGAGGGGGAGCAGTGCCATTGCACAGCAGATCATCCTGAAATCAACTTTAAACAAGAAGAAGACTGGACTTCGACATTCTGCTGCACAGAAGACTGAAGAGAATCTCCCTTGTGGCCTAGGAGGGGCCACCCTGTGAACACAGGTATCACCCAGCACCTCGACGTCTGCTTTGCCGCCGCCTCCCGCCGGAGCCCGAGTGCAGAGCCTGACAAGACACAGCTTCCCAGACTTCTCCTAGCCCGATCCACAGTCCCTGCAAAGAAGGGACCCGTGGAGGCACCGAGAGACGTGGGAGCGGCCATCTTGAAAGACCCCCGAGACGCTGACTGCGCAGCACCCGAGGCACCCTTGACTCTGTGCTTTGGGGTTTGAGAAGCCCCACAACCGAGCAGCATTTGCACCAAAGATTAGCCCTCCAGCATCTCCACGATCTGCGTGGGGCCCTTTTGCTTTTTGCCACTCGACTCGCCATCCCGGCCGCTTGTCACGTGGTCAGCGGCCATCTTGGCGAAGAAACCTACAATTTACACTGTGGGTCTGGTTGCTCCAGACCTGCCCTCGCTCCTGTAGAAAGGAGTACCCGCTCTGACCTTGCTGGTCCGAGTAACAAGCCTTTTTTACTTTCCCAGTGGCTTGCATTAGCCAAGGCTTGTTTGCTTCAATCGAGTTGCCGACACCGCCATCAGCTAGAGCCTTCAAGGGACAGCTCGTGATCGACTCCTGGACGTCCTTGACCTCTTCGTGTCCACGTGGCTGCAGAGAGAAGCAACCCCTGATCACCTGTTTGCACCCGACTTTGCCTGGTTCCAATCTGGTTCCACGGTGGTCACTGGTCAGTGACTTTGAACATTGTCCCCTCTGCTTTCAGGTCTTCACATCTACAGATCCACCCTTGGATCCACCGGAACTCTTCTCATCGAGCCGCCTGCAGCATCTCCTGCTCCAAGCACCATCGACCAGCGTGACGAAACCCGACACATCTTCGACCCTGTGCACCCGCTTCCTGTGGGTGAGGTAACTCAGCTCCGCCGGTGCTCCTGCACTGGTACACATCCCAAGGGCCTGTGTTTTAAGTTTCAGCTCCGTAGGTCACTCGGAAGGTTCCTAACTTTCTAACTTTGTGCTTTTTACGCACCATAGACTTTGTATTGAGAAGTGCGTGCACTTTGAACACTGCACCCGAGTCCCGTGGGCCTTTCCCGACTTAGTTAACTCCAGTCTCGAATAGCTCCAGCGATTCCCAAGGCCCTAGGCCTCTTCACTTTCCTCCTGGTATCCCTTATACCACTTATTTAGTATATGGTTTAGGTGGCCCCTAGGGCTCATCCATATTGTGCAACTTTTGTGTATTTTAAACTGTCTTGTGATTTAACGCTTGTGCTTCTGTGCTCATAAAGAGTCCAGGGGATTTTAATAGTTAATAAATCAATATATATTTTCAATATATATCTGTGTGGTGTCCCTTTCATTTGGTATTCAAGGGGGTTGTGTATGGTATAACAGCTGGCTTCACATGCCTTTCAGAGTTTAGCCTAAGACTGCTTTGTCCACGTTACCACTAGGATAACTGGTCTACAAGGTTGAATTACAACCATCATCATAAGGGTTGCTTGGCATGGTACAAAGTGATCACTAGAACTAGTGAGCATTATATACCAGGCCAACTTCTCACATTGGTGAGCAGCGGATTGGGATCTGAGCTTGCTGTTGTTTTACCATTACAATCTTTGAGATTATCATCTGAAAGATCACACAGGTACCTGCTAGGTACATATAAAACAAGACTAGTATACTTAAGTTCTACTGAACTTAGTTGTTGTAGAGCAAAGGGAGTAGCACACCCTAGCTACAACTACTAGATAGGTTTAGTAGGTAAACACCAGTGTAGGTAGATTGCAACACATCCACCCACACTAGAGCAATGTCTGGAGCAGAGGGTTCCACTGGGAATGTCTCTGTTGAGAGTGACCCTCCAAGGGCACCATCCAAATTTGCTATTTTTTCCTTTAAGGAATTAAGACAGCTTTGTGTCTTAAGGGGTCTGAAGACAGGGCCTTCCCCTACTACAGACCACCTAAGAGAGCTCTTAGACCAGTCTGAGACTCTAAAGCCCTCTAAGGCAAACCCCACAGGGGATGCTGAAGGAGGCCATCCTTCAGAGGATGACACTGTAGACACCCCTGCCCCTATCATCCTAGTAGATGAGGAAGCCTCCACCACTGGAGCTCCTCAGGTAGATGAAGAGGAAGAGGAAGAAGAAGAGGAGGAAGAGGTGGAAAGCAGTGAGTCAGATGATGACAGAAATAGTCAGGTGCTGGTCAGTAGACTGAACCAGGCTAACTTAAGTCAACTTGGGAATGAATCAGGTAACAACCCATTCAGACCCCCAGGTGGACTTAACCAGGGCCATAGGAGGAGGAGGCATCACTCAGGTGAATCCAATACCTCCCATGTCTCTAGAGGCTCTCATGGTCACTCCAGAAAGGAGATGACTAGCCCTCAGAGAAGGGAACATGAGGCCAAGATGAGAGAGGCTGAGCTTAGGATCCAGAGGCAAGAGTTAGAGGTTGCCCTGGCTAAGGAGAAACTTGCTAGAGCAAGACAGCCTAGAGAGAGTGGATTAGGATCCACTGGTGGCAGCAATATCCAGAAGGATAAAGACAGGTCCTTTGATACAAGAAACCTGAGTAAGATTGTGCCCCCCTACAAAGCTGGGGATGATATCCACAAATGGATGACTGCACTTGAGAGAGCCTGCATGGTACAGCAGATCCCTCAGGAGCAGTGGGCAGCAATCTTGTGGCTCTCCTTTGAAGGTAGAGGCAGAGACAGACTCCTCACAGTTAGTGATGAGGATTCTAGAAACTACATGGTCCTGAAGAGTGCTCTGATTGATGGGTTAGGCTTAACCACTGAACAGTACAGGTTAATGTTCAGAGATACCCAGAAGACACAGACTCAGGACTGGTCTGAATTTGTTGAGTGTGCCACTAAGGCTCTGGAGGGCTGGCTGCTGGGAAGTAAGGTTACTGACTATACAGGATTGTATAATTTAATTATGAGAGAGCAAATCTTAAGTAATTGTCAAAATCAGCTTCTACATCAGCACCTGGTTGACTCTGATCTGACCTCCCCACAAGAATTGGGTAGGAGGGCAGACAAATGGGTCAGAACCAGGATCAGGCCTAAGAACCAGGGTGGTGACCAAAAGAAAGAGACTACCAAGCCTCAAGAGAAGGGTGGGGATAAAAGTAAGGAAAAGACTTCCCCAGGGCCCCAAAACTCCAAGAATGGGGGTGGGTCCCAAGACACTTCTACATCCCAGAAAAAGCCTTATTGTCATACCTGTAAACAGGTGGGGCATTACAAAACAGATAGCTGTTGTCCCAAGAATGGCAATAAGGAGAATATACCTCCAGGTAAGGCTCCAACACCTCCTGTCACTGTTAGCAGTGGTCCCCCAGGTGGTGGGAGCACCCCCAAGAATTTGGGTGGGTTTACTTTTGGAGGACAGGTGGACTCTGGCCTATCCAGGTCCCCTAACTCAGATACTCTTGTCTATGAGACTGGCATGGGGTTTGCCAATTTCACAGCTTGCCCAAACACTTTGAGCAAGTATAGACAGGAGCCCCTCATCAATGGCTTGAAAGTAGAGGCCTTCAGAGACACAGGGGCTAGCATCACCATGGTGGCTGAATGTCTAGTCCCCTCAAGGCAACTTTTACCTGATGCCAGATATCAGGTGACAAACATTGATGGCATAGAAACCAATCATCCCATGGCAGTAGTCAATCTTAGCTGGGGAGGTGTCACTGGCCCAAAGAGAGTGGCAGTGTCAGCAAACTTGCCTGTAGATTGCCTACTGGGTAATGATTTGGAAATCTCAGCCTGGGCTGAGGTTGAACAGCAAACCCATTCTAGAATGGTAAATCTCCATGGAAAGGTTAGTGGGGCTGTGATGGCTACAGCCCCAATCCAAGATGTCCTTCCTGAAAAGGTTGGGAGGGCTGAGCAAACCTCAGCTCCATCTTTAGATAACCTCCCTCCTGCAAAGAGTAGCAGGGCTGTACTAGTAACAGCCCATACCCAAACTGAGTCTCCTCCTGAAAAGGTTGGTGGGGCTGTGATGGCCACAGCCCAAACTCAAACTGATACATGGGTAGTGAAGCCTGAAATGATGGATCACTCCACCCAAACAGAGAGCATTGAGGAGGAAGAGAAATCTCCCTCCCACCAGACTTTAGGAAAGGATCAGCCTCCTCAGGGAACTGATCTTACCCCTGATGAAGGAACTGTCCCAGAGGTTGTTAGGCCTGGCCTAACAGAGCCTCTGATGGCAGTGGACCCTTCTCAGGTGGGACCCAGTCTGAAGCAGGTAACCTGCCCCTCTCTACCGTGCCTTACTCAGCCCAGGGCTGCAGAGGACAAGAAGGACAGTGAGACCCAAAGGGCCCCCTGTCAAATAAAGCACCCCCATCAACAGATTAGGGGCACCGAAACTAGTAGCCCTAGTGAGGTGCAAACTTTAAAAACTCCTGAGGGATCCCCCTTAAAAGTAGTTAGGGACCTCCCCCAGATGGATATTGTTGGGCACAGCCAAACCTGGGACCCTAAGGGCCCAAACCTGAACTGTCCCTCCAGTAAGCCAAACAGAGGGACTCAGCCTCCAGCTTTAGGTAGCCAGAGGTTGACCCTGAGAGCACAGTGCAACTCAGTCAAAGAAAGAAAGGCACACATGGTGGAGAGTGATTGGAGGAAGCTGAGCCCTACAGAGGAAACTCACTTCAGTACTCCATCTCAACACCAGCCTTTGACTTTGCAAAGACACACCACAGGTAGAGATTCCCTATGGTGGAGACCCTCAGATACCCTTAGGGTGAGGGATTGCTTAGTGGACCATGAGACAGGGGGTTACCAAGCCAGAGTTGGTACTTCCTTATATGGCCACTTAGGCAATATAGGCTTACCTGGTCAAGGATAGCCTTATCTCCTTTCGTTTGGGGGGGGTTATGTAGGAAGGTGGATATCTGACTATGGTTACCCCCAAACTTTTTGCCTGGTGTTTAGCTGGTTTTTGACTTAGTTGGCCTGGGATCCTGCTATTCAGGGCCCCAGGCTGATTGCTCTCTCCTTAAAATGGACTCCATGTACCTTAGGTGCATAACACAATTGGAATTGGTTCACCTTATAGGCCCCTGTAACAGTGTACCATAGGTACCCAGGGCATAGGTGTAGCCAAGGCCTACCAGGGGCTGCAGCATGTATTGTGCCACCCCTGGCCTGGCCTCCATATTTGACACAACTGGCTGATCACTCAGCTGGGGTAAGTTGGTGTAATCACCTCTTACTTAGGTACAGTATGCCTGTGCCTAACCCTAAACTGGACACATATGTTCCTATCAGCCACTCCTATGGAAGGCCTCATCAATCCTGGAGGCAGAGTGCTTGGAAATATGTGAGATGGTGCTCTAGCATGAGCTGAGCCTGTCTGCAGCTGTCGGGAACCACTCCCTAAGCTGTTCCGGGATATTGCCATACCATATACTCTTAAGTGCATTATAATCCTCGCGGTTAAATGCTATCTTTGGTTTGGCTTTATCAAAACATGTCGAGTAAGGTGTCATACGAATTGGAATACTATCCCCTCGCCAGTTCTGGCGACGGGGATAGCATTCCACCCTTCTAGAGGGACACGACATGTGTGTAGCCTTAACCCTGGTTAAAGTTAAACAGAGCCTCAGCATCACAAAATGGATGCTGCCACCACAGACACATGTCTGACCTCCTGCTGCTGGGAGTCCTTCCAGCGAGGAGGGCCTGGACAAAGGGTTTCCTGCCTGGGGAGGTGCGAGCACCACCCCAGACAGGGTTTTGTGTATTGGGTAGGACAGGGCTGAATAGATTGAGACATGCCTGGGGCACACAAGGTGTCCCTGTGCAGAAGCCAGCCCAAACCGGTTCTGGGGCTTTCCAGCCCCAGTCCTGGCGAGGAGCTGGACAAAGGAGAGGGGGTGTAACCACCCCCCTTCCTGGTCCCACCCATAGGGGAGGGACCTAGCAGGAGATCCACCCCTCAGATGGGAATAAGAGGGGGAGCAGTGCCATTGCACAGCAGATCATCCTGAAATCAACTTTAAACAAGAAGAAGACTGGACTTCGACATTCTGCTGCACAGAAGACTGAAGAGAATCTCCCTTGTGGCCTAGGAGGGGCCACCCTGTGAACACAGGTATCACCCAGCACCTCGACGTCTGCTTTGCCGCCGCCTCCCGCCGGAGCCCGAGTGCAGAGCCTGACAAGACACAGCTTCCCAGACTTCTCCTAGCCCGATCCACAGTCCCTGCAAAGAAGGGACCCGTGGAGGCACCGAGAGACGTGGGAGCGGCCATCTTGAAAGACCCCCGAGACGCTGACTGCGCAGCACCCGAGGCACCCTTGACTCTGTGCTTTGGGGTTTGAGAAGCCCCACAACCGAGCAGCATTTGCACCAAAGATTAGCCCTCCAGCATCTCCACGATCTGCGTGGGGCCCTTTTGCTTTTTGCCACTCGACTCGCCATCCCGGCCGCTTGTCACGTGGTCAGCGGCCATCTTGGCGAAGAAACCTACAATTTACACTGTGGGTCTGGTTGCTCCAGACCTGCCCTCGCTCCTGTAGAAAGGAGTACCCGCTCTGACCTTGCTGGTCCGAGTAACAAGCCTTTTTTACTTTCCCAGTGGCTTGCATTAGCCAAGGCTTGTTTGCTTCAATCGAGTTGCCGACACCGCCATCAGCTAGAGCCTTCAAGGGACAGCTCGTGATCGACTCCTGGACGTCCTTGACCTCTTCGTGTCCACGTGGCTGCAGAGAGAAGCAACCCCTGATCACCTGTTTGCACCCGACTTTGCCTGGTTCCAATCTGGTTCCACGGTGGTCACTGGTCAGTGACTTTGAACATTGTCCCCTCTGCTTTCAGGTCTTCACATCTACAGATCCACCCTTGGATCCACCGGAACTCTTCTCATCGAGCCGCCTGCAGCATCTCCTGCTCCAAGCACCATCGACCAGCGTGACGAAACCCGACACATCTTCGACCCTGTGCACCCGCTTCCTGTGGGTGAGGTAACTCAGCTCCGCCGGTGCTCCTGCACTGGTACACATCCCAAGGGCCTGTGTTTTAAGTTTCAGCTCCGTAGGTCACTCGGAAGGTTCCTAACTTTCTAACTTTGTGCTTTTTACGCACCATAGACTTTGTATTGAGAAGTGCGTGCACTTTGAACACTGCACCCGAGTCCCGTGGGCCTTTCCCGACTTAGTTAACTCCAGTCTCGAATAGCTCCAGCGATTCCCAAGGCCCTAGGCCTCTTCACTTTCCTCCTGGTATCCCTTATACCACTTATTTAGTATATGGTTTAGGTGGCCCCTAGGGCTCATCCATATTGTGCAACTTTTGTGTATTTTAAACTGTCTTGTGATTTAACGCTTGTGCTTCTGTGCTCATAAAGAGTCCAGGGGATTTTAATAGTTAATAAATCAATATATATTTTCAATATATATCTGTGTGGTGTCCCTTTCATTTGGTATTCAAGGGGGTTGTGTATGGTATAACAGCTGGCTTCACATGCCTTTCAGAGTTTAGCCTAAGACTGCTTTGTCCACGTTACCACTAGGATAACTGGTCTACAAGGTTGAATTACAACCATCATCATAAGGGTTGCTTGGCATGGTACAAAGTGATCACTAGAACTAGTGAGCATTATATACCAGGCCAACTTCTCACAGCTACCATTCTCATGTAAAAGAGTGCAACTGGCAATGCAACTATCCAGTCTACGCCTTTCTCGGCACAGATCTTAGCAAGGCGTGTTTTCAGGGTCTGGTTATGTCTCTCTACGAGACCTGCTGCTTCGGGATGTCGGACACAATGGAACTTCCACTGATATCCTAGCAGGAGTGATACCTGCTTCATAAGCTCGGACGAGAAGGGCTGACCGTTATCTGAATACACGACACGGGGCAAACCATACCGTGGGAAGAATTCACGTACCAGCTGCTTGGCAGTGGTCGGAGCAGTGTAATCTGGGACTGGATATGCTTCTGTCCATCGGGAAAGTGCACATACAACTACGAGGACGTATTTGAATCCTCGACAACGTTCCATCTGGATATAATCCATCTGGAGGACTTCAAAAGGGTAATCGGGAGGATAAAATCCACCTTGCTCTACAGGAATGCCTTTACCTGGGTTGAACTGACAACAGATCATGCAAGTACGCACTTTCTGTTTTGCTGCTGCTCGTAAATGCTTATTGAACCAAAGGTTTTGAATACTGTCTAGCATGGCTTTTTCTCCTAAATGTGCAGGACTATGTGCTGTATTAATGATAACTTGAACCATAGAGTCGGGGAGAAACCATGTGGCTTTTCCCTTCGTCATCCATCCCTGTTCTGTCTGGATCCCTCCTAGTTCAGTCCATTTCTTGATTTCGTCTGGTGTAGCATGTGTCTGTATGTCAATTACATCTAGGGCGGGATCCCTAACTGTCATGTAATGTGTCGGTGTCGGGACTATTGTCTCTGTCATGTCAGTTGTGTTAGTATGAGTCTGAGCTGTATGCTTGGCTGTTCGATCTGCCAGGTCGTTACCCTGGGAAATGGTATCTGTGACTTTCGTATGTGCCTTACACTTCATGATGGCTATGGCTGTAGGCAAATGTATTGCTTCTAACAGAGCTTGAATGAGAGGTCCGTGTTGGATTTTGGCACCGTGAGAAGTTAAGAAACCTCTCTCTTGCCAGAGAACTCCGAAGTCGTGTACAACTCCGAAGGCATAACGGGAATCTGTGTATATGTTAACTTTCTTATTCTTGGCTCGAATGCAGGCTTGGGTCAGAGCGATGAGCTCTGCTGCTTGAGCTGACAGGGTGTCAATGCGATGTGTTTCTATGACTTCAGTTTCTGTCGTGACTGCATATGCGGCCACTAACTCTCCTGTACTTGTTCTCATACATGAACCATCCACATAAAGTGTCAGGTCTGGATCTGGTAATGCGATATCTGTCAAGTCTTGTCTGGGTTTCGTCGTAATGGTAATGACTTCAACACAATCATGTGCCAAAGGGTCTGTCTCACTTAATGGCAAAAGTGTAGCAGGATTCAGTGTATTACAGCGTCTGATTTCTATGTGTGGCTGAAACAATGTCAATTCATAACCTGTCAGTCGTGCTATAGTCAAGTGCTGGGTCTGTGTTCGGTTCAAAAGAACTTCCACGGAATGTGGAACTTGTACTGTCAATTGATGTCCTAATACTATGGAATCACTTTGTCTAATCGCTAGAGCTGTTGCTGCTACAGATTTCAAGCACGCAGGCAGAGCCTGGGCTACTGGATCTAATGTACTAGAAAAATAAGCACACGGTTTGTGTGAACCTGCTTGATCCTGGGTGAGTACTGACAATGCAGTACCTTCGCGTTCTGTGACAAAAAGTGTAAAAGGCTTGCTGTAACATGGTGTCGCTAAAACAGGTGCTTGACATAAGGCTTTCTTTAAGTCTTCAAAAGCTTGTGTATGTTCCTGAGTCCAAGGGAGGACAGTCGATGTCGCTGCCTCCTGGGTTGTCAACTGTATGAGTGGCTTAGCTAGAAATGCGTACTGAGGGATCCATTGTCTACAGTAAGAAGTGAGGCCTATAAAGGCCTGTACCTCCTTTTGTGTCGTGGGTTGTGACATGTTTACAATTAACTCGATACGGTCAGGTGTTAGCTGTCTCCCCCCTTTGGACAGCAAGTGCCCAAGGTACACCACTTGCTGAACACAGAATTGTAACTTTGAAGGAGACACTTTGTGTCCCTTGTCAGCCAGGAAATGCAAAACCGTCAGTGATGCTTGTTCACATTCAGGTTCGCTGCGGGCGGTGATCAGTAGATCATCGACATACTGAAGTAGGGCAGTGTTGTCAGGCATGTGAATACTGTCAAGTTGTCTTTTCAATGCTTGGCTATAGATGCTGGGGCTTTCTGTGAATCCTTGAGGTGCGCGTGCAAATTTGAAGCTTCGGCCATTTAAACAGAATCCGAAGAGATATTGGCTTTCCGGATCAATGGGGACACTAAAGAAGGCGTTCTTCAGATCAATTACAGTAAAGAACGTTGCTTCGGAATCAATGGCAGTCAATAGAGACGAAATGTCTGGGACCACGGGATATTGTGGTACAATGCATTTATTCAATTCTCGTAAATCGATCACTAATCGATAAACTGGGGGTGCATTTGGGTCAGTACGTTTAAGAATTGGAATGATAGGGGAGTTACAGAGGTTTGAGTCGGTTTCTACAACCACTCCTTGTACAATGAGCTCGTCAATGATTTTCAGTAAAGCCACTACAGCATCTGGTGGTAACTTGTATTGTCGAATGCGTGGTAGTACTACTCCTGGCTTGAGTGTGACACGGTATGGAGTAATGTGCATACAACCTACATCAGTGGGGCCTTGTGCCCATAAATGTGCAGGAACATTTTGTAATCTGGAATCAATATCTCTCAACACATAGTGACCCTTAAAGTCACGCAGAAACAATCTCACTCCTTCCGGAGAGCAACAAATTACAGCCCCTAGAGCTTTCAGAGTCTTGATACCTAACAAGTTTTCTGGACATGATTTCGTGAGTAATAAATCTGTAGTACGTGTCAATGGACCAACTGCAAGGGGAACTGGTTTCGATACTTCATTAACAATGGGCTTTCCTGAAAATCCAAGGGAAACATTCTGTGAGCCTGAGAGGGGTGCCCCTGGAACCTCGTCGTGACTGATTGTTGTCCTGCTTGCCCCTGTATCAATCAAAAACTTCCTATCTTTCCCTAATACCTGACTATGTACATAAGGACCCTCTTGATCTACAGGAACCTCAATAAGAGGCAAGCCAACCTCCCTCTCTAGGCTGTTTCATGTGTATCGCTGGTAATCTGGATAATCAGTTTGTGCATATTGGTACATCTGCTGTGTTGCATGTTGTGTAGCGGCAATGGGCTGTGGTACCGCTACAGTCTGTACTGTCTGTTGTGGAGCATGCATAGGCTGTATATTCTGTGGTACTTGTTGTTGGACCTGGTCTTGTCTAGGTTGATGTGGTCTCTCTTTAGTTTTACCTGTGGATATATTATGTTTCAAAACTGCACAATCGTTTACATAGTGACCTGGCTGTTTACAATAGTTGCATGTCCCTTTAACAGGAGCTGCCGAATTGCTGGACTGTGTCATACCCTTTTTATTACCGTCAGATGGAATGGACTGAGCAACTAGCATTTTCATTTTCGTGTCTTTCATACGTCTCTGTTCGTGATCATGTTCTTCCCTTATTCTGTTCTGGTGGTACTGTAACATCTGTAACATTTGTGAAGGCGAATTAGCTTGCCATGTGCTCTCGACTTTCAGTACACGGTTCTTAACCTGGGGCAGTGAATTCTCGACTAATTTGGATACAAAAAGGTGCGGGTATGACTCGCTACTTGCTTTCAGGCCACTATTAATGATAAAACATTTCTCAAATCGGGAATAAAAATCACTAGTGTCTTCATCGGGTTTCTGTTTGCAGGCTGAGATTGCATCCCAGTCCTCCTTTTTAGTTGCTAACAATCGTGGCAAAACCTGTACTAATAATCCTGGTAATGCTTTAGTTTTATCCCCAAGACCTAAACCTGGGGTTCGAGTCGCTTCTTCATTTTCTAATGCAGCCCAATCTATCTTTTTGTCACCCACCTCCCATTCTTTTTCTTTAAGTTTCTCGTAAATACCGGCAGGCAGTAGGACTTTCAATATTTTCATAATGTCAGGATAGGTATAATCTCCCATGAGTAACATGTCTTTAATTTCACGGTGGAAACCTGCTGGGTCCTTATCATGACTAGGCATAAAATAATTCCATTTTAGTTATGGGCGTGTACACAAACACACGTCCAAGGGTATTATCATCATTCCTGACTGGGTGCACTTCTCGTAAGGGATTCTGTCTGTCTATGTAAAACATTTTCCTTTCTGGGGGTGGAGCTGGAACAAACTGTGGATTCAGGAAAGCACTATATCTGTGTCTATGTTCTAAAATTACTTTAATTAAATCGGTACCTAGGCCTCTCCATTTATTCATGAGTAGTTCTACTAGTATATCCGGTAGGGGACCTGGATCAGAATGTTGGCTTTTATACAATATAAGGAGGTGCTGTATCATGTACATACCAGCTAGTCGCTGTTCGTCTGGGGAAAGATTCAAAAAGGTTTGCGCTACTGCGTCATCATTATATTTATCGGAATTGTCAGCCCATTGTACTGCTGACCTGGCTAATTCTTGTTCATCCATGGAATCGAGTACATGGTACCCCATTCGTTCTTGAAGTATTTTATCGGTAGCCTGAAACAGATGTTCAGGAGTCCTCGGGTTTGACATGGCAGAGTGAAAAAGTCTCTTGCTTTCTGGGCGTATCGCTTTATTAAAGGGTCTACCCTTTCCTACATATGCTATCGTTCCTTTATCTTCTGGCTCATCCTCCTCTGAGGATTTATTCGCGTCTGATTCTGCTTCCCTTTCAACTTTCTCTTTTACATGGAATAATGTTATTTCTTTACGGATTTTTCTGTACATGGCCTCTATACATTTTTGTTTATCATGTTTTCCGTCTGCAATATTCTGACCCCATGTAGTTAGTACCTCCATCTCTTCTTTATTTACACCAGGCCGGTCTCGTTCTCTTAATAGTACACCTTGAGTGTCTACTTTCTGATGTGCCATGGCCTCGTGAATACATTCCTGACCCTCCCCCGTCTGAACAAAATGATATATCCTGTCTAGATAATCTTGCATTCCTGGAAATAGAACCAAAAAGTTTGCAGCACGTCTTATACGTATTGAGGCTAATATCATGCAACCGTCTTTGCCTGGTACTGGATCATATCTACAGTCTGTAAGAAACTCTTTAAGCTTTTCAATTGTGACTGGTTTCGGAGTACGTTCCATTGCTAGTTCTCTAATAGTTAATCGGCGTACTGGTGGCGGGGTATGGTAACCCCCTAATGCACCTCCTGAGGCGGAGGCTTGAGCATGATCTGTCTGCAGGGTCAGTGGCGGCTGTAACGGAATTCCAAAAGGATTAAGCGGATTAGTAGGGGGTGCAGGAAGTGGTGGAGGAGTGGTCTGTCGTTGGGGAAGACGATCAGCGGGTGGTATAGGTGCAGGTGGAACATTGGTATATTCGGGAGCTACGTCGTCTAAATAGGAAGAAAGGAAAATATCTGCTGCGGTCTTGTGACGTAATTTAGTCGGAACCAATGGAGGGGGCAGATTTTTCGGTGTTTCCGAGGTCGCCTTGGGCAGGCCCTCGGCCAGGACTGGATACAGTCCTGTCATAATGGCATTACTCTTTCTGTCGTGTTGTTCTATTCTGACTCGTTCTCCTTCTTCTAGTAGTTCCTTTTCTTTGGCTTTTTCAGAATCCTCTCTACTTTTCTCTGCTTTTCTGAGCGCTTTCTCTGTCCGTCTATGTGATTCTTTATGCCATAATTCAATGGCATCTTTCTGTGACTGTCTGGCTTTCTTTTTCCATAATGCTTCCTCTACTCTCATGATGCACTCGGCATCCCATGTCCCAGTAGCGGGCCATTTCTGATTCTCTTCTAAGTCCTTGGTGTAATCCACCCACAAGTTGAGGTATAATACGGCGTCTAAGCCGTGCTTGTGGTACATAAAATATCCGGGAGTGTCCCTGGGTGGGATGGGAACAGCTTCCTCGAGTATTCCTTTTCTAGTTCCTATCTGTCTCAGTTTAGAGAAAAGAGGCATTCTGAACCCTGATACTTGATACTTACTCGAACTTGAACACAATTAATACAATAAACACAGTAATGAAGATCAAAACAATCACTCATACCACGACATTAAAACACAGTTAAACATTTCGAAAACGAACAACAATAACTAGAATAACTAGATAACTGGATACTGGATATACTGCTAAACAGTACAGATACACTGCTAAAACAGTGCAGACCGGGTCTGTGTACCCAAACCCGTCTTGACCGGACACAAATTAATGCACCCGTCTTGATGCATCCCCAGCAACGGTACTCACCGGGAAGCACGGAACGGAAGGCCTCGGAAACTCGACACTGGACTGGACCGGACTGGACTTGACTAGACTCGTGACGTAGGTACTTCGGAACTGGTGGGCCTCTAGACTCCTCGGACCTTGCTCTCTCGGCTGGGCTCTGGTCGGGATCCTCCGCACTCCTCACCGCCTCGTCTGGGTGTCGATCGCAGTCTCAGTCACCTCCGTTGGCCTGAAGGAGATACAGGAAATCCTGCGGGTACGCGTAATTGTCCGTCACGGCTGTGGCAGGGGGCTAGGCCTGCAACGCACCGCCGGCGTGTAAGGTGGGGGAGGGGTACCTATTCGGGCGCCAAATTATGTGGTAAATAAAGATTTACCTATGCTGAATTTCTATGCGGTAAAGTTCAATAAAATAGCTCAATCAAAAATGAGAGGCAGAGTCCGTGGAATCTGAGTTTATAAGGGGTTTATTCCATAAAATGGAATTGGTTCGAACCAGGTATCATGTTCCATCACCACGAAGGTTCAGGAAGGGATAGACAATACTTTATTGACAGTGTACAATATATATAGTCAATGCATATAATGGTGATGGATACAAAAGGCGTAACAGCTGAGAGAAACGAGATAAGAACACATGTACGTAACAGAAGGCGTAACAGAAGGCATGCACAAGGGCGTACACGGAGGTGTGTGCTAGAGACGTCACATGAAAGTGTCACAAGTGGGTGGATTCATAGAGGAATCCTGCAATGTCAGCAGAAATACATGGCTGGATGCGCGCGCAGGCAACATGACGTGTGATTGACGTGGAACTGGAGGATGAAGGGGACTTGACATTTAGCTCCGAAAGAGGAGACAGAAGTCTGGCGTGTCAGGACAATCTAAACTCAATCATATCTGATATCTTGTGTTTGAGGAACTTTATTATCTAGAAGGAAAGGTCTCTCGGGCAGAGGCTATTCTATACTGACTACTAGTGCGTGCATATGCGCCTACGTGTCTGCGTGTAGTGCGAGGGGCCATGGGCCTACCATGGTAACAGGAGCAGTGAATTACTTGCATGGAGACAGAAAGCCCCTTCGCTCTGCAGCTGGGAGGATGTTTACCTAAATCACTAGACAGGAATGTATTTTCGAGGAGCGGAGCAGATAACTTGAAGGCTGAATACAGTCTTGGCAGGCAAGCAGGCCGAGCCGGGCACCGCTCGCCGCGCAGGGAGTAAGGCAGAGGTCATGGATACAGATCCAGGCTGCAGCTTTCAGAGGTTTTCAGAGGCAGAAGGCAGAAAGGGCTCAATGGCAGAAATCAGGGCCTAACTCAACAGAGCCAGGAAAACGTGAAAGTGCACCATGTAAAGACGGTGGCAAGGCATACTTAGGAACTGAATTCTCGATCCATTCATGGTGCATCTGAAAGAGGACATGTTAACGTTGGACGCAAATGTATTTGCGTCTTCATAGCTGGTCATGGAGGGAAATTACATGTACTTGAAGCACGTACATGGAGCCGTTGGGGTCTACGTTAGGGGACATAATTGACCATAAAATTCAAATTACCTCAGGGCGCCGGGGGCGACACCTGAGGGGCCGGCGTCGGCGAGGTTGTTCAGTCGACCTGGGACGACCCGGATCCGGAACCGGACACAGTGGGACCCTGCAGCGCCGGGACAAAGTCGCCGATGGTGCCGAAGCCCAGGACGGCGCTGGTGCCGAAGCAACCGGCCAGCGTGGGGACCCAGTCGGGACCGCTTGGCCCAAAGGAGCCGCGGAACTCGACGGGAGAGCGAGCGCCCTCATGGCCATGAGGAAGTCAGAAATCTTCCCCGGCGTCGCGTTCTGCCCAGGGACAGGCCGGTGTGGGGCAGGCCGGGACACCTGCGGCTCCTGCGGAGCCACGTGGGCGGTGTCGCCCGAACGCCCGGCCGCGTCGCGCGAGTGTTGGGGGGAGTCAGAAGAGCGATGGTGCCTCTTCGACTTCTTGCGCCTCTTACCTGAGGACTTCGAGCCCAAAGACCGATGACGACTCCCGGAACTGTGGGGGCTCCGGCCTCGCGACCGGTCCCTCGACCTCCTTTTGGACCGGGACCTTGAGCGGCGCAGGCAGACTGCCGAAGCTCGAGTCGCTTGCGGGACCGCTCCCGTCTAGCCTTAGTCGTCAGGGCCCGGTAGTCAGAACAGGCCTTGTCGTCGTGGTCCAGGCCCAAACAGTGCAGGCACCGGCGATGGGAATCGGTAACCGACATCAGTCGGTTACAGTCGGCGCAGGGCTTGAACCCGGGCATCCCTACCGGCACCGTCGGAATCGATAGACTTCGAAAAATGGATCAAAAAGGATCTCAAAGGTTTGTCAAAAAGTGACTTGGGTACAACTTTTTCCAGATCTGCGCTAGCTGGCGCGGGAAAAAGAAGAACTGACGTCAGCACGCGGAGGCGGCGTCTATATACTCCGACGACGTCATCACGGCGCCGACGACGGACGCGGAGCCGCAGATGACGCCTACCGACGCACAAGGGTACTGCTAGGCTAAAAATTTCCGGATCCAGTCTGACGCCTGGGGATATTCTAAGGTAAGGAATCTATCACTAACGTGTCTCTTTCAGATACTTTCGTTTCATGGTGGAACAAAGCCAGGTGAGCCGTATCATACCTCACTGATAACTATCGACTATTGTAGCGATCAACACCAGGTTCAACTTGTGACTTCAGGCGCTACACGCATCTTTGCAGGGTGTGTGCACAACCTAACGCCATTTTTGTAGCTAGCTTTACGAGTATCATTGGGTATTACAACCCTGTCTACGTGCCTTGAAGAAGCATCCTGATGGCTTAAGGCGCTTGCTCACAAGTCGGCACTCGATGCACTCTCTTATCTTCTCCTTCCTGCTGCCCAGGCTCCGCATTTCACCCAATGAAATAACTTTAGAGCAGCATAAAAGGGTATACAAACAAACTAATGTAACTAAACAGAACATATATTCTTAACTAAATGTGGCATATACATGGATAATATATGGAACGTATGTAAGCATAACATACCATATGTAGAGTGCAGAGTGCAGATTCAGAGTGCAGATTGTGAGTGCAGATTCAGAGTGCAGATTGTGAGTGCAGAGTGCAGATTGTGAGTGCAGAGTGTAGATTGTGAGTGCAGAGTGCAGATTCAGAGTGCAGAGTGCAGATTGTGAGTACGGAGTGCAGATTCAGAGTGCAGATTGTGAGTGCAGAGTGCAGATTCAGAGTGCAGATTGTGAGTACAGAGTGCAGATTCAGAGTGCAGAGTGCAGACTCAGAGTGCAGATTCAGAGTACAGAGTGCAGATTCAGAGTGCAGTGTGCAGATTCAGAGTGCAGAGTGCAGATTCAGAGTGCAGATTGTGAGTGCAGATTCAGAGTACAGAGTGCAGATTCAGAGTACAGAGTGCAGATTCAGAGTACAGAGTGCAGATTCATAGTGCAGATTCAGAGTACAGAGTGCAGATTCAAAGTGCAGATTGTGAGTGCAGATTCAGAGTGCAGAGTGCAGATTCAGAGTGCAGAGTCAGAGTGCAGATTCAGAGTGCAGATTCAGAGTGCAGAGTGCAGATTCAGAGTGCAGAGTGCAGATTCAGAGTGCATTGTCCAGATTCAGAGTGCAGATTTAGAGTGCAGATTGTAAGTGCAGATTCAGAGTGCAGATTCAGAGTGCAGATTCAGAGTGCAGAGTGAAGATGCTGAGTGCAGATTCAGAGTGCAGAGTGCAGATTCAGAGTGCAGATTCAGAGTGCAGATTCAGAGTGCAGAGTGCAGATTCAGAGTGCAGAGTGCAGATTCAGAGTGCATTGTCCAGATTCAGAGTGCAGATTTAGAGTGCAGATTGTAAGTGCAGATTCAGAGTGCAGATTCAGAGTGCAGATTCAGAGTGCAGAGTGAAGATGCTGAGTGCAGATTCAGAGTGCAGAGTGCAGATTCAGAGTGCAGATTCAGAGTGCAGATTCAGAGTGCAGATTTAGAGTGCAGATTTAGAGTGCCGATTGTGAGTGCAGATTGTGAGTGCAGATTCAGAGTGCAGATTCAGAGTGCAGATTCAGAGTGCAGATTCAGACTGCAGAGTGCAGATTCAGAATGCAGAGTGCAGATTCAGAGTGCAGATTCAGAGTGCAGATTCAGAGTGCAAGTGCAGAGTGCAAGTGCAGAGTTAGAGTGCAGAGTGCAGATTGTGAGTGCAGAGTGCAGATTTAGAGTGGAGATTGTGAGTGCAGATTTAGAGTGCAGAGTGCAGATTTAGAGTGCAGATGCAGAGTGCAGATGCAGAGTGCAGATTCAGAGTCCAGATTCAGAGTGCAGATTCAGAGTGCAGATTCAGAGTGCAGATTCAGAGTACAGAGTGCAGATTCAGAGTGCAGAGTGCAGATTCAGAGTGCAGATTCAGAGTACAGAGTGCAGATTCAGAATACAGAGTGCAAATTCGGAGTGCAGAGTGCAGATTCAGAATGCAGAGTGCAGAGTGCAGATTCGGAGTGCAGAGTGCATATTCAGAGTGCAGAGTGCAGATTCAGAGTGCAGATTCAGAGTGCAGAGTGCAGATTCAGAGTGCAGATTCAAAGTGCAAGTGCTGAGTGCAAGTGCAGAGTGCAGAGTTAGAGTGCAGATTTAGAGTGCAGATTGTGAGTGCAGAGTGCAGATTGTGAGTGCAGAGTGCAGATTGTGAGTGCAGAGTGAAGATTGTGAGTGCAGAGTACAGATTGTGAGCGCAGAGTACAGATTGTGAGTGCAGAGTGCAGATTCTGAGTGAAGATTCAGAGTGCAGATTCAGAGTGCAGATTCAGAGTGCAGATTCAGAATGCAGATTCAAAGTGCAGATTCAAAGTGCAAGTGCAGAGTGCAAGTGCAGAGTGCAAGTTCAGAGTGCAAGTGCAGAGTTAGAGTTAGAGTGCAGATTTAGAGTGCAGATTGTGAGTGCAGCTTGTGAGTGCAGAGTGCAGATTTAGAGTGTAGATTGTGAGTGCAGAGTGCAGATTGTGAGTGCAGAGTGCAGATTCAGAGTGCAGATTCAGAGTGCAGATTCAGAGTGCAGATTCAGAGTACAGATTCAGAGTGCAGAGTGCTGATTCAGAGTGCAGAGTGCAAATTCAGAATGCAGATTCAGAGTGCAGATTGTGGGTGCAGAGAGCAGATTGTGGGTGCAGAGTGCAGATTCAGAGTGCAGATTGTGGGTGCAGAGTGCAGATTGTGAGTGCAGAGTGCAGATTGTGAGTGCAGAGTGCAGATTGTGAGTGCAGATTTAGAGTGCAGATTCAGAGTGCAGATTCAGAGTGCAGATTCAGAGTGCAGAGTTCAGAGTTCAGAGTGCAGAGTTCAGAGTGTAGAGTGCAGATTCAGAGTGCAGATTCAGATTGCAGATTCACAGTGCAGATTCACAGTGCAGATTCAGAGTGCAGATTCAGAGTGCAGATTTGTTAGACGGGGACCTGGAGGGTCGGCCGAGTACAGGGGGAGAGGCCTCCGGTGAGGGCCGTCTCCGGCGATCGTACAGACAAGTAACTTCCCCCCCACAAACAGACACCACACAAGGATAAGATCTGCACACTTTATATAGGGTTCTTGAGGCAAGGTTATCAACGATACAGTGGGGGTAGGACACGCGGATCCTCCCAATTCTTGTCTCTGTGGGGTAAGGGGTAGCGGGACAGTCTTGGGTACCGGTCCGGTACAAGGGCGGCCAGAAGGAGCTCACAATCCTCGAGCTCGGAGGTCTGAAAGGTCGGGCCGCGGCAGCGCCAGCAGGCTAGGATGAAAAGTCTCGGCAAGGAATGCCGCGGCAGCACCAGCAGGCTAGGACGATGGTTCTCGGTACGGTGGGCCGCGGCAGCGCCAGCAGGCTACGATGATGACTTCTTTGCAGAGGGGCCGCGGCAGCGCCAGCAGGCAAGAGCGATGGTTCACAAGGATGGGCCGCGGCAGCGCCAGCAGGTCCAGACGAAGATGCACGTTGCAGAGGGCCGCGGCAGCGCCAGTAGGCTTCAGAGATGGTTCACAAGGCAGGGCTGCAGCAGCGCCAGCAGTCCGTCAAGGATGAGTTCTTCAAGGTGTCTCTCGACTCCAGGATACAACTGCCTTCCTGCTCTGGAGCTGCCCCAGTTATAGGTCTGGTCTCCTGTTAGACGGACCGGGAGGGTCGGCCGAGGACAAGAGGAGAGGTGTTAGACGGACCGGGAGGGTCGGCCGAGGATAAGGGGAGAGGTCTCCGGGGAGAGCCGTCTCCAGCGATCGTACAGACAAGTAACTTCCCCCCCCACAGACGGACACCACACCAGGATAAGGTTCAACGATACTTTATCAGCAATTCTTTAGGTACGGTAGAATGATACAAGGAGGTCTGGACTCAGGGGTCCCCAATCCTCGAGCTCGGCGTTCTAGATGGTCGGGCCGCGGCGGAGCCAGCAGGTCCCGGGATGATCGGAGGTAGCGACGGTCCGCGGCGGCGCCAGCAGGTCCCAGTGAAGATGAAGGATTCAGAAGGTTTGCGGCAGCGCCAGCAGGCAAGACGATAATTCGCAAGGCAGGGCTACGGCAGCGCCAGTAGTCCGTCAAGGATGAGTTCTTCACGGTGTCTCTCGACTCCAGGATACAACTGCCTTCCTGCTCTGGAGCTGCCCAAGTTATAGGTCTGGCGCCCTTTGATGTCCGGACCCTCGCACTTGGAGGTCGGGAGGTCCGGGATGAGGGAGTCCAGACACCCAGCAGGGGGGTAGAGCCAGCGCCCGGGGGAGCTGGGGGCGATCGGCACCTGGCGGGGGAGAGCCATCGACACTTCTTTCTCCCATTGACCTGCCAAGTGGGCCGCTCACCTCCTGGGTGGATGGTGGTGCCGAGATGTCGGGGCCTGGCCAGGCCCAGGGTTAGGGTCGATCTGAGGCCACGCGGCCTTGTGGTGCAGTGTCCAAGCTGGCGGCCGGGCCGGGCGAGGGAGCCGGTAGTGATTCGGCCCCATGATGCAGAGATGTCCGGGGGCAGGAGTCCCGTATGAGACGGGGTGCGGGTTGAATCTGTGGGTAACACCTGGAGGGCCGGGCTCGGGCCTTGTCATGTGGGGAGGAAGCAAGCCCTTCACGTGGCCTGTCCAACATGCGTCCCCCCCAGCTGAAGGCGGGGAGAGTCACCCATCCTCTTGGGGACTCTCTTCGTCGAGTCGGAAAAAGCGTGACAGGCCATCTGCGTTGGCGTGGTCTTTCCCAGGTCGATGTTCCACAGTGAAGTCCATTCCCTGCAGGGAGATGGACCAACGCAATAGTTTTGGGTTTTCCCCCCGCATCTGCATTAGCCACTGCAGGGGCCGATGATCTGTCTGCACCCGGAAGTGGGTACCAAAGAGATAAGGCCGGAGCTTTTTGAGGGCCCACACCACTGCGAAGGCCTCTCTCTCGATGGTGCTCCAGCGTTGTTCTCGGGCCAGAAGGCGTCTGCTGATGAAGGCCACTGGTTGGTCAAGTCCTTCGGGTTTAACTGGGAAAGGACTGCCCAAATGCCATGGTCGGAGGCATCCGTTTGGACGATGAATTCCTGACTGTAGTCGGGGGCCTGGAGCACAGGGGCAGAGCACATGGCGGCCTTCAACTTCTCGAAGGCCGCTTGGCAGTCTGGGGTCCAGTTGACCTTCTTTGGGTGATTTTTGGACGTGAGTTCCGTGAGGGGCCCCACAATGCTGCCATAGTCCCTCACGAACCGCCGGTAGTAGCCGGTGAGCCCCAAGAAGGCGCGGACCTCGGTCTGTGTGATGGGGGGCTGCCAGGACTGGATGGCAGCGTTCTTGAGTTGAAGAGGGGCCACCAGACCGCTTCCCACTTGGTGTCCGAGATAGGTCACGGACCCCTGACCTATTTGGCATTTGCTGGCCTTGATCGTGAGGCCGGCCCGTTGGAGGGCCTGCAGGACCTCTCGGAGGTGGTGGAGGTGGTCGGACCAGTGGCGGCTGTACACAGCGATATCGTCCAGGTAGGCGGCACTGAATTCCTCTAGTCCCGCCAAGACCTGGTTCACTAGTCGCTGAAAAGTAGCTGGGGCATCCTTCATGCCGAATGGCATGACCTTGAAGTGGTAGTGGCCATCAGGGGTGGAAAAGGCGGATCGTTCTTGGGCCCTGGGTGTGAGACCGATCTGCCAGTAGCCCGCTGTCAGGTCGAAGATGCTGAGGTAGCGGGCAGCTCCCATGCGGTCGATTAGTTCATCTGCTCGGGGGATGGGGTGAGCGTCGGTTCTGGTGACAGCGTTCAAGCCCCGGTAGTCGACGCAGAATCGGAGCTCTGGAGTGGCGCCGGGGGCGGCAGCTTTGGGGACTAGTACCACTGGGCTGGCCCAGGGGCTGTCTGAGGGCTCGATGACCCCGAGCGTGAGCATCTTGGACACCTCCTCTTGGATGCAGGCCCGTACCCGATCTGGTACGCGGTATGCCCGATGTCGGGCAGGGGGACTGTCTCCAGTGTCCACGTCGTGCAAGCACCAGGGGGTGACCCCTGGAGTGAGGGAAAACAGAGTTGCAAACTGCAGCAGGAGGTCCCGGCAGCCTTGGCGCTGCTCCGGGGTGAGGGCCTCTGAGAGTCGGACCCCGTCCACGGAACCATCTTTCTCCTGGGTCCTTAGGAGATCAGGGAGGGGCTCGGAGTCTTCTTCGGCTACGCTGTCGGTAGCCATCAGGAGGCTGAGCTCCGAGCGCACAAAGTGGGGTCTTAGTCTATTGGCGTGGAGGACCCGGAGGGGGCTCCGTGAAGATTCCATATCGATGAGATAGGTGACGGGGCTCTTGCGCTCGACCACTTTGAAGGGCCCCGTCCACTTGTCCTGTAAGGCGCACGGTTCGGTGGGGGACATCCCCCACACTTGTTGGCCAGGTTCGAATTCGATGTAGGAGGCATTTTGATCGTACCACTTCTTCATGTCCTCCTGACTGGCTTCAAGATTCGCTTTCGCCATTTCTCTGAACCGCCTGGTCTGATTGCGTAGGGTCAGGAGGTACTTGAAGACATCTGGAGGGGTCTTCAGAGGGGGCATCTCCCAACCTTCTTTGACTAGGCTGAGGGGCCCTCGCACAGGGTGTCCGTATAAGAGTTCGAACGGGCTGAAGCCAAGGGACTTCTGGGGGACTTCCCGATATGCAAAGAGGAGGCACGGCAGTAGCACATCCCACTGGCGACGGAGGGGCTCTTCCAACCCCCCAATCATCCCTTTGAGCGTGCGGTTAAACCGCTCGACTAGTCCGTTTCCTTGAGGGTGATAGGGGGTCGTGAATCGGTAGGTGACCCCGCACTGTTGCCAGAGGGACTTCATATATTTTGAAATAAAGTTTGTGCCTCGGTCGCTGATGACTTCTCGGGGAAAGCCCACCCGGGAGAAGATCCCCATCAAGGCCCGGCCGACCACCGGGGCTGTCACAGTTCGCAGGGGAACCGCTTCGGGGTAGCGGGTGGCGTGGTCCACCAGTACCAGGATGAACCGATGTCCTTGGGCTGTACAGGGGTCCAGGGGCCCCACAATGTCTATTCCCACCCTCTCGAACGGGGTGGTGACAACTGGGAAGGGTTGCAGAGGTGCTTTAAGTTTGCGGCCGCTCTTCCCGCTGGCCTGGCACGTGGGGCAGGACCGGCAGTGGTTGAGGACGTCGTTTCTCATCTTGGGCCAGAAAAAGTGGGTCACCAGGCGACTGTAGGTTTTATCTTGACCCAGGTGACCAGCCAGGGGGACATCGTGGGCCAAGTTTAGCAAGAAGTCTCTAAAGCGGAGGGGCACCACTAGCACTCGACTGGCCCCTAACTCCGCGATTCTCTGTTCACTGTACAACAGGTCGTTGTCCCAATAGATCCAATGGCCTCCGGTGGTGTCCCCTGCGCTCTGGGCAAGGGCTTGCTGGCGGAGTCCCTCGAGGGAGGGACAGGTCTTCTGCTCTTGACGGAACTGTTCCTGGGTGGGCCCCCCTGCCTGACGCCACTGAGCCAGGTTGGGAAGGTTCTGGAGCTGAGCGAGCCCTTCGGGGGTTTGTTCTGGGGGGTCGGCACGGTCGGTGTCTTCTACTGGAGCGACCGGGGGAGGAGGTGCTGGCCATTCAGGTTCTTCGGGTCGAGGGATGGTACGGGCAGCCATGGACCGGGTGGTTACGCACGCCCAGTCCGGGAGGCCCAACATCCCCAGGTGCTCTCTTCTCTCTACGGCGGCCCACGGGGAACTCTCCAGATCATTCCCCAGGAGACAGTCCACGGGGGCATCGTCTCGGACCGTCACCTTTAACATGCCGGAGACTCCCCCCCATTCGAAGGGGACGCAGGCCATCCGACACAGACTCTCGGAATTGTCGGCTGAACGGACAGGGCAGAGAATGTTCGGCAGTATCTGTTCCGGGGTCACCAGGTGACAGCGGACGGCTGTCACACTGGCCCCTGTGTCACGTAGGGCTTCGGCCCTGCGCCCATTAATGTTCACCCACTGACTATATTTTCTGGTGTTGGCGGGTAGGGGAGCCCGCGGGACCATGTCTTTTTCCCCTAGGCACGCTCGAACCATGGCGGCCGGCTCCCACTCCGGTTGTTCTTGCTCGCATTCCTCTTGCTCTTCGGAGATTTGTTCTTCCCCCAGGGCGGCGGCCGCCATCTGGCGGGGTCTCGGAGTCTGATTCTGAGGACAGTTCGGGTCACTTGCGTAGTGGCCGACGCGCTGGCATCGGTGACACTTGACATTGGCTCTGTACCCCGGGCGCATCGGGGGGTTGCCCCGGTTGGCCGGGGGCGGGGTGCTGGCAGCGAAAGCGGCCGGGGCGGTGTCTTTTCCTCGTCCCTGGCCTCCTCCTCCTCGGGGACGGTGCTGACCTTGGTGGTTCCGGTTCTGTTCGTGCGGCCCATTCCGGCTTACTCGGGTAATCTCCCACCGGTCAGCTTCGGCGGCGAGCTGCCGTGGATCTGTCAATTTGCTGTCGAGGAGGTGCTGCCTGAGCTCGACGAAGCAGTTGTTAGAGAGGTGCTCCCACACCATGAGATTAAAAAGTTGCTCGTAGGTTGTTACCTTGCTCCCCTTGATCCACCCCTCGAAGGCTCGGCTGAAATAGTTCACATACTCCACCCAAGTTGTACCCGGGATCCGGGTGCAGTTTCGGAACCTCTGGCGGTACATTTCGGGTTTGAGTCCATATCGGGTGAGGAGGGCAGCCTTCATGTGGTCATAGGAGGTCATCAGATGGTCTGGGAGCTGTAACAGGGCATCGCGGCCCTCATTGACGAACCTCCCCCATAGACCGGCTCCCCAGTCACTTCGATCGATCCGGTGGGAGGTCATGGCGATCTCGTAGGCCTTGAACCACTGTTGTATGTCGTCATCTCGGAAATACTCTCGAACGACATCCTTGGGGATGTGGCCTGTCCAACATCTCCTTTGATGTCCGGACCCTCGCGCTTGGAGGTCGGGAGGTCCGGGATGAGGGAGTCCAGACACCCAGCAGGGGGGTGGAGCCAGCGCCCGGGGAGGCCGGGGGCGATCGGCACCTGGCGGGGGAGAGCCAGAGACACTCCTTTCTCCCATTGACCTGCCAAGTGGTCTCCTCACCTCCTGGGTGGATGGTGGTGCCTCGATGTCGGGGCCTGGCCAGGCCCAGGGTTGGGGTCGAGCTGAGGCCAAGCGGCCTCGTGGTGCAGTGTCCAAGATGGCGGCTGGGCCGGGGCAATGGTGCCGACGGAGGCCCGGGTCAGCCGATGCTGGGCTGTTCGGGAGCAGGGGTCCCGTTGGGGACGGGTTGCGGGTTGCTTCGGTGGGTTGCAGGGGTGGTGCTTTCTGGGGACACCGGGAGAGCCGGCGTCCGAGTCTTCTCATGCGGGGAGGGAGCGGGCCTTTCACGAGGCCTGTCCAACATGCGTCCCCCCCAGCTGAAGGCAGGGAGAGTCACCCATCCTCTTGGGTACTCTCCTCGCCGAGGCGGAAAAAGCGTGACAGGCCGTCTGCGTTGGCGTGGTCCTGGCCAGGGCGATGCTCCACAGTGAAGTCCATCCCCTGCAAGGAGATGGACCATCGCAACAGTTTTGGGTTCTCCCCCCGCATTTGCATCAACCATTGCAAGGGTCTGTGGTCTGTTTGCACCCTGAAATGGGTACCGAAGAGGTAGGGCCGGAGTTTCTTGAGGGCCCATACTACTGCGAAGGCCTCCCGCTCGATAGTGCTCCAGCGCTGTTCTCAAGCTAGCAGGCGTCGGCTGATGAAGGCCACTGGCTGGTCGACTCCCTCGGCGTTGAGTTGAGAGAGGACTGCCCCAATGCCATGATCTGAGGCGTCTGTCTGGACTATGAATTCCCGGCTGTAGTCAGGGGCCTGGAGCACGGGGGCGGTGCACATGGCGGCCTTCAACTTCTCGAAGGTCATTTGACAGTCCGAAGTCCAGTTGACGGTTTTGGGGTTTTTCTTGGATGTTAGGTCTCTGAGGGGCCCCACAATGCTGCCATAGTCCTTTACAAACCGCCGGTAGTATCCGGTGAGCTCTAGGAAGGCCCGGACCTCGGTTTGGGTGACAGGTGGTTGCCAGGACTAGATGGCAGCGATCTTGAGCTGAAGGGGGGCCACCAGACCGCTCCCCACTTGGTGTCCGAGGTAGGTCACGGACCCCTGGCCAATCTGACATTTGCTGGCTTTGACAGTGAGGCCAGCCTGCTGGAGGGCGTGCAGGACTTCTCGGAGGTGGTGAAGGTGGTCCGCCCAGTGGCGACTGTACACAGCGATATCGTCCAGGTAGGCGGCGCTGAATTCTTCGAGGCCCGCCAGTACCTGGTTCACGAGTCGTTGGAAGGTAGCTGGAGCGTTTTTCATGCCGAATGGCATCACTTTGAAGTGGTAGTGGCCATCCGGGGTAGAGAAGGCGGATCGTTCTTGGGCCCTGGGGGTGAGGCCGATTTGCCAGTAGCCCGCTGTTAGATCGAAGATGCTCAGGTAGCGGGCAGCCCCCATGCGGTCAATCAGCTCATCCGCCCGGGGGATGGGGTGAGCGTCGGTTCTGGTAACAGCGTTCAGGCCCTGATAGTCCACGCGGAACCGGAGCTCGGGGGCAACGCCCGGGGCGGCAGCCTTGGGGACCAGTACGACTGGGCTGGCCCAGGGGCTGTCTGATGCCTCGATCACTCCTAGGGCCAGCATCTTAGTGACTTTGTTCTGGATGCAGGTGCGCACCCGATCTGGCACTCGGTATGCCCTGTGTCGAATGGGTGGACTATCCCCAGTGTCCACATCGTGAAGGCACCAGGGGGTGACCCCGGGGGTGAGGGAGAACAGGCTCGCAAATTGTAGCAGGAGAGCCCGACAGTCTTGGCGTTGTTCTGGGGACAAGGCATCAGAGAGTCTGACCCCTTCCACTGAGCCATCTTTCTCACGGGTCCTCAGTAGGTCAGGGAGGGGCTCAGAGTCCTCTTCCGTCCCACTATCTGTTGCCATCAGAAGGCTGAGCTCCGAAAGTACGAAGTGGGGTTTGAGTCTGTTGGCGTGGAGGACTCGCAGGGGGTTCCGGGAGGACTCCATGTCTATTAGGTAGGTGACAGGGCCCTTGCGCTCTATCACTTTGAAGGGTCCTGTCCATTTGTCCTGCAGGGCACAGGGTTCGACTGGGGTCATCACCCACACTTGCTGGCCTGGTTCGAACTCAATGGAAGAGGCATGCTGATCGTACCATTTCTTCATGTCCTCCTGACTGGCCTCAAGGTTGGCTTTGGCGAGTTCCCTGAATCGCCGGGTCTGGTTGCGGAGGGTCAGGAGATACTTATAGACATCTGGAGGGGCCTTCTGGGGGGCCATCTCCCATCCTTCCTTGACCAGGCTGAGGGGGCCCCGGACGGGGTGTCCGTACAGGAGCTCGAAGGGACTGAAACCGAGGGATTTCTGGGGAACTTCTCGATAGGCGAAGAGGAGGCCGGGAGCAGCACGTCCCATTGGCGACGTAGGGGTTCTTCCAGGCCCATGATCATTCCCTTGAGAGTGCGGTTAAACCGCTCGACCAGTCCATTTCCTTGCGGGTGATAAGGGGTCGTGAACCGGTAGGTGACCCCGCACTGTTGCCAGAGAGACCTTGTTGTAACTAGATTTATCTCCTTTTAGGTTGCTCAGCCAGTATGAGTGAGATGTCTGTGTGGAATGTTGGTGTGCGTGATGTCAGACTGAATAGAATGTGTGTGTGCCTGGTGTGTGGGAGAATGTCAGTTGGTGAGTGAGGGCTGAGCAACATCCATCAAGCTCCTGGTGGGACCTAATATTTATCTTACTGAAACCAACTAATAAACATCATACTTGGATCAATTACCTGGCTACCTCTACATTTTATCTTCTTTTATTTACAACATACCTCATGTACTTTGAGATAAAGTTCGTGCCCCTGTCGCTGACGACTTTCCGGGGGAAGCCCACTCAAGAGAAGATCCCCATCAGGGCTCGGCCTACCACGGGTGCTGTCACTGTCCGAAGAGGTATGGCCTCGGGATAGCGGGTGGCGTGGTCCACCAGGACTAGGGGTAGGTGACGACGGGAAGGGTTGCAAGGGTGCTTTGATCTTTCGGCCGCTCTTCCCGCTCGCCTGGCAGGTAGGGCAGGCCCGGCAGTGGTTGGAGACATCATTACGCATTTTGGGCCAGTAGAAGTGAGTCACCAGGCGGTTGTAGGTTTTGTCTTGCCCCAGGTGCCCAGCAAGGGGGACATCGTGTGCCAAGTTCAAAAGGAAGTCTCTGAAGCGGAGGGGGACCACCAACACCCGGCTGGCCCCCAACTCAGCAATTCTTTGCTCACTGTAGAGCAGGTCATTGTCCCAATAAATCCAGTGGGCCCCTGCGGTGTCTCCTGCGCTCTGGGCGAGGGCTTGCTGCCGGAGTCCCTCGAGGGAGAGACAGGTCCTCTGCTCTTGTCGGAACTGCTCCTGGGTGGGACCACCCTCTTGCCGCCACTGGGCCAGTTCGGGAAGGTCCTGGAGTTGAATGGGCCCTTCTTCGGTCTGCTCTGGGGGATTGGCGTTTAGGGTGGCTCCCTCCGGGACGATCGGGGGAGGAGGTTCTGGCCATTCTGGTTCTTCGGGACTGGAGATGGCGCGGGCTGCCATGGACCGGGTCGTTATGCAGGCCCATTCAGGGAGGCCAGACATCCCCAGGTGCTCTCTTCTTTCGACGGCTGCCCAGGGGGTACTTTCGAGGTCGTTCCCCAGGAGGCAGTCCACTGGGGCATCATCGCGGACAGTCACCTTCAGCATTCCGGACACTCCTCCCCACTCGAAGGGGACGCAGGCCATCCGACACAGGCTCTCGGAATTGTCGGCTGACCGGACGGGGCACAGGACGTTCTGCTCCGGGGTCACCAGATGACAGCGGACTGCCGTCACACTGGCCCCGGTGTCACGTAGGGCTTCAGCCTGGCGCCCGTTAATGTTGACCCACTGGCTGTATTTCCGCGTATTGGCGGGTAGGGGAGCCCGCGGAATCATGTCTCTTTCCCCTAGGCAGACCAGGGACATGGCGGCTGGTTCCCACTCGGGCTGGTCGGCCTCGTACTCTTCAGAATCTTCTGGGGCTTGCTCTTCCCCCAGGGCGGCGGCAGCGACCTGGCGGGGCATAGGGTTCTGGTTCTTCGGGCAATTAGGGTTGTTGGCGTAGTGGCCGGGTCACTGGCATCGGTGGCAAGTAACGTTGGCTCGGAAACCTGGAGGCATCGGGGGGGTTTCCCCTGCCGGCCGGGGGCGGGGCGCTGCTGGCGGGAGCCACCAGGACGGCGTCTCTGCCCCGACCCTGGCCTCCTCCTCCCCCTCGGGGGCGATGGGGTCCTTGGTTGGTTCTGTATGGTTCGCTGGGGCCGTTTCGGGCCACTCAGGTGCTTTCCCATCGGTCAGCTTCGGCGGCGAGTTGCCGAGGTTCAGTTAGTTTACTGTCGAGGAGGTGCTGCCTGAGCTCGACGAAGCAGTTGTTAGAGAGGTGCTGTTGGACAGGCCACATGACGGGCCGCTCTCCCCCGGCTCGACCAGGCCCGAGCCCAGTCACGCAAGCACCACACACCACCATTGCACGCCCTACGTCCCCTCAGGGACCCCTGCCCTCGAACATGATAACCTCGTGGGTCCGATCCACTGCCGGCCCATGCACCCAGCCCGGGCCGCCATCTTGGACACCTCGCCACGAGGCCGCCTGGCCCCCGATCGACCTCAACCCTGGGCCTAGCCCAGCCTCAGACAATCCGGCACCACCCTCCACCCAGGAGGTGAGCGGGCTACTTGGCAAGTCAATGGGAGAAAGAGGTGCCGATGGCTCTCCCCCCGCCCAGTGCCGCTCGCCCATCGCCTCCCCGGGCGCTGGCTCCACCCCCCTGCTGGGTGTCTGGACTCCCTCATCCCGGACCTCCCGACCTCCAAGTGCGAGGGTCCGGACATCAAAGCACGCCAGCCCTATAACTGGGGCAGCTCCAGAGCAGGAAGTCAGTTGTATCTTGGAGTCGAGAGACGTAAGAGGAACTCATCCTGGACGGACTACTGGCGCTGCCGTAGCTCTGTCCTGTGCACCATCGTCCTGCCTGTTGGCGCTGCCACAGCCGTCGTAACCTTCATCCTTCACCGTCGTCCGGATCTGCTGGCGAGGCCGCGGACCGTTGTAACCGTCATCTTCATCGGGACCTGCTTGGCTTCTCCACGGCCCGTCGACCATCCTTCATCCATCGGGACCTGCTTGGCTTCTCCACGGCCCGTCGACCATCCTTCATCCATCTCGGGACCTGCTTGGCTCCTCCACGGCCCGATCAGCAACCACGCCGAGCTCGAGGATTGAGAGCTATTTAACTCATTGGTAACTAAGACTGTCCCGCTACCCTTTTTCCTCAACCAGAGATCAGAACCGAGGGGACCCCTGAGTCCAGACCTCCTTGTATCATATCGACGTAACCTAAGAATTGCATATAAAGTCTAGTTAACCTTCAATCTTGTGTGGTGTCCGTCTGTGGGGGGGAAGTTACTTATCTGTACAGTCGTTGGAGACGGCTCTCCCTGGAGACCTCTCCCCGTAATCTCGGCCGACCCTCCCGGTCCGTCTAACATTGGTGGCCAGCGGCGCGATCCGAATCACCGCATAACGTACAGAGAGTAGCTCACCCCACAACGAACAACAATGTCGACTAAAGAGAGCGGATCAACTGAGAAGTTCCAAATAGAAAAACTAGAGGAATACAGCCATCGTGAACTAAAGCAGTTCTGCATCGAACTAGGTATCGCTACCACCGGACTAAGTACCAAGGACGATTTTAAGCATGCCCTAGAATCTTGGGCAGAGACCGGGGATGTCGAAGCCCCTGAGCAAAGCACCGCGAAAAATACCAACACGGCCCCTGAGGGGCAAAGAACCAGTCTCTCGCAAGACGAGATCCAAGAAAGAGAAAAAGCCCGACTACACGAACTCGAAATGGCCCGACTCAAGATGGACATAGAACTCAAATTGGCCGAGCAAAAAATAAACTTAGAGCACCTTCGCCTCCGAGAAGAAAGAGAGGAGAAACAGAGGCAAAGGGAGCTCGAGGAAAAAAGACTAACGTACGAGCACGAACGGAACCTAGCCGAGATCAACCTGCGCAAACAGAATAAAGAGTTAGGGGTGCCCGACAGACCGTCCACCCCAGGGACCGCGGAGAAAAAAGTGCACATCCCCAAGGATGTGGTCCGAGAATATTTTCGAGAAGACGACATCCAGCAATGGTTTAAGGCCTATGAAATCGCGATGACTGCGCACCGGATCGATAGAGCCGACTGGGGAGCCGGCCTATGGGGCAAATTCCTCAATGAGGGCCGCGATACTCTGTTACAGCTCCCAGACCACCAGATGACCTCCTACGACCATATGAAAGCGGCCCTCCTCACCCGCTATGGCCTCACGCCCGAGATGTACCGTCAGAGGTTCCGAGACTGCACACGCATTCCAGGTACAACTTGGGTGGACTATGTAACGTACTTTAGCCGAGCCTTCGAAGGCTGGATCAGAGGGAACAACGTCACGACCTACGAGCAGCTGTTCAATCTGATGGTATGGGAGCATCTGTCCAACAATTGCTTCATTGAACTACGCCAACACCTCCTCGACAGCAAGTTAACCGATCCCCGGCAGCTCGCAGCCGAAGCTGACCGGTGGGAGATCACCAGAGTGGGCCGGAATGGGTCCTACGAGCAGAACAGGAACAACAATGGTCACTACCGACCCAGAGGAGGAGGAGGGGGCCAAGGACGAGGAAGAGACAATACTCCGGCCGCCCCCGCTACCAGCACCACCCCCCCGGCCAACCGGGGCAGCACCCCGGCGCGACCGGGATACAGAGCCAATGTTACATGTCACCGATGCCAACGAGTCGGCCACTATGCAAACGACCCAAGCTGCCCGCAGTATCAGAGTCCAAGACCCCGCCAGGTGGCCGCCGCGGCACTAGGGGAAGAACAGATCTCCGAGGAACAAGAAACAGGCGAGCAAGAGTATCAAGAGTGGGAGCCAGCCGCCATGACTCTCGCGTGCTTAGGGGGAAGAGACATGGTCCCGCGGGTCCCCCTACCCGCTAACACCCAGAAGTACAGCCAATGGGTGAGCATCAATGGACAACGGGCCGAAGCCCTTCGAGACACCGGGGCCAGTGTGACAGCCGTCCGCTGTCATCTGGTGACCCCAGAACAATATCTACCGAACGTTCTCTGCCCTGTGCGATCAGCCGACAACTCGGAAAGTCTGTGTCGGATGGCCTGCGTCCCCTTTGAGTGGGGAGGGGTCTCCGGCATGTTGAAGGTAACGGTCCGAGACGACGCCCCCGTGGAATGCCTCCTCGGAAATGACCTGGAAAGCTCCCCGTGGGCAGCCGTGGAGCGAAAAGAACACTTGGGGATGTTGGGCGTCCCAGACTGGGCGTGCGTCACCACCCGGTCCATGGCCGCCCGTGCCAACCATCACCCGGAAGAACCAGAATGGCCGGCGCCACCGCCTCCGGTCGCCCCCGCCGAGACCCCCGACCATGGCATCCCCCTCGAACTTGCTCCACCTTCCGACCTCGCTAATCTTGATCAGTGGGCTCAAGAAGGGGGACCCACACAAGAACAATTTCGTCAGGAACAGAAGACCTGTCCCTCCCTTGAGGGACTCCGACAACAAGCGCTCGCCCAAAGCGCCGGGGATACCTCCGGAACTCATTGGGTCTACTGGGACAATGATCTATTGTACAGCGAGCAACGAATCGCCGAGCTGGGGGCCAACCGAGTACTAGTAGTGCCCCTCCGCTTTAGCGACTTCCTGCTAAACCTGGCCCACGATGTCCCCCTGGCAGGGCACCTGGGACAGGATAAAACCTACAGCCGCCTAGTGACCCACTTCTTCTGGCCCAAAATGAGAAACGATGTGCACCAGCATTGCCGATCTTGCCCCACGTGCCAAGCCAGTGGGAAGAGCGGCCGCAAATTAAAGGCTCCCCTGCAACCCTTTCCAGTAGTCACGACCCCATTTGAGAGGGTCGGGATAGACATTGTGGGACCCCTGGACCCGCGTACAAGACAAGGCCATCGCTTCATCCTGGTACTAGTGGACCACGCCACCCGCTACCCTGAGGCTATTCCTCTCCGGACCGTGACAGCCCCAGTGGTCGGCCGGGCCCTGATGGGGATCTTCTCCCGTGTGGGGTTCCCCCGAGAAGTCGTCAGTGACAGAGGCACGAACTTTATTTCTAAATATATGAAGTCCCTCTGGCAACAGTGTGGGGTCACCTACCGCTTCACGACCCCCTATCACCCCCAAGGAAACGGACTTGTTGAGCGGTTCAATCGCACGCTAAAAGGGATGATCGGGGGATTGGAAGAGCCCCTCCGTCGCCAGTGGGACGTGCTGCTGCCGTGCCTCCTCTTCGCCTACCGGGAGGTCCCACAGAAGTCCCTAGGCTTCAGCCCCTTCGAGCTGCTCTATGGGCACCCAGTACGGGGGCCACTCAGCCTGATCAAAGAAGGCTGGGAGATGCCTCCGGCCAAGAGTCCTCCAGATGTCTTCCGGTACCTCCTCACCCTCCGCAACCAGTCCCGGCGGTTCAGAGACCTAGCAAAAGCCAACCTAGAGGCCAGTCAAGAGGACATGAAGAAATGGTATGACCAGAACGCCTCATCCATTGAATTCGAGCCGGGGCAACAGGTCTGGGTAATGTCCCCCACAGAACCGTGCGCTCTCCAAGACAAATGGACGGGACCCTTCAAGGTAATCGAGCGCAAGGGTCCTGCCACCTATCTGATCGATATGGAGTCCGCCCGGAATCCGCTCCGAGTCCTCCACACCAACAGACTGAAACCCCACTTTGCACGAACAGAACTCAGCCTCTTGATGGCCACAGACAATGGGGTTGAAGACGACTCCGAGCCTCTCCCTGACCTCTTGCGGACCCAGGAGCAAGACGGCTCCGTGGATGGGGTCCGACTCTCGGAGACCCTCACAAGAGAACAACGGCAAGAGTGCCAAGCCCTCCTATCACGGTTCGCCAGTCTGTTCTCCCTCACCCCAGGTGTCACTTCCTGGTGTGTGCACGATGTGGACACCGGAGACAGCCCTCCTATCCGCCACCGGGCCTACCGCGTACCTGATCGGGTACGGGCCTGCATCCAGGCGGAAGTAGCTAAGATGCTCACGCTCGGGGTCATCGAGCCCTCAGACAGTCCATGGGCCAGCCCGGTCGTACTGGTCCCCAAAGCAGCCGCCCCCGGAACCACACCAGAACTCCGGTTCTGTGTCGACTACCGGGGCCTGAATGAAGTCACCAGAACGGACGCACACCCCATCCCCCGGGCAGATGAACTGGTCGACCGAATGGGCGCTGCCCGCTACCTCAGCATCTTCGACCTGACGGCAGGTTATTGGCAGATCGGCCTCACACCCCGAGCACAAGAACGCTCTGCCTTCTCCACCCCCGATGGCCACTATCATTTTACGGTCATGCCCTTCGGCATGAAGAATGCCCCAGCGACGTTCCAACGGCTCGTCAATCAGGTCCTGGCGGGGCTCGAAGAGTTCAGCGCCGCCTACCTAGACGACATCGCTGTGTACAGCCACCATTGGACCGAACACCTCCACCACCTCCAAGCAGTGCTGCAAGCCCTTCAGCGAGCTGGCCTCACGATCAAGGCCAGCAAATGCCAAATTGGACAAGGGTCGGTGACCTACCTCGGACACCAGGTGGGAAGCGGCCTAGTGGCCCCCCTACAACTGAAAATTGCCGCCATCCAGAACTGGCAACCCCCTATCACTCAAACTGAGGTGCGAGCCTTCCTGGGCCTCACGGGCTACTACCGAAGGTTCGTGAAAGACTATGGTACCATCGTGGGGCCTCTCACCGAACTCACGTCAAAAAATCAGCCCAAGAAGGTGAACTGGACCCCAGAGTGTCAAGCGGCATTCGAACAGTTAAAGGCCGCCATGTGTTCCGCTCCTGTGCTCCAGGCCCCAGACTACAGCCGGGAGTTCGTCGTCCAGACGGACGCCTCCGACCAGGGCATTGGGGCGGTCCTGTCCCAAGTGAACACCGAAGGCCTCGATCAACCGGTGGCCTTCATCAGCCGGAGACTCCTACCCCGGGAACAACGCTGGAGCACCATAGAGAGGGAAGCCTTCGCTGTGGTATGGGCCCTCAAGAAGCTCCGGCCCTACCTTTTTGGCACCCACTTTCGGGTGCAGACTGACCACCGACCCCTGCAGTGGTTGATGCATATGCGGGGGGAAAACCCAAAATTGCTACGCTGGTCCATCTCCTTACAAGGTATGGACTTCACAGTCGAACACCGGCCTGGGTCCGACCACGCCAACGCCGATGGCCTGTCCCGGTTTTTCCGCCTCGACGAAGAGAGTCCCCAAGAGGATGGGTAACTCTCCCCGCCTTCAGCTGGGGGGGACGCATGTTGGACAGGCCACATGACGGGCCGCTCTCCCCCGGCTCGACCAGGCCCGAGCCCAGTCACGCAAGCACCACACACCACCATTGCACGCCCTACGTCCCCTCAGGGACCCCTGCCCTCGAACATGATAACCTCGTGGGTCCGATCCACTGCCGGCCCATGCACCCAGCCCGGGCCGCCATCTTGGACACCTCGCCACGAGGCCGCCTGGCCCCCGATCGACCTCAACCCTGGGCCTAGCCCAGCCTCAGACAATCCGGCACCACCCTCCACCCAGGAGGTGAGCGGGCTACTTGGCAAGTCAATGGGAGAAAGAGGTGCCGATGGCTCTCCCCCCGCCCAGTGCCGCTCGCCCATCGCCTCCCCGGGCGCTGGCTCCACCCCCCTGCTGGGTGTCTGGACTCCCTCATCCCGGACCTCCCGACCTCCAAGTGCGAGGGTCCGGACATCAAAGCACGCCAGCCCTATAACTGGGGCAGCTCCAGAGCAGGAAGTCAGTTGTATCTTGGAGTCGAGAGACGTAAGAGGAACTCATCCTGGACGGACTACTGGCGCTGCCGTAGCTCTGTCCTGTGCACCATCGTCCTGCCTGTTGGCGCTGCCACAGCCGTCGTAACCTTCATCCTTCACCGTCGTCCGGATCTGCTGGCGAGGCCGCGGACCGTTGTAACCGTCATCTTCATCGGGACCTGCTTGGCTTCTCCACGGCCCGTCGACCATCCTTCATCCATCGGGACCTGCTTGGCTTCTCCACGGCCCGTCGACCATCCTTCATCCATCTCGGGACCTGCTTGGCTCCTCCACGGCCCGATCAGCAACCACGCCGAGCTCGAGGATTGAGAGCTATTTAACTCATTGGTAACTAAGACTGTCCCGCTACCCTTTTTCCTCAACCAGAGATCAGAACCGAGGGGACCCCTGAGTCCAGACCTCCTTGTATCATATCGACGTAACCTAAGAATTGCATATAAAGTCTCGTTAACCTTCAATCTTGTGTGGTGTCCGTCTGTGGGGGGGAAGTTACTTATCTGTACAGTCGTTGGAGACGGCTCTCCCTGGAGACCTCTCCCCGTAATCTCGGCCGACCCTCCCGGTCCGTCTAACAGGTGCTCCCACACAATAAGGTCAAAGAGTTGCTCGTATGTGGTCACCTTGCTGCCCTTGATCCACCCTTCGAACGCTCTGCTGAAAAAGTTCACGTATTCCACCCAAGTTGTACCCGGGATCCATTTGCAGTCGCGGAACTGCTGGCGGTACATCTCGTCATATCGAGTGAGAAGGGCGGCTTTCATGTGGTCGTAGGAGGTCATCTGATGGTCCGGGAGTCGCAGCAGGGCGTCTCGCCCTTCGTTGACGAACCTCCCCCATAACCCGGCTCCCCAGTCGCTTCGGGGAATCCGGTGGGAGGTCATGGCTACTTCATAGGCTTTGAACCATTGCTGGATGTCGTTGTTCCGGTAATACTCTCTGACGACATCCTTGGGGATGTGGACTTTCGGGTCGGTAGTGGCAGGAGTGTTCGGGCGCTCGGGCACCCCGAGATCTTTATTCTGTTTCCGAAGCTCTATTTCTTTTAGGTTGCGCTCATGTTCGTAGGCTAGCTTTTTCTCTTCTAACTCTCGCTGTCTTTGTTTTTCTTCCCGCTCTTCTCGGAGCCGCAAGTGTTCCAATGTTATTTTTTGTTCCGCCAACTTCAGTTCTCCATCCAGCCGAAGTAGAGCTAGCTCCAATTCATGGAGCCTGCTTTTTTCTCGTTCCTGCATCTCCTCTGGGGAGAGACCCGATCTTCTTTCTTCCGTCGGAGTGGGGTTCGTTTCCGGTGCCTCGAGGCTTTGGTTTTGGGGTACGGTCGTACCCGTCTCTGCCCAAGATTCCAGGGCTTTTTTGAAGTCTTCTTTCGTGCTCAGTCCTGTGGTAGCAATGTGTTGGACAGGCCACATGACGGGCCGCTCTCCCCCGGCTCGACCAGGCCCGAGCCCAGTCACGCAAGCACCACACACCACCATTGCACGCCCTGCGTCCCCTCAGGGACCCCTGCCCTCGAACATGATAACCTCGTGGGTCCGATCCACTGCCGGCCCATGCACCCAGCCCGGGCCGCCATCTTGGACACCTCGCCACGAGGCCGCCTGGCCCCCGATCGACCTCAACCCTGGGCCTAGCCCAGCCTCAGACAATCCGGCACCACCCTCCACCCAGGAGGTGAGCGGGCTACTTGGCAAGTCAATGGGAGAAAGAGGTGCCGATGGCTCTCCCCCCGCCCAGTGCCGCTCGCCCATCGCCTCCCCGGGCGCTGGCTCCACCCCCCTGCTGGGTGTCTGGACTCCCTCATCCCGGACCTCCCGACCTCCAAGTGCGAGGGTCCGGACATCAAAGCACGCCAGCCCTATAACTGGGGCAGCTCCAGAGCAGGAAGTCAGTTGTATCTTGGAGTCGAGAGACGTAAGAGGAACTCATCCTGGACGGACTACTGGCGCTGCCGTAGCTCTGTCCTGTGCACCATCGTCCTGCCTGTTGGCGCTGCCACAGCCGTCGTAACCTTCATTCTTCACCGTCGTCCGGATCTGCTGGCGAGGCCGCGGACCGTTGTAACCATCATCTTCATCGGGACCTGCTTGGCTTCTCCACGGCCCGTCGACCATCCTTCATCCATCTCGGGACCTGCTTGGCTCCTCCACGGCCCGATCAGCAACCACGCCGAGCTCGAGGATTGAGAGCTATTTAACTCATTGGTAACTAAGACTGTCCCGCTACCCTTTCTCCTCAACCAGAGATCAGAACTGAGGGGACCCCTGAGTCCAGACCTCCTTGTATCATAACGACGTAACCTAAGAATTGCATATAAAGTCTCGTTAACCTTCAATCTTGTGTGGTGTCCGTCTGTGGGGGGGAAGTTACTTACCTGTACAGTCGTTGGAGACGGCTCTCCCTGGAGACCTCTCCCCGTAATCTCGGCCGACCCTCCCGGTCCGTCTAACATTGGTGGCCAGCGGCGCGATCCGAATCACCGCATAACGTACAGAGAGTAGCTCACCCCACAACGAACAACAAATGTCGACTAAAGAGAGCGGATCAACTGAGAAGTTCCAAATGGAAAAACTAGAGGAATACAGCCATCGTGAACTAAAGCAGTTCTGCATCGAACTAGGTATCGCTACCACCGGACTAAGTACCAAGGACGATTTTAAGCATGCCCTAGAATCTTGGGCAGAGACCGGGGATGTCGAAGCCCCTGAGCAAAGCACCGCGAAAAATACCAACACGGCCCCTGAGGGGCAAAGAACCAGTCTCTCGCAAGACGAGATCCAAGAAAGAGAAAAAGCCCGACTACACGAACTCGAAATGGCCCGACTCAAGATGGACATAGAACTCAAATTGGCCGAGCAAAAAATAAACTTAGAGCACCTTCGCCTCCGAGAAGAAAGAGAGGAGAAACAGAGGCAAAGGGAGCTCGAGGAAAAAAGACTAACGTACGAGCACGAACGGAACCTAGCCGAGATCAACCTGCGCAAACAAAATAAAGAGTTAGGGGTGCCCGACAGACCGTCCACCCCAGGGACCGCGGAGAAAAAAGTGCACATCCCCAAGGATGTGGTCCGAGAATATTTTCGAGAAGACGACATCCAGCAATGGTTTAAGGCCTATGAAATCGCGATGACTGCGCACCGGATCGATAGAGCCGACTGGGGAGCCGGCCTATGGGGCAAATTCCTCAATGAGGGCCGCGATACTCTGTTACAGCTCCCAGACCACCAGATGACCTCCTACGACCATATGAAAGCGGCCCTCCTCACCCGCTATGGCCTCACGCCCGAGATGTACCGTCAGAGGTTCCGAGACTGCACACGCATTCCAGGTACAACTTGGGTGGACTATGTAACGTACTTTAGCCGAGCCTTCGAAGGCTGGATCAGAGGGAACAACGTCACGACCTACGAGCAGCTGTTCAATCTGATGGTATGGGAGCATCTGTCCAACAATTGCTTCATTGAACTACGCCAACACCTCCTCGACAGCAAGTTAACCGATCCCCGGCAGCTCGCAGCCGAAGCTGACCGGTGGGAGATCACCAGAGTGGGCCGGAATGGGTCCTACGAGCAGAACAGGAACAACAATGGTCACTACCGACCCAGAGGAGGAGGAGGGGGCCAAGGACGAGGAAGAGACAATACTCCGGCCGCCCCCGCTACCAGCACCACCCCCCCGGCCAACCGGGGCAGCACCCCGGCGCGACCGGGATACAGAGCCAATGTTACATGTCACCGATGCCAACGAGTCGGCCACTATGCAAACGACCCAAGCTGCCCGCAGTATCAGAGTCCAAGACCCCGCCAGGTGGCCGCCGCGGCACTAGGGGAAGAACAGATCTCCGAGGAACAAGAAACAGGCGAGCAAGAGTATCAAGAGTGGGAGCCAGCCGCCATGACTCTCGCGTGCTTAGGGGGAAGAGACATGGTCCCGCGGGTCCCCCTACCCGCTAACACCCAGAAGTACAGCCAATGGGTGAGCATCAATGGACAACGGGCCGAAGCCCTTCGAGACACCGGGGCCAGTGTGACAGCCGTCCGCTGTCATCTGGTGACCCCAGAACAATATCTACCGAACGTTCTCTGCCCTGTGCGATCAGCCGACAACTCGGAAAGTCTGTGTCGGATGGCCTGCGTCCCCTTTGAGTGGGGAGGGGTCTCCGGCATGTTGAAGGTAACGGTCCGAGACGACGCCCCCGTGGAATGCCTCCTCGGAAATGACCTGGAAATCTCCCCGTGGGCAGCCGTGGAGCGAAAAGAGCACTTGGGGATGTTGGGCGTCCCAGACTGGGCGTGCGTCACCACCCGGTCCATGGCCGCCCGTGCCAACCATCACCCGGAAGAACCCGAATGGCCGGCGCCACCGCCTCCGGTCGCCCCCGCCGAGACCCCCGACCATGGCATCCCCCTCGAACTTGCTCAACCTTCCGACCTCGCTAATCTTGATCAGTGGGCTCAAGAAGGGGGACCCACACAAGAACAATTTCGTCAGGAACAGAAGACCTGTCCCTCCCTTGAGGGACTCCGACAACAAGCGCTCGCCCAAAGCGCCGGGGATACCTCCGGAACTCATTGGGTCTACTGGGACAATGATCTATTGTACAGCGAGCAACGAATCGCCGAGCTGGGGGCCAACCGAGTACTAGTGGTGCCCCTCCGCTTTAGAGACTTCCTGCTAAACCTGGCCCACGATGCCCCCCTGGCAGGGCACCTGGGACAAGATAAAACCTACAGCCGCCTAGTGACCCACTTCTTCTGGCCCAAAATGAGAAACGATGTGCACCAGCATTGCCGATCTTGCCCCACGTGCCAAGCCAGTGGGAAGAGCGGCCGCAAATTAAAGGCTCCCCTGCAACCCTTTCCAGTAGTCACAACCCCATTTGAGAGGGTCGGGATAGGAATGTCCCCCACAGAACCGTGCGCTCTCCAAGACAAATGGACGGGACCCTTCAAGGTAATCGAGCGCAAGGGTCCTGCCACCTATCTGATCGATATGGAGTCCGCCCGGAATCCGCTCCGAGTCCTCCACACCAACAGACTGAAACCCCACTTTGCACGAACAGAACTCAGCCTCTTGATGGCCACAGACAATGGGGTTGAAGACGACTCCGAGCCTCTCCCTGACCTCTTGCGGACCCAGGAGCAAGACGGCTCCGTGGATGGGGTCCGACTCTCGGAGACCCTCACCAGAGAACAACGGCAAGAGTGCCAAGCCCTCCTATCACGGTTCGCCAGTCTGTTCTCCCTCACCCCGGGTGTCACTTCCTGGTGTGTGCACGATGTGGACACCGGAGACAGCCCTCCTATCCGCCACCGGGCCTACCGCGTACCTGATCGGGTACGGGCCTGCATCCAGGCGGAAGTAGCTAAGATGCTCACGCTCGGGGTCATCGAGCCCTCAGACAGTCCATGGGCCAGCCCGGTCGTACTGGTCCCCAAAGCAGCCGCCCCCGGGACCACACCAGAACTCCGGTTCTGTGTCGACTACCGGGGCCTGAATGAAGTCACCAGAACGGACGCACACCCCATCCCCCGGGCAGATGAACTGGTCGACCGAATGGGCGCTGCCCGCTACCTCAGCATCTTCGACCTGACGGCAGGTTATTGGCAGATCGGCCTCACACCCCGAGCACAAGAACGCTCTGCCTTCTCCACCCCCGATGGCCACTATCACTTTACGGTCATGCCCTTCGGCATGAAGAATGCCCCAGCGACGTTCCAACGGCTCGTCAATCAGGTCCTGGCGGGGCTCGAAGAGTTCAGCGCCGCCTACCTGGACGACATCGCTGTGTACAGCCACCATTGGACCGAGCACCTCCACCACCTCCAAGCAGTGCTGCAAGCCCTTCAGCGAGCTGGCCTCACGATCAAGGCCAGCAAATGCCAAATTGGACAAGGGTCGGTGACCTACCTCGGACACCAGGTGGGAAGCGGCCTAGTGGCCCCCCTACAGCTGAAAATTGCCGCCATCCAGAACTGGCAACCCCCTATCACTCAAACTGAGGTGCGAGCCTTCCTGGGCCTCACGGGCTACTACCGAAGGTTCGTGAAAGACTATGGTACCATCGTGGGGCCTCTCACCGAACTCACGTCAAAAAATCAGCCCAAGAAGGTGAACTGGACCCCAGAGTGTCAAGCGGCGTTCGAACAGTTAAAGGCCGCCATGTGTTCCGCTCCTGTGCTCCAGGCCCCAGACTACAGCCGGGAGTTCGTCGTCCAGACGGACGCCTCCGACCAGGGCATTGGGGCGGTCCTGTCCCAAGTGAACACCGAAGGCCTCGATCAACCGGTGGCCTTCATCAGCCGGAGACTCCTACCCCGGGAACAACGCTGGAGCACCATAGAGAGGGAAGCCTTCGCTGTGGTATGGGCCCTCAAGAAGCTCCGGCCCTACCTTTTTGGCACCCACTTTCGGGTGCAGACTGACCACCGACCCCTGCAGTGGTTGATGCATATGCGGGGGGAAAACCCAAAATTGCTACGCTGGTCCATCTCCTTACAAGGTATGGACTTCACAGTCGAACACCGGCCTGGGTCCGACCACGCCAACGCCGATGGCCTGTCCCGGTTTTTCCGCCTCGACGAAGAGAGTCCCCAAGAGGATGGGTAACTCTCCCCGCCTTCAGCTGGGGGGGACGCATGTTGGACAGGCCACATGACGGGCCGCTCTCCCCCGGCTCGACCAGGCCCGAGCCCAGTCACGCAAGCACCACACACCACCATTGCACGCCCTGCGTCCCCTCAGGGACCCCTGCCCTCGAACATGATAACCTCGTGGGTCCGATCCACTGCCGGCCCATGCACCCAGCCCGGGCCGCCATCTTGGACACCTCGCCACGAGGCCGCCTGGCCCCCGATCGACCTCAACCCTGGGCCTAGCCCAGCCTCAGACAATCCGGCACCACCCTCCACCCAGGAGGTGAGCGGGCTACTTGGCAAGTCAATGGGAGAAAGAGGTGCCGATGGCTCTCCCCCCGCCCAGTGCCGCTCGCCCATCGCCTCCCCGGGCGCTGGCTCCACCCCCCTGCTGGGTGTCTGGACTCCCTCATCCCGGACCTCCCGACCTCCAAGTGCGAGGGTCCGGACATCAAAGCACGCCAGCCCTATAACTGGGGCAGCTCCAGAGCAGGAAGTCAGTTGTATCTTGGAGTCGAGAGACGTAAGAGGAACTCATCCTGGACGGACTACTGGCGCTGCCGTAGCTCTGTCCTGTGCACCATCGTCCTGCCTGTTGGCGCTGCCACAGCCGTCGTAACCTTCATTCTTCACCGTCGTCCGGATCTGCTGGCGAGGCCGCGGACCGTTGTAACCATCATCTTCATCGGGACCTGCTTGGCTTCTCCACGGCCCGTCGACCATCCTTCATCCATCTCGGGACCTGCTTGGCTCCTCCACGGCCCGATCAGCAACCACGCCGAGCTCGAGGATTGAGAGCTATTTAACTCATTGGTAACTAAGACTGTCCCGCTACCCTTTCTCCTCAACCAGAGATCAGAACTGAGGGGACCCCTGAGTCCAGACCTCCTTGTATCATAACGACGTAACCTAAGAATTGCATATAAAGTCTCGTTAACCTTCAATCTTGTGTGGTGTCCGTCTGTGGGGGGGAAGTTACTTACCTGTACAGTCGTTGGAGACGGCTCTCCCTGGAGACCTCTCCCCGTAATCTCGGCCGACCCTCCCGGTCCGTCTAACACAATGCCTAGTTCTATGCAGAACTGCTTTAGTTCTCTGTGGTTATACTCCTCTAATTTTTCCATCTGGAATTTCTCTGTGGTTCCGCTCTCTTTTGTGGTCATTGTGGTTGTGTCGTGGGGTGAGTTACTCTCTCTACGATTACGCGTTGGTTCGGATCGCGCCGCTGGCCACCAATGTTAGACGGGGACCTGGAGGGTCGGCCGAGTACAGGGGGAGAGGCCTCCTGTGAGGGCCGTCTCCGGCGATCGTACGGACAAGTAACTTCCCCCCCACAAATAGACACCACACAAGGATAAGATCTGCACACTTTATATAGGGTTCTTGAGGCAAGGTTATCAACGATACAGTGGGGGCAGGACACGAGGATCCTCCCAATTCTAGTCTCTGTGAGGTAAGGGGTAGCAGGACAGTCTTGGGTACCGGTCCGGTACAAGGGCGGCCAGAAGGAGCTCACAATCCTCGAGCTCGGAGGTCTGAAAGGTCGGGCCGCGGCAGCGCCAGCAGGCTAGGATGAAAAGTCTTGGCAAGGAGGGCCGCGGCAGCGCCAGCAGGCTAGGACGATGGTTCTTGGTACGGTGGGCCGCGGCAGCGCCAGCAGGCTACGATGATGACTTCTTTGCAGAGGGGCCGCGGCAGCGCCAGCAGGCAAGAGCGATGGTTCACAAGGATGGGCCGCGGCAGCGCCAGCAGGTCCAGACGAAGATGCACGTTGCAGAGGGCCGCGGCAGCGCCAGCAGGCTTCAGAGATGGTTCACAAGGCAGGGCTGCGGCAGCGCCAGCAGTCTGTCAAGGATGAGTTCTTCAAGGTGTCTCTCCGACTCCAGGATACAACTGCCTTCCTGCTCTGGAGCTGCCCCAGTTATAGGTCTGGTCTCCTTTGATGTCCGGACCCTCGCGCTTGGAGGTCGGGAGGTCAGGGATGAGGGAGTCCAGACACCCAGCAGGGGGGTGGAGCCAGCGCCCGGGGAGGCCGGGGGCGATCGGCACCTGGCGGGGGAGAGCCATCGACACTCCTTTCTCCCATTGACCTGCCAAGTGGTCTCCTCACCTCCTGGGTGGATGGTGGTGCCTCGATGTCGGGGCCTGGCCAGGCCCAGGGTTGGGGTCGAGCTGAGGCCACGCGGCCTCGTGGTGCAGTGTCCAAGATGGCGGCTGGGCCGGGGCAATGGTACCGACGGAGGCCCGGGTCAGCCGATGCTGCGGTGTTCGGGAGCAGGTGTCCCGTTGGGGACGGGTTGCGGGTTGCTTCAGTGGGTTGCAGGGGTGGTGCTTTCTGGGGACACCGGGAGAGCCGGCGTCCGAGTCTTCTCATGCGGGGAGGGAGTGGGCCTTTCACGAGGCCTGTCCAACAAGATTCAGAGTGCAGATTCAGAGTGCAGATTTAGAGTGCAGATTGTGAGTGCAGATTCAGAGTGCAGATTCAGAGTGCAGAGTGCAGATTCAGAATGCAGAGTGCAGATTCAGAGTGCAGATTGTGAGTGCAGATTCAGAGTGCAGATTCAGAGTGCAGATTGTGAGTGCAGATTCAGAGTGCAGATTCGTAGTACAGAGTGCAGATTCAGAGTACAGAGTGCAGCTTCAGATTGCAGATTCAGAGTACAGAGTGCAGATTCAGAGTACAGAGTGCAGATTCGGAGTGAAGAGTGCAGATTCAGAGTGCAGATTCAGAGTGCAGAGTGCAGATTCAGAGTGCTGATTCAAAGTGCAGATTCAGAGTGCTGATTCAAAGTGCTGATTCAAAGTGCAAGTGCAGAGTGCAGAGTCAGAGTGCAGAGTGCAGATTTAGAGTGCAGATTGTGAGTGCAGATTGTGAGTGCAGAGCGCAGATTGTGAGTGCAGAGTGCAGATTGTGAGTGCAGAGTGAAGATTGTGAGTGCAGAGTAGTACAGATTGTGCGTGCAGAGAACAGATTGTGAGTGCAGAGTGCAGATTCAGAGAGTAGATTCAGAGTGCAGATTCAGAGTGCAGATTCAGAGTGCAGATTCAGAGTGCAGATTCAGAGTGCAGATTCAAAGTGCAAGTGCAGAGTGCAAGTGCAGAGTGCAAGTGCAGAGTTAGAGTGCAGAGTTAGAGTGCAGATTGTGAGTGCAGAGTGCAGATTCAGAGTGCAGATTGTGAGTGCAGAGTGCGGATTGTGAGTGCAGAGTGCAGATTCAGAGTGCAGATTCAGAATGCAGATTCAGAGTGCAGATTCAGAGTGCAGATTGTGGGTGCAGAGAGCAGATTGTGGGTGCAGAGTGCAGATTCAGAGTGCAGATTGTGGGTGCGGAGTGCAGATTGTGAGTGCAGAGTGCAGATTGTGAGTGCAGAGTGCAGATTGTGAGTGCAGATTGTGAGTGCAGATTCAGAGTGCAGATTCAGAGTGCAGAGTTCAGAGTGCAGAGTTCAGAGTGCAGAGTTCAGAGTGCAGAGTTCAGAGTTCAGAGTGCAGAGTTCAGAGTGTAGAGTGTAGAGTGCAGATTCAGAGTGCAGAGGGCATATTCAGAGTTCAGATTCAGAGTGCAGATTCAGAGCACATATTGTGGGTGCAGAGTGCAGATTGTGGGTGCAGAGTGCAGATTGTGAGTGCAGAGGGCAGATTGTGAGTGCACAGTGCAGATTCAGATTGCAGATTCAGAATGCAGAGTCCAGATTCAGAGTGCAGAGTGTAGATTCAGAATGCAGATTCAGAACGCAGATTGTGGGTGCAGAGTGCAGATTGTGGGTGCAGAGTGCAGATTCAGAGTGCAGATTGTGGGGGCAGAGTGCAGATTGTGAGTGCAGAGTGCAGATTGTGAGTGCAGATTCAGAGTGCAGATTGTGGTTGCAGAGTGCAGATTGTGGATGCAGAGTGCAGATTGTGGGTGCAGAGTGCAGATTGTGAGTGCAGAGTGCAGATTCAGAGTGCAGATTGTGAGTGCAGAGTGCAGATTCAGAGTGCAGATTCAAAGGGCAGAGTGCAGGTTAAGAGTGCAGATTCAGAGTGTAGAGTGCAGATTTAGAGTGCAGAGTGCAGATGCAGAGTGCAGATGCAGAGTGCAGATGCAGAGTGCAGATTTAGAGTGCAGAGTGCAGATTCAGAGTGCAGAGTGCAGATTCAGAGTGCAGATTCAGAATGCAGATTCAGAGTGCAGATTCAGAGTGCAGATTCAGAATGCGGATTCAGAGTGCAGATTGTGGGTGCAGAGAGCAGATTGTGGGTGCAGAGAGCAGATTGTGGGTGCAGAGTGCAGATTCAGAGTGCAGATTGTGGGTGCAGAGTGCAGATTGTGAGTGCAGAGTGCAGATTGTGAGTGCAGATTGTGAGTGCGGATTCAGAGTGCAGAGTGCAGATTCAGAGTGCAGAGTTCAGAGTGCAGAGTTCAGTGTGCAGAGTTCAGAGTTCAGAGTTCAGAGTGCAGAGTGCAGAGTGTAGAGTGCAGATTCCATGTGCAGAGGGCAGATTTAGAGTTCAGATTCAGAGTGCAGATTCAGAGTCCATATTGTGGGTGCAGAGTGCAGATTGCGAGTGCAGATTGTGAGTGCAGATTCAGAGTGCAGATTCAGATTGCAGATTCAGAGTGCAGATTCAGTGTGCAGATTGTGGGTGCAGATTGTGGGTGCAGAGTGCAGATTGTGGGTGCAGAGTGAAGATTGTGAGTGCAGAGTGCAGATTGTGAGTGCAGAGTGCAGATTGTTAGTGCAGAGTGCAGATTGTGAGTGCAGAGTGCAGATTGTGATGCAGAGTGCAGATTCAGAGTGCAGAGTGCAGATTCAGAGTGCAGATTTAGAGTGCAGAGTGCAGATTCAGAGTGCAGATTGTGGGTGCAGAGTGCAGATTGTGGGTGCAGAGTGCAGACTCAGAGTGCAGAGTGCAGATTCAGAGTGCAGATTCAGAATGCAGATTCAGAGTGCAGATTGTGGGTGAAGAGTGGAGATTGTGGGTGCATAGTGCAGATTGTGAGAGCAGAGTTTAGAGTGCAGATTGTGAGTGCAGAGAGCAGATTGTGAGTGCCGAGTGCAGATTCCGAGTGCAGAGTGCAGATTCAGAGTGCAGATTCAGAGTGCAGAGTGCAGATTCAGAGTGCAGAGCGCAGATTCAGAGTGCGGAGCGCAGATTCAGAGTGCAGAGCGCAGATTCAGAGTGAAGAGTGCAGATTCAAAGTGCAGAGTGCAGATTCAGAGTGCAGAGTGCAGATTCAGAGTGCAGAGTGCAGATTGTGAGTGCAGAGTGCAGATTGTGAGTGCAGAGAGCAGATGTGAGTTCAGAGTGCAGATTGTGAGTGCAGACTGCAGATTCAGAGTGCAGATTCAGAGTGCAGAGTGCAGATTCAGAGTGCAGATTCAGAGTGCAGATTCAGAGTGCAGTTTCAGAGTGCAGAGTGCAGATTCACAGTGCAGATTCAGAGTGCAGAGTGCAGATTCAGAGTGCATATTCAGAGTGCAGATTCAGAGTGCTATTTGTGGGTCCAGAGTGCAGATTGTGAGTGCAGAGTGCAGATTGTGAGTGCAGAGTGCAGATTGTGAGTGCAGAGTGCAGAGTGCAGATTCAGAGTGCAGATTCAGAGTGCAGATTCAGAGTGCAGAGTGCAGATTCAGAGTGCAGATTCAGAGTGCAGATTCAGAGTGCAGATTGTGGGTGCAGAGTGCAGATTGTGAGTGCAGAGTGCAGATTGTGAGTGCAGAGTGCAGATTGCTAGTGCAGAGTGCAGATTCAGAGTGCAGATTCAGAGTGCAGAGTGCAGATTCAGAGTGCAGAGTGCAGATTCAGAGTGCAGAGTGCAGATTCAGAGTGCAGAGTGCAGATTGTGAGTACAGAGTGTAGAGAGCAGATTGTGTGGGCAGAGTGCAGATTGTGAGTGATGAGTGCAGATTGTGAGTGCAGAGTGCAGATTGTGAGTGCAGAGTGCAGATTGTGAGAGCAGAGTGCAGATTGTGAGAGCAGAGTGCAGATTGTGATTGCAGAGTGCAGATTGTGAGTGCAGAGTGCAGATTCAGAGTGCAGATTCAGAGTGCAGATTCAGAGTGCAGAGTGCCGATTCAGAGTGCAGAGTGCCGATTAAGAATGCAGAGTGCCGATTCAGAGTGCAGAGTGCCGATTCAGAATGCAGATTCAGAGTGCAGATTGTGGGTGAAAAGTGCAGATTCAGAGTGCAGATTCAGAGTGCAGATTCAGAGTGCAGATTATGGGTGCAGTGTGCAGATTGTGGGTGCAGAGTGCAGAGTGCAGATTCAGAGTGCAGATTCAGAGTGGAGATTCAGAGTGGAGATTCAGAGTGGGTATTCAGAGTGGAGATTGTGGGTGCAGAGTGCAGATTGTGAGAGCAGAGTGCAGAGTGCAGATTGTGAGTGCACAGTGCACAGTGCAGATTGTGAGTGCAGAGTGCAGATTGTGAGTGCAGAGTGCAGATTCAGAGTGCAGAGTGCAGATTCAGAGTGCAGATTCAGAGTGCAGAGTGCAGATTCAGAATGTAGATTCAGAGTGCAGATTGTGGGTGCAGAGTGCAGATTGTGGGTGCAGAGTGCAGATTCAGAGTGCAGAGTGCAGAGTGCAGATTCAGAGTGCAGATTCAGAGTGGAGATTCAGAGTGGAGATTGTGGGTGCGGAGTGCAGATTGTGAAAGCAGAGTGCAGAGTGCAAATTGTGAGTGCAGAGTGCAGATTGTGAGTGCAGAGTACAGATTGTGAGTGCAGAGTGCAGATTCAGAGTGCAGATTCAGAGTGCAGAGTGCAGATTCAGAGTGCAGATTCAGAGTGCAGAGCGCAGATTCAGAGTGCAGAGCGCAGATTCAGAGTCCAGAGCGCAGATTCAGAGTGAAGAGTGCAGTTTCAGAGTGCTGAGTGCAGATTCAGAGTGCAGCTTTTGGTGAAGAGTGCTGATTGTGAGTGCAGATTGTGAGTGCAGAGTGCAGATTGTGAGTGCAGAGTGCAGATGTGAGTGCAGAGCGCAGATTCAGAGTGCAGAGCGCAGATTCAGAGTGAAGAGTGCAGTTTCAGAGTGCTGAGTGCAGATTCAGAGTGCAGCTTTTGGTGCAGAGTGCTGATTGTGAGTGCAGAGTGCTGATTGTGAGTGCAGAGTGCAGATTGTGAGTGCAGATTGTGAGTGCAGAGTGCAGATTGTGAGTGCAGAGTGCAGAGTGCAGATTCAGAGTGCAGATTCAGAGTGCAGAGTGCAGATTCAGAGTGCAGATTCCGAGCGCAGAGTGCAGAGTGCAGATTCAGAGTGCAGAGTGCAGATTCAGAGTGCATATTCAGAGTGCAGATTCAGAGTGCAGATTGTGGGTGCAGAGTGCAGATTGTGAGTGCAGATTGTGAGTGCAGAGTGCAGATTGTGAGTGCAGAGTGCAGATTCAGAGTGCAGATTCAGAGTGGAGATTCAGAGTGGAGATTCAGAGTGGAGATTGTGGGTGCAGAGTGCAGATTGTGAGAGCAGAGTGCAGAGTGCAGATTGTGAGTGCAGAGTGCAGATTGTGAGTGCAGAGTGCAGATTCAGAGTGCAAATTCAGAGTGAAGAGTGCAGATTCAGAGTGCAGAGTGCACATTCAGAGTGCAGATTGTGAGTGCAGAGTGCTGATTGTGAGTGCAGAGTGCAGATTGTGAGTGCAGATTGTGAGTGCAGAGTGCAGATTGTGAGTGCAGAGTGCAGAGTGCAGATTCAGAGTGCAGATTCAGAGTGCAGAGTGCAGATTCAGAGTGCAGATTCCGAGCGCAGAGTGCAGAGTGCAGATTCAGAGTGCAGAGTGCAGATTCAGAGTGCATATTCAGAGTGCAGATTCAGAGTGCAGATTGTGGGTGCAGAGTGCAGATTGTGAGTGCAGATTGTGAGTGCAGAGTGCAGATTGTGAGTGCAGAGTGCAGATTCAGAGTGCAGATTCAGAGTGGAGATTCAGAGTGGAGATTCAGAGTGGAGATTGTGGGTGCAGAGTGCAGATTGTGAGAGCAGAGTGCAGAGTGCAGATTGTGAGTGCAGAGTGCAGATTGTGAGTGCAGAGTGCAGATTCAGAGTGCAAATTCAGAGTGAAGAGTGCAGATTCAGAGTGCAGAGTGCACATTCAGAGTGCAGATTGTGAGTGCAGAGTGCAGATTGTGAGTGCAGAGTGCAGATGTGAGTGCAGAGTGCAAATGTGAGTGCAGAGTGCAGATTTTGAGTGCAAGTGCAGATTCAGAGTGCAGAGTGCAGATTCAGAGTGCAGATTCAGAGTGCAGACTGTGGGTGAAGAGTGCAGATTCAGTGTGCAGAGTGCAGATTCAGAGTGCAGATTGTGGGTGCAGAGTGCAGATTGTGAGTGCAGATTGTGATTGCAGAGTGCAGATTGTGAGTGCAGAGTGCAGATTCAGAGTGCAGATTCAGAGTGCAGAGTGCAGATTCAGAGTGCAGAGTGCAGATTCAGAGTACAAATTCAGAGTGCAGATTCAGAGTGCAGATTCAGAGTGCAGATTGTGGGTGCAGAGTGCAGATTGTGGGTGCAGAGTGCAGATTCAAAGTGCAGAGTGCAGATTCACAGTGGAGATTCAGAGTGCAGATTCAGAGTGCAGAGTGCAGATTCAGAGTGTAGATTGTGGGTGCAGAGTGCAGATTGTGGGTGCAGAGTGCAGATTCAGAGTGCAGATTCAGAGTGGAGATTGAGAGTGGAGATTCAGAGTGGAGATTGTGGGTGCAGAGTGCAGATTGTGAGAGCAGAGTGCAGAGTGCAGATTGTGAGTGCAGAGTGCAGATTCAGAGTGCAGAGCGCAGATTCAGAGTGCAGAGCGCATATTCAGAGTGCAGAGCGCAGATTCAGAGTGAAGAGTGCAGATTCAGAGTGCAGAGTGCACATTCAGAGTGCAGATTGTGAGTGCAGAGTGCAGATTGTGAGTGCAGAGTGCAGATTGTGAGTGCAGAGTGCAGATGTGAGTGCAGAGTGTAGATTTTGAGTGCAGAGTGCAGCTTCAGAGTGCAGAGTGCAGATTGTGAGTGCAGAGTGCAGATTGTGAGTGCAGAGTGCAGATTGTGAGTGCAGAGTGCAGATTGTGAGTGCAGAGTGCAGATGTGAGTGCAGAGTGCAGATTGTGAGTGCAGAGTGCAGCTTCAGAGTCCAGAGTGCACATTCAGAGTGCAGATTGTGGGTGCAGAGTGCAGATTGTGAGTGCAGAGTGCAGATTGTGAGTGCAGAGTGCAGATTGTGAGTGTAGAGTGCAGATTGTGAGTGCAGAGTGCAGATGTGAGTGCAGAGTGCAGATTGTGAGTGCAGAGTGCAGCTTCCAGAGTGCAGAGTGCAGATTCGGAGTGCAGATTCAGAGTGCAGATTCAGAGTGCAGAGTGCAGATTCAGAGTGCAGATTCAGAGTGCAGAGTGCCGATTCAGAGTGCAGAGTGCCGATTCAGAGTGCATGTTAGACGGACCGGGAGGGTCGGCCGAGAATAAGGGGAGAGGTCTCCGGGGAGAGCCGTCTCCAGCGATCGTACAGACAAGTAACTTCCCCCCCACAAATGTACAGCACACAATGATAAGGTTTAACGTTCTTTATAAGCAATTCTCTAAGTACGGTGGAATGGTACAAGGAGGTCTGGACTCAGGGGTCCCTCTCGGTTCTAGTCTCTTGGTTGGGAAAGGGGGTAGCGGGACAGTCTTGTTACCACTCTGGTAGATATGGTGATAGGTGGATAGCTCACAATCCTCGAGCTCAGCGTTCTAGATGATCGGGCCGCGGCGGAGCCAGCAGGTCCCGAGATGATTGAAGGTAGCGACGGTCCGCGGCGGAGCCAGCAGGTCCCGATGAAGGTGGTAGTTACAAACGGTCCGCGGCCACGCCAGCAGGTCCCGACGACGATGAAGGTTTCATAAGGTTTGCGGCAGCGCCAGCAGGCAGGACGATAGTTCACAAGGCAGGGCTACGGCAGCGCCAGTAGTCCGTCAAGGATGAGTTCTTCACTGCGTCTCTCGACTCCAGGATACAACTGCCTTCCTGCTCTGGAGCTGCCCCAGTTATAGGTCTGGCGCCCTTTGATGTCCGGGCCCTCGCACTTGGAGGTCGGGAGGTCCGGGATGAGGGAGTCCAGACACCCAGCAGGGGGGTGGAGCCAGCGCCTGGGGGAGCTGGGAGCGATCGGCACCTGGCGGGGGAGAGCCATCGACACCTCTTTCTCCCATTGACCTGCCAAGTAGTCCGCTCACCTCCTGGGTGGATGGTGGTGCCAGGATGCCGGGGCCTGGCCAGGCCCAGGGTTAGGGTCGATCGGAGGCCACGCGGCCTCGTGGTGCTGTGTCCAAGATGGCGCCCAGGCCGGGCGCGGGGGCCGGTAGTGATTCGGGCCCATGATGTGGAGATGCCATGGGGTAGGGGTCCCATATGAGACGGGAAACGGGTGGTTGTCGCATGTAACACCTGGAGAGCCAGGCTCGGGCCTGGTCGTGCGGGGAGGGAGCAAGTCTGTTGTGTGGCCTGTCCAACATGCGTCCCCCCCAGCTGAAGGCGGGGAGAGTCACCCATCCTCTTGGGGACTCTCCTCGTCGAGGCGGAAGAATCGGGACAGGCCATCTGCGTTGGCGTGGTCTTGCCCAGGTCGATGTTCCACAGTGAAGTCCATCCCCTGCAGGGAGATGGACCAACGCAATAGTTTCAGGTTTTCCCCCCGCATCTGCATTAGCCACTGCAGGGGCCGATGATCGGTCTGTAGCCGGAAGTGGGTACCGAAGAGATAAGGCCGGAGCTTTTTGAGGGCCCACACCACTGCGAAGGCCTCCCTCACGATAGTGCTCCAGCGTTGCTCTCGGGCCAGGAGACGTCTTCTGATAAAAGCCACTGGTTGGTCAAGTCCTTCGGGGTTCAGCTGGGAAAGGACTGCCCCAATGCCATGGTCGGAGGCATCCGTTTGGACGATAAATTCCCGACTGTAGTCGGGGGCCTGGAGCACAGGGGCGGAGCACATGGCGTCCTTCAGCTTCTCGAAGGCCGCTTGACAGTCTGGGGTCCAGTTGACCTTCTTCGGTTGGTTTTTGGATGTTAGTTCCGTGAGGGGCCCCACAATGCTGCCATAGTCCCTCACGAACCGCCGGTAGTAGCCTGTGAGTCCCAAGAAGGTGCGGACCTCGGTCTGGGTGATGGGGGGCTGCCAAGACTGGATGGCAGCGATCTTGAGTTGCAGCGGGGCCACCAGGCCACTTCCCACCTGGTGCCCGAGATAGGTCACGGACCCCTGGCCAATTTGGCATTTGCTGGCCTTGATCGTGAGGCCGGCTCGTTGGAGGGCCTGCAGAACCTCTCGGAGGTGGTTGAGGTGGTCGGACCAGTGGTGGCTGTACACAGCGATATCGTCCAAGTAGGCGGTGCTGAATTCTTCGAGTCCCGCCAGGACCTGGTTTACTAGCCGCTGAAAGGTTGCTGGAGCATTCTTCATGCCGAATGGCATGACCTTGAAGTGGTAGTGGCCATCAGGGGTGGAGAAGGCAGATCGTTCTTGGGCCCGGGGTGTGAGACCGATCTGCCAGTAGCCCGCTGTCAGGTCAAAGATGCTGAGGTAGCGGGCAGCTCCCATGCGGTCGATCAGTTCATCTGCTCGGGGGATGGGATGTGCGTCGGTTCTGGTGACCGCATTCAAGCCCCGGTAGTCGACGCAGAACCGGAGCTCAGGAGTGGTGCCGGGGGTGGCCGCTTTGGGGACCAGGACCACTGGGCTGGCCAAGGGGCTGTCTGAGGGCTCGATGACCCCGAGCGTGAGCATCTTGGACACCTCCTCTTGGATGCAGGCCCGTACCCGATCTGGTACGCGGTAGGGCCGATGTCGGATAGGGGGACTGTCTCCAGTGTCCACGTCGTGTAAGCACCAGGGGTGACCCCTGGGGTGAGGGAGAACAGGGTGGCGAACTGCAGTAGGAGGTCTCGGCAGCCTTGGCGCTGTTCCCGGGTGAGGGCCTCCGAGAGTCGGACCCCGTCCACGGAGCCGTCCTTCTCCCGAGTCTGTAGGAGGTCAGGTAGTGGTTCGGAGTCCTCCTCGGCTCCGTTGTCTGTTGCCATTAGGAGGCTGAGCTCCGAGCGCACAAAGTGGGGTTTTAGTCTATTGGCGTGGAGGACCCGGAGGGGGTTCCGTGAAGATTCCATATCGATGAGATAGGTGACAGGGCTCTTGCGCTCGACCACTTTGAAGGGCCCTGTCCACTTGTCTTGCAAGGCGCATGGTTCGGTGGGAGACATCACCCATACTTGTTGGCCGGGTTCAAATTCGATGGAGGAGGCATTTTGATCGTACCACCTTTTCATGTCTTCCTGACTGGCCTCCAAGTTTGCTTTTGCCAGTTCTCTGAACCGTCTGGTCTGGTTGCGTAGGGTCAGGAGGTACTTGAAAACATCTGGAGGGTTCTTCAGGGGGGGCATTACCCAACCTTCTTTGACTAGGCTGAGCGGCCCTCGCACAGGGTGTCCATATAAGAGTTCGAACGGGCTGAAGCCGAGGGACTTCTGGGGGACTTCTCGATAGGCAAAGAGGAGGCACGGCAGTAGCACATCCCACTGGCGACGGAGGGGCTCTTCCAACCCTCCAATCATCCCTTTGAGCGTGCGGTTGAACCGCTCAACTAGTCCGTTTCCTTGAGGGTGATAGGGGGTCGTGAATCGGTAGGTGACCCCACACTGTTGCCAGAGGGACTTCATGTATTTTGAAATAAAGTTTGTGCCTCGGTCGCTGACGACTTCTCGGGGGAAGCCCACCCGGGAGAAGATCCCCATCAAGGCCCGGCCGACTACCGGGGCTGTCACAGTTCGCAAGGGAACAGCCTCGGGGTAGCGGGTGGCGTGGTCCACCAGTACCAGGATGAACCGATGTCCTTGGGCTGTACGGGGGTCCAGGGGCCCCACAATGTCTATCCCCACCCTCTCGAACGGGGTGGTGACCACTGGGAAAGGTTGCAGAGGGGCTTTAAGCTTGCGGCCGCTCTTCCCGCTGGCCTGGCACGTGGGGCAAGACCGGCAGTGCTGGAGTACGTCGTTCCTCATCTTGGGCCAGAAAAAGTGGGTCACTAGGCGACTGTAGGTTTTGTCCTGACCCAGGTGACCAGCCAGGGGGACATCGTGGGCCAGGTTTAGCAAGAAGTCTCTAAAGCGGAGGGGCACCACTAGCACTCGACTGGCCCTTAACTCTGCGATTCTCTGTTCGCTGTACAACAGGTCATTGTCCCAATAGACCCAATGGGTTCCGGAGGTATCCCCTGCGCTCTGGGCGAGGGCTTGTTGGCGGAGTCCCTCGAGGGAGGGACAGGTCTTCTGTTCGTGGCGAAACTGTTCCTGGGTAGGCCCCCCCTCCTGCCGCCACTGAGCCAGGTCGGAAAGATCCTGAGGCTGAGCGAGCCCCTCGGGAGTTTGCTCTGGGGGGACGGCACGGTCGGTGTCTTCAACTGGAGCGACCGGGGGAGGAGGTGCCGGCCATTCCGGTTCTGTAGGTCGGGGATGGCGCGGGCAGCCATGGACCGGGTGGTTACGCACGCCCAGTCCGGGAGGCCCAACATCCCCAGGTGCTCTCTTCTCTCTACGGCGGCCCACGGGGAACTCTCCAGATCATTTCCCAGGAGACAGTCTACGGGGGCATCATCTTGGACCGTCACCTTCAACATGCCGGAGACGCCTCCCCACTCGAAGGGGACGCAGGCCATCCGACATAGACTCTCCGAATTGTCGGCTGAACGTACAGGGCAGAGAACGTTCGGCAGGATCTGTTCTGGGGTCACCAGGTGACAGCGGACGGCTGTTACACTGGCCCCGGTGTCACGTAGGGCTTCGGCCCTGTGTCCATTAATGTTCACTCACTGACTGGACTTCCGGGTGTTGGCGGGTAGGGGGGCCCGCGGGACCATGTCTTTTCCCCCTAGGCACGCTAGAACCATGGCGGCTGGTTCCCATTCTTGGTGTTCTTGCTCACATTCCTCGTGTTCTTCGGAGATCTGTTCTTCCCCCAGGGCGGCGGCAGCCATCTGGCGGGGTCTCGGAGTCTGGCTCTGTGGACAATTCGGGTCACTTGCGTAGTGGCCGACTCGCTGGCATCGGTGACACGTGACTTTGGCTCTGTACCCCGGGCGCGCCGGGGTGTGGCCCCGGTTGGCCGGGGGTGGGGTGCTGGCAGCGGGAGCGGCCGGGGCGTTGTCTCTTCCTCGTCCCTGACCCCCTCCTCCTCCTCGGGGACGGTGCTGACCTTGGTGGTTCCGGTTCTGTTCATGTGACCCATTTCGGCCCACTCGGGTAATTTCCCACCGGTCAGCCTCGGCGGCGAGCTGCCGTGGATCCGTTAGTTTACTGTCGAGGAGGTGCTGTCTGAGCTCGACGAAGCAGTTGTTAGATAGATGCTCCCATACCATGAGATTGAAGAGTTGCTCGTAGGTCGTTACATTGCTTCCCTTGATCCAACCCTCGAAGGCTCGGCTGAAATAGTTCACGTACTCCACCCAAGTTGTACCCGGGATCCGGGTGCAGTCTCGGAACCTCTGGCGGTACATCTCAGGTGTGAGCCCATAGCGGGTGAGGAGGGTAGCTTTCATGTGGTCATAGGAGGTCATCTGATGGTCTGGGAGCTGTAACAGGGCATCGCGGCCCTCATTGACTAACCTCCCCCATAGGCCGGCTCCCCAATCGCTTCGATCGATCCGGTGGGAGGTCATAGCTATTTCGTAGGCTTTGAACCATTGCTGTATGTCGTCATCTCGGAAATATTCTCGAACGACATCCTTGGGGATGTGTATTTTCTTTTCTGTTGCTCCCGGGGTGCGTGGTTGTTCGGGCACCCCTAATTCTTTGCTCTGCTTACGTAAGTCTATCTCTGCTAGTTTGCGCTCGTGTTCATACGCCAGTCTCTTCTCTTCGAGCTCTCTTTTTCTCTGTTTCTCTTCCCGCTCTTCTCGGAGCCGCAGATGTTCTAGGTTCAGTTTTTGTTCGGCTAGTTTGAGTTCGCCATCCATTTTGAGCCGGGCCATTTCTAGTTCATGTAGTCTGCTTCTTTCTCGCTCTTGGATCTCATCTTGCGAGAGACCCGTTCTTCGCTCCTCGGGAGCCGTGGTGTTTTTCTCTGCTGCTGTGACATTTTGGTCCGGGGTCTGACGGCCCCGGTTTCCGCCCATGACTCAAGGGCGTGCTTGAAATCATCTTTAGTACTCAGACCGGTGGTAGCGATACCTAGTTCAATGCAGAATTGTTTCAACTCACGATGGCTGTATTCTTCCAAATTCTCCATCTGGAATTTCTCGGTGGATCCGCTCTCTTTGGTTGTCATTGTGGTTTCGTCGTGGGGTGAGCTACTCTCTGTACGATTACGCGTTGATTCGGATCGTGCCGCTGGCCACCAATGTTAGAAGGCCGAGAATAAGGGGAGAGGTCTCCGGGGAGAGCCGTCTCCAGCGATCGTACAGACAAGTAACTTCCCCCCCACAGATGTACACCACACAAGGATAAGGTTTAACGTTCTTTATAAGCAATTCTCTAAGTACGGTGGAATGGTACAAGGAGGTCTGGACTCATGGGTCCCCTCGGTTCTAGTCTCTTGGTTGGGAAAGGGGGTAGCGGGACAGTCTTGTTACCACTCTGGTAGATATGGTGATAGGTGGATAGCTCACAATCCTCGAGCTCGGCGTTCTAGATGATCGGGCCGCGGCGGAGCCAGCAGGTCCCGAGATGATTGAAGGTAGCGACGGTCCGCGGCGGAGCCAGCAGGTACCGATGAAGGTGGTAGTTACAAACGGTCCGCGGCCACGCCAGCAGGTCCCGACGACGATGAAGGTTTCAGAAGGTTTGCGGCAGCGCCAGCAGGCAGGACGATAGTTCACAAGGCAGGGCTACGGCAGCGCCAGTAGTCCGTCAAGGATGAGTTCTTCACTGCGTCTCTCGACTCCAGGATACAACTGCCTTCTTGCTCTTGAGCTGCCCCAGTTATAGGTCTGGCGCCCTTTGATGTCCGGGCCCTCGCACTTGGAGGTCGGGAGGTCCGGGATGAGGGAGTCCAGACACCCAGCAGGGGGGTGGAGCCAGCGCCTGGGGGAGCTGGGAGCGATCGGCACCTGGCGGGGGAGAGCCATCGACACCTCTTTCTCCCATTGACCTGCCAAGTAGTCCGCTCACCTCCTGGGTGGATGGTGGTGCCGGGATGTCGGGGCCTGGCCAGGCCCAGGGTTAGGGTCGATCGGAGGCCACGCGGCCTCGTGGTGCTGTGTCCAAGATGGCGCCCAGGCCGGGCGCGGGGGCCGGTAGTGATTCGGGCCCATGATGTGGAGATGCCATGGGGTAGGGGTCCCATATGAGACGGGAAACGGGTGGTTGTTGCATGTAACACCTGGAGAGCCAGGCTCGGGCCTGGTCGTGCGGGGAGGGAGCAAGTCTGTTGTGTGGCCTGTCCAACAGTGCAGAGTGCCGATTCAGAGTGCAGAGTGCCGATTCAGGATGCAGATTCAGAGTGCAGATTTTGGGTGAAGAGTGCAGATTCAGAGTGCAGATTCAGAGTGCAGATTGTGGGTGCAGAGTGCAGATTGTGGGTGCAGAGTGCAGAATGCAGATTCAGAGTGGAGATTCAGAGTGGAGATTGTGGGTGCAGAGTGCAGATTGTGAGAGCAGAGTGCAGAGTGCAGATTGTGAGTGCACAGTGCAGATTGTGAGTGCAGAGTGCAGATTGTGAGTGCATAGTGCAGATTCAGAGTGCAGAGTGCAGATTCAGAGTGCAGAGTGCAGATTCAGAGTGCAGATTCAGAGTGCAGATTGTGGGTGCAGAGTGCAGATTGTGGGTGCAGAGTGCAGATTCAGAGTGCAGAGTGCAGATTCAGAGTGCAGATTCATAGTGGAGATTCAGAGTGGAGATTGTGGGTGCAGAGTGCAGATTGTGAAAGCAGAGTGCAGAGTGCAGATTGTGAGTGCAGAGTGCAGATTGTGAGTGCAGAGTGCAGATTGTGAGTGCAGAGTCCTCCGGGTAGTTGCCCCCGACCTCCCTTCAACGTCCTCCTCCTGATTTTGCTGTGAGGCAGCAGAGGGCCTGCTGCTGCGGTGGGGTGCTACAACCGGTGGAACGGACTGGCTGCAGTGGCTGGATGTAGCCTCACTGGTGTAGTCAGCCCCCCGCCTGGCCATGGCCGGTAGCCTGCGTGCCCTGCACGGCTGTTGACACCTGCTCCAGAGCTCTCGCGACATCCTGGCAGCACTGGACCATTTGGACCTGCATGGCCAGGGAGCGTCGCGAGAGCTGGGAGGTGGCGTTCCCAATTATATAGTTGGACCGCGTGTACGCTGACAGGCGGGTCAGCAGCTGGCGGTGCCTGCGGCGATTGAGATCCCGCTGGCTGAACATGGCCTGTGTGTTGGCCTCCAGAGCTGCTGTCATCCTATCCATACGGTCTGACATGTGTGCTACATTACGGGCGGTCTTGTCCAAGATGACGGGCCTGGGTTTGGTGCACATGTAGCATTCTGCGCTCAATGGAGAGCCCACCTGGATGCACGTTTCGGCCCTGCCAGCGCGGGAAGTGTTATTGCGCTGCTCCCTCACCAGTCCGCTTGTCTGGCTCCTCACAGCCGCAGGGCGGCGGGTTGGTTGGCAAACTGCTGCTGGTGTTGCAGGCCCCACTGGTGGTTGTGTGACGCGCGGTGGTACTGCTGTGCCTGTTGGCACAGGGGTGGCACTGGCTACAAGGGGAGGTGGTGGGATGAGCGCTGGTGCGGCAGCTTGCCCTGATGGTGTGGGCTGTAGGGTTTGATGTGTGTCTCCCTCTGTGTCCTCCGTGATGTCCTCAATTACCAGGGCATCGCTGTCTGTGAAGGGGACATCAGCGCCACCTGTGATGTAAAGTGGACGTTGATTAGTGACATGTTTCTTACACATTTAGGCTTGCTACATGCATGCAGACTACCATTCCCTGACTCGCTGCAGAATTGACTCTCACTGAATGTTAGACGGGGACCTGGAGGGTCGGCCGAGGACAGGGGGAGAGGCCTCCGGTGAGGGCCGTCTCCAGCGATCGTACAGACAAGTAACTTCCCCCCCACAGATGGACACCACACAAGGATGAGGTAGACACTCTTTATATACGATTCTTAAGGCAGAGGTATCAACGGTACAGTGAGGTTGGGACACGAGGGTCCTCTCAATTCTAGTCTCTGAGGGGGAAAGGGTAGCGGGACAGTCTTGGTACCGGTCTGGTACGGGGTGGCAAGATGGGTAGCTCACAATCCTCGAGCTCGGAGATCTGGAAGGTCGGGCCGCGGCAGTGCCAGCCGGCTAGGATGACAAGTCTCACTTGAGAAGGGCCGCGGCAGCGCCAGCAGGCAGGAGTGATGGTTCACAAGGATGGGCCGCGGCAGCGCCAGCAGGTCCCGACGAAGGTGTAGGTTGCAGAGGGCCGCGGCAGCGCCAGCAGGCAGGAACGATGGTTCACGAGGATGGGCCGCGGCAGCGCCAGCAGGTCCCGACGATGGTGTAGGTTGCAGAGGGCCGCGGCAGCGCCAGCAGGCAGAAGCGATGGTTCACAAAGATGGGCCGCGGCAGCGCCAGCAGGTCCCGACGAAGGTGTAGGTTGCAGAGGGCGCGGCAGCGCCAGCAGGCAGGATCGATGATTCACAAGGCAGGGCTGCGGCAGCGCCAGCAGTCCATCAAGGATGAGTTCTTCAAGGTGTCTCTCGACTCCAGGATACAACTGCCTTCCTGTTCTGGAGCTGCCCCAGTTATAGGTCTGGCCTCCTTTGATTTCCGGGCCCTCGCGCTTGGAGGTCGGGAGGTCCGGGATGAGGGAGTCCAGACACCCAGCAGGGGGGTGGAGCCAGCGCCCGGGGAGGCTGGGGGCGATCGGCACCTGGCAGGGGAGAGCCATCGACACTCCTTTCTCCCATTGACCTGCCAAGTGGTCTCTTCACCTCCTGAGTGGATTGTGGTGCCTCGATGTCGGGGCCTGGCCAGGCCCTGGGTTGGGGTTGAGCTGAGGCCACACGGCCTCGTGGTGCAGTGTCCAAGATGGCGGCTGGGCCGGGGCAATGCTGCTGAAGGAGGCCCGGGCCGGCCGATGTCGTGGTGTTCGGGAGCAGGCGTCCCGTTGGGGACGGGTTGCAGGTTGCTTCGGCGGGTTGTCGGGGTAGTTCTTCTGGTGACACTGGGAGAGCCGGAGTTCGGGTCTTCCTATGCGGGGAGGGAGCGGCCCGTGTACGAGGCCTGTCCAACATGCGTCCCCCCCAGCTGAAGGCAGGGAGAGTCACCCATCTTCCTGGGTACTCTCCTCGCCGAGGCAGAAAAAGCGTGACAGGCCGTCTGCGTTGGCGTGGTCTTGGCCAGGGCGATGCTCCACAGTGAAGTCCATCCCCTGCAGGGAGATGGACCATCGCAACAGTTTTGGGTTCTCCCCCCGCATCTGCATCAGCCATTGCAGGGGTCTATGGTCTGTTTGTACCCTGAAATGGGTAACGAAGAGGTAGGGCCGGAGCTTCTTGAGGGCCCATACTACTGCGAAGGCCTCCCGCTCGATGGTGCTCCAGCGCTGCTCTCGGGCCAGCAGGCGTCGGCTGATGAAGGCCACTGGCTAGTCGACTCCCTCGGCGTTGAGTTGAGAGAGTACTGCCCCAACGCCATGATCGGAGGCGTCCGTCTGGACGATGAATTCCCGGCTGTAGTCGGGGGCCTGGAGCACGGGGGCGGTGCACATGGCGGCCTTCAACTTCTCGAAGGCCGCGTGACAGTCCGGAGTCCAGTTGACGGTTTTGGGGTTTTTCTTGAAGGTGAGTTCTGTGAGGGGCCCCACAATGCTGCCATAGTCCTTTACAAACCGCCAGTAGTATCCGGTGAGCCCTAGGAAGGCTCGGACCTCGGTTTGGGTGACAGGAGGTTGCCAGGACTGGATGGCCGCGATCTTGAGCTGAAGGGGAGCCACCAGACTGCTCCCCACTTGGTGTCCGAGATAGGTCACTGACCCCTGGCCGATCTGACATTTGCTGGCTTTGATGGTGAGGCCAGCCTGCTGGAGGGCGTGCAGGACTTCTCGGAGGTGGTGAAGGTGGTCGGCCCAGTGACGACTGTACACAGCGATATCGTCCAGGTAGGCGGCGCTGAATTCTTCGAGGCCCGCCAATACCTTGTTCACGAGTCGTTGGAAAGTAGCTGGGGCGTTTTTCATGCCGAATGGCATCACGTTGAAGTGGTAGTGGCCATCCGGGGTGGAGAAGGCGGATCGCTCTTGGGCTCTGGGGGTGAGGCCGATCTGCCAGTAGCCCGCTGTTAGGTCGAAGATGCTCAGGTAGCAGGCGGCCCCCATGCGGTCAATCAGCTCATCCGCCCGGGGGATGGGGTGAGCGTCAGTTCGGGTAACAGCGTTCAGGCCCCGATAGTCTACACAGAACCGGAGCTCGGGGGCGACGCCCTGGGCGGCAGCCTTGGGGACCAGTACGACTGGGCTGGCCCAGGGGCTGTCGGAGGGCTCGATCACTCCTAGCGCCAGCAATTTTGGAGACTTCGTCCTGGATGCTGGTGTGCACCCGATCTGGCACTCGGTACGCCCTGTGTTGAATAGGCGGACTATCCCCGGTGTCCACGTCATGGAGGCACCAGGGGGTGACCCCTGGGGTGAGGGAGAACGAATCCGAAAATTGCAGCAGGAAAGCCGTCCACGGAGCCATCTTTTTCACGGGTCCTCAGTAGGTCCGGGAGGGGCTCGGAGTCTTCTTCTGTCCCACTATCTGTTGCCATTAGTAGGCTGAGCTCCGAGCGTACGAAGTGGGGTTTGAGTCTGTTTGCATGGAGGACTCGGAGCGGGTTCCGGGGGGACTCCATGTCTATTAGGTAGGTGACAGGACCCTTGCGCTCTATCACTTTGAAGGGTCCTGTCCACTTGTCTTGCAGGGCACAAGATTCGACTGGAGACATCACCCATACTTGCTGGCCTGGTTCGAACTCGATGGAGGAGGCATGTTGATCGTACCATTTCTTCATGTCCTCCTGACTGGCCTCAAGGTTGGCTTTGGCGAGTTCCCTGAATCGCCGGGTCTGGTTGCGGAGGGTCAGGAGATACTTGTACACGTCCGGAGGGGTCTTCTGGGGGGCCATCTCCCATCCTTCCTTGACCAGGCTGAGGGGGCCCCGGACGGGGTGTCCGTACAGGAGCTCGAATGGGCTGAAGCCGAGGGATTTCTGGGGAACTTCTCGATAGGCGAAGAGGAGGCACGGGAGCAGCACGTCCCATTGGCGACGTAGGGGTTCTTCCAGGCCCATGATCATTCCCTTGAGGGTACGGTTAAACCGCTCGACCAGTCCGTTTCCTTGAGGGTGATAAGGGGTCGTGAAGCGGTAGGTGACCCCACACTGTTGCCAGAGAGACCTCATGTATTTTGAGATAAAGTTTGTGCCCCTGTCGCTGACGACCTCCCGGGGGAAGCCCACTCGAGAGAAGATCCCCATCAGGGCTCGGCCTACCACGGGTGCTGTCACAGTTCGAAGAGGAATGGCCTCGGGGTACCGGGTGGCGTGGTCCACCAGGACTAGGATGAACCGGTGCCCCTGGGCCATTCGGGGGTCTAGGGGCCCCACAATGTCTATTCCCACCCGTTTGAACGGGGTGGTGACGATGGGAAAGGGTTGCAAGGGTGCTTTAATCTTTCGGCTGCTCTTCCCGCTGGCCTGGCAGGTGGGGCAGGCCCGGCAGTGGTTGGAGACATCATTTCCCATTTTGGGCCAGTAAAAGTGTGTTACCAGGCGGTTGTAAGTTTTGTCTTGTCCCAAGTGTCCAGCAAGAGGGACATCGTGCGCTAAGTTCAAAAGGAAGTTTCGGAAGCGGAGGGGCACCACCAGCACCCGACTGGCCCCCAGCTCCGCAATCCTTTGCTCGCTGTAGAGCAGGTCATTGTCCCAATAAATCCAGTGTGCCCCCGCGGTGTCTCCTGCGCTCTGGGCGAGGGCTTGCTGCCTGAGTCCCTCGAGGGAGGGACAGGTCTTCTGTTCTTGTCAGAATTGTTCTTGGGTGGGACCACCTTCCTGTCGCCACAGAGCCAGTTCTGGAAGGTCCTGGAGTTGCACGGGCTCTTCTCTGTTTTGTTCTGGGAGATTGGCACTTAGGGCGTCTCCCTCCGGGACGATCGGGGGAGGAGGCTCTGGCCATTCGGGTTCTTCGGGACTGGAGATGGTGCGGGCGGCCATGGACCGGGTCGTTATGCAGGCCCATTCAGGGAGGCCCAACATCCCCAGGTGCTCTCTTCTTTCAACGGCTGCCCAGGGGGAACTTTCGAGGTCGTTTCCCAGGAGGCAGTCCACTGGGGCATCATCGCGGACAGTCACCTTCAGCATTCCGAACACTCCTCCCCACTCGAAGGGGACGCAGGCCATCCGACACAGGCTTTCTGAGTTGTCGGCCGATCGGAGGGGGCAAAGGACGTTTGGCAGGATCTGCTCCGGGGTTACCAGATGACAGCGGACCGCCGTCACACTGGCCCCGGTGTCGCGTAGGGCTTCGGCCTTGCGCCCATTTATGTTTACCCACTGGCTGTATTTTCTCGTATTGGCGGGTAGGGGAGCCCACGGAATCATGTCTCTTTCCCCTAGGCAGACCAGGGACATGGCGGCTGGTTCCCACTCGGGCTGTTCCTGTTCGTATTCTTCATAATCCTCTGGGGCTTGCTCTTCTCCCAGGGCGGCGGCAGCGACCTGGCGAGGTATAGGATTCTGATTCTTCGGGCAATGAGGGTCGTTGGCATAGTGGCCGGTCCGCTGGCACCGGTGGCAAGTAACGTTGGCTCGGAACCCCGGACGCATCGGGGGGTTTCCCCTGCCGGCCGGGGGCGGGGTGTTGCTGGTCGGGAGCTGCCGGGGCGGCATCTCGGCCCCGTCCCTGGCCTCCTCCTCCTCCTCGGGGGCGATGGGGACCTTGGTTGGTTCTGTTTGGCTCGCTGGGCCCACTTCGGGAAACTCGAGTGCTTTCCCACCGGTCATCTTCGGCGGCGAGCTGCCGAGGTTCAGTCAGTTTGCTGTCGAGGAGGTGCTGCCTGAGCTCGACGAAGCAATTGTTGGAGAGGTGCTCCCACACAATTAGGGTAAAGAGTTGCTCGTAGGTGGTTACCTGGCTGCCCTTGATCCACCCCTTGAATGCTCTGCTGAAAAAGTTCACGTATTCTACCCAAGTTGTACCCGGGATCCGTTTGCAGTCGCAGAACCGCTGGTGGTACATCTCGGGCGTGAGTCCGTATCGAGTGAGGAGGGCTGCCTTCATGTGGTCGTAGGACGTCATCTGATGGTCCGGCAGTTGCAGCAGGGCGTCGCGCCCTTCGTTGATGAACCTCCCCCATAACCCGGCTCCCCAGTCACTTCGAGAAATCCGGTGGGAGGTCATGGCTATTTTGTAGGCCTTGAACCACTGCTGGATATCGTCATTCTTATAATATTCTCGGACGACATCCTTGGGGATGTGGACTTTAGGGTCTGCAGGGCCCGGAGTGTTCGGGCGCTCGGGCACCCCGAGGTCTTTATTTTGTTTCTGAAGCTCTATTTCGGCTAGGTTGCGCTCATGTTCGTAGGCCAGTTTTTTCTCTTCTAACTCTCTCTGTTTTTGCTTTTCTTCCCGCTCCTCTCGGAGCCGCAAGTGTTCCAATGTTATCTTCTGTTCGGCCAATTTCAGTTCTCCGTCCAACCGAAGTCGTGCCAACTCTAATTCATGGAGTCTGCTTTTCTCTCGTTCTCGGATCTCCTCTGGGGAGAGACCCGATCTCCTTCCTTCTACCGGAGTGGTGCTTGTTTCTGGCTTCTTGGTGTTCTGGTTTTGGGGTACGGTCGTACCCGTCTCCGCCCAAGATTCCAAGGCGTGTTTGAAGTCCTCTTTCGTGCTCAGTCCTGTGGTAGCAATGCCTAGTTCCATGCAAAATTGTTTCAGTTCTCTGTGGTTGTATTCTTCTAATTTCTCCATCTGGAATTTTCCTGTGGATCCGCTCTCTTTGGTTGTCATTGTGGTTGAGTCGTGGGGTGAGTTACTCTCTGTACGATTACGCGTTGGTTCGGATCCCGCCGCTGGCCACCAATGTTAGACGGGGACCTGGAGGGTCGGCCGAGGACAGGGGGAGAGGCCTCCGGTGAGGGCCGTCTCCAGCGATCGTACAGACAAGTAACTTCCCCCCCACAGATGGACACCACACAAGGATGAGGTCAACACTCTTTATATACGATCCTTAAGGCAGAGGTATCAACGGTACAGTGAGGTTGGGACACGAGGGTCCTCTCAATTCTAGTCTCTGAGGGGGAAAGGGTAGCGGGACAGTCTTGGTACCGGTCTGGTACGGGGTGGCAAGATGGGTAGCTCACAATCCTCGAGCTCGGAGATCTGGAAGGTCGGGCCGCGGCAGCGCCAGCCGGCTAGGATGACAAGTCTCACTTGAGAAGGGCCACAGCAGCGCCAGCAGGCAGGAGTGATGGTTCACAAGGATGGGCCGCAGCAGCGCCAGCAGGTCCCGACGAAGGTGTAGGTTGCAAAGGGCCGCGGCTGCGCCAGCAGGCAGGAACGATGGTTCACGAGGATGGGCTGCGGCAGCGCCAGCAGGTCCCGACGATGGTTCGCAAGGATGGGCCGCGGCAGCGCCAGCAGGTCCCGACGATGGTTCACAAGGATGGGCCGCGGCAGCGCCAGCAGGTCCCGACGATGGTTCACAAGGATGGGCCGCGGCAGCGCCAGCAGGTCCCGACGAAGGTGTAGGTTGCAGAAGGCCGCGGCAGCGCCAGCAGGCTGGAGCGATGGTTCACAAGGATGGGCCGCGGCAGCGCCAGCAGGTCCCGACGAAGGTGTAGGTTGCAGAGGGCCGTGGCAGCGCCAGCAGGCAGGATCAATGATTCACAAGGCAGGGCTGTGGCAGCGCCAGCAGTCCGTCAAGGATGAGTTCTTCAAGGTGTCTCTCGACTCCAGGATACAACTGCCTTCCTGCTCTGGAGCTGCCCCAGTTATAGGTCTGGCCTCCTTTGATGTCCGGGCCCTCGTGCTTGGAGGTCGGGAGGTCCGGGATGAGGGAGTCCAGACACCCAGCAGGGGGGTGGAGCCAGCGCCCGGGGAGGCTGGGGGCGATCGGCACCTGGCGGGGGAGAGCCATCGACACTCCTTTCTCCCATTGACCTGCCAAGTGGTCTCTTCACCTCCTGGGTGGATGGTGGTGCCTCGATGTCGGGGCCTGGCCAGGCCCTGGGTTGGGGTCGAGCTGAGGCCACGCGGCCTCGTGGTGCAGTGTCCAAGATGGCGGCTGGGCCGGGGCAATGCTGCTGAAGGAGGCCCGGGCCGGCCGATGTCGTGGTGTTCGGGAGCAGGCGTCCCGTTGGGGACGGGTTGCAGGTTGCTTCGGCGGGTTGTCGGGGTGGTTCTTCTGGTGACACTGGGAGAGCCGGTGTTCGGGTCTTCCTATGCGGGGAGGGAGCGGCCCGTGTGCGAGGCCTGTCCAACACTGAATATGTCTGGCTTAATGGTGCAGGATGGTAATCGTGGTCAGACTACATGTCCCACAATGCAATAGGGCTTTAGTGGTGTGCTTTGGCTGCATGACTGGGGTTTGATATGGGATGCACTGGAGTCATGGACATTGTTACGGTACAGGGGGTCGCAGTCGCATGGCACTTACCTGGTGTGTCTTGGGTGAGTCGGGAGGAGTCAAGCTGGATCACACCCACGCAGGCCTGTGGATTGATGGTGTCCTCCACTCGGTCCTCCAGTGGTGAGTTCGGTGGGACAGTGAGCTCCCCTCCACCTGTCGCCACACGCTCCCCCAGCCTCTCCGCAATCTTTTCCTTTGCCCGCCCTCTGAGGTCATACCATCGCTTTTTGAGCTCGTCCACGGAGCGCTGGGTCACCCCCACGGAGTTCACTTTTAAGCGGATGCGCAACCATATGCGCCTTTTATCGGCCTCAGGCACCCTTCGGGAGTCTTTGCCAAAAAGCCGATTGTGGTCCTTGCGATTTCGGTAATTGCGAGATCGCAATTTCAACATGGGTATCGGCCGATTCTGCGAATATTTACCGATTTCTGGGGACCCGCAATCACCGATTGCAGCCGGTTGTGAATCGCATTTTTTTCTCACAAATATTCATGGATGCCATTCTGCGATTTCTAAATTGCGATTCGCTTTTTCTCGCAATTTAGAAATCGCAGAATTTTACATTGATGAATCTGGCTGCAAATGTGCTGCAGGCGGCAGACAACACACGCCTGGCTCGGTGTCGGATTCGGGGCTCACAATGGGAATGGCGACGCCGGAAACATCAGCATTGGGCCAAGTGCCAGGGAAGGTCAAGATGGTATGACCAGCGTCGGTCCTGATCAAAGAATGGATCCCTGGCGGCCTACCGAAGCTACCGGTGTAGAACCAAATGGGCCACCCCCCCTCTTGCCCTGCTGGGCCCAAAAGCACATCTACGGAGTCGGGACACCCAAAAATGAGACGCATGGCCTTATAAAACTCTTTGAGTTGAGCAGGGGTTGCTTTGGCTCCCGGAAAGTCAGCGAGGAGCAGAGTCGGCACAGGCTAAGAAGAACAGTGCCTTGTGTGCCGATGCTCCCTCATCTTGTGGCATGACTTGACCTCATGGTTGTGCTACAGGCACCACAGACAGATAAGGTGCAGGTCCGTCACCGACATCGGTTGATGACAGGCATCGCAAGGCTTAAAACCTGTCTTATGAGATGACCTCTTGACACACCAGGAGGTAGTACCTCAAAAACAGTCAACAAAACATCGAATAAAGTCTGTCAGAAATAAATTCTGGCTGACGTGGAAAGAAATGAACTGACATTAGTGTGCCTGAGTGGCGCCTATTTAGGTACCACAGATGCCAGTGCAGACGCTAATGGTGAAGCCACACTGAGCCAATCAATGCCACCTATCAGCCCACAGGGGTACAGCTCATGAAAAATCTTCTGGATCTAGTTTGATGCCTTGAGACATTCAAAGGTAAGGAATCTGCGGCTAGAAGTCTCAATCAGATCTAGCAATTGGTGAATTCAGTGATTTTACCCTACTAAAATGTAAAGCAAATTGCACTTCAAGCATGTATTTTTTTAACTTAAAAGAGTAAATACGCTCTCCAAAGTTGATATGAAAAATATTCTTAGTAAAACACACACCTTCCCGTTCCCTTATCATACTAAATTACTATAAAATAATTGAAAGAAAATAACTTCACTCACCATCTTTCCATTCTCTTGTTGAAGGGTTAATAATTCCAAACAATTCATCACAAGTCACAGCTTTAGGATCTAGGTCCACAGCAACAGGCTTCCTCTTCATGTTCTGATAAGTTTTGTTAAGGCACTTTAATACCTGAAGTGTAAGAACAGAGATAGATGTGACTTTGGGTATGTATCAATAACTAAAAAAGCCCCTTACCTGTTATGTCATTCAAAGAGTCACAAACTTTTCATCTTTCTTTTTAGATTGACTTAATTGCCAGATTTATACATATAATTAATTTCTGATTACAATTGAACACAGAAGTCAAATAAAATCAAAACATAGCTTTATTCGATTTCTGTTTAGAGAATCAAAAAAACGCATACAAACACATATGTATTACACAAGATACCACAGCAAAAACATGAAACAAATAAATATCGTACATTGAATCATGCAGTACTCTGACGCTAAAGGTCATTTGTTTGGAGCCCCTTTACATATTTAGATTTTTGTATAATTAGACAGTCACATTAAGATCGATTTCTACATTTCACTACACTTTTTAAATACATCGATAAAATCCATACTATGTATTCATTTTCTAAAAACTGTAATGCTAAAAAGGCTGGGCAACATTGTCAAAAATCGAGCTGTTTTAAAAGGGGTAACATCAATTTTTACCTTTGAACATTATAACATTTACAGAATAAAACTAAATGTGAAGTGTTGTTTGCTCCGAACGATCGTCACAGGGGAACAGTTGCATAACTCCAGACCAATCGTTCAGATTTGGGAAGCTCATTAGTCTGTGCAATACCCGTAGTCTAAATCTTGCCAATAATAGTCTGTCATAAGTGCTGCAGACAAGTGTGAGATAAGGTTGAATGCTATGTGTGGTTAAGATCATTTGGTTATACAATACTGTGGGTTTTGATATTTGTACTGTTAATCTGAGTGATGCAAATAGGGTTAAGCTTTTCACATTTAACACTTTTCTTGTCAAGTTGGTCATTATGCTCGGCTCTGTACAGAGCTCTGGGTGGCCTACATCAAGCATAAAATCCTGCACGCACTTTAGCGACACAATTGTTAACACGCCATCCAATTTAAAAATACAGTTTAAAATGTCCTTGTTGCGGTTGGTTTCCACAGATGTCCATATCCTGTGCCATAACAGGATTAGTTCTACTTTTATAGGCTCTGTAATGTATGGGACACCCAATTCAGAGTGACATACATATGAGGAGGTACTGCCCGGGACTGCCAATATGTATCTTAAAAACATGTTTTCGACAACTTGAAGAGCCTGAAGATCGGAGTATCCCCAGACCCCAGCGCCATACATGGCCGTCGAGATGCACTTGGCCCTGTATATGTGTAGGAGATCATGTGGAGACATTCTGCCCAGTTTTTTGCAAAATTAACTAGGGCGGAACTGGGTTTCATGAAAGCCAGTTTTCTGGCTTGCACCGCTTAGGTCCAGGTACCACTTTAGCTGAATAGAATGCCCAGATATCTGAATCTGTTTGTAAAACACAAGTCATTATTGCCCAGTCCTCTGCTACCACCTCAATTATCTCAGTACTACATAATTAGTTTAGTACATACTCCACTACACTAATCACTAACTCACAATTCTCAATATTTACTCTGTAGGAAGCTGTCTTTTTATGTAGTATACCAAAAAGATTTAGACTATGTAGAAAGCCCAGACAACCCTTATTGGCTTAAAGAGCTTAAATTAATAATCCGAAATGATCTTTTGCAGTAGTGTGGGTGAGTTGTTTAGGCATATCAGAGGGTAGTGTAATGCATTTGTTGAACACACGCAGAGTCAATAAATTAAAGACACACTCAAGAAGAAACTCGAGACCAATTTAGAAAAATAACAGGTATTTATTATATTTATTTTAACAGCAAGAACTTTGTAATAGGATAAGTACTTGTCAGTTTATTAGTTTTATGCAGGTAAGCTTAAATGCGTTTTTACACAGTAATGCTTTCCTATAGAGAGACAGGTATATACTAGTACGTGCAAACAATTCTCAGGGGTCATCTTAAGGACTTAAGGGGCTAGGGGGCAAAGGTCCAAAGTACCACCAGCAGTTTAAGTTTACTTGCCCTGGAGTGTCCAGATGCAGACACTGGCGTAACGAAAATTGAGGGGGCCTCCCTGCAAGGTATGTAGAGGGGCCCCCTCTTGGCTCAATTAGGAGCTCTCCTGACAGAGTGCAGTGCCGAGGGGACCCCCTGGAGCTTCGGGCCCCCCGCACCACGTGGGCTGCGGGGGCCTGTGTTACGCCCCTGGATGCAGAGTTGCTGGACAGGTTGTTAGCCTTGCAAGTTAGACCGTAGGCAAAAAGGGGCCCCCCTAGAAGTAGGCTGCAGAGGGAGACTTGGGACAAGTCCGGGAGCTTCCGAAAGGGGGCTCGATTTGTGGGGTTTATGGGTGCAGGGGAGCACTGTCGGTTGCCATGGACCTAGGCCGGAGAGCTTTGGTGCGGAGGGTTTTTGTTGGCTGGTGGCTGTGCAGCAAAGGCACCACGGATCTCAGTTAGATCTGCAAAAAGGGTAAAAACAGGACATCAGGGCCACTCTTGATGCTGGCGTCCCTTGTCAGCTGCTCAGTCTTGCAGCATTGGAGTCTGGATTGGACTCAAACAAGTTTTGGTTGCTGCAAGGGGTCGTGTACCCCTGGTATTGGTGCAAGGTGGCTCCGGTTGGTCCTGGCGTTTTCTCACTTGGGGAGACGGATCTGACCTATAGAAGCACTGTAACATCTTCGTGGGTGGCTGCTGCATCTGTGGGCAAGGTGAACAGCAGAATGGTAAACCAGATGTTGCGGTCAGTGATTGCAGGCTGCAGGGAAGTGACTCATCCACTTCAAGGGAAATGCTGACACCATGGCAAAGTGCTGGAGCCTCTCTGAGGCTTTTGGAAGATGTAAAGCGGCAGGTTGAGTCAGTTGTCACAATTGTAAGGGCAGGAGCAGGTAGGCAGGGTTTGGCACCAAAGTCCACCAGCAATCATCAGCTCTTGCTTCTTTGGCTGTTCTTTGTCCTCTTCATTCTTCAGTCAGATGCATCTAAGTTCCTAGTGTCAGGGGCCTACCTAAATACTCAAATTAGGGGCTTTAAGGGGAGTGAAGGGTAGTAGCCATTGGGATACTTACCCTTGGGGCCACTACATCCCCTATATGACCACTTCCTGTTGGAAGGGGGAACAACACTGTCTCAGAATTCCTATATCTACCAAAATCAAAATGGTGGAACCTTTTTTCATTGGGCAGCCTAACTTAGGTGTGTGACTTGCCTTGTAGTGAATCACGCCACATAGCATAGGTAATTTCACTGCCTATCCTGGTTCCAAATTGGCCTCCGGAAAGGGAAAAGCCAGGATTGCATATCAATGGCAACAGGGGCTTTGAATTCCCTGGTCTTGGTGTACATATTCACTAGCCATCCGCCTGGAGGAGGTGCGAACACCTCCCTCTGGAGCAGGCATTGTTTCTGACCTCTGAGAGCACTGGCTTTTACTTGCAGGGGGTCAGACACATGTCTGTGGTGGCAGGCTGGATGATAGCAGTCAGCCAGCACAGTAAGCGGCTGGTAGGCTTTCAGGGGCACTTCTAAGGTGCCCTCTGGATACATATCTTAATAAATACACTACTGGCATCAATATTGATTTATTAAGACAAGGTGTTTGATACCAAACACCATAGATTTCAGTGAAGCCATCATGTAGCTGGGGAAGTAAACAAGTTACTTACCTGTAACTTCAGTTATCCAGGATTGGTATCTTTCAGATTCACATGCCTGAATCATTCCCCGTCGCCGAGGCGGGAGTCCCACGGTAAATAAAAAAGCAGTACCAAAGGTAAATAATAGTAGTAGGCCCTAAAGAAAAAAGGCATGAGGCCTAGATCCTAGTAGCCTATCTACATCATTATGCTAAAAGGACCAAAGTTTTTGTCCAAAACAATCAGCTATCAGCACCCTCTAGAACACTCTCTGTAGAGCCAGTTCTCCTTAGATTTTCGTTAGCACAAGTGGGAAATGAGTATCCCAAAATAAAGAACTGACTCTCCGGGGAAGAGGGTGGTGCATGTGAATCTATGAAAGATACCAATACTGGATAATTGAAGTTACAGGTAAGTAACTTGATTTCTTATCCAGTATTGGGGTATCTTTCATAGATCCACATGCCTGAATCAGAGTAGCAAGCAGTATGCCAAGTATACTGTCGGTTGCTGATGGTGGGAGACTTGTGCTGATAAACTCCCAGTTGCATCCATAAATAATTAACAAACGCATCGTAACACAGTCTTTCACATTTAAAACATGATCTAGAAATATGTAAAAAAAACATGCATACTTATATACACTCATGGATATCAAAGCGTATGTACATATTATATATATATAAATACATACATATATATATATATATATATAAATGAATATTAAAAGAACAAAGGGTACCTGAAAATTTTCTCAAAGGAAAAGGTGGTGTAGGACAGCCTGTCCAACAACCGCATCCTCTTGACATGTAGAATGAAGGTAGTAATAATGTCTTGGGACAGTGTGGACATTTTTCCATTTCGCAGCACGGCAGATATTTTCTAGAGTTACTCCAGCGAACAATGCTGTAGACGCTGCCACAGTTCTTGTGGAGTGGGCCTTGAACTTCCTCAGCAATGGCCTTTTAGACTTGTCATGACAAAAATGGATTGTAGAAGCTATCCATCTAGCAATTGTGGCTTTTGTGACTGCTGTTCCCAGTGTAGCTTGACCGTGAGCCACAAACAGTTGATCAGATTTTCTAAAGATTTTTGTTCTTTGTAGATAGAATTTTAAACATCTCTTGATGTCAAGAGAATGTAAGGTTCTTTCCGCTGGTGTAGTTGGGTTTGGAAAGAAATTTCGTAACTTCACCGGTTCATTGAGGTGGAACAGGGACGGTACTTTAGGTATGAATGTAGGGTTAGTCCGGAGGGTGACATAATCCTTAGAGAAATGCAAAAATGGTTCCTCAATAGTGAACGCCTGAATTTCACTTACTCTTCTAGCGGATGTTAGAGCTAGAAGCAAAGCAACCTTCCATGTGAGAAATTTTAGTTCGGCCTTGTGGATGGGTTTGAATGGATGTTTCATTAACTGCGTGAGGACCGTGTTAAGTTTCCACTCCGGTGGAGGGGGCCTCACCGGAGGGAAAGCTCGGAAAAGACCTCTCATGAATAGTTTGATTAATGAGGATGAACATAGCGAAAGAATCTTAGCAACTTTCCTGAATCTGGAGAGAGCGGCTAAATGGACTTTCACTGATGAAAAGGTGAGTCCAGATCTAGCCAGCTGCAGCAGATAAGGAAGAATTTGTTCTGCAGGAGCTTCTATTGGGTGAACCATGTTAGTTTCAAACCAACATCTCTTCCATTTAAGACGATAAGCCTTAATTGTGCTCTGAGCTCTTGATTTAGTTAAGATGTCACGACAATCCTGAGGGATATCAAGGTCCTTACATTCTAGGAAGTCAGGAGCCATGTGTGTAAATTTAGAGACTGCAGGTCTGGGTGAAGCACCTGCCCCTTGTTCCTCGACAGCATTGTGGGTGTTGGAAGAAGACGGATCGGCTGGTCCTGGGATAACAATAGAAGTTCTTGGAACCAGTACTGACGTGGCCACCAGGGTGCAATCAGGATGAGACAGCAGCCCTCCGACTTGATCTTGCCTAACATCCTTGGTATTAGCGGGATTGGGTGAAAAGCGTAAGCACAAATTCCTGACCATCGCATGGACAGGGCATTCCCCCTTGACCCCTGTTGAGGATATCTGCTGGTGTAATATTGGCATTTCTTGTTCTGCTTTGTTGCGAACAAATCCAATGTCGGTTTGCCCCAAGCCTGGAACACTCTGTACACCTGAGTGTGCTCTAACTCCCACTCGTGACAGTCTGATAGGGACCTGCTGAGCATGTCCGCCAGGGTTTTGTGGAGGCCTCTGACATGCTCTGCTTTGAGGTTTATGTTGTGGCGTGTAACCCATTCCCACAACTCTTGAGCCTCTCTTGACAACGTTGCTGATCTTGTCTCTCCTTGCTTATTCACGTAAAACATGCTATTGGTATTGTCGGTGCGAACTAGTACCGATGAGCCCACAATCCTTGGAAGGAAAGCTTGTAAGGATCGGAAGATTGCTCATAATTCAGGCTGTTGATATGTTGTTGTCTGTACTTTTGAGACCACTTGCCTTGTATTTGTAAATCTTGGAGATGACCTCCCCATCCTTCCATGGACACATCTGTGGTCAGAACGAAATCTGGAGCATCCTGTATGAACATGAGTCCTTCTGCCAAATTGGTTATCTGTGACCCCCAATGGAGAGCGTCCACCATGCGTGGTGTGACTTTGATGATGTCGTTGAAGCAACCTATAGCTTGCTGCCACTGAAGGTGCAGTTCCTCCTGTAAAGGTCTCATTCTGAGTCGTGCCAAGGGGATGAGATTTATGGCTGAAGAGCACATTCCCAGGAGTGAGGCGAACATGCAAACAGAAACTGACTTTCTTTTTGAGACACAAAGTGCTAGCTTCTGAAGACGAAGTTGTCTTTCTTGATATAAGAATGCCTTGCACAGGATCGTGTCCAGACGAGCTCCAAGGAAAGGCAGAACATGCATCGGATGTAACTTGGATTTCCCTTTGTTCACAGTTAGCCCCAGAGAGGTGAAGAGATGGCGACAGGTTGAAATGGCAGGCTTTACCATTTGCTCCGAAGGACCTTTGATTAACCAATCGTCCAGATACGGGAATACCTGGATTCCCCTGGATCGTAACGATGCTGCTACAGGGGCTAGGCACTTTGTGAAGATCCTTGGAGCCGCTTTTAGCCCAAACGGGAGCACTTTGAACTGATAATGGGTGCCAGCCACAGTGAAGCGGAGATACTTGCGATGTTTGGGATGGGTTGGGATGTGGAAGTAAGCGTCTTCCATGACCAGAGAAGCCATAACATCTCCCTTGTTCAGGCAACTTAGAATCTCTGAGAGGATGACCATACAAAACCCTTGTTTTTGGAGGAATCTGTTCAGGTTGCGAAGGTCCAGGATCGGTCGCCATTCCCCTGATTTCTTTTTGATTAGGAAAAAACGAGAATAGAAACCTGTCCGTTTCTGGGACCTCCTCTATAGCATTTTTGAGGAGCATTGTACAAGCTTCTTTGAATAATAAGTGAAGACGAGGGGGAGGGGGTACCCTGGGTGAAGTGGTAGGTGGTTTGGTGACAAATTGTAGGGTGTGTCCATTTTTCACCAGGTCTAGACCCATTGGGGTTGGAGGTAATTTCTTGCCACTTGTCCACAAATGATGAAATTTTTAAGCCCACCGGGAGGGGATGTGATTGGCGCCCTGCTGAGATTACTGTTTTCTGCCAGAGTCTCGCCCTTGGTTGTTGTATCGTTTTCTACCTCCCTGGCGAGAGAAACCAGCCGTATTGGATTGGCGGTTCGATGATTGGTAATTTTGCCCATATTGGGGCTGATATTGCCTGTTCTGTTGGGTTTGGTAACCTCCTCTAGAGGAATAACCTCGCCCCTTAGCGCCTCCGAATGTTCCACGCTTGTATTGTAGGTAACCCAAAGATCTTGCAGTGTCCGTGTCGGTCTTGATTGCTTGGAGGGCTTGGTCGATGTGCTTCCCAAACAATGATTTTTCATCGTAGGCCATGTCTAATATCTTTGTTTGGACTTCTGGTCGGAAGGTGGTGGCTTTAAGCCAACCCTGGCACCTGAGAACTGCAGCCCCAGCTAACTGTCTGAAATTTGTATAGACAAAGTCCAGAGCGCAATCTATCGTCTCTGATGCTGCGCGCTCTCCTTCTAGTAAAATCATTCTTGCTTCCTGTCTTTTCTCCTCTGGAATGAGGTCAGTCAGACCCGCCATAACCGACCACATTTGGCTATTGTAACACCCTGTGATGGCTAATGAATTAGCTTCCCTGATGGAAGAGGTGGCCATGGTTGAAAACTTTTTGCCAATCAGGTCAAGACGACGTCCTTCTTTGTCCGGCGGTATAGTAATAGGCATTACCGGGTTCTTAGACCTTTGCTGGGCAGCCTGGGAAATGACAGAATCCGGCCTGGGGTGTCCGATGAGGCAGGATGGACTATTGGCTGGAGCACGATACTTTTTATCTATCCGTGGAAGCACCGCAGGCACGGACACAGGGTTTTTCATAATCTTGATACCCTCGTTCCATATATAATCTATTAAAGGAACGGCTCTGGTAACTTTTCTGGACTCCTCCTTAAAATCGTGTAGGAAACATTCAGTTGTTCCACCGTTCCTGGAAGTTGAAACCTAGTAGCAGCTCGCTGCATGAGGTTATGAAATCCACCTATATTTTCTGGTGGTGAGTCAGATGGCAGAGGAGTTGGTGGCGAAGGCATAGGGATAATATACGAATCCCATGGATCCAAATGAGGATTTTCTGGCAGTTCACCTTCTTCAACTTCCTCATCAGAGGAAGTGTCCAGATCTTGAGGAGGCTGAGAAGGTTGGTGTTCCTGAGGAGGCTCTGTAATTGGAGACATTGGTACCGGAGCTTCAGGCGGAGGTAAAGGATCTGGAACCGCCACAGGCTGAGGTGGTGAAATAACCTGCTGCGGGGAAAACCGCTGCTTATAATCAGCTAGCATGGCTTGCAAGTCCTGGATAAGATTAGGAGGCAGATGGCTGGTATCCGAACGCCAAGAGTACCTCTGGTATACTGTGTGATGAGGAACGACAATGTCCTCTTGGTAGTAGTGCTCATTGTAGTCATCTTCATCTTCCTCTTCCTCATGACATTTGATATGCAGTTCAGAAGGATGATGAGCTATTCCAAAAGGTCCTTCATCATCCTCATCATCATAATCATCATCCTCCTCTTGGGCATATGTTTCTAGGAGGTGAGATGGAGTAAGAGGGGAAATATTGGAACACTCATGCCTTTGAAAAAATTTAAGTTGAAAAGGTTTTGATGAAATTGGTGTTGAATAAGCTGGGACCTCCACCAAAGTCTTAGTTAGGGCAGGCACAGCCATTGTCTATGGTATGGTCGTCAACGGGATCATTGTAGATGGAATTACCATAGATGGACTCTTTGTTATCGTCGTCGACAGAATCATCGTCGATGGGCTCGTCGTCGACGGGATAATCGTCGACGGGATCATCGTCGACGGGATCGTCGTTGACGGGACCATCGTCGACGGGATCGTCGTCGACGGGCCTGGGATCTTCGTCGACGGGACAGTTGTCGACGGCACAGTAGATACGTGCGTCTTCGCCGACGACACTTTCGTCGACGGTGGAAGCTTTGTCGACGGTACCTTCGCCGATGAGTGTTTAGATGACGACTTCGTCGATGAGGCCTTCGTCAATGATTCTGCGACAACGGTCTTCTTAGTCATAATGGAAATCCTCGTTGACAGTATAGGAGAAGTAATAGAAGAAGTACATATTGTCGCCGTCGATGAAGGAGCTGAAGACGTGACAGAAATCATCGACCATATAGGTAAAGCCAAAGATTTTGAGAAGCTTTTAATCACTGTTTTGGAAGATTCCTTTTTAGAGTCCTTGAGTGCTGACACCTCTGGAGACTGCATAGGCCAGAGAAAGTAGAGGGAGACCTCTGAGAAGGGCCAGAAGTAGAATGGGAGGATTTAAGATGTTTTCTACCCTCACTTGAAGAACTGTCCTGTGATCTAACTCTCTAGCTGGAAGTTGAGCTCTGTCATCATCTTCGGCCGAAGAAGATTTAAGCCACAACAAGACTCTTGCCTCCCTATCCCTTAGAGACTTAGAAGGGAAGGTAAGGCACATTTTACAATCTTTTTCCTCATGCTTAGTGTAAAGGCAGTAAATGCAGTCCTTATGTTGATCATCAACATGGACTCTCTTCTTGTCGCAGGTTCTGCAGGGTTTGAACAAGGCCTTCTTGTCAGACATCTTGAAGAATAAACTGAGTGGCACTCAGGGAGACTCCCTTCCACACGAGGTGCAGTGAAAATCTGTGGAGAACTGGCTCTGCAGAGAGTGTTCTAGAGGGTGCTGATAGCTGATTGGTTGGGACAAAAACTTTGTCCCTTTTAGCATAATAATGTAGATAGGCTACTAGGATCTATGCCTCAGGCCTTTTTTCTTTAGGGCCTACTTCTTTCATTTACCTTTGGCACTGATTTTTTATTTACCGTTGGACTCCCGCCTCGGCGACGGGGAATGATTCAGGCATGTGAATCTCTGAAAGATACCCCAATACTGGATAACTCATATTGACCAGTGCCCACTACATATTTTTAAGATGGCTTGCCTGTTCACTTGTACTATCTAGCAATTAAACAGCACAGGGCATATCTGCTCATGTTCAGCTTTCCCTGCCCAAGTGAAGCTTATCATCCGGGGGCAGAACACTGACTAGGGTCGGCAGCAGTGCGGGCTGGCAGTCTGACCCTGTAAGGCTACACAGGTAGGTATTGGGGGTTGGGGCGGCTCCTCCACTAGGGCGGAGGAGCGTTACCCCACTGCTTTCTTGCAGTTTGAGAAAGCTAAAACTTAAAATGGTAATAACTTGTAGTTACCTGACTGGGTGCTGTCCTGACCAATCACATTGGCTTAGGGGAGGGAGACTGGTTGCCTGCTTCCTGTTTCTGCCGGAGGCAGGGCAGCAATAGAGCAGGAGCAGTGAAGACACGAGACCCGGTTGAAAGGTAAGTTTTTATTTTTTAAATTGTGATTCCTCCACTCCCCGCGCCTCCTGCTTCACCCGCGCCCCCCCACCCGGGAGCCTTGCCAGCCGCTACTGATTGGGGGTGTCCTCCAAAGACCACCCCAGTACATGGCACCATGCAATTAACACTGGAATTGGTGCAGTTGCATGATTACCACATGTTTATTACCAAAAATGGCCTTGTTCAGGAGAATCATTATTTAGCTGGAAATCTCGACATACCAGGGTCCACTACATTCCTTAAAATGGCTGTCCATAACTTACAAAGCTCAGAAAATGGAGTCCGGGGTTTGTAGGGGTACCTCTGCTTGTGCTGGGGTACCCACACACTTCTAACCAGGCACCCTGCCCTTGGACTGAAGGGGCGACTTTAGGGGTGACTTATAGGTTTTAAGTGCAGTGACCAGGGTATAAGGGAAATGTTATATCTAAAATGATGGATGTGTGCACCCTGTCACACAAAGTGCAATGGCAGCTCTGCAGACACTGTTTGCATGGGTTCCCATGACTGGCATAATATATGCTTAAGCCTATGGTAGACCCCTGGTGTACCAATGCCCTGGTAAATCAGTACCATATACCAGGGACATAAAATTGTACCCCAGTATGCCAACTGTGGGATGTACAAAGTACTTACCAGTAAATTTAGAGGAGACTGGCAGGATTCCAGGGAACTACTGTCAAAACACACTGACACCAGGCAGAAAGTGGGGGTATCTGTGCCAGAGAGCTCCTACTTTCCTAAAAATGGCATACCATGAGCAGAGATCGGTCAGCTATGAACAGCCACCACAATACCCACGAACGTTCAGCCACAAAGCCAAGCACAGGGAAACCTAAATGCACCTTACACTCAGGCACAGGGTGGTCTGTCAGCCGCCGATCACCCGCAGCAGGGATCGGGTAGATGGACAGACTTGTGGCACCAGCAACCACAGATAGGGAATTCAGCCCAACAGGGACCGGCCACAGTCTCGACAGGGAGGGTAACTGTCTGGAGAGGCAATGTCCTCACAGAAACGTGCATTAATATAAACCCTCAAAATAAATAGCACCCCTTCATCCACATCCCCAATAATTGTACCAAACATAATAAATGACCAGCGAGGCAACATTGGGAATCCAAACTTTTACATGCATTTTGGGATTCTGGTCTGCTCTATGTGTTCTAAAGTTCGCCATCAAGGGCCCTTGTGGGAGCAAAGGACCCCCCTTAGCTGTTGATCCCCCAGGTTGGGGCTGGCTGGCCACAGCCAGGGGGGAGGGCAATCTTACAAGGGGGTGAGGTGGCTCCCAGATAAGGCACTTACAAAGCAGAAACTCAAGTCTCCCGTGCCCAAAAATCAATAGGGATGGGTTTCAGTGAACAGTTAGAAAGGTCCCCATTCTCTGGCATCCGGCCGTGACCGATGCATCCTTCATGGTGTGTTGTCCCAACAGCGCCTCCAAAAACCAGAGGTCTCCACCAGTTCTAAAATGAAGTTGTCATTCAGTGGCAGGAACCAGGATCCCTGTATGTCTGGGATAGTGAAGGCCTGCAAACCTCCACAGCATACGCAAAAGAACCAATAAGCGGCGAAGCGTCCACATAATGTGGAATTCAAGCCCTTAGTGGGAGAGGTTTGACGGAGTAGTCAGGCATCCCAAAGTTGCTGGGGCATTCCCGGTTCATCGTCATCACTCAGCAGATTTTGGAGAAATTATTCTGGCCATAACCCGGGGCTTTTCACACTCTTATGTTTCCAGCAATGATTTATTTCCCATTTCCAAAGTCTGACCTCAATGAAAGTATGCTCATCAGAAGTTCCTATACACAAACCGGAACAGCAGGTACAAATGTGCCGAAAGGCAGTAGGACGTGGTCCAAGGGAGATGGGGGTGCCTGGGAAAGGGGGTAATACCTAATATTCATCGCAGCTCCAGGCTAGAATAGAAAAATGAATGCACTCATCCCAACATCAGGCCTACTAACTGAGCAATGCACCAAGCCTCACAAGTACTATGGGGAAAAAGCAGTAGGCCCTAACCTCAGGCACCACAAGAGAGCATAATCAGGGGTATATGGGGGCCATGGAACACATTTATTAACCTCTCGGTCTCATGATAAATGAGGTAGCAGATCGTGCCAGACCTATGGAAACACCAACAAATCCAAACAAAAGAACCCTGAAGTCGCCCAGCAGAAGACTCTAGAGAAAGGGTGAAGTCAAGATATCTGGCGCCACAGGGAGGGTCACGTTGCACACTGCATGTCAAGAAATGAAAGATACACACACATGAGCTCCAGGCAGGTTGCAACCATCAACAACAATTAAACAGCGACATTCCCCCTCCTTGCACAATCCTGTGCATGTGTACATTGAAAGACGAAGCCCACACCGACAGTGCTTCAATGCAGATACTAGGAGAGACCTGTTCTTGGAAAGTTGGGGGTGCCCATAGAAGTCTAGCAAAAAAACTGAAGTGATCCATCCATATGATCACAAGACCATTGCATAAATATTTTGCACTACTAAGAAGGGGAGCGACTCAACGGCTCATAAAAAGAGATCAATTTGTCTGATAAGCCACCTTCCAATTTTTACTATTTAAAAGATACCCCTGACCAGGCCCACCTTCCGGTGCCTCACTAAAATTTGCAACTAGTAACGTGTGCAGACAACACCCCTAGAAGCGCATTAACCCCCCCCAAAAAATCATTGATTACTGCGCATGTAATATTTCTGCAATAACAAAATGAACGGAGTTCTTATCCAACAGGTCTACAACAGAACCTCTAAGTGCACCACCTTTCAGCTGTCACATCAACACCCTGGACAAGAAAACAATGGTTCCAGTGGAATAGTTATTATCTGTCTGTAATTATATATTACATGTGCAATCTCGATGCAGGGGTTATATTGATGTCAAAGAGAGAGGACCAGAAACACCAATAGCTTTTTAACACATAAGTATGTATTATTCACATAGGGCCCGATTCACAGAACTAACTTAAGACAAAATCCTAAACTTACTATCATTTTGGTATACACAGAAGGCACTTACTCATTTTGGTATTCACAGAAGGCACTTACTCATTTCGGTATTCACAGAAGTTAGGACTCCAAACTTTAGGACTCCTAAATGCCTTCTGTGAATACCGAAAGTCTTGAAGTTAGTATTTGTCTCAGTTTAGGAGTAGTAAAGTTAGGACTCCTAACTTTAGGACACCTAAATGCCTTCTGTGAATACCAAAAGTCTTAAAGTTAGGATTTTTCTCAGTTTAGGAGAAGTAAACTTTAAGACTTAAGGTATTCATAGAAGGCATTTAGGAGTCCTAAAGATAGGAGTCCTACCTTCTGTGAATACCATAATGAGTAAGTGCCTTTTGTGAATACCAAAATGGTAGTAAGTTTAGGATTTTGTCTTAAGTTAGTTCTGTGAATCGGGCCCACAGTATAGAAAGATTGTACAAAACAGTTTTTGGTTCAAAGTGTCCCAAGTGTCATATGAACCTAACAGTTGAGTGACATAGTGTGACAGTATTTACAAGGTTTCACAAATTTTGTCTCATTGAAAGTGACCATTTCTGAACTATTCACATAATATATGCAGGAGCTATATATAATAATAAGTGCTGTGTGACTGGTTCACTTTCATCAATCGTGTCAACAGCGTTTCAACCCTCTCAGAGTGTGGGGTCTCATCAGGACCTATGATAGTAGGGACATCTAAGAAAAGAGCAAAAAGTGGTGTGAGATAAAGTATTGGACCTGACGCCAACCCAGTCTTAATGGATCATGTTGGGAAAGGTAAACAATGTACCTGAATTGTAAATCGCCTAGTTCTGGTGTATTGTGCCAACCGTGAGTGAAATAAGGAGAAAATTACTCACAGGGAAACTCAGCCGGGTTCTGGAGAGTACAGGGAAGAACAGGTAAAAAGATAAAGACAGGTAAGAGAAATGTGGCTCTAAGGGCTAAGGTACATATGCCAGTCAGTCAGTGGAGATACTTACGCCTGGTGAGGGTGTGAGCCAGCGATCACGATGTGGTCGGCGGAAGAAAATGTAGGTCTGGATGGATGTTAGGACGCAAAACCGTGGGTGATAGACATCTTACCAGGAATCACTCGATCGTGATGCATAAGGAACAAGTGGACCATGATATGGCAGCGAATCTGTTTTGCAAGGTACTTTCCTGAAAGTAAAGGAATCCGAACATAAGCGACTGGGAGGTCTCAATGTGTAGAGTGAGTGAGTGTCCACTCCAAACCCTTCTCATACCTCAGATAGAAGTTTCAAAAGGCACGAAGGATGCGTGCTGCCAGCTGCCTGCATGCAGAACTGTCTGCCGGCGGTCGGTAACGTGTTGTCCAACATGCACGAGGGCTTAAATGATGCCGTAAACTACTGGAAATGTGCATAGTCATCCAAAAGGATTGCCGCGACTTGGAGTGATCTAGTTATCGTTCTCCATATTGGGAATGGCGCGATCGTCTGTCATGAAAAGTGAGAGGGATAGAGATAGGACAGAAGCGGTTGGCACAGCGTTGTTGGTTGAGCGTTATTAGCGATTCACTGGCAGTGAAGCGACCGTTCATATATACAAGTAGCAAATGTAAATAAGGGTTGAAGGCCCTTATTAATGAGAATAGGTCTTTTCATATTGTGCAACAACATTTGGTACATTAATACTGAGAGCATAGCGAGCGATTAACAGGTAGTGAAGCGAGTGTGAATATATACAGGTGAGCAATTGTAAATACGGGCTGAAGATAGGTCTGTTCATATTTAGCAAGCACATTTGTTACATTAATGCTGAGAGTGATGCGAGTGATTAGCAGGTAGTGAAACAAGTGAGCATGTATACAGAGGAAATAATGAGCATAGGTCTGTTCTTATTTTGCGAGCACATTTGGTACATTAATGATGGGTTAGTGTACATCGTAAGACATGGCGTATTGCGCCTCAATACATAAGTAACAGTGATAAAGTACTTGTGCATATACCGAGCCTGATGCAACCATAGTATTGAACCACAGCCTGATGCACATCAACGCCCATCACAGATCCAAAGTATACAAATAAGATTACGAACTTACACCGGAGGACCACAAGCAACTTACCTGGATTCATACCAAGACCTGCAATGTTCAATAACAAGTTATGTATTATAACACCTCAGGGCCGGCTCTAGGCTCATGGTGGCCCTGTGCAGGGAGCGTAGGTGGAGGCCCCGGAAGAGGGGGTCCGGCCGGTGCGGAGCTCAGGAAGGTGTTTTAATAATACGTCCAGAAAAGTCATTAGATGACCAGTACCTGCGGCTGCTCCTACCCTTCCGAATTCGTCTCAGAACCGGGTCACTCAGTGATACAGAATACAATCCCCTGCTACATACAGCGCTTAGAACAGGCGGAAATGTAAACCTTGGAGGGGGGAGGGGGCAAGAGCGGGAGGGCATTAGAAGGGGCTCAAAATGTGCTTTTGTCATGGCCCCTATCTGAGCAAAAACCCGCCGTGGCTGCAGTTATAACAATTTAAACAAGCATTTGCAATGCAATATTCTCGCCTTTGGGACCTTATATGTGATTTACCTATGTAGAACTAGGTGCTGAAATATCTACTGCTCTTTAACATGGAGGGAAAGTAAGCACCAAACTACGTGAAAAACGCCTGGTATGGGATTACATGGAGAGAAATATTGCCGTTCAGTTGGAAATGGTATAGTCCCAATCTCTGTTTTTAACATAAAATCCGGGTCTTCTGTGGTCATATCACTGTACAAGATTTGAAAAAAATATTATTGTATATGGGTGCTCCTGGAATACAATTTCTACGGCCTGGAATCTAGAGAATGCTAAAGTGCACAGAACACTGCAGGGAAAAGGGCAGGCCTCAGAGGTGAGAGGAAAACCAATTATGCTTAAGGCTTTCTACAAGACGGACAGAACCCCTACAAAATAACAGAGAGAGACGCCTCATCCAACTCTCAAAAAGTCGGAAAAAACTGTATTTTTACATTGGATTTTTCCTTTATTTTGGATGTGTTCATATTTTCAATCTTACTTAGTTTTAACATAAAATGTTATCACGGTCATCAGGGTAACCCGGCTCCGCGGTAGCTACGCATGGTGGAGTCCTTGTGGTAATAGTGTCGGGGCAGCAGAAATAACCCCTGGCTGGACGGGTGATTGTGAACAGAGATTCTGAACCTGAAGGGTCTCTTGCAGCCCCCTATACTACCCTGCGTTACTGCACAAAAGGATAGTAAAGGCAAGGCATTAACCTGCTTCAACAAACGCCATTAACTGACGCAGCAGTCAGTCAGAGTCAGTGACACTGCTGCAGAATCAGAATCGACTACATTCAGATCTGCCTCCCACGCGCCAGGTGCGTTATACTATTACTTCACTTAGTTTACCTAATTCTGAGCTCAGCTTTAGGACCACCACCAGTGGCACCACCACACCAGAGAAATGGCTGCACTGCAGAGACTAGAGAGAGAGACTCACATACGCCAAGGCACCACAACGCACGGGAAGCACTAGGTTAGGTTGAGTCTCAGGCTTTGGTTGGAAGTTAGTAAAAAGTCGGAGGCAGGGGCGTAGCTAGAGCTTGTGGCGCCCGGGGCTATCCCTCAGATTGCCGCCCCTTGGGGGTAGGGGGAGGTGCTGGGGAAAAAGGAGAGTGAGCACACTGGATACCACGCCCTCCTAGCTGTCCTGCCTGCAGATGCCTAGGACTCAACAAGCAATGGGGAACAAAGATTGGCCTGCCTTGTGAATTGTAAAATGATGGGTACTCCTATTCTCATCACATGCAAGTGAAAGGCCCTTTTTAGTATTTCGGGCTATTTGGTCACATACCCCCACATGCATCAACCTATTTAGGAAGTGCAAACGGTGCGAATTGGTAAATTCGTCGGTTTGCACTTCCTAAATAAGTTTTTGGGATGCATCATGCATTTTTATGAAATTCGCTATTTTTAGCGATTTCCCAAAATGCGATTGCTTTTAAGGAATCGCAAATTTCAGATTCCTTAAAAGCAATGCATGATTGTTTTTCTAATTGCGAATTAGCAATTAGGAGGTGCAAATTACCACGAGGTTGAACCTCGTGGTAATTTGCGAAAAGTTTTGAAAATGCTCAAAAATGCATTTTTTAAACTTTCATGTTTCAGACACACATGTCCTTAGGACATGTGTGTGTGAAACATGCACTTCAAATTACATTTCTGGGGTGCAGGGGGGGTTCCTTTGGACACCCCTCTGCACCCTTGGAATGCATTAACAAATTGCGATTTTCAAAAAGAAAATCGCAATTTGTTAAAGCCTTACCATTGATCCCTATGGGCCTTTTGCCCCATAGGAATCAATGGGAATTGCGACTTCGCACTTTGGAATTTGCATAATATTTGCGATTCGGTAAAAATTGCGATTTTTACCGAATCGCAAATATTTTGCGAAAATATACATGCATCCCATTTTGCGAATTCCAAATTGCGATTCCCTATTTTTCGCAATTTGGAATTTGCAAAAGGCCGGGATGATGCATGTGGCCGATTGTGTTAAATGTTCCTGTAGTACTTAAGCAGCAACTTTTTACTGTAACTTATACCCTGACTTAAAGAAACCTTATAAGTTTAAAGTAAACATATCTAAAATGTCAGTAATAGTGTTTTAAACTTCATTCACACAACCCACTCTCCTGCAGAACGTCGTCTATCCTCTTTCCTTTACATGTTTTGCAGGCTATATAATCGATAACAGCCATCCGGGCACCGCCACATTCATCCCACCTAAAGGCCCAAGTTAAACTGTAAGGTGCGCCATAATACGCATGCAGTGTTTATTTATTTATTTATTTATGCATTTTTATATAGTGCGAACTTTACCCGAAGGCGTCAGAGCGCTTCACAATAGGAACAGAAAATTACAAGTGAACAAATTACAAAAGCAGACGATAAGTTACATGAGGTAAAAGTGACAATTGTGAGCAAACAAACTATATGAGGTAGCAAACAGTGCATTACACAGGAGGAAAGAGTGACAAGTGTGCAGGTTACAAGAGAAAACAAAGTACATTTAGAGGTAATATACTGCAATATATGCTAGACACAGAGGCACAAGAACAAACGTTATGTAGGCAATGGTGGCACTAGTGCAAGTATCAAAAGCAAACAAAATGTGAGAGGTAGCAAACATTGTGTTACAATAGAAATATACATTTGCGGTTTCCATAGAAAGGATAACTTTCTAAAATGTATTTCCATCCTCATATAAATACACATGTTAGCTGCCTTACATAAAAATAGGAAACTTCATTTGATCATTGGTGGCATGATTAGGATTTAGATATTTCAGTGAATTACGTTTTAACAGTGCCGTGGGAAAAAACAGAAGCGCCTGTGAAAGAGCCGAATGAAATGACGAGGAGAGCCTGGCAATCCGGTGCATTATATCTGGTGAAGAGAGCCTCTGAAGTTTAATTAAACAAAACAGATGCACGCACTTACCCGCCGACATTGCAGGTGATTGCTATGTTTTTTCCTACCTTCATCTGGTCATCAGGCAGGCCCCACTTCACAGATTGGTCTCATGCTGAAGACTTCCTTGCCTCTGGCACGGCTGCCTGGGCCCCTTGTTGCAGTGCGTCCGGACCCCCTAGACTCCGTGCCCAGAAGTTTAGCACAGCATTAGACAATGACGAGTGGAGACCTGGGTGCTCCGTCAGGTCAGGACTGCACTGTACGGTGAGAGGAGGCTGCTGCGGCTGGTGCAGTGCTGGTAGCCGGTGGCTCCTGACTCCTGTGCCCTTGGGGGCTGGCTCTGGGAACAGGGGCCCCTCTGAAGACATTTGCCGCCGCCGGGGGCTAAGCTGCGTGGGCAGATCCAGAGCCTCGAGCCCTGTGGAGGAAACTCTCCCTGGATTGAGCGAGCGCTCCAGCCTTCGTTCGCATGACTGGTGCTTAAACCCCACACCCCCGTAGGGCTGTGTACGGGTAAGACTTCCGGGGTCTTCCGCGCCTAGTATATAATCTACCTTCCAATTGGTTACTGGCAAAAACTGAGGCCTACACTTGAAACGGGGCATCGGACCAGTTATAAACGTCGCAGCCGCCGCCTCAAAAATGGTGCTATGCGGGTGGTCGGACTCGGAGGCCGCCAAATCCTGCCAGGGGCCGCCAGTGCCATGAATATTGTATGATTGGTATCCGGTCGTCGTGGCGGCCCCTGGGGTTTGGCGGCCCTGTGCAGGTGCACAGTTTGCACATGCCTAGGGCCGGCCTTACACCTCCATGTACCCTCTGTCTATTTTGGGTGCTGCTGCACCTATTCACTGCTAAAGAACTGCCTGACCAAATGGTGTCCGTTCAAAAACTGTGACAGCACACGTCACAATTATACCAACCCAAACACTAGCATCCTATGTGCACTACACAGCACCCTCTTGAACAACACGTGGTATCAGCACATGACCACAGTGGGCTCCCAGACATCAGCCAGGTCATCTTACGTCTGGTCACTGATACTACATTCAGTAGGTGCAGACAGACTTTACTTAACCCAAGAGGTAGCCCCCAAAAAAGCAAAATACCTTCTTCAGCTTAACCTATACAGAATGAGGGTCAAAATCTAACCCAATAAAGCAGAACCCTACAGGGTAGCAGTGAATCTCACCCAATTTGATACCAACCCAACTGTAGCGATATCCAAACTGAGCTGAACAAGATGCACAGAAGGGACACCACAGGGGAGGATACTGTTTGGCCTCGAGACTTCCCAAAGAAAAGACTCTTGGAGATAGCGAAACCCCCAACCCAATGCACAAATATATCTCCTGCTTCTATTTTGTGGTCCAAGGGTGGCTCTTAGCGTATCTGGGGCGTTCTTCTTTAACCCTTTCGATGCTGATGACGAGCTCAGCTCGTCATGATGCACAGTTGAGCTGTGCTGATGACGAGCTGAGCTCGTCATGAATATAGCAAAAGAGGATTTTCCAGCACAGGGGGGGGGAAACGCCTAGCAGCCAAGGTGTTAACAAGAAGTGGACACCCAACATGGAGTTTCTGTGTAGGGAATGAGTGACTTGGTGGAGGGTCGAATGAGAGCATGCCCATCCCATGTCAGGAAATCTGGGATACCGAGGTGGGTAGATACACTAGGCTGGAAGGGAAGGGGCAGACCCTAATGCACAAGTTACCTACCTTCGGTAACGATATTTCTGTAAGAAACAGTAGTTAGTGATAGATTCCTTACCTTAGAATATCCCCAGGCATCAGACTGGGTCCGGAAAGTTTTCGTCAGCAGTACCCCTGCGCTTCGCTAGGTGTCGTCTGCAGCACCGCGTCCGTGATCGGCGTCGTGATCGCCGGGATGACGCCGTCAGAGTACTTAGACGCCGCCCTTGCGCACTGACATCAGTTCTGTACATAGCTTTCCACGCCAGGATCGCAGAGCCATGATAGAAACCGACACTGGTGCCATGAAACTAGGGCCCTGAAAGAGATGTCCTTAACCCTAGATATCGGTTCGCAGAACGGGGAGGATGGGTGGGCCGGTAAGGAATCTAACACTAACTACTGTTTCTTACAGATATATCGTTACCAAAGGTAAGTAACTTGTACATCTGAAAGAAACAGGTTAGTGTCAGATTCCTTACCTTAGAATAGATACCCAGCAATACCAACCCCGGTGGTGGGTCTGCGAACCAAGATCACACCAGAAAGTCCTGGAGAACGGAATGGCCAAAAAAGCCATCTCTCCGGACTTGGCTGTCGAGGCAGTAGTGTCTAGCAAACATGCGCAGCGAGGCCCACGTAGCTGCCTGGCAGATGTCCTGCAAGGGGACTCCCCGACCCAGGGCAGTAGTAGCCGCCGTGGCCCGAGTGGAATGGGCGAGCTGCCCAACAGGAGGCTCCTTTTTCACCAAGGAGTAACAAACCTTGATACACAAGACGACCCACCAAGAGATGGTCCACTTGTGCACCGCCCATCCCTTCTTTGCGCCCACGTAACCAACAAAAAGCCGGTTGTCCACCCGGTACTGGCGTGTGCGGTACAGATAGAATGAGAGCGCACGTTTTGGGTCCAGACGGTGGAGCCTCTCTTCCTCTTTCGAGGGATGCGGAAAGAAGGTGGGCAAGGTGATGGACTGCCCAATATGAAAGGCTGTGACCACCTTGGGTAGGAAAGAAGGACGAGTCCTTAGAACAACCTTGTCCGGATGGACAGGATGGAAAGGAGGTTTAGAAGATAGAGCCTGGAGCTCACTCACTCTCCTGGCAGAGGTGATGGCAACCAGGAATGTAGTCTTAAGAGTCAGAAGACGAAGAGGACAGTTATGAAGTGGCTCAAAGGGAGCGTACATCAGATACGTTAGAACAAGATTCAAGTCCCACTGAGGCATCACGTAGGGAACAGGAGGGAACCCGTGCGTGATGCCTTTCAAGAATCTATTTACAACAGGGGACTTGAAAAGAGAAGGCTGATCAGGAGGCAAGTCAAATGGCCTCAACTGCTGCCGCTCAATCTGCACGCATGTATGTGGAGACTCGACAGGTTCGGGTGGAAGACCGTCCCCTTCTGCTGCGACAGAAGGTCCTCCTGAAGAGGCAGATGAATCAGAGGATCGACTGACATGCTGAATAGCTCGGGATACCAGTATCTTTGTGCCCAGTCCGGAGCCACAAGGATGACTTGGGCCCGGTCTCGCCTAATCTTCTTCAGCACTCTGGGCAGAAGTGGTATAGGCGGAAAGGTGTACAACAGACCGCAGCTCCACTTGCAACAAAAAGCGTCGCCGAGCGAGTGCCGCCTTGGAAATTCCAGCGCGCAGAACTGATGACATTGCGCGTTCTCTTCGGTGGCGAATAGATCTAACCAAGGTTCTTTCCACTGCTGAAAGAGACCAGCACCACGTCAGAGTTCAGACGCCATTCGTGATCCATCATGCACCGGCAGCTGAGTTGCAGGACATCTGGACACGTTATGCACCGGTGGCAGTGTGTAAGCGCAAGGTCGAGGGCGAGGCCCACTTGAATTCCCCATCAAATAAATGAATTTAAAACTCCAAAGGCAGCAACTCACATTCCTTGCCATACAATGATCACACAAATCATTTATGGCATTCAGTGAATTGTATATTTACTCACCTCCAATCGATTGTAATTTGAGCCTGTACTAAAGCCCATGCCTGTACCTGTTCTCCCAGCTGCATTGTTTAATTATACGATCTGTTTCTGTTTTGCCAAATGCCTTTTGTCTCTTGTTTTCTTCAAGGTATTTCATGTTCAAGCAATAATTGTCTGGTTCCTTCTTAGGATTTCCCTATAGTTTTTCAAGGCTTTTATAAAGTGCTCCTCTCAAACTCATTCAGTCATCAGAGCTTAAGTTCCTTTCAGCTTATGTCCTCTTTCTAGTAGCGATTTGCTCTAGAAGAAGGATAGGAGAGATTGGAGTTCTTCTATGTTCTGAACCCTTTTTAAAATTCCTTCACAGATAAGGTACTCTTAGAACTAATAGCATAGTTTTACTTAAGATTACTCCTAAATGTATTTGCTCAGAAAATCAGTTTTCCCAGATCTCTGAGGAGGAAGTTACCTTACACTTATTTGATATCTCTTAAGCTCTTTCTGTTTACTTGCTTCTTTAGGCAAGTTGATTCTCTTTGTGTAAAGTTTGGTATATCAAACATGGGTCTCCGTCCTTCATTATCCACTCTTTCTAGATAGTTCAAGACTGCAAACTCTCTGGCTTATTGTGTGTCAGGCACTGATCTCCCGGGTCAAATTCAGGGGAGATCTACTAGGAGGGTGAAAACTTGATAGGTGCATCCATGGGAGACATTTATTGTGTTGTTACCTGATCATCTTTCACACATTCATGGTTCACTATCATATTCAATTAGGTGGGGGTTATCTGTGGACTTTAGCATTTGCGTATTCTCAGTTCAAAAGTTGTGAATTGATACATTTATTGAATGCCGGTGTTGTAATTATTTTGTGTTCATAATCTTGTGAAAGTGGACCAATTAATTAATCTTTTTGTTTCTGCATGGGTATTGCTTTACAATGTAAGTGCTGTACAAGGAAGACAAGCAAGGATGTAATGAACAAGTTACTTACTTACCTTTGGTAATGATATATCTGTAAGAAACATTAGTAGTGATAGATTCCTTACTTTAGAATTACCCCCAGGCGTCAGACTGGATCCTGAAAGTTTCCGTCAGCAGTACTCCAGTGCGTCGGAAGTTGGCGTTGTGCGGCTCCGCATCCGTTGTTAGCGTCGTGGTCGCCGAGAAGACGCTGCGGCAACTACTTAGACGCAGCCCTCACACGCTGATGTCAGTTCTGTACATGATTTTCCGCGCTAGACACGCAGACACTTGCAAGATACTGACCACTAGTGCCTTGAAACTAGGGTCCTGAAATGGATGACCTTAACCAGAGAAATCAGTTCACAGAACGGGGAGGATGGGTGGGTCGGTAGGGAATCTATCACTACTAATGTTTCTTACAGATAAATCGTTACCGAAGGTAAGTACCTTGTTCATGTGAAAGAAACGCATAGGGATAGATTCCTTAACTTTTAATAGATACACCAGCAATACCAACCCCAGTGGTGGGTCTGCGAACCAAGAATATACCAGGAAGTCTCAGAGAACAGAACGGCCAAAGAAGCCGTCTCACCGGATTTGGCTGTCCAGGCAGTAGTGCTTAGTAAAAGTGTGCAGCGAGGCCCATGTAGCTGCCTGACAGATGTCTTGCAGGGGGACACCACGTCCCAATGCTGTAGTGGCTGCCGCCGCCCTGGTGGAATGGGCGAGCAGCCCCAATGGAACTTCCTTTTTAGCCAGAGAATAACAGGCTTTAATACACAAGACGACCCATCGGGAGATAGTCTGCTTATGTACGGCCCGACCTTTCCTGGCGCCAATGTAACCAACAAAGAGCTGGTCATCCACCCAGAACGGATGTATGACGTTACAATGGATGCTTTTACCACGCATGCCTTTACAACGTGGTTTTTACAACACATGCCTTTACAACGCATAGTGCTTTGCGGCGCTGGATAGTGAATAGTTTAATTTACTATTCCAACTCCAGTCCCCGTGGATAGTAGGGAAGGTGTTGGATAGTACATTAAACCTATTCCCTATCCTAGAGCGCCCCCCAGCGCAATGCGTTGTAATGGTTTGCGTTGTAAACGTTGCGTCGTAAAGGCACTGCGTGGTAAAAGTTGCGTTGTAAAGGATGCTTACCACCCAGAACTGTTGTGTGCGGTTTAAGTAAAACGAGAGCGCACAATTTTGGTCCAGACAGTGGAGCCTCTCTTCCTCTCTAGAAGGATGCGGAGGCGGAAATAAGATGGGCAAAGTGATGGTCTGCCCGATGTGACTACCTTTGGCAGAAAGGATGGACGTGTTCTGAGCACAGCCTTGTCCGGATGGACAGATAGAAATGGAGGTTTACAAGAAAGAGCCTGGAGTTCACTCACTCTCCTAGCCGAGGTGATGGCAACCAGGAAAGCAGTCTTCAAAGTCAGCAGACGAAGAGGGCAGTTATGAAGAGGCTCAAAGGGAGCGCATATTAAATACGTAAGAACAAGATTCAAGTCCCACTGTGGCATTATGAAAAGAATAGGAGGGAAAAGATGAGTAATGCCTTTGAGAAATCTATTTACAACAGGGGACTTGAAAAGAGAGGGCTGATCAGGGAGCCTGGGAAAGGCTGAAATAGCAGAAAGAGAGCCCTTGATAGTGCCCAGAGCAGAGCCCTGCTGGGCCAAAGAAATAAGGAACAGAAGAACTTCTGAAAGAGGGGCAGAAAGGGGATCCACAGCCTTCGCTGAGCACCATGCCACAAACTAGTTCCACCTGCAGGCGTATACCAACTTAGTGGAGGGATACCTGGCTACCAGAATGACATCATTGACTTCAGGAGAACAGGTTCGGGAGGAGGACTGTCCACTGCTACTGCGACAGAAGATCGTCCCAAAGAGGCAATCGGATCGGGGGATCGATAGCTCGGGATACCAAACTCTTTGAGCCCAGTCCGGAGCCACAAGAATGACTTGGGCCCGGTAGCGCCTGATCTTCTTCAAAACTCTGGGCAGAAGTGGTATAGGCGGAAAGGCGTATAACAGACTGCAACTCCACACGCGACGAAAAGCATCCCCTAGCGAGTGCCGCCTTGGAAATTCCAACGCACAGATTTGCTGACATTGCACGTTCTCTTCGGTGGCAAATAGATCTAACCAAGGTTCTCGCCACTGTCGAAAGAGACCTTGAGCCACGTTCAAGTGAAGACGCCATTCGTGATCCATCATGCACCTGCAGCTGAGTTTGTCCGCCATGGTGTTCAGTGAACCTGCCTGGTGTTGAACCACCAAGGAAATGCCCTGCTGTTCCAGCCATGTTCAGAGGTGCACAGTCTTCTGACATAGGGTCCACGACCCCATCCCGCCATGTTTGTTGCAGTATCACATGGCGGTGGGATTGTCTGTGAACACCTGCGCCACTTTGCCTTTGAAAGAGGGAAGGAATGCTTTCAGTGCAAGTCGGATCGCCCAAAGCTCCAGAAGGTTGATTTGGAGCCTGGACTCCGCCGGAGACCAGAAGCCTCAGATCACCGACTTTCCTATGTGGCCACCCAATCCCAGGAGGGGCGCGTCCGTCACCACATTCTGCACTGGTTAGGGAAGGGAGAGCATCTGCCCTGGACCCAAAGCCGGGTCATGAGCCACCACTGCAGCTGCTGTGCAGTGCCCTACGATATCTGGACATAATCGGACAGGTTCCCCTAATGCTGGCCCAGTGGAACTTCAGGTCCCACTGCAGAGCCCGCATATGCCATCTGGTATGAGTGACCAGCAGGATGCAGGAGGCCATGAGGCCCAGCAGCCTCAGGGTCTTCCTGACCAAAATCCCGGATAGGGGCTGAAAGATCGGAATCATAGCCTGAATATCCTGGACTCGCCATTCGGGAGGATAGGCCCTAAACTGCAATGTATCTAGAACCGCTCTGATGAAAAGGAACTTCTGAGAGGGAATCAGGTTCAACTTCGGCACATTGATGGAGAGCCCCCGCAAATGCAGGAGGTCTGCCATAGTCTGGAGGTGGGAAACAGCCGTCTGGGGTAAGCCCACCTGCAACAGCCAGTCCTCAGGATAGGGGAAGACTGGAACTCCTGATCTGCGCAGATGAGCTGCGACCACCGCCATCAGTTTAGTGAACACCCGAGAGGCGCTGGTAAGGCCAAAGGGGAGCACAGTAAAATGAAAATGCTTGTGACCTTGAAGTACCGGGTTTTTAAGAACCCAGCGGTGCCAGGGAGAACACCTGAAAACTTTGAGTCCTTCCTGTTTCAGACCACAGAAACCCAGAGTCTTCTTGGTGAAGTCAAAGATCGTATTTATTGGCTGCAACCAGTAACAGGTATCCTAGAAGAACAACAGCATGTATGTTCTCAGGAGACTGCTCAAAATTACAAAGCCAGCCTTCTCTTTTTATACGAAACAATAAGCTTCAGGCATACATTCCTGATTTTACATTTGACCATACACATATTTTTACTATAAAGGAAAAGCAGAGTCATGATGTCAAACACATACTTCACTTCGTCCAGCCCATAATTGATTACCCGACAAGACCCAGTATTTCCATCAGATATCGACGGACCCCCAATAAAATCGGGCACCTCCTCCTCGTAAAGCGAGTCATAAAGCAAAAACAGGGACAGGTGTGTGTAAGATTGGACATGGTTTGTGTGCGATGAAAAGCTTATGGTATGTGGTGCTTTGATACTAATCTCACTCGGCCACTGGGAAAGGACCTGGCCGAACAGGTTTGGCTGCAGGCAGTGGAGTCAGCTTGCCCAGGTCACAGCGGAGTCAGCAAAGGTGCACGTGTCCTTCGGACTCGTCTTGGCTTCATTCATTGCCTTTATGTGAGGGCAATCACAAAATGGATGCCGTTCACAAAATGGAACCCGAGGGTTCGTGACGGAAATGCTGATTTCAGGGTGATCCCAACACTCGATCGTGACGAGAATGCTTGTGTATACCGCACTCGCAATTTGCGGATCGCTGATACCAAAATTGTCATGAATCGACGATGTTTATAACATAGGTCCAGATTTCTCAGTACCACAGACCCTCCATTTGCCCTTACATAGGCAATAGCCTATACTCAATTTAATCTGAGTCCAGGTCTGTGTTCATAAAATCATTGAGATGTCGCTGTAGCATCATCCTGTTTAGCTTGTTTCTTGATACATGTTTCCTTACACATGATGTAGCACAGAGGCTGCATATTGCAGGAGCGCACTGTACACAAAGACAAAACAGAAAAAGGATGGCTAAGACCATCCCAATGACCATCGAAATCTTCCATCCCCAGGCTGATATCAGTCCCCAGAACCACCCCACCAATGACAAATCTCCTTTATCCGTGTGGATGGATTTGGAGATTTTATGCAGTTTGGAGAAGGCCTGGTAGACTGTCAGGCGTTATCTGGGATGAAGATGCAACAACTTGATTGGATCACTTTACATACCCCACCTCGGTCTGCAAGAATGACGTCTAGGGCGACCCTGTTTTGAAGAGTCATAAGGCGATCCGACTGGAGCTCGGCAGTCAAATTGCTAAGGGCACCGGCTGTTTAAATGACAGTGGATTCAACCACCCTTGTCAATAGCCTTTTGTTCCTGCTGTTCACCATAGGCCCCCAAAAAGGCAGAAAACCCCTTAAGAAATCTCCAAATTCTTGTCCGGCAGTGTCATCTTTACTCATGACACCTCTAACTATCCTTGTCTTATGGTAATCTGCCGCGGCCGTGTAGGTGGGAGGCAACAGGAATGAAACAAAACATGTGCCCGAGAAGTCAGGGGGCAACCATGTACAGGCTCTATCATGGCAGATGAAAAAGGTGCCCCTAGCTGCCAGGAACGAAGGGGAAGTCTGAGATGCGAAAACATATGTCTCAGTGCAGACGCTTCTCCCTAACTGAGCTCTGGGATTTTTACCATTACCTTGCAGACACAGGCGACCCTGATGGGGTACTATCCAAATTGGGGAGGATCCCTTTGCTCTCTGGTTCTCACTCAAAGTGACTCTGTACCCTGTTATGTTCCATCTATCATAAGCCTGCAACTCATCTCTCGGAATCATTGTATACGAATCAATGTTCCTGCTCATGTTTGTTATCCCTACTACCAATGCTTTGTTGCTCAGGTTACTTCTCGTGGAACGTGTGGGATATGGTTCAATGGAGTATATGAACATTTTTTGAAATGCCCACAAAGAACTATTGTAACTGAACGGTAAGACGAAGTACGGGATACCCTTATCTGTCGTGTGTGGCATGAGACCACACACCCAACAATTAGTTGTGTTAACTACTAGCTGGTGTTGGTGCAGGAGCTGAACAAAGGAATTATTGAAAAATTCGGATCTCCTAGCGGACTCGTGTTCAGGCAGAGGGTGGAAAGAATGCGGGGAGGCAGTAGAAGGAGGTGTAGGTTGCACAGTAGGCATAAACGTTACTTGAAAAGAGAATGTCACATAACCAATTAAGAACATTATTAAGCTCAACAGCAAAAACAAACATAGTACTAAAAAACGTTTTGTTGTAGTTAATTTACATAATTTCTGTCGGAAAGTCATTGTCCGTGCAGGTCTCTCCAACTCAAGGAAATCCATCCTCTCTATTTGCTGCCCACGGTGGTAGGTTGATTCTGCTAAAGAATGCTTCTGTCAGTCCAGGGCAACTCCCTTAAACCAGAACCGTCGACCTTATGTCACAGGCTGCACTCAGAAGACTTTAAGCAACCGCGGCCTTAGCAGCTGAACCTGGATGGCGGTTCAAAAGGAAAAAATGAGTAGATCCTCGGTGAAGAGGTTAGCCTGCAATCACTAGAAAAATCATAAAAAAACACTCTATTTTGTTTTTATTTGTCCATGACTCTCGGTCTCAAATTATAATGGTATCTTTCAGGAAGTTCTTGATTCTTGAACAATAGTTCAGGCTCTGTAGTGTTCAATCGAATTGACAGTGGCACAGCTTCTTGCAACACATTATCGTTTTCCAGTTCAGAAGTTGTTCCTTTTACACGAGCGTCGCTGAAAGGTAGAAAGTGTGGCACAATCTCTGTTTCAGAATCAGCAATCCCCTCCTGGGCCCATCGGTCGTACGGCAAGGGCAACGGAACCCGCTTACAATGGGCGCCGTGCACCCAATTCTTTTTGCCGTGGACACGTATTGCAGAGCGGGTAGCCAGCAACACTTGGAAGGGTCCGGGCCAGCGGGGCTGCTCGTTCTTGGTTCGTTGGAAGTTGCGCACCAGGACCCAGGTGCCAGGTTCAATTGCGTGGCCTGGATCGTCAGACGCTGGCGGTAAGGAGCTGTGGACCTGTTGGTGTAAGACACGCAATTTAGTCGTCAATTCGTACAAATAATCAAGCAGTACAGGGTGTTCTACCTGGCTAAACCTGGTGGGCCTTGGCACTCCCCAAATGTTGGCCGGACGGCCGAACACTATCTCGTACGGACTAAGTCCCAGTTGCGAATGCGCAGTCATTCTTGTTGATAGGAGTGCTAAAAGCAGGGCGTCTGGCCATTTAAGACCAGAGCTTGCTTGAATCTTGGCCAATTTCAGTTTTAATGTGCCATTATAGCATTCTACTAATCCAGCTGATTGGGGGTGATTTGCAGCATGAAACTTTTGATGGATGCCTAGCTCTTCACATACTCTCTTCATCACTCGACCCACAAATTCACTTCCGTTATCACTCCAGACCACTCTCGGCATTCCAAATCTAGGGAAGAACTCTTTGACAAGGGCTTTATCTGTGGACAAGGCAGTGTTGTCCTTTAAGGGGTATGCCTCTACCCATCTTGAAAAGGCACAAACAACAACAAGTACATATTTCAAATTGTTGCACCTTTCCATGTGGATGAAATCTAGCTGCAAAACCTCGAACGGATACGTTGGAGGCGCAAAGTGACCAGCTGGAGTTGGGGTTCCCCTACCAGGATTGTTTTTCAAACACACCATGCAATTCTTGACCACGTTCTCCGCACACTTGGGTATGCCAGCATTTTGCCATACCGGAGCTAACAACTTACAAATCCCTTTCACACTGATATGAGCCATACCATGAGCTATTGTCACTACTGCAAGCACATACGCATCGGGTAACAACCATCGCTGATGATCTGACAATTCAACCCAACATCCATTTGCATCCAATTTACCCGTACTTTCTCTCCACACACTCAATTCTTTCTCTGTAGCTTCAGCTTGAATGGATTTTACACTCTCTATCGTGTCTTCACACATTCCAACATCACCAATCCATCTTGCAGGACCTGCAACATACATTCGACTCATCACATTTCTTGCAGTTTCTTTCGCAGCTTCGTCGGCAAATGCATTACCACGACCGACATCATCCGTGATCTTTTTGTGGGCACTGCATTTCACAATCGCCACTTGTAACGGCAGGGTTAGTGACTCAAGGAGCTCATTCACCAACTGACCATGCTGGATCTTAGTACCATGCGAAGTCAGGAACCCACGTTCACGCCACAAACGTTCAAAACTATGAGCCACACCAAACGCATACTGACTGTCAGTGTACACATTCACTCGTTTCCTTTCGCCAACACGCACGCTCTCGTAAGTGCAATCAACTCTGCGGCTTGCGCTGAGTTATGTGGGATTCGTGCAGCTTCGACAATCGTATGCAGAGTCGTGACAGCATATGCCGCAGTCGTATCACCATTCGGAAGCTTAAAGCACGAACCATCAACCCACAAAGTACCATCACATTCAGTAAGAGGAGTGTCGCTCAAGTCTACTCCCCCTTTCGTTTCTTCTTCTGTCCTAAAGAAACAGTCGTGCTGCTTTTCAGCATTCTCTGTCTCAACTGGAATCGGCAACAACGTGGCTGGGTTTAATGTGTTGCATCTTTTAATATGGACATGGTTTGCTAACAAGGTTAACTCATAACCCGACAATCGAGCACTAGTTAAGTGCTGTGTCTTGGTTCTATTCAATAAGGTCGCTACTGCATGTGGAACCATTACAATTAGGGTATTGTCCATCACCAAACCAGCAGACTGTCGAATAGAAACAGCTGCTGCGGCTGTGGCCCTTAAACAACTCGGCAACGCCCTCACTACCGGGTCTAATGTCGACGAGAAATACACGCATGGACGTTGTTTGTCCCCAAAAGACTGCATCAACACTGATAATGCACATCCTTCTTTCTCGTGGACATATAGTGTAAAGGGCTTACTGTAGTCGGGGGTACCCAACACAGGAGCCGAACACAACGCATCACGCAACTCGGAAAAGCTTTTCTGACAATCTTCAGACCACGGAATAGGATTTGGTGTATCTTTACAAGTTAATGCCACCAAAGGTTTGGCCAACAGGGAAAAATTCGGTATCCATTGCCTACAATATGATGTAATGCCCAAGAAAGCACGCACTTCTTTCTGTGTCTTTGGTACACTCAATTCTGCAATTGCCTGAATTCGCTCTGGGGTCAGTTTCCTCCCATCCTTCGATAAGAGGTGACCTAGGTAGGTCACTTCTTGTCGGCAATATTGTAATTTCGATAGAGACACTTTGTGATGTAATTTAGACAAATGACGTAATAACAACAAGGTGGCTTCTTTACAAATCTCCTCAGTATCTGCAGCGACTAACAAATCGTCTACGTACTAAATAAGCGTAACGCCGTCAGGTAAAACAAGCGTGTCAAGCTGTATTTTTAATGCCTGACTGTATATCGATGGACTTTCACAGTAGCCTTGAGGAGCGCGTTTGAAGCGGAAGCTTCGCCCTCGTAGACTGAAGCCAAAAATGTCTCTGCTCTCCTCGGCAATCGGGATGCTGAAGAAAGCATTCTTCGAATCAATCACTGAGAACCAAGTGGCTGAAGCTGGAATCATAGTCAATAGGGCAGTGATATCAGGGACAACCGGAAACTGTGGCACAACAACTTTATTTACCTCTCTAAGATCAATCACAAACCTGTAAACAGGTGGCTGGGAAGGATCAGTACTCTTCAAGACAGGCAGGACAGGACTATTACAAACATTATCTTTCGTCTCTTCAATCACATCTTTTTCGATCAGATCATAAATGATCGCTAACAACGCCTTTTCACCTTCGCTAGAGATCTTGTATTGGGGAATGCGCGGCATTCTAACATTGGCTTTCAATGTCACAACGTATGGCAGTATTTCCAAAAGACCCACATCGTTAGGACCTTTAGCCCAAAGAACATCCGGGAGACAAGACAATTCTGTCGGGAGCGTGTCTTTCGATAAATACATCGGAGAAACCACTTTCTTTCCTAGTGTAAGTCGTACTCCCGAAGGAGAACAGTACAGAGTAGCATACAATCTTTTCAATAGGTCCAATCCTAACAGGTTTTCGCCACAACCTGTTGTCAGAATAAGGGGTGTGTGGTTCTGGGGGTTCTGAACCTGTGTTTTAAATGTCATGATTCTGTTATGAATTTGGTATCCGTGAACCGCAAATGATGAATGCGTTATTCATGAGTATTTTCATCATGTTACACCAATGGATTCACTGTGCATTTGAAGGTTTTGCATTGAACACTTGGGTTTCATCTTGTAAATAGCACCCATGTTATTCGTTGCCCTTACAGTAGGCTCTCCCCATGGCAGAGCAAGCATTTAAAGGACATAACTTTAGCATGGGTTTGTGCTGACTTCTGCATGACCTGACGACAGCTGACCCTGTTGCTTGAGGCTAACCTCCCAAGCCAGTTCCTTGTTCAGCAGCTGGCGCAATAAAGTTCAAAGAGCAGGACATGTCCGACCTTTTATGGCACCGTTCCCACCGCTTCTATCTCTGTCCCATCTGTTGCTGCCTTTCCTTTACAACATGTTCATCGATCTGGGTTGAAGGTTTTATGGTGGGTTTGTCCGGCCTGATTGAACAGGAAACCAAGCATGTGTGCAATCTTTTTTTTAGCCTGGACTTATCTTGAAAGTGATGCTTTGTATGCACGTCCTGGGAATCTCCAACATAATGCACTTCAAAGCAGGAATGTGTGCTTAAGGCGAAATATTCTGTATAAAAGGCCTGTGCGAAGGCCATGCAGCAGACTCTCTCATCCAGTTGCTTTAAGAGTGGCTGGGCGACGGAGCCTCACAATTAATGATAATAAATATGTCTTTTCATATTTCAGATTCTGTGTTGATTTCTTTGCCACTTTTGAATGGACTACTTATTGGTAAGACCCCTGAGAAGGAGTATTGTAAATATTTGGTTCTTCAGTTGGCGCAACCAACTCGGGGCTCATCATGAAGTGACTACCTGGAGGAGGAGAAATTTTTCAGAGAACAGAATTATGCTGGGGAAGGCAAGACAGGAATCTACTAAAAGAGGTACTCTGTGCACGGAGGTTCTGGGGGATTCTCTGTCTTTGCGGCCTGGCATATTTTTGATTTTTCTGACTTAAAACTCTCCAAAAGATGTCACTCCTGACTGAGCAACCCTTTTTGTGTAAGTTTTTTTAAAGAGACTGTTAGTGCAGTTAGAAATTGGCAGTTAGAATTTGGACACCTATTTGTTTGGTACAGCTTTGATAAGTATATGTGGGTCGCTCCCATAGTCCTTAGTTGTTGGCACTTTGCTGGTGCTTTTGTCGGTGGCACTTTGCGAGTGTTTTTGTTGTTGACGCTTTTGCTAGTGTTTTCGTCGGTGACACTTTGCTAGCGTTTTTGTTGTTGTTGTGTTATTTGACGCCTGCAGACGCCAAAAACCGAGGGTATTTGTTCTTTGCAGGGACTTGGTAAATCCCGTAACCCTTGAAGTTTGATGCTGGATTAGTGAGCTATAAGATGCCTGATCTTAGCGAATTTGAAGCTTTGTATTGGCCAACTTTGTATACGTTTGAATTAGCCGGTTTATCTAAATAGGTTAGATTTACAAACATATTTCTTCCTTGGTGATTTTGTATCCGCAGGGAATTAAAATGTGTCATAATACATAACAAGGATCCTTTGCTCTAAGTAATTTTATGAATGGATATGCAGAACGATTTTTGGTGTTCTGCCAGCTGCAGCTAGTGAATTGAGTGTATTTTTTTTTGGTTTTTACACTGTTGAGCAATGTTTCTTGTAAATATGACTTAAAGCTACGTATAGTCCGGACTGTCCTGTTTTCGTCCTGAGTGTTGATTTGTGGGTTTAAATGTGTGTTTGAATGCGTGGTTAAAATGTGTGTTTACATGTCTATTTTGTTTGCGAGTTTTGTTGTACATTGCGACGGCGCGATTTACAAGAAATGGTTAGAGAGCGCTGCATTGTGTGTCCTAAATGTTTTCAACACTTTCTGTTTATGTCTGAGATGAGCACAATGTGTGTGGTTCACATTTAATGGATATAAATAAGGCTCCAGCCAAAAACGAAATTGCATGTTTTTGCAGAAATAAATACATTTACAGCGTTTTCACTTACATGCACTGTATTAAATGTTCACAGGCAAAACGTTTTTAGCTGTAGTATATTTGAATAGGAATGTTTTTTCAGCCAGCATTTTTTTGCAGTTAAACGCGGGTGGAATTTTGCATGAAGGCCCTTTTATATAACAGAGGCCCTGAAAGTGACGCAGAATGTGACGCTTTTTAAATTAGGCATATGCGCTCAGGTTTGTGAGTAGATGCACCTAAATAATAGGCAAGGGATGTAGCGGGCTCTTATATGTAAAAAAATCACAAACAGAAATAATTGGGTTTTATTAGAAGACAAAAATTATTGATTATGGAAAAATAATTAATACAAATTAGTGCTACCAAAATCGTTTTTTAATATTTATAAAGCTTAGCAGTCATACTATGACCTCTTAGCATTAAAATGTGATTTACGTTATGTTGCATCACTAAAATGACAAGAATTCATGTGTATAAATTCGCTTGCCATAGGCGCAAGCAAGCTCATTTTTATAACGTATAAATTATTATTTTAACATACCTAATTCATGGATTATGTAATAGACTTTCTAGTAATTCATATTCTGCAAAAAGATTGTAGGATACTCATTTTTTAATGCCCAAAATCAGAAAGTCGATTTTGAGTAAATTCACTGTTTAAAGTGCATTTTTTGCTTTTCTCCAGAGTACTCTTTAAAGTGTCTCAGCCTTAAGCAAATGCATGCATTTAGGTTTTGATATAAGGTTGTGCTTTCTTGTGATTCAGTGGGTTAATGTGCCAGTACACAGGCTTGTTTTAATATAAGGATTGGAGGTTCTATCTTCAAGTTAGGCCTACGGGAAGTTTGCTTATTTAACACTGATGTAGTGTGTGCCATAGGATTGCAACAAGCATTTACTCTAAAAAAACTGGTCTGTGTGTCTGTAGGTTTTCAAGAATGTTGACAGTGAATGTAGTTTAATGATATGGGAATTGAGATAATTTTGGCGCCTAAAAAAGGGAAATTATTTTACAAAATAGGTTGCATTCTTGCAGGATTAAATAGAGCCTACTGGCTTTGTCAGCTCCACTGTGGCAGAGGCCGGGGGCTGGGAGAATTTGCAACAGCTGGCTCAGCGCGCTCGCTGAGATGTTCTCTTTTAAGTGTTTCCCCGTAAATTATGGAGAAGGCCCCTCGTGTGTTGCCATTTACAGCCTCTTAATTAGGCCTTTGTTTCCAAGGAATGCAGAATGATCTCTCTGAAGGGCTGCTGAGGGTGAGGTTTCTGGTTTCACCATGGTAACATGAAGGACCTTGATTTAAACGGGGAAATGAAAAGGGGTTTCTTTAAACATCATGTTAAATGCTACATTGTGTTTCCAGGTTAAGGAAAATAATGTTTGCTAGCTGCGTTTTATTTTTACAGAAAATGAAGTGTTGCATTAAGTTTTAGATAGAAAATAACGTGCAGCCCTTTTTCAAATTTTGAAGGTTATAGGTTACAGGCCTACGTACAATACAGATTTGCTCATTAACAGTTAAGTAATAAACAGTTATTTTTTTTTTTTGTGTATGTTGCAATTTTTTTTTTTGTGTTGTGTATTTGTTTGTTTTTGCCAACAGATTATTCATGGATTGTTCTTAAGAGGAGAAGACACGTGAGTTTGGCTAATTGACAAAAGATGTGTTTTTGCGTCATTTCTTTAACAGAAAGAAATTTACATGTTTCTGTTTGAGGTATTTACAGCTGTCATGACATATTATATTTGACAATAGACCGACAACTGCGTTGTGCTCAATGTCAAACTGAGGGTGTAGAGTTTGTATGGAGTTTGGACCTGACAATTTAGACAGGCCCAAATATTGGGTTTTTGGCTGCAGGTTTAAAGTGCATAAAATACACATGCCATGGTGCTGCATTTTTGTATGTTTTGTTCATGTTGTTACCGTCCCAAGTTCTCCTGTGTTCTGAAGAGGTCCGTATGACGATACGTACCGCTACACAATTATTGGATGAATTTGGTATAATGATAAATTTCACAGATATGGTTTGCATACTGTGAGGAATAATGGCAGCACTTTTACCAGTGCATGCCTACCTTTGGTTACACATTTGGCTGTATTGAAAAAACAAAAAAAAACTAAACAAATATAACAGGTTCAAAGTGTATCACCTGATGTTACGTACTGCACATTCCCTTAAAGGAATAGGCAGCCCTAAATTGTTATGTATCCTTGATTGGACCTAAGGATAGAATTATAGATCTGTGACTCACGGTGACCTAATTTTTATATTGCGTTATTTGATCATGTTTTGTTTCCCAAATAGCATATGGCTTTGTCCCTTGAAAGGAAGCCAGGTTTCATTTTTCCTCTCCCTGAAGAGAGAACAGGAACATAGAATTAGAATTTGTGTAACTTTGGTCTTTTGTGTATTCCCCGTTCTCTTGGTGCTGTGTCACATGTCTGAGGCACCCAAGCAAACTCTTGTTCTTGCTATAGATTTTTCTTTTGCTGTTTCGCCCCTGACCAATGTCGCATTATGCTTAGTTATTAGGCATTTTTAGTTGTGTCCTAATTCCATTTCCCCTTTTCCCATATTCCTTTCACCAGTCAGCCCATTTATTATTATGGGTGTATTGTTTATGTGCACACTTCTAGACTGTAGTTATGTATTAGGGACCCCCCATGTTATGTAAAATGTTTTTTCAGACTGACTGTCAAGGTAGTGATAGGCTGGTTCCAATGTCTATTTTTAATTTTTCAGCTCTCTTGTGTTCCTGCTGCTTTAATTTTTGGTGGCATTAGATGTGTTCTAAACATGCAAATACCAGGACTTTCTAGTGTTTGTTCTTTGTCTTCACATTTGATCATTAGCCTTTTGTATTGCATAGTGCACTTAATGCACATTTTTAAAGGGACTTTTCTTCATGTCCTTGATAATATGAATCATGTTGTTTTTCTATTCGAGATGTTCTAGATAAGGAATTTAGGAACACCTAGGTTTAGTCATTGAGGGAACACATGTATTTACCCCATTAGACAATGCCACTGTGTGAGGAAATTCATTTTGATAGAATACCTGTGTAGCTATAGATGACAGAGAATAATGAAAAGAACATAACTGAAGATTCTAAAGATACTGTTTTGCCCTTTTGCCTTTGCTCTTGTATTTTATGCCCATGGCACATTGTCACTCCCTCGCAGATTGCAGGCCACCTGCTCACCAGTCCTCTTGTTAAAACACATGAACTGTTTCTTGTGCTTGATTTGGAGGAAACTAACAATTGTGTTACATTCCCTGCTTCACTAGGCTCCGCTAAGATCTTCCGGAGTTAAAGGAAGAGTGATTCCCTGCAGACCTGTGATCAACACTAAGCTCACATCCCATCAGTGACCGCTCTAAGATGAACAGATTTCCTGGCTCTACACTTCTTGCAAACAAGGAAGTCGCGAAGCTGGACAACGATCATCAGCGCGACATCAGTGGTACCTCCAAAGCAAGGCAGTTGATTTGCGAAAGGCGTTGCAGAAGAAAGGAGGAGCTGATTCTTTTATTTGTTGTTTGGGCTCTGTACCTGTTATGTGCTGGAAACCTCTGTCAGTGTACATTCCCTTGAGCCATTGGCCCGAGTTTTGGCCACTTTCACACCTCTTTTGCTTTGCACCAGTGGAACGGCAGTGCACCCAAGCATCCACGTTTGGAAAAAGGCACTACATTCTGGTGCCCAGGAGAGAGCAGCTTGAGCGTCCTCTGACACTAAATGATGAGTGTTGGAGTCTGAAAGTGCTGCTGATTTTGCTAAGTAGTGCTTGGATCTGCACGAGATGCTTTGTGCCCTTGATCAATAAACAGCACATCATTTGTAGTGTCTGCCACAAAGAAGAGACACTGGTGCATTGTTTTGAGACTTTGAGACTTTCGAGTGAGCTGTGAGTGTTTTGCCCGGAGAGCACTCCAACTAAACAGTATTGTTTTCTCATGAAAAGCCTGACTTGGAGAGGCCCAACGCGAAGAAAACACTGGAAGCGGACTTGATGGACTTTGGGTATTTTCTGTGAACTTGTATAGACTTGAAGTTTGGAAACTAATTTTTGCTGCTTTGCTGGCATTGTTTTAAAGTACTATTCTGTTTAGTAAAAGCAGAATAAAGTCCACTCTCTGTGGAACAGTATCCCTTTTTCATCTGAGAGCATTGATCAGGAACACTATTGTTTCACTTAAACATATAATGAATTACTGAAATGCATAGGAAGCTATATAAAACGTTATTAGATAATTCTAGGATTTGCTTTCTGCTTAGGACTGTGCAAGTATTACGCATTTGACCTTTTGTTGTTCTTTTTCTCTTGCTGAATTGTATTATGGTTTTTTGTTAAATTTTTGATTGGTTACCATTTGCCAGTTGCAGGGTCACGTAGGAGTACCAACGGTTCAGTTTGTGACCTGAGTAGTGGCAGTAGGCCTGCAGGACTTGCAGTGTCCCTATGACCTGCTAATAATCACAGCTGAAGTACTCTACCAAGATTGCGTGAGCGACATTAGAAAATGGAGATTGTATTGAGGAATGACGATAAAAAGCAAGAGATGAAAAACAGACATTATAGAATATTGTTCTCTAAGTGCGGTATAGCTCTATCTATTTTAATACTTTTATGTATTTTATTGGCTACTATATTTTGGTATGTTTCCCCCTACACTATTGACGTCTGCACCAACTTCACAACATACTCTTTCTTTTTCTTCACATGAGTTTCATATTTTACCTGAACATGAACTGGTTAGGTCAGAGTTTACTGATAATTCCTTTGGTACAGTATTTACATCAACACCAGTGAGTGATGAAATATAGACATGGTCTCAGAATTAGCATGAGTATAGGTTATTGCCTATGTAAGGGCAAAAGGATGCCCTGTGGTTCTGGGGGTTCTGAACCTGTGTTTTAAATGTCATGATTCTGTTATGAATTTGGTATCCGTGAACCGCAAATGATGAATGCGTTATTCATGAGTATTTTCATCATGTTACACCAATGGATTCACTGTGCATTTGAAGGTTTTGCATTGAACACTTGGGTTTCATCTTGTAAATAGCACCCATGTTATTTGTTGCCCTTACAGTAGGCTCTCCCCATGGCAGAGCAAGCATTTAAAGGACATAACCTTAGCATGGGTTTGTGCTGACTTCTGCATGACCTGACGACAGCTGACCCTGTTGCTTGAGGCTAACCTCCCAAGCCAGTTCCTTGTTCAGCAGCTGGCGCAATAAAGTTCAAAGAGCAGGACATGTCCGACCTTTTATGGCACCGTTCCCACCGCTTCTATCTCCGTCCCATCTGTTGCTGCCTTTCCTTTACAACATGTTCATCGATCTGGGTTGAAGGTTTTATGGTGGGTTTGTCCGGCCTGATTGAACAGGAAACCAAGCATGTGAGCAATCTTTTTTTTAGCCTGGACTTATCTTGAAAGTGATGCTTTGTATGCACGTCCTGGGAATCTCCAACATAATGCACTTCAAAGCAGGAATGTGTGCTTAAGGCGAAATATTCTGTATAAAAGGCCTGTGCGAAGGCTATGCAGCAGACTCTCTCATCCAGTTGCTTTAAGAGTGGCTGGGCGACGGAGCCTCACAATTAATGATAATAAAGATGTCTTTTCATATTTCAGATTCTGTGTTGATTTCTTTGCCACTTTTGAATGGACTACTTATTGGTAAGACCCCTGAGAAGGAGTATTGTAAATATTTGGTTCTTCAGGTGCTTCGAATTCACAAGGTCCAACAGAAAGAGACATAGGACTAGAAATTGGGTTCCTAACCGGGGCGCCAGAAAAACCTACTGAAACATTCATTTCGCCAGACAAAGGTGCGCCAGGGGGTTTTGAGTGCATAATAGAACTCTTTGTAGCACCAGTATCCAACAGAAAAGGCTCTGACACACCTGATGTAATCACCTCAACATAGGGCCCACTCTGATCTACTGGAACTGAAACAACTCCCTCTCTTTGTCAATGGCTGTCCTAGCAATCATTACCTTCCATATTCTCATCTTCTGCATAGTAGTCATCAGCATAGTACTGAGCCGTCCTAGCAAACACGTTATTCTGCTGGTCGAAACTATTCATAGAATTCTAAGGCGGGAAGGAACGAGCGTTCTGGCAGACATTTCTCCATCCCCTACCTCTAGGAGCTTGTTGAACACCTCGACCTCTTGCACCAGAAGTACCATTTGTACGTTGTAACAAAACCGGACAACTACTCTTGAAATGACCCTCTTCTTTGCAATACGCACACTGATTGGGACCATACGGTAAACGTTGCTGAGAAGACTCATTTCTTTGCGAGTTCCTTGAATATTGCTGAGGTTGCTGATAGTCGCGCTGACTATTATTACGAGGTGGATAAGCTTGCTGTAGAAGGACTTTAGTTTTTTTAATTCCTAAGTCTTTTTACCCGCTTTCTCTAACTCATCTTTACGCCTATTCTCATAGTACTGGGCCGTGGCTAAAATCTGTGCTGACGTGGAAACAGCCCAAGCACTCTCGGAATCCTTCAACTTATTGCACAATTCAGGAAGCAAATTATGCACAAATTTGTCGGCAAACAATCTCTGGCCACCCTCCGTAGCCATATCCTGACCACTATGATCTGCAAAAGTTTCTTCAAACCGCGTGAAAAAGTCAGACACAGTCTCATCTTTTTTTTGCTTACATGCAGACAACTTGTCCCAGTTAACGCGCAACTCGGGCATTAGAGTTTTCATATAAGTAATAATTCTACCAGGGAGTTCAGATATTAAAGGCTCGGGTTTAGCACCACCAACTTGTCTGTTATCTACAGTGGCAATATTAGCCCACGTATCACCTAACTCCTGATCGTGATCCGTGTGACTAATCTTTCCCCATAAAGGCTGTGGAACAACATTTCCAAACAACATGTCTAGGTCGGCTAAATTCATAATGCATGAGCTTACAGTCTGTGATAACTCCTTATAATACCCTGCAGGATTTTTACGGGGGTCAGGTAATGTCTGTTTGAGAGCCAAAACTTCAGATCTCTTCCAAGGAACATGTACCCATACGCGCTGAAAATCCGGCGGAATGGCTGGATTGGCATTTGCGTCCCCTTCCCTCCAAACCGGTGGAACCTCTCTCATGGGATACTGTCGCGCCTTTTTCCTACTGGGTGTGTCATGCTCAGATGATGACCGGGAAGTGTCTCCTTTACTCCGATATGACAACAGTATCGCAACCGCTATCTCAATGTCAGTTCCTACGTTCATGCCCTCCGAGAACTCAAACCGCATACGCCACAATTCAGGCAGGTCGTGTTCCGGATCGTTTCCCTCCAGGTCTTCACAAAGGAATACACACATTTGTTCAAAAACATATCTCTGCTTCGACGCTTCCCATTGATGGAAAACTTCCCTGATAGACTGTACATCATACCTCCCAGTATCGACAACCCATTTACGCGCTAACCTATTCAGTAATTCTCTCTCTTGATAGTCGGGCAGTTGGCTCCGCAACTGTCTTCGTTCTGCGATAGGGGTCGCATTAGGCGACCCAAAGAAAGGCGAGAAAAGGCCACTAACAGTGTTGGCCATTCTCTGCCGAACAGAAGGAGAAGCTGACGGTAGGACAGAAGCACCAGGAGAGACATGTAGAGGTAAAGCAGAGGTGGTGGCTGTAGCAGAGGGAGTATTAGGATACATAGTCGGAGCAGTAGGCGAAGTCGTAGGGAACACAGTAGGAGTAGATAGCAAAAGCGGCGGCCCTTGAGGGGGCTGCGCCAGAGGAGTGTGGACCAGCTGAAGAGGAGCTGGTGGTTGCGGTAGAACCTATGGCCCAACAATCGGGTGTTGCACAACCAAAGGTTGCTGAGGTGCTGTAGCACTCTGCGCATAAGGAGGCGGTGAACTCAGTAAATGAGACATTAAAGGGTCTGAATCAACTTTTCCTTTTGATTCTTTACGCGGCAAAACTGGGCAGCATTTATCTACCGCTAATTTCCTAATTCTATGCATTTGTTCGCTCTCTTGTTCTTCCTCATTATCCCTAAACGCAACAGCGGCTTGTACCATTGACATGCCTCGTTTATTTTTCTTTGCTAGTTTTATTTCTTTTTGTTTGGCTTCCTTGCGCCACAGGCGGAAGGAGTCAAACATTGCCAGCCGGGCTTTCTTCTTAAAAAGTTTAACCTCGAGATTATCTAAAATCCCCGTGTCAAAACTACCATATTGGGGCCATTTTAAAACACCATCTTTTCTGGTGTATCGGATCCAGACTTCATTATATGTGATCGGGCCTACGCCATGTTTCACATAGAGTTCATATGTTGGAGTTCCAATCGGAGGAACCGGACACGAGTCCTTCAATCGGGAATCCTTATTACAACTAAGACAAAACAAATTTCCAAGTCTGCTAAGACCAGGCATCTTCGCTCTATAGTCTAGCTTCAAACTTCAAAGGATTATCGAATACGATAGTCTCGTGAAAACACGAATCCTTCGGTTTTGGCGCTTGCAAGTTCCAAACAAAAACCCAAAGAATACCGAACTTAGAACCAAACTAAGGACTGGGAGACGCTCCACTTATACTTAACTGAGGTATCGATGACGTCACCAGAAGACTCGTCTATCGTTCCGCTCTACCAAGGATCCAGGGTCCAAAACAGGGCGATAGTCAGGGCAGCAGTCCTTCGTAGCCGTCGGGACGCGGGGAACCTCGCAGCAAAGACCTTCGGACCACGTCGACATGCAGGGGTCGCTGAAGTGGTTGGCCGTCCTCCGGAATTTTCACACGAAGCTCCTCACGAACCTCTGGCTTGGACCTGTACCGCTGATAACGCCCTGCGTTGGGCCCCAATTGAAGTACCGGGTTTTTAAGAACCCAGCGGTGCCAGGGAGAACACCTGAAAACTTCGAGTCCTTCCTGTTTCAGACCACAGAAACCCAGAGTCTTCTTGGTGAAGTCAAAGATCGTATTTATTGGCTGCAACCAGTAACAGGTATCCTAGAAGTACAACAGCATGTATGTTCTCAGGAGACTGCTCAAAATTACAAAGCCAGCCTTCTCTTTTTATACGAAACAATAAGCTTTAGGCAAACATTCCTGATTTTACATTTGACCATACACATATTTTTACTACAAAGGAAAAGCAGAGTCATGATGTCAAACACATATTTCAGTTCGTCCAGCCCATAATTGATTACCCGGCAAGACCCAGTATTTCCATCAGATATCGACGGACCCCAAATAAAATCGGGCACCTCCTCCTCGTAAAGCGAGTCATAAAGCAAAAACAGGGACAGGTGTGTGTAAGATAGGACATGGTTTGTGTGCGATGAAAAGCTTATGGTATGTGGTGCTTTGATACTAATCTCACTCGTCCACTGGGAAAGGACCTGGCCGAACAGGTTTGGCTGCAGGCAGTGGAGTCAGCTTGCCCAGGTCACAGCGGAGTCAGCAAAGGTGCACGTGTCCTTTGGACTCGTCTTGGCTTCATTCATTGCCTTTATGTGAGGGCAATCACAAAATGGATGCCGTTCACAAAATGGAACCCGAGGGTTCGTGACGGAAATGCTGATTTCAGGGTGATCCCAACACTCGATCGTGACGAGAATGCTTGTGTATACCGCACTCGCCATTTGCGGTTCGCTGATACCAAAATTGTCATGAATCGACGATGTTTATAACATAGGTCCAGAATTCTCAGTACCACAACCTACCATGAACCGCAGGTAATGCTGGTGGGCTGGCAGGACAGGAATGTGGAAATATGCATCTTGTAAGTCCAACACTACCAGCCAGTCTGAAGGGTCGAGAGCAGACTAGAACTGAGCCAGAGTTAGCATCTTGAACTTCTCCTTTCGGAGGAAGCAATTGACATCCCTGAGGTCCAAGATAGGACGCAAGCCCTTGTCCTTCTTGGGCACCAGAAAGTAGTGGGAATAACAACCGTATCCTACTTCTCTGTGCAGGAACGTGCTCGATGGCTCCCTTGGTCAAGAGGGCCGCAACTTCCTGTTGAAGAAGTGTCAAGTGATCCCCCGACATGCAGTGGTACTGGGTATGCATGGCTGGAGGGGTAGTCTCGAAGGGGAGGGAGTAGCTCCTTTGGACTATTTGTAAAACCCTCCTGTCCGAAGTGATTTCTGCTGCCCACTGGCTTTTCATGGGCCTGAAAGATCAGACAAGGAAGGTTTTGGGGCAGTGGTGGCCAAGGAAAGAGTGGACTGACCCGCCAGCTAGCCCCCTGACCCACCTCTGCGTTCCCATGTCCGTGGCCGAACTAAGACTGCTGCTGCTGGGGTCTGTGGCTCTGAAGCGAATGTGCAGGGGGCGCCCATTCCGTTGCCATGAAAGGAGCGAAAAGTAGGAGGTAGAGGAGGTCCAGTGGCCGAAAGGCCCAAGGACATGGCCGTAGCCCACGAGTCCTTACAACGCTCCAGCATAGTATCTGCCATGTTGCCAAAAAGGTGAATGCCATCAAAGGGCATGTCCATCAGTGTGTTCTGGACATTCCCCGAGAAGCCAGTAGTCCTCAGCCAGACGTGGCAGAGTAGTGCTACTGTCGTGGAAATCGCCCTGCCCAGCGAGTCGGCGGTGTCATGTCCACCTCATATTGTGAACTTGGCTGCATCTCTCACTTCAGCAATAGCCTTCGAGAGCACTGTCCGCGCCTCCTCTGGACACTGAATCAGAACCTGCACCACTGTATCCCACACAGAGTTGGAATAACGGCCCAAGAGGCATGTGGCGTTCAGAGACCGCTGCCCTGAACTGGCAGAAGAAAAATCTTCTTCCAAATTGTTCCAGTCTCTTGGATTCCCTGTCCAGGGGTGCAGTAGATAATGTGCTCTGGGATGTTGAGTCTTGGACAACCAAGCTCTCAGGGGTGGGTGTTGAGAGAGGAAAATAGGGTCACCCGAGGCCAGGCAATGGCGTCGGACCACGTTCCTATCCACAGGAGCCCCTGTGTTGGGCCTGGAAAAGGTGCCCAAAAGAACGTCAGAAAGTGCTTCATTAAAGGGCAGCAGTGGCTCTGCAGAGATAGCTGCCGGCTGAAGCACTTCTGTCAGGAGGTTAGTCCTGACGGCCACAGTAGGGAACTGGAGCTTGAGGGCCTCTGCTGCCCTATGCAACACCACTGCATAACTTGCACCCTCCTCCGTAGCCACAGTAGAGAGAGCATGCCAAGGTCAGGAGAGGTGTCAAGACCACTGCCATCCCCGAATTCTTCTGCCCAGTCTGGGTCATACTTACACTGAGCTGTGAGAGGGTCCTCAGACCCCTTCCAGTCCTCCCCTTCTTACAAAGGATGATGTAAGGGCCAAAAATAAGGAAGCTGGACATAGCGGTAGAAGGCCCCATCAGTGTGGGAATCGGCGTTGAGCGACGCCATTCTGGCTCCGTGTCCTTGTCGGGGCTGAAACCGGGGGCGACGTCGTCCAGAGCCATGGGGGACTTCGGAGGTGGTGCCGCTGGGGTCTACATCAGTGAAGGTGTAACAAGGTCAACCAGTGTCAACCAGGATCCAGGCCTGGATCCTTGGAGGCCGTGCGGAGATGGGGCCGGAGCCGATAGCAATGCCGGAGCTGAAGCCACCAACAGTGAAGGGCGAGGACCTCCATTCCGGCCAGCGGGGCCTAAAGGCATGCCGGCGTGGCCTCGCAGGCCAAAGAGGTGGGCCATGGCTGACAGAAATTCATGCAGCTGGGCCGGAGTCGCGGACAGACCCGGGAGTGGCGGGTAGACCGACGGTGACACCGTAGGCTCTGCCGGAGCCACGGGGAGGCAGCACCCACACCCTCAGCCGAGTCGCAAGATGGGCGAGGGGAAGCTGTCAAACGATGACGCTTCTTCGACTTCTTGTGCTTTGTCTTACCTGACCCCAAGTGCTAAGATTTTGATCCAGAAGAACGATGGTGATGGCTCTGCGACCGGTCCCTCAACCTCCGAAGGGACTGGGGCCTTGAGCGGCATGGAGCGGACTGCCGGACCTCAAGCAACTTTCGGGACCGCTCCTGCAAAGTCTTCATCGCCTTGGCCCGGCAGTTGGGCACAACTTGGGGTCTGGTTGGGCCTCAGGCAGTAGAGACACACGCGGTGTGGGTCCGTCACCGACATCATCGGATGACAGTCCCTGCAAGACTTGAAACCGGGCATCTATGACACCAGGAGTCAATCGACTCAAAAAAAAATTAGACAAAAAGCCTAAAAAAACTCAGCCAAAAAATGACTTGAGGGTACCACTCTCTCCGGACCTGCACTTGCTGGCGTGGAAAAGAACGAACTAACATCAGCGCGCAAGGTGGCGCCTGAGTAGCTGCTGCGATGTCATCTCGGCGACCACGACGCCAACGATGGACGCAGAGCTGTACAACTCCTCCTTCCAACGCACGGGGGTACTGCTGACGAAAACTTTCCGGATCCAGTCTGACGCCTGTGGGTAATTTTAAAGTAAGGAATCTATCACTGTGTTTCTTTCAGATGACTCAGTTACGTAATGGCAATCATCATTACCCAAGTCCAGGTTTTCCTCATCACATTCCTCAACCCCTCCACACCTACATTTCCCACTCTTTGTGGGTATGAATACATAGTCCCTTATTTTTATGTTGGACTTCAATAACACAGAAGTGCAGATGGTAGCTTCCCTTTTGAAGAATTATGAAAGAGAGGGGGCGCCATAGTGGTTGAAATGTTTTTGTTTGGGCCAGGTAAACAATGTCTGTGCGTTCGGAGAATTGTTCACTGTGTAAGGTTTGTGACGAGGAAAATTGTGGACTCATGGTTAACCCCTTAAGTGCTGCGTCGGTGCGTTGGCCGACGGCAGCACTACCTCCCCAGTGCTGCGCACGTCCATAGGACGTTCATTCAGCACTAGTTCGAATGGACAGCGCAGCACTGGGGAGGGAATTGCGCCGCAGCTAAGGTGTTAATGAACATTACCGATAAGAAACTGGGACATTAAAGAAAGGTGAAGGCTCCTGGGCTAATTTTAATAGTTTTTTCCAAATTGCTGCCATATCATGAACTCTTCTTTGTCTCCATTTATGTAATTGCCACTATACAATCATTGATTTCTGGCCTGTATTTTCTCTTTCAGTGTATATTGAAATACCAACAGATTATATCCCTCAGAACAAGAACGTCACTTAGTGTGCAACAGAAGAGCTTACTAAAACTAAACAAAAAAAACACTATCAGTGCATTAATAATTTACAGTATAAAAAGCCAAACCCAATTAGATTGTTTTTGATTGCTTGTTGGGTTTATCCAATTTATATTTTCGTTATTTCTCTATATAGATCATATGTAACCCACCTGAGATTTTCCACAGCCAGCATTTCCAATTACAAACACAGAATGCCTCACTTGTAAAAGTTCTTCCAATTGGACAATCTTCAGTACAAAGCTGTCCTCAGCTTGCAACTTCAGGTCCATTACAGACTGTTTAATTATCTAGAATAAAATATCAGACCAGGAGTTATAGTATGTAAAACAAATTTGCTAGTAACAATCAGTGCAGTCTTGCAACATTCATAGATTTTATACTTTTTTTTCTCAAAGTCATTTTTTTCTCAAAATGACTGCTCTATAACTGACATTTAAGCTCACATTCATCAAAATTTAAAGTGTAAGTAATGCTCCTAAACAAAGTGGTAAATGTATCCCAAGCTCGATATTCATTCCTAGCTATATGAGCAAAAGACAAGCACGAATTTTAAACATTAATACTATAGCACAGAATTGCTATTGTGTGGATATACAATAATATTATAATAAAAATAACTCAATATCCTAATACATTTAACATTAACACCTTCGACGCTCATGACGAGCTCAGCTCGTCATGAGGTACACCTCTCGTACACTCATGCCGAGCTGAGCTCGTCATGATTAGTAGGAATTACAGATTTTCAGCACAGGGGGGGAAAACCATAAGCGTCGATGGTGTTAAAAATCATTACATATGGTCTTTTAATGCCAGCCTAAAAAATGTGCACTAAATATTCAAAGGAGTCATGTATCCTTCTTATTAGGTTGGTCCCAGAGAATCCAGTTGGGCGAGTTTGTATCGGACAAAGACACCCATAGTTGTGGCGTCATGCAAGGCTCTGCCCTGTCCCTCCTATTTTTTGAAAATGTATCTGCACAGCCGCTGGTAGCGGCCTTAGCCAACTTTAATTTTAGAGTTTTTAACTAAGCGAATTATACCCAACTCATCCTTCGTGTTGACAACTCCTCTCATGCACAGGATCTGGCACAAAATATTCTCAGATTTACAGTGAATTGGATGACAGTAAATTCACTGAAAATCAACCTGGATATGACAGACGTTCTTGTCATTCCCACCAAAAACAACCCCTGGAACGAACATTTTTGGCCACAAGAGCTAAGTGCCACCCCCCTACCTGTGCCGATCGTGAGAAGCATTGGCATAAAAGGTGACTCCGAGCTCTCCATGGCCAACCAGTTCACCTCAGTGGTTGGTACCTGCACAGGCCTGATGCGGCAGTTACGGAAACTTGTCCCCCTTTTTCCTACCAACTCACTACAGATGATAGTGGCAGCCACCATCATCTTGAGGTTGAACTATGGCAATGCCTTATACATCAGCCTTCCGCAGAAACTTATTAACAGAGTACAGGTGGTACTGAATGATGCGGCTAGAGTAATTTTCAGGCTTCCAAGAAGGTCTCACATCACTGTTGTGAACGTATCTAGGACCCTAATTAAATATTCACATTTCATGCCCTTATGTGGTTATAACAAATCATATCCTTATAAAGGCATAAGAATCATATCCATATTTAGTCATAGCCAATGCAGTCCAAATACGGCAAGGCTACTTCCCTAGACTCCTAGAAAGTACAACGCGTTCTTTAAACAATCCAAGCCTCCAGCAGCCCGGGAATTCCCCATGCTTCTGTTTTGATTTGTCATAGAACTCCTGAGAGTCCTGAAAGAACTACCAGTTCTTAGTGATGTCTTATGTCCAACCTTATGTCAAACTCAGCACCTTCCAGGTATAAATATACCAACATCTGCCTTAAGCAACACACGGTGGTTTGGAGCAGAGCGTCTATCAACTTACCCAAAGCCCAGCTGATGCGAGTACCGAAGGAAGCCGACCCTCCCATTTGACGCACCTAAAGAGACGCTGTCTTTTCTCCTGTCGAGAAATCCAGCTCCAGTGTTTCCAGTCACCCTTGCGGGTTGTTGGGAGATCGAGTCCTGAGAAAGAGATATAAGACCTCCTCCATTCTAAAACCAAGGTACGGAGCTGATTAAATCCTTAGAGAATTCTTGATTTAGATTCTTGGCAAAACTAACTTAACTTAAACTACAGCTCACTTACTCCTTCCCACGTAGTAGGCTTAGGTTAGGTACACCGGGGTAGGCGTATTTTAGAAGCACCAGTTGAGTACGTTTAGTCAACTTTTATCATTGTATGTATTGTATATATTTTATCAGGTTTAAGTATCATATGGCTCAGAAACCATATAAATGCTTTTACAGTATTATTTCATAATACTCCTTTTACTGTACGCACTTTACTTTATGACAAGTATTGCAATTGTGGAATTCACTTCTCTTGCATGAGAAAGAAGACTGCTCAATAAATTACAAATTTGATTGAAAACGCCCGTCTCTCTATTTCTCTGCACTCTGGTGAAACTAAGCATGCACGATTGACTGAGTGAAATAGCTATCTATTGTTTTCACACAACTCTGGAGATATACTCCTTATGGAGGAGGGAGCAAAGTTGTCATGTTTATGCGGTTGTCAGAAGCTAATCCCTTCTTGTCTATTCAGGAAAGTTGACTCCTTCCTGTTCACTCGAGAAAGTTTCTAGTGACCTCTGAGCTAGCTGGCATTCATAAATAATTAAGTCTAACATATTCAATAGAGACCTAGTCGACCTCAGTCCTACGTCTGAAGAAAAGTAGAAAATGACTCACTCTCCCCACCAGGGATCTATCCAGCAGTTTGCAAAATAAAGCAGATAAGGAATTGGAAGCCAATCTGTAAAATTAAAAGACATCTTTATTATAATTAATTATGAGGCTTCGTCGTCCAACCGTAGTTTTACAATTGAAAGAGGGAGCCTGCCTGAGCTTTCTCAGGCAGGCCTTTTATATAAAAAGTTTGCCCCTAGGCTCACATTCTTGCTGTGACACACATCATTGTAGGTCGCTCCCATGGTACCATAACAAAGCAGGCTATAATTATGAATTCCATTCTACTTGCCCAAACTGACCAACCCATCTTCCATCATGAACATATGTCAAACTTCACATATTTTCCTGTGCAGGCCGGAGAAGCTCACAATACAACTGGTTTCCTCCCCATCATATAAACAGTCACCTCCCCATTGTAAAAGCCCAGAAGCAGAGAAACAGAGCCAGGTGTGGAAGATAGAAATGTAGGATAAGGGATGCTTGTGGGTCATAAACAGGCATGGCTACTGTATTCGGCCTTCTAATCTTGCTCAGGCCAATGTACACAACAAGTTGCTCAGATCTTTAATATAGATTGACTAGAGGGCATGGACTGGTTTGGTGAGGCCAACATCACGTAGGCAGATTCAGCCTGTTCAGGTCATGGAGAAGTCAGAGAAAGGTGGACGTGTCCTTTGGATCAAATTCAGCCTTTAATCAATTGACTATATGAGGGCAAGACACAAGATGGATGCCGTGGGCTCAGGACAAGAACAGTGATTTAAGGGTGATAGCATCACTCGATCGTGACGCAAATACACAGGCATAATGTCCTGATCATTACCGGTCTATTGATACCAAATTCGTTGTGGTATGATGATATTTTCTGCACGAGTGTTTAGGCCTTGGTACACCATTATGGCGGGGTCCGGAATTTTCAGAACCACAGACGCTCCTTTTGCCCTTATATAGGCAATAACCTAAACCCATGTCAGTCTGAATCTAGGTCTATACTTATAAGATCACCCACCCAACAATTAGTGATGTTCTAGTGTTGATGTAGAAGCTGTACAGAAGGGTCTGTCAGTAAACTCTGGCCTAACCAATGTATGTTCAGGTAAAATATGAAAGTTATGTGAAGAAACAGTAAAGAAAGAGTAGGTTGAGAAGTTGGTGCAGACGTCAATTGTGTAGAAGAAACAAACCAAAAAATATAGTAGCCAATAAAATACATAAAGGTATTAAAATAGATAGAGCTACACCGCACTTAGAGAACAATATTCTATAATGTCTGTTTTTCATCTCTTGCTTTTTATCGTCATTCCTCAATACAATCTCCATTTTCTAATGTCGCTCACGCAATCTTGATAGAGTACTTCAGTTGTGATTATTAGCAGGTCATAGGGACACTGCAAGTCCTGCAGGCCTACTGCCACTACTCAGGTCACAAACTGAACCGTTTGTACTCCTACGTGACCCTGCAACTGGCAAATGGTAACCAATCAAGAAATGTAACAGAAAACCATAATACAATTTCAGAAAAAGCAAGAGAGAAAAGGAAAAGCAAAAGTCAGATGCAAAGAAGTAATAGTAGCTGGAGACATAGGTTGGGAGGTGGGTACAGATGTCAATTGGGTAGCAACAAAAACAATCCCACCCATAAAAGACAATGTCATTTTAGAATAACACTAGAAAACACGTTGTTGAGAACATATAGACCACGGGAGGACGTAGTGACCATTATTACGAATGAAATCATAATTTTCCACAATCCTAAGCAGAAGGCAAATCCTAGAATTATCTAATAACATTCTATATAGCTTCCTATGCATTTCAGTAATCTGTTATATGTTCAAGTGAAACAGTGGCGTTCCTGATCAATGCTCTTAGATGAAAAAGGGATACACTTCCAGAGAGAGACTTCATGCTGCTTTTACTAAACAGAATAGTACTTTAAAACAAATGCCAGCAAAGCAGCAAAAATTAGTTTCCAAACTCCAATTCTATGCAAGCTCACAGAAAATACCCAGAGTCCGCCAAAGCCTCTCCTTGCAGGCTTCTATTGTCCATCAAATCCGCTTCCAGTGTCTTCTTCGCGTTGGGCCTCTTCAATTCAGGCTTTTTCATGAGAAGACAATACTGTTTAGTAGGAGTGCCCTCCGGGCAAACACTCACAGCTCACTCGAAAGTCTCAATGTCTTAAAACAATGCACCAGTGTCTCTTCTTTGTGGCAGACATTACAAATGATGCGCTCTTCATTAATCAAGGACACAAAGCATCTCGTGCAGATCCAAGCACCATTTCGCAACAAACCTAGCAAGGTCGGCAGCACTTTCAGACTCCAACACTCATCATTTAGTGTCAGAGGACGCTCAAGCTGCTCTCTCATGGGCACCAGAATGTAGTGCCTTTTTCCAAACGTGGATCCTTGGGTGCACTGCCGTTCCGCTGGTGCAAAGCAAAAGAGGTGTGGGTGAGGCCAAAACTCGGGCCAAGGGGATCAGGGGACCGCGCGCTGCCAGAGGTTCAAGCACATGACAGTTTGAACAAATTGCACAAAGTGGATGACAGTCCTGCCATCAAAAGCAGGGATCCTTCGCATCTTTGCACTGAACTTCTGAGGCAAAACAGAAAATCAGCTCCTTTATTCTTTTCTTTTCACAACGCCTTCTGATGAAACAAATGGCTTGCTTAGGAGGTACCACTGGAGGCACGCTGATGATCGCTGTCCATCTTCGCGACTTCCTTGTTGCAGGATTTGTAGAGCAATATGTAGCGGTCACTGATGGGGAGTGGGCTTTAGTGTTGATCACAGGTCTGCAGGGAATCACTCTTCCTTTGACTCTGGAAGATCCAGCAGGACCCTAGTGATGTAGCAAGTTTAACACAATTGTTAGTTTCCTTCAAATCAGATATAAAAACAGTTAAGCAAGTGGCCTGTAATCTGCAAAGGAGTGGCAATACACCATGGGAACCTAAATGGATGCCCTCACACAGTGGCATTGTCTAATGGGGTACATTATTTAATGGGGTAAATACATATTCTCCTTAATGATGAAGCCTAGGTGTTCCTAAATTCCTTATCTAGAGCATCTCAAAATAGAGAAATAACATGATTCAGATTATCCAGGACATGAAGAAAGGTCCCCTTAAAAAAATGTGCATCAGGTGCACTATGTAATACAAAGGCTAATGATCAACTGTGCAGACAAAAGGACAAGAACTAGAGAGTCCTGGTATCTGCATGATTAGAACACATCTTATTAAAAAATTGGAACAGCAGAAACAGAAGAGAACTGAAAAATTAAAAATAGACATTAAAAATATGTCGTACTAAAAAGAATGTAAACTTGAGATATCTCCTATTGAGATGGAAAATCTCCTATTGAGATGGGAAACTTGTATTCGGTCAATTTAACCAGGCTATCACTATCCTGACAGTCAGTCTGAAAAGACATACAAGAGTTTGCTTGGGTGGTCTAAGGCATGTGACACAGCACCAAGAGCACGGGGATACATGAAAGACCAATGTTACAGAAATTTAACTCTACCGCTGACAATCTATACCCTACACGGTAATTCTAACTAATGTTCAGTTGTCTCTTCAGGGAAAAAAATGAATCCATAAACTTATTCAGGAATCAAAAATGCGATAAAAAATGCGATATCAAAATTAGGCCACCTTTAGTCACGGATCTATAATTCCATCCTTAGGCCCAATCAAGGATACATAAATGCAGAGCTGCCTGTCCTTAAGGAAAAAGGCAGTTAAGTGACTAACAACGGATGGTATACTTTGATCCAGTATATTATTTTAGTTTTCTTAAAAAAATCATTACAGCTAAATGTAGGCATGCACTGGAAAAACTGCTGCCTTACTCGCTCACAGTATGAGGTCCATATCTGTGAAATTTATCTTAATACAAATTCATCCAATTTATTGTGAAACAACACATATCGTCATATGTGTTCCTTCACAACACAGGGGAACTTGTAATTCAAAGTAGCACCATAGAACAGAACATACACACAAAACATTAAAAAATAAATACACATATCAAGCCATCTCAAGCCATAAGATATACTTGCTGTGTATCAGACACAAGGAAAAACAGCCCAGACAAACAAACAGCATATATGAATAAACGGTCATGCATAATACCATGGCACATGCCCTTCTTTTGACAGCAGGGCATCAGGTAATTGATACTCTGCTGTAAAAATATAATGTCGCTGTGTCAAATAACGCGTTTCAGTGGACCAAATGTATAAATGAAACATAAACACACATTTTTTTCTTAAAGAAATTACGCAAAAAAAAATTCTCTTCAACCATCCAACTCACGTGTCTTGTGAATTAATCCATGAATTATCTGTAGGAAGAAGCAGAAAAGATACACAACACACACATTTCTCATAATACAACATCAATTATAACCCTTTTTATCAGACCACAAAACATGACACAACGTGACATATAAAAACTTTTCATTACTTACCTGTAACCTATTTTCCATGTACCTTGCAAAAACGCCCATTCTCACTCAGGCCTAAGGCCTTTAAGTTGCAGAATTTTGGGGAAGGGCTTCTACTTATTGCCTATCTAAAACTCAATGTAACACTTCGTTTTTCATTTTGTCAAATAAACTTAACTTAAAAAAATTCGTTCCTAGCATGGAGACACACATATACCAGTTCTATAGATCATTTAGCAGAATGTTTGATATTTGTTTTCTCAAAGAAATCACTTTTGCATTTGCCCTTTTTAAATCATGTTCCTTCATTTTACACAGTGCTTAATTTGTAAGACATGAAGTGCAGGTGCTACAATTTTGCATGAGGAATACCTTTCCTATTTGTTTATTATCTCAGATGTGCGCTTTTAAAGCAGATGTAATGTGAATGCGGTAAATGAGAACAAGCCAGCCTGCAATGAATGAAGGTTACAGATTTAAATCATATACAATCAACTACATCTCATATAAAGCGCTTGTGTGCAGCATTTTGAAAGCAACTGAGAGCTATGCAAACCATGTGTGGGTTCTACCCTTCAGGGTACTGACAAATGAGGCTGCAGTTTTACAAAATTAGTGTTCCTTTTATTATTATTAGCGGGATGCAATGCTGTGTCAGCACATATCTAATTGAAAATAAATGTGTTGGTGACATAATTTACCAAACAACAAGCGTTTTGAGGAACATGCTGGAGCTATTATTTATTCTTTGGCTAAAATGCAATCATCATTGCTGTACATGGCCCTGCATCCTTTGCTCATTTTAGTTCCCAAAAACGAAAATCCCATCCCAGCTAATGTCATATTTGTAACGCTCTAAGAAGATACTTTTAAATTATGAACATGAGCAGGAATTAAATTTATCGGAGCAAGTCAGGCTATTCAAGTGACCTCAGGTCAGGACCGTGGCAGGGATTTAAATATAAAGAGGCAGCTGAAGTTAGCATCAGATGCATGTTTAACCATGTCATGCTGCATTCCACAGGCGAGGCCCTAATTAAAAGGTCACAAATGTCAACAAGACAGCCTTACAAGATAACATCTCAGCCGCTACTGCTGGAACACGTTATACAGGTTCTGCCAGTCCCCTGCTCGTGGTAACTGAAGCTGACAAGGCCAGTAGGTTTAACCACTTCCACATAACCTGCAATATTTCACTATATTTAAAACAATTTCTATGACACATTGACTCGCTGAATCATAAGAAGGCACAACCTGCAAACATATATATTAAGATCTAAATGTATGCATTTACTAAAGAGACGCTTTAAAAAGGGGCCCTGAAACCATTCAAAACAGTCTATTTGTCTGAAAATCGACTTTTGCATTCTGGATACTAAGAAATAAATATTCTATAATTTTATTGCATAATGGGTATTACTAGAATGTCTATGAGTCATACATTTGAAAATACTAACTTATACCTTATAGAAATGAGCTTGTTTGCGCCTAGGGTAAGGGAAATTGCTCACAGAGGTGTTTGGTCATTTTCGTGGTACAACATAACTTAAATCAAACATTTTAATGCTAGGGAGTCATAGTATGAGTGTTAAGCTTCACAAATATTAAAAAACGATTTTTGTAGCACTTGTTTTTTAATAATTATTTTTCATAATTAATAATTATTTACTCCTAATGAAGCCTAATTATTGCTATTTGTGACTGTTCTACATATAAAACGCTCACTACATCCCTAGCCTATTATTTAGATACATTTTAACACACAAACCTGAGCGCATATACCTAACTTAAAAAACGTCACATTCTGCGTCATTTTTTTTGGGCCTCTTTTATGTAAAAGGGCCTTCATGCAAAATTCGACCTGTGTTTAACTGCAAAAAGTGCTGGCTGAAGAAACATTCCTATCAAATATACTGTAGCTAAAAACGTTTGCCTGTGAACATCTAACACAGTGCATTTAAGTGAAAATGCTGTACATTAATTTATTTTTGCAGAAACATGTAATTTCGTTTTTGTCTAGGGCTTCATTTATATCCATTAAATGTGAACCACCCACATTGAGCTCATTTCAGACATAAACAGAAAGGGGGAACAAACACTCAGGATACACAAAACAGCGCTCTCTAACCATTTCTTGTACATAGGGCCGTCGCAATTTACAACAAAACCCAAAAACAAAATAGACATTTAAACACACATTTTAACCCATAGGTCAACACTTAGGACAGGAACAAGGAACAGCCTACAGACTGTCTTCAAAAATAACCTGCCAATACTAGTTGTAAACCATATTTACAACAAAAACGTTTTAGTTCCTATTTTTTTTTTTATTTTTTTTTTTAATTCTTATTTCCAGAAGGCTGCAAAAGAGACAGCCTCACAGACCTTTAAAGAGAGCTCATAAATTGGAGTTCCAACCGGAGGTATCAGACGCGAATCCTCCAACCGGGAATCTTTTGTTGCAACCTAGTCAATACTAATACAAAACCAAAATACCGCGACCAGGCATCTGCGCTCACTAGTCGGGTTTCAAACTTCATGGGGCTATCTCCAACGATATACAGGCAAATGTACGTGACCCACGGTTTTTGAATACTGCAGTGTTCAAATAAAACTAAGGAACCAATACTGAGGAAGATTATCCAACGATAATCTGAACCACAGCAACCAAAGGCCTACCAAATGAACCAAATGTACCGGTACCCAAACCAAAGCGTCACATTTCTGCGACCAATAAATAACTAAGGACTGCGTCACATTTCTGCGACCAATAAATAACTAAGGACTCAGAACCAAAAAGGACTGGGAGCGACCCATTTCTATTCTTCAACTAAAACAGATGGAGAAAATATCTCTTCAACTGCCTATACAAATTGCAATTTGCATATACACAAATATTTGTCCAGATTATAACTGTCAATTCCCCACTGCACTAACAGTCTGTTAAAAAATACTTACAGCAAAAAAAGAATGGGTTCCTTAGTCAGGAGTGACATCTTTAGGAGAGTTTTAAGTCAGAAAAATCGAAAAACATACTGGGCCACAGAGACAGATAATCCCCCAGAAAACCCTGTGCCCAGAGTACCTCTTTTTGGTAGAATTCTGTCTTGTCTTCCCCAGCAGTTCTTCCATCCTTTGACAAAACACTCCTGTAGATAACCACTCCATGATAAGGCCCGAGTTGGGCAGCCAACTGAAGAAAAGTAGAAAATGACTCACTCTCCCCACCAGGGATCTATCCAGCAGTTTGCAAAATAAAGCAGATAAGGAATTGGAAGCCAATCTGTAAAATTAAAAGACATCTTTATTATAATTAATTATGAGGCTTCGTCATCCAACCGTAGTTTTACAATTGAAAGAGGGAGCCTGCCTGAGCTTTCTCAGGCAGGCCTTTTATACAAAAAGTTTGCCCCTAGGCTCACATTCTTGCTGTGACACACATCATTGTAGGTCGCTCCCATGGTACCATAACAAAGCAGGCTATAATTATGAATTCCATTCTACTTGCCCAAACTGACCAACCCATCTTCCATCATGAACATATGTCAAACTTCACATATTTTCCTGTGCAGGCCGGAGAAGCTCACAATAGAACTGGTTTCCTCCCCATCATATAAACAGTCACCTCCCCATTGTAAAAGCCCAGAAGCAGAGAAACAGAGCCAGGTGTGGAAGATAGAAATGTAGGATAAGGGATGCTTGTGGGTCATAAACAGGCATGGCTACTGTATTCGGCCTTCTAATCTTGCTCAGGCCAATGTACACAACAAGTTGCTCAGATCTTTAATATAGATTGACTAGAGGGCATGGACTGGTTTGGTGAGGCCAACATCACGTAGGCAGATTCAGCCTGTTCAGGTCATGGAGAAGTCAGAGAAAGGTGGACGTGTCCTTTGGATCAAATTCAGCCTTTAATCAATTGACTATATGAGGGCAAGACACAAGATGGATGCCGTGGGCTCAGGACAAGAACAGTGATTTAAGGGTGATAGCATCACTCGATCGTGACGCAAATACACAGGCATAATGTCCTGATCATTACCGGTCTATTGATACCAAATTCGTCGTGGTATGATGATATTTTCTGCACGAGTGTTTAGGCCTTGGTACACCATTATGGCGGGGTCCGGAATTTTCAGAACCACACGTCTAAACTATCGTTTATGTTATTCCAATGCGCAGAGCCTATTGGGAATATAGAAACTACACTACATGGCGCCCAACGTTTGGTAAGGCGATAATCTAACGCAAGATACTAGAGTAACTCAGTCGTGCTTTTCACACAGACCCCTTTTCCCGTAAAAACTCCAATAGACGTCTGGAGTGGGTAAAAGGTTAATATCCGCCAAAACTTAGTAGGAAGAGATTCCTATGTATTAGTTTTTGGTTTAGTCAGCGTTGAAGGATACAGTGTTCCAAAATATTGTGCACCTAATCTTTGTTTCCTTGAAACTTGTTCTGCAAACTTTCATTAAACAATGTCAACTAACGGCGACAACAACGAAACCGGTGGAGCTGCAGTAGATGCGAATCAACCGGGTTCAGACGTTACAAGGTATAATGAAAATGACCCGGATGCTATAATCATCCCGGTCAATATAAGAAAAACAATAACTATGAAACTTATAGAAAATGGAGTATCATCAAGAGGTGGTACAGTCATATTTGTGGTAGAGGCCCATGAATATCGGCAGACAGAGGTATTCTATTCCTGGATACATTTTCCAGCAGCACATGCTGTGACACGCAAGTTCCACTACTACAAAATAGAGGAATCTCCAGAGGAATACGCCCCTTTCGAGGACGTTGAAATTCCACTAACATACCAAGAGCACCAGCTCTGGTTTAATGGCGCCCTAAAACATCAAAATCACATTACCAGGCTTGGTCCACTAGGTAGACCAGGAGCCACATGGCTGGTTCTAGCCAGCTATAAACCACATCCCGACTTTGAAAAAATGTCAAGCGAAGAACTCTTAGTTAAAATAAAAGAATTAACAAAAGCATATAGAGATTTAGTTCAATTAAAAGTTGACGGTACAACCTTCCGACTAAAAACACTAACTGAAAATCCTGAAAAGACTTTCATTAAAAATAATCTCAACTCTCAAAAGAAGAAGTGGGAGGGTACTAAACAAACCTCTCCCAGAGAAAAACAGTTTCAGACCAGAGGAAGGTCTCCCCAACGAAGAGATAGATCTCCAGAACGGGGGAGCAAGTCTCCACAACGGGAGCCCTCTGAAAAAAGATACAACCTTAGAAATAGGGACAATTTGAGAAAACCTGACAGATATCAAGATATTGATACACGTCCCTCCCGATCTTTCAGACTTCCTCACAGAAATCGGAAAGAAGAGGATGGTCAGAACATAAAGAAGAGCACGTCAAGTCCAAAGACAAGGAACCTGCTCATCAAAGTAAAAAATTACAAATTCCCAGAAAGAAGGTAGCTAGTATTAAAGTAAAACATGCAGAGAATTCTGATGACACAACTGAAAAATGGAGAGTGGGCCCAGCCAATGCTAGACAGCGCAGCAGAAGTGACCATAGCTCGCAAGATCCTGATGAATCTTCTGGAGACAGTGGACACAAATGAATACATTCAAGTGCAAACTGCAGACACCAGAGTTAGTGTGCCCCATAAACTATATGAAATAACATTACGTATACAGGGAGATAAAACTAAGAAAATAAAAGGTCTCTTCTGGAAAAACCTATCTAAAGGCTATGATATCCTTCTAGCAGAGAAAGACTGGCCACCAGAGTTTGTCAGGGAGTGCCCACATGGCGAAGAAATGATTATGCCTGCCTTCTCAAATCACATTCCAATTCATAAAAAATACACATTTGCAAGAGAATGGGCAGTGGCCCAAGCCCCTGCATTATATAAAAATCATGTAGGATGGGATGAGGTTTCTCCTCACCATAAAATCCAGTTAAAAAATAAACCTACTGCACAGAGGCAGTATCCTGTTAAGCAAGAAGCTAAAAAACAAGTTAGAGAAATCTTGGATCAACTTGAATATCAGGGGGTGATTGAAACATCACCTCACAAATGAACAATCCTTTGTTTCCTGTCTCCAAACCAGACGATTCATATCGTCTAGTGTTGGACTACAGACACCTAAACTCTTGTTGCAAAACATTTGCAGTACAAAACTCACACAGTGCAGCACTAATGAATAACATCGTGCGCAAGAAATATAAAACGACATTAGATATTTCAAATGGTTTCTTCTGTCAAAACATAGCACCAGAAAGCAAATATTTCACCACTTTCTCCAGCATGGGGACCCAAAAACAATTTTGTTGTCTCCCACAGGGATTCAAGAATAGCCCAGGATTATTTTCAGCCAGGGTAACAGAGTTACTACAGATATATGATGATGAGGCATTATCTTATGTCGACGACATCTATCTTACAGACGATGACCTGGAGACACACTTGAAAAGAGTGAACACCATCATACCTGAGTTAGCATCTGAAGGGGTCAAATTTAACTTTAAAAAGTCACGAATTGCCCGCCACACTGTCCTATTTTTAGGATATGAATTATCAAGTGAAGGCAAAAGCCTAGCAGACAACTTCTTAGAGAAGTGTGCAGTACTGCAAGCTCCAAAAATGCTGAAAAACTTACAATCAATTCTAGGTTTTCTGAATTTCGGAAGAACATACATTCTAAATTATGCAGAGAGGGTTAAACCTCTCTACGAACTAATAAAACCTGATTTTAAACCAATTAATCGGACTCAGAAACACACAGAAATTTTACGATCATTACAAACAGACATGTTAACTAAAACAAATCTGCAAACACGCGCAAACAAATGCAACCTTGTAATCCGAGTCATCCCAGGAAGAGGCAGATTCACATACCTGACCTCTAATGATGGAGAAACGGTACCAATAGCTTACAAATCACACTTGTACACACAAGCTGAAATGAAATTCAGTTCTACTGAAAAAAAATCTGACTGCGGTTTAAACTGCTGTAGCAAAAGAAAGAGCCCTAGCCCAAGGGAAGAGCATATCTGTACTAACAGCAGTATCAGCCCTTGAGGCAGTAACAAGACCAGGCATTCTAAATGCTAAAGCTCTAGATCCAAAATGGATACAATGGGAAAATTCTCTTGCAACAGAAGACGTGAAACACGCATTTGATCCGAAAATGAAAAAACTAGAATATCTAGAATATGAAAATGAATGTCCTCTGTCAATCGAAATTCTGCCTCTCGAACAGTACACCTGTGTAATCTACACGGACAGATTTGCGCAACACTACGTTGTGGAAGAACAAATTTACAATGCAGCGTGCGCGATTGTTAAAGGTCGCTGGCGCTTGGGTAACTTTAGACCAATGGTCACTAAAACTGAATCACTCAGAAACTGTACAGCTCAGCGAGCTGAAATAAGATGTCTAAAGATGGCGCTTGAAAATGCCGATCGCGAATTCCCCACACTGATAGTGTGCGATTCGCATTACTGATCCAGTCTTACAATAATTCCATGCAGACCTGGATAAAAAATGGTTACAAAGATGAGACAAGTGCCACAATAAAGCATAAAAAACTATGGGAACAGGTAGTTATTTTACGGAAAGAACTACAAAAGACTCATGTGATCCATACACTGAGTCATCAACGTGATGGCGATCAAGTTGCAGGGAATTCATTGGCTGATGAGGCAGCGAAAGCAGCTGTACAAACGGCTTCCATAGCTGCCATTACTCGATCAAAAACAAAAATAGACAGCGAGATAATGCAAGCTGTCAGTGATTCAGTAAAAGACAGTGGTAAGACACTCCCGAAAGGCTTTCCAGTAAAGTACTCATACAAAACTGATGCAAACAATGTTCCTTTTGCTGTAATCCCTGGAGTAGGGGATAGAGCAATTCCAAACATGGAACACAGGTTAGGACTAATTTTAGCGGCACACGAGGGGCTCGCTTCTGCACATGCTGGTGTTTCCGCCACAGTATCATTATTAAAACAGAGATATTGGTGGCCACGCATGAGAAAACAGACTAGGAACTATGTTCTAGAATGTGAAATATGCCAAAAAATGAAAGTATCAACAGTGAAACGACCAGCACAAATGCCCCTTCTAATCTCAGACAAACCATTAGCATGTGTTTACTTGGACCACTGTGGTCCCTTACAAAGGGATGACAACTATATATATATTATGGTCGCAGTGGATTCCTGCACAAGATTCATTTGGATGTGGCCCCAGCGCTCGGCTAACGCCAGAACTGTTCTAAGAGATTTGCGAGTCTTTATCGGCACAAACGCAATTGGCATGCTACATTCTGACCAGGGTCCTGCGTTTAGCTCTCGGGCTTACAAGGAGGCCATGGCCAGCATGGGCATTGCATTGCGGTATTCTAGTCCATTCCATCCCGAGGAAAATGCGGTAGTGGAGAGAAAAAAACATGACATAAAGCAATCTATAACAGCGAGGGTATTAGGTTCGGGTGACAGGTGGGTCAAACATCTAATAAGTGTCCAACGTAGTCTTAATAATCTGCCAAGAAATTCTCTAGGAGGTATCACTCTGTACGAACCTTTGTTTGGTACAAGAATGATCATTCATGATCTCGATTGTCACACTTCAGTGGTGAAACAAAAAACCTTTGATATCAAAGATCGTTTGGCTGTTTTACAGGACTTGAATGAAACAAGAAGGAGTCTAAGTAACACAAAGCTAAAGCCAACGACCACTGAAGAAAGATCGCGGTGAAGAAGGAATTTTGGCCTTCTTACAGAAAAGCAGTACCTGTCTTAGCTGTCAGCGGAACAAAATCAGTAGTACTACCGCCCCTTGCTGGTAAAAAGGAGAACCGAGTTGTATCAATCGACCTGGTAAAACCACCTGTCCCAGCAAGACCCGTCTGGATTCCAAAGATTGGGGATCTGGTCAGAGAAAAGATCGCGGTGAAGAAGGAATTTTGGCCTTCTTACAGAAAAGCAGTACCTGTCTTAGCTGTCAGTGGAACAAGATCAGTAGTACTACCGCCCCTTGCTGGTAAAAAGGAGAACTGAGTTGTATCAATCGACCTGGTAAAACCACAATCATGTGGCCAATAATAAGTAGTAGGCCCAGGGGACTCCGAAGAAATAGCAGAAGACCAAATCTTGCTACTATCCAAGAGGTTCAAACTGAAAGACTAATCACTTTTGATAAACCTGCAGTGAATAAAAAAGGACTATGCAACAAGGCCATGGAACTTGTACCTCTTGAAACCCAAATTGCAAGCGTTCGTCAAGAAACACCTGTCTACAATGATGTAGCCTCGGTCTATGCCAATATGAAAAAGGAAGAAGCAACTACAAAGATTAATAACAATCCTGATGCCATTCAAACACTTGACAGAACTGCATCTGGCTACTTCATCAATTTCGATGACTTTTCTGATGATCCAAGTGAACATGGAGACAAGCCAGCAAACAAAACTTTCAAAAAGAAAATTACAGAGCTCTTTCATCAACTCAGAGAAACATATTTGATTTCACCATGGATTGAATTATGGATTGTGTTAGGCGTACTTTTCCTCCTTCTGTGGCTCATCTTGGTTATACGTTTGGGTAGATTTATTGATGGAAAATAAAGTACAATGGACACAGCAAGTCAGAACATCAACTTGGTCCTGAAACCATACAGATATTCTCACATCGAAAAAAGAGAACTATCATCAGTGAGCATCACAACAAACCCTATACCTGGTGGTATAGCATGGGACAAAACTGATTACGATATCTATGGCCCGGTTGAACTCTTGAAATATCCACATCAATTCAAGATCTCTTTAAGTGAATTTGTATCACCTAGTACTTTCTCTGATGATTGGGACTTTGAAAATATTAATAATATAATGTCAGATTTAGAAATGTCAGCAAAATTTACAGAACATGATTATTTACAGGGTTCTTCGAATTATGAAGAAATGTATTGCTTCAATCACTTTGGGCATCATTATCTGCATAAATCTGCTAATCCTAGAAATGTTTTCAGTTATAATCAGTGGGAACATTGTCCAACTCCGCCAAAAGGCAGTTCAAAAACATTTTATGAAAAATTCCCATACTTCTCAGGTTTTAATATCACTAATCCAGAAACGCTATATTTCAAAATGTTAAATAAGACAGGAGTGAAAAACATGTTGACAAATACTAAACTGATTTTTTCTGAAAAATGTTATGAAAAAGTGTCTACATTTGGTTTTGAATTTTGGAAAAATAACATTGAGACAAAAACCATCTGGGGTACAAAAGAGTGGCAGGTACAAGGTTTAGAATCATTATTTAGAGCCTGCATGATCCCAGAACAAATAATGTTCCTGAATGGCACCATTCAACAGACAACCTGTCTTGGCCTAGCCAAGATAAAAGATTTAAACAACCTGTCTATACCAAAGCCTATGCCTGATAGAAACGACACTGCAGATGAGGGGTTAGACCTGTCCCATATTTTAAAACAAAACAGACCAATTCCTGATTGGAACAAATGGTTGATCTGGCCCACAGCCACTAATAACTGTCAAGATAGATTCCTGAACAAAACACAGGGGTTCAAACAGAACAGGCCAGACCCAAGATATTCCCAGAGACAACATCCAGGGATAATTACAACATACAGTGTAGGAAAACTATGCCTCGAATGGCTACAGAAATCCACACTTCCCGAAATTAAGCAACACTTAACTTTATTTAAAGAAGGTGCTGACTTGCGAGATTTCATAATGGGACCTCTCAAACAGCGTCAAAAACGTTTCATATACGCCGGTATATACGCAGCTTACAATGAAGCTTGGAAAATAACACAAATTGAAACTGAAGAAAAAATACGAGAAATTGATCGTAATAATTTGGAAAAATCACTTTCTGTAGTGGACAATGGGTTAACGACTCTGTCCTCCAGAATTAATTCACTGGACAGCATTGTATCATCTGCTATTGATATAATAGAACAGGATATGCTAATGTTACAACATGGTCAATCCCAATTGCGTTCTATTGTACAGCTAGGCTTGACGTTACAAAACCTCCGTTCAGGCTACGTGACATGGCGTCTAATCAACACAACGTCATTATTTTCTATCTTTAACCTTACCGATAGACAAATCTCGTTGGCACAAAAAGGAGCAGTCTATACTGTGCTGAGCATTGAAAGACTAGAAAAATTACCATTGACAATGTCAGAATGACCGATCATTGAATGGATAATACATGGCACCATTACAATCCGGATAACAAAGTTTCAGTTTCAATACTGCCAAAAGTATATACCAGCAGGCCTGTATAAAAGGTTGGGTAAAGGATACATCAAGTCAACCTGGAATTTGCCTTATATACATAGATGCAATAGTAAGGGGAAAAAAGAGGTATTTCTTAGTGGTAACAACTGTAAAAAATCACTAAGCGGTACACTTCTGTGTCAAGGTATTAACTTGCATGGAGCCTGCGAAGGTTCATCAAACAACCTTTCATGTCATCTGCACCGCTGCTACACAGATAGAGCCCTTTTTCAGACAACTTTCTAACGGTAGCTACGTTATAATAAGTGACCACAGCTGTTGTGGCATGATGCCAGGAAAAGCCTATCTCGTGAGCGTTACTTCCAGGGTCATTTGTTGTATGCAAGTATTGTATCCAAACAGTAATTCAGACATGGAGGCAGCAATATGACCTTCTGTGAATATCTCTTCTATTCGAATCGATACTTTAAGCAGAATGAAGTCTATTCGAATTGATACTTTAAGCAGAATGAAGTCTATTCTTTTACAGACAACTGTGCCTTTAACCTCGTCCAAAGAGATGTATGATCTGCAAGTTGCAAGGACAGTGGCAGAGATACATACCCTATTATCGACAAATTGCCCCGTGCATTTCGTAGAAATGTTAAGCCAAATCTTAAACATGTCAGATACCAGTGGCATCGCACATGTATTTAGGACAATTTTTTCGGGACTGTTAGCACCCTTTGAAACAGTTCTAGGCATCTTCCCGAATTTTGTGCACTCTTTATTCGGTAGCCTGCCTCTTATTTTGGGACTCGTAGCAGGTATTTTATTTTTGTTCCTCCTGCTCCGATATGGCAAACCAAGTCACAGACAAAACTCAGGCTACGATGGAAGAAACAATCCTAGCAATACGATACCGAGAACGGATCACTAAAGTCCTTGGATTGGCCCGGCTAAGAGATCTGAATACTACCTGGTTTCTTTCGTTTAGACCAATCTGGCAAGATTGCATTTTACCTGTGCTTCGATGTCTGCTATGCGGAGAAGAATGCGTGGTGGACGTTTGTCTTACACTACCATCAGCAGTACCAATAGATATCGATGCTTTGCTTGGTTCGGTAACGGCTCATGCAACGTGTTGTCCCCAGCGGCTACCTATTCTGATGACGGCGTTCGTGGAGACTTCAACAATACGATTAGGTGACGGTGAAGTACGAGATGAAAGCGGCACCACACAGGTACAACCTTCTGTGACCATTGCTGATCTAAACACCGATAATGGCAATGCATCGCATGTATGCACTATTTCCACTTTTTCGGAGTTGGCCCAACTTTCACCTACTGTTGTAGACAAATTTTTTGCCGGCCTATCTGAGGTAATGTTTTCTCCTAACAATGGGAATAATATTTGAAATAGCGAGCACACAGTGTCCCCTGAACTTTGAATTCGGCCTTCAGTTTTGATAAACAGAACTTCTAAAAAACATTGGGACTATTTTCTTCCCGAAGGCGAAATTATCTTTCTCCAGTTCCCAAAATATTTACCTTTTTTTGGAACATGATACTCTGCTTAAAGTAGAACTATTCTTAGAGAACAGAACTTCTATTTTTAGAGACTCTAGAGACAATCTTTTGAATCAGCCTGTAGCACATGTACAATCTTGTATAAATATGTGATGAAATGGTCTCGACCTTCTCTTCTGTATTAAGAGCCATTTCATAAATGTAACTTTCGTGATTCATTCAGTGAAGATTATAATGCACTACAAAAAATATTCTCTGAATGATACCACTGCTTGAAAAACGTACAGTATAATACTAATTTTTTCGTGTATCTATACCATTTCAAATGCATTTTTTGTATTTTGGGGTGGGCTGGAAAACACATGCATACTTATATGTTTATATATTGCTTAGTATTTAGTAATGATGGACATTATACGTGGAGTGGGTGTTGTGAACGTATCTAGGACCCTAATTAAATATTCCCGATTCATGCCCTTATGTGAGTATATCAAATCATATCCTTATAAAGGCATAAGAATCATATCCATATTTAGTCATAGCCAATGCAGTCCAAATACGGCAAGGCTACTTCCCTAGACTCCTAGAAAGTACAACACGTTCTTTAAACAAACCAAGCCTCCAGCAGCTCGGGAATTCCCCCTGCTTCTGTTTTGATTTGTCCTAGAACTCCTGAGAGTCCTGAAAGAACTGCCAGTTCTTAGTGACGTCTTATGTCCAACCTTACGTCAAACTCGGCACCTTCCAGGTATAAATATACCAACATCTGCCTTAAGCAACACAAGGTGGTTTGGAGCAGAGCGGCTATCTACTTACCCAAAGCCCAGCTGATGCGAGTGCCGAAGGAAGCCGACCCTCCCATTTGACGCACTGAGAGAGACGCTGTCTTTTCTCCTGCCGAGAAATCCCGATCCAGTGTTTCCAGTCACCCTTGCGGGTTGCTGGGAGATCGAGTCCTGAGAAAGAGATACAAGACCTCCTCCATTCTAAAACCAAGGTACGGAGCTGATTGAATCCTTAGAGAGTTCATGATTCAGATTCTTGGCAAAACTAACTTTAACTTAAACTACAGCTCACTTACTCCTTCCCACGTACTAGGCTTAGGTTAGGTACACCGGGGTAGGCGTATTTTAGAAGCACCAGTTAAGTACGTTTAGTCAACTTTTATCATTGTATGCATTGTATATTTTTTATCCGTTTTAAGTATCATATGGCTCAGAAACCATATAAATGCTTTTACAGTATTATTTCATAATACTCCTTTTACTGTACGCACTTTACTTTAAGACAAGTATTACAATTGTGGCAATTCACTTCTCTTGCATGAGAAAGAAGACTGCTCAATAAATAACAACTTTTATTGAAAACGCCTGTCTCTCTATTTCTCTGCACTCTGGTGAAACTAAGCATGCACGATTGACTGAATGAAATAGCTATCTATTGTTTTCACACGACTCTGGAGATATACTCCTTATTCTGGAGGGAGAAAAGTTGTCATGTTTATGCGGTTGTCAGAAGCTAATCCCTTCTTGTCTATTCAGGAAAGTTGACTCATTCCTGTTCACTCGAGAAGGTTTCTAGTGACCACTGAGCTAGCTGGCATTCATAATTAAGTCTAACATATTCAATAGCGACCTAGTCGACCTCAGTCCTACGTCTAAACTATTGTTTATGTTATTCCAATGTGCAGAGCCTATTGGGAATATAGGCACTACACTACACCACCCCGCTGCTGTGCAAGTTGCACTGGCTCTCCGTTTGGCAGAGAGCAAAATTCAAGGGCCTCTGTATTGCCCACAAAGCAATCTATGGCCAAGCCCCAACCTTTATTAAAGAACGCCTCGAGACCTATGTCCCAGGCTGCACATTGCGGTGCTCTGAGGCCTGTCGCATATCCCTTCCACTGTAAAACACCACTTCAAAAGGGGGCAGAGCCTTCTCCTTCCTGGTCCCACAGCTATGGAACCAGTTATCTGAACATCTCCGAAAGAAACCCACATTGCTCTTGTTCAGGAAGCAGCTTAAAACGTTTCTGTGTAAAAAGGCCCTGAATACGGTCTGGCTCTATATCCATGTACTCTTTATGACATTGTTTAGTAGCTTCTGGCCACTCTCCTCCAAGCGCTAAGAGACCTGCTGGTAATTAGGCGCTATATAAATACCAGTTACCATTATTATTATTTTAAGAATTCAAAAGACTATTATAAAAATGCAATGAATATCCCCTACTATGAGTCCTAGCTTTTAAAAAACAACCTGGCTAAATGAAGCTAAAATTGAAGGTAAAATCATATTTATTTAAATTACATCAATTTCCACTGAATTCTTCCATTTTATCATTTGTTCACCTACTTTACATTACCTCAAACCTTTGTCCCTAAATGTCTTTCTGTCATAGTGTTATATATTCAACTACCTATGGTGCAGTAGTTTGCCCAAAGAGCATAAAATGGTACCTTCCAAAAAAGATTGACAGTTTTTTTCCTTAAAAGTTGACCCCAGGATTTTTAACATTTTTGCTTTGAGGAAGAGACACAGGCTGAACAAGTGATCAACAATTTCAATGCAGATTGTACAAATGTAACACATTTGATGGACCAAGAGCCCACAACCTGAAGTATACAAGAATATAAAAGGCTAAATCACAAGAATTGCCATTTTACAGATGACTGTAGACTACAGTTAAGGTTGAGTCGTCTGTGCATGGTGTTAGAATTAGTGTGTACGTTTTTTGTAGATATCCTCACTTTTATTCAAATCATGTATAAATGCAAACTAATTAATTCTTTCATTTAGGAGTATTTAATCTGGTTCTTATTCACCAAACCAAGAGTACAAAAGGCCTATAACTAGTAGTTTTCCTGTCTATTTAAACAAGCATTGAAAATGCAATAGGTCTCGCCCTCGTTTAAGTTGAAGCAATTCTGTTTGTAATTAGGTGTTTTTTTAGGTCTCGCTGATCCAGCGCGCATGCGCTGTCAGTGAGGTATTTAATAACTGGCTTTTTGAAGGGCTTTCATCGGCCACCAGCGAGTGGTTACACATGCTGACGCGCGCTTAAGAGTACAGGCGTCATCTCCTGGGCACCCTTACAGCCGCAATTACGTTCACTTTCGCGGCGCCGATGGCCGCGCGGCCAATTCTTGTTGATTTAAAGATGCTGGTCACTCCGTTTCAAAACAAGTCTTCTGAGAACTGTGTCTCTCCTGCAGCTACTCGTCTCACCAGATGACTATGTCATGAATGATGTAATATGTGACATCATCAGCAGTGCATTGCGGGCGCGCGAGTTATATTTAATACAACTAACTATAACGGAGGAATTTCTATGGTTTTGTACGAGTGAAATGTCCAGCTAACTATAACACTCATGAAACCTATGTTTTTTTCAGTGAATTTAAAAGGTTTTTTAAACGCGAATTCCTAACTATAAAGTCTCTGAAACGTATGTTTTTTTCAGTGAAGTTCAAAGGTTTTTTAAATGCTAACTTCTAACTATAACGTCTGTGAAACCTATGTTTTTTTCAGTGAATTTCAAAGGTTTTTGTAAATGCTAATTTTTAAGTGCAATAGTAGTTATACCTATTTTTTTGTACTGAATTTCTACAGTTTAACTGTTTATTTATAAATATTTTATTTATTGAACAATATTATATATTTTTCTGAAAATTGCAAAAAAATTACAATACATTTAAAACTGAAATATTTTTAATTAGTTTGGTTTTTTTGTATGTTGATATATTTATATAATTTTCTTTTTTAATTTTTTTGTCCACATTTTTTTGGGACTTGTGCACCCAAAGAGTACCTACCGCAGCGGTTCCGCGTATTCTAGCTGCCATTTTGGAAAAGTCATGAAGGATGCGCGTATGGTGATCGACGAGTGCATGTTCTTTTCAGTTACGTCATATACGTACAATGTGACGTGGTGTGTGCGACCGGTATGCGACCTGTCAATAAAAAAGATTTGATTGGTTCCTAACATTTCCCACTGTAACTATAGAAGGTCCCCACCCATTTTAATTATTCTGTATGCAGTAGTTGATGAGAGACATTTCTTCTTCCAGAGCTAGTTTTGGAATTTTTTTGGTGTGTTTAAAAAATTGCATTGGAAAAATGGCATCTGCTTCGCAAACCCTCATCATTCTTCAGATGAAAATATTTTGGAGGAAGATCTACCCAAACAGAGGCCTGAATCAGTGGTATGGACATTTTCACCTTTCCTGCCGATGAAAAAAAGGTCAACGCAAGAAAAGTCACATGCTTGCTGTGTGACATGGTCATGTCACAAGGCAGTAAAAAGAAATACGCCTGTGGAACAGCGATTATGTATCAACATCTGTGGACCATTCACCCAAAGAATCTGGCACGAGAAGAAATGAGGCATGCAGCAAAAAATCCACCACCAGTCATTGCTAGCACCTTCGGAGCGTCCACTTCAGCAACACCAGTAGACATTCGCCCAGAATTTGCTTTTCTGCAGCAGCGCTGCAATAAGTGCAAAACCATCATCTGTTATGGTGAACAGTCAGTGAACGCTATTTGTGCAGCTCAACTGAACCACGCATGCATTTTTTCAGTTTTTTTTGTTTTTGGAATGATGTTGAATTCCAAAAGCTAACTGTTTACTTAGTTCCTTTTTTGTTCAATTTTTAAAAAACACCAAAAAAGTACAACATTGTTAAAAAAATGAATGCATTAATACTGTATGGTGAATTTATAGGGGCAGATCTATGTGGAAGTGCATCAGCATGACACTGCAAGCCCTTTAGCTGCACCACGCTGCAGCACTTCTGAAGCACAGAGATGTGACATATTTACATGAATATGTCACAATTCTGTGCTCCCTCTGTACTAGCACACAAACTGCAGCCATGCAGTGACGCAGGCATCCTTGCACCATAGTACAAGGATATCTGTGTTGTGGGGGAGATTGTTTTTGTGCAGGAAGGGACAACTTCATGCACAAAATGGCATTTTCCTCCTTCAATGTGTGCTGTGGAATGTAGCATGCATTGAAAGAGGAAAAAACAAGGAGAAATTAAAACATTTCTCCTTGTTGTGCCTCACTACACCACCTCTAGGGTGGCTCACCATTCACACGTATCTACAGATTTACACTTTCTTGTAAGTCTTGAGAAGTGTTATTCCATGGGTGTTGTGTGGGAACAGACAGAGCAACACACATGTAACGCCCCTTTAACGCAAAGTGTTGCGTTTGAATGGGTCGTATTTTCAAGGAGAGGAAAAGCCACGCAGGGTGGCTTTTCCTCTCCTTGTAAATATGGAGGAGTCCCCAGCGCCATAACTACATTACAAAAAGTGACGTACTGGTGGGGCAGGGGGCTTGTAAATCTGCCCCATAAGTGCTTAGGTATTGGCACAGTGATACAATAAGAACATAGTGCTGGATGGCTGATTGACAAACTGCATGAGACGGACAGGAGGTAACCTAGGCTGCATGAGTACTACTTCAGTATTTAGTGGAGTGTACCAATAGTATGTATCTGCTTAGAGGTTTGAGGGGATTGTGCTCAGAATAATGTACGTGTACCTGTGTTGGTGCCTAGGTCATTCTATAAGAACATCACTAGTAACTAGAATGATGACAGTGCTGCAAACAGAGTGCTCTTCTGCAGAGTCATTCTGCAAGTGCATAGACAGTGACTGGGTTCCTAGAGTGCTAGTAGTTGACAGCAGGATACGGTTGTAAGCACTTATGTTTCAGCAGAGTGATTAGATAAGGACATGCTTCTGACAGGATGATTATAGGAGTGGAGAGAGCTGCTTTAGAGCCATACAACAGATCAGCAGAGCTGCTTTAGAGCCAGAGAACCAGGTCAGCAGAGCTGTTGTAGAGCCAGAGACCCAGGTCAGCAGAGCTGCTTTAGAGCCATAGAACCAGGTCAGCAGAGCTGCTTTAGAGCCATAGAACCAGGTCAGCAGAGCTGCTTAAAGCCAGAGAAACCAGGTCAACAGAACTGCTTTAGAGCCAGAGAACCATGTCAGCAGAGCTGTTGTAGAGCCAGAGAACCAGGTCAGCAGAGCTGCTCTAGAACCAGAGACCCAGGTCAGCAGAGCTGCTCTAGAGACCGAGAACCAGGTCAGCAGAGCTGCTTTAGAGCTAGAGAAACCACGTCAGCAGAGCTGCTTTAGAGGGAGAGGACCAGGTCAGCAGAGCTGTTGTAGAGCCAGAGAACCAGGTCAGCAGAGCCGCTCTAGAGCCTAAGAACAAGGTCCTCAAAGCTGCTCTAGAGCCAGAGGACCTGGTCAGCAGAGTCGCTCTGGAGCCTAAGAACAAGGTCAGAAGAGCCGCTTTAGAGGGAGAGCACCAGGTCAGCAGAGCGGCTTTAGAGCCAGAGAACCAGGCAAGCAGAGCAGCTTTAGAGCCAGAGAACCAGGTCAGCAGAGCTGCTTTACAGCCAGAGAACCAGGTCATCAGAGCTGCTTTAGAGCCAGGAAACCAGGTCAACAGAGCTGCTCTAGAGCCTAAGAAGCAGGTCAGCAGATCTGCTCTAAAGCCAGAGATCCAGGTCAGCGGAGCTGCTGTCCAGTCAGAGAAACCAAGTCAGTAGGGCTGCTTTAGAGGGAGAGGACCAGGTCAGTAGAGCTGCTTTTGAGGGAGAGAACCAGGTCAGCAGAGCTGCTTTAGAGCCAGAGAACCAGGCCAGCAGAGTAGCTTTAGAACCAGAGAACCAGGTCAGCAGATCTGCTTTAGAGCCAGAGAACCAGGTCAGCAGAGCTGCCCTAGAGCCAGAGAACCAAGTCAGCAGAGCTGCTTTAGAGCAATAGAACCAGGTCAGCAGAGCTGCTTTAGAGCCAGAGAACCAGGTAAACAGAGCTGCTCTAGATCCTTAGAAGCAAGTCAGCAGAGCTGCTCTAGAGCCAGAGAACCAGGTCAGCGGAGCTGCTGTACAGCCAGAGAAACCAGGTCAGTAGATCTGCTTTAGAGGGAGAGAACCAGGTCAGCAGAGCTGCTCTAGAGGGAGAGAACCAGGTCAGCAGAGCTGTTGTAGAGCCAGAGAACCAGATCAGCAGAGCTGCTCTATAGCCTAAGAACTAGGTCAGCAGAGCTGCTCTAGAGCCAGAGAACCAGGTCAGCAGACTTGCTGTAGAGCCAGAGAAACCAGGTCAGCACAGTTGCTTTAGAGGGAGAGAACCAGGTTAGCAGAGCTGCCTTCGAGCCAGAGAACCATGTCAGCAGAACTGCTTTAGAGCCATAGAACCGGGTCAGCAGAGCTGTTAAAGATTGGAGGGATTTGTTAGCATGAGCTGAAAGCCATTTTGTATTTTGGCTGCCATTTTAGATAGCCATGTGCTCACCATGTGCTGTTTGCCTCTTCAGAGCCTTGCACATGCTCAGAAGGGCCTAGCTAGTAGAATGCACCTGCTTTTCTTATATAAGTGTCAGGCTATTTTTGCTGCTGTATGGAGAAGTAACTCTCCTCCCACTTTGTCGAGCAAGCAGATCTTGCATGCCCATATTAGGCATTTTGCATGCTTAAATGAGCCAGGACTGCTCCTTGGTCTTATGCTGACTATGTAACCCTAAGCATATATAAGGCCGCAGTTTTCTGTACGCCTTAGACTGCCTCATTAAGTTGCTAAGACTTCTGCGTGACGTAGTCTCCCTCAACTGAGGTGAATAAATGCATTCTTTTTATATTACAGCTTCTGTGCCAATTTCTTCTTTGTTGGTTTAAAAGGACCAAGTATCAGTGAGACCCCTGAGAAGTTTTCTGTGTTCTTCAAATGGCGCTCCAACGTGGACCTCATCAGAGAACTGTCTATTCAAGGGAGTGATCTTGTCATGAGACAGAAATCTACCGAGGAGGGCAGGACAGGATTCTACTAAGGAGGTACTCTGTTCACAGAGATTCTGGGGATTCTCTGTCTCTGCAGCCCAGTATATTTCTGATCTTCCTGATTTTGATTCTCCACATGATGTTTACCACTCCTGACTGAGAACCTTTTTGGCGTGAGTATTCTAAAAACGACCGTTAGGTCATTCAGAACTTGGCAGTTAGAATCTGGACAACCAAGGGATTGGTGCACAAGTTACTTACCTTCGGTAACGATATATCTGTAAGAAACAGTAGTTAGTATTAGATTCCTTACCTTAGAATATTCCCAGGCGTCAGACTGGTTTCCGGAAACATTTGCATAGCAGTACCCTTGCGCGTCGGTAGGCGTTATCTGTGGCTCCACGTCCGTCGTCGTTGGCGCCGGGATGACGTCGCCGGAGTACTTAGACGCCGCCCTCACGCGCTGACATCAGTTATTATACACAGCTTTTCCGAGCCAGAAACACAGAGTCATGATAAAAACCAACACTGGTGCCATGAAACTAGGGCCCTGTAAGGGGATGACCTTAACCCTAGATATCGGTTCGCAGAACGGGGAGGATGGGTGGGGCGGTAAGGAATCTAATACTAACTAGTGTTTCTTACAGATATATCGTTACCGAAGGTAAGTAACTTGTGCATATGAAAGAAACAGGTTAGTATTAGATTCCTTACCTTAGAATAGATACCCTAGCAATACCAACTCCGGTTGTGGGTCTGCGAACCAATAATCACACCAGAAAGTCCTGGAGGACGAAACGGCCAAAGAAGCCATCCCTCCGGACTTGCTGGCCAGGCAGTAGTGTCTTGCGAATGTGTGCAGCGAGGCCCACATAGCTGCCTGACAGATGTCCTGCAAGGGGACTCTCCGGCCCAGGGCAGTAGTAGCCGTCGTGGCCCAAGTGGAATGGGCCCTCAGCCCAACAGGAGGCTCCTTCATAGCCAAAGAGTAGCATACCTTGATGCACAACATGACCCACCGAGAGATGGTCCGTTTGTGCACCGCCCGTCCCTTCTAAGCGCCCACGTAACCAACAAAGAGTTGGTCATCCACCCGGAACTGGTGTGTTCAATTCAGATAGTATGAGAGCGCATGTTTTGGATCCAGACGGTGGAGCTGCTCTTCCTCTTTAGAGGGATGCGGAGGCGGAAAGAAGGTGTGCAAGGTGATGGACTGCCCAATGTGGAAGGCTGTGACTACCTTGGGCAGGAAAGAGGGTCTTGTCCGCAACACAACCTTGTCCGGATGGACAGAAAGGAAAGAAGGCTAGGAGGAAAGAGCCTGGAGCTCACTCACTCTCCTGGCAGAGGTGATGGCAACCAGGAAAGCAGTCTTAGGTGTAAGAAGACGGAGAGGACAGTTATAAAGCGGCTCAAAAGGAGCGCACATCAGGTAAGTCAGAACCAGGTTCAAGTCCCACTGGGGCATTACGAAAGGAACAAGAGGGAACATATGAGTGATGCCCTTCAAGAACCTATTAACAATCGGGGACTTGAACAAAGAAGGCTGATCAGGTAGCTTTAAGAAGGCGGAAAGGGCAGAAAGATAGCCCTTGATAGTGCCCAGAGCAGAGCTCTGCTGGGCAAGAGAAAGAAGGAAGAGGAGGACCTCAGAAAGGGGGGCAGAGAGTGGATCCACAGCCTTTGCTGTGCACCATGCCACAAATCTGTTCCACTTGCAGGCGTATACCGACTTTGTGGAGGGACGCCTGGCTGCCAGAATCACATCACAAACTTCAGGAGGCAAGTCCAATGGCCTCAACTGTCGCCGCTCAATCTCCAAGCATGGAGGTGGAGACTGGACAGGTTCTGGTGGAGGACTGTCCCCTGCTGCTGCGACAGAAGGGCCTCCTGAAGAGGCAGACAAATCGGGGGATCGACAGACATGCTGAGTAGCTCGGGATACCAATATCTTCATGCCCAGTCCGGAGCCACAAAGATAACTTGGGCCCGGTCGCGTCTGATCTTCTTCAGCACTCTGGGCAGAAGTGGTATAGGCGGAAAGGTGTACAACAGACCGCAGCTCCACTCGCGACGAAAAGCATCTCCGAGCGAGTTATGTTATGTTATTTTATGTTATTATAAGCTTATAGAGCGCATTATCACCCAGCGGTATCTAAGCATTATCAGCGGACACACAACACCAGCGAAAGACACAAAAACCACCAGCTCAGAGGGGCCCCCAGACCCCCAGGAAAAGCACAGTCTTCAGATTCTTCCTAAAAGGGAGGATATTCGTTTCCTTCCGGAGTTTAACTGGAAGGCGGTTCCAAGCCAGAGGGATAGCGCTGGAAAAAGCTCTACCACCATAGATGCAAGGTTGAACAGAGAACAGACCAAATTACATGCCTCAGCAGAACGAATGGCCCTACTTGGCATGTAGTTGATCAGTCGGTCCTTAATATAGCTAGGGGCTGAGCCATAGATGGCCTATTTGCTATACAGAGGCTCTTGAATTTCGTTCTCTGGATAATTGGCAGCCAATGTAAATCCTGTAGTAGGGGCGTGGCCCGGGTTCGCCCTGGTTTTTTGAAGATTAGTCTGGCAACGTCGTTCATTACAACCTGAAGCCTGGCCAGGAGGTTTTTAGATAGGCCATAATATAAAACTTTTTACTGCCACTGCAGGTTCTGGAAAAGGCCCAATTCTGCCGGCCAGAACAGATCGCTCCACGGATTTAAAGCTGTAGTGACTGCTAGGACTTCGGTTTTGTCCGGGTTTATTTTCAATGAATTATCCGACATCCAGTTGATAGTGAACTTGAGAATGTCTTGCATTCTCAAGTAAGCTGTAGATGAATGGTCAATCTGGATCAGGATTTGCGTATCGTCGGCATAATTATAAACCCTGCAGTCCATCTGGTTCAGTGCTGCTATCAAAGGCTGCAGATAGATGTTAAAAAGCAGAGGTGATAGAGCTGAACCCTGGGGCACTCCACAAATCAGCTTGGCTGGATTGGACACTAGATCCGCTAGCTGAACTCGCTGTGAGCGATCTTTAAGGAAGGAAGTCAACCAGGCCAGGACTGAGCCCTGTATCCCTTGATCCTTAATCCGCAATAATAGTTGGCAATGATTGATGATGTCAAACGCCGCGGATAAGTCCAAAAGGACTAGGGCACACAGAGTTTTTTTTATCAGCCCTGAGTCTCAGGTCATCCAGCACGGAGAGCATAACCAATTCCGTGCTGTGATGAGCTCTGAAACCAGCTTGATTGGGCTCAAGTAGATGATTACACTCTAGGAAGTGGGTGAGAGAATGTAAAACATGCTGCTCTAAAATTTTAGCCAAGAAAGGCAGCTGAGAAATTGGCCTAAAGTTCTTTAGATTTTTTGGCTCAGCACCTGGTTTCTTTAAAAGAGGACCCACCCGTGCTTCCTTAAAATTAGAAGGTCCCGTCTCCAAGGAACGGTTCAGAAGGGCGAGTACTTTATCCTTCATCCCAGACCATCCCAGCTTAAAGATTTTAGGAAGGCAGGGGTCCACAGGAGAGCCTGATTTCACCCGGCCCATTATAGTAGACAGTGACTCCTTGGTGAGGGCGGGCAGCCTAGTCAGAAGGTTCGTTGTCGGCCTCGGGAGAATAGAGGGGGGCTCGATTGAGCATGGAAAGTTTGGGGTATGACTGATTTCTAACATCAGATCCTTTATCTTGTCCATGAAAAAGGTTTGAAAATCTTGACAATCCTTTTGATTAAAGGTCGGGTTTGGCCCCCTAACCGTCCGCAGATCGTTTAGGACTTTAAACACTTCTTTCTGCGGATTAGCAGCCTCAGAAATTGTTGCCTCATAGAATTCGGCCTTCCTCAGGCAGATGGCTTTTTTATATGCTGCGAACTTCAGTGTATAAGCAGTAAGAGCACTGGGCATGTGAGACTTACGACATGCTCTCTCGCATTGGCGGAGGACTTGTTTGTTGTTCTAAGGGCATTATTAAACCATAGTGTCCCCTTGACCTTGTCTATCAGTCTGATTTTATGGGCCGGTGCTACTACCTCAATGGCCTCCTTAAGTGTAGACATCAGGGAGACACTTTCAGTCTCCAGATCGTCCTTCATGGACGGAGGGTAATCAGAATGTGATAAAATAGTTGTCAGGTCAGCTGCTTTGACCTGGTTCCAACTCTTCTGTGGCGAATAGATCTAACCAAGGCTCTGCCCTCTGCTGAAAGAGGCCTTGCGCCATGTCCGAGTTCAGACGCCATTAAATGATCCATCATGCACCGACGGCTGAGTTCGTCCGCCCTGGCGTTCAGGGAACCTGCCAGGTGTTGAACCACCAGGGTCACGCCCTGATGTTCCAGCCACTACCAGAGGCGCAGAGCCTCCTGGCATAGGGTCCACGACCCCACCCCGCCCTGTTTGTTGCACTACCACATGGCGGTGGTGTTGTCCGTGAACACCTGCACTACACTCCCCCGGACAGAGGGGAGGAATGCCTTCAGTGCATGCCGGATCGCCCGCAGCTCCAGAAGGTTGATGTGGAGCCGGGACTCCGCCGGAGGCCAGAGGCCTCTGATCTCAGCCTCTCCCATGTGGGCCCCCAAGCCCTGGAGGGACGCGTCCGTCACAACTACATGCTCCGGTTGGGGTAGGGAGAGTGATCTGCCGCTGACCAAACTGCGCCGAGTCTAGACCCGCTCCGATGAAGAGGAGCTTCTGAGAGGGACACAGGTGTGACTTTGGCACATTGATGGAGAACCCCAGCAGGTGCAGGAGGTCGGCCGTAGTCTGGAGGTGGCTGACGACTGTCTGGGGCGAACCCGGCTTCAACAACCAGTCATCGAGGTAGGGGAAGACTGAAACCCCTAACCTGCGCAGATGAGCCGTGACGACCGCCATCACTTTCGTGAACACCCGTGGGGCGCTGGTAAGGCCGAAGGGGAACACGGTAAACTGAAAGTGCTCGTGGCCTACCGTGAACCACAGGTAACGCTGGTGGGCTGGCAGGACGGGGATATGAAAATAAGCGTCCTGCAAGTCCAACGCTACCATCCAGTGTCCCGGTTCCAGGGCCGCTAAGACCTGAGCCATTGTCAGCATCTTGAACTTCTCCTTCCGGATGAAGCCGTTGATGTTCCGCAGGTCCAAGATAGGGCGTAGGCCCCCTTTGCCCTTCTTGGGTACCAGAAAGTAGTGGGAGTAACAACCACACCCTACTTCTGGCCCAGGAACGTGCTCGATTGCCCCCTTGGCCAAGAGGGCCGTAACTTCCTCTTGTAGAAGTTTCAAGTGATCCCCCAACACGCGGTGGTACTGCAGCGGCATGGCTGGAGGTCACGCCTCGAAGGGTAGGGAGTAGCCCCTTCGGACAATTTGCAGCACCCACCTGTCCGATGTGACAGTGCGCCAGTGGAGGTGGTGATGGCGAACCCTGCCCCCACTGGCGTAACATGGGCCTGAAAGCTCGGACTAGGATGGTTTTGAGGCGGATGCTGCAGGAGTAGGTGTGGACTGGCCTCGCCGTTGTCCCCGACCGCCGCCACGGCGGTTTCCACATCCGCCACCGCGCTGGATGGTAGTCTGCGACCCGTGGCTGGCTGTCATGCGGCGGCGCCCCTTCCTTGGCAACGAAAGGAGCGAAAGGCAGCTGTTGGCTGGCACGGGGCCAAGAGGCCCAAGGACTTGGCCGTAGCCCTGGAGTCCTTAAAGCGCTCAAGCGCATGGTCTGCCTTGTCGCCAAAGAGGCGACGGCCATCAAACAACATGTCCATAAGGGTGTTTTGGACATCAGCCAGGCGTGGCGACGAATCGCCACCGTCGTTGCCATCGCTCTGCCCAGTGAGTCTGTGATATCCAGCCCACACCGGATAGAATACCGTGCTGCATCTCGACTCTCTGCAAGGGCTTGGGCGAGTTTAGTCTGGGCCTCCTCCGGACATTGTAGCAGCACGTCCGCGACCGTGCCCCACAGAGAGTGGATGTAGCGGCCCAAGAGGCACGCGGTGTTGACTGACCACAACCCCAAACTCAGGGAGGAGAATACTTTTTTCCCGTATTGCTCATACTTCTTGGATTCCTTATCGGGGGAGCCGTCGGGAATGTGGTCTGGGTGTTAGAGGCCTTGATGATCAGGCTCTCAGGGGTGGTGTGGGTGGACATGAAGCAAGGGTTGCCCGGAGCCGGGGGGTGGCGCCTGGCCACGTTCCTATCTAGAGGCGGACCTGTAGCGGGCTTGGACCAAGTGCCCAGAAGAACGTCTGACAAGGCCTCATTAAAAGGCAGAAGAGGCTCGGCCGAGCTTGCCTGCGGTTTAAGGACCTCAGTGAGGAGGTTAGTCCTCACGACCGTGACGGAGAGCTCAATGCCCAAGGCCTTGGCAGCTCGCGTCAGCACTACACTATAGGCAGTCCCCTCCTCCATAGCCACAGTAGGAGGGGAGACAAAACCAGTGTCGGGCGAAGTGTCAAGACCACTGGCCTCCCCAAGCTCACCGAACCGGTCCTGTAAAGACTGGCACTCACGTGCCAGAGGGTCCTCGGACCCCTCCCAATCCTCCTCGCCACCCATCACCTGGTACTCAGGTTCAAAGGATGGGGCCGGGTCATAGAAGTAGAAATCTTCAAGCGGACCCGAATCAAGGGTAGGACCGGGGACGGCGTCGTCCCGGGACGGCGCCGGGGGCAACACCCTGGTGGCCAGTGCCTGTGATGTCGTGAGATTGACCAGTGACGACCCGGATCCGGAGCCGGATCCGGCGGGGCCCTGCGGCGTCGGGACCAAAGTCGGCGACGGCGCAGGGGCCGAAGCACCCGACGGCGCCGGGGCCGAAGCACCTGGCCCGCTTGGGGACCCAGTCAGGGCCGCTTGGCCCGAAGGCGCCGCTGGACCCGACGGAGTGAGCGACCTCATGGCCATGAGGAAGGCCTCAATCTCCTCCGGCGTTGCGTTCTGCCCAGGGACCGGCGGGTATGGAGCAGGCCCTCATAAAAGGAAAATGGACAAGTAGCCCTGAAAATGTTTTTACTAGATGGTTTTAGGATTTGCTTAGGACTAGGAAAAATGATAATTCTGTTTGTAATAGTGGTCATTACTTTATGACCCGATGCTTTGTTCCCTTTGTATTCCAGCTTATACCTCAAATATACCCGCCTAATGAAATATTTAGAATGGAAAATGCCCACCTAGCAATGAATTAGGATATTGATAAATTTATGAAAATTAATTTGCAAATATTTTCTGTGTTCCTACTGGATCATAGGAATGTCTTTAGCTCATGCTAAAAGGACCATCTGTTAAAGATTGGAGGGATTTGTTAGCATGAGCTGAAAGCCATTTTGTATTTTGGCAGCCATTTTAGTTGGCCATGTGCTGTTTCCCTCTTCAGAGCCTTGCACATGCTCAGAAGGGCCTAGCTAGTAGAATGCACCTGCTTCTCTTGTATAAGTGTCAGGCTATTTTTGCTGCTGTATGGAGAAGTAACTCTCTTCCCACTTTGTGCCCATATTAGGCATTTTTCATGCTTACATGAGCCAGGACTGCCCCGTGGTCTTATGCTGACTATGTAACCCTAAGCATATATAAGGCCCCAGTTTTCTGTACTCCTTAGACTGCCTCATTCCGTTGCAAAGACTTCTGTGTGACATAGTCTCCCTCATCTGAGGTGAATAAATGCATTCTTTTTATATTACAGCTTCTGTGCCAATTTCTTCTTTGTTGGTTTAAAAGGACCAAGTATCAGTGAGACCCCTGAGAAGGTTTCTGTGTTCTTCGGATCTGCTTTAGAGCCAGAGAACCAGGTCAGCAGAGCTGTTATAGAGCCAGAGAACCAGATCAGCAGAGCTGCTCTATAGCCTAAGAACTAGGTCAGCAGAGCTGCTCTAGAGCCAGAGAACCAGGTCAGCAGACCTGCTGTAGAGCCAGAGAAACCAGGTCAGCAGAGTTGCTTTAGAGGGAGAGACCAGTTCAGCAGAGCTGCTTTAGAGCCAGAGAACCAGGTCAGCAGAGCTGCTTTAGAGCCAGAGAACCAGGTCAGCAGAGCTGCTCTAGCTGACCCTGACTGACTGACACTGACTGATTGACACTGACTGACACTGACTGACTGACAGTGACACTTACTGACACTGACAGAGTACTCTCTACTACTCACTCTCTACTACTCTCTACCACACTCTCTACTACTCACTCTCTATTACTCTCTACTACTCACTCTCTACTACTCACTCTCTACATTTCTACTACTACTCTATACTCCTGTCTCTCTACTACTGTTTCTCTACTACTCTCTACTATTCACTCTCTACTACTCACTCTCTACTACTCACTCTCTACTACTCACTCTCTACTTCTCACTACTACTTTCTACTACTCTCTACTACTTCTCTCTACTACTCACTCTCTACTACTCTCTACTACTCACGCTACTACTCTCTACTACGCTCTACCACTCACTCTCTACTACTCTACTACTCACTCTCTACTATTCTCTCCCTACTAATCACTCTCTACTACACACTCTACTACTCTCTACTACTCACTCTTTAATACTCTCTCTCTACTACTCACTCTCTACTACACTCTCTACTACACACTCTACTACTCCTTCTCAACTACTCTCTCTCTACTACTCTCTCTCTACTACTCACTCTCTACTACTCACTCTCTACTACTCTCTACTACTCACTCTCCACTACTCACTCTCCACTACTCGCTCTCCACTACTCACTCTCTACTACTCACTCTCTACTACTCACTCTCTACTACTCTACTGCTCTCTCTACTACTCACTATCTACTACTCACTACTCCTCTCTCTACTACTCACTCTCTACTACTCTCTACTATTCTCTCTACTAATCACTCTCTACTACACTCTACTACTCTCTATCACTCACTCTCTACTACTCTACTACTCACTCTCTACTACTCTCTCTCCCTACTACTCACTCTCTACTACTCAAGCTACTACTCAGTTCAGTAAATCTTTATTTCGACGATTAAAAAACCATCATAAAAAATACATTACATGATAAAATTTCATTATATTACATTTCTGAACTTTTGAAAATTATGACTACAGGGGATAAAAAGTACAATCCATGGAGAGAGATAATCATTGTGTACAAAAGTGATTAATTTCTTGTGTTTCTCAGTCTTACTGCGGTTTAAAAAAAACTTGTAATAGAGCACAAGGTATGCATATCACTAGCTCTCTGTAAGAAAAGCAGTGCAGCTTTTGCATGACGAAGTTTCTGTTTCCTGAGGATGTCAACCAAAAATCTGCGCCTAGGATTTCGATAAAATGAACATAAAAGTACAAAATGAAGGGTATCCTGCGGAGACCTATTGTCGCAGCCGCAGGCACCCTTCTGCTCAATCGTTACGGTAAAACCAGAGGGATATGCTAGAATATTAGGTACAGATTGACCTTAAAACGGCACATTAAAAATCTATCATGCTGGTTGTACATCAAGAACAGGTAAGGTTTCATGCCCGTCCCAGTACTAACTAGACCGTGAGCTGCTACTGATCTCTTGAAGGGTCCAGAACCAAGTCTAACAGTTTCAGCTTGTTCTAAAACCAGCTTTTTGACCAGTGATTTGCAACTGATGGGATCACTAAAAAGGGGATGCTGGTCTATATTCTCTAAGGTACATTTAACATATTTTATCCAGGGAATTTGTCACCCCTTATCCCTTTGCAAACAGTCTGAAATAATTTCCCTGCTCAGGGTAGCTTCCGGGTTAGTCCAAATTCTGATCCATGCTGTGATTGGGCTCAGTTTGACATAGTCTGAAATATACGGAATCCCAAGTTCTGTGTGAGGAATTTCAGCCGAGGTGGAGTGTGGGATTTTCAGGATTCTGCGGAGAAATGTATCTTCATCTTTTTGTAGCTGTTTGCAATCCCTGAAGCCCCAGACCTCCGCGCCGTACAGGGCCTTTGCCTTGCTAATTGAACCATATAGAGTCATTACTTGCTCGGGGCACCATCGTCCCAGCCTGCGAGCAAAGCTTAGTATTGCACCGTTTGAAGAGGCCAACTTGCTACAGTGATCCTCGACCAGTTGGTTGAATTGAATTTCACCATCAAACAAAAGGCCCAAATAAGGAAAGGTGTTTACTGTGTCCAAGGTGTGTGTCCCTATTTTAAACACAAATTTATTGGAAGGTTTTTTGCCGGCCACCATAACAAAGGATTTCTTCAGGTTTACAGACAGGTCTAAGTTGGCCATGAACTTGACAAAACCGTCCACCAGTTGTTGTAGACTCCTTGGTATTCGAGCTAGCAGGACCGCGTCATCCGCATACAAAAGTAATGGGATTTGACGCGATCCTACTTTGGGGCAGTCCACAGCTAAGGAGACGAGGTTGCTCTCCAGAACGTTGATATAAAGTGAAAAGAGGAAAGGGGCAAGTATGCATCCTTGCCTTACTCCTCCAGTGCACGGAAATGGGTCTGTACGCCCCCACTCTGGGTTAAAGCGGACCCTGGTGGTGGTGTTCCAGTGCAACTCTTTTAAGATGTTTATCGGCCCCACGTCTATGCCCATATTGTATAAAAACAACAATGTCCCAACTGGTATTAGTTAAAGACAATTAGTGAAGATATGCAAATACATTATCTGAAAGGAAAACAAGGAGTCTCTATGTAATTCTAACAGGTGCTAAAAGCATCATGTTATGTATAAAAGATTTTTTGAAAAAGGACAAAAAAATATAATTAACAGTTATAGCAGCACTGCAGTATATAAATGACAACAATTGGAGAAACAACCCAAATTGTACGAGGTGCTCTAGGTGTGAAAGTAAAAACCAAAATAGCGACGCAGGTGACAATGTGCAACAGCATGAGTGGCGCAAGGTGACTAGTGAATAAATATACAGTGTATTATTGAGCATACGGCGGTTCCAGATGGATTAGAAATTCATTTTACAGATACTCAAATGTTCAACCGCTTCGTATTTTGCGCCAATATTCGCGCTGAAAGGTCGACGGCGTTTCGATCCAGATAACTATAGGATCTTCATCAGGACTGGGTCGCGGGCAGTACTGGTTGTCGATTTATGGTGATCAATCGCCGGATTACATGGACAGCAGGTTCTTTAGATCCGAGCTGTACTTGGACTGCTTGGCCCGGGTGAGAATGATTGAGTCCCGTGGCAATACCAGGGGTGGGATTGGCAGTAATGTCGCCCAGACACACGTATTAAATTAGTGGTGAAGACCGGGGCCCGAAGTTTAGAAGTGACTCCTGATCGTGGAGCCAGATGGTTACCAGGGCGCCGATCCCTAACGTGGACGGCTAGTTGAGAATTAATCTCTATCAAAGACAGCCTCACGGTCTATCCGGGGGAAGAGCAATCTCGGAGCATCATGGCCCACAGTTTGTTCCTGCTGACGATGTCAAAGGCTGCAGGAAAGTCCATAAATCCCAAATAGACAGTGCCCTTGCTAGCTTTTGTATATTTGGCAATTAGCAAGTACAGATTCAGGCACTGGTCGCTGGTAGATTTTCCGGCTCTAAACCCGTACTGGATGTCAACTATGGTGCGGTGCTCCTCTGTCCACTCCATGAGCCGATTCAGGATTACTCGTCCTAGTATTTTGCCGGAGCCATCAATAAGCGAAATCGGCCTATAACATTTTGGATCATCCCTGCTCCCTTTCTTAAAGATGGGCACAATCAGTGCGGTGGACCAGGAGCGTGGTAGACCTGATCTAATGGCTGCGTTTAACACCCTGGTTAAAATTGGGGCCCAGAGGTCTATATTACTTCTATATAGATCTGGTGGAGTACCAATTGGCCCTGGCACTTTGTTCGGGGTCAAACCTTGGATCGCCTTAATTATTTCGTCTAGTGAGAAATCTATTTCAGGACTCCGAGTGCCCTCCCAGCCCCCTTCTTGGATTGCTAACTTCGAGTTATTGTAAAGACTCTCAAAGTGAGCAGCCCATTGCTCTGGGAGGATATTGGTGCTAATCACTGCTGCGGTGTTATCTTGAAAACAGGGCCTATTTACAATCCTCCAGAATTCTGCAAAATCCCTTCTTTCTCCCGCCTCTCTCAGATCAGCCCATACTTCTGCTTGTAGGGTGGTCTTCCTCTCCTTTATCTTGGATTTATAAACTTGTCTGCAGTTAGCCACTTCTACCTTGTCCCTTGGATTAGCTTTAAGGCTTGCTTTTAAGTTCCTTAATGCTTTGGAACAGCTTTTATCAAACCATCTCGGTTGCTTAGTACATTTACTTGGTCCTCTTGCTTCCAATAATTTGTCAGCCAGTTTTGTCAAGGATACAAATGTGGCTACTAGCTCTGGTCCTTCTATTGAGGAATCTAGACAGTCTTCAACCTGTTTTCCACCTTTTTGGATTAGGGTTTTATAAAACTCCTGAGGGTTTATTTTTGCCCACCTTAGTCACCTCCCCTGATCTGTGGGCCGCAAGCTACTGTCCCCTCGATTTTTCTTACCTCCCCCCGTCAGTGTGTGTTATTTCCATAACCAAGGGGTTGTGATCACTAAATGCGCTCCATTCTGTTCTAGCCTTTGTAATTCTATTTTTAGCAAAGGTAGAAATCATTATGTAATCTATAGTAGTGGAGTACCCTCTTCCCTTAAACATTGGGACAGATATGCCCTCTTCCTCCGGAGCTATCAGGTCAATAGTGTGTGCTAGTGAGTGGGTTTCTATCAGATTAGTCAATGCTGTGCCCTCGTGGCTATGTTCAAAATGCGGCCCATTTTTAAACGGGCAGGTGCCCCAGTCTGTTTGTGTGGGGGACAAGTTTGGACAGAGGTGGCAGTTGAGGTCACCCATTAGTAATACAATTGGTTCCCCCCTCCCTTTCCTCTGTTCTGCTTCTTGTATGAGTCTTTCATCTATCTCGCGTAGGACTGGATTCTTCCCATTTATTGGCCCTGAGTTATAGACGTTGAACAGCTGTAACATCAACCCTCTACCTTGGAACGTAGCTGCTTGAAGAGTATGTGACGTCCATACTGGAACTGACCAACTACCTTCCAGGGTTAGGTCCACATACATAGCTAACCCACCTCTTGCTCTTCCCGCTCTACTTTCTTGTGCGGGCACAAAGAAGCACTTATAGCCCTCTATTTGATAGAGTGAGGGGTTAACTGGCCATGTATCCTGGGAGGCTAATATGTGAAAACCCTGAAGTTGATTCCTCCAATCTATATTTTCAAATTTTCCGGCTAGGCCCGCTATGTTCCAGGACATAATATTCAGATTTCCTCCTTGCTCCCCCCTTCTTTTGTGCCCCACTCACTTAGCTTAGATTTAGCTCTCTTCTCTACCCACCCTCTCTCTTTTTCTTTATCTTGGTTGGGTGGATATTCTACAGGTTCCTTCCTTCGTTCACTCCCTTGGACTTCTGGCTCACTCTGAGCCATTTTCCCCATACTGTCCATCTCCTCTCTTTCTACCCCTTCCTCCAGTAGTCATCCGTTCTCATCCAAGGTCTGTAAGGGGCTAAATCTATTTATCCACAGTAATCCACCTTGGTATGATAGGGACTGAACACCATACTCATTAGGCCTTACCCAGTGACTATCTATGACTCTGCCCCTTCTAACCTGTTGGAAGTTTCGCGGATATGTGACAGGTTTCCTGGGATAAAAGTAGCCTAGTGGCATAGTCCTAATTGTACTGGTTGTATTTCTATTGTAGTCGTCCAATATGTACTCCACTAGGTTCGGGTTCCTGAAATTAGCAATGATGCAGTTCCCTTCTATATCTTTCCTTCTACTGACAACCCAATTTGCCCTCCTTACGTGTAAGATTTCCCCCCCTTCCCCCCCTGCAAGGGCCTGTAAATATTTAGCCAATTGATGATCTTGTTTTTAAGTTCCATGTGTGATTCTCTCTGCCCCCGTCTGAGCTCAGGTACCCCCGCAAAGATGACAACAAAGGGACTCGCTTCTGGGGGTAGATTTACACATGGTAGGGGACCATAAGATCTATCATTTTGCTCCGTGCTTAGTTGGGAGGTGTCTGTTTGTTTGGGGATCTCTACTACACTCTCTCTACTACTCACTCTCTACTACTCACTCTCTACTACTTACTCTCTACTACTTACTCTCTACTACTCTACTATTCTCTCTACTGCTCACTCTCTACTACTCACCCTCTACTGCTCTACTACTCTCTACTCCTCTCTCTACTCCTCACTCTATAGTACTCTACTACTCTCTACCACTCACTCTCTACTACTCTACTACTCACTCTCTACTACTCTCTCCCTACTAGTAGCACTTTACTACTCTCTACTACTCACTCTCCACTACTCACTCTCTACTACTCGCTCTCTACTACTCGCTCTCTACTACTCACTCTCTATTACTCTACTACTCTCTCTACTACTCACTCTCTACCACTCTCTACTACTCAATCTCTACTACACAATCTCTACTACTTGCTCTCTACTACTTGCTCTCTACTACTCGGGCTCTACTACTCTCTACTACTTACTCTACTACTCACTCTCTACTATTCTCTACTACTTACTCTACTACTCACTCTCTACTACTCTCTACTACTCACTCTCTACTACTCCACTACTCTCTAATACTCACTCTCTACTACTCTCTCTCTACTACTCACTCTCTAAAACTCTCCTACTCTCTACTACTCTCTCTCTAGTACTCACTCTCTGCTACTCACTCTTTACTACTGTCTACTACGTACTCTCTACTACTCCCTACTACTCACTCTCTACTACTCTCTCTCTACTACTCACTCTTTACTACTCACTCTATACTGCTCTCTCTACTACTCACTCTCTACTAAACACTCTCTACTACTCACTCTAGTACTCACTCTCTACTACTCTCTCTCTACTACTCACTTTCTACTACTCTCTACTACTCACTCTCTGCTACTCACTATCTACTACTCACTCTCTACTACTTTCTACTACTCACTCTCTACTACTCACTCTACTACTACTCTCTACTACTCACTCTCTACTCACTCTCTACTACTCTCTACTATGTTCTACTACTCACTTTCTACTACTCACTCTACTACTCTCTGCTACTCTCTACTACTCACTCTCTACTCTCTATATATTACTCACTCTGGTTGCTCATTAGATCACTGTAGTAAAGCTACTGCTCACCAGGGAAGTCTGCTGCTGGTATTCAAAGTGCATCTTTCAGTCTGCATGTTAGAATTTTTTAATGAAATAGAAGAGGATTTGAGAAGTCAAAATGTGCCCTAATTTTTCTTTCTGCAGCCCTAATCCTAATTTCTATGGTAAAATGCCCCTCATTTTGTTGCTTTGCAAATCAAATGTTTTAAGTGTTGCCACTTTATTCCAATCAAGATGGCTTCAGGTGTTCCATACTTTTGTCATAAGTAAGACTGTTAGCGCTCTAATTGTTCTTTGGAACACTCTGGGACATTCTGTCATTGGGCTATACTTGGACTACATCTGGGTGATATTTGTGCAACATTTGGGCTCTTTTGTCTCTGGAGGTGTAGGAAGGTGTGATGGAGCAAGAATTTGCACATTACGCGACTTGCTTGTATTCATGAACCTCGAATAACATTAACGTCATAACCAACATGTTTGTCTTATTAATATTTCACTTTTACATTACACGGGGGTGTCCCAGTGACGCTTGCCTATGTGTTTACTGATCCTAACTACGCTTGCATTTTAAATGGTCGCTGCTTTGCGGGATTCTAGTCTGCGCATGCGTCGGTCATACCCATGTGATGTGACGCACTCGCAGTTCTGGAGGGAACTTGTTGCTCATGCGCAATACAGCTAAAATGGCCGCTTTGTTTTTCACATGCTTCGTGCTTGCACTGCTGCTTTAGCAAAGCCATTTGTTCTGCTTAACTCCTAATGCTATAGTTATTATAAAGTAAGGGGTGTAGTATAGCCAATCATGGTATACAGTGTATTCATTTTTTCTGTGTTTCTAAATTGTTTTCGCTTACTTTTCATGTGCTGTACTCTTTGGGCCGGGGAGAGGTGTGCTACTCCATCTTTGAAGCCCGTGTGGTACCTATCACGTGATAGGAGACAAGAGAGTCATGTCGCAGTGGAACTCAGCCAGCTGGCTGCCGAAGCTAAGATGCTCATGGGAACCTGAACTGTGCCCCAGCGAGAAGACTCAAACTCGTACCTGCATTTGTTACATTTGTAATGTTCTACTGTGTGCTCTATTGTAATCTGAATTTCTATGCCATGGGAACTGGAATGTAAGGGGTGGGTTCAAATATTGAATATTAATCCTAAGAAAGTCTGAAATCCAGGAGGTACTATGACCTAACCACCTCCCGTATCCAATCAGAATTTAGGGACCCTTTCTCTTGCAACATTTGTGGGTGGTACACTGACCCGAAAACCGTATAACTAGCCTAGGTCTAGCTAGAGAAATTGTCCGACTTGTCCGAATAGCTGACCTGTCACTGACCCAACGAACTCTATAGGTGATTGATACAGAGAGCTGCGAGCACTCTGTCCGTAATTTCCACAAACTCAGTCGGAGTTTGAGTCAAGTCAAAAAAATGTTTTATTTGTTTCGGTACTCAACTGAGGACCACAAATATTATATAAAAAGAAAAGCAGGTTACAGGGAAAGGAATTCATTACAAATTAATATAGTGTTAAAAAAGATTTTAAAAATTTATAGAAATTGTAACATACAAATTCATTAGGTGGTTGTTTGCACACAAATAACAATTCTTTTACTGATGAAATTCTACATTTACGGTATATAGGACCAAGATATCTTGACCGTGCTGTTACTACATTTGAGTTTGGGCATACAAATAAAAGTTGCTCGATGTTCTGATCTCCCCCTTGACAAAGAGTACATAATGGGGATCCACCTGATGTCCACCTTGATGTGAAAGTTAACACTGGTAAAATACCTAATCGCAGCATTGTAATTGCCCTCCTTGCACCATGTGTGAGGGAAAACCCTATGTATATCTGTACATGCTTGTACTCCAATGACTCAACGTAAAGTTTATACAAAGTTAATTTGCTACAGTGTGCAAAGTAGAGTTCAAAACTCAATTTAGGAGTAAAACATTTTAAAAAAAGTTTCAGTTGGGAGGCTGACCAGGTAAGCAAAATATCCGTACTGGTCTTAGCAATTTGGAATACTACAGTCATATTCCTGAAGAATATTTGCTTTGAAGCATCTAGTTCAAAAGTCTCGATCTTTAGCAGGGGTCGTAGTGATCCTTCTTTTGCATGAAGGAGATTGTAAGCCCACCTGATAACATTAGCAACAGCTGTAGCATAGGAACTTGTGATTGAGAATTCAAGTCTTAGAGCTTGCACCGGTGTAGATTCTGAGACCTTCAAGACTTTCCTCAAAATATTCCCTTCTTTTTGGTCCATATAAGACCACTGTTTTATTGGGATATATTCCGTAGCATAGGATAAAACGGGGGGAATCTTTACTCTGTATACTTTTAGCAGTGAAGAGAAAAGCATGTTCCCTGTGGCAGAGTACAGTCTGGAAAGGGCCCCGGCATGTAATTCTGATTTCCTCTTTAAATTGTTTATCTGCTTTGTATTTTTCAGAGTCTTGGTAAAGATCCTGCCGAGATAAGTATATTCGTCGACCTCTTCTACTTTTTCTCCGCCGAGCCTCCAGCAGTACTTAACACTTTGTTTCCTACCAGAAAAGGAAACAACTTTTGTTTTCGTTATGTTTGGAATTAAGAAGTTGTCCTTAGAATATTTATGTAAAATATCTAGGAGCTTTTGCAAACCAAAGGGCGTAAGGTCCAACATCACAATGTCATCTGCATATAGTAGGGCGTGTATGCTTTGTGCAGCACTCTTTGGAGGCAAACTTGAACCTTGTTGCAGATGGTATGGCAGGTCACTGAGGTATAATGAAAATAATATCGGTGCTAAAAGGCACCCTTGTTTGAGCCCGTTAGCCGTTTGGATTGTTTTAGTCAAACCTTTTTCACACCCCATTTGGACTTGACACCAAGTTTTGGTATGGAGTTTAACAATAATCTGCAGCAATTGTTCAGGAATACCTAGCCTCCTTAACTTATTCCATAAAGTCGGTCTGTCGACACGATCAAAAGCAGTAGAATAATCAATAAATGCTGCGTATACTGACTGAGATTTCCGTACTGTGTATTTGTCAAGAATGGTCTGGAGTATTGAAATATTATCGGTGACAGAATGGTTGGGTCTAAAACCTGCTTGAAACATGGGTATTAAACCCTGCGAAAATGCCCAGTCTTTTAGTCGATCCAATACTTCTGCGGCAAAGATTTTCCCTGTAGCATCCATCAACGCTATTTGGCGATAGTTACCAGCTGTGTTTTTGTTCCCCTTTTTATAGATGGGAATAATGATACTCCCCTGCCATGACTTTGGTATTTTCCCGGAATTGAAGATGTAATTAAAGAGGTGTGAGAGCATCTGACTCCACTCCTTGGGGTCAGCTTGAAGGACCTTGATGGGTATTTGGTCAGGGCCTGAAGCGCCAGTGCTTCTTGCTATTCGAATATGCGATGCAATGGAGAATGCTGAGGTATTAGTAATCGGGGTAATATTCCTTTCCATAGTAGTATCGGAATCCTTTCCATCTAATTTGATTGGGTTTGCCTTATATAAATCACTCAGATAAATTTCCCAGTCCTGAGGTGGGACTGGAATGGCTTGAAGTTTCTTTTTTTTCCGGTTATTTTAGCAATTAGGGACCAATATTTTCGCTGATTATATTTTTTAGCAGCTATTTAAATATCGACCCAATTATAGTCCTGCAACATTCTTTTATGACTGTGCTTCTCTCTTCTTAATTGGTTTTTTAGTTTATTGATTTCTGCCTGAGTTGATGATGAAAAATTCAGGTATTGTGCTCTAATGAGTTTATTGAGCCTTTTTGCAGTAGGTGAGTTCCAGGTTTTATTTTTGTTGTTGTTCTTATTATTTCCAGATGTGACCTGTCTTAACTTATTTAAGAGAGCACACTTGAGTTTATTAACTATACATTCAAAATTTGTTATTGGATCATCTGAGTGTATATTAGTTAGAAGTTGAGTATGTGCAATCAGTGTGGTTATATTGTCCAAGGTTGATGAGTTCCAGAAAATCCGCCTCTGATTAGTGTTGACTTCAATTGTGCTATTGTAAAATATTATCTGGCTTGTAGGAGAAGGGATGGCCATCCAATGGGTAGTTAGGTGTAAAAATGCATGATCACTCTCATCTATAAAGTTGGTATGCAAATGCGTAACTGTCTCCAATAGATCCATACCACAGATTATATAATCGATGATTGAGAGAGTTCCATTTCCCCGTCTAGTATAAGATGCCGGTATATCTCCTTCCACATTGCCATTCAAGATTGTCCCATTTAAACTTGGCAATAATGCTAATAACAATTTGCCTCTTTTATCCGAATTTTTACCTTTAGGAAATTTTGGGATGGACATTTCTAATGTTTCTTCTTTATATAGGTTTACCCATTTTCCAATTTCAATGTTTGAGATTTTTCCATTCAGATCTCCCATGATTAGATATGGCATGTATGATCGATCTTCTATTATCTGAAAGATTGCTTCCATGATATCCTCGAATAGGGCATCTTGGTTAGTGCCAGGTGGGGCATATATAATAAAGAGCAGAATTGCCTTTTGGGGAGCTGTGATGTGTGTTTTCAGCGACACCTTAATACACTGAAAGTTTTCTGAATTGGTCTCAACGATCTCTTGAGCCCATAAGTATTCCTCACTTAGCAGGATTGCCAATCCTCCCTTTGCATGGCCTCGGTTAGTTTCTTTTGCAGGAATATCATAAACGTAGTAGCCTTTCTGACAGAAAGTTTTTGTTGCCCAAGTTTCCTGTAAAACCAGGATATCAGGTTGATTTTTGGTTGCTTCGATCATTTTATTAGTTGTTTTTCCAGCCATATTCCATGAAGTGATCTCCAAGCCATTGTTAAACAGTATGTTGTTGATGGTTAATAATTTTTTTACTGTTCAACGTCTCCGAGATCCAAGCCCAAGACTTTGTGTTTTTTTTAACCTCCTTTTCTTCTAAGTCTTGGCTCCAGACTACCCTTTCACCATTATTCACATGAATTTTTAGGGTGTGATTTCCTAAACTGTTTATTCCCAAATCTTCTGAAATGATAGTGTTTTTGTACTGATTTTTGTTTTGCATATCAGAATTTAGCCCTGAAGGGCCATTGTCCCTTTTATTAGATTTATTTTCTTTTAGTTCAGGTCTTTCAATTACATCATAGCCACATTTATGTATTATCTCCTTTTCTCTAAGAATAATCCCAGGAAGTACTGGTGACCAGAATGATACAATCACTATTTTGCTGTTTTCTTTTTTGGGGAAGATCACCAGGTCTATTTCTTTACTAGTCAGAGATTGTAGAGGCAGTATTTGTTGGAGAAGATTGATTATTCTTCCTCGATTGAGTGGCACGTTATCGATAGGGAAGAGTTCTTCAAATAGTAGGTATTTTGACGATGTTCCTTCCCCGCATAAAGATATCTTATCATCATCTTCTGCTGCTCCTTTAATTCTCTGCCCTATTTTTGAGAATAGCGTGGCCGGGAGATATTCATCAGCTCTTGGATTCAATGATTTTACATTCTGTATGATTTTTCTGTCACTGGTTGCCTCTATTGTGGTAGTATTAGGGATTGTAGTGTCATATTGTCCCTCTCGGATTTTGAGAGGAGTGATTAGTTTTTGAAATTTGAGCTTACAAGCTTTCTTTTTATTAATTCTTCTTTGCGGCTTTCTTCTCCCTTTTTCCCCCCCTTCTTCCTGGGTTTCTTTTATTTTAGAAATCTTCTCTCCTTGATCTATATCAGATATATGTTTAGTGATGTTTCCCTGATCATCCTTGTCGCACCCAGTTTTATATGAATCTATTTTTTTGTTAGGATTCGAAAAAATGGAGTACTGTTTGAGAGTATTTGAAGGTTCTTCTCTGAAGAGTTTCTTCAGGGAATATATGGTGGAGTCCTTGTGATTTTTCCGAGTTTCCTTTATTTGTTTTTCTAGTGTTACTATTTCTGATGTTTGTGTACTAATATCACATTTTGTTTGAATCTGTATACTTTTGGTGATATTTGTTGTGTTACTATTTTGGTCTTGCATCGCATCAGATGTTTGTTGTTTTTTCGTTACGTCAGCAAATTCTTTTTTTCTTTTTTCCTCTACTAGAAATTTTAGTATACCAATTTGGACATCTAGGGTTTGATCCGAATGAACAAGTTACTTACCTTCGGTAACGATATATCTGTAAGAAACATTAGTTAGTATTAGATTCCTTACCTTAGAATATCCCCAGGCGTCAGTCTGGATCCGGAAACCTTTGCGTAGCAGTACCCCTGCGCGTCGGTAGGCGTCGTCTGCAGGCGTCCCCTGCGGCTCCGCGTCCGTCGTTGGCGTCGTGTGCCGTGATGACGTCGCTGGAGTATATAGACGCCGCCTCCGCGCGCTGACGTCAGTTCTTTGCACACAGCTTTTCCGCGCCAGAACACGCAGAGCCATGTGAGAACCAACACTGGTGCCATTTGAAACTAGGGCCCTGAAAGGGATTGTCCTTAACCCTAGGTATCAGTTCGCAGAACGGGGAGGATGGGTGGGTCGGTAAGGAATCTAATACTAACTAATGTTTCTTACAGATATATCGTTACCGAAGGTAAGTAACTTGTTCATCTGAAAGAAACACGTTAGTATTAGATTCCTTACCTTAGAATAGATACCCCAGCAATACCAACCCCAGTGGTGGGTCTGCGAACCAATACATTCCTACACCAGAAAGTCCTGGAGGACAGAACGGCCAAAGAAGCCATCCCTCCGGACTTGACTGTCCAGGCAGTAGTGCCTCGCGAAGGTGTGCAGCGAGGCCCACGTAGCCGCCTGGCAAATGTCCTGCAAGGGGACTCCCCGGCCCAGGGCAGTAGTAGCCGCCGTGGCCCGAGTGGAATGGGCCCTCAGCCCAACAGGAGGCTCCTTCCGAGCCAAAGAGTAGCACGCTTTGATGCACAGAACGACCCACCGAGAGATGGTCCGTTTATGTACCGCCCGTCCCTTCTTCGCACCCGCGTAGCCAACAAACAGTTGGTCATCCACCCGGAACTGGCGTGTGCGATCCATGTAAAATGAAAGCGCACGTTTTGGGTCCAGACGATGGAGCCGCTCTTCATCCTTTGAAGGATGCAGAGGCGGGAAGAAGGAGGGGAGGGTGATGGACTGCCCGATGTGAAAAGCAGAAACTACTTTGGGCAGGAAAGAAGGTCTAGTCCTTAGAACCACCTTGTCTGGATGAATGGACAAGAAAGGAGGTTTGACAGAAAGAGCCTGGAGCTCACTCACTCTCCTGGCAGAGGTGATGGCAACCAGGAAGGCCGTTTTCAAAGTCAAGAGACGGAGAGGACAGGAATGAAGTGGCTCAAAGGGAGCACACATCAAAAAGGTTAGAACAAGGTTCAAGTCCCACTGAGGCATCACAAACGGAACAGGAGGATACATGTGTGTGATGCCCTTCAAGAATCTCGTTACAACAGGGGACTTGAACAAAGAAGGCTGATCAGGAAGCCTTAGAAAGGCTGAAAGGGCCGAAAGGTAGCCCTTGATAGTGCCCAGAGCAGAGCCCTGCTGGGCAAGAGAGAGAAGAAAAAGAAGAACCTCGGAAAGAGGGGCAGAAAGAGGGTCCACAGCCTTTGCTGTGCACCATGCCACAAATCTGTTCCACCGACAGGCGTATACCGACTTCGTGGAGAGACGCCTGGCTGCCAGAATCACATCACAGACTTCAGGAGGCAAGTCAAATGGCCTCAACTGCCGCCGCTCAATCTCCATGCATGGAGGTGGAGGCTGGACAGGTTCGGGTGAAAGACCGTCCCCTGCTGCTGCGACAGAAGGTCCTCCTGAAGGGGCAGGCGGATCGGGGGACCGACTGACTTGCTGAGTAGCTCGGGATACCAGTACCTTCGAGCCCAGTCTGGAGCCACAAGGATGACTTGGGCCTGGTCGCGCCTGATCTTCTTCAGCACTCTGGGCAGAAGTGGTATAGGCGGAAAGGCGTATAACAGACCGCAACTCCGCTCGCGCCGAAAGGCGTCGCCGTGCGAGTGCCGTCTTGGAAACTCCAACGCGCAGAACTGATGACATTGCGCGTTCTCTTCTGTGGCGAATAGATCTAACCAAGGCTCTCCCCATTGCAGAAAGAGGCCTTGCGCCAAGTCCGAGTTCAGACGCCATTCGTGATCCATCAAACACCGACGGCTGAGTTCGTCCGCCCTGGCGTTCAGAGAACCTGCCAGGTGTTGAACCGTCAGAGTCACGCCCTGACGTTCCAGCCATTGCCAGAGACGCAGAGCCTCCTGGCAAAGGGTCCACGACCCCACCCCGCCCTGCTTGTTGCAGTACCACATGGCGGTGGTGTTGTCCGTGAACACCTGCACCACACTCCCGTTGACAAAGGGGAGGAATGTCTTCAGTGCTAGACGATTCGCCCGTAGCTCCAACAGGTTGATATGGAGCCGGGACTCCGCCGGAGACCAGATGCCTCTGATCTCCGCCTCTCCCAAGTGGCCTCCCCAGCCCTGGAGGGACGCGTCTGTCACGACAACGTGCTCCGGTTGGGGAAGGGAGAGGGATCTGCCTCTGACCCAATCGCGTTCCGTAAGCCACCACTGCAGTTGTCTCGCAATGCCCTCCGAGATCAAGACGTGGTCGGACAAGTTGCCCTGATGCTGGGCCCACTGAAACTTCAGGTCCCACTGCAGAGCCCGCATCCGCCACCGGGCGTGATGCACCAGAAGGATGCAGGAAGCTATCAGCCCCAGCAGCCGCAGCGTCAACCTGACCGAAACCCGGGATAGCGGCTGAAAGATGGGAATCAAAGCCTGTATATCCCGGACCCGCCGTTCCGGAGGATAAACCCGAAACTGCGCCGAGTCCAGAACCGCTCCGATGAAAAGGAGCTTTAGAGAGGGACACAGGTGTGATTTCGGCACATTGATGGAGAACCCCAGCTCGTGCAAGAGGTCTGCCGTCATCTGAAGGTGGTGGACGACTGTCTGGGGCGAGCCCGCCTTCAACAACCAGTCGTCTAGGTAGGGGAAGACTGAAACCCCTAACCTGCGCAGATGGGCTGCGACCACCGCCATCACCTTTGTGAACACCCGTGGGGCGCTGGTAAGGCCGAAGGGGAGCAGGATAAACTGAAAGTGCTCCTGGCCTACCGTGAACCGCAGGTAACGCCGGTGGGCCGGCAGGACGGGGATGTGAAAATACGCATCCTGCAAGTCCAACGCTACCATCCAGTCTTGTGGGTCTAGAGCAGCCAAGACCTGAGCTAATGTCAACATCTTGAACTTCTCCTTCCGGAGGAAGCCGTTGACGTTCCGTAGATCCAAGATAGGACGTAGGCCCCCTTTGTCGTTCTTGGGCACCAGAAAGTAGTGGGAATAGCAACCACGCCCTACTTCTGGCCCAGGAACGCTCGATGGCCCCCTTGGCCAAGAGGGCCGTAACTTCCTCCTGCAGAAGTGTCAAGTGGTCCCCCGACACACGGTGGTTCTGCGGTGGCATGGCTGGAGGATTGGTCTCGAAGGGGAGGGAGTAGCCCCTTCGGACGAGTTGCAGCACCCACCTGTCCGATGTGATTGCGCGCCAGCGGGCATGGTGATGGCGAACCCTGCCACCTACTGGCGTCGCATGGGCCTGAATTGTGGTAGATAAAGTGAGCAACCCGATAAACCTTTGGGGGCTTGGGTACAAACGTGATAGGATGGGTAGAATTGCCTCCAAAGGAGTTTGTTGTGCTAACTAAGTTATTTTACTTATGTAACTGAATTGAAAAAGATAACTTAATTACCCTGGGTGAAGTTAATTAAACAAGCTTAAATGAGCATTCATAAACTAGACTAAACAAAACAATACTTGACATAAGACAAAAACGAATAGACATGTGTATAGGCAAAAGGTGAATTTTATCAAAATTGAATCATCAAGGGAAAAATACAAAACATAAGGAATCAGCAAAACAGGAATACAGGACAAATATAATGAAATAAATCAAAAAAAATCTCTGTAAAGCCTGTAAGTGGCCTATCCAAAAAATAAAGATTATGAGAAAATCTTCTTTGGATAAGGTTGAGGTCGACGTTTCGGTCTTTATGGATAGCTCTGCAAGACCATCATCAGGACAGTAGGCAATTAATATTTGTAAATCCCTAGTAAAATAGAATAAAACAATATAACTATAACATAATAGCTGAATTAATCAATCATTATTGCTCTATACACATATATACACACAGCAAACATATGCCCTAGCTAAAATGTAGTCATTGTAATATATGACCTATACTAAAATATACAACAAGTTAGTGACAATTAGACAATAGTGACAGTGAAAACAACACAGTGAGAAAAATCTGTACAGAGATAACAATGTATCTAATTAAATGCAACATGAAATTCAATTTACGCACCATGATGTGATGTAATTCGCAATACATTCTAAAATCGATTTGCCACATTAATAGCAGTCTAGTATTGTGATGGCCGTTTAACACAAATGAGACAATTCACTTATGATACATTGATTAAGGGATGCAAAAACACAAGAAAAAAATCGTGTGCCTCGAGTTTACAAAGCATTCTTTAAAATACACGTGAATGCATCTTTCATTACTTGGTTGATTATAGTTAAAATGGTACCTTAAATCAAAGACTTTAACTCCGTATGGTGGAGACAGGTGATTTGTTATGCCGGGACAGAGGTAAATCTGTAATATTTAACCAATGGGGGTTGTCAGTGCCTGCTATTTTACCCATTAAAAAATGGTAATTTGACATTAAGTATGGTTATGTCATTACCTCTGAATTCACAAGGAAGTTAAAATTTTAGGGTTTATTCTTAGTTGCTTGTTCAAGCCGCATCAACTAACGTGCAGAGAGTCACAGATAGAATTCAAGTCGTCTAGCTTGGACGATCTATAAAGATAAGTCGGGTAAAGAAATTCAACAAATTAGGGCCCATAATTAACACGAGGGTCCCGAGATATAGTACATGAACCAACTGCATTTACCTGTAAATGCGTTGGGGAAGGCAGGAACGCGAGCAAATCAATCCTCACAAGTTTGTCGAGGAGATCACAATTAAACGCCAAGTCGCCAGAAATGCGCGATCTAGGTAGGTGAGAAGGGTGAAGGAGTTACACCCCAAATCAGGCGTGGCAAAGTTAGACCAAATCAGAGGAGTCTAAAGCACACGGACAGGGAGCATTTACCTGTAGCAAGTTCCTGGACCTTCTTGCCATACTGGTCGTACATCTTAGATTCCCGGTCGGGAGGGCCAACGGGAATGGGGTCTGGGAAGTCGAGGCCTGGATCACCAGACTCTCAGGGGTGGGATGGGTGGACAGGAACTTGGGGTCGTCCGGACACGGACGGTGGCGTCTGGCCACGTTCCTATCAACAGGCGAACCTGAAGAGGGCCTGGACCACGTGCCCAAAAGAACGTCCAACAAGGCTTTGTTAAACGGCAGCAGTGGCTCCTCTGTGCATGACTGCGGTTTGAAGACCTCAGTGAGGATGTTAGGCCTCACGGCCGCGACGGGGAGCTCAAGGTGTAAGGCCTTGGCAGCCCTTATCAACACCACTGAATAAGCAGCCCCCTCCTCCGATGCCACGGTAGGAGGCGAGACAAAGCCAGGGTTAGGAGAGTCATCCAGACCACTGGCATCACCCAAGTCACCTGACCAGTCCACGTCGTACTGACACTCACGGGACAGAGGGTCCTCAGACCCCTCCCAACCCTCTCCATACTTTACATCATCTCCATATTCGGAGTCAACAATGTAGACCGGCGCCTCGGGGTTCACAGGCCCCATCGGCGTCGAGCCCGGCGTCGAGCGACGCCGGTCCGACTCCGCGTCCGGATTCGGGGAGGGTATGGGGACGATGCCGCCCGGAGCCGGCACAGGAGAACCGGCGTCGCTTGGGGACGGCGTCGGGGGTAACCCCGATGGAATCGGCGCCGGAGAGGCCGGTAGACCAGCCAGCGTCGGCCCCGAAGGCCCCTGTGGCGCCGGGGTCGGAGCCGTCGGCGGCACCGGGGCCGGAGCACCCGATGGCGTCGAGGCAGGGACACCCGAACCGCTAGGGCCCCCGGACGGTAGCACTGGGCCCGAAGGCGCCGTAGGCCCCGTCGGAGAAGTGAGCGCCCTCATGGCCATGAGGAACGCCTCAATCTCCTCAGGCGTCGCACCTAGCCCAGGGACCGGAGGGTATGGAGCAGGCCGTGCCGGTGACTCTCGCGGAGCCACGGGGGTGGGGTCACCCGAACCCCCGGCCGCGTCGCGCGAGCGTCGGGGGGAGTCGGGGGTACGATGACGATGCCCCGACTTCTTGTGTTTCTTACCTGAGGAGCCCGACGAATGGTGACGACTTCCGGAGCGCTCGGCACGGCTCTGCGACCGTTCCCTCGAACGCTCCCTGGACCTCCGGCCGGACCGGGACCGCTCTCGACGCGGGGCCGACACCCGGAGCTCGAGTAGCTTGCGGGACCGCTCCCGTCTAGCCTTATTAGTCAGGGCCCGGCAATCGACGCAGGCGTCCACGTCGTGGTCGAGGCCCAGGCGCCGGAGGCAGAGTCGGTGATGGTCCGTGACCGACATCGTGCGGTCACAACCGTCACAATTCTTGAAACCGGGCATCCTACCGGCACCAAAAAGATATAAGAAATTAACAAAACTTGGTCAAAAGACTGGAGTACTGCTCTTCGGATCAGCGCTTACTGGCGCGGAAAAATGAAGAACTGATGTCAGCGCGCGGAGGCGGCGTCTATATACTCCAGCGACGTCATCACGGCGCACGACGCCAACGACGGACGCGGAGCCGCAGGGGACGCTGCAGACGACGCCTACCGACGCGCAGGGGTACTGCTACGCAAAAGTTTCCAGATCCAGACTGACGCCTGGGGATATTCTAAGGTAAGGAATCTAATACTAACGTGTTTCTTTCAGATTTCCAGAATATGTCCTAAAAAAGTAAGGACCGATTCCAAAATTTCCTGCAGAGAGAAAAGTGCCTTTGACATTGGTGTTACGGAATTTGTAGAATTAATATTTTTTTAAATGAAAGGGTCCGGAGAAGATTCAAGTGCTGGATCATGTTCTAATGATTTTTTCAGAGAACTAGTGAGTAACTTATCTGGGCTTGACTGTAATTCTGATTTATTTGCCACTGACTTCATGCTGTTTCCATAGGGATCCTCAATGCGGTCTGGGCTACCTGAACGTTTTATTGGAGTTAAAGATGTTGAGTGTGACACCTCATGGTCCAGGGATTGTAGTTCCTGTGATGATAGGATTATCTTTTGATTAAGTTCAAGATCTAGTTCGCTTAAGTTTTGAGTAGATTGATGGTTCAAAGAAGAGAGCTGTTTTTCCTCCATATTTTCCAAAGGATCAAGGTTTTTTCTTACTTCCAGAACATGAGTGAGTGATTGTCTTTTTGGTGATAAGGCAGAAAAATAATTGCTTATTGCCGGGGTCCTAGTTATCCGGCCATGTTTTACTGCTTTGTCAGAGGATTTCCTGACTGCTTCCTTGTGCCCATTCGCTTCATAAATATTGTGCGAGATCTTAACTTTTTTAATGCCATTATACTTTCCTGAGATTGACCTGGTAGGTGTGAGTGATAGCTCCTTCTCCGATGATATATGTGAGAATTTTATAGACTCTTCTAGAGGTATAGGTACGGATTTCTCAAGTTGCGGTGTCTGCTCAAATCACCGACACCTCTGCCTCAGTCTCAGTATCTCAGGTGTTACACTCACCACCCTACCATGCAAATGTATTACTTGACACCAGATTGCCAAGTATCAAAGGATCGGAGATAGGGATGTAAATAGGGTGGCCCGTCCCGTCCTTGTACGTCCCCGGACGGCCACAGACGGTCCGCCCTTTGCCCGGGCTTCGCCCGGCGTCCCGCGAGACGGCCCTTCTGCTGCAATTATACGTAGGAGGGCGGCCAGGGGCGGGGCACGCAGGGGGCGCTGACCGGATGTTGTGAGGTCTCGATGGGACTCCTGGAACAGTGAGTCCCTGCAGCGCAACACCCCTGCAGCCTCTCGGCGCCGCGGCAGCTGGGCTGATGGTAGTATCCAGGCGGAGGTGCAGAGCAGCACGCAGCGGCTCCCGCGCAGCGGCTCCCGCGCAGCGGGAGCGGCAAGTTGTTGCGTAATCACTGGCAGAGGCACCGGCAAAGCGAGCAGGTAGGCAGTATATTTATCAGCAGGCTCCAAATGCTTTCAAAGGTTCTCGCCTCAGTCGGAGTTTGAGAAACCTTAAGTGCTGGCGAAGCACTTTGCTAGCTGATTCGAGAACCCAATCGGGGTTATTGGCAGATTCCTTGCAGAGAGGGAGTAGCGCAGGCGTTGCATCCGAAGCTGCAGGTGTTGGTCGTACCCTTTAGTGAGCCCGGTCCTGATCCAAATCCTGCGGTTATCCTGTCCTGACTGTCCATGAGCTGTACCTGCTCGCTTACTGGCAACCTAAGTCCTTGAGGGTCCTTTTCCGCCTTTCCAACTGACCCGTGCCCAGGGTTAGTCTTCATTCTGTCCTAGGTAAATATACTTCATGTGGGTGTTTGTCTACATCTTAACCTTTCCTCTTCCGTCTTAAATAAAGCAAAATTGCCTGTGATATTTTCCCTGTCTTTCTACAAATTAGACTTTCATGCAAAGTGTTTATTAGCATATTCCACTTTTCTCCCTACCTTTAGCCAAATACTGAATTGTTTACATATGTAGTATGTTCCATTCTTACCCTCCCTATAGAGAATAAGCACATGTTGATAGAGTAAACTTCCTGAGTTCGATTCTTCTGAATTTCTAGATTACTATGAATAGTATGTTCCCTTTCTTACCCGCCTTTAGTACAAATGTGAAAGTCTGTTAGCAAAATCAGCGTGTTCCTTATTTTCCCCTTCCTTTAATTTTCTTTGAAACATTGATGATTCTTACTTTAATTCATAGCTATACTATATTCATGATTCTAGTCATTGATAGTCTGATCTGTGTAAATTTCATTCTCATGGCATATGATGACGAAAATTAATTAGATAAAGGTGTTGAAAACTTTTTGCGTTTGTGGTTATTACAAAAGTACAAACATTATTCAAATGTACATGGTATTTGTGTTGTGTTATCTTCCTACCCTCTGATAGCTCCTGATCCATTGTGATCTTAGGTACCTGTGACAAGGATTGGTAAGTCAGGTACACGGAAATAAATAGTAAGGAACAAGGGTTACTGATAGTAGTGTGTAGGTTACCTGATTAAGTATAGTGAAAATATTATTTTATGGGCCCAAGTGTGCATTATCCGATGACAAAAGTTAGTCGGGTGACCTGCGCGCTCTATCAGTAAGATACCTGACTATGGTTACCCCAGATTTTTTGCCTAGTGTTTAGCTGGTTTTCGACTTAGTTGGCCTGGGATCCTGCTAATCAGGGTCCCAGGCTATCTGCTCTCTCTGTAAAATGGACTCCATGTACCTTAGGTACATCTCCAATTGGATATTGGGTCACCTTATGAGCCCCTGTACAGTGTACTATAGGTACCCAGGGTATAGGTGCATCCAAGGCCTACCAGGGGCTGCAGCATGTATTATGCCACCCCTGGCTGGCGATCCAAATTGACAGAACTGGCTGATCACTCAGCTGGGGCAAGGTCATGTAATCACCCCTTGCTTAGATATAGTATTCCTATATCTAACCTTATATCTAGACACATATATACCTATAAGTCACTCCTATGGCAGGCCTCAACAATCCTAGAGGCAGAGTACTTGGTTTTATGTGAGATGGTGCTCTAGCATGAGCTGAGCCTGTCTGCAGCTTTCGGAACCATGTCCTTATAGCTGTTCTAGGATATAGCCATACCATGTTCTCTTAAGTCCATTATAATCCTCGCGATTATTGCTAACTTTGGTTTGGCTTTATCAAAACATGTCGTGTAAGGTGTCCACCCTTCTAGAGGGAGAAGACATGTTGTTCCCACTAATCCCGGTTAAAGTTAACCAGAGCCTCAGCATCACAAAATGGATGCTGCTGCCACAGACACAAGTTTGACCTCCTGCTGCTGGGAGTCCTTCCAGTGAGGGAGGCTTGGACAATAGGTTTCCTGCCTTGGGAGGTGCTAGCACCACCCCAGACATGCTTTTATGTATTGGGGCTGGGCGGGCTGAAAGAAAAGAGACACTGCCTGGGGCACACAAGGTGTCCCATGCATAGTCCAGTTCAAACCGGTGCAGATTTCCTATGGAAAATAGGTTCTAACTATAACTACCTACTGGCAACCGCCTGTAGTTAATATATATGTGCATATGTGTGCGCGTAGAGAGAGGTAGAGAGGTAGAGGTAGAGAGTACTAGAGAGAGAGGTAGAGAGAGAGAGGTAGAGATAGAGGTAGAGAATAGAAAGTAGAGAGTGAGTAGTAGAGAGTGTGTAGTAGAGAGTGTTTAGTAGAGAGTAGTAGAGAATAAGTAGTAGAGAGTGAGTAGTAGAGAGTGAGTAGTAGAGAGTAGTAGAGAGTGAGTACTAGAGAGTGTAGTACAGAGTGTGTAGTAGTGAGTGTGTGGTAGTGAATGTGTAGTAGAGAGTGTGTTGTAGTGAGTGTGTAGTAGGGAGTAATAGAGTGAGTAGTAGAGATTGAGTAGTAGAGTAGTAGAGAGTGTGTAGTAGAAAGAGAGTTGTAGAGAGTTTGTAGTAGAGATTAGTAGAGAGTGGGTAGTAGAGAGTGTGTAGTATAGTATGTAGTAGAGAATAGTAGAGAGTGTGTAGTAGAGAGTAGTGAGTGTCTAGTAGAGAGTGTGTAGTAGAGAGTGTGTAGTAGAGAGTGAGTAGTAGAGAGTGAGTAGTAGCGAGTGAGTAGTAGAGAGTGAGTAGTAGAGTAGTAGAGAGTGTGTAGTAGAGAGTGAGTAGTAGAGAGTGAGTAGTAGCGAGTGAGTAGTAGAGAGTAGTAGAGTAGTAGAGAGTGAGTAGAGAGTGAGTAGTAGAGAGTGAGTAGAGTGTGTAGTAGAGAATGTGTAGTAGAGAGTGTGTAGTAGAGAGTAGTGGGTGTGTAGTGGAGAAGAAAATAAGTTGCTTACCTGTATATACAGTTATCCAGTATTGGTATCTTTCATAGATTCACATGCCTGAATCATTCCCCCTCGCCGAGGCGGGAGTCCCACGGTAATAATACATACAAAAGCAGTGCCTTAGTAAGAAACTGTAGTAGGCTGACAAGACAATAGGCCCAAAAGGCCCAAAGCTTAGTAGCCTATCTACCTCATTGAAAAGACCCGAAAAATAGAGGCAGTTCTCCTCAGATTTTCAGTATGTATCCTCATTAGAGAACTGCCATGCCAGGGAGGAGGGTGAGTGCATGTGAATCTATGAAAGATACCAATACTCGATAACTGTAGTTACAGGTAAGTAATTTATTTTCTTATCCAGTATTGGGGTATCTTTCATAGATTCACATGCCTGAATCAGAATAGCAAGCAGTAAGTCTAATAATGTTGTTTGCGGAAGGTGGGAGACAAGGCGTAAATCTACATATCCCCCACACATCCAGAAGGTTATAGAGCACTAAAATATGTAAATACATGCAAATGCAAAAACCTTCTGAAATGAGATAGTTATAGCCATTTAACATACTGCACATTAAAAAACTATATTTGACAACCGGAAACATTACAGTGAATATAATCATACTTATACATCATAAATGCAATATGAGAGACATTTAACAGTCTAACCTTAAGGAAAGATGTTGACGAACAGCTTGTCCAACTGCTGCATCGTCCTGCGACACAGACTGGAAGCAGTAGTGCTTCGTGAACGTGTGGACATTCTTCCATGTCACAGCACAACAAATATTCTCCAATGTGACCCCAGCAAATAAGGCTGTAGAAGCCAACATAATTGTGGTGGAATGTGCTTTGACCTTTCTGTGCAAAGGTTTGTTGGCTTTATCATGGCAAAATTGTATGACAGAAGACAGCCATCTGGCCACCATTGCTTTTGTCACGGCTTGTCCTAATGTGGCTTGACCATAAGCAACCAACAACTGATTAGATAGTCTAATATCCTTAGTCTTTTGAAGGTAAAACTTCAAGCAACGTTTTACATCAAGAGAGTGCAAAGCCTTTTCCGTCAGTGTGACTGGATCCGGGAAGAAGGTTTTCAGCTTTAGAGGTTGGTTTAGATGGAATTGAGACGGTATTTTAAGAATGAATTTTGGGATTTGTTCGTAACGTGACGTAATCTTTAGTGAAATGTAGAAAAGGTTCCGAATTTGTGAAAGCCTGGATTTCACTAACAGTCCGGGCTGAAGTGAGAGCTAATAAAAGTGTCACCTTCCAGGTTAAGAACTTTTGCACGGGCTTGTGAATTCGCTCAAATGGCCTCCTCATTAATTGAGATAAAACTGTATTGAGATCCCATTCAGGAGGTGGAGGTCGAATTGGAGGAAAAGCTAGAAAAAGCCCTTTTAAAAATTGTTTAATAAGTGACGAAGAACAGAGTGATGGTCTCTTAGGACTCTTTCTGAATCTAGAAATTGCAGTGAGATTGACAGATGGGAATACTAGACCTGCTTTAGCTGGGGATAGTAAGTACGGAAGGATATCCTCTGGTGGAGCCTGAAGTGGATGAACATTATTTGTTTCACACCAATGGCAAAAACGCTTCCATTTAAAGCGATATGTCTTGATAGTACTTTGTAATTATGTTAGGTATGGGTCAGTGTTTAAACATTATCAAAAATGCAAAAAAAACTTCCAGAATCAAAAAATTCAAAAGTTCACCACAATGCTATATCACATTTCATAATTAATAAGCAAAAAGTTCTGGAGAATCAACAAAACAGTTTTATCTTTCAAAAGTATAATTCTAGAAATTCAAACGATTCGATTTTGGAAATGCCAAAGTACATAAGTAACTCTTGTAAATCAAAGTTATCTATCTCATATTAAAATTTGAACGTGCTCTCAGTGAAGAAGAAGAAAGAGGTGTTTGGGTAGGATGGGGGTGATGAGGTAAGTGTGGGGCTGGGTAAAGGTGGTGTGACAATAACACAATCACAAAACGATTTGAAAAAGACCTTTACAGTCTAATACGATCCATAGTTCCCTATGTCCCTTCACATATAGGATGGATTTCTCAATATATTTGGATCCTATATTGTGAGACAATAATGTAGTCAGTCTACGTTTCGACTCCGCTGGATTAAAGGGCTATTTGCGCCTCATTCTGGAGTCTTCATCAGGACAAAATATTATTGGAGCACTTAATGAGCGGCCTCAAAATGACCGTCTGTATTGGGCCTTACACTAGTTCCTCTGTTGCTTGGTTGATTGAGGTGGGGTCTGGGTGGAACCAGGTATCAATCTCCTGGTTAGTCTGCATGCAGTCCGAAATATTATTATTGCCATGTGAGGCGTTATCAATCCGCCTGCACAGGTCGCTAGGATAGTCAGGCCCTGTTGGTGGATCTGGAAGAGGGGGATTATGAAAAGACGTGCATCAATTGCCACTATACTGTCATAATCACGGAAGTATATAGCAGACACTGAAACACAAGTGTCACAGTACAGAAGTACATTTAGTTAAATACGGGTCGTATCAAGCCCAGACTAGAGGCAATAACTAGAAAAGGGGTAGAGTGATTCCCTAATCACGTAGCGTGTCAAGGGGGCATAGTAATGCCAGCTCACTAGGGTGACAATAAAAATCATCCGGTCCCTGCAAATGACTCAACACCAATGAGTACTAACGTGGGGAACACAAAAAGGTTTGCAGAGGTCGACAACACATGGAACGTACCCCAAGAGCCTAAGGGTAGAGCCAGACCTCGGTGTTTAATCTAGATGAGAAACGGATCGCCGAAGGCGTATCCCTACCTGCACACCGCCACCATCACTGCTCGAGTCAGAGTGAGCCGACCGAATCGCGTTAATTAATAGGGAGGCACACGAGGTGCAGCCGCTGGATGCTGCTCGGAGGCTCGTTCAGCTACGGCCAATCGCGGAGCTCTTGAGCGAGAGCCACGAGGGAGCGTCAACAAAGAATAGTGGTTGTTGTGTCATGTATCTTTCAAGGGAGTGTCTGAAAGGAGTAAAACACTATCCTTGTTACTTCTACTCATAATTACGGCGGATGGTAATCTTTTAGTCATTCCCATAGCAAACTACCAGAAAGTCATCACGGGGATAGGGTGGACTGGGATTTGAGGGTTACACCATCACACAGCGTGTTGCTTCCTAGACAGAGACGTATGTTGGTAAAAACAAAATTGCTTGAGCAGACAACAACATATTAGTACGTAATGAATATGAATATAATGAATATACAACAGGAATAAATATATTTACAATACAGTCCTAAGAAAAATATTGTATCCTGGGTTATACGAGGTACAATAGACATACATGGCATGTTCGATCACATGGGTTTAGTGCTGCTAGATGGAATTGTTGCAACATAGGGTAAACAATTAACAATAGCATTGAATTCGTGTTGGCAAGTCTGCGAAAAACAGTGTTACTGATCATGATTCTGGGTTCAGGCCTGTCAACTGGGCGTAAGTGGCATCTAGTTCATTAAGCCCATTGTGGATTGTGTCAAAATACTGCATCCATTTACACTCCCTGACATTCATGATGGAACTCAAATTGCTACCCCGTAGTCCCAAGGTGATTTTCTCAATTATCAGCCATTTCATAGATTCAGGTGTGTGGTTGTATGTTGTGTAATGTTCCACTAGAGGAGAACCTATAGTGTGGCACCTGATCCTACTACAATGTTGTAAGATGCGATTTTTAGCCTGTTTGGTTTGACCCACATACATAAGGCCGCAAGGGCAGATGATTGCGTAGATAACTTCACTCTTATTACAGTTGGTGAATGCTTTGAGATTTATTGTCTTGTTGTTGTGTGTCCATGTTTTGGTCTCATGGCATGTAGGGCATGCTTTGCATTTCGTGCATCTAAAGTGTCCCACCACCGCAGGTAGGTTCCACAGTTGTTGAATTGAGGGGATAGGTAGCGGGTCCAAAAGTGAACGAACCACAAAGTCTCTAATGTTTTTGGCTTTCTTAAAAGCATGCATTGGCGGTTTGGGCATCTCTATTACGTCTGCGAATATGCCCCAATGTTTGTTAATTATTTTCTTTATGTTGTTACTTTTGGTACAGTAGGTTGTAACGCATATCATCCTGTCATCCATTGGAGTGCGTTCTTTAGGTGTCCGCAGCGTGTCCCTGTCGATATACCATGCTCTTTAGTGAAATGTAGAAAAGGTTCAGAATTTGTGAAAGCCTGGATTTCACTAACCCTCCGGGCTGAAGTGAGAGCTAATAAAAGTGCCACCTTCCAGGTTAAGAACTTGTGCTCGGCCTTGTGAATTGGCTCAAATGGCCCCCTCATTAATTGAGATAAAACTGTATTGAGATCCCATTCAGAAGGTGGAGGTCGAATTGGAGGAAAAGCTCGAAAAAGCCCTTTTAAAAATTGTTTGATAAGTGACGAAGAACAGAGTGATGGTCTCTTAGGACTCTTTCTGAATCTAGAAATTGCAGTGAGATTGACAGATGGGAATACTAGACCTGCTTTAGCTAGGGATAGTAAGTACGGAAGGATATCCTCTGGTGGAGCCTGAAGTGGATGAACATTATTTGTTTCACACCAATGGCAAAAACTCTTCCATTTAAAGCGATATGTCTTGATAGTACTTTGAGCACGGGCTTTGGATAGAATATCTCTACAGTCCTTAGAAATTTTTAGATCCTTAACTTCTAAGAAGTCAGGAGCCAGGCGTGCAAGTGAAGCGATTGTGGATCCGGGTGTAGAATCTGACCTCTCTCTCTCGTCAGCATTGTGAGTGTTGGTCTTAGACGAACAGGACGCTGTTGTGACAACAGGAATATCTCTTGGAACCAATACAGCCTCGGCCAGAGAGGAGCAATTAGGATGAGACTGCACTGTTTCCTCTTCATGTTTTGCAGAACCCTCGGTATTAATGGTATCGGGTAAAAGCGTACGCATAAATCCCTGACCATCACATGGACAGGGCATTCCCTCTTGATCCCCGCTGAGGAAATCTGCTGGCGTAATAAAAGCATTTGCTGTTCTGTTGTGTTGCAAATAGATCTAGGGTTGGCGTGCCCCACATCCAGAAGATCCTCTTCACCTGTTCTTTGTCCAACTCCCACTCGTGACATCCTATGAGAGATCTGCTGAGGTTGTCAGCCAGAGAATTCTGAATTCCCTTGACATGCTCAGCTCTGAGGGTTATGCCATGTTTTATAACTGAAAGTGGACGCCAGCCACTGTGAATCTTAGGTATTTACCATGTTTAGGATGTATAGGGATATGGAAGTAAGCGTCTTCCAAGTCCAGAGAAGCCATAAAGTCCCCTTCGTTGAGACAGCTCAACACATCTGCCAGCGTCACCATTCGAAAACTCTTCTTCTTCAGAAACTTGTTAAGTTTGCGCAAGTCGAGAATCGGGCGCCACTCCCCCGATTTTTTCCTTACGAGAAAGAATCAAGAGTAGAATTCTTTCCCTTTTTGCGAGACTGGAACTTTTTCTATTGCATTCTTGCGGAACATGTTTAAAGCGTCTCTGAGCAGTAAGTGAAGACGAGGGGAAGGAGGACCCTTGGGCGGGGTCATAGGTGGCTTCTTTAAGAACTCTAGAGTGTAACCTCCTTGAATAAGGTCGAGTAGCCACTGATCTGATGTGATGTGCTGCCATTGTTGGAAAAAGGCTGGCGTCCGGCAAACCTCATTGTCTTTTATTTGAGTCACGGCCTTGATTGTTTGACCGTCGTCGTCCGCCCTGACGAGAGAAATTACTTGAAGATGATTGCCTGTAAGAGGACTGGTAATAAAGCTGCTTATATTGAGATTGGAATTGCCTGTTTTGTTGATTGTGGTAATTTTCTCTATAGGAAAAACCACGACCTCTTGATCCCCTGAAAGATCCTCTTTTTTACTGCAGGGTACCCAGCGATTTAGCTGTGTCCGTATCTGTCTTGATGGTCAGCAAGGCGTCATCTATATGCTTACCAAATAGTGAGTTGCCATCGTAAGCCAGGTCCAGTATTTTAGTCTGTACCTCGGGTCTAAAAGAGGTTGCTGTGAGCCATCCCTGGCGTCTGAGAACAGCAGCCCCCGCTAGCTGCCAAAAATTAGTATTAGAAATGTCTAAGGCGTTGTCAATAATTTCCGATGCCGCCCGTTCCCCTTCTTGCACTATTCTCTGTGCTTTCTGCTGGCAATCTTCAGGTATAAGGTCTAAGAACTCATAACTCTGACCACATCTGGTGGTCATAACGTGCTAAGATTGCCAGAGAGTTTGCTGCCTTGATGGATGATGCAGCATTGGTGTAAACATTTTTGCCTATCAAATCCAATCATCTACCCTCTTTATCTGTTCAAGGTTAGATTGGGGTGGATGGATTCTTTGACCTCTGCTGTGCAGCTTGCGAAATTACACAGTCCGGACACGGGTGTCCCACAAGGCAAGATGGAGTGTCTGGCGGTGCCCGATATTTCTTTTCAATTTGAGGAAGGACCGCGGGTATAGAGGCAGGTGTCTTCATTATCTTAAGACCCTCCTTCCAAATAAAATCTATGATCGTTATTGCTCTGGTGATTCTTTTATAACCTTCTTTGAAGTCGTGAAGAAAACAATCAGATTGTTCGAAAGTAACTGGAAGTTCAAACCATGCTGTAGCCCGTTGCATAATGTTATGAAAACCGCCAATATCCTCAGGTGGTGAATCAGAGGGTTGCGGCATAGGAGGCGAAGGCATGGGGATTATATATTCATCCCAAGGATCCCCAGGTACATTATCATTAGGCAATTCACCTTCCTCTTTTTCATCCTCATCTGGTGATGAAGTATCCTGACCCCCTTGCGGTATAGCTTCGACAGGGTGTCTCAGTGAAATAGGATCTTCTATTGGTGGTGTAGGTGTAACTGCCGGCATGGTAGGTAACATTGGAGTAGTTGGTGTAGGTGGAAACCTCTGCCGATAATCAGCCAACATGGCCTGCAAATCTTGGATCAGAGAAGGAGGAAGATGACTTGTTTCTTCCGAACCTGGAACCTTATGTGACTGTCTATGATAGGGCGTAGACAAGTCTTCTTGATAAAATTTTCCTGGTAGTCTTCCTCTTCATCCTCTTCTTGACATTTTATTTGCAACTCTGACGGATGGCGTGCAATCCCAAAAGGGCCTTCTTCCTCCCCGTCATCTTCATCAGATTCCTCTTCCTCTACATATGTCTCTAAGATATGTGATGGTAACAACAGAGATATATTAGTATAGTCTTGCCTATGGTACGTTTTTAGGTGAAATTGGGTGAACGCAACAGGCGACGCTTGAGATACTTGTGGAATCGCTGACCAAGTTCTTGCAGGTGGACTTCTGGTCATTAAGGGAATCTTCGTCAACAGGGGCATCTTGACCAAAGGTGTAATAGAAAACTGAGCCGTTGACAATGATTTTGTCGATGGAATCTTCTTTCACAGGCTCGTCGTCGACGGTGCTGTCGTCGATGGACTCTTCGTTCACGGGGCTGCCACCGACGGTCTTGTCGTTGACGGGGCTGTCGTCGATGGGGCCGTCGTCGCCGGGCTCCTCATCGACGGGTCTACAGTCGACAGGCTCGTCCTCGACGGGCTCTTCGTTGATGGGACTGCCGCCAACAGGCTCTTCATCGACGATATCTTTGACGTCGAAGGGCTCTTTGTCATCATTGACTTCGACGTCGACAGGGTTTTCGTCGAGGATGACTTTGTAGATGAAGGAACCGTCGTCGATGGGATTGACGTTGACGCTGTTGTCGACTGCGATTTAGATGAAGGAGTGACAGAAGAGGATTCCTTAGTCCCAGAAGACTTCTTTGTAGTAGAAATTTTTGAAGACACAATAGGAGAGGTTATAGCTCTTGTAGAGACCGTAGATGAAGTACTTAAAGTAGAAGAGGTCACAGAAACTGTGTGAGAAGACACCAGAGAAAGAGTCTTGATCTGGGCTTTACTCACTGTTTTTGTAGCTGAAGATTTGGAAGACTTTGAAGGCGGAGATAACGGTGATCCAAAAGGAGGAGAAGAAGACCACCTTGTGTATTCTGAAGCTCTATGAGAGGATTTTTGATGTTTCCTCCTCTCAGAAGAAGAGCTGTCCCTGGATCTGGCTCTTTTGCTGGAAGTAGAGACTCTGTCCTCCTCATCTGTAGAAGATGATTTGAGCCATAAAAGAACCCTTGCCTCCCTGTCCCTGATGGTTTTGGCAGGGAATGTTCGACACATCCTACAATCCTTAGCAATATGGTTAGGTGTAGACAGTAGATGCAGTCTTTATGCTGATCATCTACATGGACCCTCTTTTTATCACAGGTCCTGCAAGCTTTGAAGAGAGCTTTCTTTCCAGACATCCTGAAGAGAAAAAGAAGAAACTGAGTAGACACTCAGGCAGACTTCCTTCCACACGACGTGCGCTGAAAATCTGAGAAGAACTGCCTCTGCTGGGAAGGTTCTAGAGGTTGCTGGTATCTGATTGGTTGGTACTATTTTTCGGTTCTTTTCATAGAATGAGGTAGATAGGCTCCTAAGCTTTGGGCCTTTTGGGCCTATTGTCTTGTCAGCCTACTACAGTTTCTTACTAAGGCACTGCTTTTGTATGTATTATTACTGTGGGACTCCCGCCTCGGCGACGGGGAATGATTCAGGCATGTGAATCTATGAAAGATACCCCAATACTGGATAATAGTAGAGAGTAGTAGAGTGTGTAGTAGAGTAGTAGAGAGTGAGTAGTAGAAAGTAGTAGAGAGTGTGTAGGAGAGAGTGTTTAATATAGAGTGAGTAGTAGAGAATAGTAGAGAGTAGTAGAGAGTGTGTAGTAGAGTTTAGTAGAGAGTTTGAAGTATAGAGTAGCAAGTGTGTAATAGAGAGTGTGTAGTAGAGTGTGTAGTATGGTGTAGTATAGAGTAGTAGAGTGAGTAGTAGAGCGTGAGTAGTAGAGTAGTAGAGAGTATGTAGTAGAGAGTGTGTAGTATAGAGTGAGTAGTAGAGAATAGTAGAGAATATTGAGTTTGTAGTAGTGGGTGTGTAGTAGAGAGTGTCTAGTAGTGTATAGTAGAGAGTGTGTAGTAGTGTATAGTAGAGTAGTAGAGAGTGAGTGGTAGAGAGTGAGTAGTAGAGTAGTAGACTGTATGTACTAGAGAGTGTGTAGCAGCAAGTGTGTAGTAGAGAGTGAGTAGTAGAGAGTGTGTAGTACAGAGTAGTTAGTGTGTAGTAGTGAGTGTGTAGTAGAGATCCCTGTCAAATACCGAACGTGAATTACCAAAGGAGTCGGGTGCCTTGTTTTGGAAAAAAACTGGAAACTGTCCTGGAGAAGACAATTCACCCGATACGTGAGAGGTTGGACTGTATTGAGACTAGATTGGTATGCCTAGAACTCTCGCTGGCATCAGCCCAGAGGATGATGGGAAACCGGGGTAGTGGGACAAATTGTAAACAGACTATCCCGCAAGGTCAAGCTGATGTGGATGTAACCTTGAATTGTCTGTCAAATGGTAGTAGTAGTATAGTGGTAAATAAGCCGGAGGCTCTTAGAGCTACTGCTCCATTGTCAAATGCTGGAGGGGTTAGCCAACCTGCCCAGCCAGTTAGGAATAAAATTGTGGCATTTAGTAAAACAGCAAGTCACGCCCCCCTATCATCTAGTAACCCCTCAGCTTATGTGGCACCTAATGCACCTACTATAGAACTCCCCCCTGAATCTGCCCCCTATGTGGTCATATTGGCAGGGGTTCCATCATGAGATCAGAGTAAGAGGGAGACACACATGGAATTAAAAAATAAGTGCACATTCTGGGTTAATGCTAACCGGCCTTTGCCAACCCATGATCGGGCAGAGATTTTATCCGTTAGAAGGGTAAAATGGGTCGGCAGGAGTGTAAAGACAGTTGGGGGGATTGTGGTATTATTAATTTTAGGGACAGGAGATGTGTAGAACATATCTGCAATTGGCAACATATAGATCCTAGATCCCGGATCCAATCGCTCCCACTAACCTATTTTTACGCCCCAGCACAGGATCCACGCAGAGAAATCCTCCTATGGAATGAGCAATTTAGTTACCCCGTTGCACGGAGCCTAAGACTACATAATAGGTTCTCAGCCTTGTCGGGACTGGAGGAGTGCGACTGACAGCAAATAAAGGAAGGGGATGATAGTATGATCATTAAAAGTTCATGTATTGTAAATGTAGCCGGGAGTGAGGAACAAAAGAATGAAAGTGCAGGATTAACTGTGGGTGGGATGAGTCCTAGGGAAAATATTAGAACAGGTATTACCCCCCCAAAAGGTGTAAATCATCTCCCTTGGTTTCCTGTATCTAGGAAAAGCCCTCCCTCTGTAACTGCCCCTATAATGATGCCACATTCCACCCCAACTTTGGCAAGGAAAGTAATAAATGGGGGACCACGACCTATAGCTTGCATGACTTCAATGGTGTCATGGAACTTGGCTGGTATGGGGACCAAATTAACGTCACCATGCTGGCTAAGTTTCATTGACAAATTTGATATCTGTCTTTTCCAAGAGACCTGGTCTGTTGAACCGGTATTTAATTCAGGTTACTTGAACTTCTATGTTCCTGCGGTGAGAGGGCAAAGGGGACGCCCAATGGGAGGAATGGTGATCTGGATTAAGCAACATTTAAGTTGTAATATTCAATTATTACCAGTCAGGCATCGAGACATTGTGGCAGTTAGGTTTAGCTTTCCGGGGGGTCCAAAAATGTATATCTTTAATGTGTATGCTAGAGGTGTACCAGGTGGTAAAAAGTCAGAGGTGGTAACGGCATTAGAACTACTGACTGAATCCCTACCAGATGGGGTATTGTCGCTAATTGTGGGTGACTTCAATACAACCTTTGAACCCGTAGGGCAGGAGGATGTAAACCTGTCGGAAGATTAAGAATCTAGATGGGGTGTTCCCCAACTGGAGGTTAGGTCAATAGTTAAATTGACTGAGGCGGCACTACAGCTGAATGGGTTTTGTCTTGGTAACCAATTAAGGGCTGCAAATGGTCGGACTTTGTCCGATAGGAAGGGGGAAAACACCTAGGATAATGGCACAAGATCAAGTAAAATTGACTACATACTTGTCCATTTGAAGCTCTGGCACAGTTTGGTGGATATGGAGGTGAGGACCCGTGCCGAGAGTGATCATAACCCTCTTACAGCAATTTTTAGGTTAGGCCAGGAGGGAGTGGTAAATAAGTCTGAAGAGCTATCAGCCCCTGAAACTTTTTTAGCAAATGATGAGCGCCATCTTAAGTGGTGTAAAATGATTAATCAACCATAAACACTTCATGCCATTAAAAGTAGCCTAGATATGACACTTGGTAAAATTGGAGCAGATGGAAATGATGGTACCAAGTATAGCCCATTTGAGGAAGTTCATATTGAATTGTCTGAAAATCTTAAAGCCCACTTTTGTAAACCAAGTACTGCGGGGGTAAAAGCAAGGAAAAAAGTAGAAAGGTGGTATAACAGATAATTTAGGGAAGCTCGGGTTGAGCTGAGTTTAGCACTAAAAACAAGGAATTCGGTGACAATAAGAGCCGCCCGGTGCAACTATCAGAAAATGATTGGTAGGGCAAAAAGAGAATGGGATGACCAGATGTGGCAGGATCTCAAGGGAGCATACCAGTCTAAAAATCAAAAGCTCTTTTGGGATACCTATAAATGGGAAGGAGGTGGGTGTACGGACAGCCCGCAAAATAATGTTCTCCAAAACTCCTGGATTGAATACTTCAAGCCCCAGTATGCTAGCATAGAAGGCCATTTAAGCATTGCGGCTCCTTGTTTTAAATTTTATGAAGGTACTGTTTTTAGCTTAGGGGATGTGGATAGAGCCCTGAACTCAGTAACCGAGGGGCGAGCTCCAGGGATGGACTGCATACCTCCAGTCTTATTCCTTAGTGATAAAGATAGATGGAGATTATACATCGGCTATTTATCTAATGCTATTGCCCAGGGGATGGCTGTTCCCAACTCATGGAAAGGTGCAGAAATTGTGCCTGTTTATAAAAAAGGGGACAAATCCCTAGCGGGCAATTACAGGCCTATTACCCTAATCGATTCCGTACAGAAAATAATGGGCCGACTGGTCCTGGGAAAGATCCAGGACTGGATGGATGAGGGGGAGATCCTGAGTCCATTGAAAGCCGGGTTCCGCCCTAGGACCAGTACTATAGACCAGGTTTTTCGATTAATTGTCATATATTGGAGAGTAGTTGTCCTAGAAAAAGGGGTATTATATGCGGTATTTGTTGACCTAAGGGCGGCATTCGACCTTGTTCCACGATGGAAACTTTGGCAAGTACTAGAGGAGCTAGGCATGCCCCTGGAATTGCTGACGTTGATTGTTCGCTTACACGAGGAAACTTATGCTAGGGTCAGATGGGGCAGACAGGGTGAGGTTACAGATGCCTTCCCGGTGGAGCGGGGAGTGAGGCAGGGGTGCGTCATGGCACCAACCCTGTTCTCGCTCTTCGTGAACGGGGCGGCAGAATACCTCTCCCTGGTTCCGATTGATGCTCCGATGATGGCTGGAGAGAGCGTCCCGATCCTTATGTTCGCGGACGGCACTCTGATAATTTAGAAGACTCCCAGTGGACTCCAAAGGGCGCTCAATGCGCTTTACGGATTTTTGCCGCTTACGTGGGTTGGAAATAAACACCGCTAAAACTAAATTTATGGTCCTCACCGAACCCAAACACCCTAAGTCAATGAAACGGTTTGAGGGAAGTGTATTTATGAATAATTGCCCGCTAGAACAGGTTGAATCCTTTACTTAGGGGTCAATCTACAGAATGACATGTCTTGGAGTGCCCAGTTAGACATGACCGTATTAAGGCACAAGCAACAAGCGGGCATTCTTCTTAAAAGATATAAGTCTTCCTTTACTAAACCTATGAGATAATTGCTGGAAATTTATGGGATGAAAGTTTTGGGCTCTGTCCTATATGGCGCTGAGCTGTGGGGGTTCTCAAATATTAAACAGTTGACATTATTAGAAAATGAATTTCGGAGGAAAGCTACCCATGTACCCCAAAGTACCCCACTAGTTCCTCTGTTTTGGGATCTTGGAAAAAGATCAGTGCAAGACTTAGCCATGCTGCGTCCAATTTTAAAATGGCGCAGAATATGGACAACTGAGGAATTGTTTCACTACGCTAGGGGTCTCAAGGAAATTATAGAGAAGGACCGCTTCCGCAAAATTAGGTGGTTGAAAGCAATTAGATCCCTTCTAAGGAGAATTTGTTTTATTGACCTGTGGGGTGACCCAACAAACGCAGTCTTCCCTTCTAAGGCAGAAATGAAGAGGAGATATTGGGAAATGATTATTACAGAGATATGTACCATGAGTTAGTCAACTCATCTCACAGAGCGCTTTCTTGAATTCAAGGCCTACCCAGCATTGGAACCATATTGGGATGCAATTGAAAAACAATTAGATCGTAAGCTCTACTCTCAAATCAGGGCAGGAACCCTTCCCATAAGGTTGTTCACCGCAAGGTGGACAGGGAATACAGAAGATAAATGCCCTAATTGTAAAGACAAGAAAGAGACGATAAGTCACTTCTTGTTCTTTTGTCCTTTATATGCAGCAGCACGTGACAAATGGATAAAACCAATATGTCGTCAAATTGGCTTACTGAAACATGATGAGGCATTGAGAATACTATGCACTGATCCTAGCCTCCCGATCGCTATTGCTATGGCAAAATTTTTGAAATGGGCATGGATAATTCGATTGAAAGAAGATTGTTAGTAGCAAGGGCTGATGTGTATTATCATGTTGTGGGGCCTTCCCCTGATGAAATTAACCTAGCCTATGTGACAATTAGATAAATATCGGCTGTCGCCAAACCATTTTTTTAAGAACATTCGACATAATCTTCTGGTGTTTAATTACCTTTTAAAACTTTTTTTAATATTTATATAAACAGTTTTTTTTAAAGTGATTTCGTATTATGAAAAATTTATGCTTGTGATACTTTTATGATCAATTTGTCGAATAAAGTTTTTTGAAAAGTAGAGAGTGTGTATTAGAGAGTGTGTAGTAGAGAGTGTGTAGTAGAGAGTGAGTAGTAGAGAATAGTAGAGAGTGTGTAGTAGAGAGTAGTAGAGTGAGTACTGGAGAGTGAGTAGTAGAGAGTAGTAGAGTAAATAGTAGAGAGTGCGTAGTAGAGAGTGTGTAATAGAGAGTGTGTAGTAGAGAGTAGAAGAGTGAGTAGTGGAGAGTGAGTAGTAGAGTAGTAGAGAGTGTTTAGTAGAGAGTGTGTATTAGAGCGTGGTAGAGAGTGAGTAATAGAGAGTGAGTAGGGAGGAGACACTTCACCTGCAGTGACGGAGACACACCTTAACATCTGTCGCAGGATGACGTCACTTTGAAAGAGGCCACTGGAAAGAACGGAGGTGCTCTGTCAAAGATACCATTAGCCCTCCCCGCTTTCTCTGTGTTGGCTTGGGGGCAAGATATTGAAAAATATAATGAGAAACATCTCTTCATTCAAAAGAAGCGCGGGAATTATTCAAACTGCAGGGTTTCAAGAGAAAATAAAACAACTTACTTTTTCGAATGTTACTGCCGACTTAATATTTCAATATTTCCGGCGTCTGAAAGATTACTGAATCAGCTGTATTCTACAAGCACGTATAGCTGTGATACATGTAGCTAGTGTGAAGTTGTTGGATAAACAAACTAATAAAGAAAAGTACATTTGAGAGCCCTTTTGTGTTCTGTGCAATTGCATAGCGCTTTACTGCTAATTTGTAGGATATTCTGGAGCATTTATATTGGACTGAAATGAACCGCTCGCCCCTTGGTTTCTCCCACAGCAGTTTATATTTTAACAAGTAACGAAATGGAACAAACATTTTCTTGTAAAAAAAAAGTGCACAACGAATGAATTATTATCGATTGGTTGTTCGAAATATGAGAACTGTTGTTAATTTTATCACACTAAGCACAAGATGGCAGTGGTATATGTTGGCTAGCACCTCTGCATAGGTTTGTATTTAAAGTAAGAGCGTCTACACAGGGATATTCTCCAGCGTGCTCAATGTCGAACACTGTGTCATCCACAGTGTTACACTATATGCAGGAAACCCCACATACAAACAAGACCAGAAACATTTTTTTGTTAGACAGAGCACAACCCACAACCCAGGTCTTCATCACAGTTGACACGTAGACATAAAGATATTCACAGACGACACATGTTTCGTCTTGAGACTACTTTTTCAAGGCTATAGCAAAACTGTATTGGCGTATGCTTCCAAGACGATTCCTGAGTCGACCAGAAAATAAAAGACCTTTGTGATTTTGGACAATACTTGAGTGTTGCCATTCATGAAATTATGTGTGCCTGACTTACTGAAGTCATTGTGATAACAAACTTTTGGGTTGTGCTCTGTCTAACAAATTTTTTTCTGGTGTTGTTAGTTTTATGTTTAACGTTATTAATGCAAAAAACAGAGGAAGAAACAGCGAAAGTATTCCTATCTGCACGTAATTGTGACCTATCCTTTAACTTAAATTCATTTCTGTGTTGCCTAAAAGTACATCCAGCCTTTTTAAAACGAGAGAGAAACAAAGAAAGAGGGGGGAGACAACACAGGGGACAGAGTGACAGCAGCCGGTGGAGAGAGAGAGAAGGGTAGAAGGACGAGAACGGAAAAGAGAGCCAAGGAGACAGCGGCGAGGTGAGGGAAGAGAGAGAGCAAGAGAGGGAAAGCAGGGAGACAGACAAAGAGGGAGACATACAGAAGGACAGGGGCACGGAGAAAGACGGAGAGAGCAAAAGAGACACTGCGAGGCTGGGAGGGCAGCACGACAGGGACAGGGGAGAGTGCCGAAGGTGCTCTGCAGGAGTGAGAGATCAGCCTTGGAGGGGTTCTGTGTTGTCTGAATTTTCTCTGCTGGATTTTACCTCAAAGAACCGAGAGACACACGATCCCTCCTTGGAAAGTACCAACAGCTCAGGAACTGCCATCAAGGAAAGAAAGACAACACAGGGGATCGCTCATCACGTCGGTAGGGAACCCCGTCACCCCAGAAGTTCTGTTCAAGGTCCCCAAGCAACTCACCATGACGTATACTTTTCTCTTTTTCTGCCTCTCCACTTGGACGGCCAGACCTGCTTTCCTTCTGAAGTAAAAGGTTTATTATCTTTATGAGGCCATGTGTTTGGCCCATAAAGATAAAAAACCTTTTACACCAGAAGGAAAGCAGGCCAGGCCGTCCAAGTAGGAAGGCAGAAAAAGGAAAAAGTCTACGTCACAGAATGCTCTTTCCCAATGGCTGGCCGTGACGCCGGCCAATGGGAAAGAGGGCCGGGGCTTAAAGCCCGTCAGTGAAAGATCATCAAAAATATGAAATCTGACCTGCGAGACTGCGCATGTGCGCAGCCCACACCAGACCGAGACCTAAAAAACACATGTAAGGAAAATAATTTTTTTTATCTTTTTGTATTTTCAAATATAGATATACCAGTCAAAGTATTCAAAGAGTCGTAATCTACGTTAAAGCACAAGTTACTTATATTCAATAATGCCTTATCTGGTTGAGACTATCTAGCCGCAGGTTCCTTACCCAAGAATATTACCCAAGCCTCATACTGGATCTGGACATTTTCGATGAGCAGTACCCCTTCACACTAGTATGTGTTGTCATTTGGTACCACAAGGCGTCGTCTGCACCAGAAGTGACGTTCACTGTGTTTATAAAGGCGCTATCCCAGCATATTGATGCCCTTTTCTTTTTGCAGCTTTCCACACCAGAAGTGCGGAGACATGAGAAACACTGACCACTGGTGAGCAAAGCTAGGGCCCTAGAAGGGCAGAAACTTATACTTTAAAATCTGCTCTCAGAGTGGGGATCTTGGGAGGGTCAGTAAGCAATCTGCATCTAGACAGAGTCTCTACCTGATAAGCCATTACCAAAGGTAAGTAACTTGACCATCTGCTAGAGACTTCTAGATGCAGATGAACAAGTTACTTATCTTTGGTAATGTTTTATCTGGTAGAGACATGATCTAGCCGCACATTTCTTACCTTTGAACTTTCCAGGCATCAGACTGAATCCTGAAGATGTTTCTTGAGCAGTACCCTTGCACTCTAATAGGTGGGCATCAGTCGACTCTGTGTGATGTCATTGGCATCATCTCTGTCATTGTGATGTCCATGTCATCAATATATGCACCAATTGGCGCTCTGATGTCAGTCCTTTTCACAGCTTTCCACACCAGAAGCGCGGAGCAGTGAAGTTGACTGACAGTGTCGTGTTTAGACAACTAAGGCCCTGAAGGGGAACAACCTTGACATTAAGAACTGATTGCAGTGTGAGAAGGATGTGAGGGTCAGTAAGGCTAGATCATGTCTCTACCAGATAAGGTGTTACCAAAGGTAAGTAACTTGTCCATCTGACAGATACAGCTAGCCACAGATTCCTTACCTTTGAACAAATACCCAAGCAATACCATCCCCAGAGAGTCTGTTGAAAAGTTAAACCAGAAAGCCCTGTAGAACTGAATGGCCAAAGATGCCTTCCCTATAGCCCTGATTGCCCAGGCAATAATGCTTAGTAAATGTGTGCAGGGATGACTATGTAGCCGCCTGGCAGATGGCGAGGCCCCGGGATGCCTCACTGGAGCTCTGTGGTGGCTGCCTTAGCTCTCGTAGAGTGAGCTCTGAGACCTTCAGTAGGCTGTCTCTTTGCCAGAGCCTAACAGATCTTAATGCAGAGGATAACCCATCCGGAGGTGGTCCTCTTCTGTGCAGCATGTCCCTTCTTTGCTCCAACACACCCCAAAAAGAGTTGGTTGTCCACCCGGAACTCTTTAGAGCGGTCATGATGAACAAGTTACTTGCCTTCGGTAACGCACCTTACCTTTGAAATTCCCAGGCGTCATGCTGGATCCGGAAACTTTTGCTGAGTAATACCCCTTGCTCGCGACGTTGGGTGTCTCTGCGTGACGTCAATGGCGTCGGTTATGATGTCACTGTGCCTACATAGGCACAACTCAGGCGCACGGACGTTAGTACTTTTCGTTTTTCCACGCCTGAAGCGCAGAGCCTTGAAGTGACTGACGTAACCGTGTGCAAAACTAGGGCCCTGAAAGGGGAGAAACGCTAGTCCTACAATATCAGTCCACAAAGCTGGGAGGGATGGGTGGGGCTGTAAGGAATCTGCAGCTAGATAGAGTCTCTACCAAGTAATGCTTTACCAAAGGTAAGTAACTTGTTCATCTGAAAGAGACTTCTAGCTGCAGATTCCTTACCTTTGAATTAGATACCGAAGCCATACCATCCCGGCACGGGGCTGCGGGCTCATGTACTAGACTAAAAAGTCTTGCAGGACTGAACGGGCTAAGAGCCCGTCCCTGGGCACTTGACCAACAAGGCAATAATGTTTTGCGAACATGTGTAATGATGCCCACGTCACAGCTTTTCCCCTGGTGGAATGGGCTCTTAATCCCTCAGGGGGCTGCTTCTTCGCCAAGACATAACAGATTTTAATGCAGGGAACAACACAGCGAGAGATGGTTCTGTTCTGCACTGCCTTTCCCTTCTTTGCTCCCACATTCCCCACAAAGAGTTGGTCAGCCACCCGGATTCTCTTGTGCGGTCAAGGTAGAATGACACGCTCTTTTTGGATCCAGTCGGTGGAGACGCTCCTCTTCCTTAGAGGGATGTGGGGGGAGCAAAGAAGGTGGGAAAATTAATGGACTGACCCAGATGGAATGGGGTCACAACCTTTGGTAAAAATGATGCCCCCGTGCAAAGCACCACCTTGTCTGGAAAGAACATAAGATAAGGAGGCGAGCTGGAAAATGCTTGCTACTCACTCACCCTCTGGGTCGATGTAATCGCCACTAAGAAAGCTGTTTTGATGGTCAACAGTCGGAGGGGACAATTGTGCAAAGGCTCAAAAGGAGGGCACATCAGAAAAGTGAGGAGCAAATTAAGGTCCCATTGAGGCATAAGAAAGGGTGTAGGTGGAAATAAATTAACCAACCCTTTCAAATATCTATTTACATTAGGAGACTTAAAGAGGGAAGGCTGGTCTGGCAGCTGCAAAACAGCAGACAGAGCAGAAAGGTAACCCTTGAGAGTTCCCAGAGCAGAGCCCTGCTGGGCAAGGGTAAGAATGAACAAGGGACAGTAGAAAGAGGAGCAGAAAGAGGGTCAATTGACCTTTCTGTACAGTATAATACAAATTTTGGCCAACAGCAGGTGTATACAGACTTAGTGGAGGGCCGCCTGGCTGCCAGAAGCACAAGTTACTTACCTTCGGTAATGATATATCTGTAAGAAACAGTAGTTAGTATTAGATTCCTTACCTTAGAATATCCCCAGGTGTCAGACTGGATCCGGAAACTTTTGCGTAGCAGTACCCTTGCGTGTCGGTAGGCGTCTTCTGCGGCTCCGCGTCCGTCATCGGCGTCGTTGGCGCCGGGATGACGTCGCCGGAGTACTTAAACGCCGCCCTCGCACGCTGATGTCAGTTCTTATACACAGCTTTTCCGCGCCAGAAACGCAGAGCCATGATAAAAACCAACACTGGTGCCATGAAACTAGGGCCCTGCAAGGGTATGACCGTAACCCTAGATATCAGTTCGCAGAACGGGGAGGATGGGTGGGGCGATAAGGAATCTAATACTAACTACTGTTTCTTACAGATATATCGTTACCAAAGGTAAGTAACTTGTGCATCTGAAAGAAACAGGTTAGTATTAGATTCCTTACCTTAGAATAGATACCCAGCAATACCAACCCCGGTGGTGGGTCTGCGAACCAATGATCACACCAGAAAGTCCTGGAGAACGGAACGGCCAAAGAAGCCATCTCTCCGGACTTGGCTGTCCAGGCAGTAGTGTCTTGCGAACGTGTGCAGCGAGGCCCACGTAGCTGCCTGACAGATGTCCTGCAAGGGGACTCCCTGACCCAGGGCAGTAGTAGCCGCCGTGGCCCGAGTGGAATGGGCACGTAGCCTCACAGGAGGCTCCTTTCTAGCCAGAGAGTAACAAGCCTTGATGCACAAGACGACCCATTGAGAAATGGTCCTTTTGTGCACCGCCCGTCCATTCTTAGCGCCCACGTAACCAACAAAGAGTTGGTCATCCACCCGGAACTGGCGTGTGCGATCTAGATAGAATGAGAGCGCACGTTTTGGGTCCAGACGGTGGAGCCTCTCTTCCTCTTTCGAGGGATGCGGAGGCGGAAAGAAGGTGGGCAAGGTGATGGACTGCCCGAAGTGGAAGGCTGTGACTACCTTGGGCAGGAAAGAGGGTCGCGTCCGCAACACAACTTTGTCCGGATGGACAGAAAGGAAAGGAGGTTTAGAAGAAAGGCCTGGAGCTCACTCACTCTCCTGGCAAAGGTGATGGCAACCAGGAATGTAGTCTTAAGAGTAAGGAGGCGAAGAGGACAGTTATGAAGTGGCTCGAAGGGAGTGCACATCAGAAAAGTCAGAACAAGGTTCAAGTCCCACTGAGGCATCACAAAAGTAACAGGAGGGAACATATGAGTGATGCCCTTCCAAAACCTATTTACAACTGGGGACTTGAACAAAGAGGGCTGATCAGGGAGCCTTAAGAAGGCGGACATGGCAGTGAGGTAGCCCTTTAGAGTGCCCAGAGAGAGCCCTGCTGGGCAAGAGAAGGAAGAAAGAGGAGAACCTCTGAAAGAGGGGCAGAGAGCGGATCCACAGCCTTTGCTATGCACCATGCCACAAATTTGTTACACCTCAAGGCGTATACCGATTTTGCGGAGGGACACCTCGCTGCCAGAACCACATTACAGACTTCAGGAGGCAAGTCAAATGGCCTCAACTGCCACCGCTCAATCTCCACGAATGTAAGTGGAGACTGAACAGGTTCGGGTGGAGGACCGTCCCCTGCTGCTGCGACAAAAGGTCCTCCAGAAGAGGCAGACGAATCGGGGGATCGACAGACATGCTGAGTAGCTTGGGATACCAATATCTTCGTGCCCAGTCTGGAGCCACAAGGATAAATTGGGCCCGGTCGCATCTGATCTTCTTCAGCACTCTGGGCAAAAGTGGTATAGGCGGAAAGGCGTGCAACAGACTGCAACTTCAATCGCGACGAAAAGCGTCTCCGAGCGAGTGCCGCCTTGGAAATTCCAACGCGCAGAACTGATGACATTGCACGTTCTCTTCTGTGGCGTATAGATCTAACCAAGGCTCTCCCCACTGCTGAAAGAGGCCTTGCGCCACGTCCGAGTTCAGACGCCATTTGTGATCGATCATGCACTGACAGCTGGGTTCGTCCGCCCTGGCGTTCAGGGAACCTGCCAGGTGTTGAACCACCAGGGTCATGCTCTGATGTTCCAGCCATGCCCAGAGACGCAGGGCCTCTCTACAAAGGGTTTATGACCCCACCCGCCTTGCTTGTTGCAGTACTACATGGCAGTGGTGTGGTCCGTGAACACCTGCACCAACTTCACATTGACAGAGGGAAGAAATGCACTCAATGCCAAGCGAATCGCTCGGAGCCCCAACAAGTTTATGTGGAGCCCTTTCTCCGCCGGAAACCAGTAACCACTGATCTCCATCTCTCCCAAGTGGCCGCCCCATCCCAGACGTGCTGAATCCATCACAATTGGGAAATCTGGTTGGGGAAGGGAGAGAGGTCTGCCTTTGACCCAATCTCGGTTCGTTAACCACCACTGCAGATCCTTAACAGTTCCTTCCAAGATCTGAACCATGTTGGTGAGATTTCCCTGGTGCTGTGCCCACTGAAACTTCAAGTCCCACCTCAGAGCCTGCATACGCCATCTTGCGTGTCTTACCAACAGGATGCCGGAGGCCATGAGGCCTAGCAGCCTCAGAGTCAACCTCACTGTAATCCAGGATAGAGACTGAAATATCGGACTATTAACCTGAATGTCCTGGACTTGCTGCTCGGGACGATAAGCCCAAAACTGCACTGTGTCCAGAACAGCTCCGATGAAAGGGAGCTTCTGAGAAGGAGTCAGGTGTGACTTCGGCACGTTTATAGAGAACCCAGTGAATGCAGGAGGTCGTCCGCAGTCTGAAGGTGGGAGACGATTGCCTGAGGCGAGGACGCCTTCAGCAGCCAGTCGTTGAGGTAGGGGAAGACTGAAACACCTAACCTGCACAGATGAGCTGCAACCACCACCATCACCTTGGTGAACACCCGAGGGGCACTGGTAAGGCCGAAGGGGAGCACAGTAAACTGAAAGTGCGTGTGGCCTACCTTGAACCGCAGATAACGCCTGTGGCTCGGTAGTATGGGAATGTCAAAATACGCATCCTGCAGGTCCAACTCCACCATCCAGTCTCCTTGGTCTAAGGCAGACAAGACCTGAGCCAATGTGAGCATTTTGAATTTCTCCTTTTTTAGGAAGAGATTGACGGTCTGAAGAACCAAAATGGGCCGAAGTCCCTTGTTCTTCTTTGGAATCAGAAAGTAGCAGGAATAACAGCCACTGCCTACTTCTAAAACTAGAACCCTTTCTATAGCTCCTTGGCCAAAAGAGCTGTAACTTCCTCTTGGAGCAGCTTTAAGTGATCCTCCGTCAGTCGTTCCTGACTTGGCAGAATAGTAGGAGGAAAAGAAAGGAAAGGAAGAGAATAGCCCGCCTGGACGATCTACAATATCCACTTGTCTGTTGTAATAGATCTCCAGCAGGGGAGATGATGATGAATTCTCCCACCCACTGGAGTAGTGTGGTCCTGCAGAAACAGCCTAGGAGTGATTAGAGGCTGAGGCTGCCGGGGGCAATGTGGTAGACGACTTCTGGCTTCCATTCCGAGGACGGAATGTACCGTGTCCAGGCACGGCTTGGGCAGTCTGTGTGGGACGGTGGCTAGGATAGGGTTGACGTGGCTGGAAACCCCTTCCGTTACAACAAAAGGGGCAAAAGGAAGACTGGCCACGAGGAGTGAAGGAGAGGCCCAAGGATCTGGCCGTAGCTCGAGAGTCCCCAAACCTGACCAGGGCTGAGTCTGCCTTTTTCCCAAAACGGTGGGTTCCATCAAAGGGCACGTTCATCAAATTGGCTTGGACATCTCCAGAGAAGCCAGTTGTACGAAGCCAGGTGCGGCACTTCAAGACCACTGTTGTTGAACTAGACCTGCCCAGTGAATCGGTCATATCCAAACCACACCGTATGGTGAATTTTGCAGCATCTCTTCCGCCCTTGACAGCCTGGGAGAGCACAGCCCGGGTCTCCCCGGGACTTGGGGCAGCACATGCGTAACTGTCTCCCAAAGAGAGTGGGTGAAACGGCCCAATAAGCATGTGTTATTCACTGACATTAATGCCAGACTGGTGGAAGAGAACATCTTCTTCCCAAATAAGTCCAGTCTCTTGGATTCCCTATCCGGAGGGGCAGAATGGAATGTGCCCTCGGAAGCAGAGGTCTGCACCACCAAACTTTCTGGGGTGGGGTGTTGGCTGAGGAACTTTGGGTCGCTGGGTGCTGGGCGATGGTGGCATGCAATCGTCCTGTGCACAGGAGCCCCTGTGCTAGGCTTGCACCAAGTTCCTAGTAGGACGACCGTCAGTACCTCATTAAAGTGCAAAAGGTGTTCAGAGGGGGAAGCTCCAGGTTGAAACACTTCAGTCAGGAGATTAGTCCTGACCTGCACTGAGGGCAGTTCCAGTCCAAGGACCTCAGCTGCCCTCTTAAACACCATAGCATAGGACGCCCCCTCCTCTATAGCCACTGTAGGTGGAGAGAGCGTGCCAGAGTCTGGGGAAGTATCCAGACCACTGGCTTCCCCAAGTTCCCCACACCTGTCCATTCGGAATCGGTGTCGTATGATGCCATTCTGGCTTCATGTCGTTGAGGATGATGATGGGGTTTGTGCCACTGACAGCCGCCGGCGAAGTCACTGGAACCGACTTCGGGTTCGACACCGGTGAAGGCCGTGTTGGTATGATCGGCGTCGAACCTGATCCGAGATCGGATCCCTGAGGCCCCACCGGAGCTGTGGCCAAAGCCGACGGCGTCAAACCCGATGGGGCCCCATCTGACCCCACGGGGCCTGAGGGCTCACTAACGAGGTTGTTCCGCACAAATACACGGCGCATGGCCTCGTAAAAATCCTTAATTTGAGCAGGAGTCGCTGCTGCTCCCGGAAATGGAGGGAGGTGCAAAGTCGACTCTGGCTCAGGCTCCGCAGAACCGTGCCTAGAGCGTTGGTGCTCCTTACCTCTTTCGATAACGGACGCCAGTTGAGGTGAAGTCGAAGTCAGCTTGGGCTTCTTTTTCTTCTTGTGCCTCTTCCCCCAGTGTTCAGATCACCTTGAATGTTAGGAAGATGACTTAGGGCTACATGAGCAATCCAGCAACCTCGTCTTCTTCGAACAGGATCGTGACCCCCTCAGAGTCTCGCTTAATGGCGAATGCCAGTCCGAAAGCTACTTCTACGCCCGCTCCCTCAAGGTCCTGGGAGCCATTGTCCAGGAGTCTGAACACGACTTCAAATCGTGGTCGCTTTCAAGACACCACAGACATACGCGGTGGGGATCGGTAACTAACATCATGCGGGAACTAGTCCCCCACAGTTTATAACCTTTCTTCCTTCCCTCGCACACAAAGTCGTCAAAAATATCAACAAACGTCTAGAAAAAAGTCTGCCAAAAAGCAGTGGCGCTTAACTGGCACGTAAAGAAAAGAATTGACGTCTGCCTGCCTGGGTGGCTCCAATGTAGGCACTGTGACATCATAACCAACGCTACCTATGACATCGACGTCACGTGGAGCTGAATGGAGCCACCCGACGTCGCGCGCAAGGGGTATTGCTCAGCAAAAGTTTACGGATCCAGCCTGACGCCTAGGAAATTCAAAGGTAAGTAATCTGCAGTTAGAAGTCTCTATCAGATAGAACGATAATCCTCTTCTTGGGTCCAGATGGTGGGGACGTTCTTCTTCCTTAGAAGGATGCAGAGGAGCATAGAAGGTGGGAAAAGGTGACAGATTTCCTTAGGTGGAAAGGCATCACCACTTTAGGCTAAAAAGAAGCCTTAGTGCAGAGCACAACCTTGTTTGGAAAGATGGTCAAATAAGGAGGCTGATAAGAGAGTGCTTGCAATTTAGTCACCCTTCAGGCAAAAGTTATTACCACTAAAAAGGCTGTCTTGATGGTGAGCAGCCGAAGGGGGCAATTGTACAGCGACTCGAAAAGTGCAGACATTAGATAGGTTAGGACCAAATGTGGTATGATGAAAGGTGAGGGAGGAAACAAATGTGTAAGTCCCTTCAGAAATCTATGTACAATAGGGGAATTAAATAGTGATGGTTGGTCTGGCAACCATAAAAAAGCATAAACTCCAAAGCAAAACTGCTGATCCTGAATGTTCTCGATGGATGCAAACAGATTTAAACAAGGCTCGCCCCACTGCTGAAAGAGTCCTTTCATTACCTCTAGATAGAGATGCCACTTGTGATCCGCTAGGCACCGGTGGCTGGGTTCATCTGCCCTGGCGCTCAGGGATCCTGCCAAGTGTTGAACCAACAGGGATATGCCCTGTTGTTGCAGCCAGGCCAAAGATGCAGGGCCTCTTGGCAGAGGGTCCACAACCCCAACCCACCCTGCTTGTTGTAGTACCACATGACTGTGGTGTTCGCCATGAAAACCTGAATTAGCCTTTCCTTGAGGGATGGCATTAGTAAGAAGACTTTCAGTGTCAATCAGATTGCATGATGCTCCAACAGGTTGATGTGGAGCCTGGCTTTCGCCGGAGACCAGTGTCTTCTCATCACCACCTCCCCCAGATGGCCGCCCCATAGCAGGAGTGACGCATCCGTCACCACTATGAGATCTGAATGGAGAAGTGAGAGGGACCCATTCGCAGTTTGCCAGCCACAACTGCAGATCTTGCACACTTCCATTCAAGATCTGGACCAGATTAGTGAGATTTTCTCGCTGCTGCGCCAACTGAAACTTCAGGTCCCACAACAGAGCCTGCATGTGCAATCTGGCATGATTCACGAGCAGGATTCAGGAGGCCATGAGGCCCAGCAGCCTCAGAGTTAGTCGCTCCGAAATCCAGGATAGAGGCTGAAACATCGCAATCATGGCCCAAATATGCAGGAGGTTCCACTTAGTCTGGAGGTGGGAGACGACTGCCTGGGGTGAGCCTGCCTTCAGCAGCCAGTCATTGAGATAGAGGACGACTGGAACCCCTAACCTCCGCAGATGAGCTGCGACCATCACCTTGCTGAACACTTGAGGGGCACTGGTGAGGCTGAAGGGGAGCACAGTAAACTAAAAGTCCTATAACCCATCATAAACCACAGGTAGCGACGATGGACAGGAAGGACAGGAATATGGAAGTAGGTGTCCTGCAAGTCCAACGCTACCATCCAGTTTCCCGGGTAAAGGTAAGACAGCATCTAAGTCAGTGTGGAAGGAGTTAAGGGCACTGAGGTCGAGGATAGGACTGAGGCCTTCGCCCTTTTTGGGAACCAGAAAGTAATGAGAATAGTACCCATAACCTACTTCTGGAACCAGAGACCTCTCTATGGCTCCCTCGGCCAAGAGAGTCGGACTTCCTCTAGAAGTAAAACAAGGAGATCCTCCGTCAGCTGATCATATTTAGGAGGCGTGGAGGGAGGGATAGTCTCAAAGGGGAGGGAGTAGCCCCTTTGGACTATCTGTAGAACCCACCTGTCTGAGGTGACGTCCCACCAGTGGTGGAGGTGATGGTGTGTCCTGCCATCAACTGGGTGCCGATGAACTGCGAGGATTGAACTTGGAAGATTTGGAGGTGAAGGAGGGGGTGTGGAGAACCGGCGTCTCTCGAAGGAGTGTTTTCTTTTTTAGACTTGTTTTTATTTCAGGATATATACAGCCAGAGAAATACATTTTGATCACATGCAAAAAAACGCATTGTTCACTAAATCAAGATGCAGTCCATGGGGTTAAGCATCCACACTGGATTCACAATGTCCCATAGACTATCCGGGTTGCAGATCCCAAATAACATCATAGAGTACATCTGAAGATGCTAGAAGTACCATATATTCCTGTTAAGATGAACAAAGAACAGGAATACATAAATCAAACAAAACATTACAGTTAAAACCGTGGCAGCAAATGACAGAGGCAGTATATCAGTATATCTCCAAGTAACAGACCGACTCATATGTGTCCATCCCACCCCTCCTTCATTGTGGATCCATAGTACACTTGGTAATAGGTTAAAAGGCCACGCTATATGGTGCCATCCGTTGACCTAGATTTATAGAGAATATAACCACTGCCATCATACAAATCTGGCTCTTTAACCTGTAACTTCTCCTCTTGCATCTGCTCAGTACTCCGATTAGCGCCAAGACACCCTCGAGTATACATTGTGTCTAAAAATGTTTAACATAACATAACATGTTTCCATGATGAGCGTTGCACCAACACTGAGGTCAATCAGGTAACCTAACCTTACATACCTGTCCGCTCCCCTTAACTGGCGGCATCTGATAAGTCAGGGTGACCAGTATCATCTACGGTTTGTGCCTTGGTGTTCCTCGTCTGAGACAGTGTATCCGTGTACCCACCCGACTGCCCGGCTGTCTGTAGTTTCTCCAGCTGTATCCCCACATTTCCAGATCTCGTCAGCATTCTCATCTGTGTGAACTAAGCGTAAATGTTGCTCCTCTGCTACTCTGTACAGGGTGCGTCCAATGTATTGTGCTACAGCGTTTAGCCAGCACCAGTCTCAATATCGTAAATTTATATTTCATTCAGTCCCAAGTTTGGTAACCGGTAGAACCCTGAGGAGACAATGCATGATGGTTACTTCGACCTGAAGTCCCGTGGCTTCCCGTACCATCTCTAATACCTCCGACCAATAGAGTCAGATCCGAGTGCTGTCCCACATCATATGGGCAAATTTCAGGGACTCGACACCACAGTGGGGACACATTTGGCGAGAGATTGGTATTAAACGGTGCCAACCTGTGTGGGGTCAGGTATGTATGGTGTAGGTAACGGAATTGTATACGTTTGAAGCGAGCATTGCAGGCCACCTCTCGAACCTGTACAAATGTCCGCTATCATTCCCCCTCATTAAGAGGCACTGGTAGGTCTACTGACCAGGGAAACGTTGACACAACTGTCCGCGTTAAGAGTCCCGTATATGCAAGAGATCAGTCCCCTGAAGAAGCCTGGGTTGAGGAGCACTGACAAGGTGTGAGTCTCCCCAGGTTCCTTAGGAAAGGAGGTTCAGAGTTCACAGGCCATGCGTGAAATCTTTGCATATTAAAAAAAAAGCCCCACCGGTATTTGGAACCATTCCATTGTGACGGCAAAGGTCCCATTAAGGTATAGGTCACCCACTGTGAGAAAGCCCAGTCAGACTACCCAGTCAAGTCCATTACTGATTGAATATGGCAAAGGCTATGTAGCCACTGCAGTGGGAGCACCATGCATATGGAGACCTTCACAGCACCAGAGTGACCGTGCACTCCCAGGCCTAGGCAACCTGCCGAACCACGAATAGATAATGTAGGGGAGTTCAGGAATCCATCATAAGACATATCAGGAGACCAGGCCCTGTCCCCAATCTGCTAGGAGATCCTTCTCTATATTTGGGGCCCCCACGTACCAGTGTGCAGCATATTGAAGGAGAGCGGCAAGATAATAAAGGCTTCTCGTAGGCCTAGTCCCCCCCAAATCCATATCCAATTTCAGAATCTCTCATTTTACCCTGCTATGTTTCCCTTTCCATAAAAACAGAAAAGGAGACTGTTGAGAGTCTCGGAGGTGGTTCTGGGAATTATGCAGAAAGTGTTCTGGAGGGCACAGAGGCAGCCTGGCACAAGGACCATCCAGGCCGCATGACCCATAATAGACATTAGGAGGTGATTCCAGAAGCCAATAGAGGACTTCAGAACCACAAGAACTGCTCTCATATTCAATGGATATTGTACCTCTGCTGAGTTTGCGACCTGGATCCCTAGATAACGGAAATTATTGCATTTCCATCAGAACTCCAGCGGAGGGAGGTCAACCATCTTCCTTCCAACCAGTGTCGCCAGCGGGAAGATAACTGACTTCTGATTGTTAACCTTCAATCCTGACACCGTACCAAACCCCAACAGGACTTCCAAGAGAGCAGGCGACACCTCCTCAGGGTGAGTCACATAAAGCAGTGCATAGTCTGCGTATAGGGACACGACATGAACACGGCTGTCAACTATGATGCCCCAACGGGCCATGTCCGGTAGCAGTTGGATCGCCAATGGCTCCATCGCTAGTGCGAAAAGGAGTGGGGACAATGGGCCTCCCTGTCTCGTGCCCTGTTCTGCAGAGCGAATGTTGGAGATCACACCACCACTTCGTACCCTAGCAGCCAGCTGACAGTGCAAGAGTCAAACCAAGGAAATAAAGTCCTGGCCATGGCCCATTAGTCCCAGAACCTCCCATAAGTAGTTCCTGTTGGAGCATCTAAGGCCTTTTCAATGTCTAGAGATAGGGCGGCAGCTTGGACGTCCATTGTCTCCGTGGTGTGCATGACATGAGATCATTTTCACAAATTTGTATGCGTTCCTCGACCTTGCATAAACACGCATTGGTCCATGTGGACCAGGTGGGTTACTACGCTACCCAAATGCAGCACCAATACTTTAGCCAATATCTTAGCGTTGACACCTAGCATTGAAAAGAGCCGATAGGAGCCAGGCATATATGGGTCTTTACCTGGTTGGAGGAGCATCACAATTTGGGCCTCCCTCATGGATAGTGGCAGAAATCTCTCTCGCCTGGCCACCTGCAGGGTTTCCAGCAGACAAGAAAGCAGAAGGTCTGCGTACGTCTGAAAATATTCCACCGGTAGGACATCCGGGCCTGGAGATTTCCAGCGTACCATGTTGGGCACTGCTACTTTCAGGTCCTCTAGGCAATTTTCTTCACTGAGACCTTCATGCTGACCTTCAGTGAGGCAAGGGAGCTCAAGATAATCTATAAAAAGCCCCATGATAGCTGGGTCTACTCTCACTTCTTCTTTGTACATCTACAACAGGTGAGAGTGCATGGAATGCCGTACTGTGTAGAAACTGAACTTCCATCCATCTGCCGAAGTATGGGAATGAATGGGAGCGCATTCACGCTTAAGTAGCCATGCCTATATGATGCCAACCTGATTTGTACGCCTCACGGTGAAGCAGCTGACGATATTCACACCGGACCAGTAAGTCTAGTCTGTATCATATTTCTCCAACTCTACGCACCTCCCGATCATACTCCCTGTATAGCAGCCAGGGTATTCCCTGCCATGCCTAGGTCCCTCTCCAAATGAAGGTAGGTGTGCACTCTGTATCTCTTTACAAAGGACTTAAGGCCCTGTACATTCTATGTTCCAATTTTCAACTGTGCCATCAGTCAGCTTGAAATGTTGTACTACCCCATCACATATGCACCGCCAATGCTGCCACCAAAAACATCATGAAGAATACCCATCCCTCCCTCCCACTACCTCCGGCTTAACACTGCAATAACAAAACATGCCTACCCAATCACATTTTCAAACCCCCCCCCCCCCCAAATTCTACCTTAAACCAGAGATCAGTTTAAATCAACCATCAACTATAAAACTCCTCACAGGTCTTAATGGCGTACATTTTTGCAGATTCAAGTTTGATTGGCGCACGTCGCCTACTGACACACACACCAATATATTAGTAGACTAACACCCTGTGTATCTCTCATACACTCTGCAGTCAACCAGATAAAATAATGTACAGTGTATAGGAATAGCCGCAGCACCGGTGGTGTGTCACAAGCTCTCCCCCACCCTGAACCATGCACTCATGCAGTTACTCACTCAGGAGTCCCACTCACAAAGAGCCCATGATCAGGGATGAAGTGGGGGAGCAGCCCACCCAAGCAGTCGTTCAGTGCCCCTCCCGAGCCAACACTGATAAAAACATTCAAGATCCTTCAACACAAATGCACCAAATAAGCCATCAGTGTCACAACTCTTATACACCAGCTAAATATAGCTTATCATAGCGCCTTTCTAAACAGCACAAATGTTCGCTGTAGGACTGCAGAAGGGCAAGGCATGGCAGTCTGTGGGGTGTCTTCTAGGACGTCACCCATACTAGTGTATGAATTTGAGGTGTTTACCACCTCCACCAGGACCCTGGCTTACTCTTGCTGTGTCTGCAGTTGCGCTGGATCGATACGGGCAGCTGTCCATCCTCGCTGTCTGAGTTCAGTCATTCCAAGTCTAGGGAGCCACTCTGTGGTACCACTACTCTTTAAGAGGAACAGGAGGACTGCCCATTATGCCTTCCTCAGCTGCCGGTCCTGTGTGAATGCTGCGACCCTCTGGATTGGGTGTCTATTTCTCTCAAGGTCAGGAGTCGACCCTCTACTCGTACCTCCAGTCAGTCCCACACCACCTAAAGGTAGAGAAGAAATGCGAGTGTCCATCTTGTATATCTTTTAGTTTAGCTGGGTAGAGTAACATATATTGTAACTGCATTGCTCTCAGTTTTTGTTTCACACCAATGAAGGACATTCTCTGTTGTTGTACCAAACACATATAGTCAGGAAATATCCATCTGATCTCAAGGAGAATGCAGTGAGTCACGGTCTCTATAGTTCAGAATTTTAGCAATGAGTGTGCGAGGCATAGTGCCAACTTAGGGGGGGTGGGGCCAGACCAACTGCTCGATGCACTCGTTTAATCATAAACCAAAATGATAGGGAGGCATCCTGGAGTGCTGCCGTAACCCAATTTTTGAGAGCACCCTTCTGCGTCTTCAGGCCAGTGTTACTTGACTTCAGCCTTCGCAGAGAAGTCTGTAGGAGTAGAATTCAATTATGCAGCTCGGTGACGATCTGCTCCGTGGCCAATAATCTCTCTGCTACCGCATGGGGGTCCACCCTCAGTACCCTCAGAAGGCCCACGTCTAGAGACACTGAGTCTATCTTGACTTGAACTGCTCCGCTCAAGGTCTCAATGGCAGCAAAGATCTGAGCCCCTCTGTGACCTGTTTGTGTAGTCTCCATAGCTAGGGGGGGTTTGCGGCACATTAATCTGGAGCAGTGCGCCCTGCGTGATGTATTGGTTTATCTTGGTCTGTTGTGTCCCCCTCTGCAGTCTGTCTTTCCCCATGGCTCCTCGCTCCGAGACGTAAAAACCAAAGGCAGGCCGCTTCTCTGTCCCCACCTCTCAAAGCCAGGTGAATGTAGGGGGCCAACCCCCAGAGCAGCGAGGCCCCCAGGGGCAATGCAGGAGTCTGTGTGGCCTCCTCCGATAAGGGGACAGTGTGTAGACACTAATGGAGCTAAGAAGCGGCCCCACACGTGAGAACCAGAACTAGCATACCCTACTCCATGCTCTGTATTCTGCCAGCAATCAGAGCCCCTGCACAGCAACCCACAGTGCCCAATGAGTGTGTTGTGAAGGAGATGGGTGGGGTTGGGCAGGCAGGGTGTCGCAGTACGTATGTAGAGGGAAGTAGGGTGGTCTCACTTTACTAGTCGTTCGCTCACCTACCAACTCCGAGGAACAATATCACTCACGGGCATATGGTTAAAGTTGAAGGCAGCAGTGCACTGCAGCCGCACCCGGGGCAGCCACGGGCTCGCAGGTGAGTTGTTTGGTAGGCATGAGCTGCACCGGCCTTTACGCATTTCCTACGGTGCAACCCTAGTCCCAGGGTGGCCTCTGGCAATTTTATTGGCACACAATATGGACGACCGACACAGGTCTTTCCGGTGCTTCTGTGGCCCGAGACAGGCCTTGTCTCACTGTTTAAGGGCTAGGCCCCGCTAGCTGCTCTCCCTGTCAGGCAGGCCCTCTGCTATGGCCTTGCCCATGTATTGGGGCTGCCTCTTTGCCCTACTAGCAGGCAGCCCTGTAGTGTGTTGCGCTGACTTCACTCAAGGGGCCAGCTCCCTGCCCCGTGCCCCAGCACTGCAGCATTGCTGCTGATCCCTCCACGGACGTTGGGCGCCGGATCATCTGAGGTTGGGGATCCACGGCCCCGGCAGGCCGCAGTAGACCAGACCTTCCGCAGCAGCAAGAAGCGGGATGGGGGCTTGTTCCGTGACCCCAAAGAGCCCCTGGCACCCACCGAAGTCTGAGGGAGCAGCAATCAAGCTGGAACAGGAGGGAGGGGCAGGAGAAGTGAAGGCAATTGCGAGTGCTGGTGCAGAACTCCCTAGAGTGCATCCGCCACTGCTTCCATCTTGGCCAGACCCCCTTTGAAGGAGTGTTAAACAGCTTGTTTCACCAGTTTAATCTGTAGTGCAAGTTATATGAAAAGAAACCACACTGTATTTAGCAAAGATAAGTCTATTTGTTACAACACAATATCACTATCACATTCGTATATCTCCTACCCTGAAATATCAACACAATACACAAACAATACACAAAAATACTTCAAAAGCAATCACGTAAGTAGCACAAAATACATTGGTCTCCAGGGACAGACAAAACAATATACTAAAGAAGTGGAATGCAAACTGCAAAGAAGAAAAGGACTTGGACCAAAAGACCATCAGGACCCTGGGACACAAGGAACCACTTGAGGTAAATACCCAGGAACTACACGGAGTTTGTGTGCAGAGTTGAAACACAGCCACGTGCCCAATGGACGTCAATGAAGAAGTTGCAGTGCAGTTTTAAAGAAGAAGGACCTTTCCCAGAGGACCCTTAAGAAACCCTTTATAGGACAGAAGGTTGGAGTGCTACCACACCCGTGGATGCCCCATGAACCCGGTTACCTGCACCAGAGAAGCTATGGGTGACTTTGAAGAAGATGCCTCTGTAGAAAGCTGTGAAAGAGTCCAGTGGAATCCAAAGTGGATTCTGGAAGTGAAGAACCTCCAAGCAGGGGTTACAGAGTGTTAGCCACTCGGAGGAGACCAGGAGGCACGGAGACAATGCCTAATGATATCAAGAGGTTCTGAAGAATAGACAGTGACCTTGTCACTGTAACTGTGAGGAAGAGGTGACACCGAGGAAAACCAGGAGCCATGCATGAGCTGTCCCACGTCCGATGTCAGTGACTAGGAGGTCGGTATACTGTGGGAGCATCAACAAACCTTGGAATCCGCAAATGGTGAAGAAGATGAAAAAGGAAGAAGGTTGGGACCAGCAAGGTCCTAGGGACTCACCAACAGCAAGAAAGTCTGAGCAGACCCGAGCAAGAAGGGGAGCCCATTGAAGCAAGAGTAGACCCTCAAGAGGACCCACAGGCCAAGGGGACAGGAGCCGCCAGAGGACTTCGAGCAGATCACCAAAGTTGAAGGCCCACGGTGCAGAGGATGAGGTGAGGACACTGATCTTGGAGGGAAGAACGCTGAAGGCTGGAGCTTCTTGTAGCCCGAAGAACTTTGAAGTGCGCAGTCAACAAGCCTTGGCGACGGCAAGTAAATGCGATGCACATGGGTTTGGTCCCAGCAGTTCATACGAGGGATACTGGCCTCAAAATTGCAGAGGGGACAGGTCTGGCTTGCATGGAGTTGCAGAATCATTACCTGTGTTGCTGAGCCTCGGAAGTCTGTAGGACAGGAGCAGCAGACGGGTCAGCTTTCATGCGGTGCCTGCAGATGCAAGGGAGTGACTCCTTTACTCCAATGGAGATTTCTTCTGGTGTACTTGATGCCCGCAGGTCTGTTAAAGAAACTGGATGAAGCACAGACACAGGTGGTGAAGAAGATTTGAAGAACAGGGAGACCAAGAGCAACAGGAGTCTTCCTTGGTGCAGTCTCGGTTCGAGGCAAAGTCCAGCAAAGTCCAAGTGTCCAAACGGTTGAAGAGTGATGTAGTTTCAGTCTTGATCTTGTGCACCGATATATCTAAGGAATAACCCACAGGTAAGCCGTTAAGTACCCCAAGGAAAGGGTTGGAACAGCTCAGGATTCCCTCCTAGATGAGGGGATGGACAGAGGGGAGGACACTACCATGTCTTTTGTCGAGTCAAGAGCTGCCTGAACTTGGTCAAACTGGAGCAGCCAAAGGGGGGCACCAAATGTGCCTTTCAAAGCAGTCTGGTGGAGCTGGCAAGCGCCCCTCAGACAAGCCCAATATACTTAGTCCTATCTGGGAGATGGTAACACCTTCCTGTGACAGGAAACCTATTGTTCTACCTTCCCCTGCTTGAGCTTACCTCAGCAACAGGAGGGTAGACTCATGTCTGTGGTCAGCTGCAGCATTTTTTTTTTCAACTTTATTTTTGTCGCAGATTCATATAGCATACAAACAATTGTGCCGACAGTTCCATTAGTAATAACTATACTCTGCAGGTCTACAGGTAAGCTTCACACAGCCCATCAGCCCACATCCCGAAGGCCGGGCGGCGGTAGGTGGTAATGTGTCAGAACTGATGGAGAACATGGCAATGCATCTGTACGGCAGGATATTCTGATCCACTTTTATTTTTCTTTTATTTAGGTTACCCCCAACTCCCCAATAGAAACCCCCCCCCAAAAACTGGCATCAATTAATAAAAGAAATGTGTATACAGTTCGTTCACCTCATTATGGAACTCCCAGGGGCAGATAAGACAGCAATGATTGACGAGAATAAGAAAGAAAACCTTCAGGGATCAAAACACAACATCTCCATGATAGAACATATACGTGCGTGGCCGGCCAGGCCCTACCCCAAATCAATATCCTCCCTCCCCCTCCCCTCCACCCTCACTTTCGGACCCTGTATCTTCAGGGGTGAACAACTCCGCACTCGTGCCATCCGAATCCTCAGCAGTCGCTCCCACCACACGCATCATTCTCCACACAAGCAGGTCATCTTGTAGCTTCTCATCCCTACGCACGCGCTGCATGAATGTTTCTTCAGCTAGGGACCATTCCCCCACATCTCTAAGCCACTGCGACACCTCCGGGGCCCTCTGTCCCATCCATGTAATCGCTACCCTTCTCCTCGACAACACCAAAAGCAGTTGTAACATTTTGTATGACAGATTACACTTCTTGGGTTTGGGGACCAAGGCCAACAAACAATGAAGGGGAGTCAGCTCCATCCGGAGATCGGTAACTGTACGAATGTGCTCCACCACTGACTGCCAGAAGGCTTTAGCTAACGGGCAATTCCAAGCCAGATGGAGGAAGGCCGCTCCCGCCGCACCACATCTAGGATTATCGTCCCTTTTTTCCGGGGAAATACGTCTCAGGGTGACCGGGGTCACATATGTGCGGTGCATATAGTTAAAATGAGGCAATTTAAACCTTGCATTACACAACACCTTTCGGATGAGAGTGCCTATGCGTTGGCGCTGCTTCGGTCCCAAAACAATTCCCAGGTCAGTCTCCCAGGCCGCCCAGGCCGCCCAGGCCGGAGGGACCGGCGGGGTGGAGTCCTGCCGCATGGCCGAATACAATAAGGTTATCAGCCTCCTACCCCTACCACAGGAGAGGATAACATTGAGGGTATGGGGCGTCGGGGGTGCCTCAGGGAATTGTGGCCAGGTATCCAGCGCCATTTCTTGAAGGCCCCTATAGTGTAGGTATTGGCCCCAACTGAGTCCGAAGGTCTCCGTTGCCCGCTCGATGGACAGAAACGTATCATCCAGGTAAAGGTCAGCCAATAACTCGCAACCACCTGTTCTCCACTCTCGGAAGGGCATATGTTCTTCCATGGCCACCACTGGGGCCAGAATCCATACCGGCAGCTCCCTGTGAAAGGGAGCCCTCCGTAAGATTTTTTCCACAAAGCGCTGCCAGATTGCCGCAGTGTGTCGCACTATGTATGGCAGTGCCCCATCTGCACCTCTCCCGTGCATCAGAGCCATCTGTACCGTCCTCTCAAATATTGGCGCCTCCAGCCCCCCTTCCTCCCAGCTCCAGACAACCGTGTGCAGGGCAACTCTACTACGCCTGCCCGCCCAGAGTAAGGACATGAGGAGTGTGTTAAGGGTGTGAAATATCCGCGGAGGGAGCGGGCACAGAGAATTTTGCAAGATATATAGCATTCTCGGCAGCATCACCATTTTTGCCACCGCTAGGCGTCCCATTAGGGAGAAAGGCAGTGTGTTCCAAAAGGTCACAGACTGTTGCAGGGATTTAATCACCCGATCCGCATTACGGGCCAGTAACTGCTCGTCGGACGGTGCCACCTGGGTCCCTAAATAGCAGAAGGCCTCCAGTTCCCACCACAGTCCTAGGTTTGGTAAGTCCCCATGCATGCCCATATCATATCCCGCTAGGGGGAAGATCAGGGACTTCCCTGTGTTGATGCGCAGACCCGAGGCTGACCCAAAACGGTCCAGCAGCTGTAGCAAAACCGGCAGCGATTCCCGCGGAGAAGTTAAATAAAACAGAGCATCGTCTGCATACAAGGAAATCGTGTGCACATTGTCCCCCACTTTGATCCCCCATTGGGACATCGTGGTGTAGACCGCAACCGCTAATTGCTCAATCGCCAGGGCAAACAGAAGTGGTGAGAGGGGGCACCCCTGACGAGTGCCCCTCCCCAATGCCCAATCTTCAGAGCGTGCGGCCCCAAGTTTAACTCTGGCTCGAGGCGCCTGATACAGTATCTGGATCCATCTGCAAAACACTGGCCCCAATCCTACCCGTCGAAGCACCTCTAACAGGTACCCCCAACTAACAGTATCAAATGCTTTGGCTAAGTCTATCGAGACTAGGACCTGGGGATCCTCCCTGCCGCGCACCTCATGGAGGATATGGTTTAATCGTCGTAGATTCATTGCGGTGTTGCGGCCGGGGATAAACCTGCACTGGTCCTGGTGAACCAACTGGGCCATGTGTGGCGCCAAGCGAGTGGCTAACAGTTTGGTCAGGATCTTCACGTCCGTGTTGATCATCAATATAGGGCGGAATGCCGCGGGATCACAACCGTCTCCACCCGGCTTCAGGAGCATGCAGATCTCACCGTGATACATTGTGGGCGGGAGGGATCCATCCGGTCAGCTGCAGCATTAACTTCTTGTCAGACCCTGAAAGGATGTTACTGGTTGTACAGGGGGTACCTCAAGGGAACCCCTCAGGACATGGGATCATACTTACAACAGTGGAATCGGTAATGGGGTATAATTCCAATAAGTTGGATACCACATATGACCGGTTTAGGTGCAGCCATTATATAGTCAAACATCTCGTAATGACTGATGTCTGCTATGTGTATTATAATGGCTGACCGTAGTTACACAGCCTGGATAATTGAATCTCGGGTTTTTAGGGTTGTGTTCATGCAGGGGCACCCTCAGGACTGAATAGCATGCCATGGCTTATATCTGTCATGAGGGATGCAAGCTCCGCCTTTCACAGGCTGCAATGGTAGCCCTGTAGTCACAGTTTAAGTGGACTCCTATGGGTGGCACAATACATGCTTCAGCCCATGGGAGACTCATGGTGTACCTACACTCTGGGTACCTTAGTACCATATACTAGAGACTTATAGGATGTAGGAGTCTGGCTTAGTATATGGTACATACTTATTTAAGAGATCCTGGAAGTAGTACAGATGATAAAGAAGATGACTGGCAGAACAGCTAGACCAGGAGCAGCAGGAGTCTTCCTTGGTGCAGTCTTGGTTCCAGGAGAAGTCCAGCTAAGTCCAAGTGTGGGCATGTCTCAGCACAAAGCCTCATGGTAAATGTAGTGTCCTGTCATACTCGAGTGAGTTGCTTGCCTCGGAGCCATAATATTGTTCAATTAAACCACAGTGGGGTGTGCTTCATCACATCACGTCCAGCTAAGTCCAGGTGTGGGCGTGTCCCAGCACAAAGCCTCATGGTAAATGTAGTGTCCTGTCATACTCGAGTGAGTTGCTTGCCTCGGAGCCATAATATTGTTCAATTAAACCACAGTGGGGTGTGCTTCATCACATCACGACGTCGCAGCTGTGTATCACCTTGAGGCTTTGTGCTGGGACACGCCCACTGAGGCGGGAGATAAATCTTTGTGTAGCTGCCTGAAAATGTTTTCCTGGGAGTATCTGAGTCAGTGCCTCTGAAGAAGTTGAAAACGAAACGCGTCAGGCTGACTTTCTGACAATGCTGCTGCATTTGCATCCATTTCGCAGGCTGCTTTCTACATAGAATAAAAGCAAATTCCTCACCTTGCTCGTGGGCTTCTCTACTTTGCAGGAAAACTTGTGTTTGGATATATATATATATTTATATATATATATATATATATATATCCCAAATGCAAGTGTCCAATGAAGTATGCTCTCAGGATGAAAAGCAGGACACCAATGTAGTTCATCCAGGTTTATTCACAACGCATTTCGACTGTAAACAGCCTTGATCACATGAAAAGAGCACATGGCATGGGGTAGTTGATAAACCTTTGAACGGGTACAAACAGTAGAAATCAAAAGAGGACATGTTAAGGGACAAGCATTTTGGTAGCCATGATGTAGTGGTAAAGTAACATAATCCTTACATATCATGGGTTAAAATCCCAAATAATGCACATAGAAAATCATGGATACAATACCATTGTCAAAAACTTGTTACGGGCTTAAAGTAATACAATACAATGTACTAATAACTGCTAATATGTATGTATATATATATATATATATATATATATATATATATATATATATATATATATATATATATATATATATATATCTTATTGTTAAGAAATTACAGTGTGTATTAATGAAATATGAAGCATAAGAATTAATTGGTTTGGACAAATCTTTTTGCGATGTGTTACCTTTGCCCACTTGGGCTGAATTCAGAATTGATCAAATGTGGTTTTACACAATGAACCGTAAAATGTCAATAGGTTCATGATCATTAATTGGGCACTAGACCCATTATAACGCAAATATAATTTTAAAGTGATGGTACTTATAATGCAGATTTATCTGTTTTATTTTAACACATTGCGATAACCGAATTTATATGCAAACGTTTGTTAATTTACCAAAAGTGAAATGCTCTAATTTATTTTATCGTACTTTTCAATAATCGGCAATGACAACAATTGCTCTTTATTTAATGCAAAATGAACAAATGTGAATTTAACATTAAGAGTGTTGATTTAATTTAACATCAGTTGTACCACACAGAGAACGCTGTAAATTTCCAGTGAGCTCTGAACTGGTAGTCATGACTACGGGGAAACCATTCAGAGATCCAATCACACGTTGACATGTTAAAAGCAATGACGAAATGTTGCTCTGTGTTGTGAGCAAGGCGGCTGTGACCGTCGAAACGCGTCAATCCAAGCACTAAGAAAATAAAAACTTGTTTCTGAAACGAGACCTCACGGAGTCAGAGCCTGATTTCTAAAAGTGATTGTCAGGATTGGAGAAATATATATATATATATATATATATATATATATATATATATATATATATATATATATATATATATATATATATATATATATATATATATATATATATATATATATATATATATATATATATATATATATATATATATATATATATATATATATATATATATATGTTATTGGCTAAACAAAAACCTACTGGTAGCTATAGTTAGGACCAAAGTTTCCATAGGAAAAAAGATTTTTGTTTTGTATATAACTTTGGCACCGCTTGACCAATCTTCACATAAAAAATGTTTAAATGTCCCCATCTTTTGTTCAGCTGCTGTGTTGAAAGTTTCAAAGTTTCAGGGTGTTCGATCATGCTGGGGTCAAGAAAAAAGTGGGTCATCATGTTATTGCTATAAGAATTTTTTTTCTTTTGAACACGACTACAGCCCAAACTGCTAACGGGAATTACACCAAATTTGGCAAAAAGCTAGATGTTGGTCCGGAAAGTCTGCTTTTCGTGATTTGGTGTATATCCGTTAAGTAGTTTCAAAGATATTTAAGTTTAAAATATATAGGTATCTGAGGACGTGATTCCTAGCAGTGGACTTGTGGATCCTACTAAAATTTGATTGGCTGCTAACACTTCAACCATGAAGTGTTTGCAACCTTCTTAGGACTCAGCTTGAAGCGGAGTCCCATAAAAAGTTCCAAAAAAAAGAAAAGAGGGCAGGTGAGGAATACCCTGATGCCCACCCCAGATAAATTGGGGGGTGAATCCCACAGGGAACCCCTCTGTGGCATGAAAGCATTTTTTTAATTTTGCCACGATCGCGGGTGGATCCGCATCTTTCAAAAGAAGCCCCCGGGTGGGCGAAATCCCGGGGGCATGCTTCTAAAAATATGCTAGGTGCTCATGCAGCAACCCATTGGGGCTTTAAGTATTATTTAAAGGTATTTAAAGGTGACGCGCTGACCCCCCTGCCAGACTTTGGGGCGGCCACTGTGAGAAGTTGGCCTGGTATATGCTGACCACTAGTTATAGTGGGCACCTTGTACAAGTCCAAACAACCCTTATTGATGATTAGGTTAGAGACAACCTTGTATGATAGCTATCCAAGTGGTAGCTAAGGAACGTAAAGCAGCTTGTTTTACCAGTCTATAACCTCCTGAATGACCAAATGAAAGGAGAACCACAAACGTGTTATTATAAAAAATATGTATTTATTGCTAAACACTCTCTTCTAATCTCTTTATGAGATTAGAGCACAAAGTACACAATATTAAATCAATAGAACAATACACAATGGGCGCCAGGGGAGAGACCAAATCATATACTAAGAAAGTGGTATAACAACCACAACTTGACTAGACACAGTGTCTAGAGCACGTAGAATCATTGGGACCCCAATGAACCATCCAAGGTAGTGACACAGGGGACCCATGCGGGACGCGTGCAGTGTGGGAACACAGCCTCGAGCTCCGTACAACTCTATGAGAAAGTCGTGGTTGGAATTTTAAAATTTAAGGACACATAGGAGAGGACTTTGAGCAATCCCTTTCAAACTTTGAAGGTTCCAAGGCCAGCACCCATCTGATCACCGGAGTACTCGTGGTACCTAACCCAGGGAAGCCAGGTGCATATGTGTCAAATGGTGTCGGGAATCTTCGTCATTTTCAATGGTGTTATGCTGCAAAGTGCTGCTGCGGTGAAGAGGAAAAGTGTCCGGTTGGATACAAGCCTAGATCAGGAATAAGAAGAACCTGAAAGCAGAAGGGGTCAGAGTCTGGGTTACTTGCCAGTGACCAGAAGCTCAGTAGACGAATGCCCACCGATGTCGGGTGCTTCAGGTTAGATGAGGTGATGCTTGACTCTGCAGCCACGGGGACCAGGAGACGTCGAGGATGACCAAAGTCCACAGGCGAGCTGTCCTATGAAAGATGTCGAGTGCTGGGGGGTCAGTGTCCAGATTGAACACCAACAAGCCTTGGCAACTGCAACTCATGTGGTCAGAGAAAAGATGCTTCGGTGAGGACCAACAAGGACTTGGGGACTTCCCAAGTGATGGAGAGTCAGGGCACATGTGGAGCAACCAGGAAAGCCTACTGAAAGTTAAAGTTGCCTTCACAGTAACCCACAGGCCAATGGACCAGGGATCACGAAGGGGCCTCGAGAGAATCACTAGATACTAGCCCACGGAACACTCGTGGAATGAAGACTGATAATCTTCAGTGGAATCACTGCTCGGAGTCTGGACTACAAGTAGCCCAAAGCACAGCTTCAGGGGTTGCTGGAAAGCAGATGCTTCTGGGTTTCAGGTTTGCTGAGCACACTAGTCGACCTCAAGTACACTTGGATACCCACCTCCTGTGTTGCAAAAGTCTTCAGAGTCCTCAGGAGCTTAGGAGTTGCAAACTGGTCATATGCGTCTTTGGTGCCTGCTTAGCAGGGGAGTAACTCCTTTTCTCCAAGGGAGATTCTTCAGTCATCTAGCACAGTGTAGATCATCGAAGTACTTGGTTTCTGTAGCAGACTTTCAACCGGTTTGAGCTGGACTATGCACAGGGACACCAAATGTGCCCCCAGTGCAGAAATCAAAGCACTCTCAGAGTGCACCCACCCAGCCCCAATACACTAAAGCCTGTCTGGGAGGTGGTTACACCTCCCTGTGACAGAAAACCTATTGTCCAGCCTCCCCTGTGGGAGTTTCGTCCTGCAGAAGGAGGGCAGATGCGTGTCTGTGGCAGGCAGCATTCATCTTGTGATGCTAGGGTTCTGTAAAGCTGGTACCGGGTGTGCCAGTGTAGTCATATTTCTCCCCTAGGAGGGAGGAATCATTCCTCCCACACCAGTTACTGGTGCGGAGGTATGATTCCAAGGTGTTTGACACAAACACAACAGTTTTCTGTGCAGCCATTTTAAAGTTAGCATTTACCGGGAGGTTATAATGGACTTCAGAGTACATGGTATGGCTGCATCACAGAACAACCCCATGGAATAGTTTCTGAAGGTTGCAGATGGGCTTTGCTCATGCATGGGCACCCTCTTACATAAAACCCAGCACCCTGCCTTCATGATTAATAAGGCCTGCCATAGTGGTGACTGATAGGTTTATATGTGCAGCGATAAGGTAGATATAGTGAACCTATATCTAAGTAAGGGGTGCATGCATCACCTTACACAGGTTGCAGTAGCCGACCTGTGGTGTCAATTTGAGTGGCCTCTCAAGGGTGGCATAATACATGATGTAGCCCCTGGGAGGCCTCTGGGGCATCTATGCCCTGTGTATATAGTATACCATATACTAGGGACTAAGGTTAACCCAGATCCAAATCTGGAGTGTAGCTAAAATGCATGCAGTCAGTTTAGAGGAGAAAGCAGCTAGGCTGGGGTCCTGAATAGCAGGATCCCAGCCAGACTAAGTTGTAAACAGTGAACACTCAGCAAAAAGTGGGGATAACTATAAGAAGCAGATCCTACTCCCCTACACAACCCCCAAACGTCAGGACATTAAACTAACCTTGACCAGTTGAGCCTTCATGTTCTAAGTGGAAATATCTGGAGAGTTCATCTGCATTGGCATGGTTAGTCCCAGGTCTATGTTCCACTGCATAGTCCATCCCCATAGGGAAATGGACCACCTCAAAAGTTTGGGGTTTTCACCCTTCATCTGTTTAAGCCATAAGAGGGGCTTATGGTCTGTCTGAACAATGAAGTGAGTGCCAAACAAGTATGGCATCAGCTTCTAAAGAGCCCAAATCGCAGCAAAGGCCTCCCTCTCAATAGCTGACCAACGTTTCTCTTTGGGGGTCAGCCTTCTGCTAATAAAAGCTACTGGCTGATCCTGACCTTCATCATTCAATTGTGATAACACAGATCCTACCCCCAACTCAGATGCATCTGACAATGAATTCTTTGGAGTAGTTAGGACTTTGCAGAATGGGAGCAGTGCGCATGGCCTGCTTCAGGTCATCAAATGCTTTTTGTCAGCTAACTGTCCGCTGAACTTTCTTTGGCATTTTCTTGGAAGTTAAGTCATTCAAAGGGGTCACTATGGATCCATAACCTTTGATAAACCTCCTATAGTACCCAATCAGGCACAAGAAAGCTCTGACCTGAGTCTGGGTGGGTGGAGCAACTCAATCAATGATGGTCTGGATTTTGCTCTGCAATGGTTGAACCTGACCACCACCTACCAGGTGGCCTAGGTATAGAACTTGGCTCTGCCGTATCTGGCACTTGGTGGCCTTGATAGTGAGGCCTGCTCTCTGGAGGGCCTCCAAAACATTTCTCAGGCGGACTAGGTGACTTTGTTTATCAACCTTTAAAAAGTGGCAGGTGCATTCTTCAGACCAAAGTGCATCACCTCAAATTGGTAGTGCCCACAAGGGGTAGAAAATGCTGTTTTTGACTTTGGAAATTCAGCTAATCTGATTTGCCAGTAGCCAGCTGTCAAGTCAAATGTGCTCAGAAACTTGGTCGAGGGTAAAGTATCTATAAGCTCATCTGCCATAGGGATTGGATCAATAGAAAGGATGTGGCAACCGTCTTGCACTCTGTGTACAAATTTCTAAAGGGTAATCAATTGGACTAGGTTTATACAAAAAGTGGACTATGCGTGCAGCGGGAGAATAGGCTCTGCGGGCCTATGAAGTTTCAAAGCATGAGCATACCAGATAGAGATCTAGTAACCCCGGTGCACTGCTGCAGGTCACTCAAACAGAGTGTACTAAGCTAGACAATAAGTTCACTAGCATTTTAAAAAAACATTTTAAGCAAAGTTTCAATTTTACAGAAGAGAATATTTCAAACAATAAAGCAACGTGTAGTCCTTAGAGTTTTCTGTGGAATATCTTTATATTCATTCATAAAGTTCAAATTCTGAGTTCAAAGATGAAGTCCAAACAAGTTCAAGTCGAGTTTCAAATTATAAATTCCAATGCATTACGCCCTTCGTCATGGGAATCTAAGGAAAATAGTATACACATGTCATAATGATATTTACAAAGGCAACAGGCGTACTGACATAAAGTGAATAACCCTACAGTTATTGAAGCCATCTAGATGGATCTGCAAGAGGCACTGTATGTTACCCGATGGCAGGTGAGGGAAACTGGTTAAACAAGCGATAAGAAAACTGTTGGTATTGTGATTATGGACACCTTGGTGAAATGAGTACCATAGTGCGATAAGCGGAATGGACATGTGCAGATTAACGTGAAAGTTATAAAGGTGCTTGGATCAGATTCTTACCGAAGAATTCAGCATGATCATCAAGTCAAAAGGACGTGTCATTCGATAATGATGTTAAACTATAAAGTGAAAAATTACGTTATTTTAAAAACTGAAAATGAGGGGCGTGATTGTGAGTAAACAGAAGCGTTAATAAAAAGCGTAGTGCTTACAAAGCGTACAGCTCAAATATCGAATATACGAAGGATTGAAGTGGTTCAGTCTTTCTGAAAAAAGAACGAGCTGTAATCACGAAATGTCTAAAAACTTAAAAAATAAAACCGCAAAGAGAAAGTGTGCGTGCAACTCACCATTAGAGTGACAAACGGGTCTCGAGGTCCCGGGACGCCTAGGAAGCAGCGTGTGCAGTGTGTCGACCATGAAGGGTCATTAGTAATCGCGAAAATAAGTGAAAACGAAAAATGGACTAAGTGAATGTTATGTTCGGATAAGAAACGGTGGCCGCCATCTTGGGTTAGTGGGTGATATTGAAGAAAAATGATGGCAAACATGGCGAAATGTAGGGAGTAAGGAGCAAAGAACGATGACACTAAAGGGGTATGCCAGCAATAGTATATGCAATATATTCAAGTATTTGAAATTGGATACAACAACAGTACAAAAATGAGATAAATAAGAGGCATTAATAGGGTTTGAGAACAGCATAACATGATGAGTCAAAAAAGCATAAATATTACATATTTTGAAAAAAAGTGTAAGATATACAGAAATACAGTAATTCATGAAACATAATTACAGAAAGCAGGCAAGTTCAAATTTATCATTAAGACCATTCGGTACAAGGGTTTGCATGAACCAAATCCAGTAAGTTTCACGTTGTGACAAGAATTTATTGTTATCACGATCAGGGCGTTGTTCAATGACCTCAAGAACACCACATTTTAGTTGAGCAATATTATGTCTGGATGTGCACCAGTGTTGGGCTAGAGGAGAACTTATGGTGTTGGTTCGAATGCAACTCTTGTGTTCAGTAATGCGAGTACGCAAAGCCCTTTCTGTTTTACCAACATAAAAAAGGTCACATGGACATTTAATGAAATATACAAGATGTTGACTGTTACATGTGGCGCTGAACTTCAAGTTGATAGGTTTACCAGATCTGGGGTGGTATAATGTTCTTCCTGTAATGATATTATTGCGGTTAGAAAAATTCATGCAAGTCATCATGCCTCTGAAAGATGTAATAGATGTGTTGGATGCTGATGGTTGATTGAGAATCTCTTTGAGATTACGTGCCCGTTTATAGGCAAACATTGGTGGTTCAGCAAACATATTTTTGAAATCAGGCTCTAGCTGTAACAGCGACTATCTATCAAGTATGATAGTTTTGATTTGTTTTGATTGCGTTGAGAATGTAGAGACAAAGACCTCTCTTTTAGAAGAGGTAGGTTTGTCTGTCTTAACCATTAGATCTGTACGTTTACAAGCTGAAGCTCTATTGGCAGCTTGTTCAATGACAGCTGTAGGATAGCCTCTTTCTTTGTACTTTTGTTTGAACTGATCAATCGTCTGCAGACCAGTTTGCTCATCAGAGTGAATACGATTGATGCGCAGAAATTGGGAGAATGGAAGGTGGCGCTTAAGTGACCAAGGGTGAAAGCTTTTGGTACAGTAAGGCATTGTTGCGATCAGTCTTCTTAGTATACAAGGTAGTCTCGATATGATCATTTTTTAGCGTGACCAGAACATTAAGGAAAGGTATATGAACAGCTTCAATTTGATAAGTGAACTGAATGCGTGGGTTGATTTCTTGGATATGATCAACCAAAAGTGATTGTGCACCTTGCCAGATGATAAAAATATCATCTATGTATCGCTTAAATATTATTAGATGCTCAAGCCAATGTGGGTCAGTCAGAATGTTTTCAGTCTCAAATTTCATCATAAAGATGTTGGCGTAGCTGGGGGCTCCTGAAAAGCCCATGGAAGTACCATTGGACTGTAGGAAAAAGCGGTCTTTCCACTGAAAGTAGCTGTGGAAGAGGCAAAAGTGGAGAATTTCAAGAAGGAAAATCTGGTTAGCATTTACAGTGTCAGTATTCAGTAATGCCCATTCAATGGCTTCAATGCCCTCTAAATGGGGAATGAAAGTGTAAAGCGACACAACGTCGACTGTACACAGCCATATCTCAGTCTCAGTGGGTATCTGAATGCTCTGTAGAATATTCAATAGGTGCTTGGTATCCTGTACGTAGGTTGAACATGATTGTACAATGGGTTGTAGAAAGGTATCAAGATATCGTCCTAGTGAGTCGTGAAGGGAACCGCATCCTGATACTATTGGTCTCAATGGGGGATTGCTGAGGGATTCATGAATTTTGGGTAGCATGTATAGTCGGGGTCTGCAGGGAAATTTAGTGAAAAGAAAATCGTTTTTTGATTAATCCATTTCATGTCCATGGCTTTGGTTAGTATCGTGTCTAGAATTCTCAAAAATTCATTGGTAGGGTCGGTAGTGGAAGATAAATGGAAATGTCACCTAGCATTTCTTCAATTTTCGAGGGGATTGGATCGGCATCAGTCCTAGTGACTGCATTAAGACCACTGTATTCAACACAAAACCTTTTACCTCTCTTACCTTACCATACTGGGTGTGAGGTTTAGGTACTAAGACTACTGGACTAGCCCAATGGCTATCAGAGGGTTCAATCACTCCCGAACCCAACATCTTCTGGGCTTCAGTCCTGATGCAGTCCCTGACATGGTCAGGTTGCCTGTAAATCTTATTTTTTTTTTTAATTTTTATTTTTGTTGCAAAAATCAAATAGTATTATCATCATCAATCACATAAATGCCTACAACCCTGAGGCCGGCTCGTGGTAAAAAGTAAATATAAACAATGCGTATGTGTTCGGACCTCTGCTGACTGTATAGCAGCGTCATTTACCAAGATGATCAGATGAACGGAGCGAATAAATGTACCGTAAAAATTACAATTTGCTTTTTATGTTTTTTTGAGTAACATTGAACGCAAACTAAAAGAGATTGCACACATGAATCAGCATGTCGTTAGGTTAGACTCGGCATAGCATCTAGCATCATAGTTGTCATGTGAGAGACCAATCGTACATTCTCCGTACCCTGAGCCCTCCCCTACCCCTCCCGTCATAAACCCCTACTACATAACCATCCCATTTCCTCCATGTGTGTTGCCCATCACCCTGCCCCGATCCCCATTCAGTGTTCTTTCTCATCATCAGAACCCTCATGATCCTCCTCCTCCAGCGGCTCACATATATCCCCCCTGTAGGAATTCCACGGTTGCCAGACCCCGTTCCATTTACGAGGGTTATCCCGTAGTTTGTAAACTGCTCTTTCTGTCAGCATGAGCATGTCCATATTCCTGATCCACTGCGCCAGTGTGACGACCCCCATTTCTGTGCGATGTCTCGTTTGGCTGTAACCAGTCCTATCGTGGTCCACACCCTTGCGTAGAAGGTAAGATCAGTGGGCCCCCACACATTCAGTAGACACATCCGCGGGTCCAGTGTGAGTGAGGTGTGAAGTGTCTGTGCGATGGTACATAGAACCCGCTGCCAATAATTAACAATACATGGGCAGTCCCACAGCGTGTGTATAAACGTGCCCTCTGCCCCGCAGCCTCTAAGACAATAGGGATGATCCGCCCTTTGTAGTTTGTGTAGTGTCGTTCGGGTGTAATAGATCCTATGTAGAATTTTTAACTGCACTAGACGGAATTTGGAGGATATACCTGCCTCACGTGGAGACGCCATGGCTGCGTTCCAGTCGGACTCGTCTAGGTCTCCGACATCAGTCATCCATTTGTCTTTTAGCTTCCCCAGTGGGTCAGGTAGGTTATTGATCAATTTGCGGTATGTCAGCGAGGTTGCGCCCTCCTGTAAGAGGTCCGTGAGTAGACAGTCTTCTAGCGGAGAGGATTCTGGTGGGGATGTGTCTGGTGGGATTGCCGCCTGTAGGGCGTGTCTAATCTGTATATATCTGTATAGTTCGTTATCCCCCAACTCATACTGTTCCTGAAGAGTTGCAAAGGAAACCACCCCCTCTCTAGTCCACATGTCCCCCACAGTTGAAATCCCGATGTTATCCCATTGGGTAAAGCCCTTAGAGCGTCGCAGATGTCCCAGTGCCTTAGTGTCCCATAAAGGTGTAAGTTTTGTGATGGTTCCATCCCATTTTAGCTTCGCTTGTGCCTTGTACCATAGGTGAACAGTGTGTTTCGTGGGTCCCATGAGTTTCGCCGCAATGCCTCGGTGATACAGTGGAGCCAGCAGGCTGTTCGTGCCCAGTTGTGCCCTGTCTGCCTTGAACGCTGGATCATCTTGTGGGGCTTGTACCCACTGGTTAAGGATCTTGAGTTGGGCCGCCCAATAGTACAGTCGTATATTGGGCAATGCAATGCCCCCATCGTACCAACTCCTATTCAGCTTTGTGTGTGAGATCAGTCTGGCCGGTTCCCCCAGAGCAGGCTCGTAACCTGTGCCGTTATTTTTTGGAGGAAGCTGTCCGGTATCAGGCGTGGGGCATTCTCAAGAATATACAAAAAGCGCGGGAGGGCCATCATTTTAAATAATGCCGCCCTGCCCAGCAACGTCAGTGGGAGTTCTTTCCAGTGCTGCACATCGTTACGGAGTCGGAGCAAGGGAGGCTGCAAATTAAGCCGTGCAAACTCCGCCTCGTCGCGGGTAATATGGATACCCAGATATTTAAAGCAAGAGGGTGCTATCTCCAGCGGACAGGAGTCTGGGAGTGGCGGAAGTGGCCCCTTGAGCTCAAAGATGGTCGACTTTGCCCAATTGATGGCGTACCCTGATACTCGCCCATGTGAATTACATAGAGCTAGGAGGTTGGGAAGGCTGTCCTCCAGGTCAGTGAGGTATATCAACATGTCGTCCGCGTAGAGGGACACTCTATCTTCCCAATGTGGATCCCATTGGATCCCCCTCAGGAGCTGCGTGGTCCGAATAGTAACCGCCAGCGGTTCCAGAACCAGAGCAAAAAGGAGGGGTGAAAGTGGACAACCCTGCCGTGTGCCACGTCCTAAATGTATGGTTCGAGAAATGTGGCCATTAGCTACCACTCTGGCTATGGGGTCTTTATAAAGCATACGTATCCAGGAGATAAACACCGGACCAAAGCCCATACGTGCGAGCACTGCAAAGAGGTAATTCCACTCTACCATGTCGAACGCCATCTTGGCGTCTAGTGATAGGATTGCGGCCGGCTCCCGCAGCATCGAGAGCCTCGCTACAACCCCATGTACCCTGCGAAGGTTTAGGGCCGTACTTCGATGCGGCATGAAGCCGGATTGGTCTGGGTGAATCAATTGAGTTAAGGACGGCAGGAGTCTTTTCGCCAGTACTTTAGCTATTATTTTGGCCTCTGGGTTCAGGAGGGAGATAGGCCTATACGATGTGCAATTGCTGGGGGGTTTACCCGGTTTTGGGATGGCTACAATAGTCGCCATCCGTTGGTCCGGCGGTAGTGTTCCCTTCAACCTACTCTCTTCGTACATCTGAAGAAGGGGCGTACTCAGGGATTCTGACATAGTTTTAAACCACTCAATGGGCACCCCATTGGGGCCCAGAGCCTTACCCGAATGAAGGGAGCCGATGGCCAATTGGATTTCATCGACAGTCAAGGGGGCGTCGATGTCTTTCGACGCCTTGTCCGCCAATTTCGGCAGAGGCACACATTCGAGGGCATTTCGGGCTTCATCCTCTGTTACCACTGTCGCAGGAGTGTACACATCACTAAAATGATCAGCCAGGACTTCCACTACACCACCTGGTTGGGTATGGATGACGCCATAGGAGTCTGTGAACTGCAGTATGTTCCTCCCTCCCCCTTGCTTCTTGTCCAGCCACGCCAGGAGTTTGCTAGCTTTGTCCCCAATATCGTAGACCCTCTGTTGAGTCGCGGCAATGTCCGCCAACGTTACTCGTCTCAAGTGGTCGGTAAGGCGACGCTGATGTACCTGCAATTCGTGAAGTGTGTCCTCCGATGGGCTTGCCATATGGGCGGTGTTGGCCCTTTCGAGGCCCAACTCCAAATCTAATGCTTCCTTCCTATGTGTTTTCTTATGGTTCGCAATGATGGCGATGGCTTGGCCCCCAAACACTGTCTTGTAGGCTTCCCATAATGTGGAGGGGGAGTCTACCGAGGACCGATTCTCCTCAAAGTAGAGCCGGGTAGCTTTCTTCAGGTCCTTACTTATCTGTGGGACTTTAAGACATCCCGGGAAAATCGGGTATATCCGTTTTCCTTTAGTGCCTGTGGTGGTGACTGTCAGAGTGATCGGTGAGTGGTCCGAGATTCCTCTCAGCTGTATGCTTGCCTCGACCACGGTAAGAAGTCCGTTGCCCAGTGTGAAAAAGTAGTCGATCCTCGAAAGACTATTGTGGGTGGCAGAGTAATAGGAATATTGTTGCTGACCTGGGTGTAGTGTACGCCATATGTCCACCAAACCCTGTGCATCCAAAAAAGTCTGTAGCCTGCCGGGACCATCTGTGTGCGGTCGGGCGGGGAATCGGTCGAGGGTGTCTGTGAGTGTCATATTGAAGTCCCCACCTACAAGCAAGTCCCCGTCAGGGAGATCTAGCAGGAATCTGCCGAGGTCCGGCAGGGCTACCGAGCGCAGTGCCGGCGGTATATTTATGGAGACCACATTTAACAATTTCCCCTCCCACTGGCCATGTACTGCCGCGAAGCGGCCTCGATCATCGACTGCCGTTGACTTCACTATAAATTGGGAGGATTTCTTCTGCAAAATACCCGTGCCACGGGACCCTGAAGTAAATTCCGCATGTACTATCATATGATAACCTCGCCTATCTAGAGCCCTCGTGGCCGCCCCCGTCAGGTGTGTCTCCTGCAAAAGAACTAGGGCAGGTCCCTGTCTTCTAATACCCTGTAACACCAGACCTCTCTTGATCTTGTCCCCTAGTCCCCTAACGTTCCACGACATGACGTGTAAGGGGGTCGGTGTAGTATGGTTATCTATTCCGGCCATGAGAAAAGTGGTGAACAGCCATGAGGCCACCCCGCGGTGAGCGAGGTGGCGTACGGAGACAAGTGTAGGGTAGATGTGACTCCTTCCAACATTCCAATGTCTCGCTGTCCCCAATAGACAAGATGCTACCAGAAGAATGAAACATCCCAATAAGCATGTGTGCGCATAAAACAAAAACTCGCAGGACCAAAGGGCCCTGTATTGCAAACATTCCCGAACCCCTACCCACCCCCCTCCCTGCCCCCCTGCTGCACGGACTCAAAACTGCCCGCCCCCCCAACTGAGCAGAGTGCATATCCCATCCCCAAAACAGTGTACTTGCGCGTTGGGGTGAGGGACTCTCCGCAGCCGGCAGTCTCTCGTTCACACCCTTGGAGGCCCATCACCCAGTGTCCAATGGCGGGAAGTGCGTGTACAGCATTAAATGTCTATAAAAGTATGAAAGTCTGAAGATCACTGTTCCTCATTCTCTTCTTGGCTGCCGTCTGCCCCCAAGGATTCGCTACTCTCTGGTCCACCTCCCGAAGCCTGGGAGCCCGGGCGTTGACCTGCATTACGGTCCTTCTTGGGTCGATTTGTCCGTCGTGGATTTTGTCCCGGCCTCCAACCCTCCAGCCATTCCTGTACCGTCTCCGGGTTGTCGAAAAACCACGTTTTGTTCTCAGCTACCACTCAAAGCCTTGCAGGAAAGAGCATGGAGTATGGTAGTTCTCGTGACCTCAGTTCCTTTTTAACATCGAAGAAGGTTCGTCGCCGACTTGCGACCTCCGCCGTGTAGTCGGGGAAGATGGCGATAGTAGCGTTCTGTATTTTAATAGGAGGAGAAGTCCTGGCCGCCTGCAAGATGGCGTCCCGGTCGCGGAAGTTAAATAAACGGGCTACTATGGACCGCGGAGTTGCCCCTGGCTTCGGTTGGCCTCCCGGTACTCGATGGGCCCTTTCAATGGAGAAAAAGGTGGACAAGCCTTTCGGTTTAAGTTCGTCCGTGATCAAGCTCTCCACAAATAGGTCCATGGCTTTAAGTCCCTCCGACTCCGGTACCCCAATAATACGGATGTTGTTCCGCCTAGAACGCCCTTCCTGTTCTTCAAGTTTCTCACTAAGCATTTTATTGTCTTGTGCCATCTTCCCCATTTCCCGTTGGAGTTCGGAGACGTCTTCCACTAGGGATTTCGTAACCACCTCCATGTCCTTAACCTTCTCCGACATTTTGTGGAGGTCGGCTCTGAGCAAGGTGACATCCGTGGAGATCGCACCCACTGTCGTCTGTAGTTGAGCCAGGGCATGCATCACATCGTCCAGCGTCGCCTTCTTACCTCCCGGGGTATCAGCCGTCTTGCCGCCCGGATCTTTCCCCATTACCGGGGAGGTAGTTGGCTTGTCGGAGGTGTACCTTTCAATGCGGGTCTGTGTGGCACCGCCCTTGGGATCTTTCCCCGCCATACCGTTGGGTTTCGTGCTTCTCGTGCCTCTCCGCTCCAGGGTGTCCGGAGTGGCGTGGTCGCACTACCAAAACCAGATGTATTGTGCTCAAGCCTCGGTGGGATGTTCCGTAGGGCGAAGAGTGCCGGTATTCACCAAGTGCGCAGTAACTTCCTCGGTCTAGAAAATGGCGGCTGCCCTTCGCCGTCGCAGGATCCTTTACATTTACAGCCTCCTATTCGAGATCAGGGACACCGGCGGTAGCGCTACTGTCCGTCACACTCCTTTGGCCCGCGTGCTTCGCCGCGTCTGGCTGTCCGGGAGGTACTTGTCTTGCCGTCCTGCGCGGTCTGCGGGCACTGCCGGTCCAGATCCCCAGGTCCGCCTGCACTTCCTGCTGGGCCACTCGACCAGGGGAGACCCCGGCTCAGGAGGTCGGAGTAGGCCAGACCGCAGCCACGACGTTACTCGGTCTCCAGACGTCGGATTTGAACGCCGCTTTTCGCTGCTTACACCGCCCGGTCCTGGGCTCTGGTACCCTCCTGTAGGGCTTGAAAATTGTGCCGGATTGTGTGTCGGATAGACGAAGAGGCCGCTTCAGCTGCGGAGCTCATCCCTTATGCTGCCGCCATGATCAGCTGCTAGCCACGCCCCCCGTAAATCTTATTTTTAACAGGCAGACTGTCCCCATTGTCCCCTTCATGAGTGCACCTGGTAGTTTGACTTGGAGTCAGTGAAAACATATGTCTAAACTGATTAAGAACGTGTCTGCAATCAGTTTGCTGCTGGTTAATGAGGCTGCCTGCCTGCCAAGGCTACACCTGCAACTGACCCATCATCAGGGTTCTGTGAGAGCAGGTCAGGGAGTGGATCACTCTCTTCCTCCTGGCCCTCATCAGTAGCCATGAGCAAGCCCATGTCTGCCCTGTAAACTTATGGTTGAGCCTGTTGACATGGAGCACCTTACGGGGGCTCCTGGGAGTCCAAGGTCCACCATATAGGTAACCTCTCCCTTCTGCTCAATTATGATATGGGGGCCATTCCATTTATCTTGGAAGGCTGCTGGGGCCACAGGGTCCAACACCCATACTTTTCTGCCCTGGCTGGTAAACAGTCAGCTCAGTCCTTTGGTCATGCCAGGCCTTTTGCAATTCCTGGCTAGCCTCAAGGTGTTTAGTTGCCTTCTTCATGTATTCAGCCATCCTGGAGCGGAGACTAAGTATATAGTCCACAATATCCTGTTTAGGTGGTTTGAGAGGTAACTCCCTTCCCTCCTTCACTAGACACAATGAACCCCTAACTGGATATCCAAACAGAAGTTCAAATGGGCTGTAACCAACCCCATTCTGTGGAATTTCTCTGTAGGCAAAGAGAAGGCAGGGCAAAAGTATGTCCCACTACTCCTACGCTTTTCTGGGAAACCTTTAATCATGCCCCTGAGGGTTTTGTTGAACCTTTCAACTAACCCATTGCATTGTGGGTGATAAGGGGTGGTAAATTTGTAATTTACTCCACACTCCTTCCACATAGCATTTGAGTAAACAGATATGAAGTTTGTATCTCTGTCTGATACTACCTCCTTAGGGAAACCCACCCTGGAAAAGATTCCCAGGAGGGCTCTCGCAGGAGCTGTGGTGGTCCTAAGTGGAATTGCTTCTGCATACCTAATGGAATGGTCCACCACCACCAGTATAAAACTGTGTCCAGATGCAGTTTGAGGATCCATGGGACCAACAATGCCGATGTCAACCCTCTCAAAGGGAACCCCCACCACAGGTAGTGGTATCAGGGGGGCTTTGAGGTACCATCTACCTTACCACTGGCTTGACAGGTGATACAGGGGTGACAACTCCTTTGTGTCTCCAGACAAATGAGGCCAATGAAAATGAGGGACAATACTGTCCCAAGTCTTTTCTGGGCCTAGGTGACCTGCTAATGGGATGTCATGTGCCAGTGTCAATAGGAAGCCCCTAAACTTCAGAGGTATAACTAACCTCCTGGTGGCACCAGGCTTGGGGTCTCTACTCCCTTAATAAATGAGTCCATCATCCCAGTAGATCCTATGGGACCCACTGGCACTCCTAGCAGCCTTAGGAACAGCTTATTGTCTGAGGGGTTAAAGAGAGGAGTAGCACAGCTGCTCCTGGCTCAGATCTGCCCTGGAAGGGCCCCGTGTCCCGTAGAACTCAACCTGATCAGGCTCCAGCTCCTCTGGGACAGTTATCTCGTCATGACTAAGATCATCTCCCTCAAGAGACTGATCTGTACTCTGAGTCGGGGGAAGACACTGTCTTACCCCTACTGCTCCTTTTCTTGGCAGGCACATGGTCCTTTTTTCCAGGATCCAAGGCCTATTCAGTGGAACCTAGTAATAGCAAACACATCTACAGGGATGTGCAACATTTCTGCATGAGTCCTGAGTTCCACTTCAGTCCACGTTGAAGTTTCTAATTCATTGCCCAACAAGCATTCAACAGGGAGGTCTGCACTTCCAACAACCTTCTTAGGGCCAGTTACCCCTCTGCAGGTGAAATTATCAACTGCCAAGGAATGGCCTGTCCTGTCATTGCTAGCATTGATCACTTGGTACATTTCACCAAGTATGATTTGCTCAGGAGCCACAAGATCTTTTCTCACCATTGTGACACTTGCTCCTGTGTCCCTGAATGCCAAGACCTTGTTTCCGATTATCAAAGGCTGCTGTCTATATTTGCCCCGATTACTGGGGCTGACAAATAAGTAGTCCACATTCATGCCTACATCACAGATCAGTACAGACTGAGTTAGAATTCTGACCGGTGTGCCAGTGTAGTCATATTTCTCCCTCTAGGAGGGAGGAATCATACCTCCCACACCAGTTACTGGTGTGGATGTATGATTCCAAGGTGTTTGACATCAAACATGACAGTTTTCTGTGCAGCCGTTTTAAAGTTAACATTTACCGCAAGGGTATCATGCACTTAAGAATATACAGTATAACTGCATCACAGAACAACCCCGGAGAATAGATTCTGAAGGCTGCAGAGGGGTTCTGCTCATGCATGGGCACCCTCTCACATAAAATCCAGCACCATGCCTTCAGGATTGATAAGGCCTGCCATAGTGGTGACCGATAGGTTTATATGTGCAGTGATAAGGTAGATATAGTGAACCTATATCTAAGTAAGGGGTGCATGCACCACCTTAGACAGGTTGCAGTAGCAGACCTATGGTGTCAATTTGAGTGGCCTCTCAGGGGTGGCATATTACATGCTGCAGCCCCTGGGAGATCTCCGGGGTACCCATGCCTTGGGCATATAGTTTACCATATACTACAGGATTATAAGGGTACCCCAGATTCCAATCTGGAGTGTACCTAAAGTACATGCAATCAGTTTAGAGGAGAAAGCAGCTAGGCTGGGGTCCTGAATAGCAGGATCTCAGCCAGACTAAGCCGAAACCAGTGAAACATCAGCAAAAAGTGGGGGTGACTATAAGAAGCAGATCCTACTCTCCTACAGCCACCACGCCAGGGTTTTACATTTAAATAATGAGGGGGGTCATGTGGCCCCCCACAGCCCTAGGGACCGCCACCTCCCCGGGGCTAAATGTAAAATTAACGGAGGAGGTTCCGGCCTTCTGGCTGCCCGAGAGACCCCCAACTCCCCATGGCTATTTAAAAAATGTATGTGGGGGGCATGTGCCCTCTGCATCCCGGGGGACTGCCACCTCCCCGGGACAACAGCGAGGGCATCCCCGCAGCCCCTGGAACCACCACCTCCCCGGGACATATGAACAAGTTACTTACCTTCGGTAACAATATATCTGTAAGAAACTTTAGCAGTGATAGATTACCCCGAGGCATCAGACCGGATCCGGAAAGTTTTCATCTGCAGTAGATGGTAGAATGGGCACGCAACCCCAACAGAGCTTCCTTTTTAGCCAGAGAATAACAGGCTTTAAAATACAAGACAACACATCAGGAGATAGTCCACTTGTGAACGGCCCGACCGTTCTTGGCGCCGATGTAGCCAACAAAGAGCTGGTCATCCACCTGGAACTGTTGTGTGCGGTTCAAGTGAAACAAGAGTGCATGTTTTGGGTCCAGACGGTGGAGCCTCTCTTCCTCTCTAGAAGGATGCGGAGGTGGAGAAAAGGTAGGCAAACTGATGGTCTGCTCGATGTGAAAGGCAGTGACAACCTTTGGCAGAAAGTATGGACATGTCCTGAGCACAACCTTGTCCGGATGGACAGATAGAAAAGGAGGTTTACAAGAAAGAGCCTGGAGCTCACTCACTCTCCTGGCAGAGGTGATGGCAACCAGTAAAGTAGTCTTCAAAGTCAGTAGACGAAGAGGCTCAAAGGAAGCGCACATTAAATATGTAAGAACGAGATTCTAGTCCCACTGTGGCATTGCGAAAGGAAAAGGAGAGGAAAAGATGAGTAATTCCTTTAAGGAATCTATTTACAACAGGGGACTTGAAAAGAGAGGGCTGATCAGGAAGCCTGATAATAGCCGAAATAGCAGATAGATAGCCCTTGATATTGCCAAGAGCAGAGCCCTTGTGGGCCAAAGAAAGAAGGAACAGAAGAACTTCTGAAAGAGCGTCAGAAAGATGCTGTGCACCATGCCACAAATTTGTTCCTCTTGCAGGTGCATACCAACTTATCGAAGGACGCCTGGCTGCCAGGACGCAAGTCAAAAGGAATTAACTGCCGCAGCTCAATCTCCAAGCAAAGAGGTGGAGGCTGGACAGATTCGGGTGGAGGACCATCATACTGAGTAGCTCCAGACTGGGCTCTACAAGTCCAGTCTGGCGCCACAAGAATGACTTGGGCCCAGTCGCGCCTGACCTTCTTCAGCACTCTGGACAGAAGTGGTATAGGCTGAAAGGCGTACAACAGACCGCAACTCCACTCATGACGAAAAACATCGCCTAGCGAGTGCCGCCTTGGAAATTTCAACGTGCAGAACTGCTGACATTGCGCGTTCTCTTCGCTGGCGAATAGATCTAACCAAGGCTCTCCCCACTGTTGAAAGAGACCTTGCGCCACGTCCGAGTGAAGACGCCATTCATGATCCATCATGCACCTGCGGCTGAATTCGTCCGCCCTGGCTTTCAGTGAACCTGCCAGGTGTTGAACCACCAAGGAAATGCCCTGCCGTTCCAGCCATGTCCAGAGGCGCAGAGCCTCCTGACAAAAGGTCCACGACCCCACCCGCCCTGTTTGTTGCAGTACCACATGGCGGTGGTGTTGTCTTTGAACACCTGTACCACTTTCCTTTTGACAGAGGGAAGGAATGCCTTCAATGCAAGTCGGATCGCCCGAAGCTCCAGAAGGTTAACTTGGAGCTTGGACTCCGCTGGAGACCAGAGGCCTCTGATCTCCGCCTCTCCCATGTGGCCCCCCATCCCAGGAGGGACGCGTCCATCACCACTGTATCCTCCAGTTGGGGAAGGGAGAGGGATCGGCCCTGGATCCAATGTTGGTTCATGAACCACCACTGCAGCTGCTGTGCAGTGCCCTCCGAGATCTGGACGTAATCTGACAGGTTCCCCTGGTGCTGCAGCCACTGAAACTTTAGGTCCCACTGTAGAGCCCACATATGCCATCTGGCATGAGTGACCAGCAGGGTGCAGGAGGCCATGAGGCCCAGCAGCCTCAGGGTCATCCTGACCAAAACCCAGGATAGAGGCCGAAAGATCGGAATCATAGCTTGAATATCCTGGACTCGCCGTTCGGAACTAAAGACCCAAAACTGCGTTGTGTCCAGAATTGCTCCGACGAAGAGGAGCTTCAGAGAGGTAATCACGTGCGACTTTGGCACATTGATGAAGAACCTCAGCAAATGCAGGAGGTCGGCCATAGTATGGAGGTGGGAAACGACTGCCTCGGGCAAGCCTGCCTTCAACAGCCAGTCGTCGAGATAGGGTAAGACTGGAACCCCTGATCTGCGCAGATGAGCTGCGACCACCACCATCACTTTTGTGAACACCCGTGGGGCACTGGTTAGGCCAAAGGGGAGCGCAGTAAACTGAAAATGCTCGTGGCCTACGTGAACCACAGGTAGCGCCGGTGGGCCAGCAGGACGGGGATGTGAAAATAACCGTCCCGCAAGTCCAGCGCTACTATCCAGTCTCCCGGGTCCAGGGCAGCTAAGACCTGAGCCAGTGTCAGCATCTTGAACCTCTCCTTCCGGAGGAAGCCTGTGACGTTCCGCAGTTCCAAGATAGGGCGTAGGCCCCCTTTGCCCTTCTTGGGAACCAGAAAGTAGTGGGAGTAGCAACTACACCCTACTTCTGGCCCAGGAACGCGCTTGATGGCCCCCTTGGCCAAGAGGGCCGTAACTTCCTGTCGCAGAAGATTCAAGCGATCCCCCGACACGCGGTGGTACTGCGGTGGCATGGCTGGAGGGGTCGCCTCGAAGGGGAGGGAGTAGACCCTTCGGACGATTTGCAGCACCCACCTGTCCGACGTGACAGTGCCCCAGTGGAGTTGGTGATGGCGAACCCTGCCCCCCACTGGCGTCACGTGGGCCTGAAAGCTCGGACTAGGAGGGCTTTGAGGCGGATGCTGCGGGGTGGATGTGGACTGGCCTTGTAAAGAAAGGCACAGAATATAATATCATCAGGGAGAGCCTTTCTTTACATCGTCTGTTTTTCCCTGTCAAACATATTCAGTTGCCTAAACAGGGGGTCCTTGTTATTCACACCATGTGGACTGGCCTTGCCGTTGTCCCCGGGCACCGCCACAGCGGTTACCACGTCAGCCACCACACTGGATGTTAGTCTGCGGCCCGTAGTTGGCAGGGCGTGGTGGGGGCACCTCTTCCTTGGCCACGAAAGGAGCGAAAGGCAGCAATTTGCTGGCGCGGGCCGAGAGGCCCAAGGACTTGGCCATAGCCCTGGAGTCCTTAAAGCGTTCAAGCGCACTGTCTGCCTTGTCGCCAAAGAGGCGACGGCCATCAAACGGCATGTCCATAATGGTGTTTTGGACATCAGCTGAAAAGTTGGCGGGCCTCAGCCAGGCGTGGCGATGAATCGCCACCGTCGTTGCCATCGCCCTGCCTAGCGAGTTGTTGTATCCAGTCCACACCGGATGGAATACCGTGCCTCATCTCAACCCTCCGCAAGGGCTTGGGCGAGTTTAGTCCAGGCATCCTCCGGACATTGTGGCAGCACGTCCGCGACCGTGTCCGACAGAGAGTGGGAATAACGGCCCAAGAGGCACGCGGTGTTAACTGACCGCAACCCCAAACTCAGTGAGTAGAACATCTTCTTACCATACTGTTTGTACCTCTTGGATTCACGATCGGGGGAGCCGTCGGGAATGTGGTCTGGGAGTTAGAGGCCTGTATGACCAGGCTCTCGTGAATGGGGTGGGTAGACAGGAAGCAAGGGTCGCCCGGAGCCGGGCGGTGGCGTCTGGCCACGTTCCCATCTACAGGGGGACCTGTAGCAGGCCTGGACCAAGTGCCCGGAAGAACGTCAGACAAGGCCTCATTAAACGGTTAGAGGCTCCGAAGAGCTTGCTTGCGGTTTAAGGACCTCAGTGAGGAGGTTAGTCCTCACGGCCATGACGCGGAGTTCAAGGGATAAGGCCTTGGCCTCCCGCGTCAACACCATACTATAGGCAGTCCCGTCCTCCGTAGCCACAGTAGGAGGGGAGACAAAACCAGTGTCTGGCGAAGTGTCCAAACCACTGGTATCCCCTAGCTCACCTGCCCAGTCCTGATAAGACTGGAACTCACGTGCCAGAGGGTCCTCAGACCCCTCCCAATCCGCCTTGCCACCCATCTCCTGGTACTCAGGGTTAAATGATGGGGCCGGATCATAGAAGAAAAATTCTTCTCTCGATGTCTAATGCGGCGTCGAGCGGCGTCGAGCGGCGCCGCTCTGGGGTCGGTACTGGGTCGATCGGTGACGATGTCGTCCGGGGACGGCGTCGGGGGCAACACCCTAGGGGCCAGCTCCGATGAGGTTGTAAGGTCGACCGGTGACGCCCCGGATCCGGATCCGGATCCAGCGGGGTCCTGCGGCGTCGGGACCGAAGTCGCCAACGGCACCGGGGCCAAAGCACCCTACGGCGCCAGGGCCGAAGCACCCGGCCCGCTTGGGCTCCCAGTCAGGACCGCGGGCCCGAAGGCGCTGCGGAACCCGACGGAGGAGTGAGCGACCTCATGGCCACGGTGAAGTAGTGTGGCTCACTGGTTAGAGGCGGCAGACCCGAGAGCAGAGGACGGCCCGGGACCAGGGTTCGATTCCTGGCGTGACAGGTTTCTTGACCAGGGTCAGCGGACTCGATAATTCTCTCGCCTCGGTGCCCACTCTGATCAGCGATCACACTCGGCAACTCTGGGCATTAGCTTGCCTCATCTTCACTAACGGCCTCACCAGACCGCCGGGGATGCCTGGTCTCACCCTGGAGATACCCATTAAGGGACCATCTCTCAGGGAAGCCAGGAAGGGTTTCGCAGCGGTCGAAGCACCTTGGGACCCTACGGGTAAGTAGTGCGCTATATAAATGCCAATACATTTACATTTACATTTGGCCGTGAGGAAGGCATCGATCTCCTCCGGCGTCCCATTCTGCCCAGGGACCGGCTGGTTTGGAGCAGGCTGCGACGCCTGCGGCTCCGGCGGCCCGAACCCTCGGCCGCGTCGGGGGGAGTCAGAAGAGCGATGTCGCTTCTTCAACTTCTTTTGCCTCTTACCTGAGGACTTGGAGCCCGAGGAGTGGTGTTGACTCTCCGAGCTGTGATGACTTCGGCCCCGCAACCGGTCCCTCGACCTCCTTCCGGACCAGGACCTCGAACGGCGCGGGCCGACTGCTGGAGCTCGAGGTGCTTGCGGGACCGCTCCCGCCTAGCCTTCGACGTCAAGGCCTGGCAGTCAGGGCACGACTTGTCATCGTGGTTGGGCCCCAGGCAATGTAGACACCGGCGAGGGGGGTCGGTAACCGACATCAGTCAGCTGCAGTCAACGCAGGGTTTGAACCCAGGCATCCCTACCGGCACCGTCGGAGTCGTTCGACTTAGAAGAAAGATCAAAAATTATCTAAAAAGTTTAGTCAAAAATTGACTAAGGGTACCACTTTTTCCGGATCGGCGCTTGCTGGCGCAGAAAAAAGAAGAACTGACATCAGCGCGCGAGGGCGGCGTCTAAGTACTCCGGCGACGTCATCCCAGCGCGTCGGTGGTGTCAAGGTCACATCGTATTGTGAACTTAGCTGCATCTCTCCCCTCAGAAATAGCTTTTGAGAGCACTATCCGCGCCTCCTCTGGACACTGAGGCAGCACTTTCCCCACCTTATCCCACACAGAGTGGGAATAATGGCCCAAGAGGCATGCAGTGTTCACAGACCACTGCCCTGAACTGGCAGAAGAAAAAATCTTCTTCCCAAATGTTTCCAGTCTCTTGGAATTCCTGTCTGGGGGTGTGGTTGGAAATGCACTCTGGGATGTTGAGGCTTAGACAACCAAGCTCTCAAGGGTGGGGTGTTGGGAAAGCAAAATGGGGTAGCCTGGGGCCAGGCGATGGCATCGGGCCACATTCCTATCCACAGAAGCCTCTGTGTTGGGCCTGGACCAGGTGCCCAAAAGAATGTTAGAAAGTGCCTCATTGAAATGTAAATGTAAATGTACATGTATTTATATAGCGCAAATCGCCCACATCGCAGGCATCTATGCGCTTGCTTAGGGAACCCGTCCTGGTATTCCCCTGTGAGATACCCCGGCAGGGTATCCACAAGGTGAAAGCCAGGCATCCCGCCACGAGGGGCCGTTGTGGAGATTAAGCAAGCTATTGCCCAGAGTCGCAGAGTGTGAACCCGTGAGTCGAGTAGGTACCGGAGCGAGAATTATCGAGTCAGTGGAATTATTGAGCGCAACCCCCGTCGGCGCGGGGAATTGAACCCTGGTCCAGGGCCGATCTCAGCTTCCGGGTCTGCCGCCTCTAACCCCTGAGCCACACGCAGCAGTGGCTCCACAGAGGTAGTCGCCGGCTGAAGCCCTACTGTCAGGAGGTTAGTCTTGACAGCCATGATAGGGAGTTGGAGGTTGAGGGCCTCCGCCGCCCTACGCAACACCACTGCATGACTTGCCCTCCTCAGTAGCCACAGTAGGAGGAGTAAGCATGCCAAGGTCAGGGGATGGTATCCAGACCACTGGCATACTCCAGTTCCTTTGCCCAGTCTGGGCCATATTCACACTGAGCTATGAGAGGGTCCTCAGACCCCTCCCAGTCCTCCCCTTCCTCCTCAGGCCGATGTACAAGTCAAAAATAAGGAGGCTGGACATAGGGGTAGAAAGGCCCCATTGGCATCATAATTGGCTTTGAGCACTGCTGCTCTGGCTCCGTGTCCATGTTGGGGCTGAAACCGGGGGCGACGTCGTCCAGTGCCATGGGCGACGTTGGAGGTGGTGCCGGTGAGGTCGACATCGGTGGAGGTGTAACAAGGTCAACCATCGTTGACCGGGATCCAGGACTAGATCCTTGGGGGCCCTGCGGTACCAGGGCTAGTGTCGACAGCGATGCCAGAGCTGCTGACAGTGAAGGGCCAGGACCCGCAGTCATGCCCAAAGGGCCCGAAGGTTTGCCGGCGGGGCCCGACGGCTCAAAGAGGCAGGCCATGGCTGACAGACATTCCTGCAGCCGGGCCAGAGTCGCCGACGGACCCGGGAAGGGCGGGTAGGCCAACAGCAACACTGTAGGCTCTGCCGGAGCTACCATGGAGGCACCACCTGCACCCTCAGCAACGCAGCAACGGGCGAGGGAAAGTTGTCGAGTAATGACGCTTCTTCGACCTATTGTGCTGTGTCTTACCTGACCCCGAGTGCGAAGACTTTGATCCAGAAGAATGATGGTGATGGCTCCGCAACCGGTCCCTCGACCTCCCCCCAGACCGAGTCCTTGAGCAGCGTGGAGCCGACTACCGGACCTCCAGCAACTTTCGAGACCGCTCCCGCAAAGTCATCGGGATCATGGCCCGGCAGTCGGGTCACGATTTGGGGTCATGGGCGTGCCCCAGGCAGTAGAGACGCACGTGGTGCGGGTCCGTCACCGACATCATCCAATGAAAGTGCAATGAAAGTCCTCACAAGATTTGAAACCGGGAGTCAATCCACTCGAAAAAATCGAGACAAAAAGCCTCAAAAACACAGTAAAAAAATAATAGATACAAAAGAAGTTGACAGTGAACCCTGCAATAGACCAGCACTTGATCCGCTATCCCTAAATAGTATGAGCATGGTGTAGATCACCCACCAAATGTATGTGCAGACTGTCAAAGCACCCACTGCCACGATGCAATCCAAAACAGGATTATAACAATTCTAAAACAAAAGCAAAAGTGCACCACCAAATATTTCAGAGACTAGACACTTAATAAAATATCAACTACGTGTCCACAGTGTTTTTTTCGTCAATTATCTTCTTTTATTTGAAGTTGCATAAAAAAATCATTTATGATTAGCAGAGACAGCCGATGAATTTCATCCAAATAAATGGACTTCAAGGATAATTAGAACACCTAAGGTCCATCACTTGCTGAAGAAGGGATAAGGACTTGATACATAATGGAACTCAATTAAAGATCAATTTCATGTGGACCGAACACCCACCAGATGACAAAGGAGAGCTCCTTGTAGCGAGTATATTTCATAAAAAAGTATCCATACTAGTGGAACTTTAAGCAGGACGGCGAGATTGATCTCACCAGGACCGGTCGGACTAATATTGACAATTTAGACAATATTTTTCATAAAAAATGTATCCAGGGAATGAGGTCCTTTGCATAGCAAGGCGGAATGTGTTACACCAAAATTTCAAATTTCAAATTCACAACGATATGTGCTCCTTTTAAATATTGAGGAAAATAATGATAAAGCAGCCAGAATTGAAAAGAACAAACAATCTCATCAAAATAAGATGGACTGTGAGTATAAGCAACGGTCACTGGCCTCGACCTGGATAGGGTTGAACGCCAACCTCGCAACACCTTCTGCAATTCAGTGACAGTCAAAAAATTACTTGGGGTACTACTCTCTCCGGACCTGCGCTTGCTGGCGCGGAAAAAAGAACTTACTTCAGTGCGCGAGGGCGGCATCTAAGTAGCTGCTGCAACATCATCTCAGCGACCACGATGCCAACGAAGGACGCGGGCCGCACAACGCCACCTTCAGACGCGCAGGGGGACTGCTGACGAAAACTTTCTGGATCCAGTCTGACGCCTGGGGGTAATTCTAAGGTAAGGAATTTATCACTAGGTGTTTCGTTCATATGTATATAATTTGGGACGGGGGAATGGGTGTATGAAAGGTTATATGGGGGTGTGAGTGGGCACATCTGAGATTCTTTGGATGATGTAATAAGTGATGTCATTTAAGATGTCATCACTGATGTCACTGACCATATCATGAGTGATGTCATGTGAGAGCATAAGCAATGCCTTGCGGGGGCGCGAGTAATTTTTAGCTCACAAATTATAATGGCCGAATTTCACTGGTTTTGTACGAGTGAAACCTGAGTCTAACTAGAACGTCCCTGTAACCTTTGTTTTTTTCTGTGAATTTCTAAGGTTTTTTATATTCCATTTCCTACCTATAACGTCCTTGTAACCCTTGTTTTTTTCCAGTGTGTGTATATATATATATATATATATATATATATATATATATATATATATATATATATATATGCAAAATTAGAATCCGATCCACTGAATTCAGACAAGCCCACAGTTCAACCGTAAAAGTTCTTTATTCGGCAGGCACAGAGGTCAAGAGATAACGCGTTTCGAACAACAAGTTGTTCTTGGTCACATATATATATATCCTGGAAACTCGAACCACATCCTGATTTCCGCCACAGCAGACAGGCGAGGAAAGAGACACAGACCTCCGAGGTTTTCAAGTGGGCAAAGACATTTATTTTGCAAGTGACCCAAACACAACGCGTTTCAAGCCCGTAAGCCCTTGTTCACATGTCAAAAGTGAAAAAACACCATCTACTATTTAAAGTGAGTGATACCACTCCCAATTTCTGACATCACAGGTCACATGATCATGGGCATTAACAATTTGCTGCACAAATCGTTTTTGTAGTTCTAGACTACTGTGGCAGATTAATACAATATGACACATTGAATTTATATACACATGTTTTAAAAAGACATCTAAAAACATATAAAGTGCTGAGTGTCAAAGTATTCATAAAATAATAAATACAAATCATTTTAAAAGTTCTCATTGGATGAATCCAAGACTGCCTACGTTGTGACTGCAACAATGCTGTAATATTACCGGGTAAATCCGATTATTGTCATTTCAACCAATAAGACCTATGAGTCCAGTGTACATGACAACATGTACCTATTTTTGTCTCTATTCTAGACCAATTTTATTTGTAATTCTTGTTGTTCCATGTAACCAGTGGGAGAAGCTTTGTGCAAAAGTGCGTATATAGATATAAAGTGCTAGTGTAGATAGTATAGGTTTCTCAACAAATCAAATGCTAATTTAAGGTCAAACCATCTGTTCACAAGAAATAGATGAATCTAATTTCTAAAATTCATATAAGATTGACAGTAGCCATCTTATCCTAAAAACATTTGATTATGTATAAAATAAATACAATTTGAGAAACCAATACGAGAGAAAGACGAAATATGATAGAAATGATTTGTAAAATCAAAATTTAATATATTTACAAAAGGACGTACTTCAGTGAACTATTTACATCCAACTCCACTTATAGAAGGGAACCACAATATGCAGCTACGTTATATTATTACAGGAAGCTGCGCATATCCTCAGTGGTATTCAAACCATTGGGCCATTTACAATCTAGCTCGATAATATATTTGGTTTCAAGCTGACGGAGTTGGCGCTCCCTATTGCCCCCTCTTCTTTTCTTGGCCACAGCGTCTATCACAAAATAAGACAAGCAATTGATGTTGTTTGCATGTACCCTCTTAAAGTGTCTCCCAACAGGATATGTTTCGTCACTGTGGAGAATGGCCCTTATATGCTGCAAAATCCTGACATGCACCTGTAGCTTCGTGCTACCCACGTAGCTAAGCCCACAGGTGCACGTCAGGACGTATACAGCATATTAGGTTTTGCAGTTGTAGTTTCCCGTTATCAAAGTAGGAGTGGAACTGAAAGGTGTGGAGTAAGTTGACATATTGCAACCAAACTTGCAAGCACGACATGACGTGCATTTAGTGAAGCCCTTCTTAGGTGCCAACCAAGTAGTTACTTTTTTAACCTCAGGTGATACTCGGTCCAATACTGTGCCCATGGTGCTACTTTCCCTCTCCCTGATGGCTATTTGATCAAATTAATCAACAGAGAGACACTAGGTGGCGGGATTGCTGTTATCTTCAAGGAACAATATACTTGCTCCTTCATTAGAGCTGACATCTGCGACTGCGAATGTGCCAGATTCCAGATTGCCTTCTGTCCCCAGTTCACGTTCTCTGGTCTTTATATCTATCGACCCCCGGGACCGGCCCAAAAATGTATTCAATCTCAAATAGATATTTACAACAAGGGGTGGTGAGGGACAGAGTCTCTGAATTAAGCAGAAAGCTCTCACCCAGTCAAGAGATCCGGGCTAGATCCAACACCGTTTTTTAGCTCACTGCACCATCCCAGTTTCAGAACCTGGCTGTATGCAAATTAGTCTGTTCCTGTCCCAGTGCATGATGGGAACAGGGCAAACCAAACTACAAAAGCCAATTCTTACACTGGGAAGGAAACAAGCTCCCGGGGACCGGTTTCTGGCATTACAGCCGTCTTCGGCCCGGTTTGCTTGAACCCTGATGGTGCAATGAGCAAGGGTCTCACATCTGAGAATACCCTTCCACGCTTAGGGTGGACAAAAATATTTACAACAAGGGGTGGTGAGGGACAGAGTCTCTGAATTAAGCAGAAAGCTCTCACCCAGTCAAGAGATCCGGGCTAGATCCAACACCGTTTTTTAGCTCACTGCACCATCCCAGTTTCAGAACCTGGCTGTATGCAAATTAGTCTGTTCCTGTCCCAGTGCATGATGGGAACAGGGCAAACCAAACTACAAAAGCCAATTCTTACACTGGGAAGGAAACAAGCTCCCGGGGACCGGTTTCTGGCATTACAGCCGTCTTCGGCCCGGTTTGCTTGAATCCTGATGGTGCAATGAGCAAGGGTCTCACATCTGAGAATACCCTTCCACGCTTAGGGTGGACAAAAATATTTACAACAAGGGGTGGTGAGGGACAGAGTCTCTGAATTAAGCAGAAAGCTCTCACCCAGTCAAGAGATCCGGGCTAGATCCAACACCGTTTTTTAGCTCACTGCACCATCCCAGTTTCAGAACCTGGCTGTATGCAAATTAGTCTGTTCCTGTCCCAGTGCATGATGGGAACAGGGCAAACCAAACTACAAAAGCCAATTCTTACACTGGGAAGGAAACAAGCTCCCGGGGACCGGTTTCTGGCATTACAGCCGTCTTCGGCCCGGTTTGCTTGAATCCTGATGGTGCAATGAGCAAGGGTCTCACATCTGAGAATACCCTTCCACGCTTAGGGTGGACAAAAATATTTACAACAAGGGGTGGTGAGGGACAGAGTCTCTGAATTAAGCAGAAAGCTCTCACCCAGTCAAGAGATCCGGGCTAGATCCAACACCGTTTTTTAGCTCACTGCACCATCCCAGTTTCAGAACCTGGCTGTATGCAAATTAGTCTGTTCCTGTCCCAGTGCATGATGGGAACAGGGCAAACCAAACTACAAAAGCCAATTCTTACACTGGGAAGGAAACAAGCTCCCGGGGACCGGTTTCTGGCATTACAGCCGTCTTCGGCCCGGTTTGCTTGAATCCTGATGGTGCAATGAGCAAGGGTCTCACATCTGAGAATACCCTTCCACGCTTAGGGTGGACAAAAATATTTACAACAAGGGGTGGTGAGGGACAGAGTCTCTGAATTAAGCAGAAAGCTCTCACCCAGCCAAGAGATCCGGGCTAGATCCAACACCGTTTTTTAGCTCACTGCACCATCCCAGTTTCAGAACCTGGCTGTATGCAAATTAGTCTGTTCCTGTCCCAGTGCATGATGGGAACAGGGCAAACCAAACTACAAAAGCCAATTCTTACACTGGGAAGGAAACAAGCTCCCGGGGACCGGTTTCTGGCATTACAGCCGTCTTCGGCCCGGTTTGCTCCATCAGGATTCAAGCAAGCCGGGCCGAAGACGGCTGAAATGCCAGAAACCGGTCCCCGGTAGCTTGTCTCCTTTCTGGTAAAGAATTGGCTTGGTAGTTTAGTCTGCCCTGTTCCCATGATGCACTGGGCCAGGGACAGACTGATTTGCATATAGCCAGGTTCTGAGCTGGGATGGGGCAGTGAGATAAATAACGGTGATGGATCAAGCCCTGATCTTTGGACTGGGTAAGAGTGGTCTGCTCAATTCAGACACTCTGTTCATCACCACCCCCTTTTGTAAATCGATTTTGGCCACTATAGGTGTGGCAGGGTATACTCAGACATGAGTCCCTTTCTCACTGCTCCATCAGGATTCAAGCAAGCCGGGCCGAAGACGGCTGAAATGCCAGAAACCGGTCCCCGGTAGCTTGTCTCCTTTCTGGTAAAGAATTGGCTTGGTAGTTTAGTCTGCCCTGTTCCCATGATGCACTGGGCCAGGGACAGACTGATTTGCATATAGCCAGGTTCTGAGCTGGGATGGGGCAGTGAGATAAATAACGGTGATGGATCAAGCCCTGATCTTTGGACTGGGTAAGAGTGGTCTGCTCAATTCAGACACTCTGTTCATCACCACCCCCTTTTGTAAATCGATTTTGGCCACTATAGGTGTGGCAGGGTATACTCAGACATGAGTCCCTTTCTCACTGCTCCATCAGGATTCAAGCAAGCCGGGCCGAAGACGGCTGAAATGCCAGAAACCGGTCCCCGGTAGCTTGTCTCCTTTCTGGTAAAGAATTGGCTTGGTAGTTTAGTCTGCCCTGTTCCCATGATGCACTGGGCCAGGGACAGACTGATTTGCATATAGCCAGGTTCTGAGCTGGGATGGGGCAGTGAGATAAATAACGGTGATGGATCAAGCCCTGATCTTTGGACTGGGTAAGAGTGGTCTGCTCAATTCAGACACTCTGTTCATCACCACCCCCTTTTGTAAATCGATTTTGGCCACTATAGGTGTGGCAGGGTATACTCAGACATGAGTCCCTTTCTCACTGCTCCATCAGGATTCAAGCAAGCCGGGCCGAAGACGGCTGAAATGCCAGAAACCGGTCCCCGGTAGCTTGTCTCCTTTCTGGTAAAGAATTGGCTTGGTAGTTTAGTCTGCCCTGTTCCCATGATGCACTGGGCCAGGGACAGACTGATTTGCATATAGCCAGGTTCTGAGCTGGGATGGGGCAGTGAGATAAATAACGGTGATGGATCAAGCCCTGATCTTTGGACTGGGTAAGAGTGGTCTGCTCAATTCAGACACTCTGTTCATCACCACCCCCTTTTGTAAATCGATTTTGGCCACTATAGGTGTGGCAGGGTATACTCAGACATGAGTCCCTTTCTCACTGCTCCATCAGGATTCAAGCAAGCCGGGCCGAAGACGGCTGAAATGCCAGAAACCGGTCCCCGGTAGCTTGTCTCCTTTCTGGTAAAGAATTGGCTTGGTAGTTTAGTCTGCCCTGTTCCCATGATGCACTGGGCCAGGGACAGACTGATTTGCATATAGCCAGGTTCTGAGCTGGGATGGGGCAGTGAGATAAATAACGGTGATGGATCAAGCCCTGATCTTTGGACTGGGTAAGAGTGGTCTGCTCAATTCAGACACTCTGTTCATCACCACCCCCTTTTGTAAATCGATTTTGGCCACTATAGGTGTGGCAGGGTATACTCAGACATGAGTCCCTTTCTCACTGCTCCATCAGGATTCAAGCAAGCCGGGCCGAAGACGGCTGAAATGCCAGAAACCGGTCCCCGGTAGCTTGTCTCCTTTCTGGTAAAGAATTGGCTTGGTAGTTTAGTCTGCCCTGTTCCCATGATGCACTGGGCCAGGGACAGACTGATTTGCATATAGCCAGGTTCTGAGCTGGGATGGGGCAGTGAGATAAATAACGGTGTTGGATCAAGCCCTGATCTTTGGACTGGGTAAGAGTGGTCTGCTCAATTCAGACACTCTGTTCATCACCACCCCCTTTTGTAAATCGATTTTGGCCACTATAGGTGTGGCAGGGTATACTCAGACATGAGTCCCTTTCTCACTGCTCCATCAGGATTCAAGCAAGCCGGGCCGAAGACGGCTGAAATGCCAGAAACCGGTCCCCGGTAGCTTGTCTCCTTTCTGGTAAAGAATTGGCTTGGTAGTTTAGTCTGCCCTGTTCCCATGATGCACTGGGCCAGGGACAGACTGATTTGCATATAGCCAGGTTCTGAGCTGGGATGGGGCAGTGAGATAAATAACGGTGATGGATCAAGCCCTGATCTTTGGACTGGGTAAGAGTGGTCTGCTCAATTCAGACACTCTGTTCATCACCACCCCCTTTTGTAAATCGATTTTGGCCACTATAGGTGTGGCAGGATATACTCAGACATGAGTCCCTTTCTCACTGCTCCATCAGGATTCAAGCAAGCCGGGCCGAAGACGGCTGAAATGCCAGAAACCGGTCCCCGGTAGCTTGTCTCCTTTCTGGTAAAGAATTGGCTTGGTAGTTTAGTCTGCCCTGTTCCCATGATGCACTGGGCCAGGGACAGACTGATTTGCATATAGCCAGGTTCTGAGCTGGGATGGGGCAGTGAGATAAATAACGGTGATGGATCAAGCCCTGATCTTTGGACTGGGTAAGAGTGGTCTGCTCAATTCAGACACTCTGTTCATCACCACCCCCTTTTGTAAATCGATTTTGGCCACTATAGGTGTGGCAGGGTATACTCAGACATGAGTCCCTTTCTCACTGCTCCATCAGGATTCAAGCAAGCCGGGCCGAAGACGGCTGAAATGCCAGAAACCGGTCCCCGGTAGCTTGTCTCCTTTCTGGTAAAGAATTGGCTTGGTAGTTTAGTCTGCCCTGTTCCCATGATGCACTGGGCCAGGGACAGACTGATTTGCATATAGCCAGGTTCTGAGCTGGGATGGGGCAGTGAGATAAATAACGGTGATGGATCAAGCCCTGATCTTTGGACTGGGTAAGAGTGGTCTGCTCAATTCAGACACTCTGTTCATCACCACCCCCTTTTGTAAATCGATTTTGGCCACTATAGGTGTGGCAGGGTATACTCAGACATGAGTCCCTTTCTCACTGCTCCATCAGGATTCAAGCAAGCCGGGCCGAAGACGGCTGAAATGCCAGAAACCGGTCCCCGGTAGCTTGTCTCCTTTCTGGTAAAGAATTGGCTTGGTAGTTTAGTCTGCCCTGTTCCCATGATGCACTGGGCCAGGGACAGACTGATTTGCATATAGCCAGGTTCTGAGCTGGGATGGGGCAGTGAGATAAATAACGGTGATGGATCAAGCCCTGATCTTTGGACTGGGTAAGAGTGGTCTGCTCAATTCAGACACTCTGTTCATCACCACCCCCTTTTGTAAATCAATCTCAAATAGAAGCAGCGAACTCCCTAGTAATTGGACCTTCCAACTTCACTATCTTAGGAGATTTAAATCTCCACTTTGACCACAACCACGATGCCACTATCAGGAATCTCTTAAATGATTTAATGGCCCTGGAACTGGAACCCTTTGTCCATACTCCCACTCACGTGGCGGGTCACATACTTGACCCTGTTTTCTCTAATATCTTGGAGCTTAGAGTTGACGCCCCTAAATCCATGGGGTGGACGGATCACTTTCTGATTAAAGCCACCTTGCAGGTCAGGGATCCTTTCAAAACATTGGGGCCTAACCGGGTCCTAAAAAGACCATGGCACAAACTAAAATCCGATGATCTCCAGACTACATTGGGAATGTTTCCGGGTAGAGAGGAGCCTAATGTCAACGCCTCATATTCCATCTTTCAGGATTGGATTGTGAAGGGCCTGGATAACCTCGTCCCTGTCAAATGGACTAGAGGGCGTAGGTCACCATCCCACCCGTGGTACAATGATACCCTCAGAGCCTGAAGGAAAGACTGCAAGAGAGCTGAACGCCTCTGGAGGCGTGAATATAGGGATGAGCATAAACGGTTATATTTGGCCAAGTTGAAACTTTACCATAAAGCCATTTGCTCTGTACGCGCCGCCTTTTACGGTAAAGAAATTAAGGTCAGCCCTAATCCCACCAAATGTTTGTTCAAACTCGTCCAAGAACTTCAAAACAGTAGAACTCCATCCACCAACATCACCTCGGCACAACAGTGTGAAGATCTGGCCACTTTCTTTGTTGAGAAAGTCAATACTATATATAGCTCCTTTCTGCAACACCCTTCTGAGCCCGGTAACTATACCTGCCCTAGCTCTAAGGGAGCAATATTGTCCTGTATCCCCGAGATCAATGTGGATGAATTAGCGATAAAATGTAAAAAAGTTAAATCGGGTAGCTCGGCGGACCCTATGCGGCCTGCCCAATTTGTTGATTCCCTAAACTTTTTTCTTTTACCCCTTAGATCTCTCCTTAATCTGTCCTTTTCCACAGCAACAGTTCCTGATGCTTGGAAACAGGCTTGGGTCTCCCCGATCATAAAAAAGCCGACTCTGGATCCTTCCAGACCGGAGAACTTCAGGCCAATCTCCCTCCTCCCTTGGGTGGCTAACCTCGCTGAAACCCATGCCAACTCTGTGCTTGAACAATTTGTGCACCAAAATGACATCCTGGACCCATCCCAAAATGGGTTCAGACCGGGCCACAGCACAGAGTCTGCCTTGTTAGCTACCACCGAACATCTTCGGGAGATCCTCGACGCCGAGTTCAGCGCTGATCTTGCTTGATCTTGATCTTAGCGCTGCCTTTGACACGGTGTCGCATGGGATCCTGCTTCGCCGCCTGAAGGAATTTGGTATTAAGGAGTGTGCCCTGAAATGGTTCAAGTCATTTCTTCAGGACAGATCTTTTAGGGTTTCGGCACCTCCTTTTCTATCCAAGATCCACCAGATTGGTCAGGGTGTCCCACAGGGTTCAGCGCTCAGCCCGTCCCTTTTTAATCTTTATGTACAGCCGCTTGCAGCGATTGCCAGAGAGTGGGGCTTGACGCTAGTATCGTACGCTGACGATACTCAGCTAGTCGTCACACTCTCCGAGACTCCATCTGTCAATGCTACGAGATTTAGGGACGGAATAGCTGCAGTCGCGCACTGGATGACTGACAACTGTCTCCAATTGAATGCCGGGAAAACGGAGATTCTGCTGTTGGGGAAGAATACGACCCTGTGGAACAAACACTGGTGGCCTTCCTCCCTAGGTCTGATGCCTGCTCCCAAGACCTCAGTAAAAAACTTGGGTGTCTGGATGGATCCCTCTCTGAGCCTCCAGACCCACACAAAGAAAGTGGCAGCGACTTGTGTGGGTCTATTAAGGAGCCTCCGTCCCATCTTGGGGTTCTTTGAACCCGCCATGCGTCAGCTTGTGGTTCAGGCCATCCTTCTGTCACGCCTAGACTATGCCAGTGTCCTTCTGTTAGGTGCCAACAAAACGGAAGTAGCCTGCTTTCAGAGAGTCCAGAACTCGGCTGCTAGGACCCTGGTAGGCCTTCCCCAAAGATGCTCTGCCAGAGCTACGATAAAAAAACTGCACTGGCTCCCCATGGAATCGCGCATCAAGTTTAAGACGCTCTGTCTGGCTATTAAAATTCTTAAACTTCAGAGCCCGGCCATTTTACGCCCTCTTATGACTTTCTACGTTCCACAACGTAGTTTACGCTCCCTTGGTCAACATCTTGTAACCATCCCTAAAAGCAGGCTCTGCCGTATGGGTGGACGCTCTTTTCGGGTGCTGGGACCTAGACTTTGGAATTCTCTTCCGGTTGCCATTCGTGGCATGGAGAACCTGCCTGCCTTTCGCAAAGCTGTAAAAACTTTTCTGTTCTCCTGTCCTTGAGGCTCTGCTCTTCTAGCCTGCTACATCCACCTCACCTCATTAGTCATCAGCGTCGGGACGCCTCTTCGCTGGGGCAGCTGTTGCGCTTTAATAAACTATTAACATAACATAACATAACTTCTTCTAAATGTAACCACAGGTTTAACTGCAATTCTATGTCGAAGAATGTTATCCGTTAGCACTACTGGCCAGTGTTTGTTCAATATAGCTCTAATCTGCCGTTCTTCTCTATTATAGGTGGTAATTAATCTAGGAGTGTCAATCCTTGTAGAGATAACAGCAGTATTAGGTACCGAAGAGCTATCTTTATCAGGAGCGAATAGGCTCATTCTAGATTTAGTTTTGGCCTCATCAATCGCATCCTGTAAGATTTTGTAAGAGTACCCCCTAACTTTAAGTCTGGCAACAAGCTCTTCTTGACATTTGTTGAACTCATCCTCATTGCAGAAAATACGTTTTATCCGTAGGATTTCTCCATACAGAATGCTAGCAATGAGGTGTTTCGGATGAGAGATGGTTGCATGTAAGGTAATATTACCAGAAGTAACTTTTCTGTGAAGGGTGCTTTCAAATTTTTCATTGTTGACAAAGACCTTAACATCAAGGAATTCAATTTCCTTTTTATGAATGTGGGAAGTGAATTTAAGATTAAAGATGTTATTGTTAATCTTGTTTATAAACTGAATAGCTTCTTCTTCACTCCCCTGCCAGAGTATGAACACATCGTCTATGTACCGGAGGTATGATCTTATGTGTGTCTGATAATCCGCCTGAAAGGCGGTTTTGAGGACCTGCTCCTCCCACCAATCCACATGTAAACATGCATAGCTGGAGGAGAAGCTGCCCCCATCGCCACACCTCTCATTTGTTTGTATATATCTTTATCAAACAGGAAATAGTTATTATTGAGACACCATTTGATGAGTTCCAGCAACACTTTGTTATGTTCATATAATGTACTGGACCGAGATTCCAAAAAATGTTTAACTGAAGCCAATCCCTGCTCATGATCTATGCTCGTATATAACGCTTCTATATCTAGAGTGATAAGAAGCAAATCTTCAGACCATGACAATTTATCTATTTTCTGTAGGAAATCTCCAGTATCTTTTACATAGCTTGGCAGTGCCATCACCAGGCTCTGTAGAAAAAAATCTATATACTGGCCTACGTGTTCTCCCAAGCTGTTTATGGCCGATATGATCGGTCTACCAGGGATTGGGGAAACATTTTTGTGTATTTTTGGAATTAGGTAAAGGACCGGAAGTACAGGAAACTCATTAACCATAAACTTGTGTTCTTCTGTTGAGATAAGGCCTTGTCTTTTCCATGATGCTAACAATTTGTGCAGTACATATTTAGCTTTATCATACTCTTTAACATTTGATTTTGCATAACATTTTACGTCATTGAGCTGACGATGCGTTTCCGCTACATAATCCTTTCTAGGCCACAATACAAGGTTCCCACCCTTGTCAGATTTTTTGACAACCACCTCCTGATTATTTTCCAGTTTTTTAACTAGATCATTATAAGCTTTTCTTTTAAAAAACAGATTTCTTTCTTTTCTATTTTTATGAACAGTATGATTTAATTGCTTTAGGTCATTGACAATGAGATCATGAAACACATCAATACTGTCCTTTGGCATAAGTGGGACAAAAGTGGGCTTGGGTTTAAAGGGGCTGATCCCAGCACCCTCTTGCGCATGGTTGATTTTTCGTAATCGTTCTTGTGTGGCCAGATTAGTGTTTTGTTCAAGATTAGAAGATATATCTGATTCGTCAGCCAAATCATGTACCATAAGTAGGTTGGGAATGTCAGATGCTGCTAGATTAATCATCGGGTCGTTATCCTCTGTTTCATTGCTGCCTCCTGCATCTTTCAGGGCTTTGAGTGCAAAGAACTTTTTCAGTTTCAGTTTTCTGATGTAACAATATACATCAATGCGTGTTCTTGCGTAGTTGAAACTGTCACCCGGACAAAGGTTGAGACCTAAGGCCAGCAATTGTTCTTCCGCCTTTGAAAGTGTGATATTAGATAGATTTATCACACTATTGTCCCTTATTGCGGTTTCTTCTTTTGCCATTTCCCTTTTGTTTTTTTCTTTGTATTTTTCTTCGCCTCTTTTGCGTTTGTCACGTCTTCTTTTTGTTCGCTTGCATTTTTTGTTAGATTCCGCCGAGGCCTCAAGGTTTGCAGTCTCGCCTCAACTAAAAAATCAATTTCTTGTCCTACATTCAGAACGGTCTTTCTTCTCACTATAGGTACCGATTCTGTGCTGGAAGCACTAGTTAGCGAAATAGTGTCCAAACTGTCCGCATCTTCATTTTCATTGCCCTGCGCTTCATTGCTTGTTTCTTTGCTGTTGGCTTTTTCATTGCATTGTTGACGCTTTATTGGATCAAATTTACGAGAAAAAGTGAAAATTTGACCATTTTCATAGTCCTCTAAATCACGATTAAATTTTGTTGCTTTTCTCACTTAAATTTTCTTTTCATGTTTTTTTAAACGTTCTTGCATTATTTCCTTCATTTTGATGGTTTGATCCGTTACTCCCACAGCATTGATTTTTTCTAAAATAACATCTATTTCGTTTAGAATTTCTTCCCGATCAATGTGAGCGTATTTGATCAAAATTTTGACCAGGTTCATAGAGGCAGCAAGATTACTTTCCCCCCATTCATGCAGCATATTGGGGTTTGGTCTGTCGAAGCTGAGTGCTAAGAGGATACGCAGCCCCCTCGGCACCCTTCCTACTTCCGCATATTTGGATAATGACCGGTGTTCCCACCACTTAGTAATCTCGAGTTTGCGTTTCCTTTCAAGCTCTTTGTATAAAATGACAATATCAGCGTCCTTGTTGTTTTCTGTGCTGGCGGCCGGAACACTGTCTTTCGGAGTTTTAGTCCGTTTACAGAATAGTTCCTCAGCCGCGAGCTCTCTCTCTCTCATTTCCTCCATCGACATTGTCGGGTCACTGCCAATTAACGTGTCCCAGGTTGGCCAGCAAAGTGAATCATTCTATTCATATACCCCACAGCCACGAAAACCGGTTCTCCCCTCCTACGTACTCCAGACTTTTTAAGACTCACCGGATCTCGTCGCTTTCAACAGATCAGCCGACCATGCATACTCGCGCTGCAGATACCTGTTGTTTGTCTTGACAGCTCTTCACGGGGTAGGGGGCAGCTGAAGAAAATCCACCACGGATCCCTGTACTGCTCCGGTTAAGCTCAGCCGCCAGCTTTCGGGGAGGAGGTCTGGAAGCGAAGGTAACCGCCCTTCGTGATTAACTCCTGGAAACTCGAACCACTTCCTGATTTCCGCCACAGCAGACAGGCGAGGAAAGAGACACAGACCTCCGAGGTTTTCAAGTGGGCAAAGATGTTTATTTTGCAAGTGACCCGAACACAACGCGTTTCAAGCCCGTAAGCCCTTGTTCACGTGTCAAAAGTGAAAAAACACCATCTGTGATACCACTCCCAATTTCTGACATCACGGGTCACATGATCATGGGCATTAACAACAGACTATAGTTGCTGCACAAATCGTTTTTGTAGTTCTAGACTACTGAGGCAGATTAATACAATATGACACATTGAATTTATATACACATGTTTTAAAAAGACATCTAAAAACATGTAAAGTGCTGAGTGTCAAAGTATTCATCTATACTACTATTATAAAGAGAGAACTGTGTCCTTTGAGCCAGGTAAACTCGAAAAGTACACCACCAATCCAAACACCCAAGACATCTTTGAAAGCCTCAGGGCAAGCAGAAGGACATAGGCTATATAAAAATTAAAAATATACGTTGTTTAAAAAATTTAGGAATAAAAAAAAGTAGTCCCTTGCAAGTAGCGCCGGCCGCGACGTGCGTGATGACATCGGGAGCGCGGGGAGGAGCGGCGTTCAGGAGCAAGAGGAAGAGCGGCAGACATGAGCACCGGGAGGAGCTGCGGACAGGCGGGAAGGAGCGGCGAGCTGCGGACAAACGGTGAGGAGTGGCGAGAAGCGGAGGAGCAGTGGAGCGGTAAACTCAGCAGCGCTGGGAGGAGCGGCAGCTGAGGTAAGTGAAGCAGCCGCAGGTGTGCACCGAGGGACGGGCGGGGGCCATGAGTGTTCGCAAGCCTTTTACTCAAAGTCAGGACGTCGGGGGAAACAGCGGACAAGAGCCGCGGGTGTGCACCGAGGGACGGGCGGGGGCCATGAAAGCTCGGAAGCCTTTTCCTCAAAGTCGGGACGTCGGGGGAAACAGCGGACACGAGCGTGGGCAGAAGCGGCCAGGACCAACAAAACCGGAGCAAGGAAACACTGTAAGTACGCTCTGCTGCTCCCGGCCGCTCTGCTGCGCCTCTCCTGCTGCGATGCAGCCCCCAGCCCCCTTCTGCCCCGGGCAACGCAGGGGCGGGCTGCTAGTAAAATAATAAATACAAATCATTTTAAAAGTTCTCATTGGATGAATCCAAGACTGCCTACGTTGTGACTGCAACAATGCATATATATCGTGGCTCCAAATCGCTTCCGTTAAGAAAACGTTACACGCACTCCAGGGGTAAGCGGCAAAGATTTTATTAGCCCACAAACAAGTGTAACAGACACGTTTCGGACAAAAGTCGTTCGTCAATGTTTACATTCTTGACCGCCTGACAACATTATATATACGTCATCCAATTGTAATTTTGTTCCAGTTTCTCCAGGGAATTGGTTATGGGTGGTTGTGGGTCGTAGTCTTTTTGTAGTTCAAGTGAACGCAATTGTGTCCGGGGTCCGCTTGGTCTATAGATGAGGGTGCCTCTGAGAGTGGTCTTAGGGTCGGTGTGAATCTGGAAGTGAAGGTGTTCGGCGGTTTTGAGGTTGTCATCGGAACTGGTCGTGATGCGGATGGTGTTCTTATGGACTATGGCGATGCCTCCTCCTGTTTGGTAGATGCGGTCCTTTCGGATGATCTTGTAGCCGTCCGGGATGGCAATGGCGATGTCAGGCATTGATGAGGCGTTCATCCAGGTTTCTGTAAGAAAGGTGACGTCCGGCGATGTGGTGTCGAGTAGGTTCCAAAGTACAATGGCGTGTCCGTGGACCGAGCGTGTTTTGAGCAGGATGCATTTCAGGTGGTTAGTGTCGGAGCTCTGTTTCGAGTTTGCGGATTTGGCGTGGGTCCTGATGCAGTCGAACTTGCAGGAGTGGCAGGTGAAGGGTCCCTGGGTGTGTCCTGGGGCAGCTTCATAGCAGTTTGTGAGTTGGCCGGGATTAAGTGCAGAGAGGGTAGCGGCGTCGTACGTTATGCGGGTGGAGTGGATATTGCGGGGGCCAGGGGGTCTGGCGCTGGGCGCGGTCCAGGCACGGACGGGCGTAGACAGGCTTACCTTTGGCGCACCTTCGGCGCGCATGGGGCGCGTCCGCAGCGCCTGAATGCTGCGCGCAAGTGTGACTGTCATAAGTGGATAGTGGGGGGGGCGGAGCGAGGGAGGGTCAGCTGGGAGGTGGGAGCGGGGTGGATTGGCGGGCTGAGAGGCAACAAAACATCAACAAAATGGCAGCAAACCAAAGTCGAAGCAGGACGAGATTGGGGCACAGATAAGGATATTGCACAGATGTGGGCACCGGCACAATCAGGCACATTTACAATTAACAAGCAATGCGAGCTTACACAAAAAGCGCTACGAGGTCACAGAGGCGCGATGTGGGCTATGCACTGAAAGCGCTATAAATATCACTCAGGCAAATTACAAGCAGCCACAATTAATGCGAGCAGAGCACAGATGCAGATAATGCGATACGATTTCAATTGGTGATGGCAACAAAGCGCTACGATACCAGATTTTGAGGAGGGAGCGTGGGGAGTGACCGCTTCTGATCGAGTCTCTATACTTGTATCCAGCACACACAAGGGATAGAGGCAGTCAGGTATTTCCTGAACAAAAGACCCGCTAAGTACTTGGAACATAGTACCATGTTGATTGAGCTTTTAGAGTTCTGTCTTAGGAACAATATATTTTTGTTCCAGAACGAGCTATTTAGGCAAATCTCAGGGACTGCAATAGGAACCTGCTTCGCCCCCAGCTATGCGAACCTTTTCGTTGGCTGGTGGGAGGAGCAGGTGGCCCTAGCAGGACCGAACATCAAGTGGGCAGGAAACATCGTGGTATGGCGTCGATATATCGACAATCTCTTTCTTGTGTGGAGGGGCTCCTCCACACAGGCTGAAGCATTCATCGGGAACTTGAATAGCAATAGCCTTAACTTAAAATTTACTGTTGACATCAGCACTTCGGAGGTACATTATTTAGATCTAAGGGTCTTTGTGAACAGGGAGAGGTTGGAGACGGCCCTGTATAGAAAACCGACGGCCGGGAATAGTATACTCCACGCCAAAAGCAGCCATCCCCCAAGTCTGATCCGAAGTATACCTTATGGCGAACTACTCAGGTTGAGGCGCAACTGTTCACAAGACTCTGATTTTGTAAAAGCAGCAGAAGAGTGCGTCATCAGATTTCGCATAAGGGGATATGATCAGGCAGAATTGGAAAAGACCTATATGAAGGTAGCCAGAATACCCAGAAAACAACTATTAGAGAGCAAGAACAAGAAAGATCAATTATCTGAGACTAACAACAAGTTTCGTATGATTACAACTTACTCAGATCAGGCAAATACTTTAAGAAATCTACTCTCAAAGAACTGGCATATTCTCCGTACTGATCCCATAATTGGGACTGATGTTCCTCTGAAACCCTTAATAACTTTTAGAAAACTGAGATCCATTAAGGACAAAATTGTTCATAGCCATCTTACACCAGCAAAATCGAGAGTGAGTGGGACACTCAAGGACATGAAGGGATTTTTTTTATGTGGGAAATGCTGTGCCTGTGACAACAGTAAACGGGTATTTTCATATAAGATCCCAGGGATGTCCCAACCGAAGCCCATTAAGGAGTTCATTACATGTACAACCCCCTATGTTATTTATTGCCTTCTCTGCCCATGCGGACTCAAATACATCGGGAGTACTATGAAAAATTTGAAAATGCGTATCTTAGAACATCAGAGAGCAATTGTGAATAAAGATATTGCATACCCTGTAGCTCGACATTTCGCCAAGGTGCATCAAAGTAACAGGGAGCTGTTACAGTACTTTGGCTTGGATCACATACCCCAAAATCCAAGAGGGGGAGATAGATTACTCAGTCTACGTAGACTCGAGTCTCGCTATATCATTGATATGCAGACAAAACATCCTCAAGGCCTTAATAGTGGGGAAGAACTTACTGTTCATCTAGGGAGATGAATAATGTATGTAAAAATGGGGAATGTATAAAACTGTAGTGATGGCTGATTTAATTTATCTCCTGAAGATGGTTTTTGTTGACCTTAATGGATATGATGTGAAAGGTTATGAATTGGATCTGTAATGAACTGCGAGATGTCAGAATCTATGAAATTAACCACATTAACCCCCTCTCTCTCTCCAGCCCTCCAGGGAGTGGTGACAAGAATTTTTATATACCCTAATGTTTTATAATTAGGATTAAGATATATACATGCTGATATTTTTCTTAAATAGCCGATACACGGCATTATTATTTATTATTTTTTGTTTGAGGTTATTAGTTTACAGTGCATTATGCACAGAAGAATGCACTTTGACGATGCCTTCTAATATCTGTAGCCATTGATATTTGTGGCTGTTGCATATATATGTTGAATCATCTGTGTGTGCTCTTTTATTAACTGTATCATACAACGGGCCAATCGATGATGTATGCGTAAATGCCGGTAACATGCCGATACACAGCAATATTATAAACACGCACCGGCAATAGCGGCTCTTATAGTTTATCTGAGATGATATGGGAGAGATTGTAAATATATTACCAAACCTCCTTCAAAATGGCCGCCATTCTCGCATATATTTTTGTATTGGTCCGTTGTCAGTTACAATTGGATGACGTATATATAATGTTGTCAGGCGGTCAAGAATGTAAACATTGACGAAGGACTTTTGTCCGAAACGCGTCTGTTACACTTGTTTGTGGGCTAATAAAATCTTTGCCGCTTACCCCTGGAGTGCGTGTAACGTTTTCTTAACGGAAGAGATTTGGAGCCACGATTGTTTACCGCGAGTATCGGCGCAGAAATCTGCACCCGCTTGCGAGTGCCTCGGGATCACCGATGCAACTTTGGAGCCTGTATATATATATATATATATATATATATATATATATATATATATATATATATATATATGTTTATATATATATACTAGCAGCCCGTCCCGACGTTGTCCGGGTATGAATTGCTGCCGGCCAGTAGTATATTGTTTTGTGACAGGCCTGTGAAACGCTCCGATTCACAGTGCACTGCTGATGTACTTAAGAGTGCGCGTTCAGTAGTGTGTGAACTCGAGTTTTCCTACTTTATTTTTCCTTGCAATATTATATAGCGCAAACTCGACAACATGGCATGAGCACAATTTACATTACAGAAGAACACATTCATTTGTGGTAGGCATGGGGAGACAAAGCGATTTGCCTGGAATCACAGGATGTTGAGCTGATGCCGAGATTCGAACGTAGCTCCCCAGCTCTACGCAATTCTAGAACTTGTGGCGGGAGGTGTGTCTAAAAGTGTATGGCGATGCTGGCCATCAATGAGAGAGACCTGTGCATTTTTCAAATGGGTGAAAAAATATGAGTATGTTGCTGGAGATGTGGGCCGCCGTGCCACCAATGTACTTACCGGGGGAGGGTAAACACCCATTATTCCGCAACTTTCTTTCCGCATACCATCACTCTGCATACTTTCATTACGAAATAACCATGAATCCGCAATGCCATTATAACGCATGGCATTACATTTTATATGCTTTTACCACGCATTTACAACAAAATTCGTTGTAAATGCATGAATGGTAAAAGCATGTGTTTTTTAAAATGTTTGGATAAGGTAAGTATGGGTGTAGGGGTATATGTTTTGGGGTACTGAGGTATATGTTTTGGGGGGTTTGGGAATTTTAAGGGTTCAGATATAGTTTTGGGTTATGGGGTAGAGGGGTAGTTTTAGGGTTTAGGAATAGGTATGGGTTTTGGGGTACAGGGGTATTTGTAAGGTTCAGGGCTAGGTTTGTGTTTTGGGGTATAGGATTATTTTTAGGATTCAGGGGTAGGTTGGGGTTTTGGGGTACAGGGGTATTTTAAGGGTTCAGGGATAGGTTTGGGTTTTGGGGTACTTTTAGGGTTTGGGCTAGGTTTGGGTTTTGGGGTACAGGGGTATTTTAGGGTTCAGGGGTAGGTTTGGGTTTGGGGTACAGGGTTATTTTTATGGTTCAGGGCTAGGTTTGGGGTACAGGGGTATTTTTAGGGTTCAGAGGTAGGTTTGGGGTTTGGGGTACAGGGGTATTTTAAGGGTTCAGGGCTAGGTTTGGGTTTTGGGGTAAAGGGGTATTTTAGGGTTCAGGGGTAGGTTTGGGTTTTGGGGTACAGGTATTTTTAGGGTTCAGGGCTAGGTTTGGGTTTTAGGGTACAGGGGTATTTTTAGGGTTCAGGGATAGGTTTGGGTTTTGAGGTACAAGGGTATTTATAGGGTTCAGGGCTAGGTTTGGGTTTTGGGGTAAAGGGGTATTTTTAGGGTTCAGGGTGAGGTTTGGGTTTTGGGGTACAGGGGTATTTTAGGGTTCAGGAGTAGGTTTGGGTTTTGGGGTACAGGGTTATTTTGATGTTTCAGGGCTAGGTTTGGGTTTTGGGGTACAGGGGTATTTTTAGGGTTCAGGGGTAGGTTTGGGTTTTGGGGTACAGGGGTATTTTAAGGGTTCAAGGATAGGTTTGGGTTTTGGGGTGCAGGGGTATTTTAGGGTTCAGGGGTAGGTTTCGGTGTACAGGGGTATTTTTAGGGTTCAGGGCTGGTTTGGGTTTTGGGGTACAGGGGTATTTTTAGGGTTCAGGTGTAGGTTTGGGCTTAGAGGTACAGGGTATTTATAGGGTTCAGGGCTAGGTTTGGGTTTTGGGGTACAGGGGTATTTTTAGGGTTCAGAGATAGGTTTGGGTTTTGGGGTACAGGGTATATTTATAGGGTTAAGATGGGTTAGTGTTTAAGGGTGTTGGGGTATTTTAAGGAGTAAGGTTATGATTATGGGGTGCAGGGGTATTTAAAGGGAGCAGGGTGGACACCCAGAGCTGGAATGTACAGAACCTGGGAAGAAAAAACAATGAAATATAGGGCACAACGCGTGCTTTTTTTTTGGTAATCCCGCACCCCGCACACGTCCATGCCCCCAGCACACGATATGAGACATGGCATGAAGGGCGAAACGTACCACACGCCCCCAGCGTTTGTCAGGCCCCCAGCACACGCCCACAGCACAACATAGACACGCCCACAAGGGACTACTTTGCTGGCACGGTTCTTTTACCTTTTAAATGTATATGGTGGGCGCCTGCATAGTCTATGTCCTTCTGCTGCAACTGCCCTTTCCAACGCTGTATTGGGTGTTGTGATTGGTGCTGTTGTTCCTGAGATTACCCACCTCAAAGGTTTGGGCTCTCTCTTTATTATATTAGTAGGGATATATATATATATATATATATATATATATATATATATATATATATATATATCTGAAAACTAGGGCAATGAAAACGTACTCTCTCGTCTATTTTCAGTGATAGCGGTTTTAATAAGTAACCAGTACCCAACGCGTTTCGCTTCTTACAAAGCTTGCTCACTTATACACAACAATCCAGTCTCGACAGCTGCCACGTCTTGATTCACACGCTGCCACCGATAAAACAGGACACAAACCCAGTATTGGTGCTCCAATTTTTTATTTCCCAAAGGTCAGAGATGCGTTTCGCAGCTTAACGCCGCTTGTTCACTCAACAAATGTTATGTGTTTGGGAAACGTTTTTAAAGTGGCAGTGCATAATTAAAGTGTATCACGTGATTTCAACCTCATTTGCAATGGAAAAAATACTATCCCATATTCTTCTCCCTATACTAAGTGCCCAATTTTTACAGTTTTCTTGTGCAAAATCGCAATTATTAAATATAGGTAAAATACCTTTTAACAATTGACCATAATACCTATTATCTTCAACCAACAATGTGCCCATTTTGGAATTACTCAATATCCAAACCAAACGTGTGTTACCGACACACCTCAATTGCCAAAGATTGTAAAGTAAAATATTCTGGGCAATTTCTCTTATATATTACAACATGTAACCCTGTTTGGAATTAATAATTCCCTAAGTTGGCCCCCGCTTTTGTGTGTGTATATATATATATATATATATATATATATATATATATATATATATATATATATATATATTCATTCCGAGTGCTCCAGAGCAAGGGAAACGCCACTCCAGGAGGAAGAGAAATCAATTCTTTATTGTGCCAAATCACGACAGGAGTCCTCGCATTTGTATGTCCCTTGACGCGTTTCGCTGCACCTGCAGCTTATTCATAGGGGGAGGGGCGTGTGCAAGGAGCCGGTTTTTTTTTCCCAAGTTCATTACCCTCAATGACTGCTGGGATTTGAAGTCCATACCTATTCCCTTTTGGTAGGGTCCGTCTTAACCTTGCCTCTTTTAGATGCCCCAATGTTGACCACAATGTTCTTAGCCCTCCAGTGGGCTCGGGGCTGAAGTCGTGATTTCCATCCTGCCATCCTCGCGCCGACCGGCTATGAATTGTCACAGCCTCGCAGACCCGGATTCAATTTCCGGACGGTGCGTCTCCCGCGGCACGGAGCCTGCCGCTAGAAATTCATTCCGAGTGCTCCAGAGCAAGGGAAACGCCACTCCAGGAGGAAGAGAAATCAATTCTTTATTGTGCCAAATCACGACAGGAGTCCTCGCATTTGTATGTCCCTTGACGCGTTTCGCTGCACCTGCAGCTTATTCATAGGGGGAGGGGCGTGTGCAAGGAGCCGGTTTTTTTTTTTCCCAAGTTCATTACCCTCAATGACTGCTGGGATTTGAAGTCCATAACTATTCCCTTTTGGTAGGGTCCGTCTTAACCTTGCCTCTTTTAGATGCCCCAATGTTGACCACAATGTTCTTAGCCCTCCAGTGGGCTCGGGGCTGAAGTCGTGATTTCCATCCTGCCATCCTCGCGCCGACCGGCTATGAATTGTCACAGCCTCGCAGACCCGGATTCAATTTCCGGACGGTGCGTCTCCCGCGGCACGGAGCCTGCCGCTAGAAATTCATTCCGAGTGCTCCAGAGCAAGGGAAACGCCACTCCAGGAGGAAGAGAAATCAATTCTTTATTGTGCCAAATCACGACAGGAGTCCTCGCATTTGTATGTCCCTTGACGCGTTTCGCTGCACCTGCAGCTTATTCATAGGGGGAGGGGCGTGTGCAAGGAGCCGTTTTTTTTTTTCCCAAGTTCATTACCCTCAATGACTGCTGGGATTTGAAGTCCATAACTATTCCCTTTTGGTAGGGTCCGTCTTAACCTTGCCTCTTTTAGATGCCCCAATGTTGACCACAATGTTCTTAGCCCTCCAGTGGGCTCGGGGCTGAAGTCGTGATTTCCATCCTGCCATCCTCGCGCCGACCGGCTATGAATTGTCACAGCCTCGCAGACCCGGATTCAATTTCCGGACGGTGCGTCTCCCGCGGCACGGAGCCTGCCGCTAGAAATTCATTCCGAGTGCTCCAGAGCAAGGGAAACGCCACTCCAGGAGGAAGAGAAATCAATTCTTTATTGTGCCAAATCACGACAGGAGTCCTCGCATTTGTATGTCCCTTGACTCTGAGGTTCCGTGACGATTTGAACCCGTGTTTTCAATATTGTCGGAAATACATAATATTGGTATCAGCGAACCGCAAATGATCCATTTAGCATACCCTGGTGTATTCGCTACACTACGAGCAAGAGCACTCCTTTTTATGAACACATTTCTGATCTACCCACGGCATCCATCTTAGATCATGGCAGCCATTTTGTGTTTCTTGCCCTCACATACGCAATAACCTCTGATCACTTCATTTCGATTAAGGACACGTAGCCTTAGCCGGAGATTCACCTCTTTCATGACACGTGCACCTTAAAACCAGATCACGCTGTAGCTGCATGACTCGACAAAGGCTGCCTCCTCTGCCCGAGGCCAGTCCTGCTAAACTGGTCTTCGTGTCCATTGTCCTGATCACGATTAGGCGGCCGAAGCCTGTAGCCTTGCCCATTTACAACCCACAAGCATCTCTTATCCCGCTTTTCTATCTTCCACACCTGGCTCCGTTCCTTTCTTTCTGAATCTTTATTAGGGGGAGGTAACGAAATTTACGATGAGGCGGTCCAGCTCTTGAATGCAATATTGACAAGGGATTGTGATGAACTAGTGGGAACCCCTCTTCGTAGATGTTTCGTATCAGATTTTATCAACGGTTCCTGTGTACGCCAAATATTTATTGTTTATGACACAAAGGTTTTGGGAATGTACCAACATGTGAAGAATTCGCCTGAAGGCCAAAAATTAGTATATAAGGAGCAACCCACTTTGTACAAATTGAACAGGCTCCTAGATACTGCCCATGCGTAGTTTCTGTGACTTCTGTGTCCCTGCAGTAATAAACCTTTGGTCTTTGACGCCACCATCGAGAAGCCCGTGTTTCTGTTCATTTGCGCACCAAGGCAGGTGGAACTCCGGGGTCTTTGGGTGTTGTTCCCTGACACCTCTGGACGGAACCAAAAAGTCCAGAACTCCAATTGGCGCCCAACGTGGGGCGACGTCATTCGGTACCGGTCCAAAAGCCTGAAGAGTTCGAGAAGCTTCGTGTGAAGATTCCTGAGGGAGGCGCCCCACTTCATCGATCCCGGCATATCGCAAAAGTGGCCCGAAGTTCTCTTCCACGAGGGTTCCCGTTCAGGACGGCTGCAGTGGGCCGTTGCCTTGACCGTCGCCCTGTCTTGGACCCGAGGTGCAGCCCTTAGTACAGCGAAACGTGACGGGTTTCTCCTTGGTGACGTCTTCAGTGCCTCAGTTAAGTATTTAGTGGTTGCTAGTTGGTTACTTTGTAAAGGATTGTTATAATCCATTTTGGTTCTTGGTTTGGTTCAGTTTCGTAAGATTATCACTAGTTGTTCTGGTTACGATAATCTATTTGGTTCAGTTTGGGTATCGATACATTAGTTTGGTTTTGGTAGGCCTAAGTTCTTGGTTCAAGTGCACATATTTGTTTTGTATTTTGTCTGTTTTGTGTTCCAGACTGAAAATGGTAAGTCGGAGAAATTGTATGTTGTCGTGCTTCGGTTGCAACAGTGACTCACGATTGGAGGACTCATGTCTGGTTCCTCCGATTGGGACTCCCCTATATGACTTATATTGTAAACATGGTGTGGGTCCTATATCCTATAATGAGGTGTGGGTCCGCTACACCAAGAAAGACGGTGTCCTTAGTTGGCCACTGCATGGTAGTTTTGAGCCCGAAATTCTTGATAATTTAGAAGCGAAATTATTTAGTAAGAAAGCCCGGCCGGCAATGTTTGATTCTTTCCGTTACTGGCGAAAAGAATCCAAACAGAGAGAAATGAAGAAATTTAAGAAAGGACAGAAAGCGGAAGAAGAGTTAACTCTAGAGCAAGCAACTAAACAGTTGCAAGATAATGAGTGTGAGAAGGCTATAGAGGTGGCCATTAGAGAACATAATTTGGCAATCGACAAGTGCTACCCTGTCCTGCCATCGAAAATAGCTAAGATACTAGAGGATCCCGAAAACGATCCTCTGATGTCTTATTTGTTACGGTCACCTCCACCGTATGCACAAGGTGCTACGGCTCCACCTGTACCGAATGTTCAATTGCCGGTTGCTGGACAACCTGGCATTCCTGTTCCTGCCCCTCAGAATCAAGTTCCTGCACCTCCTGTAGTTAATGTGAATGTTCCTACGGCTCCTCCTCCTCCTGGATTGCCGACTTCTATACCTGTATCTGTCTCGCTTACACCTACTACTTCACAAACTATTTTTCTCGATACTCCTACTGCCTCGCTATCTGTTCCTACTTCCACTGTGTTTTCTACGTCTGCGAGTGTGTTAACCCCACTTTCTGTACGTCGAAGAATCACTGATTCTGTTACTAATATACTGTCACCTTTATATAAAACTTTAATTAAGACTCCTACTTCCGACTCTGTTCAGAGACGTAGTCAGCATCCAAGCATTGAAGAACGGGGAATTTTAGATTCCACGGCTCTCAGATGGATTTCGAAGAGTAGAAGATATAGTACGAAAGATGTATTGGATACATTTATGCAGTGTAAGGAACCAACGCAACGGTACGTCTTTGACGAGATGTGCTCGTTGTTACGTGAGGAAATAGAGGAAGATGATATTGAATCAAATTTAGAAGACTTAATTAAGGTTCAGAAAGAGTTTGCTGCTGGTATGATAGTGGGTGAAAATATAGAAGAAGCAATGGAACTAATCTTAAGTTTTAGGAATGATCCATCTCTTCGTTCACCGAGAGATTTAGAGAAAGGAAAAACGAAGCTAAGTCGCCAATATCCAATGAGGGAGGTTCCTCCAATTTGGCGCGAAGCAGTGGCAGCTGATAATAATGCTGGTATTGCAGCTGTTCCAGCACAGTTCCAGAGAGTGTGGATACACATTCCATGGAAGCGAGCTGAAGTGCTAGCAGTAAAACAGGCCTTACCAGATCCGCGTAAGAATCCTGCTGGATATTACAAGGAATTAACACAGACGGTTGAGGCTTGTATAATGAACTTAGCAGACATTGATATGTTATTTGGGAATGTAGTTCCTCAACCAGTGTGGGCTAAAATTCGTAGGGAAGATCATCAAGTTGCTTTAGGTGGTGATTGGGCAGCCATCACTGCAGCGGATGGTCAGCAAACGGGTGGCGCAAAACCTGAGCCCCTAATTGCTAATCTTCCGGGTAGGATAATTGACTTAATGAAGACTCTGATGCCTGCATTGCGTGTTAATTGGGACAAGTTATCCGCATGCAAGCAAAAGAAAGACGAAAGTGTCTCCGACTTTTTCACGAGGTTCGAAGAGACTTTTGTAGATCATAGTGGTCAAGATATGAGCACAGAAGGAGGACAGAGACTGTTTGTCGATAAGTTTGTGCATAATTTGTTACCCGAATTATGCAATAAATTAAAGGATTCAGAGAGTGCGTGGGCTGTTTCTACAACTGCGCAAATACTTGCAACTGCACAATATTATGAAAATAGGGATAAAGAGGAAAAGGAGAAATCAGAAAAGAAAACGAAAGATTTAAAGACTAAGGTTCTTTTGCAACAGGCGTATCCGCCTCGCACGAATCAGCCTAATATGCAACAGGGTTCATATCGAGGGACAGATTATAGTTCAACGAGGCCTCAATATCAGTGGAACCAGTGCGCGTATTGTAAGAAAGAGGGTCACTATAAGAATGAATGTCCGATCTTAGCGCAAAATAATGCGGCAGCAGCTCAGAGAGGTCGTGGTGGTTTTGTGCAGAATTCTAGAGGTCGAGGGCGAGGTGCTATGCCTCCACAGACGAATGATCGTCCTTCCAATCACTTTGATCAAAGAAATGGACAGCCAGCCCAGCATAATAGATCGCAGCAATATCTTGTTGAAGACTATTGTGAAGCGGATGAGGGATTTCAGCAAAATGGGTACTAGGACAGCCATGGACAGAGAGAGGGAGTAGTATCAGTTCCAGTGGATCAGAGTGGGCCTTATGTCGCAGTAGCAACATCAGGTGTAGTCGAACCGTTTCTGTTGGATACTGGTGCCGCAAAAAGTTCTATCATTCATGCGAAACTCCCTGGCGCACCTTTGTCTGGCTCAACAAATGTTTCTGTAGGTTTTTCAGGCGCCCCTGTTTACAACCCTATATCTGGTCCTTTGTCTATTTCTGTTGGACCGTGTCAATTGAAAGCACCCTTGATTTTGACGACGGGTTGTAATGAAAATCTGCTTGGTTTAGACTTGTTAAAACGACTGTATGCGACATTGTACTGTTCTCCAGAAGGGGTACAACTTACATTGGGTAAAAGAATAACCTCTCCGATGTACTTGTCAATGGATGCACTCCCACCAGAGCTGCGTTCTCTCCCTGATTCTCTTTGGGCGACTGGTCCTAATGATGTAGGCCTTTTAGAAATACCACCATATGTAGTAACTTTGAAAGCAAATGTGAGGTTCCCAAGAATTCCGCAGTACAAAATATCTAGTGAAGGTGAACGTGCACTTTTATTGATTGTACAAGATTTGATTAAGAAAGGTGTGGTTGAAGAAACTAGAGGGAATATTTGTAATAGTCCTGTATTACCAATCTTGAAACGAACTGATCCTACGAAACCTCCAGTGTACAGGTTTGTCATAGACCTTAGAGAGGTTAATAAGATTGTGGTTCCGCAGTTTCCTGTGGTTCCCGACATTACTGCCTTGTTAACATTGATTCCTGCTACGGCCACTTGGTTCTCAGTCATCGACTTGAAGAATGCCTTTTTCAGCATTCCGATAGCTGAGGAAAGCAGAGATATTTTTGGCTTCTGTTTAGGAGGTCGAAGTTTCAGATTTAAACGCGCTCCACAGGGCTACTGTGAGAGTCCATCTATTTACAGCCAAGCATTAAAAAGCCAGTTAGACTCCTTTGTCCTTCCTCCAGGCTCTGCTCTAGTACAGTATGTAGATGATCTTTTAGTGGCTGCCGATGACAAGGAAACTTGCAAAGCAGCTACGATTTCGTTATTACATCATTTATCTAATTTGAATCACAAGGTATCACCTTCTAAAATGCAATATTGCTGCCAAGAAGTGACCTACCTAGGTCATCTCTTGTCAAAGGAGGGAAGGAAGTTGACCCCAGAGAGAATAAAAGCAATTACGCAAATGAGTGTTCCACGCACACAGAGAGAAGTACATGCCTTTCTAGGTATTACCTCTTACTGTAGGCAGTGGATCCCAAATTTTTCTCTTTTAGCGAAACCATTGGTAGCTTTGACTGGGAAAAATGTTCCGAGTCCGGTACCATGGTCTGATGAATGTCAGGAGAGTTTTTCTGAGTTACGAAAAGCACTGTGTTCAGCTCCTGTATTGGGCACACCCGATTACAGTAAGCCATTCACGCTCTACGTTCACGAGAGAGAAGGTTGCGCATTGAGTGTCCTGACACAGAAATTTGGTGATAAACAACGCCCTTGTGCGTATTTCTCATCAACATTGGATCCGGTAGCTAGAGCGTTACCTAGTTGTTTGAGAGCTACAGCGGCAGCTGCGGCTTCCATTCAACAATCTGCTGGTTTGGTGATGAACAACATGTTAGTGGTCATGGTTCCTCATGCGGTGGACACGCTCATGAATCGAACGAAGACACAACACCTTACTAGTGCGAGACTATCTGGTTACGAGCTGACATTACTAGCGAGTCATATTCAGATTAAAAGATGTAATGTATTGAATCCAGCAACGTTGTTGCCGGCTAATCAAGAGTCGATTGATTCCGAGCCACATGATTGTTGTTTTAAAACGGAGGAAGAGACAAAAGGGCGCATTGACTTGAAGGATACTCCATTATCAGATCCGGATGGTACGCTGTATGTGGATGGGTCATGTTTTAAATTGGAGAATGGTGATGTGACGGCTGCCTACGCAGTAACGACTTTGAAGACGATTGTGGAGACTGCGAGAGTGAGTCAGAATTCTGCCCAGGCTGCAGAATTAATAGCCTTAACCAGAGCATGTGTTTTAGCTAAGGGAAAGAGAGTGAATGTTTTTACAGATAGTCAGTACGCATTTGGCGTGGCCCATAGTTTTGGCCGTTTGTGGAGAGAAAGAGGGTTCATTACGTCCCATGGGACTAAGATTCAACATGGTCAGCTAGTTAACGACTTGTTGGAATCTCTAACCTTGCCGACTGAGGTTGCGATTGTGAAGTGCAGTGCTCATAAAGCAATTACAGATGATGTTGGTCGAGGAAATGCTTTTGCTGATGAAACCGCTAAACAGACAGCTAGAGACATAATGAGCAGAATGTATGTTGCTACGTCTGCAAGATGGATTGCTGAGTCTGGAATGTGTGAGGATACAATGGAAAGTGTGAAAGAGATTCAGAAAGAAGCAACTGAGGAAGAGAAACGTGTATGGAGAGAGAGTACGGGCAAGTTAGATTCAAATGGGTGTTGGATTGATTTGACAGAACAGCAGCGTTGGATGTTGCCTGATGCGTATGTGCTTGCAGTGGTGACAATGGCACATGGAGTAGCGCATATAAGTTCTAAAGGAATCAGTAAGATGTTGGCTCCAGTCTGGAAGAATGATGGAATTAGTAAGTGTGCAGAGAGAGTGGTGAAAAATTGTATGGTATGCCTGATGCATAATCCTGGCAAGGGAACTCCAACTCCTGCTGGTCACTTCTCTCCTCCTTCCTGCCCCTTTGAAGTAATTCAGTTAGATTTCATTCACATGGACCGCTGTAATAATTTAAAATATGTCCTAGTGGTGGTTTGTGCTTTTTCCAGGTGGATAGAAGCATACCCACTGAAGGACAACACTGCTTTATCAACAGCCAAAATTCTTCTCGAAGAATATTTCCCTAGATACGGAATGCCACGGATTGTATGGTCAGATAACGGAAGTGAGTTTATAGGGAAAGTTATGCAGAGTGTATGTGCAGGCCTAGGGCTGAAACAGAAATTCCACAGTGCGAACCATCCCCAGTCTGCTGGTTTAGTAGAAGGTTACAATGGCACCCTCAAGCTGAAAATAGCTAAAATACAAGCATCCACGGGTTTAGCCTGGCCAGACGCACTCCCTTTGGCTTTGTTATCAACGAGAGCAACTGTACATTCTAGAGTAGGGCTTAGCCCTTATGAAATCGTTTTTGGCCGCCCGGCAAATATCTGGGGTGTGCCAAGGCCTAAGGAATTTAGTTCTCTAGAATATCCTATGTTGATAGACTACCTTTACGACTTGACTGCTAAATTGAGTCTTATTCATCAACAGGTTTTCGATGCTTTGCCAAAACCTCCGGAGAGTCCAGGGCATCAGCTGAAACCGGGAGACCTCGTCGTCATCAAGAACTTCGCGAGGACAAAGAATCTTCAGCCCCGCTACGTCGGTCCTTTCCAGGTCCTACTTTCAACGAGGACAGCAGTTCGTGTGGCTGGACGCAAGCACTGGGTGCACGCGTCCCATGTTAAGCGTGTCCCTTTGCCACTTCCTTACGACGACTGGGTGAAGAAGGGAATTGGTTCCTCCGAATTTGAAAGCACTCCGAAGTTCATCCCTTTCAGTGATGCCGAATTAATCACTGACACTCCAAGCTCTGACTCTCCTTCAGAAAAGACTCTTTTGAACACTGAACATTTGTCTCCAGCATCAGAAGAAACTCTGTCATCTGCGAACCTGAACACTGCAACAACTACCAGTGAAACACTTTTTGCTGATCAGACAGTACCTGCGAAGCAGAGATATAACTTGAGAAGCCGTAATATGGACAAATAAAGCAGGCAACTGCATACTGTGATGTTTTGAAATTTTGAACTTTTGCATTCAGCCAGGAAGTTTGCTATTGTTTTATTGTTTTAAAAAATTGCCTTGCCGTCTGGGTAGCCGTAGGGTCGTGGCTGTGTGCCTAGTTGAATCTGCGGGGGTCTGACACAAGGTCGATCTTTCTGTTGGTTCTGGGAACTCCCAGGGCTGATAGAGGCATTTTCATCTACGTACACATCATCAGTGGTCGCGAGCGGATTGTAGAAGATGGAGCTTCCTGCGCTGCAACGAGAGAATGTGATTTACGTTCGCAGAAACAGACTTTATAGAATTCTTCATAGCAAATGCTTTTTGATGCAATGTGCCATTACATTCTTGATTATTTTAGCAACATTGGTGGGTGGAACTGTTTTCAGTATAAATTTGATTTTTGTGCCAGTTACTACAGTACCTCCCCTTGATCCTGCTATATCTACTGTTTCTTCTATACACTCTTTTCACTCGTTTCCGGAACATGAGCAAGCCCGACGCTCAGAGTTCATTAACAACAATTTTGTACAGCTCTTGCACCAACACCAACTAGTAGTTAACACTACAGACTGCTGGGTGTGTGGCTTGATACCCCACACTATGGATAAAGGTATTCCTTATCTGGTTTTGCCTTTCAGCTACAATGGATCATTTCAGGCCCTTCAAACCATCTTTGCTTATGCCCTTGAAACCTATCCTCCACGTCCACCACGTTCCACTAAATATAACTCTGCCAACAAAGCTTTAGTCCAGGGAATTATTGACATGATCAAGGACGTCAATAATACTCCATCATACCCTAGAGATGAACTGCGAGTGTATTTAAGTTGGAATACTTCAGAGTATCACCTTAGTTTAGGAGAAAGCAAGCGTAAAAGCTCAACTCCAATCTGGGTCGTGCCTCACCGAGGTCAGGTCTGTCTACAAGGTAATGGGAGAAATCCAAGAGCTCAGCTAGGGAGGAGTGAGTGCGTAGAGACTTATGTGTTTCCGGCTAACTTTTCCCCTGCCTTCCTTACTGCTAGGGGTACCTACTTCATCTGTCGAGACCAGGCCTATACATGGTTACCTGCCGACTTCTCAGGTTCATGTTATATTGCTCGATTGTTGCCTCCAACATACACTGCTTCATCTGACTACCACAGAATCAGAGTAGCGAGAGGTGTCTTCAGCAAGGAAGATACCGCCGGTCAGGAAGCTGGAGACTTCTTCAAAGGCTTCCTTCCATTCTGGGGGCCTATGGCCAATAGTAGAAATATACGTCAGCTAACACGGGTAGTTGAATCTACTATTACCGAAACTGCTGGTGCCCTTAGCAATTTGACAGCTGAGCTTCAGGCGGATAGACTCATGACGTTGCAGAACCGTATGGTTCTAGACGTTATCCTTGCAGATCGAGGTGGGGTATGTAGAATGATCCAATCGAGCTGCTGTGTCTTTATTCCTAATAATGCTCCAACAGTCTATGAGGCGATCTCTAAGCTACACAAAATTTCCGACTCCATTCACGTAGATAAGGGAAACTGGTCCTTCATGGAGTGGTTTTGGACTCTGATCTCAGCGTGGGGATGGAAGGTTCTAATGGTCATCGGTGTCATCTTAGTATTCCTATTCTCATGCTGCCTGATTATCCAGTGTGGTCCTGCTCTGTGTAGTCTTTGTGCTGCAACTTGTCTCAGAAAACCACCTGCGTTTGGAGAAAAGGCACGAGAAAGGATGATGATACAACAGCATGTCACTGACCTGATGAGCATAGAATTGGATTCCGACATAGACTGAGTAATTGCCTATGTAAGGGCAAAAGGAGGGTCTGAGGTTCCGTGACGATTTGAACCCGTGTTTTCAATATTGTCGGAAATACATAATATTGGTATCAGCGAACCGCAAATGATCCATTTAGCATACCCTGGTGTTTTCGCTACACTACGAGCAAGAGCACTCCTTTTTATGAACACATTTCTGATCTACCCACGGCATCCATCTTAGATCATGGCAGCCATTTTGTGTTTCTTGCCCTCACATACGCAATAACCTCTGATCACTTCATTTCGATTAAGGACACGTAGCCTTAGCCGGAGATTCACCTCTTTCATGACACGTGCACCTTAAAACCAGATCACGCTGTAGCTGCATGACTCGACAAAGGCTGCCTCCTCTGCCCGAGGCCAGTCCTGCTAAACTGGTCTTCGTGTCCATTGTCCTGATCACGATTAGGCGGCCGAAGCCGGTAGCCTTGCCCATTTACAACCCACAAGCATCTCTTATCCCGCTTTTCTATCTTCCACACCTGGCTCCGTTCTTTTCTTTCTGAATCTTTATTAGGGGGAGGTAACGAAATTTACGATGAGGCGGTCCAGCTCTTGAATGCAATATTGACAAGGGATTGTGATGAACTAGTGGGAACCCCTCTTCGTAGATGTTTCGTATCAGATTTTATCAACGGTTCCTGTGTACGCCAAATATTTATTGTTTATGACACAAAGGTTTTGGGAATGTACCAACATGTGAAGAATTCGCCTGAAGGCCAAAAATTAGTATATAAGGAGCAACCCACTTTGTACAAATTGAACAGGCTCCTAGATACTGCCCATGCGTAGTTTCTGTGACTTCTGTGTCCCTGCAGTAATAAACCTTTGGTCTTTGACGCCACCATCGAGAAGCCCGTGTTTCTGTTCATTTGCGCACCAAGGCAGGTGGAACTCCGGGGTCTTTGGGTGTTGTTCCCTGACACCTCTGGACGGAACCAAAAAGTCCAGAACTCCACCTGCAGCTTATTCATAGGGGGAGGGGCGTGTGCAAGGAGCCGGTTTTTTTTTCCCCAAGTTCATTACCCTTAATGACTGCTGGGATTTGAAGTCCATAACTATTCCCTTTTGGTAGGGTCCGTCTTAACCTTGCCTCTTTTAGATGCCCCAATGTTGACCACAATGTTCTTAGCCCTCAAGTGGGCTCGGGGCTGAAGTCGTGATTTCCATCCTGCCATCCTCGCGCCGACCGGCTATGAATTGTCACAGCCTCGCAGACCCGGATTCAATTTCCGGACGGTGCGTCTCCCGCGGCATGGAGCCTGCCGCTAGAAATTCATTCCGAGTGCTCCAGAGCAAGGTGCTCCAGAGCAAGGGAAACGCCACTCCAGGAGGAAGAGAAATCAATTCTTTATTGTGCCAAATCACGACAGGAGTCCTCGCATTTGTATGTCCCTTGACGCGTTTCGCTGCACCTGCAGCTTATTCATAGGGGGAGGGGCCTGTGCAAGGAGCCGGTTTTTTTTTCCCAAGTTCATTACCCTCAATGACTGCTGGGATTTGAAGTCCATAACTATTCCCTTTTGGTAGGGTCCGTCTTAACCTTGCCTCTTTTAGATGCCCCAATGTTGACCACAATGTTCTTAGCCCTCCAGTGGGCTCGGGGCTGAAGTCGTGATTTCCATCCTGCCATCCTCGCGCCGACCGGCTATGAATTGTCACAGCCTCGCAGACCCGGATTCAATTTGGAGCACTCGGAATGAATATATATATATATATATATATATATATATATATATATATATATATATATATATATATATATATATATATATATATATATATATATATATATATATATATATGTATATCAACATACAGGAATAAGTGATGTAACACAGCCTGTCCAACCACTATATCACTGCTCTGTGCCAATTCCAGGCAATAATGCTGCTTGAATGTATGCACACTCTTCCAGGTCTCAGCATGGCATTTTTCTCCAGAGGCACTCCTGCAAACAAAGCAGTTGAGACGGACATTGCCCTAGTTCAATGTTCCCTGGTTCTTGACGTGAGCTGTTTGCCCGCCTTCGAGTGGCAAAACTGGATTGTGGCTAAAATCCATTGAGCATAGGTTGTCTTTGTGTCTGCAGCACCCTTATGAATGTGTCTTTATAAGACCAATAGCTGGTCAGTTTTTCTCAGTTCAGTTTGATGCAGGTGGAACTTTAGACATCTTGATGTATGGCAAGTGGACAGAACTTTCCACTGGTGAGGTCTGATTTGGGAAGAAGGTATGTAACATTTTAGGTTCATTGAGGGAAAAGTCAGAAGGGACCTTAGGGGTACATTTCGGGTTAGTTCTGAGAATGACAGAATCATCCGTGAAGCGCAAGATTGGGTTTTTGAGTAGTGAAAGCCTGTATCTCACTGACCCTTCTGGCTGAAGTGAGCGCTAGCAACAATGCAACCTTCCATGTGAGAAATTTGAGGTCCACTCTGTGTATGGGTTCAAATGGCCTCTTCATGAGTTTTAGATAGAACTATTTCAGGGGCCAATCCTGGGAGGAGCTTTTACCGAAGAAAAACTCTGAACGAATAAGTTACTTACCTCCGGGAACGATGTATCTGTAAGAGACATTAGTAGTTATAGATTCCTTACCTTACAATTACCCCCAGGCGTCAGACTGGATCCAGAGAAATTATTTCATCGCAGTACCCCTGCGTGTTGGTAGGTGGCGTTGGTCGACTTCACGTTTGTCCTCGGTGTCGTAGTCACCAGAATGACCTCTCTGTGTGTATTTAGATGCCGCCCCTGCGCGCTGACATCAGTTCTGACATGCCTTTTCATGCCAGAAGCGCAGAGCTATGCACGACACTGACCACTGGTGCGCATAACTAGGGCCCTGTAAAGGAGTCCCTATCCCTAGTCCTCAGTTCACAGAACGTAGAGGATGGGTGGGGTGGCAAGGAATCTATAACTACTCAAGTCTCTTACAGATACATCATTACCGAAGGTAAGTAACTTGTTCATCTAAAAGAGACACTAGTTATAGATTCCTTACCTTAGAATAGATACCCCAGCAATGCAAACCCCGAAGGTGGGTCTGCGAACCAAGTTCACACCAGCAAATCCTGGAGAACAGAACGGCCGAAAAAATCATCTGTTTTGTGAATGTGTGCAGGGATGCCCATGTAACTGCCTGGCAGATGTCAACCAGTGGAACTCCACATCCCAAAGCAGCAGTGGCTACCGTCTTCCTGGTTGATGGGGTGTGCAGTCCTACTTTGTTGACAAAGAATAACAGCTCCTAATCCATAAGACAACCCATCGATGTACGTTTGTGTACTGCCCGAACTTTCTTTGCGCCCACATAACCCAATAGGAGTTAGTCGTCCACAGGAAGTCTTTAGTGCGGTCAAGGTAGAAGGACAGGGCACATTTTCCTCCTCCTTAGAAAGGTGAGGAGGCGGGAAGAAGGTGGGCAACGTGATGGTCTGGCCTATACGGAAAGAGGTAACCACCTTGGGCAGAAAAGAAGGCCTGGTATGAAGGACCACTTTGTCCAGATGGAGAGCAAGAAAGGGAGGTTTGAAAGACAGAGCCTAAAGCTCACTCACCCTGCCAGCAGATGTGGTAGCGAGCAGGAAAGCAGTTTTCAAAGTAAGAAGACAAAGATGACAATTATGTAGTGGCTCAAAGTGAGCACACATAAGATAAGTGAGGACAAGATTAAAGTCCCACTGGGGCATTACGAAAGGAGGAGGAGGAAAGAGTTGAGTAAGGCCCTTCAGAAATCTGTTAACAATAGAAGACTTGAAGAGAGTAGGCTGATCAGGAAGGTGAAGAAAGGCCGAAATGGTTAAAAGATATCCTTTAAGGGTGCCCAGAGCAGAGCCCTGCTGGGCCAATGAAAGAATGAAGAGGAGAACCTCAAAAAGAGGAGCAGAAAGGGGATCCATAGCCTTTGCTGTGCACCATGCCACAAATGTGTTCCATCTACAGGTCTATACCGTTTTGGTGGAGGGATGCCTGACTGCCAAGATGGTGTTACAGACTACGGGAGGAAGGCCTAAAGCTGTCAACTGCCCCGCTAAATCACCACACAAGGAGGTGGAGGCTGGACAGGTTCGGGTGGAGGACCGTTGTAGGAGAGTAGGGTCTGCTTCCCATGGTCACCCCCACTTTTTGCTTTTGCTTTACTGGTTTTCGACTTAGATGTGGCTGTGGGCCTGCTAATCAAACCCACAGCCCGGATGCACTCTCTCTAAATTCACACCATGTACTCTAGGTACATCCACAATTGGGAATTGGTTCACCTTATCAGCCCCTGTAGAAGTGCACCCTAGGTACTCAGGGCATAGTTGTAACCAAGGCCTACCAGGGGCTGCAGCACGTATTATGCCACCCCTGGCTGGGCACTGAAATAGACACAACTGGCTGATAACTCAGCTGGGGCAAGGTCGGGTAATCACCCCTTGCTTAGGTGTAGTATTCCTATACCTACTTACATATAGACACATAGTAACCTATAAGTCACTCCTATGGCAGGCCCTAACAATCCTGGAGGCAGAGCGCTTAGTTATGTGTGAGATGGTGCTCTAGCATGAGCTGAGCCTGTCTGCAGCTTTCGGAACCATGTCCTTATAGCTGTTCTATGATATTGCCATACCATATACTCTTAAGTGCATTATGAACCTCGCGGTTAAATGCTAACTTTGGTTTGGCTTCATCCAAACATGTCGTGTAAGTTGTCATACGCTTTGGAATACTACCCCCTCGCCAATTCTAACCACGGGGGTAGCATTCCACCCTTCTAGAGGGAGAAGACATGTTAAGTCCAACGATACCAGTTAAAGTTCTCAAGAGCCCCAGCATCACAAAATGGATGCTGCTGCCACAGGCACAAGTCTGACCTCCTGCTGCTGGGAGTCCTTCCAGTCACGGAGGTTTGGACAATAGGTTTCCTGCTTGGGAAGGTGCTAGCACCACCCCAGACAGGAGGATGTGTATTGGGACAGGGAGGGCTAAATAGATTGAGACACTGCCTGAGGAGCACTAGGTGCTTCATGCATACCCCAGTTCAAACCTGTTGCTGGGACACTCCAGCCCCAGCTCTGGCACGAAACTGGACAAAGGAAAGGGGGTGTAACCACCCCCCTTCCTGGTCCCTCCCATAGAAGGGACCTAGTGAGCAAACCTGCCCCCTTTAGTTGTATAAAGGTAGGAGCTGACTCAGGAAACTTTAGATTAATCCTGGAATCGAACTGAAGATGAAACTCTGGACCCTTCGACATTCACCTGAGCTGAAGACTGAAGAATCTCCCTTGTGGCCAAGGAGTGACCACCCTGGGCAACCAGGCACCATCCAGCACCTTGACTGCTTGCTTTGTCCCTGTTCCCGCCAGAACCGGAGCACAGAGCCTGACAAGACCTCGACTCCCGGACCTCTCTGACCCCACTGCACAACTCCAGCAAAGCTGAGCCCCATGGAAGGCGTTGGAACCCGTGGAAGCAGGCAACTTGGAAAGACTTCGACTTGCTAACAGCGCAGCTCCTGAGGCCTCCTCGAAGCTGTGCACTGGGGACTGAGACACCCCGACACCGAGCTCCACCTGCACCGAAGGCCAGCCCTCCACACTCCACGAGATCTGTGTGGGGCCCTTCTGCTTGCGTCCTGCTCGACGCGTTGTCCCGGTTGCTGGCCAGTTGGCTAGTAGCCCTGTGACGATGATCTTTTGAAAATCCATCGCTGGTCTGGTTGCTCCAGAATGGCACTTGCTTCCCTGAAAAGGTGAAGTACCTCAGACCCTCCTGGTCTGCGCCAGAAGCTCCTTGTGTATCCTGCGTGGGTTGCCTTTGCCTAGGCTTGTTGGCTCCGATCTCGAAGCCGACCCCTCCATCTGCGAGAACCTTCGTGGGACAGCTCCTCTCCAGCACCTGGTCATCCTCGACGCCTCCTGGTCCAAGTGGCTGCAACGACAAGCTTCACGACAGCACCTGATTGCTCCTTGACGATGTCTGGTTCCTTCCTGGTTCCACCCGGTCACTGGCTAGTGACCTAGACTCTGTCCCCTCTGCTTTCAGGTCTCCTTCATCCTCGATCCACCCTTGGATCTACCCGGACATCTTCCTCCTGGTCGCCTGTAGCATCTTTCTTCACCGGCTCCATAGACTTCAACGACGAAACCCGACACATCTTCACACCTATGCACCCGCTTCCTGTGGGTGAGGTAACGCGAGTACTTCGGTGCTCGCAAGGGTATTGACTATCCAAGTGTCTAGGTTTTTAGTTGTTTCCTTCTAGCTAGACTGGAAGTGTCCTAAATCTTTATTTACTTACCTTTTACTTTCCTATTGACTCTCACGTGATAATACTGACTTTGCACCCGCCGCCTGTGGGCCTCCTACTCCTAACCTAAGGGTCAGATAGTGTAGCCCCAGCGATTCCCTAGGCCCTAGGCCTTCTCCTTTCCCAAGTCGTGGTTCTTATACCACTTACTTAGTATATGGTGTTACGCGCCCCTAGGGCCAAACTGTAAATTGTGCTATTTAAAGTATTTCTGAGTATAACTTGTTATGTGCTTTTGCCTCTGATCTAATAAAGAGTTCAGATGAGTATGTTAGTAAATAAATACATATATACTTTATATATATCCTGTGTGGTGTCCTTTCATTTGATATTCAAGGGGGTTACATATGGTAAAACAGCTGGCTTTACACACCCTCAAGAGCCTTTTAGCCTAAGACTGTTCTGTCCACGCTACCTCTAGGATAGCTGGTCTATAAGGTTGACTTTACAACCATCACCATAAGGGTTGTTTGGACTGGTACAAGGTGCTCACTAGAATAGTGAACATCATATACCAGGCCAACTTCTCACATTGGTGTGCAGCGGTTGGGATTAGAGCTTGCTGTTGTTTTACCACTTGTAATCTTGAGATATCATTTGAAAGATCACATAGGTACCTATTGGTACATATAAAAACAAGTCTTAGTATACTTACGTTCTACTCAACTTAGCTGTTGTAGAGCCTGGGCCTAGCACACCCTGACTACAACTCCTAGACAGGTTCTGTAGGAAAACACATAGTGTAGGTAGGTGCAACACTCCCACCTCACTAGAAACCATGTCTCATCCAGTGAACCCCAGTGGTTCTCTGCCTGAAGAAGTAGATCCCTTGAGAACTGCTTCAAGATATGAAGCCTTAGCCTTCCATGAATTGAGACAATTGTGTACTTCTAGAAGGCTAAAACTGGGTTCAACCCCTACCCTCAAGTTCCTGGTTGAGCTCTTAGAAGAGTATGATGCTCAACAGCCACTTAAGACAGGTGACACAGGCAGTGCGGATGAAGTCTTTCCCTCCTCAGATGATAATACTGATACTCCAGTTCCAGATGAGGAAGAAGGAGAAGGAGGAGAAGGAGGTGATTCTGATCTTGAGACAAACAGTCAGACCTTAGTCAGAAGACTTAGTAGGGCTAACTTAAGCATACATGGGAGTCAGTATGGGCAGCCCTCATACAGACCCCCAAGTGGGCTTAACCAGAGGCAGAGAAGAGGGAGATCCCACTCCAGGGAATCTCTTGTCTCTCATGCTTCAAACAGCTCTCATGGCCTTACGAGAGAGGGATGACTTCCCCTCAGAGAAGGGAACATGAGGCAAAGATGAGCGAAGCTGCTCTTAGGATTGAAAGACAGGAACTTGAGGTTGCCCTGGCCAAAGAGAAGCTTGCTTGTGCTAGAGAGCATAGAGAGAGTGGGTTAGAACCCACTGGTGGCAGCAATATCCCTAAGGATAAAGATAAGTCCTATGAGAATAGAAACCTAAGCAAGATTGTGCCCCCCCACAAAGAAGGGAATGACATCCACAAGTGGATAACTGCTTTGGGGAGAGGGCCTGCAAAGTGCAGCAGGTACCCCAAAGTCAGTGGGCAGCAATCTTGTGGCTCTCCTTTTTAGAAAAAGGTTGAGACAAGCTCCTCACAGTTAGTGATGGGGATGCTAACAACTACTCTGTCCTAAAGAGTGCTCTGATTGATGGGTTTGGCCTAACCACTGAGAAATATAGGTTGTTGTTCATAGACACCCAGAAGACACAGACTCAGGACTGGACTGATTTTGTTGATTGTGCCACTAAGGCTCTGGAAGGCTGGTTATTGGGAAGTGAAGTTAAGGACTATACAGGATTGTATAATTTGATCATGAGAGAGCAAATACTTAACAATTGTCATAACCAGTTATTGCATCAATACCTGATTCTCCACACTCGCCCCAACCTTCTGGAACTCTCTACCGACCCACCTCAGATCTTCCACCCATTACTCTCACTTCCGAAAGACGTGAAAAACCTTTCTCTTTCTTCAAGCTTTTCCACTATAAACCACTCTTTCCTTCCCGACCTTCCTGTTCTCTGAGGTTCAGTACACCATAGCGCCATGAAACTGCCAGGTGAACGTGCGCTCTATAAATATTTTAAACTCAAACTCAAACTGATTGACTCATATCTGACCTCTCCCCAAGAATTGGGAAAGAAGGCAGACAAATGGGTGAGAACCAGGATTAAGCAGAAAAACGAGAGCCAAGGGGGGGATCAGAAAAAGGCAGACCAGAAGGGTAATGAGCAGAAACAAAAAGACCAGAAGTCTTAACCAGGCCCCCAAAAGGCACAGGGGGAGGGTGGCTCCAAAAAGAACAAACAGAAACAATAAGGCCAAAAGAAGACCTGGTGTGGATACTGTAAGTCAGTCTCTCACTGGTTTAGTGAGTGCACCAAAAAGGGCACATCACCAACCACCATTGCCCCTAAGGCAACTGTTCCCCCTAGTCCAACTGTTAGTGGTTGTTCCCAGCAAAAGGGTGTAGTAGGGTTGACCCTGAGAACTGAGATGGACTCTGGCCTAGTCAGTGTACCAACTCAGGCTGTACTTGTCTGAGATGGAGGCATAGCCATGTCTTCTACTGCAAGCCCCAGTAATCTGAGGAAGTACAGGCAGACACCTTTTACTAATGACAAGATGGCTCAGGCCTACAGGGACACATGTGCCAGTGTCACCATGGTGACACCTGACTTTGTGCACCCTGATCAGATCATACCAGGTGAGAATTACCTAGTGACCAATGCTAGCAATGCCACTACTTCCCATAGTGTGGCAATTGTGAACTTCTCCTGGGGAGGGGTAACTGGCCTCAAAAAAGTTGTTGTGAGTTCAGACCTTCCAGTAGAGTGTCTGTTGGGAAATGATCTTGAAACCTCAGTTTGGTCTGAGGTGGAGTATAGGACCCATGCAGAAATGCTGGGAATATCAGCACATGTCCTTGCTGTGACCAGGTCACAGGCCAAAAAGTGCTTACCTGAACAAGTGCTGGATCTTGAAACAATAGACCAGAACCTACCCAAGAGAAACAGCAAGAGAGTTAAGGCTGTGCCTTCCCCCCTGCCTCAGGTGGAGGATCAGCCCTCACAGGAGGATGATTCTGAGATCCAAGAGGGAACTGTCCTAGAAGAACTTGAGCCAGATCAGGTTGAGTTTCTTGGGACAGGGGGGCCCTCAAGGGCAGATCTGAGGCAGGCACAATTAGATTGTTCCTCTCTTGAACCCCTCAGACAGCAGGCTGCTGCTGAGGCTGCTGGAAATGCTCAAGGTACCCATAAAGTGTATTGGGATGATGGGCTCCTTTATTCAGAGGCTAGAGACCCCAAGCCTGGTACTTCCAGGAGGTTGGTTATACCTCTGCAATTTAGGGGCTTCCTTCTTACCTTGGCCCATGATATTCCCCTAGCAGGACACCTGGGCAAGAACAAGACTTGGGACAGGCTTGTCCCTCACTTTCACTGGCCCCATATGTCAGAAGATACAAAGGAGTTTTGTCGCTCCTGTGTTACCTGCCAAGCCAGTGGCAAATCAGGTGGCACCACAAAGGCCCCCCTCATACCACTACCTGTGGTGGGGGTACCCTTTCAAAGAGTGGGGATAGACATTGTAGGACCAACGGACCCCCAAACAGCATCTGGACAGAGATTTATACTGGTGGTAGTGGATCATGCCACCAGGTATCCAGAAGATATTCCCCTGAGGACCACAACAGCTCCTGTTGTGGCAAGGGCCCTACTTGGAGTTTTCTCCAGAGTGGGGTTTCCAAAGGAGGTTGTCTCTGACAGAGGTGCAAACTTCATGTCAGGATATTTAACTGCAATGTGGAAGGAGTGTGGCGTCAACTATAAGTTCACCACCCCCTATCACCCACAGTGTAATGGGCTTGTGGAAAGATTCAACAAGACCCTCAAAGGGATAATAAAAGGGTTACCTGAAAAGCTGAGGCGAAGATGGGACATCCTTTTACCCTGCCTTCTGTTTGCTTACAGAGAGGTCCCACAAAAGAGGGTTGGCTACAGCCCTTTTGATCTTTTGTTTGGGCATCCTGTAAGAGGACCCCTATGTCTTGTGAAGGAAGGATAGGAGTTACCTCTCAAAAAGCCTAAGCTTGACATAGTGGACTATGTACTTGGTCTCCGCTCTAGGATGGCTGAGTATATGGAGAAGGCTTCCAAAAACCTTGAGGCCAGCCATGAATTACAAAAAGCTTGGCATGACCAAAAGGCTGTACTGGCTGTGTATCAGCCAGGACAGAAGGTATGGGTGTTGGAGCCAGTGGCCCCAGCAGCACTCCAGGACAAATGGTTTGGACCCCATACAATAGTTGAACAGAAGGGAGAAGTCACATACTTGGTGGACCTTGGGACTCCCAGAAGCCCCCACAGGGTACTTCATGTCAACAGACTTGAAGCATTTGTCGACAGGGCAGAAATCGGCTTGCTCATGGCTACAGATGAGGGGCAGGAGGAAGAGAGTGACCCTCTCCCAGAGCTGCTTACTCAAAACCCTGATGATGGCTCAGTGGATGGTGTGGTCTTTTCAGACAACCTCTCTGACCCTCAGCAACAGGATTGTAGACAAGTTCTGCAGTCCTTCAGACATTTGTTTTCTATGACCCCAAGTCAGACAAGCTGGTGCAAGAGTAAGATCTACAGGCAACCTGACCATGTCAGGGACTGCCTAAGGACAGAGGTCCAAAATGTGTTGGAGCTGGGAGTTATTGAGCCCTCAGAGAGCCCTTGGGCCAGTCCAGTAGTCCTGGTGCCAAAACCTCACACCCAAGATGGTAAGAGAGAGATGAGGTTTTGTGTGGACTACAGAGGTCTCAATGCTGTCACTAGGACAGATGCCCACCCCATCCCCAGGGCAGATGAGCTCATTGATAGATTGGCTTCTGCCAAGTTCTTGAGCACATTTGACCTGACAGCAGGCTACTGGCAAAACAGATTAGCTGAGGATGCAAAAGCCAAGACAGCATTTTCGACCCCGGGAGGACATTATCAATTAGTGGTAATGCCTTTTGGTTTGAAGAATGCACCTGCCACTTTCCAAAGGTTGGTGAATCAAGTTCTCACAGGACTGGATGACTATTGTGCAGCTTATCTAGATGATATTTCTGTCTTTAGCTCCTCCTGGGAGGATCACCTGCTCCACCTGAGGAATGTTTTAGAGGCTCTGCAAACGACAGGCCTCACTATCAAGGCTATAAAGTGCCAGATAGGGCAGAGCAAGGTTGTGTACCTGGGCCACCTAGTAGGTGGGGGTCAGGTTCAGCCACTGGAGAGCAAGATCCAGACCATCAGATACTGGCCTCCTCAAACCACCCAGACACAGGTCAGAGCCTGTCTGGGAACTACAGGAAGTTTGTGAAAAAACTATGGGTCCATTGTGACACCACTGAATGACCTCACTTCCAAAAAGATGCCAAAGAAAGTTCAGTGGACAGTTAGCTGTCAAACGGCATTTGATGACCTGAAGCAGGCCATGTGTACTGCACCTATTCTGAAAAGTCCAGATTACTCCAAAGAGTTCATAGTCCAAACAGATGCTTCTGAGTTGGGTGTGGGAGCTGTACTTTCACAACTGAATATAGATGGTCAAGACCAGCCCATTGCTTTTATAAGCAGAAGGCTGACCTCTGGAGAGAAGCGTTGGTCAGCTATAGAGAGGGAGGTCTTTGCTGTGGTTTGGGCCTTGAAGAAGCTGAGGCCATACTTATTTGGCACTCACTTCAAGATTCAGACAGACCACAAGCCCCTCCTATGGTTAAATCAGATGAAGGGTAAAAATCCCAAACTTCTTAGATGGTCCATTTCCCTACAGGGGATGCACTTTACAGTGGAACATAGACCTGGGACTGACCATGCCAATGCAGATGGACTCTCAAGATATTTCCACTTAGAACATGAAGACTCAACTGGTCAAGGTTAGATTAAGGTCCCTAAGTTTTAGGGGGGGGGGGTTGTGTAGGAGAGAAGGGTCTGCTTCCCATGGTCACCCCCACTTTTGCTTTTGCTTTACTGGTTTTCGACTTAGATGTAGCTGTGGGCCTGCTAGTCAGACCCACAGCCCGGATGCACTCTCGCTAAATTCACACCACGTACTCTAGGTACATACACAATTGGGAATTGGTTCACCTTATCAGCCCCTGTAGAAGTGTACCCTAAGTACTTAGGGCATAGGTGTAACCAAGGCCTACCAGGGGCTGCAGCATGTACTATGCCACCCCTGGCTGGCCACCTAAATTAACATAACTGGCTGATCACTCAGCTGGGGCAAGGTCATGTAATCACCCCTTGCTTAGGTGTAGCATTCCTATACCTACTTACACATAGACACATAGTAACCTATAAGTCACTCCTATGGCAGGCCTTAACAATCCTGGAGGCAGAGTGCTTGGTTATGTGTGAGATGGTGCTCTAGCATGAGCTGAGCCTGTCTGCAGCTTTCAGAACCATTTCCTCATAGTCTTAAGTGCATTATAAACCTCGCGGTTAAATGCTAACTTTGGTTTGGCTTTATCCAAACATGTTGTGTAAGGTGTCATACGCTTTGGAATACTACCCCCGCGTCATTTCTGGCGACGGGGGTAGCATTCCACCCTTCTAGAGGGAGTAGACATGTTAAGTCCAACGATCCCGTTTAAAGTTAACCAGAGCCCCAGCATCACAAAATGGATGCTGCTGCCACAGACACAAGTCTGACCTCCTGCTGCTGGGAGTCCTTCCAGTCACGGAGGTTTGGACAATAGGTTTCCTGCTTGGGGAGGTGCGAGCACCACCCCAGACAGGAGGATGTGTATTGGGACAGGGAGGGCTGAATAGATTGAGACACTGCCTGAGGCACAGACACTAGGTGCTTCATGCATACCCCAGTTCAAACCGGTTGCTGAGGCACTCTAGCCCCAGCTCTGGCGCGAAACTGGACAAAGGAAAGGGGGTGTAATCACCCCCCTTCCTGGTCCCACCCATAGGAGGGACCTAGTGAGCAAACCAGCCCCCTTTAGTTGTATAAAGGTAGGAGCTTACCCAGGAGACTTTAGATTAATCCTGGAATCGAACTGAAGATGAAACTCTGGACCCTTTGACATTCACCTGAGATGAAGACTGAAGAGATCTCCCTTCTGGCCAAGGAGTAACCACCCTGGGCAACCAGGCACCATCCAGCACCTTGACAGCTTGCTTTGTCCCTGTTCGGGCCGGAACCCGAGCACAAGACCTCGACTCCCGGACCTCTCTGACCCCACTGCACGACTCCAGCACAGCTGAGCCCAGTGTAAGGCGTTGGAACCCGTGGAAGCAGGCAACTTAGAAAGACTTCGTCTTGCTAACAGTGCAGCTCCTGAGGCCTCCTCGAAGCTGTGCACTGGGGACTGAGACACCCGACACCGAGCTCCACCTGCACCGAAGACCAGCCCTCCACACTCCACGAGATCTGCGTGGGGCCCTTCTGCTTGTGTCCTGCTCGATACGTTGTCCCGGTTGCTGGCCAGTTGGCTAGTAGCCCTGCGACGATGATCCTTTGAAAATCCATCGCTGGTCTGGTTGCTCCAGACTGGCACTTGCTTCCCTGAAAAGGTGAAGTACCTCAGACCCTCCTGGTCTGCGCCAGAAGCTCCTTGTGCATCCTGTGTGGGTTGCCTTTGCTTAGGCTTGTTGGCTCCGATCTTGAAGCCGACCCCTCCATCTGTGAGAACCTTTCTGGGACAGCTCCTCTCCAGCACCTGGTTGTCCTCGACGCCTCCTGGTCCGTGTGGTTGCAACAAGCTTAACGACAGCACCTGATTGCTCCTAGACGACGTCTGGTTCCTTCCTGGTTCCACCCGGTCACTGGCTAGTGACCTAGACTCTGTCCCTTCTGCTTTCAGGTCTCCTTCATCCTCGATCCACCCTTGGATCCACCCGGACATCTTCCTCCTGGTCGCCTGCAGCATCTTTCTTCACCGGCTCCATAGACCTCAACGGCGAAACCCGACACATCTTCACACCTATACACCCGCTTCCTGTGGGTGAGGTAACGCGAGTACTTCGGGGCTCTCAAGGGTATTGACTATCCAAGTGTCTAGGTTTTTAGTTGTTTCCTTCTAGCTAGACCGGAAGTGTCCTAAATCTTCATTTACTTACCTTTTACGTTCCTATTGACTCTCACGTGAGAATACTGACTCTGCACGCGCCGCCTGTGGGCCTCCTACTCCTAACCTAAGGGTCAGATAGTGTAGCCCCAGTGATTCCCTAGGCGCTAGGCCTTCTCCTTTCCCAAGTTGTGGTTCTTATACCACTTACTTAGTATATAGTTTTACGCGCCCCTAGGGCTTAACTGTAAATTGTGCTATTTAAAGTATTTCTGAGTATAACTTGTTATATGCTTTTGCCTCTGATCTCATAAAGAGTTCAGAGGAGTGTGTTAGTAAATAAATACATATATATTTTATATATAGCCTGTGTGGTGTCCTTTCATCTGATATTCAAGGGGTTACTTATGGTAAAACAGCTGACTTTACACGCCCTCAAGAGTCTTTTAGCCTAAGACTGTTCTGTCCACGCTACCTCTAGGATAGCTGGTCTATAAGGTTGACTTTACAACCATCACCATAAGGGTTGTTTGGACTGCTACAAGGTGCTCACTAGAATAGTGAACATCATATACCAAGCCAACTTCTCACAACCGTCACCTGCTGCTGCGACAGAAGGTCCTCCAAAAGAGACAGTTTCATCAGAGGATCAATAGCCATGCTCAAGAGCTCGGGGTACCAGACTCTTCGTGCCCCATTTGGAGCCACAAAAATTACTTGGGCCCGATTGTGCTTGATCTTCTTAAGCACTCTGGGTAGAAGCGGTACAGGCATAAAAGCATACAGGAGGCCGCAATTCTACTCGCAACGAAAGGCATCGCCAAACAAGTGCCGAACTGGAAACTCCAACGCGCAGAACTGCTGATATTGCATATTATCTTCAGTGGCAAATAGATCAAACCAAGGCTCTCCCCACTGCCGAAAGAGACCCTGCAACACCTCCGAGCGAAGACGCCATTCATGATCCATCATGCAACGGTGGCTGAGTTCGTCCGCCCTGGCATTCAGGGAACCCACCAGGTGTTGAACCACCAGGGATATGCCCTGATGTTCCAGCCATGTCCTAATGTGAGGAGCCTCTTGACATAGGGTCTACAACCTCACCCCACCCTGTTTGTTGCAGTACCACATGGCGGTGGTGTTGTCCGTGAACACCAGCACTACTCTTCCTTTGACAGAAGGACAGTGCAAGATGGATCGCCCGAAGCCCGAAGGTTGATGTGGAGCCTGGACTCCGCCGAAGACCAGAGGTCTCTGATCTCTGCCTCTCCAATGTGGCCGCCCCATCCCAGGAGTGACGCATTTGTCACCACTGTGAACTCTGGTTGCGGAAGCGAGAGAGTTCTGCCGTTGACCCAATATTGGTTTGTTATCTACCACTGCAACTGACTCGCAGTCCCCTCCGAAATCTGGATGACATCTGAAAGATTGCCCTGATGCTGCACCCACTGGAACTTCAGTTCCCACTGCAGAGCCCACATACACCATCTGGCATGATCTACCAGCAGGGTGCAGGAGGCCATGAGGCCCAGCAGCCTCAGAGTCATTCTCACCAAAATCCGGGATAGAGGCTAAAACATCCGTATCATAGCCCGATTATCCCGGACTCACTGCTCGGGAGGATAGGCCCGACTGTGCTGTTTCTAGAACTGCTCCGATGAAAAGGAGCTTCTGTGAGAGAATCAGGTGCGACTTCGGCATATTGACCGTGAACCCCAGCGAATGCAGGAGGTCTGCCATAGCCTGGAGGTGGGAGATGACAGCCTAAGGTGAATCCACCTTCAACAGCCAGTCGTCGAGATGGGGGAAGACTGGAATCCCTGATCTGCGAAGATGAGCTGCGACCACCGCCATCACTTTTTTGAACACCCAAGGGGTGCTGATGAGGCCAAAGGGGAGCACGGTAAACTGAAAATGCTCATGGCCTTCCGTGAACAGTAGGTAACGCAGGTGGGCAGGCAAAACGGGGATGTGAAAATAAGCATCCTGCAAGTCCAACGCTACCATCAAGGCTCCAGGGTCGAGGGCAGACAGGCCCTGAGCCATGTTTAACATTTTGAACTTCTCCTTCTGGAGGTAGCAGTTAACGTCACTTCGGTCTAAGAGAGGATGCAGGCCTGTGTCCTTCTTGGGTACCAGGAAGTAAGGGGAGTAACAAACACGACCTACGTCTGGCACAGGGACTCCTTTGATAGCTCCCTTGGCCAAGAAAGCTGAAACTTCCTGTTGGAGAAGGGCCAAGTGATTCTCAAACATGCGATGGAGCGTTGGTGGCATAAAGGGAGAGGTAGTCGCGAAGGGGAGGATGTAGCCCCTTCAGATTATCTGCAAAACCCACTTGTCCAGCTTGATCTTGTGCCAGTGGGGGAGGTGATGGCGGATCCCGATGACCACTGGCAACCGGTGGCCCTGAAAAGTTGGACTAGGATAGTTTGGAATTTGCTGCAGAGGGAGTATTAGTGGACTAACCCCACGCTGGCCCCTGACCCACAATGCTGGGTCCCACGTCCCAGGCCACGCATACGCTGGGTAGCTTGTGCAGCCCTGTGCCGCTGAGCGGAACGTGGTAGGGCACCCCATATGTAGCCATGAAAGGCAAACTGCATGGGGCAATAAGTTGCTGTGAGGCCCAAGGATCGGCTGTGGCCCTAGATTTCTTGAAGCGCTCAAACACGCTGTCCACCTTGTCACCAAACAGGCTACGCCCATCAAAGGGCATGTCCAAAAGTGTGGATTGAACATCCCCAGAAAAGCCAGACATTCTCAGCCAGGTGTAGCGCCTCGGGGATTCCGACGTGGAGACCGTCCTACCCAGTGAGTCGGCGGTATCCAGCCCACATCAGATGGTAAACTTAGCTGTGTCTCGACCCTCAACAGCAGTGCGGGTGAGCATGGCTCGGGACTCCTCGGGGCTCTGTGGCAGCACTTGTGCGACTATATCCCATACTGTGTGTGTATAAAGGCCCAAAAGACATGCTTTGTTCACCAACCGCAGTCCTAAGCTGGAGGAAGAAAACATCATCTTCCCAAGATGGTCCAGCTTCTTGGATTCCCTATCTGGGGTGCAGTAGGGAACGCACCTTTTGAGGATGAGGCTTGGTCCACCAAGCTCTCAGGTGTAGGGTTTTGGGAGAGGAAAAGTGGGTCGCCCCGGGCCGGGTGGTGATTTTAGACAATCATCCTGTCCACAGGGCTTGGACCAAGTGCTGAGAAAGATGTCAGTGAGAGCCTCATTAAAAGGCAGCAGGGGCTCCGAAGAGGCTGCTGCCAGATGAAGCGCCTCAGTCAGGAGGTTATTCATGACAGCCACCATAGGAAACTCAAGGCCTCAGCCGTCCCTTGCAACGCCACAGAGTAAGAAGCACCCTCCTCCATAGTCATGGTAGGGGGAGAAAGTATATCAAGGTCTGGGGAGGTATCTAGACTACTGGCATCACCCAACTCCTCTCGCCTAGACCCCTCCTAGTCCTCCTCACCCTCCTCTGGCTGCCACTCAGGGCGATATGGAACGCTAGGGATGAGCATCAGTACAAAAGTCCTTCCGGTGCCGATACAGACGTCAGACGACGTTTGTCCGGCACCGGGTCCAGTCAGGGCAAAGGCTGAGGTCGAGCCGGTTGGGGGCACAACCAGTGTCGGGCGTCACCACTGGAATCGGCACCGGGAGGTCGACCAACCCTATCAGGACCCAGACATGGATCCATGCGGCCCTCTGGCACTGAGGCTGGAGCCACCAGTATCGAAGGCCCAGGGTCCCCAGCTGAGTCCATGGGGCCCGAAGGTGCCCCAGCGGAGTTGCGCTGCCCAAAAATGCTATAGAGCGCTTAGTAAAAGGCACAAATTGGGCTGGGGACACTCTGGTTCCTGGAAAGGGAGGGAAGCGCGGAGCCATCCCAGCGAGCTCAGAGGATGGAGCCGGAGAGTGACGACACTCAGAGTCCTGTGTCGCGTCAGCCGACTGGCAGGGAGAAGGCAAAGAGCGACAATGCTTCTTCGCTTTCTTTTGTGGTTTGACTTACCGGAGAAGTGAGAAGACTTCAAGGAGGAATGGTGATGAGTCCACTACCTTTCTCTCGACAGGGACCTCAAACGACACGGAGAGGACTGCCGGGCCTCCAAAAACTTCTGGGACCACTCCCACAAAGACTTCAGGTTCATGGCCCGGCAGTCGGAGCACGACTTCAGATCGTGACTGTGCTCCAGGCATCAAAGTGACACGAAATACGGATCGGTGACCGACATCAACTTGTGGCAGGAGTCCCAGGGCTTGAAGCCGGTCCAGCAATGGGACATCCCTGTGCACCAGGAGTCGAAGACTCGAAAAAGGTGGAAACAAATATTCGAAAAGGGGTTAGTTAAAAAAGACCAAGGGGCAATCTCTCTCCCGATGGGCGCTGGCTGGCGTGGAAAAAGAAAGAACTGACGTCAGCGCGCAATGGCGGCATCTAAATAGACACTGTGACGTCATCCCGGGCACCACAACGCCGACGACGAATGCAGAGTCGACCAACGCCACCTACCAACGGGCAGAGGTACTGCTACAAAATAAATCCTCCGGATCCAGTCTGACACCTGGAGGTAATTCTAAGGTAAGGGATCTATAACTAAGGTCTCTTTCAGATAATCCTTTCATGAACTGTTTGATGAATTTTGAGCACGAAGAGAGTAAATGTGAGGAATGCCTATATCTAGATATTGCAGCAAACTGTTTCTTGATAGAAGCATGCATTAGCCTTGACCGAGCTAGCAAGAAGAGAGAGGGTAGTATCTGCTAAGGTGATGCCTGTATAAGATGGAAATTTGATTTTTGGCATCATAAGCAGAAACTTTTCCATTTCAGTTTACACGTTTTGACAGTGGCTTCTGCCCTTGCTGTTGAGAGAAAATCTGTGTAGTCCTGAGGAATATTCAGTTCTCAGAATTCTTGGAATTCAGGAGCTATGCGCATAAGTGGAGAGAGGCCTAGGCTAGATGAAGGACCTGGCCTTGGCTCATCATCAACAGTGTTGGGAATACTTGTAGGCAAATGTGGTTGGATTCCGATAGTAGGAGACACTCCATATTCCAATTCTGTCTGGGCCACCTAGGGGCTATCAGAAGGAGGCGACAGCACTATGCTTTCATTTTTCTGAGAACGTTTGGTATAAGAGGGATGGGAAAAAGTGTATGCATAGATCCCAGACCATATGATCAAAAAGGCATTCCCCCAAGATCCTGGGTGAGGGTACCGAGTTGCATAGAACTGGCATTTTCTGTTTTCGCCTATTCCGTAGGGATTCAACTCTGGGTTGCCCCAGAGAGAGAAGATCCAGTTCAAAATCAACTTATCCAGCTCCCACTCATGGCAGCTCTCCCTGGTCCTTCTGCACCTGTCTGCAAAGAGAATGCTTTTGCAGGAACGTGTTCGACCTGCAGAGTTATTTTGTGAGCTGTGAGTTAGTTCCAAATTTCTTGAACTTCTTTTGAACGCATTAGGGATTTTGTGCTGCCTTGCTTGTTCAGGTCGTGTGTGGTGATGGTATTGTCTAAGCGCACTAGCACTGAAGACCCTGCTATTTTTGTCAGGAATGCTTGCAGATTGAGATAGATGGTCTTCAGCATTAAGAGATTGATATACATGGTTTTCTGGAGTGGGGACCACTTTCCTTGAATATGCAGGTCCTGTCGATGACCTCTCCAGCCCTCCAGGAAGGCATCTGTAGTTATTTTGAAGTAATATTTTTCAGGTAAGAACGTGGCGCCCTTTGCTAGATGGGAGGCTTGGGAACACCAAGTTAGTGCTTCTTGCATTCCTGGTGTGCTCTTGAAAAGGTTCTTGAAAGATCCTTCAGCTTGAGTCCATTGCTATTTTAGCTCTTCCGGTGTCTCATTCTCAGCCGTGTAAGAGGGACCAGACTGATCGCTGATGACATCATGCCCAGAAGTTACTTGAGCAGACGCACTGAAACCACATCTTTTTCTGGATAGTTTGAGAGCCAGTTCCCTGAGCCTTTGTTGCCTGTATTGGGAGAGAAAGGTTTGCTCTGGACAATATCTAGGGCTGCGCCCAGGAACATTATCTTCTTTGATGGAGTAGTGGATAACTTTTGTTTTAGTGAGACCTAGTTTGTGAAATAACTGTAGGCAAGCCTCCATGGCCTTGGATGCTTGAGATGCTGTTGGTGATTTTATCAATCTGTTCTCTTGGTAGGGGAATGCCTGATGACCATCCTTTTTGAGAGAGGCTGCCTCAGGGGCTAGGCATTTGGTAAAAATGCTGGGAGCCAACTTGAGGCCACATGGGAAGACTTTGAGTTGGTAATGGGTGCCAGCTATGGTAAGGTGTAGGTATTTTTCTATGCTTTGGGTGTATGGGGATGTGGAAATATGGAGGCATATTATCAAGAACGGCGATAAAATTATCGCCGCTTTAGCGGCAGAAAACTGCCGCTGAAGCTGCGATAATGAGCTTGATAATATGCCCTTGTGAATTCCCATAGCAGCCCATGTTAACACCAGAACCTGGGCTGCTATGGGAATTCACAAGAGCATATTATGAAGCCCATTATCGCCACTTTAGAGGCAGTTTGATAATTTTATCGCCGTTCTTGATAAAATGCCCCATGGATCCTTTAAGTCTAGAGATGTCATATAGTCTCCCTGACTTAGGAGATGCAGTAGGTCATAAAGGGTGACCATGTGAAAGGATTGCTTGCTTAGATACTTGTCTGTTGTTATTTGCCTCCTGGTCAGGTAGAAATTGGAAATGTTTGCACCCATGGGGGGGGCGGGGGGGTGCAGAATTGGGTGCAGCTGACACCTGAGAGAGATCACTGTTTTATACTTGCTTCTCCTCCCTGAGGGGTCTATTTCTGTATATACCTTTGCTTGTTATAGGCTGCCATTGGAGGGGGACAGACAATAGGACTGTTGTTGGCAAGATGGGCTGTACTGTTGTTGATAGGTCGGTTGAAAGCACTGATAACCTCCTCTATAGGAGGAGAAACATCTTCCATGTGCTCTTCAAAAGTGCACCTTGCAAACCTGCAGCGTTCCCAATGACTTTGCCGTGTCTGTATTCACCGTCATGGCTGGCAATTCCTCATTGACATGCCTACCATAAAGGGCTTCCCCATCGTAAGACATGTGTAGGGTTTTTGATTGGACCTCACGCTGGAAAGAGGTTGCTTTGAGCCATTCTTGTTGCCATAGAACAGCAGCTCCTGCCAGCTGCTAAAGTCCAGTAGAGGCAATGTCCATTACACAATCTATTATTTTGGAGGATGTTCTCATCTACCTCCTGAAGGATTATTTTAGCCTCTGATCGTTTATTGTCTGGCACAAGATCTATCAGTGCACCAATTTGTGACCACATTTGTTGGTCGCACTGGCCCAATATAGCCAGGGAATTAGCATCACGAATTATGATGGCCAACATTGTAGAAAACATTTAAAATATATTTTCTAGGTGTCTGGCCTCTCGATCTGGATGCACCTTTACTAAATGTGCACTGGGTCCCTGTCATTCAGGTTCCCAGTGCCTGTGTTCTTTCCCAAAACGGTACCTTTGTTTCCACAATTGGCACACCTCTGGCCCACATATAAGTCCTTTGTAAAAGGTACCACTAGAGCCAAGGGCCTTGTGACCAGATAGGGTCTCTAAGGGCTGCAGCATGTATTGTGCCACCCTTGGAGACACATCACCTAATACTTGTATGCTGCCATTGAAGACTGAGTGTTTTGATGCATACATGACTTTAGAGTCGACATGGCACACATCCCTATGTGTCATGCCTACAAACCACTGCCTGTGGCATAGGTAAGTCAGCCATCTAGTAGGCCTCACAGCCGTAAGGCAGGGTGCACTATACCACAGGTGAGGGCATAGCTGCAAGGCTAATATGCCGCTACAGTGTCTAAGCCCATTCTTAGACATTGTAAGTGCAGTGAAGCCATATTGAGTACATGGGCTTGGAGTTTGTCACTATCAGCTCCACAGCTCCACGATGACTTTACTGAATGCTAAGAAGTTTGATATCAAACTTCTCAGCACAATAAACCCACACTGATGCCAGTACTGGATTTAATATAAAATGCACTCAGAGGGCACTTTAGAGATGCCCCTTGAAAACGATTAACTCCCTAGTAGTCAGCTGACTGGTCTGCACAAGACTGGCACACACAAACATTTTTCTGACCCCCTGAAGTAGGAACCCCCTTGTGCTCTTGTGAGTCAGGAACAAAGCCTGCTTGGGTGGAAGTGCTTCTCGCCTACCACCAAGCAGGAACAGCATTGACGGCGGTCAGCCTCAAAGGCTTCCTGCCATTTGTTATGCTTGCCAGAGCCTCTCCAGCTAGTGGAGATGCCCGCCCCCTGACCAAGCCCCACTTTTGGCAGAAAGGTTGATGGGAAAATTAATAGTCAAAAGAGGTGTGTCCCCTCTCAACCAGGACCGTCCCTATGGTGTCCTGAGCTGAAGTGACCCCTGCCTTTGAAAATCCTCCATGTTGGATGGAAGTATTTTAGCCAATCAGGGTAGGGGATGCCCCCGCCCCAAAGGAAGGGGACATACAGAGGATGTTGTCACCCTGAAGGTAAGTAGCCCATTGGCGGCTACCTGCCAGTACCTTCAATGCCCCTAAATTTAATAATTACGAGCACCCTCAGACATTGATCCTTAGATTCCTGTGGCCTAAGAAGAAGAAGGATGAAGAAGATGCCTTGTAGCCAAGCCTGAAGACGATTACGGATTTGGCACGAGCCCTACTGGCCTGTCTTCCGCTTAAAAACCCTGAAAGAAGACGACACCTGTATTGCAGCCAGCTACTTCCAGAAACCAGAGGAAGCCTGCCTGCTCTTCAACCAAGACCAGATCGCCCGAGAACAGAGGACCTGTCCACAAGAAAACAACTCTAAGGACTCTGGATCAAGATGGGATTGCCACACATGTCCACTCTGCACCTGACACACGCGGCCCGAGTCTGAGTTGTTTACCTGTCCAGTGAAGTCTCCCCAGGTATACTGACCTTGGTGGCAGACCTCTCCTGTACCCCACAAATACGCATGCAGCTTCAACACGAAGGGTTCCCCTGACCGCGACCAGCTCCAGTAAAGATCTTCTGACGTCTAAAGGCACCTGTGCATTCTTAGCCCCCCGACTTAGGGGAGCCCAGCCAATAGCGCCCAGGTGTCCACCGACATACCAACTTACCTGTCCAGTCGTTGGTCACCTTCGTCCAGCCTCCTGGTCCGAGCCTGCAGTCTCTTTGTGCGATAGATTCCCAATTTGTTTGCATTGGGCACCCAACGCTGATTTTCACCCTGCACCCAGCCAGCCCTGTGCGTGGTGTGGTGTATGGTTGATGCTGCCTTGTGCCCCCTCGGTGCTTGCCTAAACCCCTGGGGTCTGTGCCCTGAAAAGGTGGGTACCTTCCTTCATCCAGCACCTTTGTGGGTGCCCCCAGTCTCCAATGATCCATCGCCTTTGTGGGTGCCCCCAGTCTCCAATGACTAACATTGGCCCAGTGACCTCTGCAACTAGCTGCCCCAGTGCCGCTGGTGGTGCAGTACCTACCTTGTTCTGACCCTTGCTCAGTGTTGGTCTAAACCCCCGAAGACTAGATATGTATGTCGAGTCCTTACCTGTGAATGTACATAACTGTTTCATTCCATTCGATTGCAATGCATTTCTTGGTATTGCACTAATTGTCTATATTTCACATTGCTAAGTTACTGCTGTGAAAAGTTGGCCTAGTATATGCTGACCACTAGTTATAGTGGGCACCTTGTTCCAGTCCAAACAACCCTTATTGATGATTAGGTTAAAGACAACCTTTTATGAAACCTATCCTAGTGGTAGCTATGGAGAGCAGCCTTCAAGCTAAGTCTTGAAGGAATGTAAAGGAGTCTAGAACCTCCTGAATGACCAACAGGTGTTATTATTAAAATATGTATTTATTACTAAACACTCTCTACTAATCTCTTCATGAGATTAGAGAACAAAGTACACAATATTAAATCACTAGAATGACAGTAAATAGCACAATACACAGTGGGCTCCAGGGGGAGACCAAACCATATACTAAGAAAGTGGTATAACAACCACGACTTGACTAGACACTAGGACTCCAAGGAACCACCAAAGGTAGTGACACAGGGGACCCACGACGGACGCGTGCAGTGTGAGAACACAGCCTCGAGCTCCGTACAACTCCAAAGTTGTGGCTGGATTTTTAAAGTTTAAGGACACTTAGGAGAGGACTTTGAGCAGACCCTTTCAAACTTAGAAGGTTCTAAGGCCAGCACCCATGTGAGCACTGGAGTACTTGTGTTACCTAACCCAGGGAAGCCAGGTGCATAGGTCTCAAATGGTGTCGGGAATCTTCGTCGTTTTCAATGGCGTGATGCTGAAAAGTGCTGCTGCTGTGGAAAGGAAAAGTGTCCAGTGTGATCCAAGCCTGGATCAAAGATGAGAAGAACCTGAAAGCAGACGGGACAGAGTCTGGGTCACTTGTCTGTGATCAGGGGCTCGGTAGACGAATGCCCAACGATGTTGAGTGCTTCAGGTGAGGTGAAGCTTGAATCTTCAGCCACGGGAACCAGGAGACATAGAGGACAACCATAGTCTGCAGGCGATCTGTCCCACAAAGGATGTCGAGTGCTGGGGGGTCAGTGTCCAGATTGAACACCAACAAGCCTTGGCAACTGCAGCCCATGCGGTCAGAGAAAAATGCTTCGGTGAGGACCATGAAGGTCCTGGTGACTCCCCATGAAATGGTGAGTCAGGGCACATCTAGAGCAACCAGGAAAGCCCACTGAAAGTTACAGTTGCCTTCACAGGGACCCACAGGCCAATGGACCAGGGATCACAAAGGGACCTCAAGAGGAATCACAAAATACTAGCTCACGGAACACTCGTGGAGTGTAGGCCGGTAATCTTCAGTGGAATCACTGTTCGGGGTTTGGACTACAAATTGTCCAAAGCACAGCTTCAGAGTTGCTGGAAAGCAGATGCTTCAGCAAATGGACACGGTGCCCAGGGGTTGGGGTTGCATGGTCCCCACGAGGGATACGGGTCTCAGGTTTGCTGAGCACACTAGACTACCTCAGGGACACTTGGAAACCCACCTCCTGTGTTGCAAAAGTCTTCAGAGTCCTCAGGAGCTTCAGAGATGCACACCGGTCAGATGTGTCTTTGGTGCCTGCTTCGCAGGGGAGTAATTCCCTTATTCCGAAGGGAGATTCATCAGTCATCTAGCACAGTGTAGATCAGCGAAGTACTTGGTTTCTGTAGCAGAGTTTCGTACAGGTAAATCTAAAGTTTTTTAGCCAGGGGTTCCTACTTTCTATATATATTAATAATAACTGTGGGTCTAGAGAAACTCAGGTCTCTGTGTTCAAAATGTGTCTAATCTACTACACGATACACTTGGACCCAATTTATTTTGCTACTGCTTAAAAAGTGCGTGCGTGCTCTTTCCGTCGGTACTCCAGTCAGGCATCTATGCTGTTCGCCTCCCCGAACTGCGCAGATGCCTGACTGGAGTACCAACGGAAAGAGCGGTGCCCCTATTTCCTGAGCTGTGGCCAGGTGAGGAGCGGCGCCGGTCCCTCAAACTCTAGCTTCTCCTAAACAGGAGCATTGAGAGGGCCTACTCAGGTGATATGCTAGTATTTATATAATTTCTATTATGCACGCACGCACTTTTTAAGCATTAGCAAAATAAACTCTTGGTCCTGAAGAAGCAGGTGATACACTTAGTATCTGTTAACTGCAGAAACATGTCGACCTTTCCATACATGCAGTAGATATTTGTTTAAAACTACTGTCATTTTGCACTTCACGTCTTTTAATCTTGGAAGTGGACTGCTTCTCATTAAAGTCATTTGTGCATCCACTATCCATTTTTAACCACATCACTTTCACTCATTTGTTTTGTGCACTGCTTTTCGGTTACCACTATCTTAGTGTACTATATGTACGTTGTAGACATACCACTTGGTGAGACTGGCCCAAATGATGACAAGAAGGGCGGTCCAGATTGCGTAACTGATGGGAATCCATATCACACAGTGATGGGTCCAAGTGTATCATGTAGTAGATTAGACACATTTTGAACACAGAGACCTGAGTTTCTCTAGACCCACAGTTATTATTAATATATATAGTGTTCTGCTTAAGGGGTTATAACTGTGTTTGGGTCTTTAAATATTTCCTTTGGACCCTACTCTCTCCGTGTGTGTTGTTCCTACTTTCTACCCAAGGAAGGTGTGGGACAAACTCTGGGGACCCGCCTATGGGAGGGTCCAGACAGAGGAGTGGCTACACCCATGTCCTTTGTCCAGTTTCGCACCAGAGCAAGAGCAAATGGCTCCTGCAACCGGTCTGAGTTGGACTATGCACAGGGACACCAAATGATTCCCCAGTGCAGACATCAAAGCATCCCTCAGAGTGCACCCACCCATCCCCAATACATTAAAGCCTGTCCGGGAGGTGGTTATACCACCCTGTGACAGGAAATCTATTGTCCAGCCTCCCCTTCTGGAGTTTCGTCCAGCAGCAAGAGGGCAGACACGTGTGTGGCTCGCAGGATCCATCTTGTGATGCCAAAGTTCTGTAAAGCTGTTATTGGGTGTACCGGTGTAGTCCTATTTCTCCCTCTTGGAGGGTGGAATCATACCTGTCACACCAGTAACTGGTGTGGAGGTATACTTTCAAGGTGTTTGACACCAAACACAACAGGTTTCTGTGTAGCCGTTTTAAAGTTAGCATTTACCGCAAGGTTATAATCCACTTAAAAGTATATGGGATGGGTACATCACAAAACAACCCCGGGGAATAGATTCTGAAGGCCGCAGAGGGGCTCTCCTCATGCATGGGTAACCTCTCACATTAAACCCAGCACCCTGCCTTCAGGATAGATAAGGCCTGCCATAGGGGTGACTGAAAGGTTTATATGTGCAGTGATAGGGTAGGTATAGTGAAGCTATATCTAAGTAAGGGGTGAATGCACCACCTTACACAGGTTGCAGTAGCAGACCTGTGGTGTCAATATGAGTGGCCTCTCAGGGGTGGCATAAAACATGCCGCAACCCCTGTGAGGCACCTGGGGTACCTATGTCCTAGGTACATAGTATACCATATACTAGGGACTTATAAGGGTTCCCCAGTAATCAAACTCGAGTGTACCTAAAGTACATGCAATCAATTTAGAGGAGAAAGCAGCTGGGCTGGGCTCCTGGATAGCAGGATCCCAACCAGACTAAGTCGAAAACAGTGAAAAATCAGCAAACAGTGGGGGTAACTATAAGAAGCAGATCCTACTCTCCTACAACTGCTACTGTTTTCTTGGTTGTTTTTTTATTAGTCCTCATATTTGACAAAGGCTATAAGCGAGATCCTCCTGAAGGTCTGTGAGATCTGGGCACCAGCTACCTTCTAAGATCTACGCTAAGGCCCTTTCCACTCACAGTTGATATAGAATCTGATGGTATCCACCACCGATCTTGTCAACCCATTGAGCTGGTCTTAATCCTTGGACAACAAAAATGCATGAGAAAAGCCAGAATCAAGAGAAGCAAAGAGGGCCCAGATTTTTTCTTTCTTACCTGACCCCAGTTGGCAGTCTAGCCTCACTATATGTCTTACAAAGTTTATCCAGCCCACATATGTAGGGGGAAGTTCAGAGACCCATTTCACACAGATTTCCTTGTGCACTATCATCATTAAGATAAATACCAGCGATCTGATGTTTCTCCCCCAGTTGTTTTTATCCACCCAAAATATAACCAAGGGAAGGTTTACCTCAAAATTGCAGCCCAGCATTTTTACTAATACATTACCCACTTCTTGTCAGAAGATATGGATGGCTGGACAGTGCCAAAAGAGATGTAAATAGTCTGAATTTTCCAATTGGCATTTCGTACAGCATCTTCTTCTTGTGCCTCCCATCTTAGCCAGTTTCTTGGGAGACCAGTAGGCTCTGTAGAGGGTGAACACGTGATTTCTCCTGAGTGGAGCCGAAGTTACTGAGGCCTAAAGTGTAGCAGCTGATACTTGCCATAGGTTTTGTTTGTCACAGCCCGGCATGTCCAACTTCCAGATTTCTTTGGCTAAGGTCCCAGCACTATCATCTTCTTGAGCTAGTACCCAGTACCATTTGGAGACCTCCTTCTTGTAGTTTTGTGTTTTTAATAAGTCTTTTTCTGCCTCTGACTTTATCCCAAGGCTTGGCTGCGATTGTGACCAGCTGGCCAACTGGTAATACTTAAAGCACAAGTTAGTTACATTCGGTAACAATATATCTGTAAGAAACAGTAGTTAGTGTTAGATTCCTTACCTTAGAATATCCCCAGGCGTCAGGCTGGACCGGGAAAGTTTTCGTCAGCAGTACCCTTGTGCGTCGGTAGACGTCGTCTGCGGCTCCGCATCCGTCGTTGGCATCCTGATCGCCGGGATGACGTCGTCGGAGTACTTAGACGCCGCCCTTGCGTGCTGACATCCGTTCTGTACATAGCTTTCCGCGCCAGGAACACAGAGCCATGATAGAAACGAAACCGACACTGGTGCCATAAAACTAGGGCCCTGAAAGGGATGTCCTTAACCCTAGATATCGTTTTGCCGAACTGGGAGGATGGGTGGGGTGGTAAGAGATATATTGTTACCGAAGGTAAGTAATTTGTGCATCTGAAAGAAACAGGTTAGTGTTAGATTCCTTACCTTAGAATAGATACCCCAGCAATACCAACCCCGGTGGTGGGTCTGCGAACCAATAATCACACCAGAAAGTCCTGGAGAACGGAACGGCCAAAGAAGCCATCTCTCCGGTCTTGGCTGTCCAGGCAGTAGTGTCTTGCGAACGTGTGCAGTGAGGCCCACGTAGCTGCCTGACAGATGTCCTGCAAGGGGACTCCCCGACCCAGGGCAGTAGTAGCCGCCGTGGCCTGAGTGGAATGGGCGCGTAGCCCCACAGGAGGCTCCTTTCTAGCCAGAGAGTAACAAGCCTTGATGCACAAAACGACCCACCAAGAGATCGTCCGCTTGTGCACCTCCCGTCCCTTCTTAGCGCCCACGTAAACATAAAGAGCTGGTCATCCACCCGGAACTGGCCTGTGCGGTCTAGATAGAAGGAGAGTGCACGCTTTGGGTCCAGACGTTAGAGCCTCTCTTCCTCTTGGAGTTCTGGACTTTAATAAGGTCCAGAGGTGTCAGGGACAACACCCGAAGACCCCTGAGTTCTACCTGTCTCGGTGCACAAATAAACAGAAACACGGGCTTCTCGATGGTGGCGTCAAAGACCAAAGGTTTATTACTGCAGGGACACAGAAGTCACAGAAGCTACACACGGGCAGATTCTAGGAGCCTGTTCGATTTGCACTAAGTGAGTTGCTCCTTAAATACAAGTTTTTTAGCTGTGGGCAACATTCTTCACATACTAGTACGTTTCTTAAACTTTGTATCCTAAACAATAAATATTTGGCGTCAAACAGGAATCGTCAACGAATTTCTGATGTCAAACATTACGAATGAGGGGTTCCCACTGTTCGATCATAATCCCATGTCATCTTCTCATTCAAGAGCCGGACCGCCTCATCGTAAATTTCGTTACCTCCCCCTAATAAAGGCCCAGAAGGAAAGGAGCAGAGCCAGGTGTAGAAGATAGAAAAACAGGATAAGAGATGTTTGTGGGTCGTAAATGGGCAAGGCTACCGACTTCGGCCACCTAATCATGATCAGGCCAGCGAGCACGAGAACCAGTATAGCAGGACTGGCCTCAGGCAGAGGAGGCAGCTTCTGCCGAGTCATGCGGCCACAGCGTTTCTGACTTAAGGTGTACGTGTCATTTAGCAAGGTGAATCGCCGGCTAAGCTAAAGCTTACGTGTCTTTTAGTGAAATGAATTGATCAGAGGTCACTGTTTGTCCATTGACTATGTGAGGGCAAGAATACAAGATGGATGCCATAATCTAAAATGGATGCCATCGGTGTACCGGAAATGTGCTCATAACAAGAGTGCTCTTGCTCATAGCATAGCGAAAACACCAGGATATACTATATGGATCATTTACGGTTCACTGGTACCGAAATTATGGGTTTACGACAATGTCGAAAACACGGGTTCGAATCGTCACGGAACCTCAGACCCTCCTTTTGCCCTTACATAGGCAATTACTCACTCTATGTCAGAGTCTATCTCGATGTTCATTAGGTCAGTGATATGTTGCTGTAGCATTATTCTTTCTCGCACCTTGTCTCCCAACACAGGTGGTTTCCTTAAACAGGTTGCAGCACAGAGGCTACACAAGGCGGGACCACACTGGATAACAAGACAGCACGAGAATAGGAACACTAAGACAATACCAACGACCATCAGAACCTTCCATCCCCACGCTGATAATAGAGTCCCAAGCCATTCCATTAACGACCGATTTCCTTTGTCTACATGAATAGAGTCGGAGATCTTGTGTAGCTTTGAGATCGCTTCGTACACTGTCGGAGCATTATTGGGGATATAAACACAGCAGCTCGATTGGATCATTCTGCATACCCCACCTCGATCTGCAAGTATTACATCAAGAACCATACGGTTCTGTAATGTCATGAGACGATCCGCCTGGAGCTCAGCTGTTAAATTACTAAGGGCACCAGCAGTTTCTGTAATAGTACATTCAACTACCCGTGTTAGCTGACGTAGATTTCTACTATTGGCCATAGGCCCCCAGAACGGAAGGAAACCTTTGAAGAAGTCTCCGGCTTCCTGACCAGCGGTGTCTTCTTTGCTGAAAACACCTCTTACTACTCTGGTTTTGTGATAATTTGGGGCAGCTGTGTATGTCGGAGGCAACAGTCGAGCAATATAGCATGAACCTGAAAAGTCAGCAGGCAACCATGTATATGCCCTATCTCGACAGATGAAGTAGGTACCCTTAGCAGTTAGGAAGGCAGGGGAAGAGTTTGATGGATACACGTAAGTTTCAACACAGTCACTCTTCCCTAGCCGAGCTCTTGGATTTCTCCCATTACCTTGCAAGGAGAATTGACCTCGGTGAGGTACGACCCAAACTGGAGTGGACCTCTTACGCTTGTTTTCACCCAAACTAATGCTATACTCCGTAGCATTCCAACTCAAATAAACTTGTAGCTCATCTCTAGGGATAAATGGAGAGTTATTGACGTCTTTAATCATGTCAGTTATTCCCTTTAGCAAGGCTTTATTAGCGGAGTTATACTTGGTGGAACGTGGAGGATGCGGGGGATAGGTCTCGAGGGCATAGACAAATACAGTCTGGAAGGCCCGACATGATCCATTATAGCTTAAAGGCAAGACCAGGTAGGGAATGCCTTTATCCATAGTGTGTGGTATCAAGCCACACACCCAGCAGTCCGTTGTGTTAACTACCAGTTGGTGTTGGTGCAAGAGCTGTACAAAAGTGTTATTTATGAATTCTGAGCGTCGAGCTTGCTCATGTTCAGGGAACGGATGAAAGGAATGAAAAGAAGCAACAGTAGGAGAAACAAGATCAGGGGGAGGTACTGTAGTCGTGATCGGTGCAAAAATTAAATGTATACCAAAGGCAATTCCACCCACCAACGTTATTAAAATAATCAAAAACGTAATTGCACATTGCATCAGAAAACATTTGTTATGTAGAATTTTGTATAATCTATTTCTGCGAACATAAATTACATTCTCTCGGTGCAGCCCAGGAAGCTCCATCTTCTACAACCGCTCGCGACCACTGATGATATGTACGTAGTTGAAAATGCCTCTATCAGCCCTGGGAGTTCCCAGAACGAACAGAAAGACCGACCTTGTGTCTGGCCCCCGCAGATTCAACTAGGCACAAAGCCACGACCCTACGGCGACCCAGACGGCAAGGTAATAGAAATAACAGAAATAAACAGGGGAATACAAAATATTAAACTTCCTGGCTGGAGGCAATGTAATAGATCAAATGTGAAAAATAGGCAGTTTCCTGCTTTATTTGTCCTTAGAATGATAACGGAGGTTGTATCTGAGTTTTCCTGGCGTTGTTTGATCCGGGAATAGTCTGTTTCCAGCAGGGGTAACAATGTTCGAATTCGCAGATGACAAATGTTCGTTTGATGCAGTGTTCTGGTCAGTGATCAAAGAAGCAGCTTCAGGGGGGAAGTCAGAGTTCGGTGAATCAGTTGTCAGTTCTGCATCACTGAAAGGAACATATCTAGGAACAGGTTCTGTATCAGAGGCACCAATTCCTTGTCTAACCCAATTGTCATAAGGGAGTGGAAGGGGTACACGCTTAGTCTGAGTAGCGTGAACCCAATTTTTCTGGCCAGCCACACGTACAGCAGTCCTTGTCGCCAAGAGCACTTGAAAGGGACCCACAAACTTCGGTTGGAGGTTCCTGGTCCGTCCGAAATTTCGGATGACGATGAAGTCACGGGGTTTCAGTTGGTGACCTGGACTTTCCGGAGGCTTTGGCAATGCATCGAAAACCTGTTGGTGAATGAGACTCAATTTAGCAGTCAAGTCAAAAAGGTAATCAATTAACATTGGATACTCTAGTTGCTTAAACTCCCGTGGTCTCGGTACCCCCCAGACATTGGCAGGGCGACCGAACACAATCTCATATGGGCTAAGCCCTACTCGAGAATGCACAGTCGCTCTAGTGGATAACAAGGCCAGCGGTAGTGCATCTGGCCAGGACAAACCCGTGGAAGCTTGGATCTTAGCAAGTTTCAGTTTAAGAGTACCATTGTACCCTTCAACTAAACCTGCTGACTGGGGGTGGTTCGCACTGTGAAACTTTTGCTTGATCCCTAAGCCTGCACACACACTCTGCATAACTTTCCCTACGAATTCACTCCCATTGTCTGACCATACAATCCGTGGCATGCCATATCTGGGGAAGTATTCTTTTAGGAAGATTTTAGCAGTGGACAAGGCAGTGTTATCTTTTAGTGGGTAGGCTTCAAACCACCTTGAAAAAGCACAGACTACCACTAGGACATATTTAAGGTTATTACATTGGTCAATGTGGATGAAATCCAACTGAATCACTTCAAAGGGGCAAGAAGGAGGAGCGAAATGTCCAGCAGGTGTGGGAGTTCCCTTACCAGGATTATGCATCAGGCATATCATGCAGTTTCTAACCACTCTTTCTGCACACTTACTGATTCCATCATTCTTCCAGACTGGGGCCAACATCTTACAAATCCCTTTAGAACTGATGTGCGCTGCTCCGTGCGCCATGGTTACCACCGCAAGCACATACGCATCAGGCAACATCCAACGCTGATGCTCCGACAAATCAATCCAACATCCACTCGAGTCCAATTTACCAGTTTTCTCTTTCCATGCAATCTTTTCCTCTTCAGTCGCTTCTTCCTGAATTGCTTTCACACTTTCCACTGTGTCCTCACACATTCCCGATTCAGCAACCCATCTCGCAGACGTTGCAACATACATCCCACTCATCGTATTCCTAACTGTCTGTTTAGCTATCGCATCAGCAAAAGCATTTCCACGACCGACATCATCCGTAACCGCTCGATGAGCACTGCACTTCACAATCGCAACTTCAGTTGGTAAGGTTAGAGATTCCAACAAGTCATTGACTAGCTGACCATGCTGGATCTTAGTCCCATGGGACGTAATAAAACCTCTTTCCTTCCACAGTCGACCAAAACTATGCGCTACGCCGAACGCATACTGACTATCTGTGAATACATTCACTCTCTTTCCCTTTGCTAAAACACACGCTCTAGTCAATGCAATTAATTCTGCAGCTTGGGCAGAATTCTGACTCACTCTTGCAGTCTCCACAATCGTACTCAAAGTCGTTACTGCGTAGGCAGCCGTCACATCACCATTTTTCAATTTAAAACAAGACCCGTCAACATATAACGTGCCATCTGGATCTGGTAATGGAGTGTCCTTAAGATCAATATGAGCATACAAAAAAATCCCCCCTCGGCCAGTTCCTACTTACATAGCTAGTTTCATCAAGTAAGTCTATTTACCTTCTTAATAGCATAGGTGAGGCAACAACAAGAGTTTCATTTTATATATTTTGTTTATTTTCTTTTTTTTAAAAGTGTATCAAAAGATATATATATTTTTTTACTTTTTTGAATCATTTTTTTGTATATACATCAAGTTCATAAATATCATTTTAAATTCAATTCAATTACAATTATAATGCAAAGTGCCTAGATCTTCACAGTGTTATTAGAATTCAATCCTTAATATAAAGCAAAAACAATACAACCCTGCCATCCACACATCAACCAACAATCACACTGACACATTCATACATTTTCCACATTTATTCCAATCCCAACAAAAAGGCCGATTCTAAGGTTTGAGTGACACAGATGTTATTCGTGTCTTGTCCACGCCAGGTCTACGCGCGTTTCGGTGGGTTGAGACCACCTTCCTCAGGACCAGACAAGAAAGAGTATTTACTCTCTCTTCCTTAAGTGTGTGCAGGGTACCTGAAATTACAAACAAAATATAATATACCCATGCCTTAAACTAGACAAGAAGGACATATGATTTAATCACCAACACTTAATACAATCATTACATTTTTACATAAGCTGTGAAACACCACATTACATCTGGGGTGGCTGAGTGTGAAGAAATATATTATATTATTTAATTCATGGGTTTGATGAACCCTGGTCTACAACACTTTGTACGAGCGGCATGAGGCAAGACGACCGAACGGACTATAAATAACATCTCAGCAAGGTACGTTGAGCTGGCAGCGCACATCGAAGGAGGCGAGTGCTGCCCCTGTTAAGTAATTGTATCTTCTAGGGCTCGGCACCGGTAGCTAGTAGTTAAAATAATTTTATACAATAGTTTAGTGAGAGCGTGGCACTGCAGAGTGAGAATACTGCCGATAATAGTGTGTTTGACTTGCAGTTGGCTTTTACGGGGTAGGACAATTGTCTGTGATTATATCAGGCTGGCATTGGGTCCGTGACATTTACCAAATACTGCATACGGTAGACTTGGCAAAGTGTGTTCACCAGCTGGGGATTTATTACGATAAATCCGTATCTTTACTGTTGGCTGGCATGCGACTTTCTTAAATACATGTCAACAAATAAAGCAAAAACTGGAGATAGAGGACGTATAGGAAAGGGAATGTAGACAGGGGATCGTAGAATAATTAGCTAGGTAGAATTTGAGATGATTGTTTATTAAGACATAGTTTTATTTATAGATTGCAGCTACCAAGGAAGAAAGGAACCAAATCAGTTTGAAAAAGGCATCATTTACATTTACAAAATAAAGGACTGAGAAGTACATCTTCCCGTTTTAAACATCAGGTCAGTTTATTTATGTAGTTTCATGCAAAATATAGGTATACAACAGATATACAGGGCAATATGACTCAGTTTGCATTTACCCTGTTTAGGACGTCTCTCCAAGAAAGCCAAACAACGTAATGCTTGCCTCCCCTCTACAACTCAAGATAAGAAACTTTCCCTGAGTGAGGTACTCATGATATAACTCGGGGGTAAGAATGCTTTCTATGTTATTACCTGCGCCCATTAGTTAAATAAAGTTGTGAATAGAGGCTCCAACCCTTGCAATCTCCTTCTCCCTTTTAGGTCTCCTTACTGAATTGACTCTGAAAATAAGCTCAAACTTATTTACATAAGAACCCAGATAGTTCAGGCTACCATCTTAACTTAAGGTGAGATTCTATCTGCAAATAACATCTGTAGTATGTGATATGCCTTTAGTCACCCCAACAGTATTAATGCCACGCCCCAAGGTGATTATTATACCTGACTGCAAACAACTAAGTCTTAGTACTTGGCTCATCACCTTTCAAACTCATTAGGAGTCATACAAACCCGGATAATATAATATATTTCTTCACACTCAGCCACCCCAGATGTAATGTGGTGTTTCACAGCTTATGTAAAAATGTAATGATTGTATTAAGTGTTGGTGATTAAATCATATGTCCTTATTGTCTAGTTTAAGGCATGGGTATATTATATTTTGTTTGTAATTTCAGGTACCCTGCACACACTTAAGGAAGAGAGAGTAAATACTCTTTCTTGTCTGGTCCTGAGGAAGGTGGTCTCAACCCACCGAAACGCGCGTAGACCTGGCGTGGACAAGACACGAATAACATCTGTGTCACTCAAACCTTAGAATCGGCCTTTTTGTTGGGATTGGAATAAATGTGGAAAATGTATGAATGTGTCAGTGTGATTGTTGGTTGATGTGTGGATGGCAGGGTTGTATTGTTTTTGCTTTATATTAAGGATTGAATTCTAATAACACTGTGAAGATCTAGGCACTTTGCATTATAATTGTAATTGAATTGAATTTAAAATGATATTTATGAACTTGATGTATATACAAAAAAATGATTCAAAAAAGTAAAAAAATATATATATCTTTTGATACACTTTTAAAAAAAAGAAAATAAACAAAATATATAAAATGAAACTCTTGTTGTTGCCTCACCTATGCTATTAAGAAGGTAAATAAACTTACTTGATGAAACTAGCTATGTAAGTAGGAACTGGCCGAGGGGGGATTTTTTTGTATGCTCATATTGCTGTTTCTCTCTCTTTCCCCTGGTCATTAATCTAAACATAGAGAGGGTCCCATTTTTCATGTTACCGTGTCCTTAAGATCAATCCGTCCTTTTGTCTCTTCCTCGGTTCTAAAACAACAGTCATGGGGTTCAGAATCACTCGACTCCTGGCTAGTCGGCAACAGTGTTGCTGGATTTAGTACATTGCATCTTTTAATCTGAATATGACTCGCTAGCAGTGTCAGCTCATAGCCTGATAATCTAGGACTGGTGAGGTGCTGTGTCTTCGTTCGGTTCATGAGTGTATCCACAGCATGTGGAACCATGACCACCAACATATTGTTCATGACCAAACCAGCAGATTGTCGAATGGAAACTGCAGCTGCTGCTGTAGCTCTCAAGCAACTTGGCAACGCTCTGGCTACCGGGTCTAATGTTGATGAAAAATACGCACAAGGACGTTGTTTATCACCAAACAGTTGCGTTAAAAAACTCAATGCACAACCTTCTCTCTTGTGAACATAGAGTGTAAATGGCTTACTGTAGTCAGGTGTACCCAACACTGGAGCTGAACACAGTGCATTTTGTAACTCAGAAAAGCTCTGCTGACATTCGGCAAACCATGGCACCGGACTCGGAACACCTTTTCCAGTCAGAGCCACCAATGGTTTTGCCAAGAGAGAAAAATTTGGGATCCTTTGCCTGCAGTATGAAGTAATACCTAAAAACACGCGCACTTCTCTCTGTGTGCTAGGAACATTCATCTGCGTAATTGCTTTTATTCTCTCTGGGGTCAACCTTCTTCCCTTCTTTGACAAGAGATGACTTAGGTAGGTCACTTCTTGGCAACAATATTGCAGTTTGGAAGGTGACACCTTGTGATGTAAATTCGACAAATGATGCAGTAGGGAAATTGTAGCTGTTTTGCAAGTTTCCTTGTCATCCCCAGCCACTAGAAGGTCATCCACATATTGCACCAAAGCAGAACCAGTAGGAAGTACAAAAGAATCTAACTGACTTTTTAATGCCTGACTGTAAATGGATGGGCTTTCACAATAGCCTTGTGGAGCGCGTTTAAACCTGAAGCTTCGACCTCCTAGAGAGAAGCCGAAAATATCTCTGCTTTCCTCGGCTATCGGAATGCTGAAAAAGGCATTTTTTATGTCAATCACTGAAAACTATGTGGCTGTAGCAGGAATCAACGTCAACAATGCAGTAATGTCTGGAACCACAGGAAACTGCAGAATCACAATTTTGTTAACCTCTCTAAGGTCAATTATAAATCTGTAGACTGGAGGTTTTGAAGGATCAGTGCGTTTTAGAATCGGCAGGACAGGACTGTTACAGACATTTCCTCTAGTTTCTTCTATTACGTCTTTCTGGATCAAATCTTGCACTATCAATAGAAGCGCACGTTCACCTTCGCTAGAGATCTTATATTGTGGGATTCGTGGGAATTTAACATTTGCTCTCAGACTTACTACATAAGGAGGAATTTCCAAAAGACCTACATCGTTAGGACCAGTCGCCCAAAGAGTATCAGGGAGAGAACGCAGCTCCAGTGGGAGCGCATCCATTGACAAGTACATCGGGGAGATGAGTCTCTTACCCAACGTAAGCTGTACTCCTGACGGAGAACAGTACAGTGTCGCATACAGGCGTTTTAACAAGTCTAAACCAAGCAGATTTTCATTGCAACCGGTCGTCAAAATCAGTGGTGCTTTTAATTGACGAGGCCCCACAGAAATAGACAAAGGACCAGCAACAGGGCTGTGAACAGGGGCGCCTGAAAAACCTACTGAAACATTTGTTAAGCCAGACAAAGGTGCGCCAGGGAGTTTCGCATGCATGATAGAACTTTTTGCTGCACCAGTATCCAACAGAAACGGTTCGACTACACCTGATGTAGCTACTGCGACATAAGGCCCACTCTGATCTACTGGAACTGATACTACTCCTTCTCTTTGTCCATGGCTGTCCTAGTACTCATTTTGTTGAAATTCCTCACTAACTTCACAGTAGTCTTCAACGTGATACTGTTGAGATCTACCTGGCTGTACAGATTGTCCGTTTCACTGATCAAAATAATTAGAAGGACGATCACTAGTCTGCGGAGGCATAGTACCTCGTCCTCGACCTCTAGGAGTTTGCGTAAAACCACCACGACCTCTCTGAGCTGGAGCACTATTATTTTGTGCTAGTACTGGACACTCATTCTTATAATGACCTTCCTTTTTGCAGTAAGCACACTGATTCCACTGGTACTGCGGTCTTTGGGAACCGTAATCGGTCCTCTGATATGGCCCTTGCTGTGAGTTTGTCTGATTCGTGCGAGGCGGATAGGCTTGCTGTAAAAGGACTTTAGTTTTTAAATCTTTTGGTTTTTTTTCTGACTTTTCTTTCTCTTCTTTATCCCTATTTTCATAGTACTGAGCAGTCGCAAGTATTTGCGCAGTCGTAGAGACAGCCCACGCACTTTCAGAATCTTTCAATTTATTACTAAGCTCTGGTAACAAATTGTGCACAAATTTATCGACAAATAATCTTTGGCCTCCCTCCGTGCTCATATCCTGACCACTGTGATCTACAAAAGTTTCCTCAAATCTAGTGAAGAAGTCGGAGACGCTTTCGTCTTTCTTCTGCTTGCATGCGGACAATTTGTCCCAATTAACGCGCAATGCTGGCATCAAAGTTTTCATTAAATCAATTATCCTACCAGGCAAATTAGCAATTAGAGGTTCGGGCTTAGAACCACGAATTTGTTGACCATCTGCCGCTACTATAGCTGGCCAATCACCACCAAGGGCAACTGGATGATTTTCGTTACGAATTTTAGCCCAAATAGGTTGCGGCACTACATTGCCAAATAGCATGTCAATGTCTGCTAAATTCATTACGCAAGCTTGAACTGTCTGAGTCAGCTCGTTATAATATCCGGCGGGATTTTTACGCGGATCTGGCAAGGCCTGTTTTCCTGCTAACACTTCAGCTCGTTTCCACGGAATGTGTATCCACACTCTCTGGAATTGGGCTGGAGCGGCTAAAATACCATTCACTGCATCAGCTTGAACGGCTTCGCGCCATATTGGCGGAACTTCTCTCATAGGATATTGACGACCTTGTTTTGTGCTACGTTTCTCTAAGTCCCTTGGTGAACGGAGGGAAGGATCAAACCTAAAGCCTAAAATCAGTTCCATTGCTTCTTTTACATCCTGACCTACTATCATACCTGCAGCAAATTTTTGTTGAACATGAATTAATTCATCCGGAACTGATTCAGAGTCGTCCTCCTCCCACTCCTCACGCAAAAGGGAACACATTACATCGAACGCATAGCGCTGTGTCGGTTCATTCCATTGCATAAATGTATCTAATACATCTCGTACATCATACCTTCCAACTTTCGAAATCCACCTAAGGGCTGTGGAATCTAATATTCCTCGTTCTTCAACACTAGGAAGCTGACTACGTCTCTGAACAGATTCAGAGGCAGGACTCCTAATTAGAGTTTTGTAAAAAGGAGATAGAATATTAGAGACAGATTCAGTGATTCTCCGACGAACAGAAAGCGGAGTCATATAGCTTGTAGAAGTTGTGAGTAGAGTAGTAGTTGGAACAGAAGAAACAGCAAGAGTAGGGGTAGCAGGTAAAGTAACTTGCGAAACAACAGGTATAAGCGGAGCAGACATAGGCAAAGGAGCGGGCAACCCTGGAAGAGGGGGTGCCGGAGGAATATTGTTAACCACAGGGAGTGCAGGGGCTAGATTCAAGGGAGCAGGAGCAGGCATACCAGGCTGTCCAGCAGCCGGTAACAAAACATTTGGCAAAGGTGGAGCTGTAGCACCCTGTGCATACGGTGGAGGTGACCTCAACAAGTAAGACAACAGGGGATCCTTTTCAGGGTCCTCTACTGGCTTAGCAGCACTCGAGGGCAAGGCAGGGTAGCACTTGTCTATCGCTAAATTACGTTCTCTATCAGCTATCTCTATCTCTTTCTCAGTTTCATTGAGTTGCAGCTGCTTAGTAGACTGTAATAAGGTCAACTCTTGCTCTTTTTGCTCTTTCTTCAATTTTTTAATTTCTCTTTGTTTGGATTCTTTTCGCCAACAACGGAAAGAATCAAACATTGCCGGCCGGGCTTTCTTCTTAAACAGTTTTATTTCCAAATTATCGAGAATTTCGGGTTCAAAACTACCATGTAGTGGCCAACTAAGGACACCATCTTTTTCCGTGTAACGGATCCACACCTCATTATAAGATATAGGACCCACACCATGCTTGCAATAAAGTTCATAAAGAGGAGTTCCAATCGGAGGAACCGGACATGAGTCCTCCAACCGGGAATCTCTGTTGCAACCAAAACATGAAAACATACAGTTTTTCCGACTTACCATTTTACAAACCGGAACACAGAACAAACACAAACAAAGGTGCGCACTCGAACTTAGAACTTAGGCCTACCAAATGAACAAATGTATCGATACCCAAACCAAACTAAAGATTATCGCAACGAGAACAACCAATGATAATCTTACGAAACCAAGTCAAACCAAAGAACTAAAAGGATTATCCAAACAGGAGCAACCAATTGATAAATCCTTACGAAGTAACCAAACAACTAGCAACCACTTAATACTTAACTGAGGCACTGAAGATGTCACCAAGGAGAAACCCGTCTACGTCTCGCCGTACTAAGGTCTGCACCTCGGGTCCAAGACAGGGCGACAGTCAAGGCAGCGGACCACTGCAGTCGTCCGAACGGGAACCCTCGTGGAAGAGAACGTCGGGCCACTTTTGCGATATACCGGGATCGATGAAGTGGGGCGCCTCCCTCTGGAATCTTCACACGAAGCTTCTTGAACTCTTCAGGCTTTTGGACCGGTACCGAATGACGTCGCCCCACGCTGGGCGCCAATTGGAGTTCTGGACTTTAATAAGGTCCAGAGGTGTCAGGGACAACACCCGAAGACCCCTGAGTTCTACCTGTCTCGGTGCACAAATAAACAGAAACACGGGCTTCTCGATGGTGGCGTCAAAGACCAAAGGTTTATTACTGCAGGGACACAGAAGTCACAGAAGCTACACACGGGCAGATTCTAGGAGCCTGTTCGATTTGCACTAAGTGAGTTGCTCCTTAAATACAAGTTTTTTAGCTGTGGGCAACATTCTTCACATACTAGTACGTTTCTTAAACTTTGTATCCTAAACAATAAATATTTGGCATCAAACAGGAATCGTCAACGAATTTCTGATGTCAAACATTACGAATGAGGGGTTCACACTGTTCGATCATAATCCCATGTCATCTTCTCATTCAAGAGCCGGACCGCCTCATCGTAAATTTTGTTGCCTCCCCCTAATAAAGGCCCAGAAGGAAAGGAGCAGAGCCAGGTGTAGAAGATAGAAAAACAGGATAAGAGATGTTTGTGGGTCGTAAATGGGCAAGGCTACCGACTTCGGCCACCTAATCATGATCAGGCCAGCGAGCACGAGAACCAGTATAGCAGGACTGGCCTCAGGCAGAGGAGGCAGCTTCTGCCGAGTCATGCGGCCACAGCGTTTCTGACTTAAGGTGTACGTGTCATTTAGCAAGGTGAATCGCCGGCTAAGCTAAAGCTTACGTGTCCTTTAGTGAAATGAATTGATCAGAGGTCACTGTTTGTCCATTGACTATGTGAGGGCAAGAATACAAGATGGATGCCATAATCTAAAATGGATGCCATCGGTGTACCGGAAATGTGCTCATAACAAGAGTGCCATTGCTCATAGCATAGCGAAAACACCAGGATATACTATATGGATCATTTACGGTTCACTGGTACCGAAATTATGGGTTTACGACAATGTCGAAAACACGGGTTCGAATCGTCACGGAACCTCACTCTTTCGGGGGATGCGGAAGCGGAAAGAAGGTGGGCAAGGTGATGGACTGCCCGATATGAGAGGCTGTAACCACCTTGGGCAGGAAAGAAGGACGAGTCCTCAGAACAACCTTGTCCGGATGGACAGAGAGGAAAGGAGCCTGGAGCTCACTCACTCTCCTGGCAGAGGTGATGGCACCCAGGAATGCAGTTTTAAGAGTTAGAAGACGTAGAGGACAGTTATGAAGTGGCTCAGAGGGAGCGCACGTCAGATAGGTCAATACAAGGTTCAAGTCCCACTGAGGCATCACGAATGGAACAGGAGGGAACATGTGTGTGATGCCTTTCAAGAATCTATTTACAACAGGGGACTTGAAAAGAGAAGACTGATCAGGGAGCCTCAAGAAGGCTGAAATGGCCGAGAGGTAGCCCTTAATAGTGCCCAGAGCAGAGCCCTGCTGGGCAAGAGAAAGAAAAAAGAGGAGAACTTTTGAAAGGGGGGCAGAGAGTGGATCCACAGCCTTTGCTGTGCACCATGCCACAAATTTGTTTCACCTGCAGGCGTATACCGATTCTGTGGAGGGACGCCTGGCTGCCAGAATCACATCACAGACTTCAGGAGGCAAGTCAAATGGCCTCAACTGTCGCCGCTCAATCTCCACGCATGTAGGTGGAGACTGGACAGGTTTGGGTGGAGGACCGTCCCCTGCAGCTGCAACAGAAGGTCCTCCTGAAGAGGCAGACGAATCGGGGATCGACTGACATGCTGAGTAGCACGGTATACCAGTATCTTCGTGCCCAGTCCGGAGCCACAAGGCTGACTAGGGCCCGGTCTCACCTGATCTTTTTCAGCATTCTGGGCAGAAGGGGTATAGGCGGAAAGGCGTACAATAGAACGCAGCTCCACTCGCGACAAAAAGCGTCTCCGAGCACTTGCCGCCTTGGAAATTCCAACGCGCAGAACTGATGACATTGCGCGTTCTCTTCGGTGGTGAATAGATCTACAACAACAAATAATACCTGGGGGTCAAAAATGATATAAGTAAGTCAGACAGATTGGATCACAAAACCAGAACTACGCAAAAAACACCAGTGAGAATTTCATGCATGTTAGTAACTGCAGGCCTAGTCAAGGCTCAAGAGCACATGGAGAAAATAGTTCCCATCAGAAGCCACACTGTACCGCCCTCTTTCTCATCATTTGGGTTCTCCTTACCCAGGAGACAAAACGGCCGGTCTGTTGTTACCGTGACCGATAAATGTGATAAGTGGGTAGTATATTTTGTACAGGCCCATCATTTCAGGGATTGGCTTGGTTTTGGAACCTCTTTCGACCTTTGTCGATCACTTCTTGAACCCCATGGTCAAGGCAATGCCTACGTTCCTGCAGGACACGAAAGATGTCTTAAGACTCCTTCCAACAATACAGTTCAACATCGATACCGACATCTTAGTATCGTTTGATGTAGAGTCTTTATATACGTCAATCCCGCAAACCGAAACTCTAGATGTAGTAGGTACATTGTTGGAGCAAAACAACCACCAATCCATTACTCCAACACACTTCATTATGCATTTAGCGGAGATTGCCATGAAAGAGAATTACTTTCGATTCGAGGATACCACTTACCTGCAAACATCTGGGACCAGTATGGGCAGTGTTTTCGCGCCAAGTCTGGCGAACCTGTACGTCCACAATTTTGAACAGCAAGATGTCCTAACGCCCACCAACCCATACTTACCATCACTACATGTATGGAAACGTTACATTGACGACATCCTGGTGGTGTGGCGAGGCACGGAAGAAGATCTAGTGTCATTTCACGGATGGTTGAATAGTAAGAACACTTACCTTAAGTTTACCATTGAATACAGCAGGACATCGCTGGCTTTCCTTGACCTAAGCTACATGCTACTCCGACTGGTATCGAATCAGAGCTGTATCGTAAGCCAATGGCTAAAAACGCACTACTGAGATATGATAGTTGCCATCCACGAGCCCTGAGAGACAACTTACCCTTCGGTCAGTTCCTCAGGGTTCAAAGAAACTGCTCTAACAAAGAGGCTTTTGAGACCCACTCGAAGAATCTGGAGGTTCAACTGAGAGAAAAAAACTATCCAAAGAAAATTATCCGCCAGTCTAAAAAGAGGGCGTCTAACAACAACAGAGAGTCCCTACTAGAAATACTCCCTCCCAAAGAAAAGACCAACCGTATTGCTTTTGTCAACACTTTTAACAGTCGATCAAATCAAGTACCATAGATCATAAGGAAACATTGGTCAATCTTGAAAACCGGAGGTGATGACATCGCCTTACCTATTTTCGCCTTCAAGAGAGGACCTAATTTAAAAGACCAGCTAGTCCACACACGCCCACGTAACAAGGAATCGAGGCAAGTGGGCACCCCTTGGGACTTACCTCCTGTGGTCGGTCACCACCCTTGTGGGGCATGTACTGTTTGTCCCCAGACCTGTAAGTCCACCGTGGTCGACATAGGTACCAACCGCCCATGGACACAAAACAAATTCACAAACTGCAACAGCAGCAACCTCATTTACTTGATAACGTGTCCATGCCCATTACGATATGTTGGCATGACGACCAGGAGAATACGGACACGAATACAGGAACATAAAAGTACAGTGCGATGCCGAAAACAGGCTACCCGCCTGACTGCACACTTCTTGGAGAAAGGACATGGCCCTGAGGACTTCTGCTGGACAGTCCTGGAACAACCACACATTCCTAACTCGTGTGATGACATTAGTCGCTTCTTGTTCAAAATTGAACAAAAATGGGTGTATCGCCTGAATAGCGACAAGGAGGGCCTTAATGAGCCAATACCCTGGATGTCCCTCTGAATGGTTTTCCTCTGAATGGTGTCACTACATCTCTTACTGATAATATGAATCCTGACATGATAATAATCACGTTCGTGCTCATTATTCATAAAAACCAAAACAGGTTGAGGTGGATGCTAGTTGTCTAACAAATCTTTGCCTCTGATATAGAAAGAAAGGCTCCTACTTAGCTATCACCTCAACAGTAATATGTGTTGATAATATTTAGCGTATGGGCATGTTCCAGCTTTATTAACAAGTGTTGACACATAATAATAGCGACACCTATATGTGCAACGTTTGCCCAAGACCTTATTTTTCTTTATTTTTACCTTGTTTTTCCTTGTTATCTGGACATATTGCGCCTGGAACTACATGTCCCAACATTCCCGGCATCATGTGACCGCACTCAGTCACGTGATGCCTTGTGAGCAGAATACAAGCTTACAAGTAGGTTCCTTGAACGATCGCCGGTGCCCCCCCAGACAGTACTGATGACTGTCCGGAGACACCGACGGAAAGGTAAGCGGGACACAGCGCTCGTTGGCGCGCACGCCGACAGCCTGTTCAAACTTACGCGGAGAGCGGCGCCGTTTTCGAAGGGCACTCGTTCTCTGTTTTGCCGATAGGACACAATTCCTTTTACTTAACCTTTCTCTAAACTATGACCACGCATTTGCAGAGACAAGGCTTGTAAACTAGCATCTGATCCCAACAGCATTACGAAACGCATTCGACCTTGAGTTTTATCGCTAAGCCACGCACTCCTTGCATAACCAAACGCATTGGTTCTGACGCGATCTGCGGACCAACATACGCGTTATTATCTGTTTCTAGCCTTCACTTTGATCGTTGTGTCATAGCAACGGCGGGTTACTTGCAACAAAACCCTCTCACCACGTAATGGGGGTATCAAATCATCTTTTGCCTCCGTGTAAACTCTATTCTCTTTTTCCCTTGCTGAAACTGCTCTAAAAGTGATTCATAATTATTTTTAGAGCGGTGCTCCTTTTACCTGCGCTGCAGCCAGGTGGGGTGAAGCCTCTCAACCATCATACATGGGTGAGTGTGTATACTAGAGCCTGTGTCCTAGTACGAGTGAATGTGTTTCAATCACATTATGGTTTTTAAGTACAAACTACTTGAGTAGGATTCATTCATGCTCTTTTGTTTCTCTGTTTCTCTGTTTGTTTGTCTCTCGGTCTGGATCCAATGCCACTATGCATTAACAGTATACGGTTGAGTACGCCTGGGATTCTCAGGTGATATTTTTTCATTATTATTCACCAAAGCAGTAGTGTATTTCCAACAAGGTCCTGAAGAATGCATTTGAAACTCTGTTCTATGTAATGCAGAAACATGTTGACCATTATTAAGTGTCGTTATTATTTCAAACCAGCACTTACACCTGCCTTTTAATCTTAGGGATTGGGAGATATTAATAAACTCTGTTTTCTACCCAGTTCACCTAATTTTATTATAATCCCTCACTTTTCACTCAAATCACTATACAATGCTTTTTTCAGTAGCCACTTGAATTAACTTCTGTACAAAATATAATACCCACTTATCACATTTATCGGTCAGGGTAACAACAGACCGGCCGTTTTGTCTCCTGGGTAAGGAGAACCCAAATGATGAGAAAGAGGGCGGTACAGTGTGGCTTCTGATGGGAACTATTTTCTCCATGTGCTCTTGAGCCTTGACTAGGCCTGCAGTTACTAACATGCATGAAATTCTCACTGGTGTTTTTTGCGTAGTTCTGGTTTTGTGATCCAATCTGTCTGACTTACTTATATCATTTTTGACCCCCAGGTATTATTTGTGGTTGTAGCATTGTGTTTGGGGCATATACCTGGTCGGTCGGTAAACCCGCCCTTAGACCCTCCTCAACTGTTGGTTGTGTGTGTGAATAGATCTAACCAAGGCTCTCCCCACTGCCAAAAGAGACCTTGCGCCACGTCCGAGTTCATACGCCATTCGTGATCCATCATGCACCGGCGGCTGAGTTTGTCGGCCCTGGCGTTCAGGGAACTTGCCAGGTGTTAAACCAACAGGGTGACGCCCTGGTGTTCCAGCCATGTCCACAACCCCAACCCGCCTTGTTTGTTGCAGTACCACATGGCGGTGGTGTTGTCCGTGAACACCTGCACTACACTTCCCCGGACAGAGGGAAGGAATGCCTTAAGTGCAAGACAAATTTCCCGCAGCTCCAGAAGGTTTATATGGAGCTGGGACTCCACCAGAGACCAGAGGCCTCTGATCTCTGCCTCTCTGATGAGGCCCCCCATCCCAGGAGGGACGCATCTGTCACTATTACGTGCTCCGGTTGGGGTAGGGAGAGGGATCTGCCGCTGACCCAATCGCGGTTCGTGAGCCACCACTGCAACTGACTCGCAGTGCCCTCCGAGATCAGGACGTGGTAGGACAGGTTGCTCTGATGCTGTGCCCACTGAAATTTCAGGTCCTACTGCAGAGCCCGCAATCAGCCCCAGGAGCAGCAGCGTTAACCTGACCGAAACTCGGGATAAAGGCTGAAAGATCGGAAGCAAAGCCTGAATATCCTGGACTCGCTGCTCGGGAGTATAAACCCGAAACTGCGCCGAGTCCAGAACCGCTCCAATGAAGAGGAGCTTCTGTGAGGGAATCAGGTGCAATATCGGCACATTGATGGAAAACCCCAGCAAATGCAGGAGGTCGGCCGTAGTCTGGAGGTGGCAGATGACTGCCTGGGGCAAGTCCGCATTTAACAACCAGTCGTGGAGACAGGGGAAGACTGGAACCCCCGATCTGCGCAGATGAGCTGCGACTACCGCCATCACTTTTGTGAACTCCCGAGGGGCGCTGATAAGGTCGAAAGGGAGCACGGTAAACTGAAAATGCTTGTGGCCTACCGTGAACCGCAGATGGGCCGGCAAATGGGGATGTGGAAATAAGCGTCCTGCAAGTCCAACGCTACCATCCAGTCTCCAGGGTCGAGAGCAGACAAGACATCGTGAACTTCTCCTTCCGGAGGAAGTCGTTGATGTCCCTGAGGTCAAAGATAGGACGGAGGCCCTTGTCCTTGTTGGGGACCAGAAAGTAGTGGGAGTAAGAACCACAACCTACTTCTGGCCCAGGAACGCGCTCAATGGCCCCCTTGGCAAAGAGGGCCATCACTTCCTGCAGAAGAAGCGCAAGATGGTCCCTCGACATGTGGTGGTACCGAGGTGGCATGGCTGGAGGGGTAGTCTCGAAGGGGAGGGGGTAGCCACTTTGAACTATTTGCAGCACCCACTTTCCAGAAGTGTTGTCGCGCCAGTGGGGGAGATGATGGCGTATTTGTCTGCCCACTGGCGTTTGATGGGCCTGAAAGGTCGGACTAGGAAGGCTTTGAAGTGGATGCTGTAAGGGTGGAGGTGGACTGACCCGCCCGCTGGTCCCCAGAACCACCTCAGCGGTTCCCACGTCTGTGGCCACGCTGATGATGTTGCTGCACCGGCCTGTGGCTCTGGAATGAACGTGTGAGGGCACCCCTTCTGTGGCCACGAAAGGAGCAGAAGGTGGAGGATACTGAGTGGCCGAGAGGCCCAAGGACTTGGCCGTAGCCTGTAAGTCCTTAAAGTGCTCCAATGCACTATCTGCTTTGTTGCCAAAAAGGTGAATGCCATCAAAGGGCATGTACATCAAAGTATTCTGGACATCCCCCGAGCAACCAGTTTTTCTCAGGCAGGCGTGGCGCCAAAGCGCCACCGTCATAGAAATCACCCTGCCTAGCGAGTCGGAGGTATCAAGCCCACAACGTATGGTGAATTTAGCTGTGTACCTCCCAGCTGCAATAGCCTGGGAGAGTACTGTCTGGGCCTCCTCCAGACAGTTTGGCAGCACCTGCACAACCGTGTCCCACACAGAGTGGGAGTAACGGCCCAATAGGCATGCAGTGTTCACTGATCGCAGCCCTAAGCTGGCAGATGAAAACAGCTTCTTGCCAAGCTGCTCCAGCTTCTTGGATTCCCTATCCGGGGGTGTGGAAGGGAATGCCCTCTTGGATGCAGAGGCTTGGACAACCAAGCTCTCAGGGGTGTGGTTTTGGGAGAGAAAGAGGGGGTCGCCCAGAGACAGGCGATGGCGTCAGGCCACATTCCTGTCCACAGGAGCCCCTGTGATGGACCTGGACCAAGTGCCCAAAAGAACGTCAGACAGTGCATCATTAAAAGGCAGCAAGGGCTCCGAAGAGGTTGCCGCCGGTTGAAGCATTTTTGTCAAAATGTTAGTCCTGATGGCCACTGTAGGGAGTTCGAGGTCGGGAGCCTCGGCCGCCCTATGCAGCACGACTGCGTAACTTGCTCCCTCCTCCCTTGCCAAGGAAGGAGGAGACAGCATGCCAAGGTCAGGCAAGGTGTCTAGCCCACTGGCATCCCCCAAATCCTCTGCCAGTCCGGATCATCACCAAACTTGTATGTGAGAGGGTCCTCAGACCGCTCCCAGTCCTCCCCTTCCTCCGAAGTCTGTGAAACAGGCTGAAAATAAGGAGGACAGACATAGGGGTAGAAAGACACACACACACATATCTCTTGATATGGCACAATTGGTTAATGTGTTTGTCATTAAGGAGGAAATTGTTTGAAATATGCTGTTTAACCAGGAGAATACAAGCTTTATGGGGCGATGCGTGATAGATGGAGTATTGCATGATTGCAGCTCTTCATTATACAATCTGTTCAGCTCAGCAAGGGACACAGGGTCAGTTTTGGGCTTGAAAAGGTCTTGAACAAGGACATTCTGTTTTCACCAGTTTGCTCGGGTAGCAATTATAAAGTATGTCGAGTCGACAATACTCATTGGATTGCACGGTTCATTGATTCGTTGTGTGATCACTGTGCCATGAAAAATCAGCTTTTAGTATAAAGCGTTTGACATTTGAACAACAGTTTAAAGTCGGTACCTGGCCCCATCGGCGCCGGAATCAGCACGAGTGACGCAGTTCTGGCGCAGCGTCCGGTTTAAAACCGGGGACGACATTTGTGGTAGTATTGAATTAAGTCGGAGGTGATGCCGGAGGGGGGTCAACACTGTTGGATGTGTTATCAGGTCAACAGGTGTCGCCCTAGATCCGAGCCCGGATCCAGGGGGATCCAGCGGTGCCGGGGGCGAAGCCACCGGCGTCGGAAGGTCAGGACCCCCAGTTGGGCCTGTAGGGCCCAAAGGCAAGCCGGCAGACCAGACGGACCAAACAGTAGGGCCATGACAACACAAAACTCTTGCACCTGTGCAGGCGTTGCCGACGAACCCGGAAAGGGGGATAGACCGTTGACTACGTCGCAGGATCTGCCGCTTTTACTTCATAGGCCGCACTCCGCTGCCTCTACTTGGTATGCTGCACTCCGCCAACTCTACTTCATAAGCCGCACTCGGAAGGGCAGGACCCCCAGTTGGGGCCGTGGGGCCAGAAGGCGAGCCTGCGGTACAGACGGCCAAAAGAGTCAGGCCATGGAGGCACGAAATTCTTGCACCTGTGCAGGCGTTGCCGACGAACCCGGAAAGGGTGGGTAGACCATTTGCGACATCGCAGACTCCGCCAGAGCCACAGGGGTGGCACCACCCACAGCCGCCTCGCACAACAGGCTAGGGGGAAGTTGAAAAGTGACAGCGTTTCTTCGAATTCTTCTTTGAATGCTTCGACTTACCTGACTCCGAGAAGACTTAGATCCAGAGGAACGATGGTGATGGCTCCGCGTCCGGTCCCTCGACCTCCCACAGGACCAGAAACTTGAGCAGCGCGGAGCAGACTGGCGGACTTCCAGCATTTTTCTGGACCGCTCCCGCAAAGCCTTCGGCGCCATGACCTGGCAGTCGGGGCACAACTTGGAGTCGTGGTCACGCCCCAGGCAGTAGAGACACACGCGGTGTGCGGGTCCGTCACCGACATCATGAAGTGACAGTCCCCACAGTTCTTGAAATGGGCACCCCTACGACACCAGGAGTCGATCGACCCAGAAGAAAAGAGGGAAAGGCCGCGAAAAAATTCAGTCTAAAAGTGACTGGGGGTACTTGATCTTCCCGGATCTGCGCTTGCTGGCGCGGAAAAAGAAAGAACTGGCATCAGCGTGCGTGGGCGCATCTAAGTAGCTCCAGCGACGTCATCCCTGCCTCATGCTGCACTCAACCGCCTCCACTTCATAGGCTGCACTCCGCTGCCTCCACTTCATAGGCTGCACTCCGCCGCCTCCACTTCATAAGCTGCACTCCGCGATCTCTACTTCATAAGCTGCACTTCGCCACAGGCTGAACTCTGCCGCCTCCACTCCATAGGCTGCACTCCGCCGCCTCCACTTCATAGGCTGCACTCCGCCGCCTCCACTTCATAAGCTGCACTCCGCCGCCTCTACTTCATAAGCTGCACTCCGCTGCAAGCTGTACTCTGCCACCTCCACTTCATAGGCTGTACTCTGCCACCTCCACTTCATAGGCTGCACTCCGCCACCTCCACTTCATAGGCTGCACTCTGCCGCCACCACTTCATAGGCTTCACTCTGCCGCCTCTTCTTCGTAAACTGCACTCTGCCGCCTCCACTTCATAGACTGCACTCTGCCGTTTCTACTTGATAGGCCCACTTCGCCGCCTCTACTTCATAAGCCACACTCCTCCACCTCTACTTCATAAGCCGATCTCCGCCGCAGGCTGCACTCCGCGGCCTCCACTTCATAGGCTGCACTCCGCTGCCTCCACTTCATAGGCTGCATTTCCCCGCCTCCACTTCATAAGCTGCACTGCACCACCTCTACTTCATAAGCTGCACTCCGCCACCTCTATTTCATATGCTGCACTCCGCCGCCACCACTTCATAAGCTTCACTCTGCCGGCTCTTCTTCGTAAACTTCACTCTGCCGCCTCCACTTCATAGACTGCACTCTGCCGTTTCCACTTGATAGGCCCACTTCGCCGCTCTACTTCATAAGCCGCACTCCGCCACCTCTACTTCATAAGCCGATGTCCGCCGCAGGCTGCACTCCGCGGCCTCCACTTCATATGCTGCACTCCGCTGCCTCCACTTCATAGGCTGCACTTCCCCGCCTCCACTTCATAATCTGCACTGCGCCACCTCTACTCCATGAGCTGCACTCCGCCACCTCTATTTCATATGCTGCATTCCGCTCCTCTACTTCATAAGCCACACCGCCACAGGCTGCACTCCGCCGCCTCCACTCCATAGGCTGCACTCTGACCCCTCAGGCATTGGACTCTCCGGACGGCGTGCGGGCAGAGACTACATGTCTTTAATTAAGCAATAGACGCCATATGTTTTGTTATGTTAATACCTATTTCTAAAGCGCACGTACACCCATAGGTTTCATGGCGCTATTTGTACGAGACACTAGGCACAGTTCTAAGCGTAAGCCTGTTGGAAAAGCCACGTTTTTAAAGACTTTCGAAATGCCAGAAGATCATTGCTCTGTCTGATAGGTAGCGGAAGGGAGTTCCAAAGGGAGGCGGCCAGATAGTAAAAACAGCTGCCACCCTGGCGTTTCTCAAATCAAAGAGGCTTTATTCGAGTAAAATTCTCATAAAAGCTCATACAGACATTTATATATTAAACACCACATTAAATAAAAACCTAATTTTTGATTGACAATCATTAAAAAAGATAAAATACATAGTTAATACATTGCAATGCTAAAACAATACTTAATAACACTGATTGCAGGAAAGGGTGCTTATATGGGCAAGCTCTTGGTCACAATTCTCTATCTAATAGACAATGCCCATCCCAGGTACTTGGCAATTGCTATAACTAGTGGCATAGAAGTGCTGGTGCAAATAATTATCAAAGCCGCTAGGCTACTGGTAGTACCTAAGTTTCTACATGCGGGGGCTAGCCAAACTCTTTTGGAGTGACGTAAGCCCTGCAGGAAGATAAAAAATGACCTATGCTTTCTTTTGGGGCTCCACATACAGGGCAATCTATATTTGAAGAACTTCTCCACCTCCCTGTAAACGATCTAAGAGGGAGCGCACCAGATCTAATTTGGAATAGGAGCTTCCTGTCCCCTGGCGTTGTTATACTATCCCACTAGTCTTCCAGCACAGGATACAATTTGGCTTCCAAGAAGTGGCCCGTCATAGAATCAGCAGCGGTTTTTCTCCAATCTCGCAGGGCCACAAAATCCCAATATAGTCCTTTCAATGCTCTTTTACTCGGAAAGACCTCTCCTAAAGGATTCTCCCATAGGGTTTGGAGACCAAGCTCACAGAGCATGTTTCTAAGTTCTTTTAACCATCCTATTCTATGGAAGATATCTGCTTTTATTACAGCTAAGAAGCCCTCCGCGTAATGATGTAACTCCGGAGTCGTCCAAAGCCGTCTCCAATATAGAACAGGTCGTAGCCTCGACAAATCCCCTACTGCCTTCCTCCCCAGGTCAATTCTGAGGGGGAGCAATGGGGTACTTTTAGGTAGGCCAGTAACTGCCTAAGAAACTTGTTTTCCGATTTCTGCATTGAATGTAACTTCCCAAAGCCCCACAGTTCTGCCCCATACAGAGCAGACCCTAGCGCCTTGGCCTCATAAACTTCCAAAACTGGCTTAATTGGTTTGGACTTCGATTTTCTATGCTCCACCCCCAGAGCACCAGATATTTGTCTATGTCTTAGCGCCGCCATATTGATGTGCTGTGACCATCTCAAATCGTCAGTTATGTAAATGCCAAGATAAGTGAAAGCCTTGACAACCTCTAACAGAGAATTGCTCATTAATATTTTGGGTCTAAAACTACGATGGCAGTTGAAAGTCATTAACTTGGTTTTAGCCACATTGACTTCCAATCCGTGCTCCCCGCAAAATTCATCAAAAATAAGAAGAGCACGTTGTAAGCCGCTTGGGGTCTTTGACAAAATTAAGGTGTCATCGGCGAACATCAAAATTGGAACTTTGATGCCCGCCAAAGAGGGCACATCTACACTAACAGCCAACATACGAGCGACTATCCCATTAATAAACAGAGAAAAAAGCAAGGGGGCCATCGCACACCCCTGGCGAACTCCCCGTTCAACCGGGAAGTCAGCCGTAACTTCTCCATTCCTACCCCACTGGATTTTGGCAAAATTAGCCTCATGTAACCTCATAACCATGGTGTTAGACGGGGACCTGGAGGGTGTGCCGAGGACAGGGGGAGAGGCCTCAGGTGAGGGCCGTCTCCAGCGATCGTACAGACAAGTAACTTCCCCCCCACAGATGGACACCACACAAGGATGAGGTCAACACTCTTTATATACGATTCTTAAAGCAGAGGTATCAACGGTACAGTGAGGTCGGGACACGAGGGTCCTCTCAATTCTAGTCTCTGAGGGGGAAAAGGGTAGCGGGACAGTCTTGGTACCGGTCTGGTACGGGGTGGCAAGATGGGTAGCTCACAATCCTCGAGCTCGGAGTTCTGGAAGGTCGGGCCGCGGCAGCGCCAGCCGGCTAGGATGACAAGTCTCACTTGAGAAGGGCCGCGGCGGCGCCAGCAGGCAGGAGCGATGGTTCACAAGGATGGGCCGCGGCAGCGCCAGCAGGTCCCGACGAAGGTGTAGATTGCAGAGGGCCGCGGAAGCGCCAGCAGGCAGGAGCGATGGTTCACAAGGATGGGCCGCGGCAGCGCCAGCAGGTCCCGACGAAGGTGTAGGTTGCAGAGGGCAGCGGCAGCGCCAGCAGGCAGGATCGACGGTTCACAAGGATGGGCCGCGGCAGCGCCAGCAGGTCCCTACGAAGGTGTAGGTTGCAGAGGGCCGCGGCAGCGCCAGCAGGCAGGATCGATGATTCACAAGGCAGGGCTGCGGCAGCGCCAGCAGTCCGTCAAGGATGAGTTCTTCAAGGTGTCTCTCGACTCCAGGATACAACTGCCTTCCTGCTCTGGAGCTGCCCCAGTTATAGGTCTGGCCTCCTTTGATGTCCGGACCCTCGCACTTGGAGGTCGGGAGGTCCGGGATGAGGGAGTCCAGACACCCAGCAGGGGGGTGGAGCCAGCGCCCGGGGAGGCTGGGGGTGATCGGCACCTGGCGGGGGAGAGCCATCGACACTCCTTTCTCCCATTGACCTGCCAAGTGGACTCTTCACCTCCTGGGTGGATGGTGGTGCCTCGATGTCGGGGCCTGGCCAGGCCCAGGGTTGGGGTCGAGCTGAGGCCACGCGGCCTCATGGTGCAGTGTCCAAGATGGTAGCGGGGCCGGGGTATTGCTGCTGGAGGAGGCCCGGGCCGGCCGATGTCGTGGTGTTCGGGAGCAAGCGTCCCGTTGGGGACGGGTTGCGGGTTGCTTCTGTAGGTTGTCGGGGTGGTTCTTCTGGTGACACCGGGAGAGCCGGTGTTCGGGTCTTCCTATGCGGGGAAGGAGCGGTCCGTGCACGAGGCCTGTCCAACATGCGTCCCCCCCAGCTGAAGGCAGGGAGAGTCACCCATCTTCTTGGGCACTCTCCTCGGCGAGGCGGAAAAAGCGTGACAGGCCGTCCGCGTTGGCGTGGTCTTGGCCAGGGCGATGCTCCACAGTGAAGTCCATCCCCTGCAGGGAGATGGACCATCGCAACAGTTTTGGGTTCTCCCCCCGCATCTGCATCAGCCACTGCAGGGGTCTATGGTCTGTTTGTACCCGGAAATGGGTACCGAAGAGGTAGGGCCGGAGTTTCTTGAGGGCCCATACTACTGCGAAGGCCTCCCGCTCGATGGTGCTCCAGCGCTGCTCTCGGGCCAGCAGGCGTCGGCTGATGAAGGCCACTGGTTGATCGACTCCCTCAGTGTTGAGTTGCGAGAGTACTGCCCCAACGCCTTGATCTGAGGCGTCCGTCTGGACGATGAATTCCCGGCTGTAGTCGGGGGCTTGGAGCACGGGGGCGGTGCACATGGCGGCCTTCAACTTCTCGAAGGCCGCTTGGCAGTCCGGAGTCCAGTTGACGGTTTTGGGGTTTTTCTTGGAGGTGAGTTCCGTGAGGGGCCCCACGATGCTGCCATAGTCTTTTACAAACCGCCGGTAGTATCCGGTAAGCCCTAGGAAGGCTCGGACCTCGGTTTGGGTGACAGGAGGTTGCCAGGACAGGATGGCGGCGATCTTGAGCTGAAGGGGGGCCACCAGACCGCTCCCCACTTGGTGTCCGAGGTAGGTCACGGACCCATGGCCGATCTGGCATTTGCTGGCTTTGATGGTGAGGCCGGCCCGCTGGAGGGCGTGCAGGACTTCTCGGAGGTGGTGAAGGTGGTCGGCCCAGTGACGACTGTACACAGCGATATCGTCCAGGTAGGCGGCGCTGAATTCTTCGAGGCCCGCCAATACCTGGTTCATGAGTCGTTGAAAAGTAGCTGGGGCGTTTTTCATGCCGAATGGCATCACGTTGAAGTGGTAGTGGCCATCCGGGGTGGAGAAGGCGGATCGCTCTTGGGCTCTGGGGGTGAGGCCGATCTGCCAGTAGCCCGCTGTTAGGTCGAAGATGCTCAGGTAGCGGGCGGCCCCCATGCGGTCAATGAGCTCATCCGCCCGGGGGATGGGGTGAGCGTCGGTTCGGGTAACAGCGTTCAGGCCCCGATAGTCTACAAAGAACCGGAGCTCGGGGGCGACGCCCGGGGCGGCAGCCTTGGGGACCAGTACGACTGGGCTGGCCCAGGGGCTGTCGGAGGGCTCGATCACTCCTAGCGCCAGCATTTTGGAGACTTCGTCCTGGATGCAGGTGCGCACCCGATCTGGCACTCGGTACGCCCCGTGTCGAATAGGCGGACTATCCCCAGTGTCTACGTCATGAAGGCACCAGGGGGTGACCCCTGGGGTGAGGGAGAACAGATCCGAAAATTGTAGCAGGAGAGCCCGGCAGTCTTGGTGTTGTTCCGGGGACAAGGCCTCGGAGAGTCTGACCCCTTCCACGGAGCCATCTTTTTCACGGTTCCTTAGTAGGTCCGGGAGGGGCTCGGAGTCTTCTTCCGTCCCACTATCTGTTGCCATTAGTAGGCTGAGCTCCGAGCGTACGAAGTGGGGTTTGAGTCTGTTTGCGTGGAGGACTCGGAGCGGGTTCCGGGGGGACTCCATGTCTATTAGGTAGGTGACAGGCCCCTTGCGCTCTATCACCTTGAAGGGCCCTGTTCACTTGTCTTGCAGGGCACAAGGTTCGACTGGAGACATCACCCATACTTGCTGGCCGGGTTCGAACTCGATGGAGGAGGCATGTTGATCGTACCATTTCTTCATGTCCTCCTGACTTGCCTCAAGGTTGGCTTTGGCGAGTTCCCTGAATCGCCGGGTCTGGTTGCGGAGGGTCAGGAGATACTTGTACACGTCCGGAGGGGTCTCCTGGGGGGCCATCTCCCATCCTTCCTTGACCAGGCTGAGGGGGCCCCGGACGGGGTGTCCGTACAGGAGCTCGAATGGGCTGAAGCCGAGGGATTTCTGGGGAACTTCTCGATAGGCAAAGAGGAGGCACGGGAGCAGCACGTCCCATTGGCGGCGTAGGGGTTCTTCCAGGCCCATGATCATTCCCTTGAGGGTACGGTTAAACCGCTCGACCAGTCCATTTCCTTGTGGGTGATAAGGGGTCATGAAGCGGTAGGTGACCCCACACTGTTGCCAGAGAGACCTCATGTATTTTGAGATAAAGTTCGTGCCCCTGTCGCTGACGACCTCCCGGGGGAAGCCCACTCGAGAGAAGATCCCCATCAGGGCTCGGCCTACCACGGGTGCTGTCACAGTCTGAAGAGGAATGGCCTCGGGGTACCGGGTGGCGTGGTCCACCAGGACTAGGATGAACCGGTGCCCCTGGGCCGTCCGGGGGTCTAGGGGCCCCACAATGTCTATTCCCACCCGTTTGAACGGGGTGGTGACGACGGGGAAGGGTTGCAAGGGTGCTTTAATCTTTCGGCCGCTCTTCCCGCTGGCCTGGCAGGTGGGGCAGGCCCGGCAGTGGTTGGAGACATCATTTCGCATTTTGGGCCAGTAAAAGTGTGTTACCAGGCGGTTGTAAGTTTTGTCTTGTCCCAAGTGTCCGGCAAGGGGGACATCGTGTGCTAAGTTCAAAAGGAAGTTCCTGAAGCGGAGGGGCACCACCAGCACCCGACTGGCCCCCAGCTCCGCAATTCTTTGCTCGCTGTAGAGCAGGTCATTGTCCCAATAAATCCAGTGGGCCCCCGCGGTGTCTCCTGCGCTCTGGGCGAGGGCTTGCTGCCTGAGTCCCTCGAGGGAGGGACAGGTCTTCTGTTCTTGTCGGAATTGTTCCTGGGTTGGACCACCTTCCTGTCGCCACTGGGCCAGTTCTGGAAGGTCCTGGAGTTGCACGGGCTCTTCTCTGTTTTGTTCTGGGGGGTTGGCACTTAGGGCGTCTCCCTCCGGGACGATCGGGGGAGGAGGTTCTGGCCATTCGGGTTCTTCGGGACTGGAGATGGCGCGGGCGGCCATGGACCGGGTCGTTATGCAGGCCCATTCAGGGAGGCCCAACATCCCCAGGTGCTCTCTTCTTTCGACGGCCGCCCAGGGAGAGCTTTCGAGGTTGTTCCCCAGGAGGCAGTCCACGGGGGCATCATCGCGGACAGTCACCTTCAGCATTCCGGACACTCCTCCCCACTCGAAGGGGACGCAGGCCATCCGACACAAGCTTTCGGAGTTGTCGGCGGATCGGACGGGGCAAAGGACGTTTGGCAGGATCTGCTCCGGGGTTACCAGATGACAGCGGACCGCCGTCACACTGGCCCCGGTGTCGCGTAGGGCTTCGGCCTTGCGCCCATTTATGTTTACCCACTGGCTGTATTTTCTCGTATTGGCGGGTAGGGGAGCCCGCGGAATCATGTCTCTCTCCCCTAGGCAGACCAGGGACATGGCGGCTGGTTCCCACTCGGGCTGTTCCTGTTCGTATTCTTCATAATCCTCTGGGGCTTGCTCTTCTCCCAGGGCGGCGGCAGCGACCTGGCGAGGTATAGGATTCTGGTTCTTTGGGCAATTAGGGTCGTTGGCATAGTGGCCGGTTCGCTGGCACCGATGGCAAGTAACGTTGGCTCGGAACCCCGGACGCATCGGGGGGTTTCCCCTGCCGGCCGGGGGTGGGGTGTTGCTGGCGGGAGCCACCGGGGCGGCGTCCCGGCCCCGCCCCTGGCCTCCTCCTCCTCGGGGGCGATGGGGACCTTGGTTGGTTCTGTTTGGCTCGTTGGGTCCACTTCGGGAAACTCGGGTGCTTTCCCACCGGTCAGCTTCGGCGGGGAGCTGCCGAGGTTCAGTCAGTTTACTGTCGAGGAGGTGCTGCCTGAGCTTGACGAAGCAGTTGTTGGAGAGGTGCTCCCACACAATGAGGTTAAAGAGTTGCTCGTAGGTGGTTACCTGGCTGCCCTTGATCCACCCCTCGAATGCTCTGCTGAAAAAGTTCACGTACTCCTCCCAAGTTGTACCCGGGATCCGTTTGCAGTCGCGGAACCGCTGGCGGTACATCTCGGGCGTGAGTCCGTATCGAGTGAGGAGGGCTGCCTTCATGTGGTCGTAGGACGTCATCTGATGGTCCGGCAGTTGCAGCAGGGCGTCGCGCCCTTCGTTGACGAACCTCCCTCATAACCCGGCTCCCCAGTCACTTCGGGCAATCTGGTGGGAGGTCATGGCTATCTCGTAGGCCTTGAACCACTGCTGGATATCGTCATTCCTATAATATTCTCGGACGACATCCTTGGGGATGTGGACTTTAGGGTCTGCCGGCCCAGCGGTGTTCGGGCGCTCGGGCACCCCGAGGTCTTTATTTTGTTTCCGAAGCTCTATTTCTGCTAGGTTGCGCTCATGTTCGTAGGCCAGTTTTTTCTCTTCTAACTCTCTCTGTTTTTGCTTCTCTTCCCGCTCCTCTCGGAGCCGCAAGTGTTCCAATGTTATCTTCTGTTCCGCCAATTTCAGTTCTCCGTCCAACCGAAGTCGTGCCAATTCTAATTCATGGAGTCTGCTTTTCTCTCGTTCTTGGATCTCCTCCGGGGAGAGACCCGATCTCCTTCCTTCTGCCGGAGTGGTGCTTGTTTCTGGCGTCTCGATGTTTTGGTTTTGGGGTACGGTCGTACCCGTCTCCGCCCAAGATTCTAGGGCCTTTTTGAAGTTGTCTTTCGTGCTCAGTCCTGTGGTAGCAATGCCTAGTTCTATGCAGAACTGCTTTAGTTATCTGTGGTTATACTCTTCTAATTTCTCCATCTGGAATTTTTCCGTGGATCCGCTCTCTTTGGTTGTCATTGTGGTTGAGCCGTGGGGTGAGTTACTCTCTGTACGATTACACGTTGGTTCGGATCGCGCCGCTGGCCACCAATGTTAGACGGGGACCTGGAGGGTCGGCCGAGGACAGGGGGAGAGGCCTCCGGTGAGGGCCGTCTCCAGCGATCGTACAGACAAGTAACTTCCCCCCCACAGATGGACACCACACAAGGATGAGGTCAACACTCTTTATATACGATTCTTAAAGCAGAGGTATCAACGGTACAGTGAGGTCGGGACACGAGGGTCCTCTCAATTCTAGTCTCTGAGGGGGAAAAGGGTAGCGGGACAGTCTTGGTACCGGTCTGGTACGGGGTGGCAAGATGGGTAGCTCACAATCCTCGAGCTCGGAGTTCTGGAAGGTCGGGCCGCGGCAGCGCCAGCCGGCTAGGATGACAAGTCTCACTTGAGAAGGGCCGCGGCGGCGCCAGCAGGCAGGAGCGATGGTTCACAAGGATGGGCCGCGGCAGCGCGAGCAGGTCCCGACGAAGGTGTAGATTGCAGAGGGCCGCGGCAGCGCCAGCAGGCAGGAGTGATGGTTCACAAGGATGGGCCACGGCAGCGCCAGTAGGTCCCGACGAAGGTGTAGGTTGCAGAGGGCCGCGGCAGCTCCAGCAGGCAGGATCGACGGTTCACAAGGATGGGCCGCGGCATCACCAGCAGGTCCCGACGAAGGTGTAGGTTGCAGAGGGCAGCGGCAGCGCCAGCAGGCAGGATAGATGATTCACAAGGCAGGGCTGCGGCAGCGCCAGCAGTCCGTCAAGGATGAGTTCTTCAAGGTGTCTCTCGACTCCAGGATACAACTGCCTTCCTGCTCTGGAGCTGCCCCAGTTATAGGTCTGGCCTCCTTTGATGTCCGGACCCTCGCACTTGGAGGTCGGGAGGTCCGGGATGAGGGAATCCAGACACCCAGCAGGGGGGTGGAGCCAGCGCCCGGGGAGGCTGGGGGTGATCGGCACCTGGCGGGGGAGAGCCATCGACACTCCTTTCTCCCATTGACCTGCCAAGTGGTCTCTTCACCTCCTGGGTGGATGGTGGTGCCTCGATGTCGGGGCCTGGCCAGGCCCAGGGTTGGGGTCGAGCTGAGGCCACGCGGCCTCGTGGTGCAGTGTCCAAGATGGCGGCGGGGCCGGGGCATTGCTGCTGGAGGAGGCCCGGGCCGGCCGATGTCGTGGTGTTTGGGAGCAGGCGTCCCGTTGGGGACGGGTTGCGGGTTGCTTCTGTGGGTTGTCGGGGTGGTTCTTCTGGTGACACCGGGAGAGCCGGTGTTCGGGTCTTCCTATGCGGGCAGGGAGCGGTCCGTGCACGAGGCCTGTGCAACACATGGTTAGTAGATCTTCCGGTAGACCTAGGTTCCTCAAGACCACCCATAACTTTCTCCTTGGGACCAGGTCGAAGGCAGCCCGCAAGTCAACAAAAGCGACATACAGGCTACCCTCGCCTAGCACCAATGTTCCCCATAGCAGCAAGGTAAAGCGGAACACCTGGTCCACTGTACTGGTGGCCTTCCGGAATCCAGCTTGGTATGGGGATAGGGCATTGTTCTCATCAACCCAGTCCATTAGCTTGTTTACGACCATCCTCCCCACCACCTTTTGGATGGTGGCAATCAAGCTTATCGGTCTGTAGTTCCCGGGCACCGACCGATCGCCTTTCTTGTATACGGGTATGATGATTAAGCCCTTCCAAGATGTTGCTTCCTTAGCGCCTTGGGCAATGGCATTAAACAAAAGGAAGATATATTTAGCCCAGCGATCCTTGTCATTAACAAAAAGATCCGCCGGGACCCCATCTAAGCCCGGGGCCTTACCCCTAGCCACTGCACATAAAGCCACTTCTACCTCTTTGAGGCTGACAAAATTCTCATTGGAGTACACAGCCATAATCTCAACCCTCTCACTGTCCGGTAGTGTTTCAGCATATTGGGTTTTAAAATAGTTAACCCAAGCCTCCTCCGGGACATTGTTACAGGGGCAGTCTGGTGTACCACCCCTACCCCATTTAACAATGTTCCAGAAAAGTCTGGAGTCTTTTGCCCTACAAGCTTCTCTCAGTTCAGACAAATGCAGCGCATCCCATAATTTCTTGGCTAAGCATATACTTTCCCTATAGAGCTTTCTGGCACTTCTGATTGCTACCATATCCCTACTTTTGATGGCCAAACCCAGGGATAGCCGAGCTTTTCTGCATTGAAGGTTATACCAATTAGCCGGTCTATCAGGTTCCTTTTTTTTTTTCTTACATGCATTCTGAAAATGTGACTTAATAATAAGAAAAAGATTATGATGGATAGCCGTTATTTCCTTTGACCCTGGAATAACTAAGTTCACATGTTCCAGGGCGGTTATTGCCTTGTAAACCTCAATACTTATACTGGCCATAGATTCATGATTGGCTAATACGTGGGGCCATTTTAACCTACGCATATCGTTTGTTGGAACAGACAGAGGGACATTCAATTCGTAATTTAGGCTCACTATTGAAGGTGACCAACATTTGTGCTCTATGCACAATGGATTATGGTCACTTTCGATCCTCAACTTAACTTCCATGTCACATACTGAGTGCCAAAGTTTCAGACTACACAGGACATAGTCTATCCTGCTTCTACTACGCCCATTATCGAAGGTACAAGCCCCCCCCCTTGTCGCTCTTTGTTCTACCATTTAATGCCCATAGGCCCTTTTCTAGGCAGATGGTATTTAAACATATATTATCCTCTGTCAACATATAATATCCTCTGGCGTTTCTTCTTAAATAGAGGGGCAGTTGCAAGGCCTAGGTGGGTGGAGCGTAAATTGCGCTGTGGCTTATAATTAGTGATAGACTTCCTAATGAATATAGGGCCATTGTCGTGTAGTGCCCTGAAAGTAATACATCCTGCTTTGAAAGCGCTTCGCTGGGCCACTGGCAGCCAGTGGAGTTTTCCCAGACCAGCCCTAATTGATTGCCACTTGGGTTGTTTCCAGGTGAGCCTTGCCGCCTGGTTTTGGACCATCTTGAGATGTTTTATTAGGCCAGTTGGAAGACCCAAATAAAGGCTGTTTGAAAAATACAGGCGGGAGAGTACAAGGGCTATCACTACTTGAATAAGTGCTGAGTGTGTTAATAGGTGGGCTATTTTCCTGATCTTTCTAAGTTGGAAAAAACTGGAAAAGACCACCGTTCCTACCTGTCCTTTAAGAGATAGATCTTCGTTAAGAATGATCCCTAGACTTTTAACCGAGTGGGTCTTTTTGGGGGCACTCCCTTATCAGCTGGCCAAAAATGCCGACCCCAGCTCCGTTCGCTTTCCCCGGGCAAGATCAGTTCTGTCTTGCCCGGGTTAAGTTTGAGATGATTAAGGGTCATCCATCTCTGTATATGTGACATAACAGCCAGGCATTCGGCAGCTGAATCCGGGGTGTTTAGGGGAATGATTAACTAAAGATCATCAGCATTGTTAAAAATAGTAATTTTATAGTTTTTTAAGGAATATATCAACGGACGGAGATATAAATTAAATAATAAAGAAGAAAGTGACGAACCTTGAGGTACCCCACAGGTAGATGACGTCCTGGGGGCTGTGAAAGTCCCTAATCTCACTGACTGTGTGCGATTAGTAATAAAAGAGGCAATCCAGTTCAGAGCGGGGCCCCTGAGGCCGGCCTGCATGACAAGGTTAATCAGAATGTTATAGTCAACCGTGTCGAACGCGGCCGACAAATCAAGGAGCACCAGGGCCTGGTGGACGCCCTTATCTGCATTAGATCTTAACGTATCCTGGACAGCCAAAATGACAGTTTCTGTTGAGTGAGATGGTCGAAAACCCGCTTGGTTTGGTTCTAGGTATTCAGAGCTTTCGATAAAATTGGACATACACCCAGATACATGAGCCTCAAGGAGTTTAGAAAAAAAAAGGAGAAGGGAAATAAGCCTATAATTGGCTGGGTCTAGGGGGTCTGCTCCCGTTTTTTTCAATAGTGGGATCACTGTGGCATTTTTTAAATTGTCGGGGACCTTGCCTTGTAAAAGTGATTCATTTAAAAGGGAGAGGATTCCTGATGGAATGGCTGAACACACCTCCTTTAAAATGTGATATGAGATGGGCAGCTGTCGTTGGGCGAGCCAGATTTGATGCGAGAAAGAAGTTCTGAAAACAAATTTTGATCAATAAATGAAAATGCGTCTAGAGTAGCTGGATTATAATGGATATCTTCAATGGGATCCCAGCAGGGGAGGCTTTGAATACTCTTTTTTATGGTGACAATTTTGTCTATAAAAAAATCGTTTAGTGAGTTGCAAAGTTCCTGCGTGGGGGCCAAGGGAAGAGCAGTTCTTTCGCTATTACACAGGTCATTCACTATATTGAAAATGTCTTTAGATTTATTTTGGGAATTTCAAATTTTTCCAGAGAAATAATCATTTTTACTTTGTAAAATAATCTTTTGATAATTTCTGCGAGCAACAATATATTCCTCCTTGTCTTGGGGCTTATATTTTGCTCTCCACTTTCTTTCTTTCTTGCGCACCTCGAGATTTAAGTTCTTAAGATCTGAGGTGAACCACTTATGGGCATCCAGGTTACGTGGGCGAGTGAATTTTACTAGAGGCACGTGTGTGTCAGTAGCCTTTACGAGCCATTGTGATATCCCCTCCTCCATGAGGTCTACCTCCTTACAGGGTGCTGGCAGCTTAGATGCCAGTGTTTTTATAAAGGCAGGTGTATTACTAGCTTTCCATTTCCTGGTTTCTCCGCCAACCAGGAGCGGTGATTTGGTGTGCCCACTAATAGTTATTGTGAACTGAATTAAGGAGTGGTCAGACCAGATGCAGGGCATAATGGAGAGTAATGAAAGAGGAAGATTGTAGGCCCCTATTTGGTCCAAAGTATGACCTTTTACATGAGTAGGGGAGTGTATATGCTGAATCAAATTGATTTGAATGCGACCCATATATTAACACGAAATACGACGAAGACTGCACCATGACTATAATCTAATGAGATCTTGAGAAAAGGTTAGAAGAAACCTTATATTGGCGATTTATCCGCACGAGGGAGGTTAAGAAGATGTTAATTTCGACCGTATACCACTAATACCTTGAAAGACAGAGTGACTATTTCCGTGGTGATCCGGTGTGACTCCAGTATTGGAATGTAAATTGGATTTTTTAAACTGGATTCTGTATAAATCGTGTTGGACGTCCCCTGGTGTTTGAATGTGAGGAATTGGGTATCTGGATAGGTCCTGAGGAAGGTGGTTGTTATAGTTTAATCCCACCGAAACGCGCGTCGACCCTGCGTGGAAACCTGTGGAACATTCTATGGTTCTAGTTGTGGCAGAGGTTTTTCTGTCACGCAATATACTCTACTGTGTACAGACACTGGATGTATGTGGTTGGTTGGTTGGTGTGAAAGTGTATGAATTAGAGTGTTTGTAGTGTGATAGTATTTATTGTATTCTAAACCAGGGGTTAACATATCTCTTTCCTGAAAAATGATTATGTTTTTCTATGTATTGGTGAGTATGAAAAAATGAACTGACATGAACTATGTACTAAATATTTATATGAAAAGTATGTTATGTTTATAAAAAAGAAAAAGGAATAAAAAGACGTTGAAAAGAAGAGATACAAGTGATGTGAAAAAAAAAATAATAATCATCAGATAATCATATATGTGTCACTGTTGTGTTTGGTAGTTAAATAAAATGGAATGTTCAAATGTATAAAATAAAATAGGCTGTGAGGGAAATATTTAGTGCTGCACTCTGCCCCCTCCACTTCATAGGCTGCACTCCGCAACCTCCACTTCATAAGCTGCACTCCGCCGCAGGCTGTACTCTGCCACCTCCACTTCATAGGCTGCACTCCGCCACCTTCACTGCAAAGGCTGCACTCCACCACCACCACTTCATACGCTGCACTCCGCCGCCTCTACTTCATAAGCCGCACTCTGCCGCCTCCACTTCATAGACTGTACTCCGCCGCCTCTACTGTATAGCTGCATGCCGCTGCCTCTATTTCATAGGCCACACTCCACCGCCTCTACTTCATAAGCCGCACTCCACCGCAGGCTGCACTCCGCTGCCTCCATTTCATAGGCTGCACTCCGCCACCTCCACTTCATAAGCTTCACTCTGCCACCTCCACTTCATGGACTGTACTCCGCCGCCTCTACTGTATAGGCTGCATGCCGCTGCCTGCCTCTATTTCATAAGCCACACTCCACCGCCTCTACTTCATAAGCCGCACTCCACCGCAGGCTGCACTCCGCTGCCTCCAATTCATAGGCTGCACTCCGCCAGCTCCACTTCATAAGCTGCACTCTGCCACCTCCACTTCATGGACTGCACTACACCGCTTCCACTTCATAGACTTCAGTCCTCCACTTCATAGGCTGCAGTCTGCCACCTCCACATCATAGGCTGCACTCTGCCGCCTCCACTTCATAGGCTGCACTCCGCCGCCTCCACTTCATAGGCTGGACTCCACCACCTCTACTTCATAAGCTGCACTCTGCCTCCTCAACTTCATAGATTGCACTCCACTGCCTCTACTTCATAGGCCGCATTCTGCCGCCTCTACTTCATAAGCTTCACTCCGCCACCTCTACTTCATAAGCCGCTCTCAGCCGCAGGATGCACTATGTCGCCTCCACTTCATAGGCTGCACTCCGCCGCCTCCACTTCATAGACTCCATAGACTGCACTCAGCCACCTCCACTTCATAGGCTGGACTCTGCTGCCTCCACTTCATAGGCTGCACTTTGCCGCCTCTACTTCATAGGCTGCACTCCGCCGCCTCTACTTCATAAGCTGCACTCCGCCGCCTCTACTTCATAGGCTGCACTCCGCCGCCTCTACTTCATAGGCTGCACTCCGCCGCCTCCCAGTGGATGCCGAAACAGGTTGATCACCGGAGGAGCTCTGAGACAAAATGTACCTAATAGGAGCTCTGCCGGCCCTGGATACGATTGACATGGAATTCTCGTGAATAACGATATATATTTTTTACTATCGCTGAAATTTAAAGGTCAGTTGAACTTCGCGTGGTAAGCACACCTTAGGAAGTGTGTATATTTGCACTACACACATGGTTTATTTTTACCACTCACTTTATTCACTTATTCAGTAGGTCCTGAAGAAAGCGCCAACATTTTTTTTTCAACTGAGCTGAAACATGTCGACCTGACCTAAGGAAAATCCAGACGCAAATGTATTGCTCTTTTAGATTATCCACTGCATTTATTAAGCATACCATGGGCCACTGGGAATAAAGTATCATATAGTGAGTTTCCCATAGGTATTTTTAATATTTACCACTTTCACTACTTCAATCAACCATATCATTTGTAAAGCGCACTACTCACCCCTCAGGGTCTCAAGGTGCTGGGGTTGGGAGTGCTGCTAGTGCTTGAAAAGCCAGGTCTTGAGGAGTTTTCTGAAGGTCAGCAGGTCTTGGGTCTGCCGTAGGTGGATGGTGAGGGTGTTTCAGGTCTTGGGGGCGAGGTGGGAGAACGATCCGCCGCCGGAGGTCGCTCTTCAGAGGTGGGGGGCTGTGGCGAGGGCGAGGTCGGTGGAGTGGAGCTGGTAGGTGGGGGTGTAGAAGCTGAGTCGTCTGTTGAGGTACGTTGGTCCGGTGTTGTGAAGTGCTTTGTGTGCATTTGTGAAGAGCTTGAAGGTTATCCTCTTGTTGACCGGGAGCAAGCGCAGGTCTCTCAGGTGGGGTGTGATGTGGCTGCGGGGAGGGATGGAGAGGATCAGGCGTGCAGAGGCGTTCTGGTTGCGTTGGAGCCGTCTCAGGAATGTAGCCGAGGCTCCTGCATAAAGGGCATTTCTGTAGTCCAACCTGCTGCTGATGAGGGCCTGGGTGACCGTTCTTCTCGTTTCAGTGGGGATCCACTTGTAGATCCTGCGGAGTGCGTTGGAGCTGGAGGAGGTTACAGCGTTGACCTGTTTAGTCATGGAGAGTGTGGAGTCGAGGATGACCCCTAGGTTGCGTTCGTGGTCGGTGGGTGTTGGAGCGGTTCCCAGTGCGGTCGGCCACCAGGAGTTGTCCCAGACCAAAGGGGTGGATCCGAGGATGAGGACCTCCGTCTTGTCCGAGTTCAGCTTCAGTCGGCTATTCCTCATCCATTCAGCGACGGCCTTCATTCCTTCGTGAAAGTGGGTTTGGCGGTGTGGGGGTCCTTGGTGAGGGAGAGGATCAGCTGGGTGTCATCAGCGTGGGAGATGATGTTGAGGTCATGCCCACAGGCAACGTGGGTGAGCGGTGCCATGTAGATGTTAAACAGAGTTGGGCTGAGGGATGAGCCCTGGGGTACGCCGCAGATGATCTCAGTGGCTTCGGAGCGGAAGGGGGGAAGGCGGATGCTCTGTGTCCTGCCGGAGAGGAAGGAGGTGGTCCAGTCCAGGGCCTTCTCCTGGATTCCGGCGTTGTGGAGGTGTGTTCATAGTGTGTGGTGGCAGACCGTGTCGAAGGCAGCTGACAGGATCAGGAGGATGAGGGCCGCCGTTTCTCTGTTGTCCAGCAGGGACTTGATGTCATTGGTGGAGGCAATGAGGGCAGCATCGGTGCTGTGGTTGCTGCAGATCCCGGACTGGAAAGGGTCCAGGATGTTGTTCTCCTTGACGTAGCGGGTCAGTTGTTCGTTGATGGTTTTCTAGATGACCTCTGCCGCGAACGGGAGCAGGGAGATGGGCTGGACGTTCTTGAGGTCCTTGGGGTCCGCCTCGGGTTTCTAGAGTAAGGCGTTGGTCTTGGCGTGCTTCCAGCTCTCCGGGAAGGTTGCTGTCTTGAAGAAGGTGTTGATGACTTTCCGGAGATGGGGTGCGATGGATGAGCTAGCTTTGTTGAAGATGTGTCGTGGGCATGGGTCTGACGGAGATCCGAGTGGATGGTGTTTATGATCTTGATGGTGTCGTTGATGTTGGTCCAAGAGAGCAGGCGATTGGTGCAGATGGTGGTCGTGGGGGCGGAGGTCTCAGTGGTTGTCTGGGCAGTCGTGGTGTTGAAGCTGTCGTGGATATCTGCAATCTTGCAGTGGAAGAAGGTGGCCAGCTAGTCGCACAGGTTTTGCGAGGGTGGGACTTAGTTGGTTTTGGAGCTGGGGTTGGAGAGTTCCTTCACGATGTTGAAGAGCTCTTTGCTGTTGTGCGTGTTGTTGTCTAGGCGGTTTTTGAAGGAGGCCCTTTTGGCAGACCTGATGAGGTGATGGTGTCTGCGGGTGGCGTTCCTGTGGGCTGTGTGGCTGTCCGGTGTTCGTCCACGGAGACAGATCTTCTCCAGCTTTCGGCAGGTTTGCTTGGAGGCCCGGAGCTCTTCAGTGAACCAGCTGGCTTTCTTGTAGGTGTGGCTGTTGGAGGGTTTCTTGATCCGGGCGAGGGTGTTGGCGCAGTTGTTGATCCACTGTCTGAGGTTGTGGGCGGCGGTGTCGGGGTCAGTGGGGTCGGTGGGTGGTCTCCGGGCGAGGGTGGTGGTTAGCTGGTCTTCGGTGACTTTGCGGGAGCAGCGGCGAGGCATCTGTTGGGTGTAAGCATGGGCGAATTTTGCGAATCTCGCGTTCGCGAATTTTGCGGATTTGCGAACTCGCAATCCGCAAAATCTGCGAATTCTCGCGAATTTGCGGATTTTTTTTTTGTGTTTGCGCGGGTTTCTGCCAGTTCGCGAGGGTTTTGTACAATGTCGCAAATTGCGAACTTACCTGTCGGGTCGCAAGTTTCGCGAACTTGTTGTTTCTACGTGTCGAGCCTGTTTGGGACACTCTTCTTCATCACTGCCAGTCTCTGTCACCACTGCCACTCTCTGACTACTCATGCCACCCTCTGGCCCACCCATGCCACCCTCTGTTTCATCAGAGCACCCTCTGGTTGTCCAGTCAGTGTACATTATTGTGGCAACGCATGCACACCTTCCCTGCCTCAAGTGACCTGAATTAATTTGGGGCTGATTAATGTGTCACAGAATATTTTTTTAGCTGCCACCTGCTTCCTTAGTGCTTCCTGATTAGTGATCTTTTGCACTTGCTAAGTGCTTTCATTGTTGCAAAATTAGTTACAACACCTGCCCTGCCCCAACTGACAATAATGAATTAGGGGCTGATTAATGGATTTGAACTTCCAGCCTGGCTCCTGCTTGTCTCCCTTAGCTGTAATTCAGGACCTTTGTGGCATATGTGTAACTATTCTGAGGTTCAGAGCAGGGTCACATAATAGTTGCAACTGGCAACTGAACTCTGGAGGGGCCCCTCAGGAAGCACTACAGGAAATGGCTACTAATGATGAGCCTGAACTTTTGAACCTGGTAAGTAGTTTCAGTTTTGCTAAGATCGTATTTCTGCAATTTTGCACTTATTCGCGGGACGCGAAGTTGTACTGGGAAGCCGCGAACTCACGCGGACAGTGCGAGCAAAATCCGCTGCTCGCGGATTTGCGGATTTTGCGGGAGATTCGCGAATCTCGCGGATTGCGAATTTACCGAAAATCCGCAAAATCCGCAAGCGAAACGGATTTTCCGCCCATGCTTAGTTGGGTGTGGTGGTGCGTGGTGGGTTTCTTGAAGGTGAAGTGGATGCAGCGATGGTCGGTCCAGTGGAGTTCAGTGGTGTGGTTGAAGGAGACGTGGGGGCTTGTGGAGAAGATAGGGTCAAGCGTGTGACCGGCAGAGTGGGTGGGTGTTGTGACGAGTTGTCGGAGTCCGAGGTTGGCTAGGTTGTCGCTCAGGGTGGTGGAGCTGGTGTCGTTGTGCCCTAGGAAGATGTAGTCCGTGGAGGCAAGGGCATGTGTGCTGACGAAGTCGGCGATGGAGCTGATGAACTGTTGTCGGGGTCCAGGTGGTCTGTAGAGGAGGGTTCCACTGAGGGTGGTGTTAGGGTCGGTGTGGATCTGGAAGGGCAGGTGTTCGGCAGTGCTGAGGGTGTCGTCGGTGTTGGTTGAGACTCTGAGAGTGTTCCCGTGGACGATGGCGATTCCTCCTCCTGCTCCGTTGGTGCGGTCCCTGTGGGTGATCTTGTATCCATCCTAGACGGCTATGGCTATGGCGGGTGCTGAGGCGGGGTTCAGCCAGGTCTCCGTCAGGAAGGCGACGTCTGGGGAAGTTGAGTCGATTAGGTCTCAGAGTTCAATGGCGTGTTTGCGGGCGGAGTGGGTGTTGAGATGGATGCATCTGAGGTGGTTGGGTTCTTTCCTGGTCAGCAGCATGGGGCAAACACAATGCAGGCAGAGCCGTGCAGCAGCAAGGGGAGTGACCTGCCTGCAAGCAAGGTCAGAGGTCGCAGGTCATCACACATAAAACAAACCAAAACCCGCTCCACTGTAATCAGGTGTCGCAGCACAGTTCGGCGCCACTTCAGGGACACCACGCTCTGTTTCTTTGTTTTAAAAACTTTATTTAAAATGCCAATAGGTCAAACGTTTGCAAAAGCGAGACCTATATTATTGCAGAGCGCGGTGTCCGTGTAGCGGCCACCGCGCTCTGCAATAATATAGGTCTCGCTTTTGCAAACGTTTGACCTATTGGCATTTTGAATGACATTGCCTTTTACTATTATAACAGGCATTGACATTTACAATGTCAATAGCTCAAAATCTCGTAATTGCGAGACCTATTGCATTGTAAATGCTTGTTAATACTTGTTCGCAGTTCAGGCTTCTCCATTATTTTCACCCATTTAAGGCATCTCGTATCATTAGTTGGGACAACATCACATAAGGAATATTAATTTCCTAATTGGGCAAGTACCTTATGCCTTATTAATTCCAGAGTCACACACAAGGGGTTATGATCACTTTCTATCCTATCTCTAATGAACATATCTCTAAGGCGTGCCATGGTGTCAAACTAATTAATACATAATCTATTCCACTAGCACTATACTCGTTGTTACAGGTGTTAGTCCCAGGACTGTCGGATGCTGCACTTCCATTTACAGCCCGCAATCATTTTCCATACAAATAGAATTATTTTGGATGGCCACATCCGTCCACTTTTTTATAGGATCAAGCTCTAGCTTTGGGATGCCCCACTTAGTGTCTTCTTCTTCTCCTATAAAGTGACCCTCCTCATTTATAAGGGGCTCAAACGTTGAATTAAAGTCACCTGCGACTAGGCCATTAGGTACTGAGCCGTAAAGATTTCTGGCTTCTTCCCACTAGTACCTCTCTCGTAGTCATTATAAATGCCTATGTTCCATTGTGAGCCCATTGCCAATCTAACCGCCTGAATATCATGACTCTGAGTTGAAAGCACCAGTATATTAAGACCTAAATCCTGTTGCACCCATATTGGCAAACCCCCTGATGGTCTCCCCTTTGCACCTCTAATCGCTGGAATATAATAATTTTAGTAACCTGTACAGTAGAGGGGAACCTCTGCCCAGGTTTCTTGGAAGAGACAGATGTTGTATCCCTCTATGAAAGCATGCCACTCGGGAGAGCCCATCTTCGTTCTCAATTCAGAGATATTCCAGGACAGCATTGTACATGGTGACCGTATCTCTCTAGATATAATGGAAGGTGGACTGCCCTCCACCAACACACCATCCATCTGAATTGGTGGAACAAGAGGAATCTTTGGGGATTGAGCCAACCCAGCAATAGACTGCTTGGTACTCGGGGCTACCCCAAATGATGGGGCTAGCTATTGCGTACCTATCAAAACCTATGAAAGACCTCTAGCATTACGGACATTGCCGTTACCACGCCGTTACTTTGAAGACAAGACTCAGACACGCACATTGGACTGTGCAAGCACTCGGATTTATACGAAGGCCTGGTTTTAACCATGCAGGATGGAATGATCTCTGGACCTGTGCTTTTTACAAAGAAATGACCGAGGGGGGTATACCTACGAAATGATCCATAGTGCTTCATTATCTTCTGGTTGAATAGCATGCAGAAGATTTTCTGTCTTTCTACAGTGGGGCATAGGCTGAATAAAGCCACTATTTAGGACTGGACTAACGAGATTCCAGATATCCCTGCTCCCCCTTTTTTAATATAATATTTGTACAATCGAAACTTTGGTCCTGATGAAGGTGGTGTAAAGATTGGTTGTTCCACCGAAACGTACGTCGGCCATTGACCTTTGGGAATCCGTCCAGTGATATATATGAGATATATAGGAAAAGAGACAGATGTGATGTTCACATAACAATGAAATGAAACATTGAGCTTTATACACTGTCGGAACTGTTGAAATGCTTCAATATAATAAATGAAATGATTTATTGTTTATATACACTGTCGGATCCCATTAGTGTCGCACATTGGTACTTTTAATCTACATTTTGTATGTTAGAGTGAATGATTGGTAAGATTTGGAGTGTATATGCTGTTTTGTATGAGGTTGTTGGGGTAGGGTAGCGACAAAGAGTTGACACGTTTCAGATCTCAAATGTTTATCTTTGTTAAATTTTGTCGAATTAATTTCATGATGTAATTTTGTGATTTGTGAATTTAGCACTTTTATAAATGAATTTTCACTTTTTGAAAAGTAAATAAAAATTGCTATTTCTAAATGAATTTTTGGGAGAAGAAATATGTGGTTCTCTTGGGGGTGCCTGTAAGCCACAGGCTATTGTTAAAAGAAATATAGGTCTTTCATAGGTTTTGGTTGGTGTTTTCCCCTCCTCTTGGACCTAAAATGAAACCAGGGGGTACCTTTCTGTTATATTTGTTGCTGGCTATTGTGTATCCTTCTTGGTTTTGAGGCAATATTCTCCTCAGTCAATCATTGATTTTCAAAGTGAACTTCCCTGCTGGCTGATTAGCCTATGCCTTGAAGCATGGGAAATATTACTACTACCCGGAGGTGATTGTCTAAATTAGATAGATGACAGTCCTGGTAGGGTAGTTCTAAAGTCCAGAGCAAAGAGGTTTTCCTGCTAAATTTGCCATAGTCAGGGTAAGCTCGATACAATCTTGCTGGTGAACTAATGAGGTAAGCCTCCGAGCCATTACTATGTCTTCCCTTATCACTGATCAGCATCAGCTAACATGCTAACATGCTGTATCCAGTGAATAACTTTATTTGGCAGTGAATCCGCATTCTCTATACCTTTATTTGCGTTGAGCTGGGGTACATTTACCATGAAAATTCTATGAGTACTAGGCGAGTTAGATATGTGCTGCTCTGGTAGTGGTGGGCAGAATTTGCGTAATCGCGTTACGCAAATCTCCGCAAAATGGTGAAAAATCTCCGGGAACATGCAGAAATTCCGCAAACATGTGGAATTGCTTGTTCGCAATGCTTTTTTACTGTTCGCAATTGTTGTTTGAGTGCTCGGGGGGAAATATCTAGCGAACACGCATTTATTTATTTATTTATTGTAGAGTTTTATATAGCGCGAACAAGACCCGTGGGTATCAGAGCGCTTAACATCAGAATAAAATAACCAACACAAATGTTGACATTATAGGAAACAAACAGATATGAGGTATATAATAGAATGAATACAATTATGTGAACAGTATATATGCAAAACAAAACACATGTGCAAATCGCATTAATAAGTGTGATAAGGCTAAGCTTATATCAAATGCCCATATCCCTAGGTAGGCGATGTTAAAGTTTTGGCTTAACAAGTGTTAACCTTTTCTAACAACATAGCCGTTATGAGGTAGATAGTGTGGATATGAATATGAGGGACTAGTATATATGCGAAGCACCGGTACCATGCAATTCGTATTGAGATGTGGGGTAAGGCTAAGCTTATATCATATGCCATATACCCAGTTAAGATATATTATCCCATTGCCCTTCAGGACATTAGGTAAGAGTATCTCTGCATCTTATATAAATCTCAAGTCTTGAGTCACCAAATAGCTTTGATATTATTCCAGTTGGAGCTTCTTCTTCTGAGAGCAGCTCAAGGTCGGGACAGCTTATTTAAGCAAGGTATTTGCTCATCATGAAGCTCTTCACTTCCCGTTTAAATGATGCAATATTGCGAATTTTCCTGATGCTTGGAGGAAGAGAGTTCCAGATTCTAGGGGCCGCTCCAGAGAATGCTCTGTCGTAAGTCTTTTTCTTTCGGAATCTGGCTGGCCGCAATAATAGACCAACGGCACTCCGAGCTGGTCTGTCACCTCCAGATATCTTAATTTTCTTGGCTAGATATCTAGGAGTGTTGAAGTGAAGCGCTTTGTGAGTTATACATGCTAACTTCATTTGGATTCTGGCTTCATAAGGTAGCCAATTTAATGCTTTCAGGTGAGGAGAGATATGATCAAATTTCCTTGATCCTGTGATCAGTCTTGCCGCTGCATTGAGGCAGGCTTTTAGCGGAGCTGTTGACATTTTTGGTAGACCTGCTAAGGTGGAGCAGCCGTATTCAATCCTAGAAATAACAAGAGATTGGATAGCTAACTTTAGATCAATTTCAGAGATGTAGGGTTTCATTTTCCTTAAGTAGTTAAGGTGGAAGCGGGCACTTTTAGCCATTGCATTAATGTGAACTTTCATGTTGAGGTTCTCGTCTAGGATGATTCCAAGCGATTTAGCTGATTCTACTAGAGTTGGGGTGCAGTTTAGTGCAGTCAATAGTTTGGTCCATGCCCTTATTCCGACTGGCACCTTGGTGGCGAAATTAGTAGGAACTCTGTTTTGTGAGCATTCAACTTCAGGTGGTTGGTGGATAACCATTGCAGCGCTCTTCCTAAAGACTTGTTCATCCGATCAATGTCTTCAATGGAGACTACCTTTATGTAAATTTGCGTATCATCCACGTACATGTGGTAGGATATCTGTGATTCGCGGAGAATTTCTGTCAGTGGTTCAACATATAGGTTAAACAGGTCTGGAGAAAGTGTCGATCCTTGTGGGACTCCTATTGTGTTAGGACATGGAGTTGAGGTAGAATGATTGACCAGGAATCTTTGTGTCCTGTTCCGTAAGAAGGAGTCGAACCACTTCAGCACATTTCCAGTTAGTCCCATCCTGTCTCGAAGTCTGGTCAGTAGGGCTTCATGGTTTACCGTGTCAAATGCAGATGACAGGTCCAGGAGAATCAGTAGGCATGCTCGATTTTGGTCTAGGGCTTGTAGCGCGTCGTCCACAATATGTAGTATAGCCGTTTCAGTGCTATGTCCTGCTCTGAATCCTGATTGGCAGTCGTCTAGTAGGGAGAATTTGGTGATGTGTTGGCTTAGTTGCCCTTGCACACATTTCTCGATTAGTTTGGCCAGAAGAGGGATGTTAGTCACTGGGCGGAAGTTATTCGGATCTGTTGCGTCCGCTGTAGGCTTTTTGATGATGGGAACCACTTGTCCTGTTTTCAAGCAGTCGGGGAGAATCCCTTGAGATAGAGATGCATTTATTATTTTGGTCCATATTGGAACCAGAATGTGGCTGATATCTCTTACACATTTTCCGGGAAGAGGGTCTTGGTAGTGGTTATTAGGTTTAACTTCTGACAGCGTTTTGGCGATCTTATACTGGTCGTATAGTTTGAATGTGTCCCAGTTTGCCTCGTTTTTGGTCTTTGTACCCTCTAATGACTGGATGTCATCGTTCGGGGGCAGAGGATGTAAAGTGGTTGCAGCATTTGTGAGTTCTTCTTCCAGCGCTTTTGCCTTCTCTGTAAAAAATGTGGAGAATTCTTCACAGCCTAACGGAGTAATTGTATTCTCATGAGAGGATTTAGCTAGCTTGTTCGATTGTTGTTTAAGGATTTCAAAGAGTTTTCGGGGTCTGTTTTTGGCATTATCCAGTTCTGATCGGATGAATTCCTTTTTGGAATGGATGATCTTTTTATTATACTGGTTTCTGATTTTTCTTAGAGCTTTCAGCTCCGGGGATGAGGGATGTTGTCTCCATTTCCTTTCAGCCATTCTCAGTTTCCTTCTGTCTTCATTGAGTGCTCCACTAAACCAAGGATTTTTTGTCTTCTCTGTGACACTTTTCAATTTTAATGGCATGGTGTTGTTGACAATATTTTCGATTGACGTCATGTAGTGATCTGTAAGCTCATTTACATTCTGTAAATGGTTGAGAGCGCGAACAAGCACAACATTTCACGAAATGGCGGAACGCAGAATTTTGTGCAATTTCGCGTTCTCGCGGAACGCAAAATTACCCAAATTCCACAAATTCGGTGAGCGGGGCGGAATTTGCCACCCAGGCCTATGCTCTGGGTGCCCAGACTGGAAACCAGACTGTGGGTGTTCGGTGTGAGAAAGTGTATTTCTACTATACGATGTCTGGTCCCTCACTAATGTCTCCCTATAAGGGTTGTTGGAATTACTTGCTATGGAGTGTAATTGATTCTTAGATGTCGGTAGTGGTGTCTTTATTTTATGTGTCCTAGCCTTTCCAGGGGGAGGTGGTAGACTGCTGGAAATGGCGTTAATGCCTTTGGTAGATATAACAGATGCAGCCATTTAAGTTACAAGATTGGCACCCGGTGGACGCACTAGGTGGCTACTTTCCTTTGCATTTGCACTCCCTCTTTGAGATTAATAAAATGATAGGAGCTTAACCATGGAAGTTAGTTCCTCTATTAGACTTCTCATAGACCCTCCTTTTCTGTCTTAGCTTGGTGACAAGTTTGATCATGTCCTGGCATTCTATGTTAGTTCCTAACGCTACATCTTTACTTTGTATACCTGGTGTCTGTGGTGTTTGGGCAATGTGGGGCCTTACGCCCCCTTCTTTATCATCATTAACTTGATCTAAAAAAGGTACAAATCTGTTCGTACAAATAATAGTGGGGTCTATATGTTCAATATTAGACTTAACTGGACTGTTAATTAGATGGAATGCTCCAGCTGCATCACATTCTCCCTCATCATTATTAGTGGCCAGTCGTTTGTGTTTTGTTTTACAAAACATAGCAGGGATAGCAAGATTAGAAGGTTAGATTAGCTTGTTTTTTTTTTAACGCAGATGGAATGTGCAGCAGGTGCAGACACTAATATACCCTCACACTCACTAATTAGGATATCAATACAATCTATTACACAATTACTACCAGCATGTTTTTTAAGCTTCCTGGCCTTTTTCCCCCTATTGCCCCAACTTGTTCCAGTCCCTCCACCCTCACCCCCTTCCCCGCTTCCTTCCAGTATCTTTATTTTCCCCATGTTCCTGGGTTATACATCCAGACTACTAGACCTTCCAATGCTATGCCAAGACCTCACTTAGCTCCAGATGTAATTTAACATACAAACACTAAACCTGTTATAACAATGTACAAAAACACCTAGGATCCAAAAGCCCAGATCAGCCAGTCCATTAAGGTTTTTACAATCTCAATAAAGATCAGTCAGTATAAACAGTACCTTTTATTTTATTCCAATAAACTCAGGACAGTCCCAGCCTCAGTACCGCTAATAGACCACAGGCAAAAGAGGGGTGTCCCTGCCCTGCCTCTTCCTGTCAATGACAGGCAAGGACGGGCCCGCCCTTGGCCTGGGTGCGGCTCACGCGCATCCCGCACTGTAGGGGGGAAGCAGCGCTTTATGCGCCATGTAAGTTCAACGCCTCCACCTCGCTAATGGCACCTGTGGTGGAAGCAATGCACAATGGGACTAGCAGTCCCCTGGCGGAATATTGGGCGCTACAGGAGTGATGACGGTGCTGGACACAGTTAGCCCAGGGACTCCAGTCCCACCAGGGCTCTGCAACAAGGAGGCCGTTTTCCCCAAAGCAGTGGAACAACAACAGGCAAAGCAGGCTCCACCGGACTCTTTTGCCTTCTTCGCCAGGGGTGTCTTCACTGAAGTCCTTCATTGTGGTCTACGGCGGTTTCCGACGTGACTTCACACCTATGCACCAAGAAACCATATGGTGAATGTGCGGTCGGCTTCCCTGGTCTAGGTATCCTGGTTCCTGGGGTATCCATGGGTTGGGTTACTCTCCAACCATCCATCTTCCATGAGGTTTCTTCAGGGTCTGCTAGGAAGGGTCCTTCTTTAAAATTGCAACCGTGACTTACCCATTGACTTGTATTGAGCCCGCTGTCATGTTTTCACACTGCATATGGTCTCTGTGGGGTTCCTGGGTACTTACCTTGGGTGGTTAGATGGGTCCTGGACTATTCTACGTATTCTGAGTCTAATCTCGACTTAGGTTGTGGTTCGCATTCCACTATTTTAGTAGATAGTTTGGCCTTCCTCTGGAAACCACTGTTTATTTGTGCTACTTACGTATTTTATTGTCAAAGTAGTGTGTGAAATGTGGTTATATCTCCGGGTCGGAGATATTGCAATGTCTTAGTGAGTGTTTATAATAAATACATATTTTTAATACTACACTGTGTGGTTCTTTTTCACTTCACCTACACCATAAGCTTAAGTACTGGTACAACAAGCTGCTTTACACTCATTCTGGACTAAGCCTGAAGGCTGCTCTCCACAGCTACCACTTAGAGAGCTTTCTAAGGTTGTCTAAGACCACTAAAATCACTATAAGGGTTGTCTGGATTAGTGCAGGGTGCTACACTTACATAAGTGTGCACCATATACTAAGCCAGCCTTCTACAGCAACCCAATTGACAAGGCCTTTAGCACCACTGTAAGTCCCTAGTAAAGGGTACCTCTGGTACCCAGGGCATGAGTACTAAAGGGAGCCCCTATGGGCTGCAGCAACTATTATGCCACCCAAAGGGACCCAAACAAAAACGGCAAGCAGCCTGCCTTTGTAGGATGTGTGAAACGGTGCAGACCATTTTGAAAACATGACATGGCACACTCCCTGTGTGGCATGGCCATGCACACTGCATATACTATATGTAATTCGCCCTCACAGAAGGCTTTGGGGCCAGACCTAAGGCAGGATGCATTATAAGATATGTGAGGACATATCTGCTTGAGCAGATATGCCTCTGTGATGTTTGGCTCCATTGCAACTGATCAGGAAGCCATCTTGAGCATATGTACTGGGCACTGGTCATTACGAGTTACCCAACTACATAATATCTTCAATGAAAATTATGGTGTTTGGTATAAAACACGTCATCCTAATAAATCCACACTGATGCCACTGTTTGATTTATTCTTATCTTATCTTATCTTATCTTAAGAGGGACTTGTATAGCGCTCTGTCACCATAGGTTTTCTGGCGCTGGGTGGTACTGAGAGATGTAGAGAGGGGGAGCTAGCCAGACTGTGTAAAAAGATTGGTTTTAAGAAGTTTTCTGAATTCCAGCAGAGACATGGAGGATTTGAAAGATAACGGCAACTGGTTCCAGAGTTTGGGAGCCAGATGAGCAAATCTGCAACCACCATATTTTTTGAGTTTGATTGGGACTGCGGTCAGAAGTTGACGGTGGGAGGACCGAAGGTTGCGTGCCGGATGGCAAGGAGTCACTAGGGACTTCAGAAAGACGGGGGATGTACCAGTCACAGCTTTGTAGGTCAGGCAGCCGATCTTAAATGCAGCTCTCTGTTCAACCGGCAACCAGTGGAGTTTACAGAGTAGTGGTTTTGCAGACTGCCACTTCGGGGTCTTAAAGGCTAGTCGGGCCGCCTGATTCTGCACGACTTGCAGCCTATGTAGCAGGTATTTCGGTAGGCCATGATACAAGGAGTTGGAAAAATCCTGGCGGGAGAGCACAAGGGCGATTAAAACTTGTATCAGGGCTTCAGGCGAGAGTAGGTGGGAAACTTTCCTGATTCTCCGAAGCTGAAACATACGCGAGGATATGACTGCACCAACCTGAGGCTTGAGGTGAGGTCCTAGTCTCTGCCCGTGTGTAGATTCTGTGACTTCTGTGTCCCTGCAGTAATAAACCTTTGGTCTTTGACGCCACCATCGAGAAGCCCGTGTTTCTGTTCATTTGCGCACCAAGGCAGGTGGAACTCCGGGGTCTTTGGGTGTTGTTCCCTGACACCTCTGGACGGAACCAAAAAGTCCAGAACTCCAATTGGTGCCCAACGTGGGGCGACGTCATTCGGTACCGGTCCAAAAGCCTGAAGAGTTCGAGAAGCTTCGTGTGAAGATTCCTGAGGGAGGCGCCCCACTTCATCGATCCCGGCATATCGCAAAAGTGGCCCTGAAGTTCTCTTCCACGAGGGTTCCCGTTCAGGACGGCTGCAGTGGGCCGTTGCCTTGACCGTCGCCCTGTCTTGGACCCGAGGTGCAGCCCTTAGTACAGCGAAACGTGACGGGTTTCTCCTTGGTGACGTCTTCAGTGCCTCAGTTAAGTATTTAGTGATAGCTAGCTGGTTACTTTGTGAGGGTTGTTAAAATCCTTGATCGGTTCTTGGTTTGGTTTGGTTTCGTAAGATTATCACTAGTTTTTCTGGTTACGATAATTTATTTGGTTCAGTTTGGGTATCGATACATTAGTTTGGTTTTGGTAGGCCTAAGTTCTTGGTTCGAGTGCACATATTTGTTCCGTGTTTTGTTTGTTTTTGTGTTCCAGACTGAAAATGGTAAGTCGGAAAATGTTGTCTTGTTTTGGTTGCAACCATGACTCACGATTGGAGGATTCCTGTCTGGTTCCTCCGATTGGGACTCCCCTTTATGACCTATATTGCAAATTTGGAGTGGGTCCTATATCTTATAATGAGGTATGGGTCCGTTACTGTAAGAAGGATGGTGTCCTTAGTTGGCCACTACATGGTAGTTTTGAACCCGAGATCCTTGATAATTTAGAAGCGAAATTGTTTAGTAAGAAAGCCCGGCCGGCAATGTTTGATTCTTTCCGTTATTGGCGAAAAGAGTCAAAACAGAGAGAAATGAAAAGGTTGAAGAGAGAACAAAAAGAGAAAGAAGAGCTAACTCTAGAGCAAGCAACTAAACAATTGCAAGATAATGAGTGCGAAAAGGCTATAGATGTAGCAATTAGAGAACATAATTTAGCGATTGACAAGTGCTACCCTGCCTTGCCATCGAAAACAGCTAAGATACTGGAGGATCCCGAAAACGATCCTCTGTTGTCTTATCTGTTACGGTCACCTCCACCGTATGCACAAGGTGCTACGGCCCAACTTGTACCGAATGTCCAATTGCCGGTTGCTGGACAACCTGGTGTTCTTGTTCCTCAGAATCTAGTTCCTGTACCTCCTGTGGTTAATGTGAATGTTCCTACGGCTCCTCCTCTTCCTGGGTTGCCGACTTCTATACCTGTATCTGTCTCGCTTACACCTACTACTTCACAAACTATTTTCATCGATACTCCTACTGCTTCGCTATCCGTTCCTACCTCTACTGTGTTCTCTACGTCTGCAAGTGTATTAACTCCACTTTCTGTACGTCGGAAAATAACTGATTCTGTTGCTAATATACTGTCTCCTTTATACAAATCTTTAATTAAGACTCCTACTTCTGATTCAGTTCAGAGACGTAGTCAGTTACCAAGTACTGAAGAACGGGGAGTTTTAGATTCCACGGCTCTCAGATGGATTACGAAAGTTAGAAGATATAGTACGAGAGATGTACTAGATACGTTTATGCAGTGGAAGGAACCAACACAACGATACGTCTTTGATGAGATGTGCTCGTTGTTACGTGAGGAAATAGAGGAAGATGATGTTGAATCAGACTTGGAAGATTTAATTAAGGTGCAAAAAGAGTTTGCTGCAGGAATGATAGTGGGTGACAATATCGAAGAAGCGATGGAACTTATTTTAAGTTTTAGGAATGATCCATCTCTTCGTTCGCCGAGAGATTTAGAGAAAGGTAAAATGAAGCTAAGTCGCCAATATCCTATGAGGGAGGTTCCTCCAATCTGGCGCGAAGCAATACAACGTGATGATAATGCGGGTATCGCAGCTGCTCCAGCACAGTTCCAACGAGTGTGGATACACATTCCATGGAAGCGAGCTGAAGTGCTAGCGGTGAAACAGGCCTTGCCAGATCCGCGTAAGAATCCTGCTGGATATTACAAGGAATTAACACAGACAGTTGAGGCTTGTATAATGAACTTAGCGGACATCGATATGTTATTTGGCAATGTAGTTCCACAACCAGTGTGGGCTAAAATTCGTAGGGAGGATCATCAAGCAGCCTTAGGTGGTGATTGGGCAGCTATCACTGCAGCGGATGGTCAGCAAATGGGTGGTGCAAAACCCGAACCCCTAATTGCTAATCTTCCAGGTAGAATAATTGACTTAATGAAGACTCTGATGCCTGCGTTGCGTGTTAATTGGGATAAATTATCCGCATGCAAGCAAAAGAAAGATGAAAGTGTCTCCGACTTCTTCACGAGGTTCGAAGAGACTTTTGTAGATCATAGTGGTCAGGATATGAGCACTGAAGGAGGACAGAGACTGTTTGTCGATAAATTTGTGCATAATTTGTTACCTGAATTATGCAATAAATTAAAGGATTCAGAGAGCGCGTGGGCTGTTTCCACAACTGCGCAAATACTTGCGACTGCACAATACTACGAAAATAGGGATAAAGAGGAAAAGGAAAAATCAGAGAAGAAAACGAAAGATTTAAAGACTAAAGTTCTTTTACAACAGGCGTATCCGCCTCGCACGAATCAGACTAATATGCAACAGAACTCGTATCAGAGGACAGATTATAGTTCGACCAGGCCTCAATATCAGTGGAATCAGTGTGCGTATTGTAAGAAAGAGGGTCACTACAAGAATGAATGTCCGATCTTAGCGCAAAATAATGCTGCAGCAGCTCAGAGAGGTCGTGGTGGTTTTGTGCAGAATTCTAGAGGCCGAGGGCGAGGTGCTATGCCTCCGCAAACAAATGATCGTCCCTCCAATCACTTTGATCAACGAAATGTACAGTCAGCTCAGCAGAATAGATCTCAGCAATATCTTGTTGAAGATTATTGTGAAGTGGATGAGGGATTTCAGCAAAATGGGTACTAGGACAGCCATGGACAGAGAGAGGGAGTAGTATCAGTTCCAGTGGATCAGAGTGGGCCTTATGTCGCAGTAGCAACATCAGGTGTAGTCGAACCGTTTCTGTTGGATACTGGTGCTGCAAAAAGTTCTATCATTCATGCGAAACTCCCTGGCGCACCTTTGTCTGGCTCAACAAATGTTTCCGTAGGTTTTTCAGGCGCCCCTGTTTACAACCCGATATCTGGTCCTTTGTCTATTTCTGTTGGACCATGTCAATTGAAAGCACCCCTGATTTTGACGACGGGTTGTAATGAAAATCTGCTTGGTTTAGATTTGTTAAAACGACTATATGCGACATTGTACTGTTCTCCGGAAGGGGTACAGCTTACGTTGGGTAAAAGAATCACTTCTCCGATGTACTTGTCAATGGACGCACTCCCGCCAGAGCTGCGTTCACTCCCTGATTCTCTTTGGGCGACTGGTCCTAATGATGTAGGCCTTTTGGAAATACCACCGTATGTAGTTACTTTGAAAGCAAATGTGAAATTTCCAAGAATTCCTCAATATAAAATATCTAGAGAAGGAGAGCGTGCACTTTTATTGATTGTGCAAGATTTGATTAAAAAGGGTGTAGTTGAAGAAACACGAGGAAATGTTTGTAATAGTCCTGTATTGCCGATTCTGAAACGAACTGATCCTACAAAACCTCCAGTGTATAGGTTTGTCATAGACCTTAGAGAAGTCAATAAGATTGTGGTTCCGCAGTTTCCTGTGGTTCCAGACATTACTGCATTGTTAACATTGATTCCTGCTACAGCCACTTGGTTCTCAGTCATCGACTTGAAGAATGCCTTTTTCAGCATTCCGATAGCCGAGGAAAGCAGGGATATTTTTGGCTTCTGTCTAGGAGGTCGAAGTTTCAGATTTAAACGCGCTCCACAGGGCTACTGTGAAAGTCCATCTATTTATAGTCAAGCATTAAAAAGCCAGCTAGATTCTTTTGTCCTTCCTCCAGGTTCTGCCCTAGTACAATATGTAGACGATCTTTTAGTGGCTGCCGATGACAAGGAAACTTGCAAAGCAGCTATAGTTTCGTTATTGCATCATTTGTCTGATATGAATCACAAGGTGTCACCTTCCAAGATGCAATACTGCTGCCAAGAAGTGACCTACCTAGGTCATCTCTTGTCAAAGGAGGGAAGGAAGTTGACCCCAGAAAGAATAAAAGCAATTACGCAAATGAGTGTTCCACGCACACAGAGAGAAGTACGTGCCTTTCTAGGTATTACCTCTTACTGTAGGCAGTGGATCCCGAATTTTTCTCTTTTAGCGAAGCCATTGGTAGCTTTGACTGGGAAAAATGTTCCGAGTCCGGTGCCATGGTCTGATGAATGTCAAGAGAGTTTTACTGAATTACGAAAAGCCTTGTGTTCAGCTCCTGTATTGGGTACACCCGATTACAGTAAGCCATTCACGCTCTACGTTCACGAGAGAGAAGGTTGCGCGTTGAGTGTCCTGACACAGAAATTTGGTGATAAACAACGCCCTTGTGCGTATTTCTCATCAACATTAGATCCGGTAGCTAGAGCGTTACCTAGTTGTTTGAGAGCTACAGCGGCAGCTGCGGCTTCCATTCGACAATCTGCTGGTTTGGTGATGAACAACATGCTAGTGGTCATGGTTCCTCATGCAGTGGATACACTCATGAACCGAACGAAGACACAACACCTTACTAGTGCAAGATTATCTGGTTACGAGCTGACATTATTAGCGAGTCATATTCAGATCAAAAGGTGTAATGTATTGAATCCAGCAACGCTGTTGCCGACTGATCAAGAGTCGAGTGATTCTGAGCCACATGACTGCTGTTTTAAAACGGAGGAAGAGACAAAAGGACGCATCGATTTGAAAGATACTCCGTTATCCGATCCGGATGGTACGCTGTATGTGGACGGGTCATGTTTTAAATTGGAGAATGGTGATGTGACTGCTGCTTACGCGGTAACGACGTTGAAGACGATTGTGGAGACTGCAAGAGTGAGTCAGAATTCTGCCCAAGCTGCAGAATTAATAGCTCTAACGAGAGCATGTGTTTTAGCTGAGGGAAAGAGAGTGAATGTGTTCACAGATAGTCAGTACGCATTTGGCGTGGCCCATAGTTTTGGCCGCTTGTGGAGAGAAAGAGGTTTCATTACGTCCCATGGGACTAAGATTCAACATGGTCAGCTAGTTAACGACTTGTTGGAATCTCTAACCTTGCCGACTGAAGTTGCGATTATGAAGTGCAGTGCTCATAAAGCAATCACGGATGATGTTGGTCGTGGGAATGCTTTTGCTGACGAAATTGCTAAACAGACAGCTAGAGACGAGATGAGCAGAATGTATGTTGCAACGTCTGCAAGATGGATCGCTGAGTCTGGGATGTGTGAAGATACAATGGAAAGTGTGAAAGAGATTCAGAAAGAAGCAACTGAGGAAGAGAAACGTGTATGGAGAGAAAGTACGGGCAAGTTGGACTCGAATGGGTGTTGGATTGATTTGACAGAACAGCAACGTTGGATGTTGCCGGATGCATATGTGCTTGCAGTAGTGACAATGGCGCATGGAGTAGCGCATATAAGTTCTAAAGGGATATGTAAGATGTTGGCTCCGGTCTGGAAGAATGATGGGATCAGTAAGTGTGCAGAGAGAGTGGTGAAAAACTGTATGGTATGCCTGATGCATAATCCTGGCAAGGGAACTCCAACTCCGGCTGGTCACTTCGCTCCTCCTTCCTGCCCCTTTGAAGTGATTCAGTTAGCCTTCATTCACATGGATCGCTGTAATAATTTGAAGTATGTCCTGGTGGTAGTTTGTGCTTTTTCCAGGTGGATAGAAGCATACCCACTGAAGGACAATACTGCCTTATCAACTGCCAAAATTCTTCTCAAAGAATATTTCCCTAGGTACGGCATGCCACGGATTGTATGGTCAGATAACGGAAGTGAGTTTATAGGGAAAGTTATGCAGAGTGTGTGTGCAGGCCTAGGGCTGAAACAAAAATTCCACAGTGCGAATCATCCTCAGTCTGCTGGTTTAGTGGAGGGTTATAATGGTACCCTCAAGCTGAAGATAGCTAAAATACAAGCATCCACAGGTTTAGCTTGGCCAGACGCACTTCCTTTGGCGTTGTTATCAACGAGAGCAACTGTACATTCTAGAGTAGGGCTTAGTCCCTACGAGATAGTCTTTGGCCGCCCAGCAAATATCTGGGGCGTGCCAAGGCCTAAGGAATTTAACTGTATAGAATACCCAATGTTGATAGACTACCTTTACGACTTGACTGCTAAATTGAGTCTTATTCATCAACAGGTTTTTGATGCTTTGCCAAAGCCTCCGGAGAGTCCAGGGCATCAACTGAAACCCGGCGACCAAGTGGTGGTCAGAAATTTTGCGAGGACAAAGAATCTTCAGCCCCGCTACGTCGGCCCCTTCCAGGTCCTACTGACAACAAGGACAGCAGTTCGTGTGGCTGGACGCAAACACTGGGTACACGCATCACATGTAAAGCGTGTACCCTTGCCACTTCCTTACGACAGCTGGGTGAAGAAGGGAATTGGTGCCTCCGAATCTGAAAGCACACCGGAGTTTATTCCTTTCAGCGATGCCGAATTGATCACTGATACTCCAAAATCTGACTCTCCTCCTGAAAAGACTCTTTTGAACACTGAACATTTGTCTCCAGCATCAGAAGACACTTTGCTATCTGCGAACTTAAACACTGCAACAGCTGCTAGTGATACACTATTTTCCGACCAGACAATACCTGCGAAACAGAGATACAATTTGAGAAAACGAAACATGGACAAATAAAGCAGGCAACTGCATATTGTGATTTTGATATATTGAACATTTGCCTTCAGCCAGGAAGTTTGCTATTGTTTATTGTTTTTAATTGCCTTGCCGTCTGGGTAGCCGTAGGGTCGTGGCTGTGTGCCTAGTTTGAATCTGCAGGGGTCTGACACAAGGTCGATCTTTCTGTTGGTTCTGGGAACTCCCAGGGCTGACAGAGGCATTTTCATCTACGTACACATCATCAGTGGTCGCGAGCGGATTGTAGAAGATGGAGCTTCCTGCGCTGCAACGAGAAAATGTGATTTATGTTCGCAGAAACAGACTTTACAGAATTCTTCGTAGCAAATGCTTTTTGATGCAATGTGCCGTTACATTTTTGATTATCTTAGCAACATTGGTGGGTGGAATCGTCTTTAGTATAAATTTGATTTTTGTGCCAATTACTACAGTACCTCCCCTTGATCCTGCTACTTCTACTGTTTCTTCTATACACTCTTTTCACCCGTTTCCTGAACATGAGCAAGCCCGACGTTCAGAGTTCATTAACAACACTTTTGTACAGCTCTTGCACCAACACCAACTGGTAGTTAACACTACAGACTGCTGGGTGTGTGGCTTGATACCCCACACTATGGATAAAGGTATTCCCTATCTGGTTTTGCCTTTCAGCTACAATGGATCATTTCAGGCCCTTCAAACCATCTTTGCTTATGCCCTTGAGACCTATCCTCCACGTCCACCACGTTCCACTAGATATAACTCTGCCAACAAAGCTTTAGTCCAGGGAATTATTGACATGATCAAGGATGTCAATAATACTCCATCTTACCCTAGAGACGAATTACGAGTGTACCTAAGTTGGAACACTTCAGAGTATCGCCTTAGTTTAGGAGAAAGCAAGCGTAAAAGCTCAACTCCAATCTGGGTCGTACCTCACCGAGGTCAGGTCTGTTTGCAAGGTAATGGGAGAAATCCGAGAGCTCAGCTAGGGAGGAGTGAGTGCGTAGAAACTTATGTGTTTCCGGCTAACTCTTCCCCTGCTTTCCTTACTGCTAGGGGTACCTACTTCATCTGTCAAGACCGAGCATATACATGGTTGCCTGCCGACTTTGCAGGTTCATGTTACATTGCTCGACTGTTGCCTCCAACATACACTGCTTCATCTGATTACCACAGAACCAGAGTAGCGAGAGGTGTCTTCAGCAAGGAAGATACTGCTGGTCAGGAAGCTGGAGACTTCTTCAAAGGCTTCCTTCCGTTCTGGGGGCCTATGGCCAATAGTAGAAACATACGTCAGCTAACACGGGTAGTTGAATCTACTATTACCGAAACTGCTGGTGCCCTTAGCAATCTGACAGCTGAGCTTCAGGCGGACAGACTCATGACGTTGCAAAACCGGATGGTTTTAGACGTTATCCTTGCAGATCGAGGTGGGGTATGCAGAATGATCCAATCGAGCTGCTGTGTCTTTATTCCTAATAATGCTCCAACAGTCTATGAGGCGATCTCTAAGCTACACAAGATTTCCGACTCTATACACATAGATAAGGGAAACTGGTCCTTTATGGAGTGGGTTTGGACTCTGATCTCAGCGTGGGGATGGAAGGTTCTTATGGTCATTGGTGTCATCCTAGTATTCCTATTCTCATGTTGCCTGATTATCCAGTGTGGTCCAGCTCTGTGTAGTCTTTGTGCTGCAACCTGTTTTTGGAAACCACCTGCGTTTGGAGAAAAGGCACGAGAAAGGATGATGATACAACAACATATCACTGACCTGATGAGTATAGAACTAGACTCTGATATAGACTGAGTAATTGCCTATGTAAGGGCAAAAGGAGGGGCTGAGGTTCCGTGACGATTTGAACCCGTGTTTTCAATATTGTCGGAAATACATAATATTAGTATCAGTGAACCGCAAATGGTCCATTTAGCATATCCTGGTGTTTTCGCTACGCTACGAGCAAGAGCACTCCTGTTATGAACACATTTCCGATCTACCCATGGCATCCATCTTAGATCATGGCAGCCATTTTGTGTTTCTTGCCCTCACATATGCAATAACCCCTGATCACTTCATTTCGATTAAGGACACGTAGCCTTAGCCGGAGATTCACCTCTTTCATGACACGTGCACCTTAAACCAGATCACGCTGTAGCTGCATGACTCGACAAAGGCTGCCTCCTCTGCCCGAGGCCAGCCCACCTGAACTGGTTTTCCTGTCCATTGTCCTGATCATGATTAGGCGGCCGAAGCTGGTAGCCTTGCCCATTTACAACCCACAAACATCTCTTATCCTGCTTTTCTATCTTCTGCACCTGGCTCTGCTCCTTTCCTTCTGGGCCTTTATTAGGGGGAGGTAACGAACTTTACGATGAGGCGGTCCGGCTCTTGAATGCAATATTGACAAGGGATTGTGATGGACTAGTGGGAACCCCTCTTCGTGATGTTTGGCATCAGATATTATCGACAGTTCCTGTGTAACGCCAAATATTTATTGTTTAAGACACAAAGGTTTAGGAATGTACTAACATGTGAAATATTTGCCTGAAGCACAATTTTTAGTATATAAGGAGCAACCCTCAATGTACAAATCGAACAGGCTCCTAGTCTCTGCCCGTGTGTAGATTCTGTGACTTCTGTGTCCCTGCAGTAATAAACCTTTGGTCTTTGACGCCACCATCGAGAAGCCCGTGTTTCTGTTCATTTGCGCACCAAGGCAGGTGGAACTCCGGGGTCTTTGGGTGTTGTTCCCTGACACCTCTGGACGGAACCAAAAAGTCCAGAACTCCAGAGGGAGAGCTCTGAGTCTATGATAACCCCCAGGCTCTTTGCCGATTTAGCCGGGATGGGCGGGGAGCCCAGCTCTGTAGGCCAGAACTGTGGGCCCCAGTGAGTGGAGCTACTGCCAGGGAGAATTAGCTCAGTCTTCCCTGGGTTCAGCTTGAGCTGATTAAGGTTCATCCATTGCTGGATATGTAACATGACCGCCTGACAGTCGAGAGCTGCGTTAGGGGTGTTAAGAGGGAAGATGATTTGCAGGTCGTCTGCATAATTGAAGACGGTAATGTCCCAGCTCTTCAGGGAATGGATGAGCGGGCGAAGATAAAGATTAAAAAGCAGGGGAGACAGAGAGGAACCCTGAGGCACTCCACAGATGAAAGGTTCCCTAGTAGCCGTGAAAGGACCCAGGTGAACAGCCTGGGTTCTGCCTGTCAAGAAGGATTTAATCCAGACCAGAGCCGAGCCCCGGATACCGTCTTGCTCGACACGGTGGAGAAGGATGTTATGGTCCACCGCGTCGAACGCTGCCGACAAGTCCAGAAGGATCAGGGCCTGAGGAGACCCTTTGTCGGCGTTGCTCCTGAGAGAGTCCATAACCGCTAAGATCACAGCCTCAGTAGAGTGGGCAGGTCTGAAGCCAGCTTGGTTAGGCTCAAGGTAGCCGGAGGACTCGATGAACTGAGAGAGGCAGCAGGTGACATGTGCCTCCAAGATCTTAGAAAAATAAGGCAGGAGAGAAATAGGCCGATAGTTGGCAAGGTCCTCTGGGTCGGCTTTTTTTCAGCAATGGTACCAAGGCAGCTTCCTTGAAGGAGTTGGGTATGATGCCGGCCTCAAGAGAGGTGTTTAGTAGAGGCAAGATGCAGTTGGGCAGAGCCAAGCAGATGTCCCTGAAGACAGAGGGAGGGCAGCAATCATTGGGGGAGCCAGATTTGACTCGGGAGGCAAGTTTGGCGAGGGAAGGAGAGTCGAGGAGTGGAAAGTGTGACAGTGAACGTGGGTTACCAAGGGAGGGGACAAGTGGAGCAGCAGGGGGGGGTGGGGGGGGATAGTGTTCTTGATCTTAATGATCTGTTCAGTAAAAAAGCTATTTAGAGCATCACAGGATTGTTGGGTGGGGACCTGGGAGGGGAGAGTTCTGGCATCAGACGTCAACTCGCCCATAATTCTGAATATTTCCTTGGACTTATTGGGGGCGGCAGAGATTCTTTCGGAGGAGTATGAAGATTTCGCAGCTATAATTGCACTTTTGTATATTTTTCGTGCCTCAACGTAAGCCTCTCTGTCGAGTGGTAAGTAGAAACGCCTCCACCTGCGTTCCATCTGACGCAGTTTGAGCTGCTGGGATTTCAGGGAGGTATTGAACCACCTGTGTGAATTGCTGTGGCGAGAACGGGGAAATTTAGAGAGGGGGGCAAAAAGATCACTGGCTTTGGTGATCCAACTGGAAAGGTCGTTTTCCAAGGCCTGGACTGTCACATTGCTGCGCAATGGAGGTTGAGTGTTAGCCAAGGAAGATAGGAAACCTTGCGAATCAAGGGTGCCCCATTTGCGAGCGACCCCGCCTGCTACGGCAGGAGCTTTAACACGGCCCCTGACTGTAATCACCGTGTCGATTAGGTGATGGTCCGACCAAATACAGGGGGTAACCACAGGACAGGAGAGAGTGAGATTGTAGGTCCAGATGTGGTCTAATATGTGACCCCTGACGTGAGTGGGGGAAGAGACAAGTTGATTCATGTTGAAGCTAGAGAGGACTTCAAACAGCTCTGCAGCATGGGGGCCAGCATCGCTGTCGTTGTACCAATAATTAAAATCGCCGAAGATGGCGAGTCGGGCAGATGAGGTGATCAGATTGGCTAATTGTTCGCTAAAAATGGCAGGAAACAAAGGCATAGGGGACGGGGGACGATAGAGGACAATGAGAGTAAGGGCTCCCTCTCCTGTTTCAAGACTGATGATAAGATTGTCTACATCGACAAGAGTGAAGGAGGATGTGGAGATGATTTTAAACTCCTTCCGTATGATAGCTGCCACCCCACCACCGGCGCGGGTGGGGGGACGATTGATGTTAAACATATAGTAGTCAGGGGGTAGGGCTGCCAAAATATCGGGGAGTGAGTCATCAGTTAGCCAAGTCTCAGTGATTAAAAGGATATCAGGGCACTCATCAGTGAGTAGGATAAAAAGGTCAACATGATGTTTGACGAAAGATCGTGTGTTTAAGTATAAGACACGTATGCGTGACTCTTGATTATCCGTGCATACTGGGAGATGGGCACTAGGGTGAGGAGAGGAGGCAGTGCGCGCAATGCCCAATAAAGAAATGCGATCACGACAGGCAGGGGGTAGGTTGCAATGTTTGGGTTGTAGATTTCTCAGGGCAGAGGGAGTATATGTGACAGGGGTGACAGAGTCCCTGGCCCCTGGGCCCGTTCGGCCGCGGACGGGCGCAGACGGGCAGGACTCTGGCACGACTCCGGCACGAGTCAGGCGCGCCCGCAAAGCGCCACCGCTGCGCGGAGGAGTAGACATCCCCTTTTATGCGCAACTAGAGCGCGCTAGAACCCACCCACACACAAGATGGCCGCCGCAATTGAGTGCCCGGGACCAACTCCACAGCTTCAATACTCGGCTGGGAGTGGCCCAGGGCAGCAGGAAAGAGGGGGGACGGGGTCAGCAAGTCAAGCTTAGTAAAATCAAGCTATTTTGAACAATTTACGAAGGGGCACGAAAAACGCCGATTTTTATGGCATGCATCCAGAGGGCACCTTAGAGGTACCCCTAAAACCTACCAGTCTTTAGTGTGATGGCTGTAGGAAGGTGGATACCGGACTATGGTTACCCCAGATTTTTTTGCCTAGTGTTTAGCTGGTTTTCGACTTAGTTGGCATGGAATCCTGCTAATCAGGGCCCAGGCTATCTGCTCTCACTGTAAAATGGACTCCATGTAACTTAGGTACATTACCAATTGGATATTGGGTCACCTTATGAGCCCCTGTACATTGTACTATAGGTACCCAGGGTATAGGTGCACCTAAGGCCTACCAGGGGCTGCAGCATATCTTTTGCCACCCCTGGCTGGCCATCCAAACTGACACAACTGGCTGATCACTCAGCTGGGGCAAGGTCATGTAATCACCCCTTGCTTAGATATAGTATTCCTATATCTAACCTTATATCTAGACACATATACACCTATGAGTCACTCCTATGGCAGGCCTTAACAATCCTGGAGGCAGATTGCTTGGTTTTATGTGAGATGGGGCTCAAGCATGAGCTGAGCCTGTCTGCAGCTTTCGGAACCATGTCCTTATAGCTGTTCTAGGATATAGCCTTACCATATTCTCTTAAGTGCATTATGAACCTCGCGGTTAAATGCTAACTCTGGTTTGGCTTTATCAAAACATGTCGTGTAAGGTGTCATACACTTTCGAATACTACCCCCTTGCCAGTTCTGGTGATGGGGGCAGCATTCCACCCTTCTAGAGGGAGAAGACATGTTGTTCCTACTAATCCCGGTTAAAGTTAACCAAAGCCTCAGCATCACAAAATGGATGCTGCTGCCACAGACACAGGTCTGACCTCCTGCTACTGGGTGTCCTTCCAGCGAGGGAGGCTTGGACAATAGGTTTCCTGCCTTGGGAGGTACTAGCACCACCCCAGACAGGCTCTAGTATATTGGGGCAGGGAGGGCTGAAAGAAACAAGACACTGCCTGGGGCACTCAAGGTGTCCCATGCATAGTCCACTTCAAACCGGTGCTGGGGCACTCCAGCCCCAGCTCTGGAACGAAACTGGACAAAGGGAAAGGGGTGTAACCACCCCCTTCCCTGGTCCCACCTATAGGAGGGACCTAGCAGGTAATCCAGACCCTAGATTTTGTATATAGGTAGGAGCTGAGTCCTAAGGCTTTAGATTTGATCCTGACTGAAACGTGAAATGAAACTCTGGACCTTCGACGTTCTACTTGAAGATAGAAGACTGAAGAATCTCCCTTGTGGTCAAGGAGTGACCACCCTGCACAAGCAGGCACCATCAAGCGATCAACGGTTTGCCCGAACACAGAACCTGACAAGACCTGGACTTCCAGACTTCCTTCAGCCCGATCCACAGCCACAGGAAAGCTGAGACCCATGGAGGCGACGTGAGACGTGGGACCGGCCATCTTGGAAAGCCAGAAAATTGCTTTCCGTGCAACTTCTGAGGCACCCTCGAAGTTATGCATTGGGGATTGAGAAGCCCCAGCCCCGAGCATCATCTGCTCCAAAGATCACCCCTCAACACTCCTCGAGTGCTGCATGGGGCCCTTTTGCATGTTCCTCCTCGACGCGTCTGTCCGGTCAATTGCCCGTTGGCTAGTGTCCTCTGTGACAACGAAACCTTGAATCTACACCACTGGTCTGGTTGCTCTAGACTGGCCCTTGCTCCCCTGAAAAGGAGCAGCCCATCAGACCTTGCTGGTCTGATTAAGAAGCCATCTTCGATTCCTGTGTGGGTTGCCTTAGTCAAGGCTTGTTGACTCCAATCCGGAAGCCGACACCGCCGACAGCGAGAGCCTTTGTGGGACAGTCCGTGCCTGACTCCTGGTTGTCGATGACGCCTCCTGGTCCACGTGGCTGCAGAGACAAGCTTCACGACATCACCTGATTGCTTCGCGACATCGCCTGGTTCCTTCCTAGTTCCTTCCTGGTCACTGGCTAGTGACCCAGACTCTGTCACCTCTGCTTTCAGGTACTCTTCATCCTCGATCCGCCCTTGGATCCAACCAGACACTTCTCTCCTGGTCGCCTGCAGCATCTTTCTTCAAGGCTCTATAGGATTCAGCGTCGAAACCCGACACACTTTGACACATATGCACCCGCTTCCTGTGGGTGAGGTAACGCGAGTACTCCGGTGCTCCTGTGGGTATTGACTCTCCTAGTGTTTAACTTTCAAGTAGCTTTCTCCTAGTCCATCCGGAAGTGACCTAAAAGAACTAGTTTCCAATTCTTTCGTTCCCATTATAACTCTATGGTAACTTGCATGTGTGTAAAGACTCTGCACACGTCTCCCGTGGGCCTCCTACTTCCTATCCTTTGGTAGTACAGTGTAGCCCCAGCGATTCCCTAGGCCCTAGGCCTATCCTTTGTTCATGAAGTGGTTCTTATACCACTATTTTAGTATATGGTTTGACGTGCCCCTAGGGTGCTACTGTATATTGTGCAACTTATTGTATGATAATTAAGTATCTTGTTATGTGCTTGTGCCTTTGATCTCATAAAGAGCTCAGAGGGGTTGTTTAGAAATAAATACATATATATTTTATATATATCCTGTGTGGTGTCCTTTCATTTGGTATTCAAGGGGATTAAATATGGTAAAATAGCTGGCTTTACATGCTCTCTGAAGTTTTAACCTAAGACTGCTCTGTCCATGCTACCTCTAGGATAGCTGGTCTATAAGGTTGACTTTACAACCATCACCATAAGGGTTGTTTGGACTGATACAGGGTGCCAACTAGATTAGTGGACATCACATATCAGGCCAACTTCTCACAATGGCTGACTGAACTCTTCCAGCCTGCCACCACATATGAGCTATTACCGTGAGGTTTTTAGTGTCAGCGAAGCAATGGGCGCACTGCCAATAATAGAGGCACAGGAGATCAATTAGGTGGTGCAACCGGTTGAGTGGAAAAACTTAATAACCACTCATAGGTTAAACCAGCAAGCTGGTAAAACACAAGGATTCAAGGAAAAGAAGACCCAATGCACACACATCTGATATCAAAGTAAACGTAGGTAGTGAGACATGCAACAAGAAATACAAGTAAAGCTGCAGAAAAACAGAAATTTCCAGAACAGAAAAGGTAGTCTTCAGTTCTTTAATTTTCATGTACTCAACAGCAGCCAGCCGACACGTTTTTGATCGCTTACGGGAATCTTCAGGGCTGGGAATAACAAAACAATCTTATGTACAAAGAGTTTCTCTGATGTAAACATAACGTAATTAAACACATTTATGAGTGAATCTACGCATCCCGACAAGTTCCAAAAAGCCACGTCCCCTAAGACACATAATGAACATTCCGTGAGAACCACCATGCACCCCATGTCGTGTGTAGCAGGTCAAGTTTCAAAATACCATTAATTGACAGATAAGCGGAAGGTGTATATACAGTGATGATCCCGAATAGGTGTAAAAAATTGAAAGGAAACCGCCAACTACCACATTTTGACATGCAGGTAGAAAGAGGAGACCCTATGATGTGGCAAATGGTGGCTCTGAGCCAAGAAGTGAAAAGGTGGTACTTCTAGTGGTCGGCGAGTTATGCAGTGGTGACACAGACAGTGACGCTATCATGTGAAATGTGACACCTAAACTGTTTTAAGCCAACACATACCTCAAAGATTGACTGTGTATATGTCGAAGGTCTAAGGGGATAGAAGCAAATAAAGAAAGGAAGACATGAGGAGAAGGGGAGGGGAAGAGAGAGTTGAGCTTTCTCAGTTAAATGGAAAAAAACAATATAAAGAGTAACTATAACCATAAAAAGCAACTGCTCAAAAGTAAGTAAAAGAACGCTCACCGCTCTGCCGGTGATACTTCCGACCCGGTGGGGCCCTTGACCAGTTCAAGCAAGAATGAGGAAGTAGAGACGGCATCAAATGTAAAAGTAGATGAAAAACATCTCTTTTAAAATAGAGACTGTAGGAAAGGAGTGTGTCCCTAATTTAAATTACATCTGAGCAAGTGGCACCTGATCAAACTAGCAAGCCCTATGCACGAAAAGGAGGGCTAATAGTTTCCGAATTAGTACACATGGTCAGAATCGAAGTCCACCATATATAACCACCCACTACATATATGAACAATATTTAGGCACTGTGTGTCAATTTGACAGGCAATCGAATAAAAGACAGATATGAATATGCGAACAGTTCTCCAATCACACTAGAAGTCTAAATCCATCTATACTGGTTCAGTCCAAAGAATGGAAATCTATGGACCGTAGTACAGCCCAAAGACTTACATGTGTGAAGTATTATTCGTAAAATGCTGGCGCTCCGAGCTTGGCCTATGCATACAGATCACCCCTTTGTGGCAAGAATTATCATGTCTATTGGTCAATACACCACATCTTTTCTGTTGTAAAAACCAGTGTGGCGATGCAGTAACTGATTAAAAGATATATATATATCTATACACTCATGACTGTAAATATCAGCGTTCGCTTAGATCAGAATAATGATTGTTCGTAATTTGTTTCAGTCGACATTGTTAATGATATCTCCTTATGCATCAGGTGTATCACAATAGACACAGTCAACATTGCTAATGATATCTTCTTATACAGCTGGTGTATCACAATAGACACACAGAATTAGCCTCCTACCTTGAGTATGTAGATTTAAAATGTTATATGTTATCCCATGAAAAGGTACAATATGTCATACGATGATATTCCAAACATGGTACAGTCTAAATCAAAGTGACTAGAGCCGCAAAAACCACATCGGATAAGCATCTATAATTACGTAACATTTGTTACATAGGTAACAGAATCACATTACAACATGTATACCGACGGTCAGACACTTAAATTGTAGTTAGTCACCTAGAAAGAATTGTAATTCTGAGTCATAGTTCAGTCCCTGTCCCACCGCGTACAAGCGCATAATCCACATCGCTTCAGCACGTCTCAGTTTCAGCTCTCTGTTTCCCCCTCTGACCCCCATGGCCATTGTATCTATGCCAAAGAATCGTACAGTTCTATCTGATTCTGCGTTTTGACAACTAGCTACATGTAGTGCCAGAAGATATATAGGGTCCTGTTTATGTATGGCTCTCATATGCTCTGATATTCTGTCTCTCAGGGGTCAGATTGTGCTGCCTACATACTGTTTCCCACAGTTGCATTCTATGATGTAGACTATGAATTTTGTTGTGCAATTGATGTTAGATTTGATGGTAAACAAGTCCCCTTTCAGACTAGTGAAGCTCTTGGTGTCGTGCTTTGCCCATCTGCACATAGCACAGAGTCCACATTTGTAAAAACCAATACTGCGTTGGGACAACCGAGTGGTGGGACTAGTGCCATGTGGCACTGTAGGGCTAAGTCTATTTCTTAGTGTATTGCCCTTCCTGAAGCAGATCTGTGGCCTTTCTGTTATACACTCTTGGATAGTTTTCTCAGTTTTTAGAATTCCCCAAAGTTTCGCAAGGCTCTTCCGTAGTGCATAATTTAGAGAGTTCTAATCAGTGACCAACCTAAGAGTGTTATCTCTGGGTTTTTTAGATGCATGTGTGTGGAGTGTGTCTGGCCTGCTGGTTTTAGCTATTTTTCTTTTCGGCTTTCCTGATAGTAGTTTCAGTGTAGCCTCTTTTAGAGAACCTGTCTTTCATGCCATGTAGACTGTTCATATTCCAAGTCTTCGCTGCAGTTTCTTCTTGCACTAAAGAACTCCCCGTATGGTATGGAGTTGATTTGGTGTGGTGATGTGAACTAGAGGCGTGCAGAATTGAATTACATGCAGTAGATTTCCTAAAAAGTTTGCTATGTAAGGTGTCGTTGCTTACATAAAACTCCACATCTAGGAATTCAATCCGTGTTTTGTGTGGGGTGTGGCAATGGGTTCAAAATGTTCTCCCTCTTTTGCTAATCTTTTTATGGGCACACTGGAGGCAGATTTGATTTGGGGACAAAAAGGCTCACAGTATATCGACTCCATTATTTTTGACAACCTTATACACCATCCTCTCTCGCCTGAGGAGACTTACAGAGAACTAGGTGTACTCCACCTAGAGATGTGCACCACTTTAGCTGATGTTCTGAACCCGGAGCAGAGGCAACGCAAAGGCAAAGGAAGGGGGACTTGCGCCCCATGGTTTAATGCCGCCTGTAGAAAGGCTAAAACTGATCAACTCGCGGCTATGAAGCAGCAGCATAATATCTCCCTGGTAAGATCTAAGAGAAGGGAGTATAAATGCCTCTTGGCTAATGCTAAGACGTTACGTTACGTTACGTTAAAAATATTTGTACCGCGCACGTTCACCAACGGTTTCATGGCGCTCTTGACAAAATACGGTGACCAGGGAGGAGGAGTTACTCAAATGCTGACTGGAATAACAGAGTTTTTAGCAGTCTGCGAAAGCAGTCGTAGCTGGGGCAGAGACGAAGTGCAGTTGGAAGGGAATTCCAGGTGGAGGGAGCCAGGACAGAGAAACTCAGTCCTCCATGCTTTTTCCATCTGCATTTGGGAACCACAAGGTAATTGAGAGATGTTGAGCGGAGAGTTCTGTGGGACATGTAACGTGTCAGGCAAGATGAAATAAAGGCGGGCCTGAATCAGAGAGGGCCTTGAAGACGGTACATCCAAGCTTGAAGGTGCAGCGTTTGGAGACAGGGAGCCAGTGAAGGTCACGAAGAAGGGGGGTAACGTGCTGATGTTTCGGCTGGCGGAAAATCAGGCGGGCAGCCTGATTCTGCACCAGCTGCAGCCGGTGGAGGTGGAATGCTGGGATCCCCGCATACAGAATGTTAGCATAGTCGAGTCTGGAGGTGATAAGAGCGATGATGACTAGAATCAGGGCATCTCTGGTGAGAAACCTGCTGATTTTGCGGATCCGCCTTAGATGGAAAAAACAGGATGAGGTGACTGAGTTGATTTGTGGTCTCATCGAGAGGTCATCAGAGATGATCACCCCCAGACTCTTCACAGTGCTCACAGGAGTGGGTGCCGTCCCTAGGGATGAAGGCCAAAAGGTGGCATTCCACGGATTAGTGGAACCCCCCACTAGAACTAGCTCAGTTTTTGTGGGGTTCAATTTCAATTGGCTGTGAAACATCCACTCTGCAACGGCCAGCATGGTGGACTGGAAATTAAGACAGGAGGAAGGAAGGGAATCAATGGGAAAGATTAACTGAAGATCGTCAGCATAGTTGAAAATTGTGACCGGGGTATTACGGAGGGAGGCTAAGAGGGGTTGTAAATACAAATTAAATAATGAGGGTGATAGCGCAGAGCCCTGAGGGACCCCGCAGGTTAAGGATGAGTAGGGCGCAGAGAAAGTGGACAGGTGGACTGCCTGAGATCGGTGGTCGAGGAAGGATCTAAGCCAATCGAGGGCCACCCCCTGGATGCCAGCATTGTTGACACGGTCGATCAAGATAGCATGATCGACCGTGTCAAATGCTGCCGACAGGTCCAAAAGGACAAGGGCCTGTGAGATGTTTTTGTCGGCACCTTTCCTGAGGGCATCCATGACGGCTACTATGACCGCCTCGGTGGAATAGAGGGGTCTAAAGCCAGCTTGTTGGGCATCCAGGAAGGAGGATTTCTCGATGAAGGAGCTCAGGCAGCGGGTGACATAAGTCTCCAGGATCTTTCCTAGGTAGGGGAGGAGGGAAATCGGTCTGTAATTGCTTAAGATTGTGGGATCAGCATTAGTTTTTTTTAGGATGGGTAGAACGGCTGCCTGTTTGAAGGAGCGAGGGACTTCCCCAGTAGCTAGAGAGTTGTTGAGCAAGGCTAGTGGGGGGCCAGGACAGGCCAAGAAGGCTGAATGGGAGTATGGTAATTGAGCAGACATGACTGATGCGCTCAAATTTCAAGACGCCAGGAAATTTTGGCAGATTGTCAAAAATGGCTTGGCTGACCCTACCCCGGCAGTAGAGGCCAATATCGCACCCAGTGTGTGGGAGGATCATTTCAGATCTCTATACACTGAGGTTGACATGAACCCTAATCAGGCTCAAGCTGATCCGATGACAGGCTCGACCCCTACGCCACTTCTGGACACGGACAAAGTTAGTCTGGCAGAAGTAGGCGCAGCTATTGCCAGACTTGCCACTGGAAAAGCCCCCGGGTTGGACAAACTCCCTGGTGACCTATTTAAAAATGAACCTATGATCTGGGCTCCTTAACTACAGGTTCTATTTAATGCAATCCTGTAGTGGATGCCGGTTCCTGCTACTTGGCTGGGGGCAGAGATTGTTCCCATCTTCAAGAAGGGCTCTTCTCTGCTCCCAGCCAACTACAGGCCTATTAGTTAAATAGACGTCCCCCAAAAGATTTTTGCTAGGCTGATCTTGGACCGTTTATTAGAATGGATCCAAGATCACTCAGTCCTGAGCCCATACCAGGCGGGTTTCAGGAATAAAGTGTCCACTGTAGATTAAATCTTTCGACTTTCCATGATATTTTGGAAAACGGTACAGCTGGAGGGTGGCAGCCTCTACACTGTATTCGTTGACCTAAGAGCGGCCTTCGATCTGGTACCGCGTAGGAAACTCTGGTCCGTGCTCTCTTGTTTGGGGGTGTCACAACACCTATTAACTATGATTATCAGATTACACACTGATAATTACGCCCAGGTAAGATGTGGCAGGGAGGGGACATTGTCCAACAAATTCCCCGTTGACAGGGGGGTTAGGCAGGGCTGTGTGCTTGCACCGACTCTGTTCTGCCTTTTTGTCAACGGGGTAATAGCGCATCTGAACGGGGTTGAGAATACCGATGCTCCCAAACTTGGAGGCAGTAGGGTGCCCGCAATCATGTTTGCGGACGACACCCTGCTGCTCTCCAAGTCCCCAATGGGGATTCAGCAAGTTCTCAGAGGCTTCGAGGCATTCTGTAAAGACCATGGCCTTGAGATCAATGCTTTGAAGACCAAATATATGGTCTTCAATCCTCCACCTCGAGCTCGCTCTAATCCTTCCATTGGATCTAATATGCTAGAGAGGGTTTGAACCTTTGACTATCTAGGGATCACCCTAAATAAAAAAATCTCATGGGTTTATCAACGGGAGAAAGCGCAATTAAAGCTGGCCCAAATAGCAGGCGGAATTACCAAATTAATTGCCAAGAATAAATCTACTTTCAAGCCGGTGGGTCCCGCCCTAGAGATTTATAGAGCACAAGCTAGGGGAGCGGTTATGTATGGAAGTGAACTCTGGGGCCACACGTGCAACCGCGATCTGGTAGTAACCGAGAACAATTTTATCAGACAGGTCCTATCACTTCCCTCTAGCACCCCCCTGCTGCCTATTAGACTCGACCTGGCCCTGAGACCTCTTGATCAAGACATGGGCCTGCGGCCCCTGTTATTTTGGCGCAGGATCTAGTCAGTACCTGAGTTAGCGAATTATAGGTTAGAACTGAAAGAAATCCTTACTCTCCCAAACATCCTGAAAATTCCCTGGCTAAATTTCATTAAGAAAGAATCAGGGAAATTAGGGATTCCTACCTTATGGTCTGACCCGCTTACATCTTGTCCCAGAGTTACACGGAGGTAGCTTATTATCCAGTATCAGGAAAGTAAATTTGCTACCCATATGCATGGAACTGCCTCAGGCACCCTAACGTCATCATTCTTAATAATCAAGGACAGCTATAGGTACGAAACTGTCCTAGACATCATATCCCCAACATCAATCAGGAAACTGTATCTCCAATGGAGGTATTGTAGTTTACTGTTACGGGCCCATACTAGTAAATGGGCCGAACCATCCCCGTCTCATTGCCCAGGATGCAAATCCGAACAAGAAACTGATTTGCACATATTGTTTTTCTGTAGTGCGTATGTGCAGGCACGGAGAAAATGGATTCTCCCACTATGTAAAAACTTGGGCTTCTCCCATTGCCTGCAAGCATACAGGGTTCTTAAGACGGATCTATCTGGGGATATTGTCTTTGCTTTAGCCAAATACTTGGGGTCCGTCTGGCACAAGAGGAGACATCTTTTAAACGGGGATCCATGAAAAATCGTCAAAATGATAAACCCTGAGTTAGATATTCTGAGAATGTCAAAAGGCTGGTCCTTGTACTTGTATATTGTTTTACATGTTTTAATGCTTGTATATATGTCAATATTTACTGTTTTATATTTAATGCTATCTGTACCTTTTATGACACATGATGCCGAAATAAAGATGATGATGATGATGATTATTTTTTTGGGTCGATATATTGAGGACTGCATACTCCTGTGGTCAGGCACCGAGGAACACCTGGCTTGTTTTTATGAACACTTGAATAATACATGGGAAATCAACTTCACCATGGAATTCAGTTTAGTTTAGTTTAGTTTATGACATTTGTTAAGCGCTTGGTTGCACAGAGAACAGTGCGTCCCCGCGCTGACAACCCTACCTACATCTCTTCAGCCGAGCTCACAGAGGGTGGGCACAGGGGCACGGTGAACTATGCTGAGTTTATCCTGGGAAAAAGATGGGTTTTCAGCCTCTGTCTGAACCTGGTTTCAGAGGGCTCCATCCTCAGTTCGATAGGTAGGTTATTCCAGTTGTTGCTGGCATGGTGTCTGAAAGAGCGTCCTCCCATCCTTGCTCTATGTATCCGAGGCACCACTAATTGCATGCTACCCATCGACCTCAAAGGACGTGAAGGGCGATAGACTGGAAGCAAGTCCTGAAGATATGGAGGTGCTTTTTTGTGAGCTATACGGTGGGTGATGCACATAGTTTTAAAATTGATTCTTTCCTTTATTGGGAGCCAATGAAGGGAGCGTAATGCATGTTTCCCAGAGGCTCTCCTAGGGAGGTTAAGGACCAGCCTCGCTGCTGCGTTCTGGACGCGTTGAAGCTGTGTTAGGCCCTTTTTACTAAGTCCACATAGGAGGGACTTCCCATAATCTAACTGGGAGGTGACCAGGGTGTGTACCATGGTTTTTCTGGAGCTAGGGGGCAATAAGTCCAGGATTTTCCTTAGGACCTTCAGAAGTCCGTAGCATTTTCCCGCGACCTTACCCACATGATTGGTGTAGGCAAGATTAGAGTCCAGAAGAAAGCCAAGGTTCTTAACTGTGTCTACTGGGACCGGGACAGAGCCCAGTTCAGTGGGCCACCAGGCAGAGGTCCAGATGGAAGGACGTGGACCTACAATAAGAACTTCCGTCTTGTTACCATTAAGGCGGAGACAGTTTTGTTTCATCCAGCCGTCAAGAGCCACAAGGCAAGCCGAGAAATTCTCAGCATCCACAACTGGATCACGGGACAGATTGATCACCAGTTGTGTGTCATCTGCATAGGAGACTATTGCCACACCATATGACTCCACCAGTTTGGCGAGGGGCTCCATGTACAGATTTAATAATGTAGGGCTCAAAATAGAGCCCTGGGGAACCCCTTGCCTGAGACACCTTACACTGGATTTGCATGGTGGGCAATGCACTTGAAATCTTCTGTTTTTAAGAAAGGATACCAGCCACTCATGAGCAGGTCCGGTTATTCCCTCTTCCCTCAGTCGGTCCAGTAGTACGGGATGTGATACGGTATCAAACGCCGCACTTAAGTCCAATAGGACTAGTGCGGCCGTGTGACCTTCATCCGCCTTGCTCCGCAGCAATTCTGTTGATAGGAGGAGGGCGGTCTCAGTCGAGTGTTTCGCTCTGAAACCCGATTGAGACGTGTGCAGGAGCAAGTTTTCCTCCATAAAACTTACCAGCTGTCGATTGGCCAGTTTTTCTACTACCTTCGCACAGTAGGGGAGAAGGGAGATAGGTCTGAGGTTGTCTAGTTGCGCTATGCTTATGTGGGGTTTCTTTTTTATTGGGACGACTTGGGCCGGTTTCCAGCTCTCCGGAACTCGACATTCATCGAAGGAAAGCGCGGCCATATTGCCTATATGCTTCGCCACCTGGGGAAGATGACTTCGAAGAATTCTCGCTGGTACCGCGTCTAGGGGAGAGCCCGAGTGAATGTCCGATAGGATGTTGATAAACTCCTCGGTTTGGGGAACCACAAATTTCCTGAGTCGGGCAAGTTAGTAGCCTCTGAATTAGTCTGAAATGAAGCATAGATCATTTCTACCTTCCCTATAAAAAAGTCTGCGATCTTGTTGCATGACTCGGTCGTGGGTGGGACTTCCCCTGAGCTCGCGGGAGGGGTGGAGAGTTCCTTCAGGATCATAAAGAGCTCTTTCGATGTATTCTCTGCACAGCCTATCCTGTTGTTATAGTACTCTCTTTTAGATTTCCTGATCTGGCTGTGGTAGACTCTGAGTTCGCTCTTATAGGCTTCGAGTAGTGAGGGGGCGTAATCCACTCTCCATCTACGCTCCAAGGTTTTACATTTGGTCTTAGCGGCGCGTAGCTCAGCGGTGAACCACGGAGCGGATTTCGTGCTCCTTGCCATGGGTTTGTGAGTCGAAGGGGCTACATTGTCCAGCGCACCTTTGAAGGACTGGGTTATTTAGAACCCAGCGGTGCCAGGGCACAACACCTGAAACCTTCGTGGGTAACCTGCTCCGGCGTACAAATCACAGAGACACGGGACACTTCCTTCGGCGTCAAAGATTCAAGGGTTTATTTACTGCAGGGAAACACAGAGATCACGGAAGTACAACAAGTGTAGTTCAGCGCGTCTGCTTCAAATTGGTTCTGCGGATCGCTCCTTTTATACATGGTTATCCCATAGAGTTACATTGAACACAAAAGTTTATGACCCGGTTCCCATAATTATCCCCCAGAGGGGTCGCTTTGGTCACTTTGATACACATAAGGACCGGAACATAAGTGCGGAAGCATTTGGCGGTTCCCAACTGTAAAAACCCATCTTCCCAACATTAGTGCATTCCAACCAGCAGTAAAACAGATTGAAATAGGAACAAGGACAGGTGTAGAGGAAGACGGAGACAGTGGGGAGATCGGAAAGGGTGTAAAAGGGAGGTATTGAGAGACACGAGATACAGGCATCAAAGGGACGTGCCTAATGAGATGCACGGCTAAGACAATAAACCGGCACGGCGAGATGAGCCTCGAGCAGGGCCATCTGCCTTACAGTATCATCCCCCTCGTCATAAAGACACTTACAAAGGACATGTGCCTTCCGCAAATATCTTGGGAGTCCCAGGGTCGCGAAGCGGACGGCGTCCGTTCGCTGACTACTTGAGGGCAAGAGACAAAATGGATGCCGTATCTAAGATGGAACCCGTGGGTACAGATAGGAATACCCACATAACAAACGAACGGTTTAGGTTAGCGTAGCGAAACTGTGTACACCCACTAAACTCGTCATTTGCGGTTCATAGATATCAGACTCGACCATATTCGTGCGAGTCGAAAACACCACTTACAATTGTCACGGAACCTCAGACGCTCCTTTTGCCCTCATGTAGGCAAGCACTAGTCGGAATCATATTCAATATTCATCAGACCATCTAGATGTTGTTGTAGCATAGGTCTGTCCAACCGAGTCCCCTTGGTAACAGGAGGCTGTCTCATACACGTTGTAGCACAGAGGCCACATAAGGCAGGACCGCACTGCACACAAAGGCAACACGTGAACAGGAATGCCACAACGACTCCGATGATCATCAGAATCTTCCAACCCCAAGTCGACATCAGGCCCCAAAACCATCCAAGTAGCGTCCAATCCCCTACATCCACGTGTATGGATTCGGAGATCTTATGCAACTTCGAGATGGCTTGATAAACGGTCGGAGCGTTATCAGGAATGAAAATGCAGCAGCTCGAATGGATCACCTTACATACCCCACCACGATCTGCTAAGATCACATCTAAAACCATACGGTTTTGTAACGTCATAAGTCTATCCGCCTGAAGTTCTGTGGTGATATTACCAAGGGCACTGGCAGTAATGTTAGCTGTCGATTCTACCACTCGAGTCAACTGTCTCAGGTTCCTACTATTAACCATAGGTCCCCAAAACGGAAGGAAACCCTTGAAAAAGTCTCCCGCCTCTTGACCGGCAGTGTCCTCTTCGCTAATTACGCCTCTCACAACTCTGGTCTTGTGATAATCTGCATCTACGGTAAATGTCGGAGGCAACAAATTTGCGATGAAGCATGAGCCCATGAAGTCAGAGGGCAACCATGCATACGCACGGTCATGGCAGATAAAGTATGTACCCTTGGCAGCCAGAAACACAGGGGACGAGACCATCGGCAGAATGTAATTTTCGGTGCAAGCACTCTCTCCCAGTCGGGCTTTCGATCTTCGGCCACGACCCATTAGACAAAAATTACCAATGTGGGGTACAACCCATATCGGAGGTGAGCTTTTAAGCTGCTTTTCACTAGTGAACACACTATACTCGCCTCTACTCAGAACCCTATAAGCTTGTACCTCTTCTTCGGGAATAAGCGAGGGATCATAGATATCACTATCCAAATCCTCTATTGCTATAGACAAAGGTTTTTGATACGAGGTAGGACCAGAGTAGGGGGAACGTGGTTCTCGAATGGGGTGGAAACCTAGTGCGCTTCGAAACATTGTTTGAAATGCTCGAGCAGACCCTTGGGAACTATACGGTAACACCAGATATGGAACTCCCTTATCCGTAGTATGTGGCATCAACCCACACACCCAACAATTAGTAGTGTTAACCACTAACTGATGCTGATGGAGGAGCTGAATAAAGGAATTATTGCGGAATTCTGCACGTCTAGCCTGCTCGTGTTCGGGTAAGACATGAAAAGAATGAGGAGAAGCAGTGGAGGTAAGTTTAGGGTCAGGAGTAGGAGTAGGTATAGCAGAAGGTAAAAAGTAAGACATTGTGTAATACACCCCACCCGCCAATAATGCAGAAACAGTCAAAAATAATACAAATACTTGTAATACAAAACATTTCGTACGGCTAAGTTGCTGCAGCTTGAATCTTCGAGCTTGAGCTTCTTCCAAGTCCATCAGCTTCGAAAATGCCATTCCCTACGACCGTCCGCAACGTTTCTTGACGCACTTCGTTCTGTGTAGCAGTAGTCAATCCCTAGGAGTTCCCAGGAACCAACGGTCTTTAACCTAGCGTCAAGACCTACTAACCAGAAGGAAGTACGCGCGCGGCCCTACGGCCTTTATTGCACAAATATATATAAATATGCAAAAACAATGTTTCTCAACTGTGGAAGCAAAAAGGTATAAGGAACGAAGCTCAATGAATATATACAAAAATAATCACAATAATACAAATGTTCAAACTGATCACGGAAAACGGGATTAGAGCAGTTGTCAATAGAGCAAAGCAGGATCTTTTTATTAGTCTTTAGTGCTAGATCGCAAAAAGTATCGGGTTTTCCCAGGACGTGTCTGCTCGTCAAACAAAGGATCCGTTGAAGAGACAACGTCCTGCTGATCAGTTGAGTGTTCGGTTCTTGAGTCTTTAGATGACAATTGTTCAACAGTGTCTTTCTGCTGCACTGAGGATTCTCCGACAGGCTGTGCGTCGCTAAAAGGTACAAACGCCGGCAATCTTTCAGTTTCAGTTGATGCAATGCCTCTCCTCACCCACGGGTCTGCCGGCAAAGGGATAGGGACCTTTTTGGTGTGGGTGGCGTGCACCCAGTTTTTCCGTCCCTCAAGACGAACAGCAGTCCTCGTGGCAAGGAGAACCTGGTAGGGTCCAGTGAACCTCGGATCCAAATTGTTCTTGCGCGAAAAGTTGCGCGTCACCACCCAATCTCCGGGCTGGAGCTGGTGGCCTGGACCCTCCGTCTGCGTCGGCAGTGCGTCGTAAACCTGTTGGTGAATTAACCTCAGTTTAGCAGTCAAGTCATGAAGATAATCGATCAGCATTGGATATTCAAGATCACAGAACGCACCTGGTCTAGGAACCCCCCAAACATTCGCAGGACGACCGAACACTATTTCATAGGGACTAAGCCCTACTCGGGAGTGTACAGTCGCCCTAGTTGACAGTAATGCTAAGGGTAAAGCGTCGGGCCACGAGAGACCAGTCGTAGCCTGAATCTTCGCCAGCTTTAGTTTAAGGGTGCCATTATACCCTTCAACCAAACCAGCTGACTGGGGATGATTGGCACTATGGAATTTCTGATTAATTCCAAGGCCCTTACACACACTCTTCATCACGCTCCCCACAAACTCACTTCCGTTATCTGACCACACGACTCTAGGCATTCCATACCGAGGAAAATATTCCTTCAGTAGGATTTTCGCAGTAGACAAAGCAGTATTGTCTTTAAGAGGATAGGCCTCGATCCATCGGGAGAATGCACAAACCACAACTAAAACGTATTTCAGGTTATTGCATCGCTCCATATGGATGAAGTCCAATTGAATCACCTCAAACGGACATGAAGGGGGAGCAAAACTGCCAGGAGGAGTTGGGGTTCCCTTGCCAGGATTGTACATCATACACACCATACAATTTTTAACCAAGCGTTCAGCACATTTCGTGATACCATCATTCTTCCACACAGGGGACAGCAACTTACAAATACCTTTCGCGCTAATATGTGCTAACCCATGCGCCATTGTCACAACGGCCAGCACATATGCATCAGGCAACAACCATCTTTTCTGATCCGACAAATCAATCCAACAACCATTCACATCCAACTTTCCCGTGCTTTCTTTCCACTTCATCTTTTCAGTCTCGGTGGCCTCTTTCTGAATTTATTTCACACTTTCAATAGTGTCTTCGCACATATTCGACTCTGTAGGCCACCTAACCGAACTCGTCACATACATTTGAGTGCTAAGGTTCCGGGCAGTCTCCTTAGCGATCTCATCCGCAAACGCATTACCACGACCAACATCATCCGTCACCTTACGATGCGCACTACATTTAACAATCGCTACCTGCTTAGGCAACGTGAGTGCATCTAAGAGATCATTCACAAGCTGGCCATGCTGAATCTTCGTACCATGCGAGGTCAAAAAACCTCTCTCTCTCCACAATCGTCCAAAACTATGTGCAACACCAAACGCGTATTGGCTATCGGTAAACACATTCACACGTTTCCCTTTCGCTAATACACACGCTCTGGTAAGAGCGATCAGTTCTGCAGCTTGGGCAGAATTCTGATTCAATCTTGCAGTCTCAACAACAGTATTCAATGTTACAACAGCATAAGCAGTAGTCACATCGCCATTCGGCAACTTAAAACATGACCCATCCACATACAGTGTTCCATCCGGGTCTTCCAATGGGGTGTTTTTAAGGTCCACTCGACCTTTTGTTTCCTCTTCTGTCCTCAAATAACAATCATGTTCTGTTATTTCATCTGACTCTGAGCTAATTGGTAACAAAGTCGCCGGATTCAGAACATTGCAACGTTTTATTTGGATATGACTTGCCAGCAACGTCAATTCGTACCCAGACAATCTCGCACTCGTCAAGTGCTGAGTCTTCGTACGATTCAGAAGAATGTCGACTGCGTGCGGAACCATCACCGTAAGCATATTATCCATGACCAATCCTGCTGATTGTCGGATGGAGACCGCAGCTGCCGCTGTTGCTCTCAAGCAACTAGGCAATGCTCTAGCTACTGGGTCCAAGGTCGAGGAAAAATATGCACATGGACGTTGCTTACCACCAAAAGGTTGCGTTAAGACACTCAACGCACAACCTTCTCTCTCGTGAACATATAATGTAAACGGCTTGCTATAGTCAGGAGTACCTAACACAGGAGCCGAACACAATGAAGCACGTAATTCAGAAAAACTTTTCTGACATTCTTCCGTCCATGGTAAAGGAGTTGAAACATCCTTGCACGTAAGAGCCACTAATGGTTTCGCTAGCAATGAAAAGTTAGGAATCCATTGCCTGCAGTACGACGTGATACCTAGAAAGGCACGCACATCTCTTTGGGTTTTTGGCACAGCCATTCGTGCAATTGCTGCAATTCTGTCTGGGGTCAACCGCCTTCCCTCCTTTGACAATAAGTGACCTAGATAGGTTACTTCTTGACAACAATATTGGAGTTTAGAAGGAGACACCTTGTGATTTAACTCGCAGAGATGTTGCAGCAACGACACCGTAGCATTTTTACAAACGTCCTGAGTATCTGCAGCCACCAATAGGTCGTCGACATATTGGATTAAGGCCGCACCAACCGGCAACGTAAACGCATCCAGTTGACCCTTCAAGGCTTGACTGTAAATCGATGGACTTTCACAGTAGCCCTGAGGAGCGCGTTTGAACCGGAAGCTGCGTCCACCGAGAGAGAAACCGAAAAGGTCTCTGCTCTCCTCTGCAATCGGGATGCTGAAGAACGCATTCTTCAAGTCAATCACCGAAAACCACGATGCAGAAGCTGGAATCAGAGTCAGTAGTGCCGTGATGTCAGGCACAACGGGGAACTGAGGAATCACTATTTTATTTACTTCCCGTAAATCGATAACAAAACGATAAACGGGTGGCTTCGAAGGATCAGTACGTTTAAGAATGGGCAGTACAGGGCTGTTGCACACGTTTCCCCGAGTCTCTTCAATAACGTCTTTCTCGATCAAATCATAAATGATCGCTAACAGTGCACGTTCACCATCAAGAGAGATACGGTACTGGGGAATACGTGGCAATCGCACATTAGATTTCAACTGAACAACATACGGGGAGATGTCAAGCAGGCCTACATCATTGGGACCTGTTGCCCACAAAGACGCTGGAAGAGAACTCAATTCCGGTGGAAGCTTATCGAGAGATAAGTACATAGGAGAGACAACCCTCTCTCCTAACGTAAGCTTTACACCCGCAGGAGAACAATACAAAGTTGCATACAAACGTTTAAGCAAATCCAGGCCCAAAAGATTTTCACCACAGCCAGTAGTCAAAATCAACGGAGCTTGTAGCTCACAAGGCCCGATTGTAAGGGGCAAAGGGCGCGAAACTGGATTGCTAACGGGGGCGCCAGAGAATCCAACGGAAACATTTGTTAAGCCAGACAAAGGTGCGCCAGGGAGTTTCGAATGCATAATGGAACTTTTCGCTGCACCAGTGTCCAACAGAAAAGGCTCAACGACGCCCGATGTAGCAACTGCGACGTAAGGCCCTCTCTGATCAACCGGAACTGATACCACTCCCTCTCCTTGTCTTTGGCTGTCATAGTAATTACTGTCGTCAGTTCCCTGATCGACGTAATAATCATCTACATTGTACTGCGCAGATCGCCCTTGCGATGATCCACGTTGATCGAAACAATTATTAGAATTAGAGGAGTTATCAGAACGATCATTCTGAGCACCACGGCCCCTACCGCGTGATACCTGATGCGAACCACCGCGACCTCCTTTAGACGAATTACCACTATTACGATCATTCAAAACAGGGCAATTGAATTTAATGTGTCCCTCCTGTCTACAATAAGCACATTGATTGTACCCTAACGATGATCTTTGGGAGGAGGAATCATTACGCGGCTGCGATCGATTCGATTGCGACTGCGATCTATTCTGTTGGGATGCATTCTGATTTGAACGCGGAGGATACGCTTGTTGAAGCAACACTTTAGTTTTAAGCTCTTTCGTCTTTTTGTCAGCGCGGTCGCTCTCTTCTTTCTCTCTGTTCTCATAATATTGTGCTGTGGCCAATATCTGAGCTGAGGTAGAAACGGCCCATGCACTTTCCGAATTCTTTAATTTATTGCTCAAATCGGGCAGTAAGTTCGAAACAAATTTATCCACAAACAATCGCTGACCACCCTCAGTACCCATATCCTGTCCACTATGATCAATGAATGCTTCCTCGAACCTCGTAAAGAAGTCGGAAACACTCTTGTCCTTCTTTTGCTTACAAGCTGATAATTTGTCCCAATTTACCCTCATAGCCGGCATAAGAGTCTTCATTAACGTTATTATTCTTTGAGGAAGATCAGCGACCAGCTGCTCGGGTTTAGCACCACCAATTTGTCGGGCATCCGCCGCTACTATGGCAGCCCAAGCACCACCTAATTCATTCGGATGGTTTTCCTGACGAATCTTAGCCCATACCGGTTGCGGTACAACATTGCCAAACAACATATCAATATCGGCAAGATTCATTATCGTAGCATCTACAAGCTGCGATAATTCCTTGTAGTACCCTGCAGGATTTTTGCGAGGGTCAGGCAAAGATTGCTTCACCTGCAACACTTCGGAGCGTTTCCATGGGAGATGTATCCACACTCTCTGAAAGAATGGCGGAATCGGGGGGTTTGCCCCAGGATTACCAGGCATCCACACTGGTGGAACCTCTCGCATAGGAAACTGACCGGACTCATCCGGTTGTCTTTCAATATCCTCAACAAACAAGGCTTGGGGTATAGGAGTGGGACGGAAAGAAAGCAACCGCTCAACAGCACGTCGAACGTTGGTATCCACTATCAGTCCGTTCGAGAACTGAAGCTGAAGATCAGACAGGGCGGTCAGCACCTCGTCAGGTGCATCGGCCGATATCTGATCGCGTAGGACCTTACACATTTCCTCGAACACAAACCTTTGAGTTGGTATATTGAATTGACAAAATGTGTCGAGCACAACACGTGGTGGATTTCGAAGAGGATGCATCATCCAACCCATCGCCATATTATATAGCGAAGCACGTTCTCTGTTACCAGGAAGCTGACTACGTCTCTGTGGACCATCCGAACCAGCAGACCCAAGAACAGGTCCGAGCGAATGAAAGAAGCTAGCCGCAAGAGGAGAATTACGACTACGAGTAAAGGGAGAAGTATAAGACAAAGGACTAACAAGTGAAGGGGTAGAAACAGTAGCAACAGCTGGAGTTAACAGAGCAGGAGCAGTAGCGGGAGCAGGAGTATGTGGAAGCGGAGGAGCAGTAGGGATAGCGACAGGCAAAGGAGCAGGAATAGTCGGAAGAACGGGTGCAGGTTGAGGAACAGGCAAAGGAAGAATAGGTGCAGGAACAGGTACAGGGGGAAGCACAGGAGCTGTGGTACCCTGTACATACGGAGGGGGCGACTTCATAAGATAGGACATTAAAGGATCCTCAACTGGTTCTTCCTTCTTATCCGACTCCGTAGGCAAAGCAGGATAGCATTTATCTACAGACATACGCTGCAGCCTATCAAACACTTCCTTTTCCTTAACCTCCTTATCACGCTGAAACTGCTCTGCTTTCTTTATAATGGTAGCAACATTATCTCGCTGATTTCGTTTAGTCTGTCTGATTTCTTTCTGTTTGGCTTCTTTTCGCCACAACCGAAAGGCATCAAACATGGCCGGCCTTGACTTTTTCGCAAATAATTGAGCCTCTAGGTTATCTAAAATCGGTTTTTCAAAGCTACCATGAGGTGGCCAACGAAGGTCACCGTCCTTCTTCATATATTTAATCCAGTATTCATTAAAAGTAATCGGGCCTAGCCCATGTTTACTGTACAGTTCATAAGTCGGAGTTCCAACCGGAGGTATCGGACACGAGTCCTCCAGTCGGGAATCCATACCACAAGGTCTGAAACAACTAAACAAAGTACTACGACCAGGCATCTTGCACACTAGCCGAGTTTCACAAACTTCAAGGGTTACGGGATTTACCAAGTCCCAGCAAAGAACAAAACCCTCGGTTTTTGGCGGCTGCAGTCGTCAAACAACACAACAAAATACGCTAGCAAAGTGTCATCGACAAAAACACTCTCACAGCGTCAACAACAAAAACACTCGCTAAAGTGTCAACAACTAAGGACTCTGGGAGCGACCCACAAATACTTAACTCAAAGATCGATGGCGTCACCAGGAAGGCCCGTCAATCGTCTCGCTCTACCAAGGTCTACGCCAGGCGCCAAAACAGGTCTACAGTCAGGGCAGCAGTCCGTCGCAGCCGTCAGGAGGCGGGAATCTTCGCGGGAAAAGTCTTCGGGCCACTTATTTCGACAACAGGATCGATGAAGCGGGGTGCACCTTCCCTCGGAGATTTCACACGAAGTTCCTCACGATCGTCGGGCTTGGACCGGTACCACTGATGCAGCCCCACGTTGGGCGCCAACTGAAGGACTGGGTTATTTAGAACCCAGCGGTGCCAGGGCACAACACCTGAAACCTTCGTGGGTAACCTGCTCCGGCGTACAAATCACAGAGACACGGGACACTTCCTTCGGCGTCAAAGATTCAAGGGTTTATTTACTGCAGGGAAACACAGAGATCACGGAAGTACAACAAGTGTAGTTCAGCGCGTCTGCTTCAAATTGGTTCTGCGGATCGCTCCTTTTATACATGGTTATCCCATAGAGTTACATTGAACACAAAAGTTTATGACCCGGTTCCCATAATTATCCCCCAGAGGGGTCGCTTTGGTCACTTTGATACACATAAGGACCGGAACATAAGTGCGGAAGCATTTGGCGGTTCCCAACTGTAAAAACCCATCTTCCCAACATTAGTGCATTCCAACCAGCAGTAAAACAGATTGAAATAGGAACAAGGACAGGTGTAGAGGAAGACGGAGACAGTGGGGAGATCGGAAAGGGTGTAAAAGGGAGGTATCGAGAGACACGAGATACAGGCATCAAAGGGACGTGCCTAATGAGATGCACGGCTAAGACAATAAACCGGCACGGCGAGATGAGCCTCGAGCAGGGCCATCTGCCTTACAGTATCATCCCCCTCGTCATAAAGACACTTACAAAGGACATGTGTCTTCCGCAAATATCTTGGGAGTCCCAGGGTCGCGAAGCGGACGGCGTCCGTTCGCTGACTACTTGAGGGCAAGAGACAAAATGGATGCCGTATCTAAGATGGAACCCGTGGATACAGATAGGAATACCCACATAACAAACGAACGGTTTAGGTTAGCGTAGCGAAACTGTGTACACCCACTAAACTCGTCATTTGCGGTTCATAGATATCAGACTCGACCATATTCGTGCGAGTCGAAAACACCACTTACAATTGTCACGGAACCTCACCTTGAACCCATTCTTCATACATCTTGTATGCCTCCACCAAATTGTTACTATGCTTTGGGGGGTCCTGTTCTAGGGCTTGACTGAAGGCCTCGTGACTGAATTTCCTCCAGTCCCTGCGTCTAATAACGGGAGGTTTCTGTAAGGGCCCCCTGTTGGGCAGTTTTCTGAATTGAAATGGTATCAGATAATGATCTGACCATAGGATCTTAATCGGAGCAGAGACCCTTATATTGTCCCAGTTAGTAAAGATAGGGTCTAATAGATGTCCTGCTTGATGGGTGGCTCTATTGTCAGCTAAATCAAACATAAGAGCTCTGAGTTCATTGATTAAGGAAACGGCCTCTCTGCAGTCGACATCCTCTAAATGCACGTTGAGGTCTCCTACAATCATGAATTTATTATGGCGTAAGGCAGATTGCGTTAAAACATCCAGGAGGCTTTCAATGAACGCAGTTGCCACACCCGGGGGACGATATATGAGGTAGCCCTTAATGGTACAGTTGGGGCTGACCGTGATAGAGAAGAGTCCAGCTTCACATTTAATAATGGGAGTTGGTTCAAGAGAGACTGGTAGGTCGCTTTTGTGAATAATAGCTATCCCCCCACCTCTTTGGTCCCCTCTATTGATGTGAAGAATATCGAAGCCGGGAGGAAGGGCCTCTACTATATCGGGGATGGATTGTTCATCCAGCCATGTCCCGGTCAAGAAGACCAAGTCGGGTTTGTCGTCCGTCAGTAGGTCATAGATATTCAGGCTATGTTTTTTCATTGAGCGGCAGTTCAGTAATACGGCAGATAGTACCTTACCCTCCTTACTCGTTGCTTGGTCTCTGCGGATAGTATGGCTGCAGCCCACACATTTCAGGTGCCATTGTTCCACCTGCAGCTTGTGATAGCATTCCGGCGGCAGCCTCCTGCGCAGCTGAAGTAATGCCTGCCTCGTATATGTTATAATCCCATGTTGGTCTGAGATGGTTTGGACAGCAAAACACGGATTGAATTCCTAGATGTGGAGTTTTATGTAAGCAACGACACCTTACACATCAAACATTTTAGCAAATCTACCGCATGAAATTCAATTCTGCATGCCTCTAGTTCACATCCACCACACCAAATCAACTCCATACCATACGGGGAGTTCTTAAGGGCAAGAAGAAACTGCAGCGAAGACTTGGAATATGATCGCTGTCTACATGGCATGAAAGACAGGTTCTCTAAAAGAGGCTACACTGAAACTACCATCAGGAAAGCCGAAAGTTCAAGTTCAAGAATTTATATAGCGCACTACTCACCCAGAGGGTCTCAAGGCGCTTGGGGAGGGGGTTCATTATTTGTCGAATAGCCAGGTTTTAAGTTCTTTTCTGAAGGGTATGTGGTTCTGTGTAAGGCGGAGGTGAGTGGGGAGTGAGTTCCAGGTCTTGGCCGCCAAGTAGGAGAAGGATCTACCTCCCATGGTGGATCTTTGGATACGCGGAACTGCGGCGAGGCCTTGATTGGAGGATCTCAGTTGGCGGGTGGGTGTGTAGAAGGATAGTCGAGTGTTGAGGCATTCGGGACCTAGTTTGTAGAGTGCCTTGTGTGTGTGGGTGAGGAGAGGGAATGTTATTCTCTTGTTGACGGGAAGCCAGTGGAGGTCTTTCAGGTGGCCGGTAATGTGATCTTGGCGAGGGATGTCCAAAATGAGTCTCGCTGATGCGTTTTGGATGCGTTGGAGTTTTTTCTGTAATTTGGCTGTAATTCCGGTGTAGAGGGTGTTTCCGTAGACTAGTCGACTCGTAACCAGTGCGTGGGTGACAGTCTTTCTTGTCTCAGCGGGGATCTAGTGGAAGATTTTTTTGAGCATACGAAGTACGTTGAAGCAGGAGGATGAGACGGTGTTGACTTGATTGGTCATCGAGAGTGAAGAGTCTAGGATGAAGCCAAGGTTACGTGCGTGGTCCGTGGGTATGGGTGCTGAGCCCAGATCCGAAGGCCACCATGAGTCGTCCCAGGCAGAGGGGATTGATCCTAGGATGAGCACTTCCGTTTTGTCTGAGTTGAGTTTAAGGCGGCTGTCTTTCATCCATACTGCTACTTCTTTCATGCCTTCGTGAAGATTGGTTTTGGCGGTGTTGGGGTCTTTGGTGAGGGAGAGGATCAGCTGGGTGTCGTCTGCGTAGGAGATGATGTTGAGGTTGTGTTGACGCACGATGGAAGCGAGTGGACTCATGTAAACGTTGAAGAGGGTGGGACTGAATGATGATCCTTGTGGTACACCGCAGATGACTTCGGTGGCCTCTGATTTGAACGGGGGAAGTCGGACTCTCTGAGTTCTCCCAGCTAGGAACGAGATGATCCAGTCCAAGGCTTTTCCTTTTATGCCGATGTTGCTGAGGCGTTGTATGAGTGTGCTTTGACAAACAGTGTCGAAGGCGGCGGAGAGGTCGAGTAGAATGAGGGCCACTGTTTCTCCGTTGTCCAGTAGTGTTCGGATGTCGTCTGTTGCTGCGATGAGGGCGGTTTCAGTGCTGTGTTTGGCTCGAAAGCCGGACTGTGAGGGGTCGAGGGAGTTGTTGGATTCGAGGAAGGCGGCGAGCTGGCTGTTGGCGGCTTTCTCAATGACTTTGGCCGGGAATGGGAGGAGGGATATGGGGCAGTAGTTTTTAAGTTCAGAGGGGTCTGCTGTGGGTTTCTTCAGGAGGGCGCTGACTTCGGCATGTTTCCAGCTTTCAGGGAAGGTGGCAGAGATGAAGGAGCAGTTGATGACATCACGGAGATGGGGTGCGATGATGGAGTCTGCTTTGTTGAAGATGTGGTGGGGACAGGGGTTGGTTGGCGAGCCAGAGTGGATGGAGTTCATTAGGCGGATGGTGTCTTCGGTGGTGATTGGGTTCCAGGCGCTGAGGTTGTTAGAGGGCGGTTTAGGTTCTGAGGGGGGTGGAGAGGATTGTTTGTTGGAACTGTTTTCGAAGCTGTTATGTATGTCGGCAATTTTGTTGTAGAAGAAGGAGGATAACGAGTCGCAGAGGTCTTGGGAGGGAGTGATGTCGTTTGAGGCTGCGGTGGGGTTGGTGAATTCTTTGACGATGTTGAATAGTTCCTTGCTGTTATGGGCGTTGTTGTCGAGTCGATTCTTGAGTGCTGATTTCTTGGTGGCTCGGATCAGCTGGTGGTGTTTGCGGGTGGCTGCCTTGAAGGTGGTCATGTTGTCAGTGGTTGGGTTTTTTCTCCATGTTTTCTCGAGAGTGCGGCATAGCTTTTTGGATTTCTTAAGGTCATCGTTGAACCAGTGGGCCTTTTTACTGTCTTGTTTGGTGTGATGGTTTTTCAAGGGTGCTAATTCGTCAGCGCTGTGAGTGATCCATTGTTTGAATTTAATGGCAGCTTGGTTTGGGTCCGATGAGAGGGCGGGTGGGTTTTGGTTGAGCGATGTGAGGAGTTGGTCGGTGGTGATTTTGTTCCATTTTCTTCGGGGGATAGGTTGTGGGGGGTTGTGGGTCGAGGTGGTTTTGCAGCTGAAGTGAACACAACTGTGGTCCGTCCAGTGGAGAGCTGTGGTGTGATCGAAGGAGATGTGTTTGCTGGAGGTGAAGATTGGGTCGAGCGTATGTCCGGCTACATGGGTGGGGGTGTCAACAAGTTGTTTGAGGCCGAGATTGGCCAGGTTGTCCAGGAGGGTGGTGGTGTTGCTGTTGTTTTTCTTGTCCAGGTGGAAGTTGAGGTCTCCTAATAGAATGTAGTTCTCGGAGGCGAGGGCATGTGGACTGATGAAGTCGGTGATGTCTTCGCTGAATTGTTTACGGGTTCCTGGAGGCCTGTAGATGAGGGTGCCTCTGAGTGTGGTTCTAGGGTCGGTGTGGAACTGGAAGTGGAGGTGTTCGGCGGTTGTAAGGTTATCGTCGGAGCTGGTCGTGATTTTGATGGTGTTCTTATGGACGATGGCAATGCCTCCTCCTGTTTTATGGAAGATGGCGATGCCACCTCCTGTTTGGTTGGTGCGGTCTTTTCGGATGATCTTGTAATTGTCCGGGATGGCTATGGCGATATCGGGTGTTGATGATGCGTTCATCCATGTTTCAGTAAGGAAGGCGACGTCCGGTGATGTAGTGTCGAGTAGATCCCAGAGTTCGGTGGCGTGTCTGTGGACCGAGCAGGTGTTCAGCAGGATGCACTTCAGGTGGTTAGAGTCGGAGCTGTGTTTGAGGTTAGTGGATGTGGTATGGGTCTTGATGCTGGTAAATTTGCAGGAGTGGCAGGCGAAGGGTCCATGGGTGTGACCTGGGGCAGCTTCGCAGCATAGAGGTGTGCGTCCGGGGTTAAGGGCTAGGAGGGTGGCGGCGTCATACGTTATGCTGGAGGAGTGCGATTTGCGGGGACCAGGGGGTCTGGTGCTGGGCGCGGTCCAGGCGCGGATGGGCGTAGACGGGCTTACCTTTGGCGCACCTTCGGCCTGCATGGGGCGCGACCGCTGCGCGTGAACGCTACGCGTGGAAGCATCTGTCATATGTGGATGGTGGAGGGGGAGGGGCGAGGGCTGAGCAGCTGGGAGGCGGGAGCGGGTTGGAGGGCCGAGCCGGGCTGGGAGGTACAACAAACAAACAGCAAGATGGCTGCAAGCCACAAGTGGGAGCAGGGCGAGATTGGGCACAATCTAACTTTGGCAATAACGACTGGGCAGTACAATCAGGCAACAATATGCGAGGCGAGTGGCACAGCAATAGATAATGTCACAGTACAATGCAAATCACGATCTACTCATGGAGCGCTGCGATGATCCTAATTAGTGCGCTCTAGTCTGGCAATAAGCGTTACTATGGCAGGAGCAGTGCGAGGCAAATTTCAGCGCTACGATACCACGTGTGGGGGGGAGCAGGGAGCAGCGAGGGAGCGACCGCTTCAGAGAGGCTCCGGACGGTCACAGCGCTGAAGCTGCGAAGGTACAGCCTACACTCTCTATGGGAGGGCGGAGCAGCTGGGAGGCGGGAGCGGGTTGGAGGGCCGAGCCGGGCTGGGAGGCACAACAAACAAACAGCAAGATGGCTGCAAGCCACAAGTGGGAGCAAGGCGAGATTGGGCACAATCTAACTTTGGCAATAACGACTGGGCAGTACAATCAGGCAACAATATGCGAGGCGAGTGGCACAGCAATAGATAATGTCACAGTACAATGCAAATCACAATCTACTCATGGAGCACTGCGATGATCCTAATTAGTGCGCTCTAGTCTGGCAATAAGTGTTGCTATGGCAGGAGCAGTGCGAGGCAAATTTCAGCTCTACGATACCACGTGTGGGGGGAGCAGGGAGCAGCGAGGGAGCGACCGCTTCAGAGAGACTCCCCACGGAATAGCTAAAACCAGCAGGCCAGACACACTCCATACACATGCATCTAAAAAACCCAGAGATAACACTCTTAGGTTGGTCACTGATTACAACTCTCTACATTATGCACTACGGAAGAGCCTCGCGAAACATTGGGGAATTCTAAAAACTGAGAAAACTATCCAAGAGTGTATAACAGAAAGGCCACAGATCTGCTTCAGGAAGAGCAATACACTAAGAAATAGACTTAGCCATAGTCCCACCACTTGGTTGTCCCAACGCAGTATTGGTTTTTACAAATGTGGACTCTGTGCTTTGTGCAGATGGGCACCAAGAGCTTCACTAGTCCGAGAGGGGACTTGTTTACCATCAAATCAAACATCAATTGCACGACAAAATTCGTAGTCTACATCATAGAATGCAACTGTGGGAAACAGTATGTAGGCAGCAAAATCCGACCCCTGAGAGACAGAATATCAGAGCATATGAGGGCCATACATAAACAGGACCCTAAATATCCTGTGGCACTACATGTAGCTAGTTGTCAAAACGCAAAATCAGATTGAACAGTACGATTCTTTGGCATAGATACAATAGCCATGTGGGTCAGAGTTGGCAACAGAGAGCTGAAACTGAGACATGCTGAAGCGATGTGGATTATGCGCTTGTACGCGGTGGGACAGGGACTGAACTATGACTCAGAATTACAATCCTTTCTAGGTGACAAACTACAATTTGAGTGTCTGACCGTCTGTATACATGTTGTAATGTGATTCTGTTACCTATGAAACAAATGTTACGTAATTACAGATGCTTATCCGATGTGGTTTTTGCGGCTCTAGTCGCTTTGATTTAGACTGTACCATGTTTGGAATATCATCGTATGACATATTGTACCTTTTCATGGGATAACATATAACATTTTAAATCTAGATACTCAAGGTAGGAGGCTAATTCTGTGTGTCTATTGTGATACACCAGCTGTATAAGGAGATATCATTAGCAATTTGACTGTGTCTATTGTGATACACCTGCTGTATAAGGAGATATCATTAACAATGTCGACTGAAACAAATTACGAACGATCATTATTCTGATCTAAGCGAACGCTGATATTTAGATACATGTTTTTTAGTCATGAGTGTGTATATATATATATATATATCTTTTAACATATTTCATAAATTATATGGGGACTGTAGATTATGTTTCTCTTGTACACAATGGTATAACTTTAATATGTGAGACACTATAATGTACGTTTTTTCACGTCACAAATCCGGGCATGTTCTTACTTGATGCACCTGTCTCACGTAGGAGCATTGTGACGATACTTGAGGACTATAAATATTTCACTTGGAACCGATTGGCCGGTTACATTAGGCGCTACATTTTTCAATCAGTTAAGACAAGGTTTGTGATTGCGCTTTTGAGAACTCCAATAATTGAGCGATCTTCTCACTAACATTCCGCCACTACTTGTGCTTTTTTGACACTTCTCTGTGCGGACGAGGAAGTGTTTTTTCTGATGATCCGGGTGCTATTACTGCTGCGCAAGGTTAGCACTCTAGTTTTCAGTCGATTATAGACCGATGCGGGTCCATCTAACAAAGATTGATTTCCGGGTTACGTGGCTACAACCAGAAATACGATGACCTGTGAGCTCCAATAACACTGCGCTTAGTTAGCGTTCTGGTTTTCAGCTGATTCTCGACTGACGCGGATCCATTTAACGAGGATTGAATTCCGGGTCACGTGTCCACAACCAGGAACACGGTGACCCGGGAGCTCCAACAACGGCGCGCACTTCGCGTATCTGAAGTAACTGCAAGATTGCAATGATCTGGAAGGATACCGCAAAGAGACTTGAATCGTGATATTGGAACATATTATGCGGCGACAGAAGTATATATACTTAGGATACCCCCATTTTGTTTCTTTTTCAGCAAACGAGAAAAAAGAGGGATTTAGAGCTATATACTCCTTCTACTCTTTCCCCCGCTTTGATTCACTGAACTGGGTGAGTCAATTATGAGTCAGGATAATGTTCAGCACACTGATTTACATTCGTTTTAGAATTAGGTCAGTACACGTGTATGTGACTAAGAGATACCTTCTCTTGTGTCATTTTTCCTTCTCTTGCGATAGATGGTAGATTGAGGTTATCCGCTCCACTACTGGATAATCTAAAGAGCTCCTGGGATTCCTGTCCAATCACACTCTTCGGCAGGTAAGGTAACAGAACTAGATTTTAATATAGAGGGGCATCATCTGACAATAGTGCATCAATGTAATATAAGGAGTTTCTTTCATACTGGAGATTCAATCAGTTACTGCATCGCCACACTGGTTTTTACACCAGAAAAGATGTGGTGTATTGACCAAAAGACATGATAATTCTTGCCACAAAGGGGTGATCTGTATGCATAGGGCAAACTCGGAGCACCAGCATTTTACGAATAATACTTCACACATGTAAGTCTTTGGGCTGTACTGCGGTCCACAGGTTTCCATTCTTCGGACTGAACCAGTATAGATGGATTTAGACCTCGTGTGATTGGAGAACTGTTTGCATATTCATATCTGTCTTTTATTCGATTGCCTGTCAAATGGACACGCAGTGCCTAAATATTGTTCATATATGTAGTGTGTGATTATATATGGTGGACTTCGATTCTGACCATGTGTACTAATTCAGAAACTATTAGCCCTCATTTTCGTGCAAAGGGCTTGCTAGTTTGATCAGGTACCACTTGCTCAGATGTAATTTAAATCAGAGACACACTCCTTTCCTACAGTCTCTATTTTAAAAGAGATGTTTTTCCTCTACTTTTGCATTTAGTGCCGTCTCTACTTCCTCATTCTTGCTTGAACTGGTCAAGGTGGAGTTCTGGACTTTTTGGTTCCGTCCAGAGGTGTCAGGGATAACACCCGAAGACCCCGGAGTTCTACCTGTCTCGGTGCACAAATAAACAGAAACACGGGCTTCTCGATGGTGGCGTCAAAGACCAAAGGTTTATTACTGCAGGGACACAGAAGTCACAGAAACTACACACGGGCAGTGTCTAGGAGCCTGTTCGATTTGTACAAAGAGGGTTGCTCCTTATATACTAAATATTGGGCTTCGGGCAAATTCTTTACATGTTAGTACATTCCTAAACCTTTGTATCTTAAACAATAAATATTTGGCGTTGCACAGGAATCGTCAACAATATCTGATGTCAAAACATTACGAACGAGGGGTTCCCACTGTTCCATCATAATCTTGTGTCAACTTTTCATTCAAGAGCCGGACCGCCTCATCGTAAATTTCGTTACCTCCCCCTAATAAAGGCCCAGAAGGAAAGGAGCAGAGCCAGGTGCAGAAGATAGAAAAGCAGGATAAGAGATGTTTGTGGGTCGTAAATGGGCAAGGCTACCAGCTTCGGCCGCCTAATCATGATCAGGCCAACGAACACGAGAACCAGTATAGCAGGACTGGCCTCGGGCAGAGGAGGCAGTTTCTGTCGAGTCATGTAGCCATGGCGTGTTCCGTTCTAAGGTGCACGTGTCACTAGCAAGGTGAATCTCCGGCTAAAGCTTACGTGTCCTTAAGTGAAAGAGGTCACTGCGTGTCCATTGTCTATGTGAGGGCAAGAAATACAAAATGGCTTCCGTGATCTAAGATGGATGCCATGGGTAGATCAGAAATGTGCTCGTAACAGGAGTGCTCTTGCTCATAGCATAGCGAAAACACCAGGATATACTAAATGGATCATTTGCGGTTCACTGATACCAAAATTATGTATTTACGACAATGTTGAAAACACGGGTTCAAATCGTCACGGAACCTCAAAGGGCCCCACCGGGTTGGAAGTATCACCGGCAGAGCGGTGAGCGTTCTTTTACTCACTTTTGAGCAGTTGCTTTTTATGGTTATAGTTACTCTTTATATTGTTTTTTTCTTCCATTTAACTGAAAAAGCTCAACTCTTTCTTCCCCTCCCCTTCTCCTCTTGTCTTCCTTTCTTTATTTGCTTCTATTCCCTTAGACCTTCGACACATACGCAGTCAATCTTTGAGGTATGTTTTGGCTTAAAAACAGTTTAGGTGTCACATTTCACATGATAGCGTCACTGTCTGTGTCACCACTGCATAACTCGCCGAACACTAGAAGTACCACCTTTTCACTTCTTGCCACAGAGCCACCATTTGCCACATCATAGGGTCTCCTCTTTCTAACTGCATGTCAAAATGTGGTAGTTGGCGGTTTTCTTTCAATTTTTTACACCTATTCGGGATCATCACTGTATATACACCTTCCGCTTATCTTTCCATAATGGTATTTTGATACTTGACCTGCTAGACACCACATGGGGTGCATGGTAGTTCTCACGGAATGTTCATTATGTGTCTTAGGGGACGTGGCTTTTTGGAACTTGTCGGGATGCGTAGATTCACTCATAAATGTGTTTAATTATGTTATGTTTACATCAGAGAAACTCTTTGTACATAAGATTGTTTTGTTATTCCCAGCCCTGAAGATTCGCGTAAGCGATGAAACACGTGTCGGCTGGCTGCTGTTGAGTACATGAAAATTAAAGAACTGAAGACTACCTTTTCTGTTCTGGAAATTACTATTTTTCTGCAGCTTTACTTGTATTCATTGTTGCATGTCTCACTACCTACGTTTACTTTGATATCAGATGTGTGTGCATTGGGTCTGCTTTTCCTTGCCACCACATATGAGTTTCTGACCCCCTGCCTGGGACAGCCTTCTCTCTCACAGGCTAGAAACAATGCCTGTTCTGGCAGGAGGTGCCTACACCTCCTCCCGCAGGATGGCTAGAGATTCAGCATATCAAGGCCGGAGGCTTCAAACCCTTAGCCACCTTTAATATGACATCATGGCTTCCTCCAGACCTGGAGAATGACACCTCCTACCCAGGGGCCCATTTGGCACATAGCACTATTGTTAGAACCTGGGTTGTCAGGTCACCTAGGGTAGCCTGGCCTAGGGCAAGACATGCATTTCAGAGGCACAAGTGTGAAGGTTGCAAACCACCCAGCAGTAAATCCACGCAATAACACTTAAAAAGGACACTACACCAATTTGTTATGAAAATATGTACTGGTTTATAAAAATAATATACTCTGCTCTTTGGTTTTAAAATTTACAATTTAGGCACTTCAGTTTGTCTTGGAAGCAATCACAATACCTTTAAACTACTAAAGCATTTCATCAACCAGCTTTTACAGTACAATACGTTTAGTCAGGCCACTTAACCAAATATGTCAAGTAACACTTCTACTCTAATAGCTCAGAAATACATTCACTACACTCTGCTTTACTCTTCAGCAACTTCCCATCAAAGCATTACTTTAAAGGAAGCAAGATTAGCACTTATGTTTAGACAGGTATGCAATATTCATCACATTGATAACCCTACAATTCCCCTTCTTAGTTTAATAAAGAGGGATTGGTTAAAATCACTTAAATCAGCTTTCAAATAAGCCCTGTCAGGGATTCCTCATGGACGCTGTATTCCCAGGGACAGAGTCTCTGTTTGCTCACTGGTAAAGTCTCAAGCTATGACACCAGTTACTCATGTGTCAGTCACTTCCCCCACGTGTTTACCTCCTTACTTGTGAAAGATCTGGCGGTGTAAGTCTTGCTGTGCCAGGGGGCGGGGAAAAATCACTCGGCCGGTCTCTAGACCCAAGCGCTGGCAAGGTAATTCAGTCCTTCTGCTCTCCTCACCCCGCCTGCCTGCACCGCTGCGTGGCGCCCAGACGAGGAAGGACAGGGTAATTAAACCTCCCCGGCCGCTAGCAGGCTCCTCAGGTTTCCTTTCCCGCTCACGCCAGCTCTCTCAGGAGGCGCTCGAGCAGGGAAGAGGTGTCACCACACGCTTCCGGCCGCCGAAGGGATCCCGACGCTCTTCCTCACTCTGGGCTGGGACGCACACACTTCTGGGCATGCGCGAGGCACTCACACTGCACCGCCTCTCACCTCGCTTCCAGACCCGCCTCCGCTCCCGCCTTCCGCCGCGCTGGCTCCGCTGGCGAGACGCTGCTTCTTCCGGGCCTGCTCGGTCCTAGGCCCCTCCTGCACAAAGGAGTGGGATCGCTTGGGGCATGCGCGGTAGCGCTCAGTAAACTTCAAACCTTGGGCATATTCACCATGACGCGGCCGGTGCCCCCGGGGTCCTGCAGACGGCGGAATCAGCGCCGCCTTATGCAAACCGGCACCCTTCACCTTCAAATCGCCTCTTCAGCCACAACTCGGCGCCGATCCCCACGCTGTCACCGGGGCAGAACAGCCCGATCTCTCCTGGCCACTGCTCCCTCAGCGCCCGCTGCTTCTCTCAGTTGGCGCTCAACCACTGAACCAGGGCAGCTCACCAGGCGCTGGCTTCACTCCACAGCAGGTGAGAGATGACACTCTGTGGGTTGATTAAGCTAGGGGACAGTCGCTGTAACCAGGGCAGGATTTTATGGAGAACTGAATAAAAGGCTGGGGGGCCACAGGAATTAGCCCTCCTCCGTTTGAGGGAATCTCAGCAGAAGTCTTTTCACTGGGCAGAGGACTGCACCCCACAGTGCTGTAGTCTCCTTCTCCTTTCCACCTCCCTATTCTTTCAGTCCAGGGATTAGTCAGGCGCCCAGGGTCTCCCTTAACCATCCACAGCGGGGACAAGACAAGGATCCCAAAGGAGGAGTAGAGAAGTGGATTAATTAGGCTGCTTCCCAGTCCAGGAAATCAACCCTTTCACTAGCCTCCCCCACCTTCCAAGATAGCCTGTCCTCCAGCTGACTCTCTCAGGTAGACAAAATGGCTGCCCCGCATTCCGCCTTATATAGGCTGACCCTCAGTGGTCCAGAAGGGACCAGAAGGTTCTGGAACGCCCTATACTAGTCTATGGGCAAGTTCTGGGTTTGGCAGTTAGGGCAGTTGGTAGCCACCATTTTGTGGTTCCAACTTTTCCTGTCAGAACAGGCCTCTGGGCCTGAGGTGAAAAACTATGAGGGGAAAAAGAACACCTATCCCCTTGACCAACACCTAGAAAAAGTTAGTGGACAAAAATGATTAAAGGTGTGAGGGGCAAAAAGGGGACAAAATAAATAATAAATTGGAGGGACTACGCAAAAAGCCAGACAGGTCTAACAACTATCAAGATAGACACACCCCTAAGCTGGGCCACCTGAAGTGGACACTTGAAGGAAAGTTTCCACATCTTGTTTTTGGTGAAACTGGGAACGCTTGGTCAGGTTTAGGCCTGGGTGGTAAATTCCCTTCCGCTCGCGGAATTTGCAGAATTTGGGTAATTTGACGTTCCACGGAGAACGCGAAATTGCCCCAAATTCGGCGTTCCGAGATTTCGCGAAATCTTTTGCTTGTTCGCGTTCTCAAATGCTTATTCGCAAGATATTTCCCCCTGAGCACGCAAACAGCGACTGCGAACAGTAAAAAAGCATCGCGAACAAGCAATTCCGCATGTTCGCAGAATTTTTGCATGTTCGCTGAGATTTTTTACCGTTTCGCAGAGATTTGCATAAAGCGATTTGGCAAATTCCGCCCAACCCTAGTCGGGTTTATGCCCTCTTTCCAGGGGAAATGCTCCTATAGGGAGTGTAGTCACCCCAGAGGCAAATAACCCATTGCCTATTACCTTACACTCCCCTCAACGCCCTTAAATGCAGTATTTAGATGGTCCCCCGATACCAGAAACCCAGATTTAATTACTGGGAACCAAGAAAGGAGGAAGAACGACCAGCAGATGGAGAACACAGGTGCCAAACCCTGCTAGGCTGTTTGCCCCTCGACAGTCCCAGAGACTGACTTGTCCAAAAGCTGCACATCTTCCCCAAACCCTTGGAGGACTGTCCAGCATTTCAACAACCCACAAAGAGCTCCCTTGGGGTGGAGGAGTCACTCCCCTGCAGGCACAGACTTCATCTGCCCGGGTCACCCTCTTGCTGCCCCCCAGGTCCTCAGAGGGAGCAACTCACCAGGAGAGTCCAGTAGAGCAGCCTCATCGCTTCAATAAGTCTTAAGATGCTGAGCCTTCCCTGATCCTTCCTACAACAATACTCAGATTACCACAGACCTTGCAACTACCAAGGCTCATTGTGTGGCCAGTTTGGACACTACCAGCGCCAACACCGACCTACCGATAAGGGACATGAATATCTTCAAGGTCATCACTGAGAGTGGCCATGCAGTCTTGTTTTCTTCATCTCCCCAGGACATCTGAGAACCTCTAACAGCAGCGACCAGCTGGACAAAACACCTCTGTACCTGAGCCCCCCAGCCCGGGTCCACATAAACCAATTGTGTCCCCTTGCTCCAGAGACCCTCAAGAGCAGAGCCTCCCTTTGGGTTCTGTCAGACTTGTCCCTATGCCCCTGCTTGTAGCCTTTCTTTCCACAGGTAACCCTCCATAGACTTTAACAGGTAGCGTTTGAGGCTATCATCGCAACCAGCACCTCTGTACTAAGCGTGGGCGGAAAATCCGTTCCGCTCGCGGATTTTGCGGATTTTCGGGAAATCCGCAATCCGCGAGATTTGCGGATTTCCCGCAAAATCCGCAAATTCGCACGCAGCGGATTTTTTTGGCGGCGCGCGGCGTTGGTGATACAATTTTTGCGGCGCGCGGCGTTTATCATCGTTTGCCGAGTTGTTTTTTTCGATAGTTTGCGAGTGCTGCGCCATTTTGGATCTTGCTGTGTGATCCCGCGGGAATTGGCGAGCGCGATTACGTCATCGCGGCTTGCCAGCGAGAGTTTGTCAACGCGAGTACGGCGAGATCACGTCTCGCGGTACTTCGCAAATTGCGAGATTTGAGATGCGGCGCGCGAAAATATAAATTTGCAATTCTGCACAAGAAATCCACCAGCAAGCAGCATAAACCTTCTAGAAATGATGATTTTTATGTGAATAACTCCTTAGTTTGACATTTGCCTGCACTTTTTTAGCGAGGAGTCCATTTTGGGGAGGGGGGCAGGGGGGTGGGAGGAAGGAAGTGCCCCATAGTCTTCAACTTCCTGTTCCTGTTCAGCAGGCTCCTCCCAGTGCTTTGTCCATCTCCTGGTCACTTTTCATTCGGATGTGGACCTGGAAGGATTACCTTTTGTGGATGCTGCTGGATCTTTGGATTTGAGGCCTTTTTGACTTTCTTTGGATCACTGTTGGATTAGAAATTTTACAAGTAAGTTTGTTTGGGGCATTACAGTTGCTGCAACTAAAATTTTGGGATTTTCGATTTTTTTGCTGTTTTGGGGCCTTTTCCCAGGGGTACTCAGTGGTGGGTGGACTGATTCTTTCTGTGGGTTGTCTTGAATTTAAACATCATGGAGGCCATAGATGAATTGGGATTGTGCTGATTTTTCTGTGTTTTTCGATTTTTTTTTTTTGTAAAATTTTGTGTTTTTCGATTTTTGACCTGTTGTTGGGGCCTTGACCAGGGGTAGTGAGTGGTGCATGGGGCCTAGTCTTTCTGTGGGCTGTCTTGAATTTAAACATCATGGATGGAATGGGATTGTGCTGATTTTGCAGTGTTTTTCGATTTTTGGGGGTGTTCATGGGGAGGGACATGCCATGTGGCTGGTGGCCATTTTGAGTGCAGCTACAGGCACTGGCCATGTGCTGGCAGGCAAGTGGCCATTTTAAATGCAGGCTTTGTTGTTAGGCCTCCAACCATTTTGCCTACTTTTCAACCTTTATTTATGCCAGGGGTAGTGAGTCTTGCATGGGCCTAGTATTTCTGTGGGTTGTCTTGAATTTAAACATCATGGAGGCCATAGATGAATTGGGATTGTGCTGATTTTTCTGTGTTTTTCGATTTTTTTTTTTTGTAAAATTTTGTGTTTTTCGATTTTTGACCTGTTGTTGGGGCCTTGACCAGGGGTAGTGAGTGGTGCATGGGGCCTAGTCTTTCTGTGGGCTGTCTTGAATTTAAACATCATGGATGGAATGGGATTGTGCTGATTTTGCAGTGTTTTTCGATTTTTGGGGGTGTTCATGGGGAGGGACATGCCATGTGGCTGGTGGCCATTTTGAGTGCAGCTACAGGCACTTGCCATGTGCTGGCAGGCAAGTGGCCATTTTGAATGCAGGCTTTGTTGTTAGGCCTCCAACCATTTTGCCTACTTTTCAACCTTTATTTATGCCAGGGGTAGTGAGTCTTGCATGGGCCTAGTATTTCTGTGGGTTGTCTTGAATTTAAACATCATGGAGGCCATAGATGAATTGGGATTGTGCTGATTTTTCTGTGTTTTTCGATTTTTTTTTTTTGTACAATTTTGTGTTTTTCGATTTTTGACCTGTTGTTGGGGCCTTGACCAGGGGTAGTGAGTGGTGCATGGGGCCTAGTCTTTCTGTGGGCTGTCTTGAATTTAAACATCATGGATGGAATGGGATTGTGCTGATTTTGCAGTGTTTTTCGATTTTTGGGGGTGTTCATGGGGAGGGACATGCCATGTGGCTGGTGGCCATTTTGAGTGCAGCTACAGGCACTGGCCATGTGCTGGCAGGCAAGTGGCCATTTTGAATGCAGGCTTTGTTGTTAGGCCTCCAACCATTTTGCCTACTTTTCAACCTTTATTTATGCCAGGGGTAGTGAGTCTTGCATGGGCCTAGTATTTCTGTGGGTTGTCTTGAATTTAAACATCATGGAGGCCATAGATGAATTGGGATTGTGCTGATTTTTCTGTGTTTTTCGATTTTTTTTTGTGTAAAATTTTGTGTTTTTCGATTTTTGACCTGTTGTTGGGGCCTTGACCAGGGGTAGTGAGTGGTGCATGGGGCCTAGTCTTTCTGTGGGCTGTCTTGAATTTAAACATCATGGATGGAATGGGATTGTGCTGATTTTGCAGTGTTTTTCGATTTTTGGGGGTGTTCATGGGGAGGGACATGCCATGTGGCTGGTGGCCATTTTGAGTGCAGCTACAGGCACTGGCCATGTGCTGGCAGGCAAGTGGCCATTTTGAATGCAGGCTTTGTTGTTAGGCCTCCAACCATTTTGCCTACTTTTCAACCTTTATTTATGCCAGGGGTAGTGAGTCTTGCATGGGCCTAGTATTTCTGTGGGTTGTCTTGAATTTAAACATCATGGAGGCCATAGATGAATTGGGATTGTGCTGATTTTTCTGTGTTTTTCGATTTTTTTTTGTGTAAAATTTTGTGTTTTTCGATTTTTGACCTGTTGTTGGGGCCTTGACCAGGGGTAGTGAGTGGTGCATGGGGCCTAGTCTTTCTGTGGGCTGTCTTGAATTTAAACATCATGGATGGAATGGGATTGTGCTGATTTTGCAGTGTTTTTCGATTTTTGGGGGTGTTCATGGGGAGGGACATGCCATGTGGCTGGTGGCCATTTTGAGTGCAGCTACAGGCACTGGCCATGTGCTGGCAGGCAAGTGGCCATTTTGAATGCAGGCTTTGTTGTTAGGCCTCCAACCATTTTGCCTACTTTTCAACCTTTATTTATGCCAGGGGTAGTGAGTCTTGCATGGGCCTAGTATTTCTGTGGGTTGTCTTGAATTTAAACATCATGGAGGCCATAGATGAATTGGGATTGTGCTGATTTTTCTGTGTTTTTCGAATTTTTTTTTTTGTACAATTTTGTGTTTTTCGATTTTTGACCTGTTGTTGGGGCCTTTTCACCAGGGGTATTTGAGTCTAGCATGGGCCTAGTCTTTCTGTGGGCTGTCTTGAATTTAAACATCATGGAGGCCATGGATGGAATAGGATTGTGCTGATTTAGCAGTGTTTTTCGATTTTTGGGGGTGTTCATGGGGAGGGACATGCCATGTGGCTGGTGGCCATTTTGAGTGCAGCTACAGGCACTGGCCATGTGCTTGGCAGGCAAGTGGCCATTTTGAATGCAGGCTTTGTTGTTAGGCCTCCAACCATTTTGCCTACTTTTCAACCTTTATTTATGCCCAGGGGTAGTGAGTCTTGCATGGGCCTAGTCTTTCTGTGGGTTGTCTTGAATTTAAACATTATGGAGGGCATGGATGGATTGGGATTGTGCTGATTTTGCAGTGTTTTTCGATTTTTTTGTGCTCTATAACTGAACTGATGTTCCTCTGTCTTCCATTTTTTTTAGGTGCACAAGACTCAAGAGAACCACCAGTGCCAGGAAGAAGTCCTGCAGCGGTGTGTGTGTGCAGCATAACGTCACGCGACGTCACGTCTGGCCTCAGACAACTCTACAATTCGTGCAACTGCGGCCTGCTGTCTGACCTGCTCTGAAGAAGATGGCCCCGCCCCCAAAGAAAGTTCTCCGTAGCTCCTCTAGCAAGAAAGTTGCTAGTAAGGAGCAGAAGAAGCAAGTTACCAAGGAGGCTGGTGTGTCACCCGCCACTTTTTTTGGGAGCAAAAGAAAAAGTACGCCTGCAGCAGCAGGATCTGCTGGGGACCAACCTGAGAGCAGCACCCCTGCTCCATTGGGTTCAGTGCCTCCACCACCACGCCAACTTAAGTCAAAGCCCTTGAGTGCTTCAGAGGCAGTCAGTGTACTTCTCCAATCACCATCGACCAGTGATGTTGGCTCATCGCAAGAAAGTAGCAGCAATGTCCCTGAATCAACACAGGTTGTTGTAACTCATCTGACAAGTGTTGAACAACCACAGCCGCAACAACAACACCATGTGCAAGTACACGCCCAAGTACATGTGGAAGGAGAGGCAGCAAAAGGAGATGCGCAAGCAAAGGTGCATGGACGTTCACAAGTGCCCACAATAGTTGTTCCTCCCGAAGTAGGGGCACATTTGGAAATCGACAATGAAGCTGAGGTATCATTGGAAGCCACTCCTCCTGATGATCATTCATTGTCTTCCACATCCCTAGCAAGGAAAAGATCAAGGGGGGTGTCTACATCTTCTTCAAGCCCACCTCGTTCTGGTGCAAGTGATCTGTCTTGGGAACCACGACAACTGCGGTCTGACAGTGAGGCAGAGGCACACCATGATCTGCCACCGGTACCTAAGCGTAAAAGGAAGGTCGTCCAAAAACTCAAACCTATGGAGTGTGATGAGGCTCAACAAGAAGTGACAGATACTGCTGGTGATGAAGCCTCTCACGATGACGACGAGGCAGTCATCACAAAGGTCACTGCAGCCCCACCGGGCATGCAGCAAAGAGACATTTTGACCCTATCCCGAGAAGCTGCTGAGCGTGATGATGATGTCGGCGAGGAGGCAATGGAAATGGAATCATTAGATTTGGAGTTAAGTAGTACACCAAAACCTACCGCTTCCATATTTCTTCCTCGCAAGAAGGTACCCACCTCGTCCTCGACCTCAATTCGTGGTGGTGAAAGTGCAAAACGTACTGAAGTTCGGCAATCCACATCCTCCACTTCATCTGTCATTAGCAGCAGGACCACCACCACCAGTATCGACGCCTCCTCCGGCGGCGGCCCCCGAAGACATTTCAAGTCTCCAGTTTGGGACTTCTTTAGTGTTTGCCCAAAAAAGGCAAACGTAGCCATTTGTAGCCTTTGTAAGCTTCGATATAGTCGTGGTAAGCTTGGTTCTAACTATGGTACCGGAGGCCAGAGAGGTCATCTTGAGAGAAGGCACCCTCTCGAATGGTTTCCGCACCTAGAGGCGGTCAAGAAAGCCGGAATTGCACGTAATGAAAACGTTGATTTGTCATCTGCTGATGACGAGGAGGTAGAAGAAGACGATCCAAACACTTCACTTACACCCAGTTCCCATGTCAGCAGCACACCCCATGGGAGCCACACTAAGAGTGTGGGAGAGAGTGAGACATCAATGCGGAAAAGTTCATCAGCGAGCGTAACTGGGTCGAAGAGATCATCATCCCGTAAATCATTGGTCCAGGGCAACATTAAAAAGATGTTGTTTACAGAAGCGCAATATGAACGCAACCACCCAATGACCCGTCTGTATAACACTAAGCTGGCTAAAATGCTAGCTCTGGACCTTCTCCCTTTTTCTTTTGTCGAAGGGGTTGGTTTTCTAGAATTAGTGGCAGTGCTCTGCCCTAAATGGAAGGTTCCTAGCCGGTTCTATTTTGCCCGAGTTGCGGTTCCAGCACTACATGAAGATGTTCTGAAGGCGATTGGGGCAGCTTTGCAGAAGAGTGCTGTTCACACTATACATCTGACAACAGACATGTGGACCAGTGGCGCAGGCGCTGATTACATGTGCATCACTGCACACTGGGTCTCTTTTTCAGGGGCTAAAGCAAAGCTAAACTCAGGTGTTGACACTAACACTGTTTTTAAAGGTGCTCGGAAACATGCAACACTAGCCATGTTTGGTTTGGAGAAACGTCACACAGCAGAAAACATTTTGGATGTCTTTAACACAAAGGTCCTTAACTGTCTGTCCCCACTAAAACGCAAGGTTGGTTATGTTTCCACGGACAATGGCTCCAATATAGTTAAGGCCATGAGGGACGGTTACTATTTCAGAGTGCCGTGTTTGGCGCACTGTATAAACCTGGTTGTCCAAAAATTCTTGGGTAATAAAGACAGTGCAGCGTGCAGTGTATTGGAGAACTGCCGAAAAATTTGCAAGCATTTCAGGCATTCTTTTAAGGCCCGCAAGCAGCTGAGGAGCATGCTATATCAATGTCAAATGCCAGTGAAAGCACTCATCCAGGAGGTGGTAACACGTTGGAACTCAACCTTCTACATGCTTGAGCGTCTGTATGAGCAGTATACGCAACTCGATCAATATTTCTTGAAAGAGGGTATAGAGGAGCTGAGGATGGGTGGGCCGCAATGGAACATAGTTGAAAGCCTAACACGCATGCTTCGTCCTTTTGAGGTCTTCACGCGTGCAGTCAGCAAGGAGGACTCTAATTTGGGAAAAGCTATCCCATTGTTGTACATGCTGGAGGACCAACTGAAGGAGGTGTGTTCTGTGTTTCGAAAAGATGACAAAAAGAAAGGCTCTTCTTTGCTTCTGGCTGAGCAATTATTAGAGCTCCTACAAGGTGATGAACGTCTTCAAAAGATCCACTCAGAACAGCATTACATTTGTGCTACTATTCTGGATCCACGCTACAAAAAGGCGCTGGCAGGCAGAGCATTCTTTGCTTTTGCTGATGAAGATGTTACAAAGTACAAACGTTGGCTAGCCTTGTCAGCCAAGAAGTTTGAAACAGAACGGCTGGAAATTGAAGGAAATGGCAGTACATCAGCAGGCCATCCCCAGTCAAAACAATCCACTTCTGCACCTGTGGCTGTGGCACAAGTGACCTCTCAGCCGTTAAAGACACCGGCAACCGCATCATCTGCACGAAAGACAGCAGAAACATTGGAGGCTGAAGAGGATTGGCTAGCTCTGCGTGGGTTTGGTTCTCAAAAGGCCAGAGGCACAGCAAGAGCTACGCAAAGTGGAGGAACCTTGGAGGAGGACCTTGAGTCGATGGTGAAGGACTATCTGAATGACTCCACAGAGGTCTATGTTAATTCTGACCCATTGGCGTATTGGCATGGGAAAAAAGAATTGTGGCCACAGCTCACCAACCTGGCTTTAAACTACTTGTCTTGCCCACTCGCAAGTGTGTCTTCTGAACGGGTTTTCAGTGCGGCTGGTGGGATTGTAACTCCCAAACGGAGCCGCCTCTCGCCCAAAAATGTGGAGAGGTTAACAATGATCAAGATGAATCAGCACCTCATACCACCAGATATAAGAGTACGAGAGAGCGTGCCGGATGAAGAGGAGGTGGCCAGCACCATAGATGAGGGAATTTCTACTCTGTCAGGTGGCACTGACCTCACCCGGGCTGAATTCGCAGAGTATGATGACGAAGCCTTATTCTTATTCCTGGACCGTGATTCCGACTTCGAGCCCTGAAAATGAGACAACGAATCAATAACTTTCTTTTTCATCCTTATTCACTTTTATTCCTGTGTGTCTGTCTTTCTTTGTTGTGCACAGTTAATATAATTCAAACTTTAATCAGATTATCACAAAGACAAGCCCATCAGCAGAACTGTCTTCACTTGTTTGCTAATTTATTTGAAGGTGCCGCAGTCTGCATTCCTCAGGTTCACAAGTTCAGAAGAACATGCTCCTCTATCCTCCTCCTCCAGACTCCTATTTCCATCAAAGCAGAGGGCTGGTTTACGCCCAATGAAGAAAGACTCAGCACTTGTGGGGGTGTTGTTCTACCTCTTTGCAGGTGAGTTGACGGGTCTGGGGCCATTGCTGGGAAGCACTAAAAGTGGTTTGTGCCAAATCCGAGGCGGAAATTTTTTTGTGTTTTTGATGACTTGCTTGCCTTTGAGGTGCTCTTAGGGGGGGTTCCGTCTGTTTGTGGGTGAGTTTCATGGTCTGAGAGCATTGCTGGGACACTCTAATCTTGATTGCATTTGCTTTTCAGGAAATCCGTCGTGCCAACCCCGACTTATGGCCTAGCTACGCAGCGCGTTTGGACCGAAGGCCCAGAAATATTGCAAGTATGAGATTTTGCTTTTGGCCTGTTTGGGGGTGTTATGCTTCTTGGCGGGTGGGTTGCCGGGTCTTGGGGCATTCCTGGGAAGGTCTAATACCGGGTAGAAGTGGTTGGGACAAAATCCAGGCCGATTTTTTTTTGGGCTATTTCAGACATTTTGCTCTATGTAGCGTTTTCGGGGGCCTGTTTGGGGGGCTTGCTGGTGTTTGCGGGTGAGTTTCGTGGTCTGGGAGCACTGCTGGGACACTCTAATCTTGATTGCATTTGCTTTTCAGGAAATCCGTCGTGCCAACCCCGACTTATGGCCTAGCTACGCAGCGCGTTTGGACCGAAGGCCCAGAAATATTGCAAGTATGAGATTTTGCTTTTGGCCTGTTTGGGGGTGTTATGCTTCTTGGCGGGTGGGTTGCCGGGTCTTGGGGCATTCCTGGGAAGGTCTAATACCGGGTAGAAGTGGTTGGGACAAAATCCAGGCCGATTTTTTTTTGGGCTATTTCAGACATTTTGCTCTATGTAGCGTTTTCGGGGGCCTGTTTGGGGGGCTTGCTGGTGTTTGCGGGTGAGTTTCGTGGTCTGGGAGCACTGCTGGCTATATATACTTTACTTTGCAAGAGGTTTGAAGCAAATCCATGGTGGCTGAGGGGACTTAGGGCCTAGCTGCAGAGCGCGCGCGGAGTGATTTGGGAAATTTGTGAAAAAGTGACTAAGTCCCCATTTTTGTACTTTTGCTCTTTGGCTGTTTGGGGGTCTTCTACTCGTTTTCTCCTGGGTTGACGGCTCTGGGGCCATTGCTGGGAAGCTCTAATACCGGATAAAAGTGTTTTGGACCAAATCCCAGGCGGAATTTTTTTTGTGTTTTTGATGACTTGCTTGCCTTTGAGGTGCTCTTAGGGGGGGTTCCGTCTGTTTGCGGGTGAGTTTCGTGGTCTGGGAGCACTGCTGGGACACTCTAATCTTGATTGCATTTGCTTTTCAGGAAATCCGTCGTGCCAACCCCGACTTATGGCCTAGCTACGCAGCGCGTTTGGACCGAAGGCCCAGAAATATTGCAAGTATGAGATTTTTCTTTTGGCCTGTTTGGGGGTGTTATGCTTCTTGGCGGGTGGGTTGCCGGGTCTTGGGGCATTCCTGGGAAGGTCTAATACCGGGTAGAAGTGGTTGGGACAAAATCCGCGCGGAAAAGCCTTTAGTTTTGGCACTTTTTGTAACTTAGGGTTCGTTAGGGTTAGCCCTAGCACCAGGATTGCATGTGTATCGGGGTGTTCTAGATTTTTCAAACTGAGTTCTGGGGTCTTAGAGCACTCGTGAGAATGTGTAATTTTGGTTGCAAGTCATTTGAAGAAAATCCATGGTGGGAAAGGGGGGATTTGGCATAGTTAAAGAAAGCCTTTGCCACTATTCTTAACTTAGGGTTCGTTAGGGTTAGCAGTATTTCTATTGCATGTGTTTGAGTGGGGGGGATTTCGAGTCTTGGAGCGATGCTGGCTATGGCTACTTTTGCTTGGTTGCTTGCAAGTGGTTTGAATACAATCCACGGGGGGTAATGGGTAATTAGGGTACTTCGGCCTACTTTTACTTTCAAAGTAAGTTTTGTCTCCAGTTTTCTGCTAGGCCTCGTTTTTTGGGTGGGAGCACTGCTAGGAAGATCTATTTTTGTTCTAAAACACAGTTTACAGTACACCTAGCTTGAGGGGCAAGATCCGCTACATTAATTTGCCCATACTTACTTATCCTTCAAAAGGTGACTCAGAGTACGCACTTTCAAAAACATTGTACTGTCTGTCTACTAGGAAAAACAAATTGTGACTTTTTGCACTCCACAGCCTACATACCTTATATTTATTTATCAGTGGTGTTGTAATATTATATCACTTCCTGTTTTTCGTTGAATAATTACAGGCCGGGTTTCAGTCTCTGCAATGGGGAAAAAAGGATGGAGTCAGGCTTCACAGTAGCGAGCCACAATTCAGCATCAGGCAGGCAGTGGACAGGGTGTCTTCTGGTGACCAACATCGGTGGACGAAGCGTCGGCTGCAATGGAGGAGTGCCGCTAATAGGAGGATTTTTTTTCTGCGGGCAACTTACTTACCACTTCCAACAGGACCACTACAACCACACATAGATACAGTATCCCTTGCCTTTTTCTCTGACTGTGACTGCATTTCTTTGCTCTCTCTCGGCTTCTACATTGATCCCTTAACACATCACTTAGTCCACTCCACTATCTGCACCACACATAGTCATTTGTAAGTGCTCCTACGTAATTCGCAAGTCGCAGCACGCCCCAGGCCGTAGAGGACTGGGATGGCCCCAATGATGAAGCATGTCACCAAGGGGCAACCCTGGTGAGTGAGGGGACACCTAGAAAAAAAGCAATTTCTCCTTTTCTATCTACTATACCTTCTGTCAGGTTACGCAGCCCCTAAGCGCCTACCGTACTATGAAACTACATTTCCCATGAGTAGGCGGGAGACTTGCAGACTATTTAGTGAGACTATATGAGAGTACCCTTGTATGTTAGGACATCACTTCACTGATGCCTGTCTTGTCTTCTCTTACAGGTATCCTTTCCCTGCTGACCCTACCTTTACCCATCCCACATTTTTTATTTTAGTTTGTTATTTTTCTCCCTCGCCTAATGCCTCGAACACCCTGTGTTTACACTTCTGGGTGTTGGTGACATTTGGAGGTGGAACCATATTTGCATCGACTGGATCACGGGGAGTAAACGTGACACCTTCCAGACCAACCCCATTGAGTGTTGTTGTGAATGGATTTATAGTGACCAGCAAGGCTCTCGGGTATCTGGCTACAGAGACCTTATGTTGAATATAGTTATCAATAATTCCACACAGGCCCTGTACTGTCGCATTCTTTCTTTCCACAGTTGTCGATGATATATTCTTACTCTGCTTGACAAAGAACCATTGCTAATGTGAAAGAACTTCAACCGAATTAGTAGTTATACTTTACCATTTGTTAGGCTACAATGTGGCACTGCTCTACTGTACTTCTGTCACCTGCTATATTCTCAGTTGTACCGTTGAATTGCTCAGGAGGACAAACCAGATTTCATTTTCTTTTTTTTCATAGGCATGCAACTGCCACTGTGGCACACCACTACTACCACCGCTATGAGGAAATTTTATCCGACCAAGATTGCCAACGTTATTCGGTGTTTCCCGTGGAGCCAGCCCTGGGCCTAGCCCTACTTTCAAACACAAATTACAGGTAAGATAAGCGTTTGGTGGTTTGGGGGTATAATGGAGTATTAGTACGAGAGACGAGAGCCTGAAGGTAGTACTACTAAAGTCCTAGGACTCTTGGATTCACTTCACTTAGTCTGTGAGAGGCACTTAGTGTTGAAAACATTTGGGCATTTACACTTAAAGGAAGAAAATGGAACTAAACTTTCAGGAAAACAGTCAACGTTAAACCCCCACCCACCAGGCAAGCAGTAAAAAACAGGTATGCTCAGATAAAGTTTGAAAAAGTATATTTATATCCCTAACAAAATAATCTCCCGCAAGACCCTCCCTAACCCCAACGATTGTCCTTCAAAAGTCCCCAAAAACCCAACTCCCAATTCCCACCCCCCAAAAGTCTCTAAAAAAGGGGCAAGGGACACTAGGGGTGGATGCTGTTCACTTTTTGGGCCAGGGCATCATGCTCCTCGCGGAGCAAGGCGAGCTCCTGCTGAAGGCGGGACACCATCAGGGTGGTGCGGCGCAGGCGTGCCTTCACTGCCTTGCAGGTGCAAGGCCTGTGAGAAGCAGCTGTTGGCCTTGCTGCTCGGCGGTGGCGTTTGCCTTTGGCAGCCCGGCTCAGTCTCGGTGGACCACTGTGCTGGGTCACGGTGGCAGCCGGTGAGGCCACGGAGGACGACGTTGTCGTTGTTGTCGACCGCACACTTTCCACGTCCTCCAGGGCCACCAGCCGCCGATATTCCGCAACAGTGGCCTCGATTCTCCGTTGCCGGGCCGCTCTAGCCAGCTCCTTCCTCCTTGTTCGTTTGGAAGGAGAACCTATATGAAGAAAGAAAGACATAGTCTGTAACCAATGCTCTTTAAGATTAACTCAATCATTCAGCAGAAATGTGTGCCGCAGTACAACTAGCAACTTGCAAGCGCATTACATAACTATTGAGGCCAGTATCTATCTAACCTCACACTTCTTCATCCTTGCTCTAACATTAGTGGGAGTTTAAGGAACAAATTCTATGAGCACTGTGGACTTCCATTGGAGTCGACTATGAAAGTACACCAGTCTTATTCTTCTTCTTGTCTCTTGTTTTGGAAAATTGGTACGTTATTTTCTGCAAGCCGGCATAATGCCAGCGCGGTAAACTTGCACCCGAGAAAAAGAGACGCACGCCATGAGGAGTGACCTAGACTTGCGTTGCCGTTGCGTTACTGTACCCGTCCAGTACATGCAGGTGGTGAATCTCTTACTTTTCTATTACGGGTGGCACTGAGAATACTCTGTTACAACTCAAGGGCTACTGCTTAATTAATTTAACTTTCACCCTACAGTGGAAATGAGTACTAGAAATGGAAAATTGAAGAAGATAAATAATCTGATTATCTATCACTTCACATGGGATGTTTTTGCTTATATATGGGATGACTTTAGGTGCTTTGCTTTTTATTGAGTGACAGGCAGTGATACATCCACACATGAATGACTGAGTACTACTAAACTTATTAAGAGAGGTAGGGAGTGGCCACCATAATAACCGGATCTATGCAGTGCTTGCAATACAAACTACTGCTACTATTTATGGTAGTATTTGGACAAAATTAAAAGTTCTTTTCCTTGCCTTTCCTACACTGGAACGGACGTGCGGGTGCAGTGTTAGTGTTACATGCTCTTCAAAGTTACACTTACTTCATCCACTGACCGTCTACTCTCTCTAGATCATGGGTACTCACAAACTTTCTCTCAGGGGCTACATTTACAGTGTAGTTTGGGGCCGAGGGCCGCACTGGTGGGGGCGGAGTCAGAGGGGGCGGGGCTAAAGCAAAACGATAACTTGTGACCATGAGGTTGCACACAGGTCCCTGCAGCAGATGCCCTCATCCACTGAGCCACCAGACCCAGCATTTACATACATCTCTCTCCCTCCTGCTGTCCCTCCTGCCCTCCCTCCATCTCTCTCTCCCTCCTGCCCTCCCTCTCCCTCTGTCATCTCACTGTGTGTGTGTCTATCTGTGTCAGCCTTCAGCCCGGGTTGAGACCGCTTCCTCAACGCGCACACACAGACAACAACACCAAAGTACTTAACAGGTCTTTAAAAGACCATTAACATATTATTGAGGCTTTGTTTGTTTTAGCGCCCCTGCTTCTCCACCCTGACAATCACTGCTTGCCCGGCCCCACAGAGCAGAGGCTTAGTTCTATTTCACCTCTTTGTGGCCTTGCATCTCCACTCTGCTCTGTGGGGGCCGGGGGAGCAGTGATTGTCAGAGTGGAGATGCAGGGGCGCTAACAGGTGAAATACAAAAAAGCCTCTGCTCTGTGGGGGCCGGGGGAGCAGTGATTGTCTGCAAGGTCAGCGCACCGCCAACGAAGGCTTGCCGGGCCACCACCGGCCCGCGGGCCGTACTAGGAGTACCCCTGCTCTAGATACACATATGCTATCTAAGAGTCAGATAGTAGCATGATCCAGGTATATGGACACATACAGTTTCTGTGTCACCCACCCAGGCTGTTGTCCTTCCACCCATCATTGCTTCATCATTCACCCAGCCATGCATCTCATATTCTTGCCTTCCCAGCTAGTCTTCAATCTCAATAAGTAAGGAATATATAAGAGCTTACCTCTGGCCGCCACCACCACCGTCTCAACTCTCACAGCTGCCGCCGCCGCCTCCTCCCCTGAAGCATCGCCCGATTCGCCCTCCGCCTCGGTGTCGAGCACCACCACCTCCACACTGGCCCCGCCACCAGATGTTCCACCTACAAAGTACATTTAAGAATGTTAGAATAAAGCAGTCACTAGTATTTGGTCTAGGAATGAAGACATGTGAAAACAATGTAATTTGTGACTGTCGTTAAAGTTAAAAAAAAAATGTCCCTTTTTCCAGGGAAGGTTGTCTTGCTGCACTTTTTGGCACAACTGATGAAGGCTGTTTTTTTAACACGCACCATTTTTCTCCACACAGACAGAAGATGGACTTCTAACAACAAGATCAAGTTGAAACCAGGTGAGAGCTCGGCTCGACCACAAGAAATGTCTTCAATTAATCGTCAGCACTAACCACTTTTCCATTATCAGTTAAACGTTTAGTTTTATTATGACTTCATTTTAATAAATGTGTTTACTTTTAATAAAGCTTTTAAACTTAAATACAATCTGTGTTTTTTGGTCCAGACTAGAGTGACTGAGCGAAAGGTTTTGCAATTTTTGCAAGCATGAGTCCAGATAGAACACTTCAAAAGACATTATGGACAATCCCAGAGGACTGCACTAAGTTGATAGAGCTATTGCTGACTAGAATCATGGGAGTTTCGCCAACCGTGCAATCTTAGTTAGCTACACAGACAGACTAATAAGAATAATCTAGTAATACCACAGGGAGTCATAGTAGAGGCAGGATAAGAATTTAGATACAGTCTACAAGAAGAGCAAAGACAATTTTGAAAAAAGTCAAATGAGGAACGCTAGGAAAAATAGGTACTAGTCTAAAATGAAAACTTACTGGGGCCAGCAGAGGAGCCCTCGCCTGCCCGATCCTGGCCCTGTTGATGAACAGCATCCGCCGCCTGCTGCTCCTGTGTCCTCCTCTCGCCCCTGGGGGGAGCTGACGTACAACATGAAAGAAAGAACAGAAAACATGGATGATTGTTGCTTGTCAATGTCAACCAAATCAAACATTTCAAAAGAACAATAACAAAATATTTCTGCGAAATTATATTGATTATGGTTACTTTTCATTTATTTGCGGACCTGTGACTTCGAAAGTCACGTAACTCACTAAACAAAGTACTGAAACGTTCTCCTAGGACTGGCAGGCAGCAGTCCGCAGGCAAGACGCAAAGTGACAGACAAACTCCATTGTGATTTCAGTCAGATCAGTGACAACACTAACAGTTGCCTGCTACATTACCAGTCATTTAAATAGTCAAACTATCAATCCACCGCCACTATTTTTCTTATTGTCAGGGTTACAAAGGAAGGGGCAGATTTAAGCCCTTGCGGCTCTTTTGCGCCGTTCTTGCGTGACTTTTGTGACGCAGCAGCTAAACAAAAAAGGGCGCCATGGTGCGGCGTATAATATTATAACAACGTGACGCATTTGGGAGATGCATCCCGTTATAAAGCCCTGCGCCATCAGGGGGCGTTCCGGCGCAAGGGAGGGCATTCCTGCGCTGGAACACATCCTAATAGTGGCTGAGGGAAATCTACAAAATATCAATCAGTCACCTTTAGGACAATGATGCGTCACACAAACCCTGCACCTGCTTGAAGCAGACGTACGGCTTGACCCAGCATTGGGGAGATAGGGTACCCCAGAGCATTGATGGAGCTGCGCCATCGTTGCGACGCAACTCCAGCAGTAAAGCTTCGGTGACGTTTTGGGCCCATGGGGCGCCGCCGCCGCATTGCAAATACGGCGCACCATGTTTGGTGGTGGTAGCGGGCCGCACAATTAATGGCGCATCCCTGCTACTTTGCAGGGATGCGACGGTAATTGCAATTCTGCCCCTTAGGGGCATACTTACTTACGCGTTCTGGCGCATCTCCAGAGATGCGCCAGATCAAATGCGTCACGCAAAACTACCCTTGCGACACGGCAGATGTGCCTCATTTACAATGCGGCGCGCCCTGGCGCAAGGGTAGGCACTTGCGTGACGCATCTCGTCACGTAAGAGCGGCGCATCGCTGGAGTCACGTCGCCAACGCAATGCAACTCCAGTAATGCTCAGGGCCACCCAATACTTTACATGCTGTGTCAGTCCTTTCGCCTGCTTCGAGCAGACATAAGGAATTGAATTGACGTAGCAGCGGCGCAGAAGTGCCTGCGTTAAATCTTGTAGATTTCACGCAGGCAATTTTGCGAGGCGCACAGCCGCTGGACCGCCCACCCTGCGTACTAGGAACGCACCCATTGTGGTGCAGGCCCATGGCTTTATAACGTGACGCATCTCCCTAGATGCGTCATGCTGTAAATGACTTGCAGGGATGCGGCACGTTTACGCCGCTGTTGCGTCACGCAAGGCAACGTAAACGTGGCGCAAGGGGCTTGTAAATGTAATCTGCCCCCTAGTGTCTAGCATTACGCAGTTCTGTTAAGTACACTCATACATAATAGTTACTCAGGCCAATGAGACCACGAAATAGAAAACAAATAAGCATAGTAGCAACCCCACTGAGAAGGAGAGCAGTGCACCTGAAATGCACAGAAGATTTTGAAATATAATTTAACTACAATGTAATCGTCATCAGCGGCATTATTGGCTTGCTCCATGTAAAAAACAAATATTTGCAATACAACAACACAGAGCAGGAGAAAACATCATAGTAGTGAGTGATTAAATGCCAATGGCTACTACTACTCACCAAGGCCGGGGATCTCCAAGCCGAGCTGGTCCAGCAGGTCGCGCTCGCGGTCCAGGAGGTCCGTCCAGCGATGGGTGACCTGGCTGTAGGTGCGCTGGACCCCGTAGAGGTGGGATATGGCCCAGCACACCTTCTCCCACCGCTTCCGGCGCTCCCGCATGTTATAGCCGCCGGCCGCGATCCTGCCGCCTCCCGCGATGGTCCTGGGCAGGCGGCGCTGGACAAAGTACACCAGCGCGCCCACTTCCTCCGGGCTGAATATCTCCCGGCGCGTCACCTGCTCCCCCCTCGATCTCACGCCTGCTGTCCTGCCACTGGGTCCAGCACTACTCCCCGCCGCCGCTGCGGCCCTCAAGTGCCTGGGCAGCTTCACGGCGCCTGGCTTGACCATGGTCTGGGCAGGTAAGGTAGGAAGAAGTAGAAAATTAAGAAAGAATAGGATAGGGAAGAAGAAAAGAAAAGAGTTTACAAAAGTAGTTTAAAAGTAAAGAAAAATAGCAGAAAAGACAAAAATATACAGCTAGGAAAAGAGAGGGATAGATAAGAAGCAAAATCGTAAAAAAAAAACTGAAAACAAGCAAAGGATGGGAAAGATATCAAGAGGATTAAACACCATGCCCAGACACAGGAAATGAATGAAAAACAAGATGGCCGGCGCCCGTTTCCGAGCGCGAAAGTCAGTTCGCGCGAGATTTTCCTCGCGATCTCGTGCGAACCTCTAGATTTCCCGCGCGATCTCGTGCGAACCTCTACTCGCAATGCGCTTACTGCGCGAGATTATACATAGCGGGCGGAAACGGAAATACGTCACGCAAACAAAATGGCCGCGCCCGTACTCGACCTTGGGGTAAATTCGCGTGTTGCGCTGCAAGCGGCTCGCGAATACTGCAAAAAAACTCGCGAAACAACAAGCCGCAAAAAAATAAAATGCTCATTCGCACGAATTGGCGGCTTCCGCGGTCGGTTTCGCACGACGCCGCGCCCCGCGAATAGCGCGAAAAAAACCGCAAAACGATTTCAGCAAAAGCAAAAGCAATGAGCAGGTGCAAAAGGTCAACCTCATGATTTGTAACGATTCTTTGTATTGCTTCCTGAGGGGGCCCTCCAGAATTCGGTTGCCTGCTTGCAACTATTGTGTGACCCTGCTCTGACCTTAACTGTATGCCACAAAGGTCCTGATTTACAGCTAAAGGAGCAGACAAGCAGGTGCCAGGCTGGAACTTTAAATTCTTTCAGTGACACATTAATTAGCCCCTAATTCATTATTGTCAGTTGGGGCAGGGCAGGTGTTGTAACTAATTTTGCAACAATGAAAGCACTTAGCAAGTGCAAAAGATCACTAATCAGGGCGCACTAAGGAAGCAGGTGCCAGCTAAAAAAATATTCTGTGACACATTAATCAGCCCCAAATTAATTCAGGTCACTTGAGGCAGGGAAGGTGTGCTTTGCTTTGCCGAAAATAATGTACACTGGACAACCAGAGGGTGTGGTGATGAAACAGAGGGTGGCATGGGTGGGCCAGAGGGTGGCATGAGTAGTCAGAGAGTGGCAGTGGTGACAGAGAGTGGCAGTGATGAAGAAGAGTGTCCCAAACAGGCTGGACATGTAGAAACAACAAGTTCGCAAAACTTGCGACCCGACAGGTAAGTTCGCAAATTGCGAAATTGTAAAAACCCTCGCGAACTGGCAGAAACACGGGCGAACACAAAAAAAAAAAAAATCCGCAAATTCGCGGGAATTCGCGGATTTTGCGGATTGCGAATCCGCAAATCCGCAAAATTCGCGAACGCGAGATCCGCAAAATTCGCCCATGCTTACTCTGTACCCGGACACACCAGGGCAGATAAATCCAAACTGCTGGTGTATCTTTAGACCTTGGCTCCTAAGCACCTTAAGTTCAGGAGAGTAACCCTGAGAATTGTTTGTTAGTGTATCTGCGCAGTGAATATTTCTCCTATCGGATAACATTACTGTGTGCAAGGCTCATGCCTCAAATCTGACAGCTTTGATATTCTACTGTTTTACCTGTAAAAATCAAAAATGCCTAAAGTACTTACATGATTCTGATGATCTTGGTATAAAAAATTAATTAAAAATCTATTATATTTTTCCAGATTGGTCTCAAATTTTTATGGAGTGTGTGTACAACGAAATACTCAACACTATCCTCTGATAAGCTTAAGCTGCTCGTCCAGACTACCACAAATAGAGCATTTGGGATTATTCGTTTAAGCCCTACCAGCAGATAAGGGCAGTCTGTACTTTTTGCATAGTGTACCTCATTTTGGCACACTACCTAGAAAGCCAGCCTCCTAAACTGAGATTGACCAATCATAGTGTAGCCCTTGACACTAACGGATTTATCCCAGCATAACACCTGATGATGCAAGATCACAGTGTACAGTGGGGATTATTCTCAAGAGCATGTGATAACTATCGCAAAAGTAACTTAACGCAACTTCCAACATTGCAGTCTTTTGTGGGAAAATGACGCCGCGATAACGAAGCATTCTCAACATGGCGGCCCAATGCGATAGTCTCCAGATAACGCGCCGACTGACCGTGTTAAAATCAACGCCACACCGCAAAAATGCAAAACGTGAACGCAAAAAATCTGCTATGAGGTCAATCATGGTACAAAAATCAGCAAAAACCAGCTACTGGCCTGCAATTCACACGCGCCAGGCGGGAAAAATCACCATAAACGTAGAAAAAAACAGACAAACAAATGCCAAACAACAGCGAAGCACAATGGATGTTGCCGGAGCAAGTAAGGAGGAGAACCAGAACCCCTCAAGCCCTCCGGTGGACCAGCCTGGGGCCTCAGGGTCAGGGAAGGCCAAGGAGAAGAAGAGTAGGAAGGAGCGCCTCAGTCCGCAGGAAAACAGGATCCTGATAACGGAGGTGGTAGAACACAATCAACAACTGTTTGTCACCACCACTGTGTCATTGGCAACCAGAAATAGACTATGGAAGTCCATCATGGACAAGGTGAATGCAGTGGGAGTGCTGAAGAGGACAATAGAAGAGGTCAAGAGGCACTGGAATGACGTCAAGTGCAAAATCAAGTTGAAACTCGCAAACAACCGGAAGGCAGCAATGCAGACTGGAGGTGGGATTTCTCAGCCACAGGAGGAGCTGGACGATATGGAGGAAATGGTGTCCATAGTCATGAATGGGGAGACTTGGCAGGAGTCGGTGGACCGGAAACAGCTCAACATGACCAGACACAGCAGCATTAGGCTAACAACCAGGGACTGGGGGGACAGGGGAGATGGGCACAATGGCACACATGCACAATTAAGTATAGCACATAAGCAGACAAACCATGCCTCAGCCCCCAAATCCCATCAAGAGACCAATGTACCCAAGTATGCAACATCTCAGCACTGCATAAGCACAGAAGTCAAAGGCACATTGTATAAAATAAAGAAGGGGCAGCAAAGTCAGAGTTGCAGGGGCGACTCTCCCAAAATGCAGCACACACACATAACAAGCAGAGCACATCAACACTGACAACAATGTGGCTCAAACCGCAACACGTTCACAACAGAACACAGGACACAACTGATGCCGACTGGGTGTAGACAATGGCCTTTCACAAATGGCATTGTAGGGGAATGGGAGTTGATAATGTACAAGTACAAACACACACACACGTCTTTTGATGAAATGTCCACTGTCCACCAACAAAGAGGCAGCGCCTACCAAACAGCCACGATGTACACAGTCATGCAGTCTGTATGTAAACATGGACAATGCGATAAAATACATGTGAACACATTGTAAAACCTCATCTCCCCTTCACATTGCGGAGGGAGAATCAACACCTCCTGCAGAGCAGCCCGACCCTCTCTTCTCTGATGATAAAGAGAGGAGCACCACAGCTTCGACTGTGACACCCTCCAAGAGCTCATTGACAGCCTCCGCAACACACCTCCAGGAGCAGGGCAGCCCTGATGCAACAAGGACATGTGAGAAGTTGGCCTGATATATGATGTTCACTAGTTCTAGTGACCACCTTGTATCAGTCCAAACAACCCTTATGATGATTGGTTGTAAGTCATCCTTATAGACCAGCTATCCTAGGGGTAGCATGGACAAAGCAGTCTTAGGCTAAACTCTGTAAAGGCATGTGAAGCAAGCTGTTCTACCATATACACTCTCCTTGAATACCAAATGAAAGGACACCACACAAATATATTGAAAATATATATATATATTTATTTACTACAAGTATCCCCTATACTCTTTATGAGCACAGAAGCAAATGCGTTAAAACAAAACAGTGTTTAAATATACAAAAGTTGCACAATATGGATAGGCCCTGGTGGCCGCTCAAACCATATACTGAAAGAACCACGTTTCTGAAAAGGAAAAGGCCTAGGGCCTGGGGAATCATTGGGACTACAAGGAGCTAACAAGAGTTAGTGACCAGGAGGCCCACGGAATGCGTGTGCAGTGCTGAAAGTTACACGCGGGCGCCCATAGACTTTCAATGGGTGCGTAAAAGTTACAAAGTCACTGCAAAGGGAGTCTTCCGGATGGACCAGAACCTAACAACAAGAAACCTAGACACTAGAGATGTTACTCTACACAGGAGCACCGGAGTGCCAGAGTTACCTCACCCACAGGAAGCGGGTGCATAGGTGTGAAAGTGCATCGGGTTTCGTCGTGCGGTTCAATGGAGCCTGAAGATGATGATGCTGCAGGCGGCCAGTCGAGAAGAGTTCCGGTGGATCCAAAGGTGGATCTGAAGAGGTGAAGACCTGAAAGCAGAGGGGAAAATGTTCAAAGTCACTAGCCAGTGACTACCGTGGAACCAGGAGTGAACCAGGCGATGTCGGGTGCCAACAGGTGAAGAAGTGAAGATTGTCTCTGCAGCCACGTGGACACGAAGAGGTCAGCGACATCCAGGAGTCGATCACGAGCTGTCCCATGCAGGCTCTAGCTGATGGCGGTGTCGGCTTCTCGATCGGAGTAAACAGGCCTTGGCTAATGCAAGCCATGCAGGAGACGAAGCAAGCTTCTTACTCTGACCAGCAAGATCAGAGGGGCTGCTCCTTTTCACAGGAGCAAGGGCCAGTCTGGAGCAACCAGACCAGCGGTGTTGATTTCAAATTTCATCGCCAAGATGGCCACTAGCCAACGGACCAGTGACCGGGATGACGCGTCGAGTGTCAAAATACAAAAGGGCCCCACGCAGATCCTGGAGATGCTGGAGGGCTGCTTTTTGGTGCAGATGCTGCTCGGTGGTGGGGCTTCTCAAACCCCAAAGCACAGCATTGAGGATGCCTCGGGTGCTGCGCAGTCAGCTTCTCGTGGATCTTCCAAGATGGCCGGTCCCACGTCTCTTGGTGCCTCCACGGGTCTCTTCTTTTCAGAGACTGTGGATCGGGCTCTGAGAGGTCTGGGAATCCTGGTCTTGTCGGGCTCTGGGCTCGGGCTCCGGCAGGAGGCGGCGGCAAAGCAGACGTCGAGTTGCTGGATGGTGTCAGGATCCTTGACCTCTCTACTAAGTCTGTTGTGCACCAGTTCTCTGTGTTTCCAACATTTCTTATTATGACCATGTATGTACATTATGTTATTTGGCTTTACCAGTGTTTGTTCTGCCACTTTGCCTTTTGCGCGATGGCAATGTATTGAACCTGCCAATGCTTGTTATGTGCGCGTCTCATTGGGCGCTTTCCGCATTTTGCCAGTGCTTGTTTGCCTTAGGCTTCGGGAGTTCCCATTTTCAGTTTTGCTGCCGAGGTCTTTTTTCCCTTTGCAGCTTCTGTACTTCTTTTGGCTTGGACTATATAAGCGGCCACGCCCAAAACGCCGTGCGGATTATTCCTTCCTGGTTCCCGAGATCGGAGGTCTCCTGCTTCCTGGCCGGTCTTCGCTCTCAACGACGGAGGACTTCGCTGAGGCTTCCAGTTCTGTTTGCAGTTCAATGGTAGTAAACTACCACGAAAATCCGCTTGCTGAAAACGCAGGTAGGATTGATCCTTTTTCTGTTTGCCGGCTGTTGTTTACTTCAAGACGCTCGTAGGGCGAAACGCGAAGGGCGTTTCCCTAGCAACGATCAGGACAATTGTTTACCGAACAGAATTTCTGGACTCCTGCTTTAGTTTGGGACTTGCCAATGTGTCTTAGTTTGTATTTGGAGCGCTATCAACAGTATTTCTCGGCAGAAAGTCTAGATTTAAGTTATTCAGCTTCTACCTTCGTTTGGTTTCCACTTAGGTTGATTGTTGATTGAACTTGCAACGTTCTGTATAATTTACTACTGGTGCTGTAAAGTCGAACTGTGATTGGCTCGAACTGTGATTGCTATCGTAGAGTGTTTTATGTTTAGCTAAGCTGTGAAACAAACAGTGGTAGAAAGCGCGCAGAAGAACAAAGTTTATAGTGTTGAAAACTGCATGAATCTATATGCGTAATCTAAAAATCATGTCATTATTTACTATCTGAGTATATATGATTATAAATATCTCATGGTGAAAAGTCAACCTTGTTTGCTTTTAACTGGGAGTCATTTTTACTAGTCCTGAATCAATCTTCTTTCCTAGGCATCAGGAAAAGAGTCTTCATGATTAGCAACCAGAGAATCTAGAGAATCTAAAGTTTTCAGTGTCTGAGTGGGTTTGTGAGTGTTGCTCCTGAGAAACGCAAGGGGGCCTGAGAAACCCTAAACCTGACAGAATAATCCGCCCACGAATTTTGTTTCTCCCGAGCAATAGCCAAATGAATGCCACCATGGATGATCTATGTGCCATGATAGGGAATTTGCAGACTGAATTAACGGTTAGTAGAACAGAAACTGCAGCTTTAGCCAATAAAGTAATTCAGTTGCAGTCACGTCTGGACTCAACACCATCTTCTGGGCAACACCAAGCAAATGTTTCTGGTTCATCACCCTCTGTGTCAGTAACTGTTCCTACAACTGTTCCGTTGGCCCAGCCTGATAGGTTTGCTGGGGAACCCAATAAATTTCAGACATTCCTAACGCAGGTTCAATTGCACTTTATGGTTAAGCCAGCTTCGTTTCCTAATGCTCAATCACGAACTGCCTTTTTAATCTCCTTCCTGAGTGGTGACGCGGCAATGTGGGCAGTCCCACTAGTACAGTCTGATGATCCAATTTTATACAATTGGGTGCAGTTTAAACAGGAATTCGAAAGAATATTTGATAGACGTACCATAACAGGATCTGCCGATAGAGAATTATTGGAATTAAAACAGGGAAATAAGGAACTGGTACACTACCTTACCCAATTCAATCGTCTTATAGCAGAAACAGATTGGCCAGAAGCTAAGAGATCTGCTCTTTATTATCAAGGACTAAGAGATGAGCTGAAAGATCTTATTGCGCCTATCGATCCCCAACCTCGAACTTGTGCAGACCTCATAGCTCTTAGTCTTCGTCTGGACCACCGAGTAGCTGACCGCAAAGGAGATAGGAAAAGAACTGATGTCCGAATCTTTTCTAGAGCAAAAGAAAGATCACTTCCCAATTCCCAGGAGTCAACTGAGGCCATGGAGATAGGAAGTTTGAGGAAACCGTTAACTCCAGAGGAAAAAGAAACTCGGCGAAAAAATGGTCTTTGTCTCTACTGTGGTAAAAAGGGACATTTTGTCAGAGAGTGTTCACTCAAACCAAAGAACTCTTGGCCCCGAGACAAGAAGGAAACTAAGTCGGAAAACTAGAGAACTTGAATTTGGATCAGGAGACTTTTTCGAGTTGGTTATCTCCTCCTGAACAAACCATCGCTAACACTCTACAGTTAACTGTGCCTCATCTCACTTTGAATGTTTCTTTTAGAATACCCAACATGAAACACATCTTGGTAGCAGCAATGATCGACTCTGGTGCCACTGGGAATTTCATTGATTCCAAGTTCATTGCAAAAACTAATATTCCAATTATTGAAAAAGAAAAACCTGAAATAGTTTATGCAGTCGATGGAACTCAACTAACTTCAGGAATGATTACGCACTGTACCTCTCCCATAGCTATGGTTTGCAATGCAGGTTCCAGACAACATCAGGAAATCATATCTTTCGATGTAATTGATGCCCCCCAATTTGGGGTTATCTTGGGCATCCCCTGGCTAACTACGCATAACCCCAGTATCAATTGGGCAGAACGTACAGTCGACTTCACATCCTCTTGGTGTAAACAAGAATGTTGTAGGGTACCAGAAGAGAATCTACAAGTCTCCCCAAGTTCCCTTTTGCGTACTGTTTCAGCTCTGTACATCTCCACAGCGGCCGAGCAAGACACAACACTACCACACATTTATGAAGACTTCACAGATGTTTTCTGTGAACAAAAGGCTGAAACTCTACCCCCACACAGGGACTACGATTGTGCCATTGATCTAGTACCTGGAGCCAAGATACCCTGTAGTAGAATATACGCCTTGACAGATCTAGAGAACACTCACCTTCGAGATTATTTAGACAAATTTTTAAAAAATGGTTTCATCCGGCCCTCCAAGTCTCCAGCAGCCTCTCCGCTCTTTTTTGTGCCTAAAAGCAATGGAGAATTGCGCACCTGTATTGACTACAGAGCTCTAAATAACATCACTATCAAGAACAGATATCCTCTACCATTGATCCCTGTACTTCTTGATCAAGTGAGCTCAGCCACAATCTTTACCAAACTGGACTTACGAGGCGCCTACCACCTGGTCCGTATTAGACCAGGTGATGAATGGAAGACAGCCTTTCGAACTCGCTTTGGCTTGTTCGAGTATTGTGTAATGCCCTTTGGCTTATGCAATGCCCCGGCTGCTTTTCAATTTTTTATCAACGATGTCCTTCGGGACTTCTTAGATAGGTTCGTCATTGCTTATATTGACGACCTTTTGATTTTTTCGTCTTCTACTGAGGAACACATTCGGCACGTTAAAATCATCTTGAACACCCTAAGATCACATGGCTTGTTCTGCAAATTGTCTAAATGCGAATTCCACACCACAAAGGTCGAATTCCTTGGGTTTATCCTTTCTCCATCTGGGATCACAATGGCTCCAAGAAAAATCCAAGCAATCCTTGATTGGCCTACTCCAACCTCGGTGAAGGATATTCAACGCTTTTTAGGCTTTGCTAACTTCTACCGCCGTTTCATTAAAGACTTTTCAACTTTGGCTACACCTTTGACCCAACTTTTAAGGAAGAATGTTAAATTCACTTGGACCTCTGACACTGATTCTTCCTTTCAAACTCTCAAGAGAACCTTTACACAAGCACCTGTCTTACGGCATCCAGACTCAGACCTGCCGTTTATTGTGGAAGCTGATGCTTCTGACTTCGCCATTGGAGCAATTCTTTCACAAAAGGATCCAGTAACCAATGAACTACATCCCATAGCGTTCTTGTCCAGAAAATTTCTGCCTGCAGAAACCAACTACACCATCGCAGAGAAAGAACTCTTAGCCATTCGTCATGCTTTCAAAGAATGGCGTCACTACCTTCTTGGAGCTAGGCATACTGTTACTGTTTACACGGACCATCGTAACCTACAGTTCCTAAGATGTGCAAAAGCCTTAACTCCCAGACAACTCCGTTGGACCTTGTTTTTTGCAGAATTTGACTTTATCATAACTTTCAGACCCGGAACAAAAAATAACAAAGCAGATTCCTTGTCACGGTATGATTCTAAGCCAGAAGAGCTTCAACTACACCCCCGACCTACAAACATGCTCTCTGAAGACAGAATAGTAGGTGCTACAATGTCCGATGTTTTCTTCCAGCAAATAGGACAAGCAATGCCAATACCTCAATTGCTATCGTGGGTGCGAGAAGGGACTAATAGGACAATTCACCAAAATCTGCCCTTCTTCTCCAATCTCTTATTTGTTCCAACTAAAGAACTGCAAACACAGGTTTTACAGTGGTGTCATGTTAGTCAACTGGCTGGCCATCCTGGGATCACAAAAACTAAAGAACTCTTGCAAAGAAATTTCTGGTGGCCAACCTGGAGTAAAGATGTGCAATCTTTCGTTCAAGGATGCGATGTTTGTGCTCAAGCTAAAGTGGAACATGGTCGAAAGAAAGGACTCTTACTTCCTCTTCCCACTCCAACTCAGGTCTGGGAGGACATCGCAATGGATTTCATAACTGATCTACCAGAAGACAAGGGGATGACTACCATTCTCGTGGTGGTTGACCGTTTATCTAAGATGGCCCACTTCATTGCTTGTCCTAGACTTCCTACCTCCGCTCAACTGGTTCAATTAGTACTGGAACATGTGGTCCGTTTGCACGGCCTTCCTAGGTCCATAACTTCAGACCGTGGTCCTCAGTTCGTTTCGCAGTTCTGGAAGGCCTGGTGTAAAGCGCTTCACATTACTACTAACACCTCCACTAGCTTCCACCCTGAGTCAGATGGGCAAACCGAACGAGTCAATCAGGTCCTGAAACAATACTTAAGATGTTTTCTTTTCAAAAAGCAGGGTTCCTGGTTAACCTTACTACGGGAAGCTGAATTCGCTTACAATAATCTGCAGAATGCCTCTACAGGCTTATCGCCCTTTTTTGCTGTCTATGGCCGACATCCCCATTTCTCGCCTTTGCTGCTGGCTCATCAAAAGTCCAACATACCTTCCTTGGATTCGCATTTCAGTGAAATGGATCGCATTACCAAAGTCTTACAAACTAATGTACTGAGAGCCAAGGCCACATACAAGAGGTTTGCGGACAGAAGGCGACAAAAGGGTCCAGATCTTCATGTTGGTGACGTGGTTTGGCTTTCCACCAGGAACTTTCAGTTTAGGAAACGTTACAAATTCCACCCTAAATTTATTGGTCCATAGAAAATTGTTCAGTGTGTGAATCCTGTGACCTACAAGCTGCTCCTTCCTAAAAGCATGAGAATTTACCCTGTGTTCCACGTTTCTCTGTTAAAGAAGGCGACTGTCAAACGAAGGCCTCGTCCTCCAGCTCTTCGTGTGAAGGGTCAGGATGAGTATGAGGTGCGTTGTATTAAAGACTGCAAACGAGTTAGGGGGAAGCTTTGGTACCTACTTTCCTGAAAGGGCTATGGTCCCGAGGAGGATTCCTGGGTTTCTGGGATGGATGTTCATGCTCCCCGCCTGGTGCGCTCATTTCATGCTCAACACCCAGCCTCTCAGTTCTAGAGCTTGGAGGGGGTGTCTCCATTTTTGTTGGGGGGCACTGTCAGGATCCTTGTCCTCTCTACTAAGTCTGTTGTGCACCAGTTCTCTGTGTTTCCAACATTTCTTATTATGACCATGTATGTACATTATGTTATTTGGCTTTACCAGTGTTTGTTCTGCCACTTTGCCTTTTGCGCGATGGCAATGTATTGAACCTGCCAATGCTTGTTATGTGCGCGTCTCATTGGGCGCTTTCCGCATTTTGCCAGTGCTTGTTTGCCTTAGGCTTCGGGAGTTCCCATTTTGAGTTTTGCTGCCGAGGTCTTTTTTCCCTTTGCAGCTTCTGTACTTCTTTTGGCTTGGACTATATAAGCGGCCACGCCCAAAACGCCGTGCGGATTATTCCTTCCTGGTTCCCGAGATCGGAGGTCTCCTGCTTCCTGGCCGGTCTTCGCTCTCAACGACGGAGGACTTCGCTGAGGCTTCCAGTTCTGTTTGCAGTTCAATGGTAGTAAACTACCACGAAAATCCGCTTACTGAAAACGCAGGTAGGATTGATCCTTTTTCTGTTTGCCGGCTGGTGTTTACTTCAAGACGCTCGTAGGGCGAAACGCGAAGGGCGTTTCCCTAGCAACGATCAGGACAATTGTTTACCGAACAGAATTTCTGGACTCCTGCTTTAGTTTGGGACTTGCCAATGTGTCTTAGTTTGTATTTGGAGCGCTATCAACAGTATTTCTCGGCAGAAAGTCTAGATTTAAGTTATTCAGCTTCTACCTTCGTTTGGTTTCCACTTAGGTTGATTGTTGATTGAACTTGCAACGTTCTGTATAATTTACTACTGGTGCTGTAAAGTCGAACTGTGATTGGCTCGAACTGTGATTGCTATCGTAGAGTGTTTTATGTTTAGCTAAGCTGTGAAACAAACAGTGGTAGAAAGCGTGCAGAAGAACAAAGTTTATAGTGTTGAAAACTGCATGAATCTATATGCGTAATCTAAAAATCATGTCATTATTTACTATCTGAGTATATATGATTATAAATATCTCATGGTGAAAAGTCAACCTTGTTTGCTTTTAACTGGGAGTCAGTTTTACTAGTCCTGAATCAATCTTCTTTCCTAGGCATCAGGAAAAGAGTCTTCATTATTAGCAACCAGAGAATCTAGAGAATCTAAAGTTTTCAGTGTCTGAGTGGGTTTGTGAGTGTTGCTCCTGAGAAACGCAAGGGGGCCTGAGAAACCCTAAACCTGACAGATGGTGCCTGTGTTCACAGGGTGGTCACTCCTTGGCCACAAGGGAGATTCTCTTCAGTCTTCTGTGCAGCAGAATGTCGAAGTCCAGTTTTCTTCTTATTTGCAAGTCGAGTTCAGGATGATCTGAAGTCTTAGGACACAGCTCCTACTCTTAAACCAAATCTAGGGGCCGGATCACCTGCTAGGTCCCTCTTCTGGGTGGGACCAGGAAGGGGGGTGGTTACACCCCCTTTCCTTTGTCCAGTTTCGCGCCAGGACTGGGGCTGGAAAGCCCCAGCTCCGGTTTGAACTGGCATATGCACAGGGACACCTTGTGTGCCCCAGGCATGTCTCATTCTATTCAGCCCTCCCTAACCCACTACACAAAATCCTGTCTGGGGTGGTGCTAGCACCTCCCCTGACAGGAAACCCTTTGTCCAGGCCTCCCAAGCTGGGAGGACTCCCAGCAGCAGGAGGTCAGACTTGTATCTTTGGTGGCAGCATCCATTTTGTGATGCTGAGGCTCATGTTTAACTTTACCCAGGTTTCAGGTTAGGTACATGTCGTCTCCCTCTAGAAGGGTGGAATGCTACCCCCATCGCCAGAACTGGCAAGGGGGTAGTATTCAAAGTCGTATGACACCTTACTCGACATTTTTTGATAAAGCCAAACCAAGGATAGCATTTAAAGGCGAGGTTCATAATGCACTTAAGAGTATATGGTTTGGCAATATCAAGAAACAGCTAAAGGACGTTGTTCCGAAAGCTGCAGACAGGCTCAGCTCATGCCAGAGCACCATCTCACATGAAATCAAGCACTCTGCCTCCAGGATTGTCGAGGCCTGCCATAGGAGTGACTTATAGGTTACCATGTGTCCATATATGTTAGATATAGATATACTATATCTAAGTAAGAGGTGGTTACACCAACCTACCCCAGCTGAGTGATCAGCTAGTTGTGTCAAATAGCTAGGCCAGGCCAGGGGTGGCACAATACATGCTGCAGCCCCTGGTAGGCCTTGGATACACCTATGCCCTGGGTACCCAAAGTACACTGTTACAGGGGCTATAAGGTGAAACAGTTCCAATTGGCAATGCACCTAGAGTGCATTGGCATTAATTTAGAGAGAGAACAGCAGGCTGTGGGTCTGATTAGCAGGCCCACAGCCACATTAAGTCAGAAACCAGTGAAGCAAAAAGCAAAAATTTGGGGTGACCATTGGATAGCAGACCCTACACTCCTACAGGACACCCCACCCCCTGCACAGACCACACAGCATGCATCACCCACCACCACGGCTGTCTCCCAGGACCCCCATGAAGAACACATGGCCTTCCAACGCCATGTGTTGGGGTGCCAGGAGCAGCTGGCTGAACAGGTGCTGAAGGGCTTCGACCGCATGGCAGACAAACTGGATGCCATACGTGGGTGTTTAAGACCCATCAGGGACCACTCACAGGCCCTAACAGACACCCACAGCCTGCTCCATGCACTCCAATGAACCGTGGCTGACATCGCTGGAGCCCTGACTCAGAGATTAGAACAACTGTCCAGTCAGAGTGCCTCCAGAGATGTCAGCCGGGAGTTGGGACACATGCGGAGGTTAATGGAGACCATGGAGCAAGGCAATGCGAAAGAACGGCTGCCAAGGCTGCACACCAGCGAGTGGTAGCTGGGTTCCTCAATGACCTCAAAACCATCCTCATGGCATTGCTGACACAAGGCCTGGCACTGATGCATGCTGCTGCTACCACTCCATCCAAATCTCCGCCCCTGAAGTGTCAGTGCCACATAAGTATGGGCGAATTTTGCGGATCTGCGGTCCGCGAATTCGCAAAAAAATCAGCAAATTTGCAGATTGTTTTGCGATTTGCACCATACTTAACTGGAGTACTTGCTAGTGGCTAATCAGTAAGTGCTACCTCGTTGGGTAAATGTATAGTGCTTTTCCTACACTGCAGCTGCGTAAAGGGCCAGAAGATTTGTCTCCAGTCACCACGTGTGCCTGTAACTTTGCAACCGCGCCAAAAGGCGCCGAGGTCCCTTGAGTGAGTTGCCCATCATAGTTGGGAAAGTGCGGGAAGACGTTTGATACCGCTAGTGTGTGGTGGCGGGGCTTCTATGCTTGTTCACATGCCTCCTGTGTATAAAGGGTCAGAGAGCGAGCAGGGCAGCAGATGAGGAGAAAGCAGCCTCCTGGTCACAGGAACTACACAGGGATTGCCCTCAAGAAACTCATGGATGCAAAGTCCTCCCTCAAGTATTACAGCAAATTTTCGACGGCAGATATGGGGTTAAAGCACACTTGCCAGGCCTCGACCGTGCTCACTAATGTTTTGGGCTGATTAAAACGTTACTGAATTTGAGCTTCAACTCGAGCACCTGCTTTATTTATATCTGTAAGTGCTTCCTGTTGAGGTTTAATTTTTGTGACAGGAGCCTCGTGCCAGAACGAATCCTGACCTACATAGTTATCCACGAAGATGCCACCGTTTTGTGCAATACCTCTACTCAACTGGAGTACTTTCTACTGGCTAATCAGTAAGTGCTACCTTATTGGGTAAATGTATAGTGCTTTTCCTACACTGCAGCTGTGTAAAGGGCCAGAAGATTTGTCTCCAGTCACCATTAAGCATGGGCGAAATTAGCAAATTCGCGTTCCGCGAATTTGCGTGAAATAGAGTTCGCAATTCGCAAAATCCGCAAATTCGTGCGAATATGCTGATTTTTGGTTTTTTGCGTGTTCGCGGGGCTTTTTGCGTGTTCGCGGGTCGCTTGCCCGGCAAAGTTATCCATGCGGTCGTGTATGGGCCATCTTGTTTGCGTGACGTGTTTCCGTTTCCAGGCGCTAGTTGCATGTTCGCGTCATATGCGGCGCGTTTTCGCGTGCTCGCAAGGGAAATATCGCGCAAACATACCCACGCGGTCCTCAATGGGCGCGGCCATCTTGTTTTTTATTCATTGCTATGGTTCTGTGCATGCTTTATAATCCTCCTTTTATCTGTGCAATCCTTTGTTTCTTTGGGCTTTTTTTAATCTTTTCTACTCTATATCTATCCCTCTTTTTTTCTAGATCTATATTTTGTGTTTTTTTCAACTTTTCGTTACTTTTAAAGCTACTTTTTTAAACTTTTTTTTTCCTTTACTTTTTCCCTATTCTTCCTTTTTTTTTTCTTTCTGCTGTACAGGACCATGGCAAAGGGTGCCAGGAAGGAGAAGGGGAAGGGTCTCGCACCCCGTACCCGGCTCCCTTGCGGGCGGTTACGAGGGGAGTAAGTGATGGCCAGGGAGATATTCAGCGCGGTGGAGGTGGCCGCAGAGAACTTTTATGTGCAGCGCCACCTCCCCAAGACCGTGGCAGCAGGGGGCAGGCTCGCGTCAGGGTATGGCCTCCGGGAGCGGCGCCAGCTGTGGGAAATGGTGCGCCGGGCCATGCGGAGGGAGTCAGGTGTCCGGCGCACCTACCAGCAAGCGACGCACCGGTGGTCGGACCTCCTTGACCACGAGCAGGACCTGCTCCACCTGCTCGGTGTGGAGATCCCTGGCCTTGGTGAGTAGCTATTTAATAATTACTTTGTTTTCTTCTGCTCTGTGTTATATTGCTAATATATGTTTTTCCCGAAGAGCAAGGATGCTGCCAATTCGATTACATTGCAGGTAAATTAACGTTTAAATAGCTTATGTGATTGCAGGTGCTTGCCTGCTTAGTGGCGTTGCTACTATGCTTACTTGTTTGCAACTTTGTGCTCATTTGTCCTGAATATGTATGAGTGTAGTACTTTACAGAACTGCGTAATGCTAGAGAGACTAGAGACTCAAGTCTAGTCCTTCCTTCGTGCTCATGCTTTCACTAAGAAGACGAGATAGTGATGGATTGATAGGTTCAGGTTGAGTATAATATGACTAGTTATTAGTAGTAGTAGTAGGACTTTTTTAGTGCTCTGCAATCATGATGACGGACTGTGTCTGTCACGTCGCGTGCTGCTGAGTGCTGGCAGTTGTAGTAGAACCTTTTTGTAGTTGGTTTAGTTAGTGATTTACATAACTTTCCAAGTAGACGGTCTGCGAATCCAGCAATACTGTACTAGTATCCTCCTAGTTGACCAGATCAGATAGGTCAATACATGTAGTGCAATTGTTGCTAATTTGTTTCCCCGAGATAATTTAGGATTGTGGTCAAAGAAATCAAATATTTCCAAAAAACAATCATCCATGTTTGTGTTTATTTCATGATCATCAGCACCTCCCAGGGGCAAGAGGACAGCACCACCCCAGGCTCTTCTGCTGGCCCCAGTAAGTAGTTCTGTTTTTAAGATAATTATACTTCCCTAACTCTATTTTTTACAAAATAGTCTTTGATCTTCTTGTAGACTGTTTCTACATTCTTATCCTGCCTTTCTACCATCACTCTCTGTGCTACTACTATTTACTATTATTTATGAGTCGGTCTGTGTAGGTAGCTAAGCTTGCCTAGTCGGCAAACGGTGTTAAACGAAACTCTGATCCAGCAATAGCTCTAGAGGCACTCGGTGCAGTCCTCTGGATTGCCCTTGCTGTCAATTCCAGTCGTCTTAATGTTAGTGCTTTGACAATTTCCAACAACAAAATGTCAATGTCCACAAAGAATAAGCTAGTAGTTGGCTTTTTGATTTGATAGTAGCACATACAATACCGTTAGTGTTTCAGGGACTATTCTGCACATACAGAAGTATGGGCAAGAGAAATAGGACATTGTTGATGATAGGTGCAGTTCGACTTTCCACATACCTCAGTCAGAAGTAACTGTGCGGGACTCGGGAGTCCTCCCCTTGTTGGAACTTCAAGTCCTCCTGGTGGTGATGAGGAGTAGTTGGTTCTGTCTGTAATTATAAAAATGTTGCACGTTAAAGAGCAAGCATTCAACAGTTGTGCCAAAAAGAGTTGCATGTTATGGCTAAGCATATAAGTTAACACCCTCCCCAAAACCGTGACTTCTTTTCAGTCCCACTAATTAAAAATTGTTTAACATTTTCTCTTCCATTACGAGACGAAGTAGGGGGTGGTGTATTGCATCTAAAAATATGACATGTTTTTTCTAGGCATCACAACATCTGATGCAGGACATGCCACCACCAGTGCCGGGGCCAGCAGCGCGGAGGGGTCCACTCAAGCTGCGGCGCCACCAGGAGGAGCTGAGGACGATGGCTCAGCAGCGGCGGAAAGTTATTATTATACTCCTTACTTATTGACATTTTAGAGTAGGCTCGCAAAGGAGTGTATGATGTTCTGTACAGTAGAAAGTACACTACTACAAGTACACTCTACTGTTAAGAACAGTTACTGATTTAGAACTACATTTTTATTTTAGCCAATCACAGAGAAGACAGTCACCCTTGACTTAGCAATAGCATTAGCGGCGGTAGTTCTCGAGTAAGCAACGGCCCCCTCTATTTGACTTCAAATCAGCTGGGAAACTTTTATCGTGAAGCCAAGTCATATCAGATGAACTTGAGGGATGTGATGAACGAAAAGGGATAGCACTTAGGGTCAATGGAAGGACGAGCGAGTCGTAACATTTATGACTAAAGAATGATACGTGTTTTTGAATGCAGGCAGAGGTGGCTGATAGGAAGGAATCAGATGCATGGCTGCTTGAAGCAAGGATGGTTGGAGGAGAAAGAAAAAAGACTGCCTGTGTGGGTCAATCAGAAAATTCATGTGTGGTGTGCATTGCAATGTATCATTTGGGTGAAACTCAAATGCAAGTCAAGACGGTGGTTTACCAAATGAAAAGGGTGTTATTTGGTTGTTGAGAAAAAGTAAAGTTGTTACAGTTGAGACATTAAGAAGAATGATAGACATTTACTTTGGAAGCCTGGATGGTATCTTCTTCCTCATACATAACAGAGGTGTATGAAGAGCAGACGCTCAGTGCATGAAGAGTGTTACTTTGTTCGAACAGCATGTCCGTGCCAGAGTAGCAAAGCAGAGGAAATCTAAATACTACAAGTTGTGATTATTCTGAAACTCTCCCTTGGCTAAAGTAACAGTACAGTAGTTTACTTTGCAAGCACAGCATATATTGTGTATGTATTGTATAGTTGACAATTATATCAAGTTAAGTCCCTTCCTCCGGCAATTATGGTCACCACACTCACTCCCTATGTTCATAATTTTCTTTCTGCTGTGTTAATCATGGGTGGACTATCGCTGTTGTTCACTCAATCTATCAGAATAAAGCACCTAAAGTCATGCATCATATAAGCAAAGAGATCATGTGATCGACTGGAGACATGATCAGAAATGAATAATCTTTATTTTCCTTTTGTAGTACTGAAGGCCCAGGGGAGGGCAGTGCGAAATATAAATTACATTGAGCAGTAACCCTTGATCTAACCGAATATGGCCAGTGCCACCCCTATACAAAAGAGCTTCCCCATCCCCACCTGCATATACTGCTTAAAGTAATGCATGCAAGTCTGCGTCATCATGGCTTGTGTCTCTTTTTCTTGGGTGCAAGCTGACTGAGCTGGCATTATTCCGGCTACCACAAGTTCATGTACAAGTAATTTCTTTCGCAAAAGTAGAGAAAAAAAGATGAATACTGGTGTACTCTCTGACTCTCTGACTATGTATTGAGTCCATAGTGCTGCCTGGTAGTAGAATTCCTGAAACTCCCACTGTTACAGGCCTACAAAGACGGCGGAAGGATACATGCCAAAATGTTATACTGTGCTTGCAAATTGCTAGTGTTACTGTGAGACAACTTTCTGTTGAATTATTTTGTGTTATTGTTAAAGAGTATTGGTTACAATATTTTTCTTTCTTTCTTCATATAGATGCTCCCAAAAAGCTCACCAGAGGGAAGATGGCTGTCCGGGCCAGGGCCCGGAAGATGGAGGCCATTCGTGTTGAATATTGCCGGCTGTGGGCTCGGGAAAACGAGGAGGGAACATCAACAACCTCCTCCAGCACTGCCCCCGTGTCCACCAGCCAGCAGCCTCCATCCCAGCACCGTGCTGGGACAGCCCCCCGCCGCCGCTCATCTGCAAAAAAAACATCAGCAGCTGGCCCCCTCAGAGCCTGGAAGGCACGCGTGCACCGCCTAACGTTACAAGTGGACTTCCTGGAGGGCAAGGTGGACGACCTAGAAAAAAAGCTCCGGGACCTCCGCAAGGACCGCCTGCCCAAACACCGCCGGAAGTGACTGTGTGCTTGCCCCTTTTTTAAAGACTGTTGGGGGGGTGGGAATCGGGAGTTGGGGATAATTTTTTCTTTGGACTACTTGAAATGGACAATTGTTTGTGTTAGGGAGGGGTGGGACTAGTTTATTTTTGTTAGGGGAAATACATCATTATTTATTTGACATACTTCAGCATAAGGTACGCTTTGATCTTATTTTGTGGGGTGGTGGGCGGGAGTTACGGCCGCTGGTTTTCCTCAAACTTACCAGCATGAATTATCTAAAACGTCCAAAAATGCTCAAAAGTGCCACTAACAGAGTTAGTGAATTCAATTGGCCTACTTGTACTTTACTTGTACTACTATCAGTCTCTCCTCCGCATCCTAGCCCATCTTTCTACCTCCCCAAAATGCTTATCTTACCTGTGATTCGTGTTTGAGAATAGAGCTAGGCACAGCGCTGGCTGCATGGCAAATGGCGATTACACCATCCCGGACCGAAATTCCATTGTTGTGGTGTTAGTAGGAGTGGTACCACACTAGCAGTAGCAGCATATGAAAAACAAAGTAAAGAAATGAGACATTGAGTGGCCTGAGAGGAGTATCAGAAGGAAAAGTAGCCTAAGCAATGCTGACGATAAGTTTGGGGAAAAAAAATGCATGGATGATTATGGCTACAACAAGAACAGTGACACAGCAGCGTAACAGACAAGTCTTCTTGACATGTAGAAGGATGATGTTGACGATGGATCCAATCGATGGTGGGCATGAAATTCAGAATTTACTTTAAAATACTCATTGTTGTTTTTTAACCAGAATTACTATATCCTAGGATTTATCTAGCTGCCTTAAAATTGAGTTGAGGAGGTTGCTTGCACCTTATCTTCCCCAGCAAGTGGGTGGAATTATTGTTGTAATTTACTTACACCTCAATGAAAACTACACAGCACGGGGGAAGAGGGTTAGGGTTTGAAACTTGGATGGGAAGGGGGTTTGTGGGGAAAGTTTTGTGGAGAGAGGAAAAAAATAACACAGCATGGACAAACAACAAATGAAGATAAACAAATCTTTGGATACAAAGCTATCCATAAATCTTTTAAGGGACATAAAGGAAGTGAATGCACTACTGCATGCATGAAGTTGTGTGCTAAATGGATAGGTTTCTGAAAAGTAAGTAGTACTTTCTACAATCATACAATGTACTAACTATGAAGAAACAATGTGACAGTACAGGGCTGCAGTAATTAGACATTTTCACTTGCCTATCAGCCCTCAGAGAGAAGAACCACTTAGTACATTAAATTAGTTTAAAAAATAGAAAAGAATATACAATGGCTGGAGGGATGAATTGAAGCAGAGAGAAAAAAAATACACAGAGTCAAACTCAGAAGTTCACAGCAATAACATTGCTTAAAAGATAAGTAGAAATGAAGATGGATACTGTAACTGTATGTTGTTGTAAATGTCCTGTTGAAGTTGGGAAGTTGCATGCATCCAGCCATTCCTCTTTTTCGCAGTACTCCTCCATTCCAACTGACGCTACGCCGATTATTGTTGGGGACCAGAAGACACCTTGTCCACTGCCTGCCTTACGGATACTGAATTGCGGGTCGCTAAGCCTGAGTTCATCCTTTTTGCCATTGCACAGGGTAAAAGCCGGCCTGTAATTGTTGATCGAAAAACAGGAAGTGATATTAAAACACCACAGAGAAAAAAATATATGGTACGCTGTGTAGTGCAAAAATAAAACTTGCAGTTTCAGAGTAGACAGTATTACAAAACATACAAGCATCATCTCGAAAGTGCGTACTCTGAGTCTCCTTTTCAAGGATAAATAAGTGTGGGCGAAATTTGCGGATCTTTCCCCTCAAGCTATGTGTAAAGTGTAAACAGCGATTTTAGAACCCTAACCCTAACCCTAACTCTAACCCTAGGCCCTAACTCCCCTTTTTCACCAGGGATTTTGTCCAAACCACTTGCGCCCGATATTAGACCTTCCCAGCAATGCCCCCAGACCCGCCAACCCACCCGTAAAAAAGAAGAACCCCTGAAACAGGCAAAAAGCAAAAATGCAAAGTCTCATACTTAGCTAAATGTAGGCCTAGTTCCCAAATCACTCCATGCGCGCTCTGCAGCTAGGCCCTAACTCCCCTTTCCAAACATGGATTTTCACCAAACCACTTGCAACCAAAATTAGGCATGCCCAGCATTGCTCAAAGACCCCCCAAACCCCCCCCCCCCCCAAACACCAGGAACCCCACCAAACAGCCCCCCAAAAACAGGCAAGTGAGCAAAAACTGAAAAACGTTTTCACGATGGATTTTGTCCAAACCACTTGATTCCGATATTAGACCTTCCTAGCAATGCCCCAAGACCCGCCAACCCACATGCAAAAAAGCAGAATCCCCCCAAACAGGCAAAAAGCAAAAACGGGGACTTAAAAAAATTTAGGCCTAGTTCCCAGATCACTCCGTGCGCGCTCTGCAGCTTGGCCCTAACCCCCCTTTTCCACCATGGATTTTCACCAAACCACTTGCAACCAAAATTAGGCATGCCCAGCATTGCTCCAAGACCCGCCAACCCCCCCAAACACCAGGAACCCCCCCAAACAGCCCCCCGAAAACACGAAAGTGAGCGAAAAGTCTAAAAACGAAAAAAACTTTTTCACCATGGATTTTGTCCAAACCACTTGATTCCGATATTAGACCTTCCCAGCAATGCCCCAAGAGCCGCCAACCCACCCGCAAAAAAGCAGAACCCCACAAACAGCCAAAAAGCAAAAATGCACAATCTCACACTTAAAATATTTTCGGCCTTCCTTCGATTCAGTCCAAACGCGCTCTGAAGCTAGGCCATAACTCTCCTCTTCCACCATGGATTTTCTTAAAAACAAATGCAATCAAAATTAGAGTGTGCCAGCAGTGCTCCCAGACCCCAAAACCCACCCCCAAAAACCTAGAACCCCCCAAAGAGCCCCCCGAAAACAAGGAAGTGAGCAAAAACGGAAAAACTTTTTCATCATGGATTTTGTCCAAACCACTTGATTCCGATATTAGACCTTCCCCGCAATGCCCCAAGTCCCGCCAACCCACCCGCAAAAAAGCAGAACCCCCCCAAACAGCCAAAAAGCAAAAATGTAAAAACGGGGACTTCGAAAAATGTAGGCCTACTTCCCAGATCACTCTGTGCGCGCTCTGCAGCTAGGCCCTAACTCCCCTTTTCCACCATGGATTTTCTCCAAATCACTTGCAAACAAAATTAGGCATGCCCAGCATTGATCCAATACCCCCAAACCCCCCCAAACACCAGGAACCCCCCAAACAGCCGCCCAAAAACTCGAAAGTGAGCGAAAAGTCTGAAAACGGAAAAACTTTTTCACCATGGATTTTGTCCAAACCACTTGATTCCGATATTAGACCTTCCCAGCAATGCCCCAAGAGCCGCCAACCCACCCATAAAAAAGCAGAACCCCCCCAAACAGGCAAAAAGCAAAAATGCAAAATCTCATACTTAGCAAAATTTAGGCCTAGTTCCCAAATCACTCCATGCGCGCTCTGCAGCTAGGCCCTAACTCCCCTTTCCAACCATGGATTTTATTCAAACCACTTGCAACCAAAATTAGACCTTCCCAGCAGTGCTCCAAGACCCCCGACCCAGCACCGCAAATCTAGAACACCCCCCAAAAAAAACCCAAAAACCTGCAGTACTAGTATATTTAAAACATGGCAAATTGTGCTGTTCACAAAAAACATTTTAAAAAAACAGCAATTGGTTTCAACAGAGACAGACACCCATTGCTGTCCACTGCATGCCATCTTCTCATTATTCATTACCTGTTCTACTTTTTATCCGCATCTTCTTCGGAAAGTGAGGGCCCACAGGGCAGCCTCTCCTGTCAATTTCAGAAGTCTGTCAACAATCAACAAGCATGTAATCAGTCAGTAATTTCAGTCCCACTTGAGGGGACTCGTCTACGAAGACAAAGTTTCTTTATTCTCTATAATCCATCAATCTGCCTTAAGGGAAATGGATAGGGGGAGTCTGAAGGAGGAGGATAGAGGAGCATGATTGAGTTGTGAACGTGTGAACATCAGGAATGCAGACTGCGGCACCTTCAAATCAGTAAGGAAAATAAGATGAAGACAGTGCTGATGATGGACTTGTTGTGATTAGGGGATTAGAGTTTTGTTGTGTAAAAGTTGCAAAACAAAGAAAGACACACAGGAATAAAAGTGAATAAGGACGAAAAAAAAGGAAGTAATTTTCAGGCCTCGTTGTCAGGGAAGTAGAGCTCGTCCTCAAAGACTTTGAATTGAGACGGGAGTAGGTCAGGTAACAGAGAACTTCTGTCTGCGTCACCTAAGTCGGTGTCCTCTTCTTCCTGCGTGCATTCAAGTATGTTTTAATCGGGTGGTATGAAGTGCTGATTCATCTTGATTATTGTTAACCTCTCCACATTTTTGGGCGAGAGGCAGGTCCTTTTTAAAGTTACAATGGCACCAGCAGCACTGAAAACACGTTCAGAAGACACGCTTGCGAGTGAGCAAGACAAATAATTTAGACCCAGGTTGGTGATCAGTGGCCATAGAGGCCTTTTTCTATACCAATACTGCAATGGGTTCTCATTAAGACAGACCTCTGTTGGGTCATCCAGATAGGCCTGCACCATCGACTCAAGGTTCTCCAGGGTTGCTCCACTTTGCGTACCATCTGTGGCCTTTTTTTGGGGCCTGGTGCAGGTGAGGATGATGACACGGTTGCTGGTGTCGTTAACAGCTGTGAGGGAAAGTGACTCCCTTCGGCCACAGATTCAGAAGTGGAACTTGACGCCGGATGGCCTGCTATTTCAGTTGTACTTGTGCTGCCTCCTTGAAATTTCTGCCGCGCTTTTTCGAACCGAGTGGCTGACACAGCGGGCCAATGTTTGTACTTTGAAACATCTGCTTCATCAAAAGGAATGAATGCTTTGCTGGCCACTGCCTTTTTGTACCATGGATCCAGAATAGTGGCACAAATGTAATGTTGTTCTGTATGTATGTTTTTAAGCCTTTCATTGTGAAGTAGGCGCCTTAATAACTTCTCCGCCAAATCATATGCTTCTCGCTTTTCAGCATCATCTCTGAACGTTGAAGAAACGTCCTTCAGTTGATGCTCTAGCATGACCAACAATGGGATAGCTTTGCCCAAAGAACACTCCTCCCTGCTGACTTCACGCGTTAAGATCTCAAAAGGACGAAGCATGTTTGTCATGCTTGCAATTAGCTTCCATTCCTCCAACTCTAGCCTAATGTCTTTCTGAGTAGAACCCAGTTTATAGACATACTTATTTATTACCCCCCACTGCTCAGACAGACTCTCAAGCATGTAAAAGGTTGAGTTCCAATGTGTTGCCACCTCCTGGATTAGTCCTTTGACTGGCAGTTTACGTTCATGTTGAATGCTCCTCAGCTGCTTCTGGGCCTTAAAAGAATGGCTGAAATGTGTGCAGATTCTTCGGCAGATGGTCAGTAATTTGACGACTGTCTTCTTTTTTCAAGAATTCTTGCACCACGATGTTAATACTGTGCGCCAAACACGACACTCTGAAATATTCACCGTCAGTCATTGCCCTAACTATATTACTGCCATTATCCGTGGAAAGATAACCAACTATGCGATTTCTTGGATGCAGCCATTCATTGACCTTCCTGTTAAACTCCTCCAAAAGGTTAGCTGCAGTGTGAGATTTCTCCATGACCAACATGCCTACTGTTGCATGTTTGCGAGTAGCTTGAAAAACTGTGTCCGTGTCAACACCTGCTTGTTTTAACTGTTGTTTGACCCCTGCAAAAGAGACCCAGTGTGCAGTGATGCACATGTAATCAACGGCTTGGCAACTGGTCCACATGTCTGTTGTCATGTGGATAGTGTGAACAGCACTCTTCAGAATAGCTGCGCCAATCACCTCCAGCACATCTTGATGTAGTGCTGGAACAGCTGGCAAAATAGGACCGGCTAGGAACCTTCAATTTAGGGCAGACTTGCCACAAGTTCAAGAAAACCCACCCCTTCCACGAAAGAGAAAGGGAGAAGGTCCAGCGCTAGCATTTTAGACAGCTTTGCGTTATACAAACGTACCGTTGGGTGGTTGAGTTCAAATGGCGCCTCCGACCAGAACATTCCGCTAATGGTGGGCTGGACCATTTTATGTGATGATGATGATGACTTCTTCAAATCAGTTAGGCCCAGTGATGTAGTTTTTCGCATTGGTGTCCCTCCCAGACTCTTAGTGTGCCTCATACATGTTGCAGGGGTAGAGGGTGTGGGCGATACCTCTGCAATGCTGCTGCCAGGGGTACTGGGTATACCAGAACAAATGTCGGTTGGTTCTTGACTTCCCCCCTGCACAATCAGCCCCTCGTCAGCATCAGATGCAATGTGAATAGATACATTTGGATCAGTTCTACTTTGCATTTCCTGGATCTTACTTAGGTGCGCATACCACTGGATAGGGTGGTGTTTTTTGAGATGACCTCTCTGGCCTCCGGTACCATAGTTGGTACGAAGCTTACCCCGACTAACTAATGTTTTACAAATCGAACAAACAACCATGTTTTCCGCACTTTGGCTAACAATAAAGAAGTCCCAAACTGGGGACTGGAGATGTCTGCTGGTGGTGGAGGTGCTACTTTGACTTTCAATGCCAGATGAAGTGGAGGATGGGCGTGGCTGAATTTGTTTCTGTTGTTCACTTACAGCACCACTACTTGAGGTAATGGAGGTCGAGCTGGATGGAGGTCCCTGCCGGCCCTTCTGACGAGAAAATATGGAAGCTGTAGGTCGTGTTGGTGTTGTAGTTAACTGCGTTGGTGGTGGTACCTGTGCCACGCCGCCCACATCCCGCTCAGCAGCCATTCGGGATAGGGTTAAAATGTCTGTCTGCTGCCTGCCCGCTGGGGCTGGAGTGACGTCTGTGATGACTGGGTCGCCATCAGACTGTTCATCAGCAGCAGAAGACACTACTTCTTGTTCGTCGCCATCACCCATAAGTCGAAGCCTTGCGGGAACCTTCCTTTTAGGCTTAGCTACCTTTGTCGGCTCATGGCGTGCCTCACTCTCAGACTGCATTTGTGAGTTCCAATCAAGATCAAGGTCATCAGAATGAAGACGGCTTGAAGAAGAACTTGTAGTAGTAGTAGCCCTCCTTGACCTTTTTCTTGCTGGGGATCTGGAAGACAATTGATCATCATCAGGAGGAGTGGCTTCCTCGGTTGATACCTCCTCTTGAATATCAATTTCCTGATGTGCCCCTACTTCTGGAGGAACAAGCGTTGTAGGCAGTTGTGCCGCTCCATGAACCTCTAGTTGCACCTTTTCATGCACCTGTCCATGTGCCTCTCCTTGCGCCTCTACTTGCGCCTCTCCTTGTGGCTCTACTTGCGCCTCTTCTTGCCCATGTACTTGCGCTTGTACTAGTTGCACCTGTGGTTGTCGTTGCGGCTGTGGTTGATGAACACTCGTCAGCTGAGTTACACCCGGCGTTGATTGGATGGTACTTTCTTGTGATGAGCCAACATCACTGGTCGATGGTGATTGAACAACCACAATGGCTGCCACAGCAGCACTCATGGTCTTCGACCTAACTTGGCATGGTGGCACTGAGCCGCTTCCAGCTTGGTCCCCGGCGGACACCGCTGCTGCTGCAGGTGTAGTTTTTTTTTCCCCCAAAAAAGGTATAGGTGGGCACACCAGTCTCCTTGGTAGGTGGTGCCACTTGCTTCTTCTTCTCCTTCTTACTGGCAGTGGCACTGGCAACTTTTTTTGCTGAGGTGCTACGGCCACCTTTCTTTGGGCCCATCTTCTTCAGATGTCAGAACAGCAGGCCGCAGTTGCACAAGTTGCAGAGTTGTCTTGTCTGTGGCCACACGTGACGTCACGTGATGTTGTGCTGCACACACCGCTGCAGGACTTCTTTCTGGCACAGGTGGTTCTCTTTTGCGCCTAAAAGCAATGGAAGCCAGAGGAACATCAGTTAAACACCCCAAAAAGTCGAAAAGCACACAGAAATCACCACAATCCAATGCCATCCATGCCCTCAATGATGTTTAAATTCAAGATACCCCACTGAGTACCCCTGGGCATAATGGTTGAAAGCAAGGCAAACTAGGTGCAGGCCTGAGCACACTGCCTGGCTTCAAAATGGCCCCTTGACCCCCACCACATGGCCAGGCCCTGCCTGGACCAGGCCTCAAAATGGCCCCCACCCACATGGCCAGGCCCCAACAACACCCCAAAAAGTCGAAAAGCACACAAAAATCACCACAATCCAATGCCATCCATGCCCTCAATGATGTTTAAATTCAAGACACCCCACAGAAAGACTAGGTCCATGCACCACTTACTACACCTGGGCCTACTGCCTAGTGAGGCTTTACAGGCACCCCAAAATAAATAAAAAAAATCAACATATAACAGTGAGCTAAAATTCCATGACATAAATGAGAATTAAGTTAAAAATAAAATCACAGAAACAGTTGTATCATGCACCCATGACTAACCCTGGGCCTACTGGATACTGTGGCTACCCACAATATATATATTTTTTAAAGTTGTGGAAAAAGTTTTAAAACTCTAGTTGCCTCAACTGCTATGCCCCAAACAAACAACACCAACTTACTTGTAAAATCTCAAATCCCAAACTGATCCAAACTCCAAAGTCCAAAAAGTCCTCAAATACAAATATCCAGCAGCAGCCACAAAAAGTAATCCTTCCAGCTCCAGATCCAAATGAAAAGTGAGCAGGACATGGACAAAGCAGTGGGAGGAGCCTGCTGGACAGGAACAGGAAGTTGGGGACTCCGGGGCACTTCCTTCCCCCCCCCCCCAAAAACTGGACTCCTTGTACCAAAAATTGCAGCCAAATGTCAATCTGAAGAGTTATTCTGATCAAAATCATCTTTTCACAAGGTTTATGCTTCCTGCGGTGGATTTCTTCTTGTGCAGAATTGCAATTATTGCAATTTCGGGAACGCAAGCTGTTCAAATCTCCCGCCGGAAGTCAGCTGCGCGCCGCATCTACGTGTTCGGCACTGTTTACTCCCGCAATGCGTGATCGCGGGCCTTTATGACATACTCACCTTGTCAAACTCTCGCTGTGCAAGATGGCGAGCCGCGATGACGTAATTGCGCTCGAAAAACTCTTGTGCGATCACACAGCAAGATCGAAAATGGCGCAGCACACGCAAACCGGGAGAAAATCAACTCGGCGGACTCAGAATCACGGTAAGCCAACGCCGCGCGCCCGATCTTGTATTTTTCAAGCGCGACCAGGCAAAATAATTCGCCGCTTGCGAATTTGCGGATTTTGGGGCAAATTCGCGCGATTTGCGCATCGCGAAATTGCCAGAAATCCGCAAATTCACCCGCGAAATGGATTTTACGCCCATGCTTAGTCACCATGTGTGCCTGTAACTTTGCCACCGCGCCAAAAGGCGCTGAGGTCCCTTGAGTGACCTGCCCATCATAGTTGGGAAAGTGAGGGAAGACGTTTGATACCGCTAGTGTGTGGTGGGTGGGGCTTCTATGCGTGTTCACATGCCTCCTGTGTATAAAGGGTCAGAGAGCGAGGAGGGCAGCAGATGAGGAGAAAGCAGCCTCCTGGTCACAGGAACTACACGGGGATTGCTCTCGGGAAACTCATGGATGCAAAGTCCTCCCTCAAGTATTACAGCAAATTTTCGATGGCAGATATGGGGTTAAAGCACACTTGCCAGGCCTCGACTGTGCTCACTAATGTTTTGGGCTGATTAAAATGCTACTGAATTTGACCTTCACCTCGGGCACCTGTTTTATATCTGTAAGTGCTTCCTGTTGCAGGAGCTTCATGCCATACTTGTAACTATTCTCTGACCCTGCTTCGAGGGACAGAGCAGGTTCAGAGAATAGTTGCAAGTAGGCAAGGAGGCGCCGCTCAGGAAGCACTTACAGGGTTACAGCAGGTGCCCAAGTTGAAGTTAATTTCTTTGTAACCATTATGTAAATGGTTACAAAGAAATTCGCTTCAACTTGGGCACCTGCTGTAACCCTGTAAGTGCTTCCTGAACAAAATTCGTCCTGCTCGCAGATTTTGCCGCAATTTCGCGAGATTTGCGGATCCAGAAAATCCGCAAATTCCGCGAGCGGAACGAATTTACGGCCCATACTTAGTGCCACACAGTGCAGCAGACATTCCATCTCCGGCCCCTGATGTGTCACTGCCATACAGTGCTGGAGTAAGGCCAGCACCACCCACACGTGAGGCACTAGGAACAGCAGAGGACGAACATGCTGATAAAACCTCCTTTGTGGTAAGAAGGACACAGTAGCATCAGTGTCCGCCATATGGCCGGTTTCAGCTTGGTACTGCCCTCAGCATCATCACCTTCACTGACCTCCGATACACCCTTCAGCACTCACCTTGGACTTCGACATGGACTGCCATATACTGCGTAATCGACAATGACACCGCAATCAGACTGCAGACTGAACTCTTCCTCTTCCTTTGGACTTGTCATTTCCTGAAGGACACTGGCTGGCCCTTCACGGGCCAATAATGTAAAGTGGGGTTTGCTTGGCCCTGTACTGCTCCAGAAGCAACACTCCACTGAATATGCATTAAACAATCTGAATCACACAGATGTGTCGTGTCTATGGTCTGTCAAGTGTGGTAGTATGGATGAATGTAGGGTCAGTGAATTCCTCTTACGTCCATGTGGCTCATGTCGTTGGACTTGCGTCACAGGGTGACACATTGCCGAATGTTGTCCGGGTGGCGCAGACGCCACAACAGCGACACACACGTTTGTTACTTCCTTGTCCAGCCCTGTACGGAACCACGCCCAGAGCCCCAGGGTCTTTATACAAACCCTTACGCTGGACTGACATACATCAGACCAGCCCACTACACTTACGTTCACAGGGCGGACAACAAAGCTATATGTGCCAGGACTTCCCTGTAATGATCTTCTGGTCACAGGTCTAGTTGTCAGCATGCCACTGCCACTCTCTCACAGCTGGTGTACACCCACACCACACCCAACCAGCACACGCGTCACAGGATAAGTTACCCGGGAAATAAAAAGGGCAGGGCGCACGTGTCCCGACCTCTCGGGGCGTATCGGTGTGGTGTGCATGGGGGCCCAGGGGCTTGCAACATCACATTCAGCCGGCACGAAGGTGACATGATGGCGTCCGCACCACGTTACCCAATCTTAGAAGGTCCATGACTTTTTGGGCACAGACTTTGTGTTACCAGATGCACTGCGCCGGCACAGGCACACAGCCATGGGATGGTGACTTTCGGTGCACTAAGGTAGGGGAACCGTAAGTGCCCGGCGAGTGTGCAGTCTGTGATGATGCCCCGACCCGGTGGTCCAGACAGCTCAGGTTTTGTGTGCCCTGCTGGACCGCAGTGTAGGCCTGAGCTATCGGACAGCGGGGGCCTACTGCCATGTGGCGTGGCCTCGCTGGTCACAGAGTTAGTGGCACCTCAACGGCTGAGCGGGTGTGCAGCCTGCAATGATGCCCTGTGCACTGGTAAGGCTTCTGCCATGGCGAAATCAAGACCCAGCACCAAATAGGAGACCTGGTGGCCTGCAGAGTGGGGCTGCATGATGTGGAGGGTGCCCTGTCTGTGGGTCCCGGGCTTGGGGCTTTCAGCGGCATGTGGTGGGCCCTCTTTTCAATACGCCAGTGGCGGAAGGTGAGCAGTGAGGCCTGGGTACGCAGGGGCGGGCATGCACCGCTGGGCGGTGGGAGGGGCTAGGGTGCACCTGCCTGGGTGCGCAGGGGTGGGCATGCACCGCTGGGCGGCGGGAAGGGTTGAGGTGCAGCTGCCTGGGTGCACGGGGCGGACAGGTGACGATGGTGACTCGTGTGCAGTTGTATGTACTTTGCCATTCTTGTATCTGGACTCTGTTTCAAATGACGGATGTTTCAGATGTGGGACCTGGTGAACTGTACTACATACCGGCACGTGGTTGGAGATACACCAGTGGCAGCAGGTGAGCAGTGTGGCCTGAGTGCTCAGTGTTGGCACTCTCTCTCCATGTCCCTCTCTTCTTTTCTCTGTGTCTCTCTCCCCCTCTCTGTCCGTCTGTCACTCTCTCCCTCTCTCTGTCTATCACTCTCTCCCCCTCTCTGTCCGTCTATCACTCTCTCCCCCGCTCTGTCCATCTATCACTCTCTTCCTCTCTTTCTCTCTCTGTGTCTGCCTCTCTCCTTCGCTCTCTCTTTGTCCCTTGATGTGCGCATGACACACCTTCTCATCATGATTTTTGTCTTGCAGGCTGTGACCTACGGATTGTCACGAGGGTAGCCGCCAAGAGCCTTCTTTTCTGTTCTGTGTTTATTTGAATATCCTGAGAAAAATCCTAACTTTAAGACTTTCGGTATTCACAGAAGGCATTTAGGAGTCCTAAAGTTAGGAGTCCTAACTTTACTACTCCTAAACTGAGAAAAATCCTAACTTTAAGACTTTTGGTATTCACAGAAGGCATTTAGGAGTTCTAAAGTTAGGACTCCTAACTTCTGTGAATACCAAAATGAGTAAGTGCCTTCTGTGAATACCAAAATGGTAGTAAGTTTAAGATTTTGTCTTAAGTTAGTATCTGTGAATCGGGCCCTACGTTATTACCATAAGTGAGGATCATAGGATGCAGAACCAAACACACCCAGAAACGTAAAATATGCTGTAAGGATGGCTGCTCTATTCAGGGAAGACAACTGATTACCTGATCCTGCATGGAACTCAGGAGGAAGTATTGCAGGTTTTCACTCTGTCCAAGCTTATGAGTGCAGTTCAATTTCCTTTTTAGAATTCAATTTACAATAGACAGCGATGTGTTTGTCAAATATATTTTTTTACTTATGTGGCATAGTTGCAGGACTTTTTAAAATGAAAATTAAACAGTATGGAAAATGCTGACTCTTTCAGGTATATTATTTTCAAACTAATGCCTTTTGTAAATGGAAACATTGTTCTAGGGATCCGCAGAGGCATTCTGCAGCTTATGGATTTCAACAAAGATCCCATGATAGAGAAGTGCAATGAAGAACTATGCAAATTCTCTAATACTAATTCTGTAGATCAGGATTTGATGTTTGCAAACCACGATTCAAGCTTTTATGCCTCAACTTCAATTTAGAATCACAAAAAATCATTGAGAATGAGAACTATCATGTTTGGTTCTAAAAGGGTGATTGGAATTCATTGATGTTTTGACGTAATGTGTGACAAAAAGGAATTTGTATTTAAGTTAAGAAGTTAAATAAGCCCGGTCTGATCTCTGCCTTACCCTTCTCTAAGGTTTGGTAGAAACTAATCTCTGGGAAAAATGTATTCCACATGACACACTATAGTATATCTTCTGTGGAAATAGCAGGTCTGCTTAATTTTTCTTGGCCTAAACAATGGTCAGCTTGCCCCTTGACCTCTGCTTTTGTCTGATATAACCTGCTAGATAGAGCTCACCTCCTGCCGCACAAATGATGAACACTCGATCCCTACCACCAGTGCAGTCAACACAATAGGCACTTACCCGCCTATTTACACTGAGTTTCCGAGAACCCTCTGACCGCTCCTTCATTCTGGGAAGGAGCACAGAACAAGAATTGGGGGCACGGCTCAGTGTTCCCAAGCATTGATCACGAAATGTACGACACAAAGGGGCGTAGGTGAATTTGAGATGGGGCAATGAGAAGACTCTCTAGGACATGGGCACCAAAGCCTAGTCAATGGTAGAGTTTAAGTCTGGTTGCTCCCTAGCCCTAAAAACTGATCAGAAATGTCTCCCCAGGGAGCCACAGAATATCGTGAAACACACACTGATTACGGTAATTTTTCCTACCAAACAGATCATAATACACGCTAGTACCAGATACCACTTCAAAAGGAGGAGTTTGTGCTGGAAATCCTATGAGTTCAGGCAGTCAGCTTAGGTGTAGACCCCCTTCCAAACTCCATCTAAAATCTGTAATGTACCTATAAACTTGTGTCAGTATGTAAAAATGGTTCTTTTTTAAAGTGCTGTCAACCTCTGTGCATAGTTTCAGTTTGCGCTCAATAAAAACTGAAAAATAAATGGCATATCAAATAAATACATATATGCTGATAGTTCATTTTTTTCCTTTATATAGGCATGTTCGCTTGTTACCTTTTCAAACTGCAGGTCCCGTTTTCTCGGTACGTCCAGTGCTGGGAAGAGGTCGCCGATAAGCCCCATAAATACAAGTAGATCATCTGTCACTATTTTGGGGATATTAAAATCTCTTAAAGCTCTCATCAAGACTTGATCCTCAGCACGGCCAGGATCTCCTCTTTTCAAGGATCCCGCCACAACAAGCACTGATTTTATGGCTCGTAATCCCCAGTCATAATGGTCCTGTCACAGAAATAGAAGAGTTTGATTAATAAGCTTTTTAAACACTTCAATACGCACAATTTTATTTAAAAATACACTTTTTCTCAGTAACCTTTTCTAATCTTCCTGGAACTTTTCTTGCTGTAATCGTTAAGAATTGTAGCATTTTGAAAAAAAACGTACCTGCTTAGAAAGTAACTCTTTGCAAAGTGTATACAAAGTAATGAACTTCCGAGCAAGAAGTCTTGCATCAATAAATCCCTCAGCTACCAACATGATTTCGCAAATCAGCTCAAAGTCTGGGACCACCATAGCACAGGGTCTGAAGGAAATAATATCACAGAAATTAATATTAGAACATCATTAAATTAAAGCCTAAAAATACAGACCTTCCTCTACTTGTAACACATATGCATAAACTACTAGAACTAAGATTGTCATATTTAGGAAACTCTGAAGAATTAAAAATAATCAGCACTTTTAATATCCTGTATGCACATGAGAAGACTTATGTGACTGGATTTGAGACTGAGATACTCCATGGTTGGAGGGGGGTACCAGGTGCACTCCCTCTGTCGAGTGTGACTCCCATCCACTCACCGGGTCGGTAGAGGACTGACAATGGGGACAGCAAGGTGATTATTGTAGCAGGACTCACAAGTTACTTTCCTTCGGTAACGATATATCTGTAAGAAACATTAGTAGTAATAGATTCCTTACCTTAGAATTACCCCCAGGCTTCAGACTGAATCCGGAAAGTTTTGGTTAGCAATACCCCAGCGCGTCGGTAGGCGTTGTCGTATCTGGCTACGCGTGTGTCGTTGGCGTGGTTGGCGCCGAGATGACGTCGCTGGAGCTACTTAGACGTGCCCATGCGTGCTGACTTCCGTTCTGTACATGACTTTCTGCGCCAGGAACACAGAGCCATGCAAGAAACTGGCCACTGGTGCCTTGAAACTAGAGCCCTGAAAGGGATGACCTTAACCCTAGTGTGAGAAGGTGGCCTGATATGCAGTGCTCACTATTCTAGTGAACACTATGTATCAGTCCAGCAACCCTTATTGATGATTGGTTGTAAGTCAACCTTATAGACCAGCTATCCTAGTAGCGTGGATACGAGCAGTCTAAGGCTAAAGACTCGAGAGGGCGTGTTAAGCCAGCTGTTTACCACACATATACCCCTTGAATACCCAGTGAAAGGACACCACACAAGTGTTATGAAAATAAACAGTTATTTATTAAGAATCACAACAGCCCTGTACTCTTTATGAGGACAGGGTACTAAGCACAAACCAAAACTCTTACAAAAATACTTAAGTTAGCACAGTATATACAAATGCCCGAGGGGCACGGAAAACCATATACTTGAAAAGTGGAATGCGAAATTACTAGCAGGTAAGGACAGTACTAATAGGCTTTGGAATCGCTAGATCTTGACTATAGAATCTTCAGATTACTTCTAGGAGACCCAGGGTACTCGGGTGCAGAGTGTGCACTCTCACGCGTGATGCGGGACAAAGTCTATGGTAGCTAGGAATTGCAAAGTTAGTGTTCTCGGGCGAACCCGACCTGGTAGGAGGAAAACGAAAGTGGATTCTGACCCTTGGATAGTGAGGCTATGCTGGGGCACCGAAATGCCGAAGTTACCTAGCCCAGGGGCTGCAGCTGCATAGGACTCAAAAGACGTCGGGAATCCTCGTTGCCGGACCAGGAGCCTGGAAGAAAGAAGTTGCTGGCAGGCAACCAGTGAAGAAAGTTCGGTGGATCCAAGCCTGGATCGATGGAAGATGACACCTGAAAGCAGAGGGGACCAAGTTCGAGACTACTAGCCAGTAGTCAGTGGGCACCAGGAGGGCACCGGATGGTAGCCACCTCGACAAGGTGAGTGGGTGACGCTGTGCTCGGAGATCTCACGGACCAGGAGGCGTTGTCGGCGACCAGGATGGAGGAGCGAGCTGTCCCACGAAGATAGAAGCTGTCGGCGTCGCTGGACCCAGGATTGGGCAACAAAGCCTTGGCAAATTCAAGCCCACGCGGTGGACCTAAAATGGCGTCTGGAGTGGACCAGGAGGGTCCGGGGTGCCTCTCTTGAAGAAGGAAGCAAGGGCCAGTCTGGAGCAACCAGACCAGCAGCAGTGATGTCGTCGGGCGTCGTTCAGAAGGCCACAAGCCAGCCGGCTAGTAGCCAAACAACGCGGTGCACAGCAAACAGCAGAAGGGCCCCACGCAGATCATGGAGATGCAGGGAGGCTGATCTTGGATGCTGGAGCTGCGCAGGGTTGGGGCTTCTCGGACCCCAAAGCACTCACCAGTGGAAGACTCGGTGGGCTTGTTACAAAGAAGTCGTGCAGTCTTGGCGATCGTCGGTCCCTCGAGGTCTCGTCGCACTCACAGTTCTCAGCTTTGCTGTAGAGGTGAGTAGAGGTCAGAGGTGCCAAGGAAGCCGGGTCTCGTCGAGCTGGGTCGTCGGATTCGTGAAGAAGGACTTGCAGCAGACCGCAGTGTTCTTAGGATGGTGCCCGCTTGATGCAGGGTGACTACTCCTTAGCCACAAGGGAGAATCTTGAGGAAGAAATCTTGAAGTCCTTTCGAAGAAAGTCGTGTCTTGATTCCAAAGATGATCTAATTTGAACAGGGGGCCCGCTCCCATCTTTATACTAAAAAAGGGGGCTGACCCGGTGACTAGGTCCTGCCTATGGGTGGGACTAGGAGGGGGGTGGTTACACCCCTCTGCCATGCCGGACTTTCCCCAGGCCAGGGGCTGGTGTGCCCCTGGAACTGGTTCTGACCGGCCTATGCGTAGTGAGCACCGGGGTGCCACTCAGCAGTCACCTTCCTGAAAAGCCCTGCCTACCCAGGATACACAAAACCATCTCTGGGACGGTGCTAGCACCGCCCCTGACAGGAAACCCTTTGTCCAGGCTCCCCTCGCTGGAAGGACTCCCAGCTGCAGGGGGTCAGACTCGTGTCTGTGGTGGCAGCATCCATTTTGTGGAGCTGAGGATTCAGTTAACTTTAACCGGGGTTCACAGTTACATACATGTCGTGTCCCTCTAGAAGGGTGGAATGCTAACCCCGTCGCCAGAATTGGCGAGGGGTTAGTATTCCAATTCGTATGACACCTTACTCGACATGTTTTGATAAAGCAATACCAAAGTTAGCATTTAACCGCGAGGATTATAATGCACTTAAGAGTATATGGTATGCGATATCATGGAACAGCTATTAGGACTTGGTTCCGCAAGCTGCAGACAGGCTCAGCTCATGCCAGAGCACCATCTCACCCGATTCCAAGCACTCTGCCTTCAGGATTGTCAAGGCCTGCCATAGGAGTGACTGATAGGAATCTGTGTGTCCATTTTAGGGTTAGGTATAGGTATACTACACCTACAGCAAAGGGTGATTACACGACTTTGCCCCATCTGTCATGCAGCCAGTTGTGTCAAATTTAGGAGGCCAGCCAGGGGTGGCATAATACATGCTGCAGCCCCTGGCAGCCCTGGGTACACCTATGCCCTGAGTTACAGGGTCTGATAAGGTGGCCCAGTACCAATTGGTAAATGCACCTAGGGTACATGTTGTAATTTAGAGAGAGAACAGCCAGGCTGTGGGTCTGATTGGCAGGCCCACAGCCAGAGAAAGTCGTAAACCAGTGAAACAAAAGCAAAAAATCTGGGTGATCATAGGATTGCAGACCCTACTCTCCTACATGACCCCCCCCCCAAACTTTGGGACAATAAGCTAACCTTGACCAGGTGAGTCTTCTTGTTCTAAGTGGAAATATCTGGAGAGCCCATCGGCATTGCCATGATCAGTACCAGGTCTATGTTCCACTGTAAAGTCCATCCCCTGTAGGGAAATGGACCACCTAAGCAGTTTGGGGTTTTCACCCTTCATCTGATTTAGCCACAAGAGGGGCTTATGGTCGGTCTGAATCTTGAAGTGAGTGCCAAACAAGTATGGCCTCAGCTTCTTCAGGGCCCAAACCACAGCAAAGGCCTCCCTCTCAATAGCTGACCAATTCTTCTCTCTGGGGGTCAGCCTTCTGCTTATAAAAGCAATGGGCTGGTCTTGACCATCAAAATTCAGTTGAGAAAGAACAGCTCCCACACCCAACTCAGAAGCATCTGTTTGGACAATGAATGGTTTGGAGTAGTCTGGACTCTTAAGGATAGGTGCTGTGCACATGGCCTGCTTTAGGTCATCGAATGCTTTTTGACAGCCTGCTGTCCACTGAACCTTTTTTGGCATTTTCTTACTTGTCAGTTCATTTAATGGTGTCACAATTGAACCATAGTTCCTGACAAACTTTCTGTAGTATCCAGTCAGGCCCAAGAAAGCTCGAACCTGAGTCTGGGTGGTTGGAGGAGCCCAGTCCCTGATTGACTGTATTTTGCTCTCCAGTGGCTGAACCTGGCCTCCACCTACAAGGTGGCCCAGGTATACAACCTGTGTCTGCCCTATCTGGCACTTGGTGGCCTTGATAGTGAGGCCTGCTGCTTGCAGAGCCTCTAACACTTTCCTCAGGTGGACCAGGTGATCCTCCCAGGTGGAGCTAAAGACAGCAATATCATCTAGATATGCTGCACAGAAGTCATCCAGCCCAGTAAGGACTTGATTCACCAACCTTTGGAAGGTGGCAGGTGCATTTTTCAGACCAAAGGGCATTACCACAAATTGATAATGCCCACCAGGGGTTGAAAATGCTGTCTTGGGCTTGGCATCCTCAGCTAACCTGATTTGCCAATACCCAGCTGTTAAGTCAAATGTACTTAAGTAGTTGGCGGAAGCCAATCTATCTATAAGTTCATCTGCCCTTGGTATTGGGTGGGCATCAGTCTTAGTGACTGCATTGAGACCCCTGTAGTCTACGCAGAACCTCATCTCTCTCTTACCATCTTGGGTGTGAGGCTTTGGCACTAGAACTACTGGACTAGCCCAAGGGCTATCTGAGGGTTCAATGACTCCCAACTCCAACATTTTCTGCACTTCAGTTTTTATGCAGTCTCTAACATGATCAGGCTGCCTGTAGATTTTACTCTTGACTGGCAGGCTGTCACCAGTGTCAACCTCATGGGTGCACCAATTGGTCTGACTGGGTGTCAGAGAGAACATATGTCTGAAAGACTGAAGAACCTGTTTACAGTCTTTCTGCTGATGTTCAGAGAGGCTGCCACAAAAGACAACACCATCTACTGACCCATCATCAGGATTCTGAGTGAGCAGGTCTGGGAGAGGGTCACTCTCTTCCTCCTGTCCCTCATCTATGGCCATGAGCAAGCTCATGTCCTTCCTGTCAACATATGCTTTGAGCCTGTTGACATGGAGTACCCTGTGGGGGCTCCTGGGAGTTCCAAGGTCCACCAGGTAGGTGACCTCTCCCTTTTGCTCAAGAATTGTGTGGGGCCCAGACCATTTGTCTTTGAGTGCTGCTGGGGCCACTGGCTCCAACACCCACACCTTCTGTCCAGGCTGGTAAACAGTCAGGACAGCCTTTTGGTCATGCCAAGCTTTTTGAAGTTCTTGACTGGCCTTAAGGTTTTCAGATGCCTTCTCCATATACTCAGCCATCCTGGAGCGGAGACCAAGTACATAGTCCACTATGTTGGTTGCAGGCTTTTTGAGAGGTCTCTCCCATCCTTCCTTCACCAAACACTGGGGGCCTCTCACAGGATGCCCATACAAAAGTTCAAAAGGGCTGTAGCCAACCCCCTTTTGTGGGACCTCTCTGTAAGCAAACAGAAGGCAGGGAATCAGGACATCCCATCTACGCCTGAGCTTTTCAGGTAGTCCATGAATCATCCCTTTTAGGGTCCTGTTGAACCTTTCAACAAGCCCATTGCATTGTGGATGATAGGGTGTAGTGAATTTGTAATTGACACCACATTCCTTCCACATAGCAGTTAAGTAGCTTGACATGAAGTTTGCACCTCTGTCAGAGACAACCTCCTTAGGGAAGCCCACTCTGGAGAACACTCCAACTAGGGCCCTTGCCACCACAGGCGCTGTGGTGGTCCTAAGTGGAATAGCTTCAGGATACCTGGTGGCATGATCCACTACCACCAGTATAAACTTGTGCCCTGATGCTGTCTGGGGTTCCATTGGACCAACAATGTCAATCCCCACTCTTTCAAAGGGCACCCCCACCACAGGCATTGGTATAAGGGGGGCCTTTGTTGTGCCACCTGACTTACCACTGGCTTGGCAAGTGACACAGGAGCGACAAAACTCCTTGGTATCCTCATTCATGTGAGGCCAGTGAAAGTGTGAGACAAGCCTGTCCCAAGTCTTTGTCTGGCCTAAGTGACCTGCTAAGGGAATCTCATGGGCCAAGGTAAGTAGGAAACCTCTCTGAGACAAGGGTACAACCAGCCTCCTGGCCATGCCAGGCTTGGGGTCTCTTGACTCAGTGTACAGGAGTCCATCTTCCCAGTATACCTTGTGGGTACCTGTGGCGTTCCCAGCAGCCTCAGCAGCAGCCTGCTGTCTGAGGGGTTCAAGAGAAGGGCAGTCTAACTGGTCCTTCCCCAGGTCTTCCCTTGAGGGTTCCCCTGAACCCAAGAATTCAACTTGATCAAGTTCAAACTCTCTAGGCTCAGTTTCCCTCAATTCCTGTAGGTCAGCCTCCTCTGAGACTTGATCCACAACCTGGGGCAAGGGGGAAGGCACAGCCTTAACCCTACTGCTCTTTTTCTTGGAAGGTGTCTGGTCCATTGTTCCAGGATCCAGCACCTGTTCAGTGGGGCATTTCCTGACCTGTGACCTGGTCACAGCAAACACATGTGCTGGCAAGCCTAACATTTCCATGTGAGTCCTCTGCTCCACCTCTGTCCATTGTGATGACTCCAAATCATTGCCCAACAAACAATCCACTGGGAGGTCTGAACTAACTATAACCTTCTTTTGGCCAGTTACCCCTCCCAAGGAGAAAGCTACAATTGCCATACTGTGAGTGGTAGTGACATTGCTTGCATTGGTCACCAGGAATTCTGTACCTGGCATGATCTGCCCAGGGTCCACAAAGTTAGGTGTCACCATTGTGACACTGGCACAAGTGTCCCTATAGGCCTGAGCCATTTTTCCATTAATGAAAGGTGTCTGTCTGTATTTGCCCAAAGTATTGGGACTTATGTCAGGGGACATATCCATATTCCCTGTACTGACAAGGACAGCCTGAGTGAGTGTACCAACTAAGTTGTCACACCCCTCAGAACCCAGGGTTAACCCTACTAACCCCTTGGGAGGTGCACTACCACTGCTGACTGTAGTAGGGGGCACAGGTGCCTTAGGGGCTGCAGTGGCAGGAGTCTGCCCTCCTCCTTTCTTGGTGCACTCACTAAACCAGTGAGTTTTACTTTTGCAGTATTGGCACCACCTTTTAGATTGGCCTTCTTTCTTCTTTTGGGGAGCCTGACCCCCACCCTCTTTGGGTTGTTGGGGACCTGTCGAAGACTTCTGGTCATTTTGTTCCCCCTTAGAATCTTTACCCTTCTGGTCTGCTTTCTTCTGACCACCTTGATTCTGGCCCTGGTTCTGCTTAACTCTTGTTCTAACCCATCTGTCTGCCTTCTTTCCCAATTCTTGGGGAGAGGTCAGATCTGAGTCAACAAGATGCTGATGCAACAACTGGTTCTGACAATTGTTTAAAATTTGTTCTCTCATCATCAAATTATACAATCCTTTATAATCAGTAACCTTACTGCACAGCAACCAGCCCTCAAAAGCCTTAGTGGCACAATCTACAAAGTCAGACCAATCTTGAGACTGAGTTTTCTGGGTATCCCTGAACAGCACCCTGTACTGCTCAGTGGTTAGGCCAAACCCTTCAACCAGTGTCTTTTTCAAGACTTGGTAATTGTTAGCATCCTCCACCCTTGTAGTGAGGAGCTTATCTCTACCTTTGCCTTCAAAGGAGAGCCACAAGATAGCTGCCCACTGACTCTGGGGAACACCCTGCACAGTGCAGGCCCTCTCCAGAGCAGTAATCCATTTGTGGATGTCATCCCCTTGTTTAAAGGGGGGCACTATCTTACCAAGGTGCTTTGTATCAAAACTCCTTTCCCTATTGCTAGGTACAATGCTGCCACCAGTGGGGACTACCCCACTTAACTGTTGCTCTCTAGCAAAGGCAAGCCTTTCTTTGGCCAGGGCAAGTTCTTCCCTTTCAATCCTCAGATTGGCTGCCCTTTCTTTAGCTTCATACACTCTCCTCTGAGGGGAAGTCATCCCTCGTTGAGAAGAGTTGTGAGAGCCATTGGTTTGAAGGGATCTGTCAGAGCCTCTTGACAGAGATCTGGCTCGTCCATTCCCAATGTTAAGCTGACCTGATAGTGGCCCCAGGGGTCCCCCAGTGCCACTGTCATGTTTGCTTAAGTTGGACCTGGTTAGTCTACTGACTTCTACCTGTCCCTTGTCTGCCTCATCCCCAGAGGGATCCTCATCCTCATCCTCCTCTACATCCTCGTTCTCAGGTGAGAGGTGGATTAGGTCAGGGTCTCCTCTGGTTCCCTCAAGGGGAGGCATGCCTCCATCTGGATTAGAAGGGCTAAGAAGTCTCTCAGCCTTTCTGGCATCATAAGTCTCTAGGAGACCAATCAGAAAGGAGGTGGTGGGGTTAGCCCCTTGCTTAATCTTCCTTGTGTTACATACTTGTCGTAACTCACGGAAGCTAAGCACAGTATATCTTGAAGGGATGACCTGTGGAGGGTCAACTGACACAAGGGGAGACTCAGAGTTTCCTCCTTTGTCCGACATACTGTTTCTAGTGTGGTGTAAGTGATGCACCTACCTACACTATGTGTTTGCCTACTGATCCCTTGCTAAGAGTTGCAGCCAAGGTGTGCTAAGCCTTGAGGAGCTGCAACAGCTGGTTCAGTAGAACTCAGAGTATTCTAAGCTTAGTTATATGTACCTGAAGTACTTATGTGATCTTTCAACAAGATATTCTTAGGATACGTGTGGTAAAACAACAGCAAGCTCAAATCCCAACCGCTGCTCACCAATGTGAGAAGGTGGCCTGATATGCAGTGCTCACTATTCTAGTGAACACTATGTATCAGTCCAGCAACCCTTATTGATGATTGGTTGTAAGTCAACCTTATAGACCAGCTATCCTAGTAGCGTGGATACGAGCAGTCTAAGGCTAAAGACTCGAGAGGGCGTGTTAATCCAGCTGTTTACCACACATATACCCCTTGAATACCCAGTGAAAGGACACCACACAAGTGTTATGAAAATAAACAGTTATTTATTAAGAATCACAACAGCCTGTACTCTTTATGAGGACAGGGTACTAAGCACAAACCAAAACTCTTACAAAAATACTTAAGTTAGCACAGTATATACAAATGCCCGAGGGGCACGGAAAACCATATACTTGAAAAGTGGAATGCGAAATTACTAGCAGGTAAGGACAGTACTAATAGGCTTTGGAATCGCTAGATCTTGACTATAGAATCTTCAGATTACTTCTAGGAGACCCAGGGGACACGGGTGCAGAGTGTGCACTCTCACGCGTGATGCGGGACAAAGTCTATGGTAGCTAGGAATTGCAAAGTTAGTGTTCTCGGGCGAACCCGACCTGGTAGGAGGAAAACGAAAGTGGATTCTGACCCTTGGATAGTGAGGCTATGCTGGGGCACCGAAATGCCGAAGTTACCTAGCCCAGGGGCTGCAGCTGCATAGGACTCAAAAGACGTCGGGAATCCTCGTTGCCGGACCAGGAGCCTGGAAGAAAGAAGTTGCTGGCAGGCGACCAGTGAAGAAAGTTCGGTGGATCCAAGCCTGGATCGATGGAAGATGACACCTGAAAGCAGAGGGGACCAAGTTCGAGACTACTAGCCAGTAGTCAGTGGGCACCAGGAGGGCACCGGATGGTAGCCACCTCGACAAGGTGAGTGGGTGACGCTGTGCTCGGAGATCTCACGGACCAGGAGGCGTTGTCGGCGACCAGGATGGAGGAGCGAGCTGTCCCACGAAGATAGAAGCTGTCGGCGTCACTGGACCCAGGATTGGGCAACAAAGCCTTGGCAAATTCAAGCCCACGCGGTGGACCTAAAATGGCATCTGGAGTGGACCAGGATGGTCCGGGGTGCCTCTCTTGAAGAAGGAAGCAAGGGCCAGTCTGGAGCAACCAGACCAGCAGCAGTGATGTCGTCGGGCGTCGTTCAGAAGGCCACAAGCCAGCCGGCTAGTAGCCAAACAACGCGGTGCACAGCAAACAGCAGAAGGGCCCCACGCAGATCGTGGAGATGCAGGGAGGCTGATCTTGGATGCTGGAGCTGCGCAGGGTTGGGGCTTCTCGGACCCCAAAGCACTCACCAGTGGAAGACTCGGTGGGCTTGTTACAAAGAAGTCGTGCAGTCTTGGCGATCGTCGGTCCCTCGAGGTCTCGTCGCACTCACAGTTCTCAGCTTTGCTGTAGAGGTGAGTAGAGGTCAGAGGTGCCAGGGAAGCCGGGTCTCGTCGAGCTGGGTCGTCGGATTCGTGAAGAAGGACTTGCAGCAGACCGCAGTGTTCTTAGGATGGTGCCCGCTTGATGCAGGGTGACTACTCCTTAGCCACAAGGGAGAATCTTGAGGAAGAAATCTTGAAGTCCTTTCGAAGAAAGTCGTGTCTTGATTCCAAAGATGATCTAATTTGAACAGGGGGCCCGCTCCCATCTTTATACTAAAAAAGGGGGCTGACCCGGTGACTAGGTCCTGCCTATGGGTGGGACTAGGAGGGGGGTGGTTACACCCCTCTGCCATGCCGGACTTTCCCCAGGCCAGGGGCTGGTGTGCCCCTGGAACTGGTTCTGACCGGCCTATGCGTAGTGAGCACCGGGGTGCCACTCAGCAGTCACCTTCCTGAAAAGCCCTGCCTACCCAGGATACACAAAACCATGTCTGGGACGGTGCTAGCACCGCCCCTGACAGGAAACCCTTTGTCCAGGCTCCCCTCGCTGGAAGGACTCCCAGCTGCAGGGGGTCAGACTTGTGTCTGTGGTGGCAGCATCCATTTTGTGGAGCTGAGGCTTCAGTTAACTTTAACCGGGGTTCACAGTTACATACATGTCGTGTCCCTCTAGAAGGGTGGAATGCTAACCCCGTCGCCAGAATTGGCGAGGGGTTAGTATTCCAATTCGTATGACACCTTACTCGACATGTTTTGATAAAGCAATACCAAAGTTAGCATTTAACCGCGAGGATTATAATGCACTTAAGAGTATATGGTATGCGATCTCATGGAACAGCTATTAGGACTTGGTTCCGCAAGCTGCAGACAGGCTCAGCTCATGCCAGAGCACCATCTCACCCGATTCCAAGCACTCTGCCTTCAGGATTGTCAAGGCCTGCCATAGGAGTGACTGATAGGAATCTGTGTGTCCATTTTAGGGTTAGGTATAGGTATACTACACCTACAGCAAAGGGTGATTACACGACTTTGCCCCAGCTGTCATGCAGCCAGTTGTGTCAAATTTAGGAGGCCAGCCAGGGGTGGCATAATACATGCTGCAGCCCCTGGCAGCCCTGGGTACACCTATGCCCTGAGTTACAAGGTCTGATAAGGTGGCCCAGTACCAATTGGTAAATGCACCTAGGGTACATGTTGTAATTTAGAGAGAGAACAGCCAGGCTGTGGGTCTGATTGGCAGGCCCACAGCCAGAGAAAGTCGTAAACCAGTGAAACAAAAGCAAAAAATCTGGGTGATCATAGGATTGCAGACCCTACTCTCCTACACCTAGAAATCAGTTCGCTGAATGGGGAGGATGGGTGGGGCGGTAAGGAATCTATCACTACTAATGTTTCTTACAGATATATCGTTTCCGAACGTAAGTAACGTGTGCATCTGAAAGACACACGTAGTGATAGATTCCTTAACTTAGAATAGATAGCCCAGCAATACCAATCCCGGTGGTGGGTCTGCTAACCAAGATCACAGCAGAAAGCCCTGGCGAACAGAACGGCCAAAGAAGCCATCTCTCCGGACTTGGCTGCCCAGACAGTAATGCTTGGTAAACGTGTGCAGCGAGGCCCACGTAGCTACCTGACAGATGTCATGCAAGGGAACTCCCCGTCCCAAAGCATTAGTGGCTGCTGTCGCCCTAGTAGAATGGGCGCGCAGTCCCACCGAAGGCTCCTTTTCAGCCAAAGAATAACAAGCCTTTATGCACAGAATGACCCTCTGAGAGATGGTCCGCTTGTGCACGGTCCGACCTTTCTTGGCACCCAAGTAGACAACAAAGAGCTGGGAATCCACCCGGGACTGTTGTGTGCGGTTCAGGTAGAAGGAGAGCGCACATTTTGGGTCCAGACCATGGAACCTCTCTTCCTCTTTTGAGGGATGGCAAAGCGAAAAGAAGGTGGGCAAAGTAGTGGTCTTTCCTATGTGAATGGCAGTGACAACCTTTGGCAGAAAAGATTGTCGAGTCCTGAGAACCACTTTGTCTGGATGAACAGAGCCAAAAGGAGGTTTAGAAGAAAGAGCCTGGAGCTCACTCACTCTTCTGGCAGAGGTGGTGGCCACCAGGAAAGCTGTCTTTTTTAAAGTGAGAAGACAAAGAGGACAGTTGTGAAGTGGCTCAAAGAGAGCACACAGTATATATGTCAGAACCAGGTTCAAGTCCCACTGAGGCATTATGAAAGGAACAGGAGGGAAAAGATGAGTAATGCCTTTGATGAATCTATTTACAACAGGGGACTTGAAAAGGGAAGACTGATCTGGAAGCCGTAAAAAAGGCTGAAATGGCTGAGAGATAGCCCTTGATAGTGCCCAGAGCAGAGCCCTGCTGGGCCAAACAAAGGAGGAATAGAAGGACCTCTGAAAGAGGGGCTGAAAGGGGAACCACAACCTTTGCTGTGTACCATGCCACAAACTTATTCCACCTACAGGCGTATTCCATTTTAGTGGAGGGACACCTGGCTGCCAAGATGACATCACAAACTTCGGAAAGCAGGTCAAAAGACATCAACTGCCGCCGTTCAATCTCCATGCAAGGAGGTGGAGGCTGGATACGTTCGGGTGGAGGACCTTTCCCTGTTGCTGCGACTAGAAGATCCTCCCGAAGTGGCAGTCAGATCGGGGAATCGATAGCCATGCTGAGTAACTCGGGATACCATACACTTTGAGCCCAGTCCGGAGCCACAAGAATGACCTGGGCCCAGTCGCGGTTAATCTACTTCAGCACTCTGGGTAGAAGTGGTATAGGCGCAAATGCCTTTAGTAGACCACAACTCCACTCGCAATGAAAAGCGTCGCCTAGCGAGTGCTGCCTTGGAAATTCCAATGCGCAGAACTTATGACGTTGCGCATTCTCTTCAGTGGCAAATAGATCTAACCAAGGCTCTCCCCACTGCTGAAAGAGACCTTGCGCCACATCCGTGTTCAGACGCCATTTGTGATCCATCATGCACCGGCGGCTGAGTTCGTCCGCCCTGGTGTTCAGAGAACCTGCCAGGTGTTGAACCGCCAGGGAAATACCCTGATGTTCCAGCCATGTCCAGAGGCGTAGAGCCTGTTGACATAGGGTCCACAACCCCACCACACCCTGTTTTTTGCAGTATCACTTGGCGGTGGTGTTGTCTGTGAACACCTGCACTACTCTTCTCCGGACAGAGGGAAGGAATGCCTTCAGTGCAAGCCTGTTCGCCCGATGCTCCAAAGGTTGATGTGGAGCCCGGACTCCGCCGGAGACCAGAGGCCTCTGATCTCTGCCTCTCCCACGTGGCTGCCCCATACCAGAAGGGACTAGTCCGTCACCACTGGGTGTTCCGATTGGGAAAGGGAGAGGGATCTGCCTTTGACCCAATTGCGATTCTAGAGCAGTGGCCTCCGAGATCTGGACGTGATTGGACAGGTTGCCCTGATGCTGCACCCACTGGAACTTCAGGTCCCACTGCAGAGCCCGCATATGCCACCTGGCATGATCTAACAGCAGGATGCAGGAGGCCATGAGGCCCAGCAGCCTCAGAGTCATTCTCACCGAAATCCAGAATAGAGTCTGAAACATCGGTATCATAGCCCAAATATTCCAGTCTTGCTGCTCGGGAGGATAAGCCTGGAACTGTTCTGTATCCAGAACTGCTCCAATGAAAATGAGCTTCTGAGAGGGAATCATGTGCGACTTCGGCTTGTTGATAGTGAACCCCAGCGAATGCAAGAGGTCTGCCGTAGTCTGCAGGTGGGAGACGACAGCCTGGTACAAACCCGCCTTCAACAGCCAGTTGTCAAGATGGGGAAAGACTGAAACCCCTGATCTGTGCAGATGAGCTACGACCACTGCCATCACTTTCGTAAACACCTGAGGGGCGCTAGTAAGGCTGAAGGGGAGTACAGAGAACTGAAAACGCTAGTGAACTACCATGAAGCGTATGTAACGCCTGTGGGCTGGCAGGACAGGAATGTGGAAGTAAGCGTCCTGCAAGTCCAACGCTACCCTCCAGTCTCCATGGTCGAAAGCACACAGGACCTGAGCCAATGTCAACATTTTGAACTTCTCCTTCTGGAGGAAGTGGTTGACATCCCTGAGATCCAAGATAGGACGCAGGCCTTTGTCCTTCTTGGGCAGCAGGAAGTAGTGTGGGAGTAACAACCATGACCTACTTCTGGGACAGGGACTAGCTCAATAGCAGCCTTGGCCAAGAGAGCCGCAACTTCCTGACGGAGAAGGGCTAAGGGATCCTCTGACATTCACGGAGTGTAGATGGTATGGAGGGAGGGGGAGTTTACAAGTGGAGGGAGTAGCCCCTTCGGACTATCTGCAAATCCCACCTGTCTGATGTGAGGTATGCCAGTGGGGGAGGTGATGGCGGATCCTGCCGCCCACTGGCAACTGGTGGCCCTGAAAGATCGGACTAGGAAGGCTTAGATGCTGCTGCAGAGGGGGCACTGGTGGACTGGCCCGCATGGTGGCCCCCAGACCCACGGCGCCGGGTCACACTTCCCAGCCATGCAGAGGACGTGGGACGTGGCTGCCAAACTTGATGCCATATGTGGGCCATGAGTCCCATCAGGGACTACCTACAGTCCCTAAAGAAAATCCAAAGTCCGCTCCATGCTCTACAACACTCCTTGGCTGACCTCACTGGAGCCATTACTCTGATACAAGAACTGTCCACTCAGACAGGCTCCAGGGGTGTCAGTTGGGACACATTTGGAGTACAATGGGGAACATGAAGTGGATACAGGATGGCAGGATGGCTGCCACGGATGTACACCAGCCATATGTATCTGGGACCTTCCATGCCCTGTATAACCTCATCTTGACATTGCGGCTGCAGGAATTTTGACAATGGCGATATGCAAATCAGCTCTGACCCTGTGCCCCATGGGAACAGTCCAGTCCGAACTACAAAAGCCATGTCCTTCCCAGAACGGAATCAAGCATCCAAGGACCGGACCGGTTTCGAGGTAACACCTCTCATCAGCCCGGCTAGCTTGACTCCAGTGGTGTGGAGTGCCTGGGACCCACGTCTGAGCATCCCCAGCGCACTTATGGCGGCAATTGCAAACAAAACAGGTGATGGACAGAATGTGGATCAATGTCACAAATTTGTTGTTTTGTGTTTTGTTTTTTGTAATTTTCTCCCTGAGTGTACTGGGGTAGCTCAGACGTGGGTCCCAGGCACTCCACACCACTGGAGTCAAGCTAGCCGGGCTGATGAGAGGTGTTACCTCGAAACCGGTCCGGTCCTCGGATGCTTGATTCCGTTCTGGGAAGGACATGGCTTTTGTAGTTCGGACTGGACTGTTCCCATGGGGCACAGGGTCAGAGCTGATTTGCATATCGCCATTGTCTAACCCAGGGTGGTGTGGAGTGCAAAAAAACGATGGATTTGGGCCCAGATCTTTGGACTGGGGTGAATGTGTGACATTGATCCACATTCTGTCCATCACCTGTTTTATTTGCAATTGCCGCCATAAGTGCGCTGGGGATTCTCAGATGTGGGTCCCAGGCACTCCACACCACTGGAGTCAAGCTAGCCGGGCTGATGAGAGGTGTTACCTCGAAACCGGTCCGGTCCTCGGATGCTTGATTCCGTTCTGGGAAGGACATGGCTTTTGTAGTTCGGACTGGACTGTTCCCATGGGGCACAGGGTCAGAGCTGATTTGCATATCGCCATTGTCTAACCCAGGGTGGTGTGGAGTGCAAAAAAACGATGGATTTAGGCCCAGATCTTTGGACTGGGGTGAATGTGTGACATTGATCCACATTCTGTCCATCACCTGTTTTGTTTGCAATTGCCACCATAAGTGCGCTGGGGATGCTCAGATGTGGGTCCCAGGCACTCCACACCACTGGAGTCAAGCTAGCCGGGCTGATGAGAGGTGTTACCTCGAAACCGGTCCGGTCCTCGGATGCTTGATTCCGTTCTGGGAAGGACATGGCTTTTGTAGTTCGGACTGGACTGTTCCCATGGGGCACAGGGTCAGAGCTGATTTGCATATCGCCATTGTCTAACCCAGGGTGGTGTGGAGTGCAAACAAACGATGGATTTGGGCCCGGATCTTTGGACTGGGGTGAATGTGTGACATTGATCCACATTCTGTCCATCACCTGTTTTGTTTGCAATTGATGATTCAAAGGCGTAATTCGATAAATAAAAATAATCAGAAGGTATGAAGTTAAAAAAGTACAGTTAATAGCGCTATAGGTATTTCATCAGATACTCAGTAGTAATTGCGGTTATCCCAAAGTTATAACGGGAACAAAATATTAGTATTGTTAGTCCCTTCAATACGGGTGAAAAAGCGTAAAGTCCGGACAGCAGATAACTGTATCATACCGTTATTCTATATATTGGCGCATTCAGAGCCGAAGTATAGGCTCAAAAAAATATATTTAAGAATATTAGTTAAACAGGATGCTGAATCTATCCTAACCATAAGATAACAATACATCTCAAGGTCTCGAATAGTAAACAAAAATAGATTCATTCACATACACAACTTACCACAAAACGCATCAGAGACAAGAGTGAAAAATTAATAGAACGGTGTCTTATCATCATTGTTAGTGAGAAAGAAGTGCTAGTAGAAAAGAATAAAAGGCGAAAGGTTACAGTCCTAAGAAGCAAAAAAATACAAAAGTACATGTATATCCATCACATGAGTTTGTACATAACAATATTACATACACATCCGATAATCCAATTGTTATAGTAATTAGGCATACTACAGGAAAAACTATTTCATATCAGTATATATCCTTGCTCATAGTTGGTCCGAGATTCTATTAAGGGAACATAATTAGCTTGGTAATTTCATAATATTATCATGTTCCTCGATTCCCAAACTTAGCCCAAAAAGGGAGAGAGAGAGTAAAGCATATTTAAATCCATCATAGTCTAAGCCAGGAAGTATTGCAACTCCTCATCGAAGTTCAGACCCCTCTCCACACCATGAACTTTCATTATCCAACGTGCCTCCCGTTGTCTTAATTTAAGTTCTCGATTGCCCCCCCTCGTGTCTATCGGTACCGTCTCTATACCGTGAAAAGACATTGTCAGGTGTTCAGTTTGTGCAGGGCAATTAATAGCATGAACTGCTATTGGGACTCTATTGTCCCTATTTTTCAGGCCTCTGAAATGTTCACTGACCCGATCCTTTAATTTCCTAATAGTACTCCCAATATAAACCTTCCCACATTTACATAGGATAGCATATATGACATAGGTTGTGGTACAGTCAATGTGGGTCTTGATATGGTAAGTACCTGAGTCATAATAGTTAAAGGAATTTGTACCATGCATTGACATTCTACACATGCTACAATTTCCGCATCGGTATGAACCTTTGTTCATAGTATGTAGCCAAGACAACTTGTGGATGTTTTTTGCATAGCTAGGGCTAATCATATTTCTAATCGTAGTGCCTCTACGGTACATGATGGAAGGGTGGGTCAATATGTGTTCCTTTAGTGAGGAATCAGAGGTTAGCATGAACCAATATTTTTTTAGAATACCATAAATATGTTTCGACCAAATATTGTAGCCAGTGACAAATCTAATCGGATTTTTAGTTCCAATCGGTTTACATCTAGTTTGTAGGGTTTCAGTTCTTTTCAGTTTGAGAGCTCTATTCTTAGCCCTACTGATTACATCCTGTTTGTATCCTCTGGACAGAAATCTATTTTCTATGTCGTTAGCACATAAAGCATATTCTGTGTTCTCACTGCAGTTGCGGCGAGCCCTGTAAAATTCGCCGTAGGGAATTGAGTTAATTTGTGATTTCGGATGTGCACTATTACCATGTAAAACAGCATTACATGAGGTCTCCTTTCTATATAATTTGCTACAAAGTTTACCATTCTGTACATAGAGCTTCAAGTCCAGGAAGCTTATTTCGGAACAACTGTAATTAATGGTAAAGGTCATGTTGTATGCATTATTATTCATGTAAGCAAAAAAATCCAAAAGTTGTGTTTCACCACCTGTCCAAATGAAAAGCAAGTCATCAATATATCTTCCATAATAGTTGATATATTCATGCCATACTGCACCGCCAGGGCCCCAGATGTGCGTCGTCTCCATCCACCCCATATAGAGGCAGGCGAAGGACGGCCCATGGCTACTCCGCATTTCTGGCGGTACCATTTGTCATTAAAGAGAAAAACGTTATTCTCCAAAATTAATTTAGACATAGTTAGTAACATATTAGTGTGGTCCAGTAATTCAACAGGTCTTTTATATAGGAAGTATTCTAATCCCAAAATACCCTTTTCATGTCCAATGTTGGTATATAGTTGTGAGACATCCATAGTGACCATTAGCCTTTCTGGCTCCCAACTGAAATCATTGAAGACATTAAGTATGTCTTTCGTATCTTTAATATAAGACCCTAAGTTGGTAACATGAGGACGAAGAAAAATGTCAACGAATTCTGATAATTTTTCAGTTGGCCCACCAATACCAGATACTATGGGTCTACCGGGTGGACAGGTCGTGTCCTTATGCACCTTTGGTAAGGTGTATAAGCATGGGAAACGTGGTCAGTCCACAATTAGGTATTTATATTCATCGTCCGATAAAATGGTCTCATGATGACATTGTTTAAGATAGTCATTGATTTTTATGACAATTGAAAAAATAGGATTAGAAGGTAATTCAGTATACCAGGCTTGATCACTCAGTTGGTTCAAAATTTCTTCGTCATATTTAGTTTTATCCATCAAAACAACATTCCCCCCCTTGTCAGCTTCTTTGACTATAAGGGTAGGATCATCAGCTAAGATTTTAAGGGCTGACCTCTCACCGGTCGTTAATTTGTCCTTGTATGGAGATATTTTAGATTTCATAATTTTTTTCTCCAAAATGTTAAGTTCTTGTATTATGATCTTGTAAAAGGCATCAATGTTGTTATTGCTAGAGAGCTGAGGGGTCCATTTCGATCTATTTTTTAGGCCACTATCTTCACTATAGTTGGTACAGAGGTCGATGTGTAATGTCTTTTAGCTTTCTTATCTGTGAAGTAACATGTTTTATATTGAAACCGTGATCATTCTGAAGCCACTTTGTATTAACAAGGACTGTGTCTTACATGCTATTTATATGGTATGACTCAAGTGGAACCCTAATATGATTATATGTATTATAATATTTACAGCCCTGATTAAGTCTAGTGGTCTTCACGACCAAGACGAAACACGTGTTGGCAGTGGCAGGGGCTATAAAATTCATTTATGGTGAAGAATGAACTCAATGGAAAATGAAAATAAATGAAGATGAGATGAAGACACTCTGAACTCTTGGATGTGATATTTGTTTCTTGATACTTATGAACTCTTAGCTCAGGATATATTGTATGTTTTATAACATTACATTTGTGATATTTGTCACATTGTTTGATCCTGCTGGGGTGATCAGGATCTTATCCTTGGAGCTAATCGGATATTGCAGTGTATTAATAATCTTTCCTCCCAGCGCAATTTTTCCTCACTCACCTGTTCGTTTTTGCTTAGACTTCATTAAAGATGCCGCTAGTGAAGTAGGTGACAGAGTCCGTAGAATCCAAGTATAGATTCTTTAAGAGGAATACCTGCAAGCAGAGGGGACAGAGTCCATGCCACTCTGGTGTGACTAGGAGGCACGGAAGACCAATGACCATTGATGACGAAAGATGCAGGAGAGTGGATGGTAACCTTGTCACTGCAGCTGTGAAGACCAGGCAACACTGTGGAAGACCAGGAGCCGTTCATTAGCTGTCCCACAGCCGGAGTCGAGAATCAGGGGGTTGATGTCCGGCAGGAGCACAAACAAGCCTTGGCAGCAGCAACAGATGTGGAAAACGATGAAGGTGCAGTGTTGGGACCAGCGAGGTCCAAGGGACTCATCAAATGCAGGACAGTCAGAGCAGGCCCCAATCAAGCAGGAAAGCCCACTGAAGCCAAAGAAGACCCTCAAAAGGACCCACATGCCAAATGCACAGGAATGGCAAAAGAACCTCGAGTAGCTCACCAAAGATGCAGGCCCACAGTGCAGAGGATGCAGTGAGGACAAAGACCTTGGTAGGAAGAGATGCTGAAGGCTAGAGCTTCTTGTAGCCCGAAGATCTCTGGAGGACAGAGTGAACAAGCCTTGGCAACGGCAAGTCAACGCGGTGCTCAGGGGTTCTGTATTAACGGTTCTGACGAGAGATAATTGCCTCAAACTTGCTGAGAAGACAGTGCAGGCCTTGAGGGAGTTGCAGTACCACCACCTGTGTTACTGAACCTTTCACAGTCCGTGGGAGGTCAGGATCAGCAGACCAGTCAGCTTTGTCGCGTTGCCTGCAGATGCAGAGGAGTGACTCCACTCCTAGTGAGATTACTTCTGTTGTCATTGATGTCCACAGGCCTGGAGAAGAAGCTGGATGAAGCACAGGCACAGATGACGCAGAAGACTGCCAGGATAACAAAACCAGGAGAAGCAAGAGTCTCTTAGTACACTCTCAGGTCCAGGCAAAGTCCAACAAAGTCCAAGGTGCCCAGACGGTTGAAGTGGAAGCAGTCACAGATCTGAATCTTGTCCTGCGACGAATCTGAAGAGCCACCCACAGGTAAGCCCTTAAGTCCCCCAGGGAAAGGGTAGCGACGATTCAGGGATCCCTCCCAGAGGAGAGGCCTGACAGAGGGGAGGATACTCCCATGTCCTTTGTCCAGTTTCGCACCAGAGCGGGAGCCGATGGCTCCCTGAACAGGTTCCAACTGGAGTATGCAAGGAGGGCACCAAATGTGCCTTTCAAACCAGTCTGGTGGTGCTGGTATTCGCCCCCAACCCAATACACTAAATCCTGTCCGGGAGGTGGTCACACCTCCCTGTGACAGGAAACCTATTGTTCTACCTACCCATGCTGAAGCCTGGCTCAGCAGCAGGAGGGCAGAATCATGTTTGTGGTCGGCAGTAGCACTTGCTTTTAGACCCTGAAAGGCTGGAGCCGGGTATACAAAGGGGCTCCCTAGTCAGGGAGAGGGTCAATCTCTTCCTCCTGTCCCTCATCAGTGGCCATGAGCAAGCTCAAGTCAGCCTTATCAACAAAAGGTTTTAGGCGGTTTACAAGTACCCTGTGGGGTAAAATAGGTGACCTCGCATTTTTTCTCAAGAATGGTGTGGGGGCCACTCCACTTGCCTTGGAGAGCTGCTGGGACCACAGGCTTCAAAACCCACACTTTCTGTCCTTACTGGTAAATAGTCAGCACAGCCTTTTGGTCATGTGAAGCTTTCTGAAGCTCCTGGCTGGCCTCAAGGTTTTTGGTGGCGTTCTTCATGTAATTAGCCATACATAACGCAGCCCAAGGATATAGTCCACAATATCCTGTTTAGGAGGTTTGAGAGGCTGCTCCCAGTCCTCCTTGACCAGACATAATGGACCCCTAACTGAATGTCCAAACCGAAGTTCAAATGGGCTGTAGCCAACCCCTTCTGTGGAGCCTCTCTGTAGGCAAAGAGGAGGCAGGGCAGTAAGACATCCCATTTTCGCTTAATCTTTTATTGGGAGCCCCATGATCATATGCTTGAGGGTCTTGTTGAACCTTTCAACAAGCTCATTGCACTGTGGATGGTAGGGTGTGGTAAACTTGTAGTTTACCCTACACTTTTTCCAAGTGGCAGTAATGTAACTAGACATGACGCTTGTACCTCTGTCTGTAGTGGGTTTATAGGGGAATAGGGTGGGAAGTAATTTAAATATAATTAATTAATTATGTAAATTAATATTTATTGTAAAATAATTAATAATAGGTAATTAAATAGAAAAAATGGTAATTAATAATAATTGATTAATTGATAAATAATTAATTTATAGTAAATTAGTTTCAGTAGCGGGTTGTGGGTTTATAGGGGAATAGGGTGGGAAGTAAATCAATAATTAATTAATTTAGTTAATTAATTAAATTGTTTAATTAATTAATAATTGTCCATGAAATTAAAATTAATTGGTAAATAAAAGTTATTGGTATAGGAAATTAAATTTACTTGGTACTAATCTTTCTATAAATTATAATTAATTATGAAGTTTTGCCTTTTTATACTGTTTTTTTTAATTTTTTTTTTATGTCCTCATACGCCAATAAAGATATTTTCAGTATTGATTATACCGAGATCTTTATGGGAGCTCTTTCTGCAGACACCCAGTATAAATCTCACGGTGCCACCATGTGAACAGTCAGCTCAGTCTCTCAATTTACCAGACCCTTAGACTGATCTTCGGGTGAATCATTCTGCAAAAAGGGCTAATCATTGGACATAGTTGTTATAGACCATCGAGCCAAATAATGCAGGGAGTCCAAAAATGCTTCCTTCTCTTCCATGCCCTACTATCCAAGCTGAGAGTATGCCTAATTGCCCTAATCCAATTTACATATGTCGGAACAATGGTGCTCACCCACAATTTACATATTTCCCTACGGGCTAAGACAATTAAATAAAAAAATAACTTATTATTATCTCGTGGTACATTCTCATAATTAGAAGGGATTCCAAAAAAAACTTGTTGCGTACTAACCTGTATTTCATACCCAAAAAGGACATTCATACCTTCTTGTATTTCAAACCAAAATTCTCTAAGTGCGGGACAGGTCATGAACATATGCAGGTTGTCTGCTTTTTCCAGATTGCACTTTGGACAACAGGGAGTAGGCCCCTTCGAAAATTTGGCGAGCCTAGCTGGAGACCAGTATACTCTATGGAGAGAAAACACGTGATTCCGCTTTAAATTGGCAGGTGAGACCGTAAGATGTAATAAGTCAAAGGATACTTGCCATAGGTTCTGCAAGTCGGCGTCCAGTACGTGATCCCTCCATAGCTGATCTGGCAGGGCGAACTCTCCATCTTCTTCCTCGAGTATTGTCCAATAAAGGACTGATGTTTTAAGTGTTCTAGGTTTCTTCATTAAAAGCTCATCCAAAACAGTCTTGACACCTTTATCCCCTATAACAGCCTGGGTCCAGCTTTTAATTTGTAAATACTTGAATTTGGATAGGTTCTTATCTGTAAGGACAGAGATGTCTTCCCAACTCAAAAGGTTCCCTCTAGGCAATAACTGGCCCCATGTTCTGATATTTGCATTCTGCAAAGCGATAGATAGTATATCTTTAGTCCATTCAGGAGAGCCAGGAGAGTCCCATATTGGGGCGAGGGCGGAGTAATATGGAATGTTCAGCGCTCTTCTAGCTCTGGCCCACACATATGCCATATCTCTAAGAACCTTTAATCGCACTTTTTTAAAGTAACGCAAGTCTCCAAACTTGAACAAAAATGCATTAGATCCTCCCTGGATCTCGGATAACATATTTTGAAACATAAAGTCTGTTTCTGTCTCCCCTAGGGTGTCAAATAACCTTACTCCTGCTTTCAATAATAGGGTCCAGGCATATACTCGCAAATCCGGTGTGCATAATCCACCCTTGCTTTTCTTCCTGCAAAGCTTTTTCCATGAGATCCTTATGCCTTTAGAGGTCCAAATAAAGGAGTTCCATTTAGCTTGAATCTTAGTTAGTCTGGCTTCTTTAAAGGTAAGTGGAATGTTCTGGAATATGTATATTAATTTAGGTAGCAGCATCATTTTTACTACATTGATTCTTCCAATTGGGGTCAGAGGAAGAAATGACCAGCTTTTTAAGGATTCCGCGATTTCTTTCTCAATTTTCAAAAGATTTTTTTCTGCAAGTTGATTTATGTCCTGCGTAATTTGGATTCCCAGATATCTAATTTGATGTTTCAAAATTGGAATGGAGTTAGCATGGTTTATATTCCAGCACATACATTCTGATTTAGATTGATTAATCAGGTATCCAGAAACTTGGCCAAACTTCTCTGCTGCTTTATATATGAGAGGAATTGATTTAATAGGGTCAGTAGTGTACAACATGAGATCGTCCGCATATAGAGCGACCAGTTGTTATATTCAAAGGGTAAAATATCTTGATCTTGTCTAATCTTTTCTGCAAACAATTCCATATATAGATCAAAAAGCAGGGGGGAAAGCGGACACCCCTGTCTTGTTCCTCTCTGAATTTTTATAGGAGAGGATAAGCTTCCATTTATTAGTAATCTAGCTATCGGAGCCTGGTAAAATGCTGCTATTGCCCCACAAAAGTTTCTGCCTAAATTGACTTTTTCTAATACTTTAACCAAGAATTCCCAGTTGACGCGGTCAAAAGCCTTAGCGGCTTCTAATGTAATAACCGCTAGTGGGACTTTATATAGAGAGGCAACATCTATTGCACCCACCAAAGCTTGTGTAAGATCTTGTATCGAACGGCCTCTGACAAAGCCCTTTTGGTCTAGATGCAATAGTTTGCCTGCTACCCCGTTTAGTCTCTCTGCTAATATTTTTGCCATGAGCTTATAGTCCGTTTTAAGGAGGGAAATAGGCCTATATGAGTCACACTGGGACGGTCTCTTCATTGGTTTTAAAATAAGGACCACTATGGCATCATTCCAGGAAACAGGAATTTTGCCTCCTTCCTTATATATACAGGTAAAAAGCAATTTCAGAACTGGTATTATTACAGGTGCTAGCACTTTATAGATCTCGGAGGGTAGCCCATCAGGGCCTGGAGCCTTACTTTTTTTGGCAGAATCTATTGCCAAAGCTATTTCAGTGGAGCTAATTTCTCTGTTAAGATTGTTGGAGGCCTGATCATCTAAAGCTTTAACCTGATATTGATCTAGCCATGACTGTATTAATTGCTGTTGTGGCAGGAGATCTTCTCTGTATACTTCATCAAAATGATGGTAAAAAGCCTGATCAATATCTGTACTTTTATCTGAGATCACATCCATATTTGGAATCTGTACTTCCTTAATAGAGTTCTTCTTGATATCCTTTTTTGTTTTCCAGGCTAAAAGTTTCCCGCTGGCCTCACCATATTCAAAATGTGCTAATGAGCTAGCCTGCCAACGTTTCCTCAGCCTTCCGTCTAATAACTGCTCCAACTGTAATTTACATGTTAACAGATCTTTCTTATTATTCTCTTGATCTGTCCGGCTGGGATCTAGTGCATCCTGTTCAAGGACTTTAATCCTTGCTTCAATCTGTGAAATTTGTGCCTTGTAAGCTGAATATTTTGCAATCTGAAATGCTAATAGGCGCCCTCTCAAAAAGGCTTTATATGTGTCCCAGACAACCGAGAGTGTAGCTGTACCTAAATTAAAAGTAAAGAACTCGTTTGTTTCCTTAAGCAGCTTATCTATTACTTCTTCCTCCAACAGAATACTTCTGTCTATTGTGCATCTCTTAACCAGCTGTGGACCTGTCAATTTTAGGGTTAGAGTGACCGCTGAGTGATCAGAAATATGGGCACCAAGATGTTTTATCTCCACCACTTGCTGAATGTTCAATAGGTGTTCTGCGATCAAGAAAAAGTCTAACCTAGATTTATGCCGTAATTTCTTATTGTGGAAAGTGAATTCTCTTTTTGTGCCATTTTTTTGTCGCCAGATATCTTTCCATCCAAACTGGATAATCGCATTAGATAGCACAGCTCTAGTTTTAGAATTATGTGAGAACCTTACAGTGGTGGATTTATCTAGCTGTGGATCAAGTACTAAGTTAAAGTCTCCTGCAAGAATCACCGGATCCTCATAATCCAAAAGTTCAACAAAGAGGTCTTTAAGAGGAAGGGTATCATCCGAATTAGGACCGTAGTATCCCACAATCGTAAATTTGTACGCATGTTGCTTTATTTTTGCTATAACCCACCTTCCCTTTTTATCAGACTTGGATTGTAACAAAGTTATCTCTGAATTAGATTTGATCAATATAGCCACCCCTTTAGTAGCAGTTAATTGCGAGGTGGTTATCACCTGCTGAATCCATTTTTTCCCTTAAAAATATCTCTTAATTCTTGTTCGGTAGAGTGGGTCTCTTGTACTGTTGCACTCACTGGAGTGGAAATAGTAATTTTAACCCCTACGCTATCCAACGCTTTCCCTACTGTTGCACCCACTGGAGTGGGAATAGTAATCTTTACCCCTACGCTATCCAGCGCTTTCCCTACTGTTGCACCCACTGGAGTGGGAATAGTAATTTTAACCCCTACGCTATCCAACGCTTTCCCTACTGTTGCACCCACTGGAGTGGGAATAGTAATTTTAACCCCTACGCTATCCAACGCTTTCCCTACTGTTGCACCCACTGGAGTGGGAATAGTAATTTTAACCCCTACGCTATCCAACGCTTTCCATACTGTTGCACCCACTGGAGTGGGAATAGTAATCTTTACCCCTACGCTATCCAGCGCTTTCCATACTGTTGCACCCACTGGAGTGGGAATAGTAATTTTAACCCCTACGCTATCCAACGCTTTCCCTACTGTAGCACCCACTGGAGTGGGAATAGTAATTTAAACCCTACGCTATCTAACGCTTTTCCTACTGTAGCACCCACTGGAGTGGGAATAGTAATGTTATGTGATGTTATATGGGAATTTATTACGCGCACAACTACTCTTGAGTATCCTGGCGCGAAGCATAACCATAGAGAAGTCGAGAGCTGAACAACAGAACATAACTTTAGTAGGCTATATTAAAAAGATGCGTCTTAAGGAGCTTCTTAAAGCTCCTTAAGACAGCTGGAGTGAGAATAGTAATTTTTACCCCTACGCTATCCAACGCTTTCCCTACTGTTGCACCCACTGGAGTGGGAATAGTAATTTTTACCCCTACGCTATCCTGCGCTTTTCCTACTGTTGCACCCACTGGAGTGGGAATAGTACATTTTACCCGTACGCTATCCAACGCTTTAGCTATTGTAGAATTCACTACAGTTGTTACAATAAATTTTAACTATTTTGCTATGCTACGGTAAAATTATTATATATGTTTATTTAATAATAAAAAAATTATACAAATATATATGTATTATTTTTTTATATATATATTTTTTTAATTTACAATAAATATTTATTAATATACCATTAATTTAATAATTTTAAGTAATTTTATAATAAATATATTTATTACTACATTAGTTTTAACTTAATTTAAACAGATAAAAAAACGATATTTTTACAGTCTATATTTTAGTAACTCGATATTTTAGAGTCAATATTTTAGTACTTACCTGTTTAAAGATAGCCAGTCGCTATTTTGTCCATCGATATTTTAGCAACGATATTATGGCAACTCGATATTTTTGAGGTCGATGTAATTTCAGTGATCCGCCCTAGACACCACAGGAGCTGTAGTAGTCCTAAGGGAAATAGCCTCTGGATAACTAGTGGAATGGCCCACCACCACTAGGATTTAACTGTGCCCAGAAGCTGTTGGAGGTTTAAGTGACCAACAATGTCTGTCCCTACCCTCTCAAAAGGAACTCCAACCACAGGAAGTGGAATCAAGGAGGCCATTATAGTGCCACCTGACTTGCCACTGGCTTGGCAAGTGCCACTGGAGTGATAAAACTCCTTGGTGTCTTCAGACATATGGGGCCAGTGAAAATGATGGACAAGCATGTTCTAAGTCATGCTTTCCCAAGATATCCTGCAAGGAGAATGTCATGTGCCAGGGAAATTAGAGAACCCCTGAACTTCTGAGGTATTACCAATCTCCGGACAGGAGCCTATCTTCCCAATAGATCTTATAGTACCCACTGGCACTTCCTGCTTCCTCAGCAGCAGCTTGCTGTCTGAGCTGTTCAAGAGAAGGGCAGGACATCTGCTTCAAACTCAAGTCTGCGCTGGAAGGGACCCCTGCTCGCAAGAACTCTTCCTTGTCCGGCCCAAGTTCCCCTGGTAAAATTCCTTCACAGGGACTGAGGTCATCTTCCTCAGTAGACTGCCTTTCACTTGGAGTTCGGGAGGAGGATACATGAGGAGGATATATCTTTACTCTTCCTTGACCTTCTCCTAGGAGCCTGCTGGTAAATTTTTAAATCCAGTGCTTCCTTAGTGCTTAGCTGTTTGGCCTGAGCCCTGGTGACAGCAAAAGCACAGGCAGAGATTTTCATCATCTCTGCATGTTTCCTGAACTCCACTTCAGACTAGGCTGAAGTTTCTAAATCCTTGCCCTACAGACATCTACAGGTAGAACTGGAGAAACCACAACTCATTTAGGACAAGGTATCTCTTCCCAACTGAGACTCACAACTGCTAAGAGTGATTGGTCCTGACATTCCTAGAGTAGGTCACTTGGGACAACTGACCAAGTATGAACTGCTCTGGAGATACAAGTTTCTCTGTCACCTTTGTGACACCGGCCCCTCAGTCCCTGTAAGCCATATCTTTTTTCCATTAATCAAAGGTTGTTACCTGTACTTTCCCGCATTAGTTGGACTTACAAGTAAATTGGCAAGATCCATGCCACTGTCACAGACAAGGACAGCCTGGTGGAAGTTCTGACTCGGTCAGCCCCCACTTCAGAACCCAATATTAACCCTACTAATCGCTTGGGAGCTGTACTACTACTTGTATTGGTGCTAGAGGGTCGAGTTGCCTTAGGGTCAATGTTAGTAGCTTCCTTTGTGTTGGCCGTAGGACAATTATTATCCCTTGGCCTAAGGCCTTTTTCCTTACACAGTTAGCACCAAGGTTTCTTTTATGAGCTGTTGGAATTTTGTGATTCACTCCTAGAGGCAGGTTTTTGGGGACCTTGTGAAGACTCTGTTTTGCCTTTACCATTCTCCCCACCCTTCTCTTGGGCCTAAGAAGAATCTTGCTTCTATTGGTCACCTCCACCACCATTATGTTTATGTTTCTGCTTACCCCTGGTACAGCCCCATTTGTCTGCCTTCTTTCCCAATTCTTGGTGATAGGACAAATCCAAGTCCACCAGGTACTGGTGCAGTTGCTGATTCTGACAATTAAGGATGTGCTCCCTCATCAACACATTGTACAATCCCTCAGTCCTGTACCTTGCTTTCATGAATCCAACCTTCCAGAGCCTTAATAGCATTATCTACAAAATCAACCAAGTCTTGTGTGTGTGCTTTCTATATGTCCCTGAACTTAACTCTGTACTGTTCAGTGCTTAAACCAACCCCATCTATGAGGGCACTCTTCAAGGGTGAGTAATTATTAGTATCCTCCTCTTTAACAATGAAGGTGCTTGTCTCTACCTTTGTTAACAAAGGAGAGCCACAGAATAGATGCCCACTGCCTTTGAGGGACCTTTTTATGGGAGTTTTCTGCGCTCTGCGGAGTGCAGAAAACTCTGTGAACGGAACCGAGTTCACTGCCCAGGCCTAGTTTTGGAAGGAATTAGCATTCTAGGATCAGGGTTATGTTCACTTCCGACAGGAACTGGTCATATAGAGGGTATAGACACTCAAATGCTAGGTAGCCCATTGGCTAATGCCTGTTGTTGCTCAGATTTGAATTTTCCCTAAAGAAATAAAAAGAGCGGTTTGTCAAAACAGGAGCAAGCTGGTTTAATTAAATGCAGCGGCCGGGAGAGTATCAATAGAGTTGCATCTGAAGACAGTGTCTTGCTGTACAAAGTTTCAGCCAACAATATATACATCTCTTGTGGTACAATAAACCAATTCTGCATTCTTGGAAAAGCATCTTAGTCTTAAATAACAAGTACAGCCATCTGATAAGGGTACACAGGTGACTCTGGACCTTGGGGACAGCTGGCGTGGGCCAGCGTGTGTGTGTGTCCAGATGTGTGGTGTGGGAAGCGCGTGATCACTACGTGTGGTGTGCATGTTGTGTCTTGATTGGCTGAGTGTTACTAACTACATGTGGCATCTAGCTTTGTGGTATTTTGGGGAGTACGTGCCTCTGGCCAAACGTATTCTATTTGGGCCAATTTCGTCTGATCTGCTTGGGGTGCAACTGTCTATCTGTGGGATCAATCTGGGTTTTCCATGGGTGCGCATTTGTCTTTGGGCTAAGTGAGACCCCACCAATGACCAGTCACTCAGTAGGCATGGGTTGGGATTGCAGGGCCTGCCTGGTCCCATATCTCTGGCTCGGGGTTGATGGGGAGGTCACTTTGCAAGGAATCTCACAACAATGATACGAGTTCCTTACAACTTCTACACAGAATGTGGTACTTATTGATGTCATTTTTGTCGACATCCTCAGTATTGTGAGTAAAGTTGCTATAGCGTAAATCAATATTTTCTTTACTGATATTGACATTGTTATGGCTGCCTAGATCATGGTATACAATGACATTGTTTCTACTGATATCAGCATTGTTATGCGTGCCTAGAGTATGGCATGTATTGACATTGTTTCTACTGGTATCCACACTGTTGTGCGAGCATGTCACATATTGACATTGCATTTATTGGTATTGACGAACAAGTTACTTACCTTCTGTAACATATAATTTGGTAGAGACACAGTCTAGCTGCAGATTCCTTGTGAATTCTCCTCAGGAGTCAGTCGTGCATGGTTAAGACCTTCAGGATTTTTAGTGGCTGTATAGGCGACTTTGGTTGATATGCTCTTTGATGGCATCCATCTTTTTGGGTCTCTGGCCGACTTGGCATTGAGACACTTCTGTGATAGGTGACGTGATACAGAGTCTTAGTTCCTCTTTCTCTGTTTATATGTTCTTTAGTTTTGCCCCTATTCTTGGGTTGTATAGAGAATACAGGATTCTTTTTTCAAGGGACTAGCCGTGTTAGGGCGTTGACATTAGGGGTGGGCGGAATTTGCGTAATCGCGTTACGCAAATCTTCACGAACACGCGGAATTGCTTGTTCGCTATGCTTTTTTACTGTTCGCAATCGCTGTTTGCGTGCTCGGGGGAAAATATCTTGCGAACACGCATTTGAGAACGTGAACAACCCAAAAATGTAGCGAAGTCGCGGAATGCAGAATTTTGGGCAATTTTGCTTTCTCAGCGTAACGCAAAATTACCCAAATACCGCAAATTCCGCGAGTGGAACGGAATTTACCGCCCAGGCCTAGTTGACATGTCCGTCTTCTGCTTACACCAGCTTGGTGTTCCTGCGAGGAGCAGATATTATCGTTTCAATTCTGTCTTCAACAGTTTATGTGGTACAAGGATATCTGAAGTATAGTTTTTCCTTTTTCTTTTTTCCTCTGAAAATTAGCTTCATGCGCAAAAGGTCATTGTAGATAAATTGCCTTCTGGTTAGGCAGTTTGGTATACTGGTATGCATTACTGTTGGCTTGCAGTATCTCTTATAGAAACATGTTACTTATGCCAACTATGAGATCTTGTATACAGAGTGTATAGTTGTTTTCTGCAAATACTCAGAATTTCCACTTCAGGGTAATTTTGGTCTCTGGTTTCTCCAACACAGTCCTTTGCGCTACTTTAGCGGAGTGCACTTTTATTGAATTCAAGTGGTGCTCAGACAGCTTTTGAGCTGGATAATTTTTAGGTTATGCTTCTCGGTGAGGAGGTAATGCCAACTTTATTATTTGTTGTGTTCCTTACCTACACATAAGAATTTGTTCCATGGAAGTATGCTTCTTTTTTCTGGAGACATTACGTTTGGCAATTCAAAGTATCTGATTTGTATTCTTCTGAAGACTCAGGGCCAGATGTAGGAAGGCTATTACCGAGGCCATTACCGACCGGTAATAGCCTTTTGTGATGTAGGTGGCAAATTTACCGATTCGGTAAATAACGAATCGGTATTTACCGAATCATCATTTACCGATTCAGTATTTACCGAATAGGTAAATGACATGTAGGAAGCACTTTAAAGAGTGCTTCTGTGCTTTAAGGATTCGTTATTTACCATCAACTATTAGTTGGCGGTAAATAATGAATACCTCTGTAAATGCAATCTGTGCATTTACACCTGTGCCATGTGACAGACATACATGCCCTTAGGGTATGTATGTGTGCCACATGTGCACACCAGCACGATTCAGGGGTGCAACAGGGTGTCAAAGTGACACTCTGCCAACCTTGACTCTTTCCCAATTTTACCGAATCGGTATTTACCGATTCGGTAATTGACATTCATTCCTATGGGTCTCCAGGCCCATAGGAATGATTGTCAATTACCGAATCGGTAAATACCGATTCAGTAAATGCAGAATATTAACGATTCAGTATTTTTTACAGATTTTTTTTCTATATAGCATTTACCGTTTCGAAAATACCGAATCGGTAAAATTGGGTATTTTCGAATCTGTAAATTTAAATTACCAACATCTAGCCCTTAATGTCTAGCTTTCCTCCATTTTTGGAAATTATATTTATTCTTATGTTCAATTTTGGAACATGGTTGTCCTGTGAGCTCTGCTGCTATGTTCATATTAGATGCAGTGTCTGAATAATCACCTTAGGGCTGTTTACGGTAATGTTTTACATGGTTGAAAAGATTTGTTTTCTCGGAAGATAAGGTTTGCTTTTTGATCCTTCTTCACTTAAAGAACGTTCTGGATATTTCCATATTCTTTGGCATTGGTACTACTGATAGTCATTTATTTCCTGTCGGGAGGTTGGATGTTCTCTGTCTCCTTGGGGACAGTTGTATTTAACTATTAAGCATTTGTTATTTTCTGTACCTTACAGCCCTTTAATGGATCATAGTGTGAATGTATGATTTGGTGCCCTGTTTTTTTTTTCACAAACATAACAAAAAAAGCAACCAAACATATATAGCATAAGTATAGATGGAAATAACCAGAACATCTGAAATGAATTAATCAAAAATATTCACATATATCGAATACGCCAGTTAAGCGAATAATGGTCTGAATCAGGGCTGATTGGGAAAATAAAAGAAAACATACAAATTGATTAAAATAATACATGGAACCAACATAAATTATAAATTTACACCCCCAAAATATGAAGAATGTTACATAAGAATTAGAGCAAACAGCAGCAATTAATCCCATTGCAATCTAGACCACACCTTCCCAAATTTAACCCTTGAGCGTAGGCCCCGTGCTTTTGCTAGCACCAGTTCCATTTCAGAAACTCCCCTAAGTAACGACCAGAAGTCACTGATCGTGGGACTAGCTGCCTCAATCCAGGCCTTAGCAATGCAGAACCGTGCCGCAATAATAATAATTGAGACTAACGATTTAGATAGTTTACCTGACTTGCTAACCGAGCCCAGAATTATTTCTCTTTCCGTTATATGAATCGGTGTACCTGATAGCCTACTCAGCACCGAGGCAATCTCAAACCAGAATGTATTTAGACATGGTCATAAAATAAACATATGTCTAAGATCAGCAGCGTACAAATTACACTTAGGGCAAAAGGATTTCAAAGAACCCTGGGAGTTTGCCCATTTTGAAATTAACTGCGGAGTATAATACAGCATGAACATAATGCGATGCTGATGCAGCTTCAGATTGATTGAAGAGATAGCAGAATTGATTGCAGCTAGGGAGTCATGAAATTCTTCCATACTAATTCCAGTTGCAAACATATGGTTAATCTTAGCTACCCTTGTCAAGCCATCATCCGCTATTTCTTGCATGAAGCACTGATAGACTTTACCAATCTGACGCCGACCAGGAGTGAGAAAGATAGCCCGGAGTACGGCAGAAGTATGGGGGAGAGCAAACAATCCCTTCCCTTGTAAGAAATAATTTCTGAATTGCAAATATTTAAAAAACAAATTCTGTAATATCCCAAACTCACTTTTTAAAGAAGCAAATGACCTAAAACCCCCTTCATCGTAGATCTGCCCAAGTCGTATTATTCCGGCCTGTTACCATTTTCTACAGACGGCGTCTGAGAATATTCCCGGAAACCTAGGATCAGCCCATAAATAAGTATATTCATGTAAGTCAGGAAAAGAGTAAGTTTTACAGATATCTTGCCATATATTATAAATGTGCCTGACTACCTTGAAACAAACTCTCTTAAAGTAGTTTGGATCCGACATGTGATAGAGGAGGAACCCACTGTTAGGACCAAATGTGAATTGTTACGCTAGCCACGTTTTACCCACCGTGGGTCCAAAAAGTACACTCTGTATATGATTAAGGAAGGCAGCCCAAAAATAAGTTTTAAAATCGGGAAGTTGAAAACCACCTTGCTCATAAGTCAACTTCATATATCTGAGCGCTCTCCTAGCTATACGATAGCCCCATATAAAACTATCTCTTAAAAAATTAATTTGGGACCCGAAAAGGAATTGAACGAAACAAATAAAGAAATTTGGGCAAAACATTAATTTTTACTATATTGCATCTCCCAATAATAGTCAGAGGTAGCCTATGCCATCTACACAAATCTGCAGTAATTTGTTTTAGTAGACGTTCATAGTTCAGTGACATATAATCATTTATACATTTATTAAGACAAATACCGAGGTAAGTAGCTGTGATAGTAACACCAAGCTGTGATATAGGAGATGAAGGAACATAGTTGAGAATAGATTGTGTTTTGTCAAGATTAAGCTTATATCCAGAGAGGGAACCAAAATATTGCGCCTCTTGAGTAATTGCAATGATCGCAGCTTCAGGTCTAAAGGTAAATACTGCAATGTCGTCTGCATAGGCCATCATTTTTAAGGTTATACCATTAAAACAAACAGGAGAGATAGAATTATAATAAAGGAGATGCCTAATATAAGGCTCAATATAAAGGGCAAATAATAATGGGGAGAGTGGGCATTCCTGACGGGTGCCCCGCTGAATATTATCCACCCCAGATGTACAGCTATTCAACTTGATAGCTGCCAACGGAATGCGATACAGTCGCTCGACCGCCGAGATAAACCTCTGACCAAGGCCAAGTGATTCCATAGTGCTCCATAAAAACCCCCAAGCGACTTGGTCAAAGACCTTCTCGGCGTCCAGCATTACCATCCCAATCCGCTCCCCTTGTTGACCTGCTACATCAAAAGCTGCATAGGCTGTATTTATGTGCACCACCGTATCCCTACCTGGAACAAAACCATGTTGCTCTTTTGAGACCAACAAGTACATACTTGGAGATAGACGAGAAGCAAGCAGTTTCGAAAATATTTTTGCATCGGCATTTATAAGTGAAATCGGTCTGTAGGAACCTAATTCCGCCACCGGTTTACCCTTTTTGGGAAAAACCACTATGTTTCTTTTGTTCCAGGAGGGGGGAGCATCTCCTCCCTCCAATATGTCGTTAAACAGCACAAGGAGAACCGGTGACAACACAGCCTTAAAGATTTTATAAAACTCGTAGGGTATGGTGTCCTCTCCAACCGCCTTACCACTGGGGAGAGCCCCTAGAGCCAAGTTCAGTTCCACAAGATCAACCGAGGTCTCTAGACACTGCGATTGAGATATATCCAAAGTTGGAAGATTGCTGTCTTGTAAATATCGCCCTACAGCTTGTTGATTATATGATCTAGTTTCCTGATATAAAGTGCCATACAATTTCCTAAATTGCTCGGCTAGATCTTCTGATTTTGTGTAATATTAGAATCGCCTCCCTTTATGGACTTGATACGAGAATTTGCCCGCTGATCTGCAAGTTGGTACGCCAATACTCTTCCTACCCTCTCTCCATATTCATACTGCTTTATTCTGTATTTGAGGAAGTTATTAGCCACTTTATCTTTCAATCTTCTCTGCAGTTTGGCTTTAATCATAATAATCTGGGCATAAATCTCTTGCTCACCACTGTCTTTAGCCGCTAATGCAGAGGCATGTTGTTTCTCTAATTGAATATACTGCTTGTGTTCATTAGCAAGTTGGATATTATTTTGTCTATTCTGTTTTACTATATACTGAAGAGTTGCCCCTCTTTAACCAGCTTTTAAACAGTCCCATACCATGGCCGTAGACGAAGTATGTAGATTAATCAGAATGAATTCCTCTAAAATCTTATGCATATGGGCAACATAATCCGGGTTACTTAATAAATGTCTTGGAAATGAAAACTGCTTCGCTTGTTGTGATCTAGACCCTGCAAGAGCTATATTAATCATAATAGGATTGTGGTCAGAGGTTACCTTTGGACATACAATCATTGTTGCATCGACCTACAACCCATAATTAATGAAGATCATATCAATCCTGTATTGTTTATGGGAATGGGAATAGAATGTGAACCCCAGTATTAAAGGATATAAAGTTCGCCAAGCATCGTCTAATTGATGGATGTGCATTAAATCAAGCATACTGGCCTTTACCTCGACCATTCTGGCCCTTGCACGTGAATTACTAGTGTCAATTTTTCTATCCATAATAAAATTGAAGTCGCCCATTGCAACAAGGTCACCCTCCCAATCTAAAAGTTCGGAATTCAAATAAGAAATAACCTCAGAGCAATCAACATTAGGACCGTATAACATACAGACTGTCATTTTTTTTCCCCAAAATCAAGAACTGCGCAATTGCCCATCTCCCCCGATTATCTGCAAGAGTTCTAAGTACAGTCATTTTCGAGTATTTATCTTTTAATAGCGCAACACCCCTTAGAGATACTGTCTGTAAAGTACAAATGACCAGATCATAACCTAATTGTTTATATAACTTTCTATCCTTATAGGAGAGATGGGTTTCAGCCAGTCCCACTATTTGAGGCTTAAATCCTTTAAGTTCTTCCGCCACCAATCGCCTTTTGCCGAGTGCATTAAGCCCACAGACATTCCAACTCATAATCTTGACTCTAACCATCATAAAAAATCATTTTGACCACATAGTAATCTAACAAAACCCAATTATACATTTTCCTACATGACACTCATTTTTATTCCCAAAATTTACATGTGCTATTTTATGCACAATGTGACTGTTTAACCCCCCCCTTGGACCCAACCCCTCGAAGACCCCCCCCAAGACCCCCACCCCATTTCTTGGAAAAGGAACCACCCCCCCTTCCTGCTGTCCTGGATGACAGCGAATGAAAGACAACACAACCACTCCTCCCCAAGAGCCCGTAGGCATACCGACACACCACCCCCCCTCCGTCAACCACCCAGTAACTAAGATACATTTATCATCTGCCAGCTATAGTTGGAGACTAAAAAGATAAACCTTTAACTAATTGCCAATTTATAGCCTTATAACAGTACTTCCTAAACCCGTTACCTCAACCCCCCAGAAAAAATACTTCAGAGTTAGACAAAGACCTTAGACTAATCCCTAGTCACGAGAGGTTTGCCAACTGGCCAAAGCTTTTTAAGCCTCCTGCTCATTAAAAAAAAAGTAGGAACGACCATCCTTAACAACTTTAAGCCGGGCAGGCTCCTGCAAAAAAACCTGAGAACAGACAGACTTAAATGAATCCATAAGCTGACGTAATTGCCATCTCTTGTCCATAGAAGACTTGCAGAGATCAGACCTGACGAAAATTGACATAGTGTCTACTTTAACAGGAGCCGTTGGCCTAGCCTTAAAAAAAATAGCTTGGCGAAGCAAAAAATTACCAAAGAAAACCCAAATAGGACGGGAATAGTTTTTTTTAGCTAGCATGTTAGGTTACAAGAAAAGTGGTAGCCGATGCGCTCTTTGGATCTGCGTATCCATGTCCCAATCCTCCAAATCTGGAAAAGCCTTCTGTAAAAGGTCCACAACATAAGCAGGAGGATCAGCGCCTTCCTTCCCCTTTGGTATCCCGAAAATCCTTAGATTGTGGCGCCGCTGACAGTTTTCCAGGTCATCAATTTTAAGTTGCATTGAAGCAAGTTGTGACTCTTGTGCAGTGACCACCTTGACAGTGTGGGAGTTGATCTGCTCAGCGCCTGCCACTCGTACCTGCAGGTCAGAAACCTCTACCGTCAAATGCTGGACCTTGCTGGTACACTGGACCTCAGACAGCACTCTTTTGATTTCACTAGAGTCCATCCTTGCCTGTTGGTAATATGCCTGTGCTTCTGCTCTATGAGCAGCGAGAGCCTGCATGATACTAGAGAGTGAGGGTTCACCCCCTTCACCCCTCCTACTCAAGTGGTTTGGTGCCTCATTAGGTCTAATTTCCACTGTATTAGAGCTATGAGATAGGGGGGGAGGAAGAGGATCCGAACACTGTTGATGAGCTGTTAAGTCAGAGACTTAGGACCTCCTTTGACTGAGAGGGCATCCCCTCAGCTTCCTTTTGGCCATGGCCAGGACAATACGCAACATCTATTGCTAAAGTTCCTGGCAATTCCGCAATTTTGGGGCTGATATCGATAGGAGAAAGATTACAGATGCCTAGTTGTGCAGTAGAAACTGCATTAACCGAGCTAACATTAGAATCAGCGCCTTCCTTCAAGAGGGTAGGGGCAGCACCATCACCCTATGATCCGGCGGAAGAAAGCCTAGAAATAATGGATTGCACTTCTCCCTTTGATGAGACCCATTCACGCAGAGGGCTGCTTCCTGACGTGGTTTTAGAAGAGCTAGCTGCATCTTTTAATCGACCAAGTGCTTCGTTGATCTGCGCAATATTGCCAATCCCTCCACACCCTCTTCCACCTTTCATATTCCTCATGATCTTAGGACCTTTTTCTTTTTCTTTTCCTTTTGGGGGTTTCTCCCCCTCAGGGGTGTTACCTCCCCTACTACAGATCGAAGAACCCAGATTTCCAGAAGAGTGGGCTGTTGGCACATCCACATTGATAGCACTCTCGACCCCTGCCGTATCAATTGCCTGTTCCTCAATTTCTCTGCCTCCATCTCCAAGGCTCTGTACAAGGCAGATGTCATTCCTACTTGGGCTGCTGCCCTGCGCTATTACGTTCAGCTGAAGCTGGGGGGTTTTGATATTTGACCTTTTAACTTGTGGACTTACCACATCAGGAGGAATATTACCAGTCTCGCTAGCAGCTGCCACTACGCATATACCTCCTGGAGAGAGAGGAGAGGCAGGAGAGTCTGGAGGGGCAGGAAAAGCATCCATTCTGTGATCACCCCCCTCCATACACCCCCATCCTTCATTAACTACTGCATTTAAAACTTCTGCCATCTGGGAGAGGGGGACAACACATTCAGAGCCGCAGGATCAAAAAAGCGATGGAGCTTTCCCAGAGCGTAAAAGCTTAAGAATAGGCTTCCCCACCTGCGTGTCCGCCTGACAACTTACAGCGCTATTACTCGTAGTTTTTTCCAACATAACTACGCTATCTGCAGATGACATATCTTGCACAGCAGTCTCTCCGTCCATACCTTCCGCCCCTGCTCCTATGATTGTTGCGTTCTCCACCTGGGCCTCAATGCAACCTCTCCTAGTTGCACGTGCTGGAGCCATCTCCCTTGGTTTTTCCTTGCACTTCCTCTTTGCCTCCAACGAGACCCCCAGCGTCGATGTTACTTTTATGTGCTCTCACTGCTCACACCCAGCTCCACAAAAGCAGCTACTGGTAAGAACTGTAGACTCCAGCTGACAAAGCCCGGCTAGCCTTTGGAGCTTCCACCTGGTTGTAGTCCACCTTACCGTGCAAGCAAAACGGAGCAGGGTGCTAACACAGGTAAGACAACACATCCGCTGGGAAGGTGTAAAAAAACAAAAAAACGGGGGGGTATTACTGAAGATTCAAAAAATTCACACAAAAAAGCCCCAAATGTACAAATGTCCAAATGACCAATTGCACCAGCTGCACCATTAGATTGCAGCCCTTCCTGGGATTATAGTTCCTTTAACAACAAGCGAGCAATAGATAAAGCAAATGCAGCAGCCTGACACCTGCAAAACACGGAGAAATGGAGCCAAAGAAAAAATGGAGCTCCTATTCTCGACCATCCTTATCCAAACGCCATCGACGGGAAAATGTCATCTTAATATTTTCCTCATGTTAAATGTCCGCAATTGTCAGCCGCCGTCCAATACGACTTATTTCAGCCGCGCTGGGACCAGGGTTTTCAGCAAGGGTATCGCTGCGGGGAGCAGAGGCTCCGGAGAAGAGCAGCCGAGCGTCCTTCAGCGGCGGCAACCATCCGCCATCTTCCTTTTCGTTGATGCTTACTATCATGATTTGGTGCTTTGTGTGTTCATATATAACTAAATATGTGTATTTGAGAACTTCTGTGCCTTAAAGTCAGATAGGATTTTGGCTCACATGCCTTAAAAACAATTACTTCAACTCCCATTCTTTCCCTCTTTGGGTATCTTCAATATGCTTGGTTTATTTAATTCATCTTGACCTTCTTGGTCAAGTGTGGTCGTAAGTGCTTGCTGCTGGCAACATCTCAGTTTCATGAAGGTTTTCTTTGGTAGTACCTGCTTGGTAAGATAATTTTGGCAGGCAGCATTATCTTAATGCTATGTTACCCAAGGTGTTTCGCTGAGGGTACAATGAGGGTACAATATCTCTCTTGAGATTATACGGATGAACAAGTTACTTACCTTCGGTAACGATATATCTGTAAGAAACATTAGTTAGTGTTAGATTCCTTACCTTAGAATATCCCCAGGCGTCAGTCTGGATCCGGAAACTTTTGCGTAGCAGTACCCCTGCGCGTCGGTAGGTGTCGTCTGCAGGCGTCCCCTGCGGCTCCGCGTCCGTCGTCGGCGTCGTGCGCCGTGATGACGTCGCTGGAGTACATAGACGCCGCCTCCGCGCGCTGACGTCAGTTCTTTGCACACAGCATTTCCGCGCCAGGAGACGCAGAGCCATGAGAGAACCAACACTGGTGCCATGTAAAAACTAGGGCCCTGAAAGGGATGACCTTAACCCTAGGTATCAGTTCGCAGAACGGGGAGGATGGGTGGGTTCGGTAAGGAATCTAACACTAACTAATGTTTCTTACAGATATATCGTTACCGAAGGTAAGTAACTTGTTCATCTGAAAGAAACACGTTAGTATTAGATTCCTTACCTTAGAATACATACCCCAGCAATACCAACCCCGGTGGTGGGTCTGCGAACCAATACAAACTACACCAGAAAGTCCTGGAGGACAGAACGGCCAAAGAAGCCATCCCTCCGGACTTGACTGTCCAGGCAGTAGTGCCTCGCAAAGGTGTGCAGCGAGGCCCACGTAGCCGCTTGGCAAATGTCCTGCAAGGGGACTCCCCGGCCCAGGGCAGTGGTAGCCGCCGTGGCCCGAGTGGAATGGGCCCTCAGCCCAACAGGAGGCTCCTTCCGAGCCAAAGAGTAGCACGCTTTGATGCAGAGGACGACCCATCGAGAGATGGTTCGTTTACAGACCGCCCGTCCCTTCTTCGCACCCACGTAGCCAACAAACAGTTGGTCATCCACCCGGAACTGGCGTGTGCGATCCATGTAAAATGAAAGCGCACGTTTTGGGTCCAGACGATGGAGCCGCTCTTCATCCTTTGAAGGATGCGGAGGCGGGAAGAAGGAAGGGAGGGTGATGGACTGCCCGATGTGAAAGGCCGAAACAACCTTGGGCAGGAAAGAAGGTCTAGTCCTCAGAACCACCTTATCAGGATGAATGGACAGGAAAGGAGGTTGGACAGAAAGAGCCTGGAGCTCACTCACTCTCCTGGCAGAGGTGATGGCAACCAGGAAAGCCGTCTTTAAAGTCAGGAGACGGAGAGGACAAGAATGAAGGGGCTCAAAGGGAGCACACATTAGAAAGGTCAGAACCAGGTTCAAATCCCACTGAGGCATCACAAACGGAACAGGTGGAAACATGTGAGTGATGCCTTTCAAGAATCGAGTTACAATCGGGGATTTGAACAAAGAAGGCTGATCAGGAAGCCTTAAAAAGGCTGAAAGGGCAGAAAGGTAGCCCTTGATAGTGCCCAGAGCAGAGCCCTGCTGGGCAAGAGAAAGAAGAAACAGAAGAACCTCCGAAAGAGGGGCAGAAAGAGGATCCACAGCCTTTGCTGTGCACCATGCCACAAATCTGTTCCACCGACAGGCGTATACCGACTTAGTGGAGGGACGCCTGGCTGCCAGAATAACATCACAGACTTCAGGAGGCAAGTCAAATGGCCTCAACTGCCGCCGCTCAATCTCCAAGCATGGAGGTGGAGACTGGACAGGTTCGGGTGGAGGACCGTCCCCTGCTGCTGCGACAGAAGGTCCTCCTGAAGGGGCAGGCGGATCGGGGGACCGACTGACATGCTGAGTAGCTCGGGATACCAGTATCTTCGAGCCCAGTCCGGAGCCACAAGGATAACTTGGGCCCGGTCGCGCCTGATCTTCTTCAGCACTCTGGGCAGAAGTGGTATAGGCGGAAAGGCGTATAACAGACCGCAACTCCACTCGCGCCGAAAGGCGTCGCCGTGCGAGTGCCGTCTTGGAAACTCCAACGCGCAGAACTGATGACATTGCGCGTTCTCTTCGGTGGCGAATAGATCTAACCAAGGCTCTCCCCATCGCAGAAAGATGCCTTACGCCACGTCCGAGTTCAGACGCCATTCGTGATCCATCGAGCACCGACGGCTGAGTTCGTCCGCCCTGGCGTTCAGAGAACCTGCCAGGTGTTGAACCGTCAGAGTCACGCCCTGACGTTCCAGCCATTGCCAGAGGCGCAGAGCCTCCTGGCAAAGGGTCCACGACCCCACACCGCCCTGTTTGTTGCAGTACCACATGGCGGTGGTGTTGTCGGTGAACACCTGCACCACACTCCCGTTGACAAAGGGGAGGAATGCCTTCAGTGCCAGACGAATCGCCCGCAGCTCCAACAGGTTGATATGGAGCCGGGACTCCGCCGGAGACCAGATGCCTCTGATCTCTGCCTCTCCCAAGTGGCCACCCCAGCCCTGGAGGGACGCGTCCGTCACGACAACGTGCTCCGGTTGGGGAAGGGAGAGGGACTTGCCCCTGACCCAATCGCGGTCCGTAAGCCACCACTGCAGTTGTCTCGCAGTGCCCTCCGAGATCAAGACGTGGTCGGACAAGTTGCCCTGATGCTGGGCCCACTGAAACTTCAGGTCCCACTGCAGAGCCCGCATCCGCCACCGAGCGTGATGCACCAGAAGGATGCAGGAAGCCATCAGTCCCAGCAGCCGCAGCGTCAACCTGACCGAAACCCGGGATAGCGGCTGAAAGATGGGAATCAAAGCCTGAATATCCCGAACCCGCCGTTCCGGAGGATAAACCCGAAACTGCGCCGAGTCCAGAACCGCTCCGATGAAAAGGAGCTTTTGAGAGGGACACAGGTGTGATTTCGGCACATTGATGGAGAACCCCAGGTCGTGCAAGAGGTCTGCCGTCATCTGAAGGTGGTGGACGACTGTCTGGGGCGAGCCCGCCTTCAACAACCAGTCGTCTAGGTAGGGGAAGACTGAAACCCCCAACCTGCGCAGATGGGCTGCGACCACCGCCATCACCTTTGTGAACACCCGTGGGGCGCTGGTAAGGCCGAAGGGAAGCGCGATAAACTGAAAATGCTCCTGGCCTACCGTGAACCGCAGGTAACGCCGGTGGGCCGGCAGGACGGGGATGTGAAAATAGGCGTCCTGCAAGTCCAACGCTACCATCCAGTCTTGTGGGTCTAGAGCAGCCAAGACCTGAGCTAACGTCAACATCTTGAACTTCTCCTTCCGGAGGAAGCCGTTGACGTTCCTTAGATCCAAGATAGGACGTAGGCCCCCCTTGTCCTTCTTGGGCACCAGAAAGTAGTGGGAATAACAACCACGCCCTACTTCTGGCCCAGGAACGCGCTCGATGGCCCCCTTGGCCAAGAGGGCCGTAACTTCCTCCTGCAGAAGTGTCAAGTGGTCCCCCGACACACGGTGGTTCTGCGGTGGCATGGCTGGAGGGGAGGTCTCGAAGGGGAGGGAGTAGCCCCTTCGGACGATTTGCAGCACCCACCTGTCCGAAGTGATCGTGCGCCAGTGAGCGTGGTGATGGCGAACCCTGCCACCCACTGGCGTCACATGGGGCCGAAAGCACGGACTAGGAGGATTTTGGGGTAGATGCTGCGGGGGAAGGTGTGGTCTGACCCCGCCGTTGTCCCCGACCGCCACCCCGGCGGTTTCCACGGCCGCCACCGCGTTGGAAGGATTGTTGCGGCGCGTGGCTGGCAGCACGTGTGGGGGCGCCCCTTCCTTGGCCACGAAAGGGACGAAACGAACCCGGTTGCTGACGCTGGGTCGAGAGACCCAAGGACTTGGCCGTGACCCTGGAGTCCTTGAAGCGTTCCAGCGCGTGGTCCGCTTTGTCACCGAACAGGTGACAGCCATCAAACGGCATGTCCATCAGGGTATTCTGGACATCAGCCGAAAAATTGGCGGATCTCAGCCAGGCGTGGCGACGAATCGCCACCGTCGTAGACATAGCTCTGCCCAGCGAGTCGGTCGTATCAAGACCACACCGAATTGAATATTTCGCTGCATCTCGGCCCTCAGCCACAGCCTGACCGAGCTTTGCCCGCACCTCCATGGGGCATTCTGGCAGCAGCTCCGCGACCGTATCCCACACAGAGTGGGTGTAGCGGCCCAAGAGGCAGGCGGTGTTGCAAGACCGCAGGCCCAAACTAATGGACGAGAAGACCTTTTTGCCAAACTGGTCATACCTCTTGGATTCCCGGTCGGGCGGGGCCGACGGGAATGCGGACTGGGAGGTCGAGGCCTGGATCACCAGACTCTCAGGAGTGGGGTGGGTAGACAGGTACTTGGGGTCGTCCGGACAAGGACGGTGGCGCCTGGCCACGTTCCGATCAACAGGCGCACCTGAAGCGGGCCTGGACCACGTGCCCAACAGAACGTCAGACAAGGCTTCATTAAACGGCAGCAGTGGCTCCAGTGGGCATGACTGCGGTTTGAAGACCTCGGTGAGGATGTTAGGCCTCACGGCCGCGACGGGGAGCTCAAGGTGTAAGGCCTTGGCAGCCCTCATCAGCACCACAGAATAGGCAGCTCCCTCCACCGATGCCACGGTTGGAGGAGAGATCAAACCAGGGTTAGGAGAGTCGTCCAAACCACTGGCATCCCCCAAGTCACCTGTCCAGTCCAGGTCATACTGGCACTCGCGAGCCAGAGGGTCCTCGGACCCCTCCCAACCTTCACCGTACTCCTCATCCTCTCCGTATTCGGAGTCAATGATGAAGACCGGCTCCTCGGGGTTCATGGGCCCCATCGGCGCCGGGACCGGCGTCGAGCGACGCCCGTCCGGCGCCGCGTCCGGCGTCGGAGAAGGTAAGGGGACGGCGCCGCCCGGAGCCGGCGCCGGAACCCCACCGCCGGCCGGAACCGGCAGCGGAGAACCGGCGCCGCGCGGGGGCGGCGTCGGGGGTAACCCCGATGGCAACGGCGCCGGGGAGGCCGGAAGACCAGCCGGCGCCGATCCCGAAGGCCCCTGCGGCGCCGGGGTCGGAGCCGTCGGCGGCGCCGGGGCCGGAGCACCCGACGGCGCCGAGGCAGGGACACCCAAACCGCTAGGGCCCCCAGACGGTAGCACTGGGCCCGAAGGCGCCGTAGGCCCCGTCGGAGAAGCGAGCGCCCTCATGGCCATGAGGAACGCCTCGATCTCCTCAGGCGTCGCGCCATGCCCAGGGACCGGAGGGTATGAGGCAGGCCGCGCCGGCGACTCTCGCGGAGCCGCGGGGTTGGGGTCACCCGAGCCCCCGGCCGCATCGCGCGAGCGTCGGGGGGAGTCGGGGGTACGATGACGACGCCCCGACTTCTTGTGCTTCTTACCTGACGAGCCTGACGAGTGGTGTCGACTTCCGGAGCGCCCGGCGCGGCTCCGCGACCGCTCCCTCGAACGCTCTCTCGACCTCCGGCCGGACCGGGACCGCTCCCGGTCCCGACGTGGGGCCGACACCCGGAGCTCCAGTAGCTTGCGGGACCGCTCCCGCCTAGCCTTGTTGGTAAGGGCCCGGCAGTCGACGCAGGAGTCCACGTCGTGGTCAGGGCCCAGACACCGGAGGCAGAGGCGGTGATGGTCTGTGACCGACATCGTGCGCTCACAGTCATCGCAATTCTTAAACCCAGGCATCCTATCAGGCACAGTAGAGGAAAAAACAATCGAAAAACTTGGTCAAAGACCGGAGTACTGCTCTTCAGATCTGCGTCCACTGGCGCGGAAAAAAGAAGAACTGACGTCAGCGCGCGGAGGCGGCGTCTATGTACTCCAGCGACGTCATCACGGCGCACGACGCCGACGACGGACGCGGAGCCGCAGGGGACGCCTGCAGACGACGCCTACCGACGCGCAGGGGTACTGCTACGCAAAAGTTTCCGGATCCAGACTGACGCCTGGGGATATTCTAAGGTAAGGAATCTAACACTAACGTGTTTCTTTCAGATATATGATGTTACAACGCATACCATTACAACTACCTACCATTACAACGCATAGCGCTTTGAGGTGCTGGATAGTGGTAAGTATAATTTACTATTCCAACTCCAGTCCCCATGGACACTAGGGAAGGTGTTGGATAGTAAATTAAACTTATTCCCTATCCTAGAGCGCCCCCTAGCGCAATGCGTTGTAATGGTATGCGTTGTAAAAGTTGTGTTGTAATGGTAGGTAGTTGTAAAAGTTGCGTTGTAACAGGTGTATACCGATTATACTGTATGGTACTTTGGGACTGGATTTTCAGATCAATTTATCCATGTGGTATACAGAATTTACAAAGGTGTCTCATATCTGTTTACGCATGCTGAGATATAGTTCCACTATATGTAATAAAATGGATATTCCAGTCATTAAAAAAATATATTGTGGGATGTGATTCCTTCTCTCTTTGCTGTAAGTTTTCGTTTCAGATCTATATGTATGTGTGGATCGCAGCTACGTAGATCTTATTATAATTGATCAATAATTATAGCAGTTTCATATCTGTTTAATTGCCATCTTTTCGTCTTTAAGGGCACTACGCATTGTGTGAAATTTTGGGTGATCATTTTGTTTTAAAAAAATGTCCTTTGTTTTAGAGATGGACAATGACGTTCATCTGTCTTGATTCTTGGATTGATCTTCCCGACCTTTCAATGAATGGGTTTATTTATATTGGTTTTAATGGGAATGGGTTTTGAAAGCCCTTTGTTTTTGGAATTATCAGGACAGATACTGTTGTCAGATGTCTTCTGACAGAGTTTTATCCTATTCCCCTTGAGGCTTTGGTTTTTCTGTGCCTGCGGGGTTGTTTCTCATTTACATTGTCGGCAGTCATTGCCATGGTTTTTATTGAGAGCCATGCTCTTTTTCATTTAATTCTGACGTAGGTCTTGTCTGTGGTCAATTTCGTCAAGCTGGTTCTCTTTGAGAGCATTCTTAGGATTAGTTCCCAGACCGTCCTCAGGGTCGGTATAGCTGTGGTATTTAATTCACAAGTTAAAGAATCTGCGGCTACATGTCTCTATCACATGAACAAGTTACTTACCTTCTCAGTAAGCACGCGGGAGTGCTCCACTCAATCCGAGATCAGCTGGCTCTTTTGGAAACCCAGATTGCAGCTTTAGAGGTGGAGCTATCTCAAGAACCCTCTCCACCACTGCATGAGCTCCTGAAGTCCACGTTCGCAGAGTTTCACGCTGAGGCTGATAGTGAGGTAAAACACATGGGCAAATATGCAACAGCCAGAATATATGGAGAAACGGATAGACCGGGTTCGGTTCTAGCAGTCATATCAAAGCGTAGGCTACAATCCAGTGGCATCCCAATCTTGTTGGACACTGCGGGCTCTACCTGGTCAGATCCCATAGCAGTCACTAATCAGTTTAGTGGTTACTATCAAGGGCTTTATAGCTCAAAGGTCTTCCCCAGTGATGAAATATATTGAGCTGACTTGGTTGCAGAACTGGCATAGGGAATTTTTAATGCACCCCATAGAACTTCAGCAGGTAAGATTGGCATTGAATTCTATTAGAGAGGGCAGTGCTCCTGGTCAGGATGGACTCTCAGTAGCATTTTACAAAGGTTTTAGTGACCAATTGATCCCCAATTGGGCCTTGTTATTCCAGGAGATTGGTGCTGACGGAATCAGGCCACGGACAATGAGAGATGCCCTGATTGTATCCTTATTGAAGCCAGATAAGGATCCCCACAAATGTTCCTCCTACCGTCCGCTATCTTTGCTGAATGTGGACACTAAGGTATTTGTTAGGATACTTGCTAACCGCCTCTCCCCTTCACTGCCCAAGTTAATCGGTCCTGAGCAGGCTGGATTTATTCAGGGTCGTACACACTCACACAATATCCAGACGGTGTTTGGAGTCCTTCAGCACACCCGCCCGGATGTCCCTGCGGTGGCCTATGCTGACGATACACTCTTGTATATTAGGAACCCGGAAGTACATCTTCCCCCTTTTATCCGTGATGTGCTGAGATTTGGAGGGCTATCGGGTTTGAAAATTAATTGGGATTAAGTCTTTGATTTTCCTGTTGACTCCTTGCACGACTCTTGTGCAGTTAGATTACCCTTTGCAGTGGACCTTCGACCCTGTCCGTTATCTGGGAATTCAAGTCCATTCAGGTGAAGAGCTTGTGATTCGAGCAAATTATGGCAAAGCAATAGCAAAATTGCGCGAGGATGTAGACCGTTGGATTCACCTTCCGCTTTCCCTGGTAGGGAGAGTCTCCTTGGTGAACATGGAGGTGTTGCCCTGATTTCTCTTTTTGTTTGTCATTATCCCTAAAGTAGTTCCTCGACATATATTTAAGGAACTACGGGCGTTGATGTTCAGATTGGCTTGGGCGGGTAAAGCGCTGCATGTCTCTATGGATACCCTTATGTTGCCATGCTCTCCTGGTGGCCTGGGCACTCTGGATTTCGAGCTCTAATATCGAGTTGCACAGGCTTCACACATGCATGCTTGGGTGCATGGTATGCAAAACCTTCCACATCTTCACACTCCGATCAGGCGCTGTGGGGTCCTGGTCTCAGTGAACTCCGTGACACATGCATGACATGCCCTGCCTTTCTTGGATTGTTTGCTGTAGACCAATTGTACTCACCTTGCATGCGTATCGAGTGGTGTCACTGGTACGTTTTTAGCTAAGATAGGGGTATGCTCCGGGTATTGCATAGTCTTGGTATGGCTGAAACTGGGTGACTTTTTTAAAAACGGTAAGATGGTCAAATGGGAGGCCGCAAATGCTAATAGTGAGCCGCTCTCCGCACTGATGCAGTTTCAGTTCTTTTGTATAAAACATGCTCTTCGTGAGGTATTGGGGCATGAGCTGACATAACCTATGGAAACCCTCCCTCTCTCTACTCTACTCTACTCCGCTCCCAGTCTCCTGTTAAGTTGGTCTCTAAACTGTATGCTTCAGTACTACAGACCAAAATATCTATATACACTAAGGGTCAACCGGCCTGGCAGGTGGACATTGGAGGGCCCCTATCAGATGACATATGGTTTTATTGCTGTAAGGGTACCCGTAGCGTTTATTTAATTTTCAGGCACAGGCTGGCACATTTAAGTTTCTTAATCGGGTCCACTATATTCCTGAACGCTTACATGGATATGGGATGCGAGACTCGGACTGTTGTGAACGTTGCGGCAGCCCGGGAGCTGGCTTCTGCCATCTAGCATGGCAGTGCCCCCCTGTTCTTGATTTTTGGAATCAAATCTTCGCAACTTTGTCTGAAATTATAGGCATTCCTATCACACCTGCTCCATTATTAGCTCTGCCAGGCTACACAAAACCATTTAGTAAAAAATGTGTAAACTAATAGCCATGGGATTACTTTCAGCTAAGCAGAGGCTTGCTATGCGTTGGATGCGTGGGCCTTTGCCAACAGTTGCCAAATGGAAAAAAGATAAGGTGTATTGTAAAATTCAGTCAGATGTCTACAATTAGCGACTCCCGCCAACCTCCCGTCCACTAAGCTTTGCTCAATATCAAGTATCCAATTGGCATCAGAATAAACTGCAGGATGACTGAAAATTGTGTTGCTATACCATCTAATGCCTTATCACCACACCTTTATTGCGACATGATTGTCCCCTTTTGCGTATTTGTGAAATTTGTTATTCTCTAACTTGATCACCTCTCTCAGGGAGGTAGTACTGCAGCACTGTCATAGCCGATACCATTGTGTGCCTGTTGTCCTTTACGTTCCTTTCTTATATTTTACTTTTTTTCTTTCCTTTTTCAGTTAGATATTGTATAGTGTACAATGTATGAGACCTGTATATTTCATTTTTCGTATGTGTTGATATTGTACATTTTTGGTATATTTGTATTGTTTGTTTGCAAATTTTATAAATAAATAAAAAAAATTTTAAAGTTACTTACCTTCAGAAACATTATCTGGCAGAGACACAGTCTAGCTGCAGATTCCTTAATGCCCTGCCTATTCTCCACACTCTGAAATGATCTGTGCGGTAAGGATTATACCCTTTTCAGTACTGGTTTTATATACCAGTGATCAAGATTTCACGTAATTGTGTAATTCACAATTGATTGACGTAATGCAAAAAGTCTTTGCCAGCATCCTATTGGATCGTCTACAGACCTGGCTGGAGGAACATAAGGTATTGAGTCCTTTACAAACTGGCTTCAGGGACAAAACATCCACCATTCTCCAAATCTTTAGGCTCTAACTCCTCTACTGGAAATCAGTGCATTTGGAAGTTGGTAGCCTATACTTGGTCTTTGCGGATCTTAAAAGTGCCTTTGATCTGGTCCCTAGAGATGTTCTCTGGGTGGTATTGAGCGACCTTTGAATCCCTCACTATCTCCTGAACATGCTTAGAAGATTGCATGAAGGTAACTATGCCCACATTAGGCATGGGAAGCACGGGGCACTCACTGCACCCATCCAAATTAATAGAGGGGTCATACAGGGCTGTGTGCTCACCCTCACCCTGTTTTGTATTTTACATTAATGGACTGATTGGTGTGCTGAGCAGACTGAAGAACATAGACGCCGCCAAGCTAGCGCAAAAGTTAAATCCAGCAATGATGTTTGCAGATGAAACTCTCCAGTCACGATGGGCATCCAGAGAATCCTCAATGGGTTCTGTGAGTTTTGTAGAAATAGGGGGGTGAAGATCAACATACCAAAGACAAAATATATGGTCTTTAAACCCGCTTGTACAACCCGTCCTAACCCACATATGAATGGTATCCAACTTGAGCGGGTATCTATTGTTGACTATTTAGGTCTCACCCTAACAGAAAAAAAGGACTGAAGGCCACAAGTGGACAAGTCAAGCTTTAAGCTACCACAGACCGCTGGAGGGCTGGTCATGCTCTACAGAAATTCTTTTCACAAGCCTGTAGGACCGGTTATAGAGATTTACGAAACCCAACTAAGGAGCACTGCTATGTATGGGGCCGAACTTTAGGGGCATCGTCTCTCCAAGACCGTTATGAAAACTGAGAACAGCTTTCTTAGACAGCTGTTTGGTCTACTGGTGAGCTCCCCATTAGTTCCACTGCATTTGGACCTAGGGGTGAGACCTATTGGAGAGGAAATAGGTTGTAGACCCCTGTTATTTTAGCAGCGTATATGGGTGACCCCTGAACTGGCTGAATATAGGACTGAGCTACAAGAAATATTGTGACTCCCTGGCATAGGTAAACTGGCTTGTTTACACACATTAAGGAAGGTCTCTGTACCATAGGCAGAGACACCCTATGGAGCAACCCGGAGGTAGCCTGTGCTGCAATCTCGCACAAACAACGAGTTAGTAGCTACAGGAGGGAAAACTTGCCCAACTCCATGAAAACTCTGGGCCAAATCCGGGGTGTATCCTTTCAGTGTGGACACGCAGGAGTGCGAGGTTACTATTACCAGGGGACGACTCACCTGGTACCCCACTACGTTTCGCTATCTTGGGATACATATATATAGAATCCCAATTGACGTGTTGGAGGGAAATTTGGTGCAAGCCATCTCCTCCTAACGAGCGCAAATGACCTTTTGGAAGACCCTACCCCTCAACGTGCCCAGCCGTGTCACGCTGACAAAGATGATAGTATTGCCCAGGCTGTTGTACTACTATACCAATCTCCTGGTGTATGTCCCAAATCGCATATTCCTTGAGCTAGAAGTCTCCATTAGCGGTCTTATATGGAATACGGGAAGGCCCTGAGAAGCACTGAAAAAACTCTATGCGCCTCCTGAAGCTGGAGGCTTGGCGGTCCCTAACCAAGAACTCTAATATTTGGCAGCGCAACTGCAATGGGTGGCTGGCTGGCTGAGCGGGAAGAACTTGGGTGATACTGCGACGAACTCCACGGTCTGGACACGTACGCAAGTTCATACGCTGTTCCATCCATTGACCAGGACTCCCTGCCCGCCACAGATACATTTAGACGTCGCTTAAAAATGTTATGTACGAAGCTTGAAACTTACAGGTGCAACAGTACCATATGTCCCAGTGCTCCCACTATTGGGGATGCCCAGGAACGGAAACGTCATTACAGAGTCGGTGTTGGAACGCTGGATACAAGCAGGGATAGACACTGTGTGAGATCTGTACACAGAGGGAGAGCCGGTTCCTTTTGGGACTCTGGCCATGGACATGGGGATCCCGGCGGGGCAGTTCCTTCTGCATGCATCAATAATATGCACGTTAACACGGTCCTGGGGCGACGTTTCTAGTGAATTGCCAAAACACTTGCTGATGCAACACCTACACGTTATGGGAAATGGTTTCTACGCGGTCCACTGGCTGGCACAGGAGTTACTCATCCACACGCTTGGCCCCACCCAGAGCCTGCGAGACAAATGGGCGGCGGACAGGGGGTGAGAATGGACGGATAAAGAGTGGGAGAGGGTGCTTGCTGGTGCCACAACTATTCCACGTACCCCCCGCTTCAAACTTATGCAACTCTACATTATTCATTGAGCATACCTCTCGCCTGATATACTCAATCGCTATTTCCGTACTGCGGCATCTGCATGCCCAAGGTGCGCACTAGTAAACCCAGATCTCTTACACATGTTATAGTCATGCCCCTCACTACAGACATATTGGCAATTTGTGACGACTTCCCTTGCGGAAGGGGTAGGCAAGGAAATGCAGCATACATGGGAGACATGTATATTAGGTATATATAAGCGGACAAAACTCACTAAAATCCTCTCCAGGTTTTGGGATCTAGGGCTCATTACGCCAAAAAGGCTCATCACTAAACGCTGGTAGAGCAGCGAACCCCCACAGGCAACACACTGGCGCGACTCATTTGACAACTGGGCTAGAGCGGAAAGCACATCCCTACATAGAGAGGAAACGGTGGGGCTGCGCAAATACCCGATCGCGCAATCCTGGGACGCCAACCTGAAGACCTTTCTTCAAGCATGTCTTCGTGTGGGGACCCCATAGTTGCACTCTACTGGGCCTTACAAGGGGAGTGTCGGCGTCAAGGCTTGGGGCCAATGCTGTCTTCTGCCTTCTTCTATTCCCCCCTCACGTAGCACGCCTGATACACTACACTGCAGTATAGCCAAACTGGACACCGACGCTTATATTCTTGAGGTGCCCGTGGCCTGGTGCAAATGTTACATGCGCTCCTGAACATCCCCACTCTCGACGAACCCGATACGTAGCAGAGGCATGCTCCCTGACCCCCACACATGCTTTCCCTAACGAACGCACTCAGATACCAGCAGACACTCACTTATGATTTTCGTGTCTGACTAGTTTATTCACTTTTCCATTGGATATTGTTTTTGTTTTTTTCCTTTTCTTTCAGATTTCCCATTTGTATTTCAGTCTGATTTTAGTTCTTAGCAGTTGTTATAATCTTGAGAATATCGATTTATATGCAAACTGTTTCATGCTTAATTCCACAAGCCAATAGCCATGATTAGGACCTTTTGGTATGGGACTGTTTAAGGTTGCAGAACATCGGAGACACAAGAACTGGACTAAATCCCTGATGACACATTACTGAAGTTCGTAATGCATGGTTAATATGGTTCAGATACTATCTACTCATTACATTTTACTTGCACCACGTACTCTTCCATTTCCACTGTGCCTTGGTCGTGGTTGCGGTGCATTGATCACCGCCACGCTCTCCTTCCCTATATGACTTAGCCATTGCATAGCAGTCAATTTCTCCTGTAACACACTCTCGAGCATGTCTATAACTTGGGTAATATGGACCATGCGTGATATTATGGCAACCTGTTTCTATTGAATGTTGATGATTGACTCTGAGAAGTAATGTTGCAAATTTTTCTTTGAGATTGTTTCTCAGAAATGCAATGTGCCAGTGAAAATAATGATAAAAGCAATAAAAGATATTAAAAAAAAAAAAAACGAGGAAGGTCACTGAGATGCGACCGGCATCAGTCTGGATCCAGGGACTATTCCAAGAGGAGGCTATGGTGTCCACGCCGGAACCTCAGAACCCACGATATCTCCTTCAGCTGAGCCTGCGGGCCCAAAGGCATGGCGGCAGGGTCAGGCCACCCAAATATGGCACGGCGCGCATGGCTTCATAAACTTCTTTTAGTTGGGTGGGGGTCGTTCCTGGCCCCAGAAAGAGAGGAAAACACGGAGCCGACTCCGACGCCCATTCTGCGGACTGGGGCCTCAAATGTCGAGGCTCCTCCATCTCGTCTTGTGACGGATGGGGCATGGCTGAAGCACGCTCTCTGACGTCTTGTGCTTTTTATGGTGCTTCTTACCTGACCGTAATGACTTTGAGGAAGAAGACTTCCATTCCTCTGAGGAAACAGAAATTTTTTAGGTAGTCAGTGTGTCCCCCCCTCGCACCCTATCCATGTACCTATGCCCCATGTATGTCCCTGTTATCATGTAATTCCCTTCCCGTGTCTGTCATAATAATGCCCCTGCATTTCCGTCCAATGTTAGCATGTCAGTTATTAGGCCTTCCATGTATGTAATGTTAATTCCGCACTGAGGCCTACGTTTCCAATGCATTTACATGGTGCACTTTTAAATATCGCGAAGCACACGTTATTGTGGCTCAGCCGAGCCAGGCCCTGAATTCAGGCTCCGAGCCTCTTCTGTCTCTGAAAACTGCAGTTTAGGTATGCATCCCTGACCTCTACCTTACTTTCTGCCCAGCCGAGCGGTGCCCGGCTCGGCCTGGCCTGCCTGTTAAGACGGTATTTTGCCTACAGTTATCTGTTCAGCCTCCGCAAAAACACATTCCAGTCTAGTGAAATAGGTAAACATATTTCCGCCTGCAGAGCATAGGGCCCAGCCTTCCTGTCTCCTTGCAAGTAATTTACTGAACCCGATGCCATAGTAGGCTTATGGCCCCGCGCATTGCTCGAAGAAATATATGCACCCACTAGCATTTAGTGATGAACGGCCTCTGCCCGAGAGACCTTTTACTTCAGATAATACATCCTCCAAACATATGATATCAGATATGCCAAAGGTGCAGGTCGTTCTGACATCCCAGACTCCAGACTCCTCTACTAGTGCTAAAGTCAAGCCCCCAGCTCTCCCCAGTTACACGTCAATCTCACGTCATGTTCAGTTGCGCGCACATGTAGGGTAAAGGTTTCTGCTGACCCTGCAGACTTTCTCTATGCATCCACCCACCTATGACACTTCTATGACTCATCAGGTACACACCTCCGTGTACACCTCTTTACACGCCTTCTTTTACGCCCATATGTTCTTATCTCTCTCTCTGCACTTGTTACGCCTACTGTATTCATTGCAATTGCACGATTTTACTATATATAATGTGTGATGTTAATAAACATTAGATATCCCTTCCTGAACCTTAGTGGTGATGGAACCGATTCTCAGTGACTCGAGTCATCTTAATTAAAGCCCGTATGACTCAGATACCACGGACTCTGCCTCTCATTTTATGAGCTATTCTTGTTGTTATTAATGTATAGAAAAATAGTCCCGGTAATTTTATTTACCACACCTCCAAGGGGAGCTCTGACCTTCCTCTCAACTGGGATGGGGAGCGTGATTGATGGGGCGACCTCACTGGTGGCGTGTGCCGGGGAACAATTAGCTTTAAGGACCACTCCATCAAAGCCTTCGGACCCATAGCCCCGCAATTGGAGCACGATTTTGTGTCATGGTTGTGCTCCAGGCACCCGAGACACACTAGATGTGGGTCCGTGGCCGACATGGTGCGGTGACAAGCGGCACACGGCTTGAACCCGGAGGTCTTTAAGCATGGGCGAATTTTGCGAATCTGGCGTTCGCGAATTTGCGTATTTGCGAACTCGCAATCCGCAAAATCCACAAATTATCGCGAATTTGCGGATTTTTTTGTTTTTATAGTGTTCGCAAGGGTTTCTGCCAGTTTGCGAGGATTTTGTACCAGTTCGCAATTGCGAACTTACTTGTCGGCACTCAACGGTCGCGACTATGTTGTTTCTACGTCTGGTTCATCATCACAGGTTCACAGCACCCTCTGTTTCAACACTGCCACCCTCTGTTTCACTCATGCCACCCTCTGGTACATCAATGCCACCCTCTGGTACATCATCATCACTGTAGATTATGGGGGGAAAAAGCAAGCACACCTGCCCTGCTTCAACTGACATGAATTAATTTGGGGTTCATTTATTAATGTGTCACTGTTTTAAAATCCCAGTCTGGCACCTGCTTCCTTATCTGTAATTTGCTTTCTGTTGCAGTGCAATTTTTTTTCCAGGACCTTTGTGGCCTACTTGTAGCTATTCTATGATCCGGCTGTGAGGGTCAGAGCAGGGTCATACAATTGTGATAAAAATCATCATTTTCAGAAGGTCTATGCTGCTTGCTAGTGGATTTCTTGTGCAGAATTGCAAATTTTGTAATTTCGCGAGTGCGAGATTGTTGCTGCCCGCCGCACCTACATGCTCGCAATTGCAAACTTACGCCGCACGCCGCAAAATTGTATCACCAAGAAAAAAAAATCCGCTGCGTGCGAATTTGCGGATTTTCGGTAAATTCGCGAGCATTCGCGGATCGCGAATTTACCGAAAATCCGCGAGCGGAACGGATTTTCCGCCCATGCTTAGAGGTCTTCTTGGACATCCTACACACCAAAAGAAGTCTACAAAAAATCAAAAAAATCTGTCAAAAAGTGACAGGGGGTAACTTTCTTCGACAGATTTGCACCGGCTGGCACGGAAAGAATAGAACTGATGTCAGTGCGTCGGGGTAGCGGCTATATAGACGATGCAGATGTCACGACGAACCCGCCTACTAAGACTTCATGTGTAGTCGACTGATGCCACCTATCGACGAGCAGGGGTACGGCTATCAAAAATCTTCTGGATCCAGCCTAACGCCTGGAAGTTCAAATGTAAGGAATCTGCGGCTAGATGTCTCTGTCAGATGTCCAAATTACAGCAGGGGTTGTGTGTACTGACCTCCTGACACTCAGTGGTCCAAGCAAAAAAATTCACCTCCTCACTTCTTTTAGACACTGCCAGTGTTAAGAAACTGGCAGGGCCTAAGAAAACACATTAATTAAAAAATTACATCAAGGTGGTGACTCAATATAACACATCAAGAGCTGGGGTATACTAGTTGTGTCATGCTCAACAGCTCAAGCAAAATAAATAAGTGACCCTATATAACACACCACGGGCTGGGGTTATACCGGTTGTGTCATCCCAAACAGTTAAAGCAAAAAATTAACTGACCCTATGTAATAATCCAAGGGCAAGGGCCAGGGGTGAAGTAGTGTGGCTCACTGGTTAGAGGCGGCAGACCCGAGAGCAGAGGACGGCCCGGGACCAGGGTTCGATTCCCGGCGCGTCAGGTTTCTGGACCAGGGTCAGCGGACTCGATAATTCTCTCGCCTCGGTGCCCACTTTGATCAGCGATCACACTCGGCAACTCTGGGCATTAGCTTGCCTCATCTTCACTAACGGCCCCACTAGACCGCTGGGGATGCCTGGTCTCACCCTGGAGATACCCATTAAGGGACCATCTCTCAGGGAAGCCAGGAAGGGTTTCGCAGCGGTCGAAGCGCCTTGGGACCCTAGGGTAAGTAGTGCGCTATATAAATGCCAATACATACATACATACAGGGGTGTACCGGTTGTATCAAGCCCAACAGTTACAGCGAAAAAACATTGCAGCTACCCTTACATTCTCTAGCCTGCTGACTACAGAAAAGCGATCTATGCTCTTAATCTAGTTTGCCACATGTCACATGCTAAGACTAAGGACAAGATGTAGTCTTCTACCCTCTGACGGTGGCCTCCAGATGGAACTCCGCCCCGCAGATTCAGCAGAACTTCTAATCAAGGCTGGCTAAGTGTACAGTGCACACTTAAAGCAATGATACACCTTAAACTAATCCAGGCTACTCAAATGGTGATTTTAGTGGTCTTTGATAACCTTAAGGATCTCAGAGGGGTAGCTATGGAGAGCAGCCTTCAGGCTCATCTTGACAGAGTGTAAAGCAGCTTGATTTAACACATTTAATCAATAGTGTAGATTATATGAGAAAGAAACGCACAGTTTTTATTAATATTTATTAACACAACACAATCACTGCCACTTGGTATATCTCCTACTCTGAAATATCAAACATACTTGAAAGAAATCAGGTAAGTACCATAAGTATACACTGATCTCCAAGGGGAGACCAAACCATATACTAAACAAGTGGTATGTTAACTGCAAAGTAGAACCTAGTATATGGTAGTAAGGTACCCAGGGCTTAGGTACACTAGTGGTCTCCCATGGGCTACAGCATGTATTGTGCCACCCATGAGAGACCACTTAAACTGTGATTACAGGCCTGCCATTGCAGCCTGTGTGAGTTGGTATTTGCAGCCCTCACAATAGATATACGTTTTCTTATATCTGAGGTCACTACAATAAAAACCTATAAGTCACCCCTATGGTAGGCCTTTCAGTCCTGAAAGCAAGATTCTGGGTTATAAGTGTGAGGGTGCCTCTGCATGAGAAGGACCCCGCTACAAACCTCTGAGTTGATTGTCTAGGCTTTGTAAGTGTGGCCAGTCATTTTAATACATTAAGTGTCCATCCGTCATTACATGATGGTTAATTATTTAGTGGCTTAACCGAACCTGGCCATGTTGGTATCAAACATGTTGGAATCATACTCCAACACCATTACCGGTGTTGGAGGTATGATTGAATGCACCAGGGGGCTCCTCTAGGAAGCCCCCAGTACTCCCTGTAACAGCCTTTCAGGGTCTGTCAGCAAGCTAGTGCTGCTGCCGACCCCAGACATGATTCTGTCTTCCTGCTGCTGAGCTGAGCTAGAGCAGGGGAAGGCAGAACAATAGGTATCCTGTCACAGAGAGATGTTGCCACCTTCCAGACAGGACTTAGTGTATTGGGCTGGAATGGGGGAGCTTGTCAGCACAACTAGACTGCTTTGAAGGACACATTTTGTGCCCTTCTTTCATACTCCAGTTTGAACCAGTTCAGGGAGCCCTTGGCTCCTACTCTAGTTTCAAACTGGACAAAGGACATGGGAGTATCCTTGTCTCTGTCCAGTCCCTCCTCTGGGAGGAACCCCTGAGTCATTCCAACCCTTTCCCTAGGGTATTTAAGGGCTTACCTGTGGGTGGCTCTTAAGATTCATTGTAGGATAAGACTCAAGAATGAAACCACTATTCGACCGTCTGGACACTTGGACTTTGCTGGACCTTCCCTGGAACTGAGACTGCATCAAGGACTCCTGCTGCTCTTAGTCTGGCTGTTCTGCAAGTCTTCTTTGTTGTCTGTATCTGTGCTTCATCCAGGATCTTCAACAGATCTGTGGGCATCAAGAACACCCAAAGTAATCTCTCTTGGAGTGAAGGAGCCACTCCCCTGCATCTGCAGGCACCTCACAGAAGCTAGCCGGTCTGCTGCTCCTGACGTCCCACGGATTTCGAAAGGCTTACCATCACAGGTGGTAGTTCTGCAACTCCCTTGAAGCCTGCTCTTTCCTCTCACAACATCCACTTGCCATTGCCAAGGCTTGTTAGCTTTGCACTCCAGAGATCTTTGGGCTACATGAAGGTCCCGCCTCCAGTATCACTTCCTACTAAGTCCAGTGTCCTCACTGCATTCTTTACACCACGGGCCTTCCTTCTTGGGGAGCTGTTTGAGGTCGTCTTGCGACTCCTGTGCCTCCAGCCTGTGGGTACTCCTAGATGGTCTTCTTCTGCTTCAGTGGGCGCCCCTGCTTGATCGGGGCCAGCTCAGACTCTCCTGCTTGTGGTGAGTCCCTTGGACCTTGCAGGTCCCGACGTTGATCCTTCTTTGCTTTCCACGCCTGTTGCAGCTGCCAAGGTTTGTTGGAGCTCTCGCCGGACACTGGAATATCTTGTGCACAGCACCTGTTCTTCCTCAGAATTGCCTGGTTCTCACAGCTGAGGTGACAAGGTCACCATCAACACTTCTGAACCATATGAAATCGGTGGCAATTGCTCTTCCGTGCCTCCTGGTAACCTCTGAATGAGAGACTCTGTCCCCTCTGCTGCAGGTTCTTCACTTCAAGAATCCGCCTTTGAATTCCACCTGATTCTTGTACAGTCTTCTCCAACGGAATCTTTCCTGAAGTCCTTCATTATGGTCTATGGTGGTTTCCGACGTCACTTGGCACCCATGCACCAGCTTCCGTGGTAAAAGTATCCTGGTTCCTGGGGAATCCATGGGTGGGGTGACTCTCCAACCTTCTATCTTTCTTCAGGGTTACTGGGGAGCGTTCTTCTTCTTCAAAACCACAACCGAGACTTCCACGTTGATTACTATTTGACACAGAGCTATGTTTCCACTGTGTACACAGCCTCTGTGGGGTTCTTGGGTACCAACCAGTATCTCCAAATGTTCGATTTTGGCTGTTCTCAAGCTGGTCTTTTCATTCTTTGTTCCTAATTTGTAGTCTGGATACTGGATATGGTTCGATTTTGATTTGGTATGGAACAATAATCATGGAGTAGAGCCATGTGATGTGAGCTACTTAGCGCCTATCACATCATCAATGCGAGGGACTAGTAAGTCCCTTTGCCCCGATAGGTTGGGGGGTCGGAGGGGGCGGGTGGGCTCGGGTTGAGCTCAGGGAGGGTAGGGTGGGAAAACGGGGTTGCAAACAAAATCAGAAAATGCTTTATTTTGTCTATTTGGAATTTTTTCACTGCTTTCATTTGCTCTCTTAATTTTCATGATATTCTGAGATATAAGATTTATTGTTGGACTGTATTGATCTACATGTTTTCCATTTTGACTTTATATATGCAGTGTTTTTGGGAGGAAAACAAAAAATTCTCATTTAAATGGAGAAACTACGAATATGTTCATGGAATATTTGTGGGCTAAATAATAAAAAAAGGGGGAAAAAAGGGGGGGTTGCTGCACAAATCATACAGACTATGAAAATTGATATCTTATGTGTTCAAGAATCACATATTATGTGGAATGATAGACAGCTGTATAAAGATCTGGGTCTGAATTTAGTGGTATGCACATCTCAAGGGACAACGACAAAAGGAGTGGCAATTCTATCTAGAAGAGGCTTGGGGATTCTGATCCGAATTAAGGCGGATCAATATGGTAGATGGGCAATTGCTGAATTTAGAATTAGTAACAAAGTTTGGACTTTGTGTGCGGTATATGCCCCAAATTCAGATGATCCAACCATTTTGAACTCTTTAAATCTAGAATTAGCAAACTGGGCTCCATCGCTAATATTATGTGGAGATCTAAATCTTCATATAGACCCTAACTTGAATATACGTGATCCCTTTTGTTATCAAGGGGCCAAAAAAAAATCATTTAAAGCTCTTTGCTCTTTGATAATGGACCATGGTCTATTCGACGTAGCTCATGAAAAAAATGTATCATCACCTGGGTTTACATTCTTTTCCTTTCCCCACAAAAAATGTGTACGCTTAGACTACTTTTTTATTAAGAAGGCACTATTCTGCGACACTAGATTTGACTTATACAGCCTCTGTGGGGTTCTTGGGTACTTACCTTAGGTGATTCATTGGGTCTCTAGCTCCTCTGCATCTCCTGGTTCAAGTCCCAACTTCAGTCGCTGTTTGCATTCCAATTTTTCAGTATACAGTTTGGTCACCCTCGGTGACCACTGCATTTTGTGCTACTTACCTTATTGCAATTGAAGTATTATTGTGTATTTGTGTTTATATCTCAGGGTAGGAGACATACCAATGTGTTATTGAGTGTTTGGTAATAAATTGACGTATATTTATATATACGCAGTGTGGTTCTTTTTCGTTTAACCTACACTACATGATTAACCTGTTAAAACTGTTGTGTTTATATCTAGGACCCTAATTCGATATTCCCGATTTATGCCTTTGTGAGGTTTTAATCAATAATACCCTGATAAAGGCATAAGAATCAGATCCATATTCAGTAATAGCCCATGCAGTCCAAAGCACAGCATGGCTACTCCCATCGACTCCTAGAAAGCACAACACGTTCTTTAAACAAACCAAGCCTCCAGCAGCCCTGGAAATCCCCCCTGCTTTTGTTTTGATTTGAACAAGAACTCCTGAAGTCCAGAAAGAACTGTTAGTTCTTAGTGACGTCTTATGTCCAACCTTACGTCAAAACCGGCAACTTCCAGTTATAAAATACCAACAGTTGCCTGAAGCAAACACACAGTGGTTTGGAGCAGAGCGGCCATCTACTTGTCCGAGAGCCCAGCTGACGCGAGAGCCCATGGAAGCCGCCCCTCCCGTTTGACGCACTGAGAGAGACGCTGTCTTTTTCTCCAGCCAAGAAAATCCAGCTCAGGTGTTTCCAGCCTACCCTTGCGGGTTGCTGGGATATTGAGTCCTGAGGAAAGAGATACCAGACCTCCCACATTCTATTACCAAGTTGCGGAGCTGACTAAACCCTTAAGAGAATTCTCGATGCAGATTCTTGGCAAAATAATCTTAACCAACTTAACTTAAACTGCTACTTACTCATCCCTTTCCAAGTATTAGGCTTAGGTCAGGTACAACGGGGTAGGCTTAGTTAGAAGCACCAGTTGAGTACGTTAGTCAATGTATTTATGTATGTATATCTTTTATCCATTTTAAAGTATCATATGGCTAAGAAACCATATCAATGCTTTTACAGTATTATTTCCTAATACTACTTTTACTGTACGCACTTTACTTTACTTTAAGTATTGCAATTGTGGCAATTCATTTCTCTTGCATGAGAAAGAAGACTGCTCAATAAATAACACCTTTTATTGAAAACGCCCGTCTCTCTATTTCTCTGCATTCTGGTGAAACTAAGTATGCACTGCTGACTGAGTGAAATAGCTGTCTATTGTTTTCACACTACTCTAGAGATACACTCTTATTCTGAGGGAGCAAAGTTGTCATGTTTATGCAGTTGTCTGAAACTGAATCCCTTCTTGTCTGAGCCAGGGAAGCTTATCCCTCCCTATTCATTCGAGAAAGTTTCCAGTGACCTCTGAGCTAGCTGGCGCAAACCTAAATTAAGTTTAACATAGTCAGTAGAGACCTAGAAGACCTCAGTCCTACGTCTACACTGCTGTTTATGTTATTCCAATGCGAAGAGCCTATTGGGGGAGGGGGCAAGATGGCGGACGCAGCAGTGTCCGAGTGAGCAGCGCTGAGACAGGGCTCCCGTCCGGCTCTACTCCGTGCTACGCTACCTAGCATCTCGATTGTGAACCTCTGACTTTCAAAACAAGCTTACGTTTGGTGAAGGAGTACATTTTTGATTTCTTCAAAGGCACTGAACACGAACTTACGGACTTGGATGTTGATATGCGGCTAGACCTCTGGAAAAGCAACTCGAGATCACTTCGCTCGGCGTGGATACGCCCAACTCTCCCTTCCTCTCCCCGGAACACACCTGATCCGATTACTCCAGCCTCACAGCGGAATCCCCGACATCAGCACAGACGCCCGGAGTTGATGAGCGGGGAAATCAGCATTACCTGTGTATTCGAGCGGTGCAACAGAATTATTCAACTTTAGAATCGGATAATCTTTCCGCACCAATGGCACCGAAAAACCCGACTTCAGGAGCACAAAGACAACAAAAGCCAAAAACAAGGGCGGTTACCGTGGCAGCACAGGAATCGATCCAGACAATGGAGCTAACGGCAGTCTCTTCTTCCGATACTGTGAGTACAATTAACTCAATGAATACTGCAAACATACATCCTACTCTGGCTGAAAATAATCTTTTAGCTCCTACCGCACCTCCTGTAACAGTCTCTGCCATATCCAATATAGAAAATTCGTAATTGGTGAATTCTGGGGAATGTAGGCAGGGTGCCATTCCAAAAATACCAGGGATGTTTACGAAAAAAATGCCTCTTACATCTAACCCTTCTAAAAGTCAAAATAATCAAAATATAATTCAGGAAAAACATCCACAGGCTACTGTATGTTCTGCCAATGACTTAATCACTACGGTAATTGATCAAAATTCCGGAGTACCAGAACTGTCGGCTTCGGCGCCGTTGATCCCAGTTGAAGATCCGGATTCTATAGATTCTGCTGGCAATTTTTATTCCATGACCGATCTTTCTCAAGCCTTAGACTCGGATGGTACGGAAGATCTGGAGGGAGCAGGGGGGCTCCAATCCCTGCAAGACCATGAAAAATCGTTTTCTGACCCTGGGCAAGATGACCTAAGCAATCTGGAAGATTCGGATCCTGAAGAGTCTCCTAATAGACCAGAGTGGGGGGAAGAGGAGAATTTAAACACCACTATGCAAGGTGCTAACAGGCCTACCCCTTCTTCTGTATCTATCACACTTGAAGCAACCAAATCACCCTTAGGAGGATCTGAAGGACCGAAGATAACATTAGAAGTTCTCTATCAAGTTATGCTTCACCATAGAGAAGAGACAAAAGCAGAAAACCTACGTACTCAGGGGGCAGTACGGAAACTGCAAAATAACTTAAGAAAGGTGATGAAAGTATCTAATGACACAGTAGCGAGAGTAACAGAGACAGAAACTAGGATTTCACAAATTGAAGACTCTATGGTTCAGCAAAACTCTCAAATAAAAGCAATGGAGGGATTGAAGGAAGAAATTAATTGGAAGCTTGTCGATTTAGAAAATAGATCACGCCGGAACAACCTTCGAATCCTAGGTGTTCCGGAAGGAAATGAAGGGTCAAATCCTCGACAATATGTAACAGAACTATTCTCAGAGGCCTTCCCGGAGTTAAATCATTGGAGATGGGAAACTGAAATACAGAGGGCCCATAGATTCCCGTTCCAAAAAAATCGACAAGACTCAGCTCTCAAACCACGAGCTATTTTGATCTCTGTAAATAATTTTTTGGCTAGGGAAGCCCTCTATGACTTAGCTAGGCCTAATAGAAAGCGCAAGGGCAAAGGTGTAGAATTTTTCGTGCGCCCTGACTATTGCCATGCTACAGTTCAGTTGCGCTGGCAGCTTCGCCAGCTCATTCCTTTATTTCAGGCTAAAGGAGCGCAGGCATTTCTTCTAAACCCTGCCAAACTTAAAATAATTCATAAAGAGCGCTCTTACTTTCTAACTTCAGAGGGGGCGGCTAAAGAGCTTTTAGCCTCGTTTTGAAAGGTTACTGTTCTTTAAAAAAAAAAAAAGAATTAAGTGTAGATTACAGCGGTTCATCAAGCTTAATGTTCCAATATTTTCAATATAGAGCAAGTACCTTCCTATTTTATAAAGGGTGGAGAAAATATTTTTTTTGCTTGTACTTGCTCTTATTGCTTTAACCAGTATCTCCAAATGTTCGATTTTGGCTGTTCTCAAGCTGGTCTTTTCATTCTTTGTTCCTAATTTGTAGTCTGGATACTGGATATGGTTCGATTTTGATTTGGTATGGAACAATAATCATGGAGTAGATCCATGTGATGTGAGCTACTTAGCGCCTATCACATCATCAATGCGAGGGACTAGTAAGTCCCTTTGCCCCGATAGGTTGGGGGGTAGGAAGGGGCGGGTGGGCTCGGGTTGAGCTCAGGGAGGGTAGGGTGGGAAAACGGGGTTGCAAACAAAATCAGAAAATGCTTTATTTTGTCTATTTGGAATTTTTTCACTGCTTTCATTTGCTCTCTTAATTTTCATGATATTCTGAGATATAAGATTTATTGTTGGACTGTATTGATCTACATGTTTTCCATTTTGACTTTATATATGCAGTGTTTTTGGGAGGAAAACAAAAAATTCTCATTTAAATGGAGAAACTACGAATATGTTCATGGAATATTTGTGGGCTAAATAATAAAAAAAAGGGGGAAAAAAGGGGGGGTTGCTGCACAAATCATACAGACTATGAAAATTGATATCTTATGTATTCAAGAATCACATATTATGTGGAATGATAGACAGCTGTATAAAGATCTGGGTCTGAATTTAGTGGTATGCACATCTCAAGGGACAACGACAAAAGGAGTGGCAATTCTATCTAGAAGAGGCTTGGGGATTCTGATCCGAATTAAGGCGGATCAATATGGTAGATGGGCAATTGCTGAATTTAGAATTAGTAACAAAGTTTGGACTTTTTGTGCGGTATATGCCCCAAATTCAGATGATCCAACCATTTTGAACTCTTTAAATCTAGAATTAGCAAACTGGGCTCCATCGCTAATATTATGTGGAGATCTAAATCTTCATATAGACCCTAACTTGAATATACGTGATACCTTTTGTTATCAAGGGGCCAAAAAAAAATCATTTAAAGCTCTTCGCTCTTTGATAATGGACCATGGTCTATTCGACGTAGCTCATGAAAAAAATTTATCATCACCTGGGTTTACATTCTTTTCCTTTCCCCATAAAAAATGTGTACGCTTAGACTACTTTTTTATTAAGAAGGCACTATTCTGCGACACTAGATTTGACTTATACCCACGTATAATTTCGGATCATAATCCAATACTGATTGAAATTAAAACTAATATATCAATTTCTCATGCAAGGCCCTGGACTTTTGACCGTAAATTATTAGCCGATTCTGAGTACTTAGAGATGATGGCAAAAAGGACAAAATAATTTTTTGATATTAATAGAGGAACGGCTTTCGTTCAGAATGTCTGGGACGCTTTCAAAGCAGGGATTCGAGGAGAATCACTATCGTATGTTATCAAGAAACAAAAAATTATTCGAGAAAAAGTAGATCAAGGGTACAAAAATGTTTTATTCTGGGAGAAGAAATTACTAACAGCAATTGCCCAAAAGCAGTGAACATCAGATATCGAAACTAATCTTGCGATTCATAAAGCATGCTTATATGAATCTTTTGCATCTAAATTGGCGGAACAGATTGCAACCTTCAGATTTCAATTATACGAGATGGCTGAAAATGCAGGGAAAATTCTTGCAAAGAAAACCAGGCAAAAAGAAGTGTTCAATACCATAAACTCAATACAGGATGAAACAGGGCAGATACATAATAAACCCCAATCAATTTTGGAAGTCTTTCGTCAGTTCTACCTTAAATTATATCAATATGATGATGACTCTTATTCTTCAGAACGGTGTATGAACTTTGCCAGGGTAAATGTTTTACCATCTCTATCAAATGATCAAAAATTAGCCCTTGAATCAGAAAACACATGGGAAGAAACTGAACAAGCATTAACCTCATTAGCAACAGGTAAAGCAATGGGACCGGACGGTATCCCATTGGAATTTTACAAGATTTTTAGGAATATCATAAAACAAGATATGCTTATCACCTTTCATGAGGCACAGAGAGGTCTTCCACCGGAATCCTGGGCCCAATCGGTAATAATGACATTTCTTAAAAAGGATAAGGATCCACTAAACCCTGCATCATATAGACCAATATCATTAATAAATACCGATAGTAAGGTTTATTCTAAAATACTAGCCACACGACTGTCAAAAATAATATCTACAATTGTGTCCCGATGGCAACATGGGTTTACCCCAAATAGAGATACAGCAGACCATATTCGGAGAATTATTGCCATGATGGACTGGGCAGAGGGTACTAAAACCTCAATCGGGATCACCCTATTGGAAGCCGAAATAGCATTCGATAGGGTGGCATGGCCCTATCTCTGGGATCTACTTTCTATAAAGGGCTTCGGTCCAGGGATAGTAACCGCACTTAAAGCTCTGTATAAAAACCCGATGTCAGGTGTAAAAATTGGGGTCACTAAATCTGCTCTATTTCCTATCCAACGAGGAACACGTCAGGGATGCCCATCTTCCCCTCTCCTCTTTGCTATCTACATTGACATCTTTCTCAATCAATTAAATCAGGACGAGGATATAATCTCGGTGGAGCTGGGCGGCGTCACCTATAGAGCTCTTGCTTATGCAGATGATCTAGTAGTAGTTACTAAGGATACTGAAAGGGCTTTCTCTAGGATTGAGGAATTAGCAGTAACTCAGGATACAAATTAAATTTATCCAAAACACAAATACTTTTTGTTGGTCACAACCCTCCGCCTCTCAATAATGTAGTCTCCGAAGCAACGTATTTGGGGATTAAACTAACCACCCCAATTTCGAAGATTCCTAATCTTAACTATGCTCCGATCCTGAAGAAAGCCAATTCAACCTTGTAAAGAATAGATTATCTACACTTATCGCTACATGGCAGGAATAATATGTTAAAAATGCTGATCCTTCCAAAATGTATATACTTATTTAGAACAGTCCCATTGGAATTCCCGCTAGACTTTTTTAAGCAACTTGAAAAAATGTCAGGAAGATTTTTATGGGGATACAAAGGCAATCGGAGAGCTCATAAAAAAATGATCATACCAAAAGATAGAGGAGGATGGGCTGTTCCACATTTTTTATTCTATTACCTGGCAGCTGTATTACAATTCATATCCCCTTTGATTGTGGGCAATAAAGCTCCCATCTCACAAGCACACTCCCCATCGATATATGAACTAGTATTAGGTACTGAAGCTAGCGGTTATTTCCTAAGAATAATAGAACCAAGCTACTACAAAAAAACCAAATTCAAGATCATATCTGCTGCATATAAAACATGGAGATTCATAAAAAAAACTGGTTGGGATTCCAAAGATTGTAAGATATACTCCCTTAAACTCACCACACTGTTTCCCCCCTATATTTAGAGATCCGGTGATGAAAAGGTGGAATCATAATAGTATCTGTAACCTGAGTGATCTATGCTCAGATAATTCTATCTCTATATTTACTTTTTCTGAACTTCAACATAAATTTAAACTTCCTTCTCATGATTACTTAAAATACTTACAGATTTATAGATTTTTAAACTCACTTTCTTCTAACGATCGACAAGGCCTTAAAAAGATTCTGGTAATAGACAGTCTTTATATCAAAAGAAAAATTGGGTATTTTTATAATTTATTCATGACCTATCTTCCAGATGACTTTCCTATGATTCAACATAAATGGAAGGTGAAATTAGGTATAAACGACCTTTTGATAAAAGAATCAATCAAGACAGCTAATTCCATATTATTTTCTGGGCGATCACGAACTCAAGACTATATGGCTATGTGCGATCTCTACTATACACCTGCTAAAGTTATGAAATGGGGGGCTACTGTTGGTATAAACTGCAATCGCTGTACTTTGATCGGAGCAGATGCAATACACATGTTCTTTTCTTGTATTAAACTAGCTGGTATAATCTCAGAAATTCAAACATTTATTGAGAGAATCACAGGGAGAACAATAATTCTTTCTCCTGAACTAATTTTATTTGAACTATCAATAGACTCCATAGAAAGAGAACAACAACACTTGATTTTTATTATGATGTCTGAATTTCGTGCATGTATCACTCAGGAATGGATCAATCCGGAACCACCATCTTTTTCTATGTGGAGGGCTCGTTTATTAGCTAAATTTAATTTTGAACTTGCTATATATGCAACAAAAGGAAGAAAAAGGAAACAATTAGGGATGAAAATTTGGGCTCTGATACAACAATGGATCCATGGGGAAACAACTTAAATAATTGTTTGATTCTACCTATGCTAAAATTCATTGTTTCCCCTTAGCAACTTTTCTTTTTTTTTTCTTTTTTTTGGTCTTTATCGGAGAATGTGCTGTTGTTTGTTCTGACTATGTACTATGTAACGAAATAATCTGTTTTGTTTGCAACAAAAATATCAATAAAAAATAAATTTAAAAAAAACGAAGTGCCTATTGGGAAAATAGGAACTACACTACAAAACAAGCTGCTTAACACTCCATTAATATAAGCCTGAAGACTGCTCCACAGCTTCTACTTTGAGATCTTTCAAAGGTTATCAAAGACCACTAAAATACCCATAAGGGTTGTCTGGATTATTGCACGATGCATCCCCTAAATAAGTGTGCACCATATACAAGGCCAGCATCCTACAGTAGGTACCCCGGTACTCCAAGGAAGCTGTGTACACAGTGGAAACACAGCTGCGTATTTAGTAGAACTTAATGGAGAAGTTGCGGTTGGAGTTTTAAAGAAAAGGACCCCGAAGAAATTCTCTGGAGGACAGAAGGTTGGAGAGCCATCCCACCTGTGGATTTCCCAGGAACCATGTTATCTGCCCCAGGGAAGCTAGGTTCAGTACATGATTCTTACTTATGTAAGGGTAGCAACCTGCACTAATCCAGACAACCCTCATGGTGATTTTAGTGGTGTTAGACAACCTTAGACAGGTTTGTAAGTGGTAGCTGTGGAGAGAAGCCTTCAGGCTTAGTCCGAAAGGAGTGCAAAGCAGAGCATAATCTTAATGGTATAGATTAAGTGAAAAAGAACCACACAGTGCATTATATAAAAATATGTATTTATTCTAAGACACTCACTAACACAGACAGATATCCCCTACCTGGAGATATACGAAATGTACACAATACTTTGCAAATAAAACAGGTAAGAAGCGTGCATTACACAGTGGTCACCACTGGGGGACCAAGCCATATAGTAAAATAGAGAGATGCGTACCACAACTCAAGTCAAGACTATACCCAAAAGTCGTAGACGTGCCGGGGACCCAAGGAACCACCCGAGGTAAGTAACTAGGAACCCAACAGAGGTCATGTGCAGAGTGGGAAAACAACTGTGGGCTCAATACAATTCAATAGATAAATTGAGGTTGCAGTTTTAAAGAGGAAGGACCCTTCCCAGTGGACCCTGAAGAAACCCTGTGAAAGACAGAAGGTTGGAGAGCTACCCCACCCATGGATACCCTAGAAACCAGGGTACATACACCAGGGAAGCCAGGTGCATAGGTGTGAAGTGGCATCGGAAACTGCTGTCAAATTCAATGGAGAACTTCAGGAAGATGCTGCTGGTGAGAACTGGTGAGAACTGGAAAGTGTCCGGTGGAATCTGAAGGTGTATTCAAGCTGAGAGGTACCTGCAAGCACTCTGGAGTGACCAGGGGGCATGGAAGTCATGTGCTCACCGATGTCGGGTGTTGCAGGAGAGTTGACGGTGACCTTGGAGCTGCAACTGTGCGGACCAGGTGATGCTATAGAAGTCCAGGAGCCGTTCACAAGCTGTACCAAGTTGGATGTCAAAAGTTGAGGGGTCGGCATCTGTCAGGAGTGCCAACAAGCCTTGGCAACCGCAAACAGCATGGAAAGCAAAGAAAGTGCAGTGTTGGGACCAGCAAGGTCCAGGTGTCTCACCACAAGCTGAGGAGTCAGAGCATGCCCGAGCAAGCAGGGGCACTTGCTGAAATCAAAGAAGACCCTCAAATGGACCCACAGGCTGGAGGTACTGGAATCACGAAATGACCTTGAGGAGATCACCAAAGATGCAGGCCCACAGTGCAGGGGATGTGATCTTGGTCACAGGAGATGCTTGAGGTAGAGGCTACTTGGAAACCAAGGATCTCTGAGGAAGAGAGCCAACAAGCCTTTGCAACATCAAGGAGATGCAATGCACAGGGGTGCAGGTCCTGCGGTTCCAATGAGGGACTCTGGCCTCAAACTCAGTGAGAGGACAGGGCAGGCCTCAAGGGATGTTGAGAACCACCACCTGTGTTGCTGAGCCTTGGGGAGTCGGTGGAAGCCCAGATAAGCAGACCAGTCAGCTTTGTTGCTGTGCCTGCAGATGTAGAGAAGTGACTCATTCCCTTCAGGGGAGACTCCTTCTGGTGTCTTGGATGCCCAAAGGTCTTGGAAGATTCCTGAATGGAGCACAGGCATGGACATTGCAGCAGACGAGCAGGGCGAAGAGACCAGGAGCAGCAGAAGTCTTCCCAGTTGCAGTCTCGATACCCAGAACGAAGTCCAGATTGCCCAGACGATCGAAGAAGTGGTGTCTTGATATGAATATTGTCCCAGAACGAATCTAGGGACCCACCTACAGGTAAGCCCTTAAGTACCCTAAGGAAAGGGTTGGGACGATTCAGGGTTCCCTCCCACAGGACGGGTTGGACAGTGGGGAGGATACTCCCATGTCCTTTGTCCAGTTTCACCCAGAGCGGGAGCCAATGGCTCCCTGATCTGGTTTGAACTGGACTATGCAAGGTGGACACCAAATGTGCCCCTCATGCAGACTGAGTGGTGCTGGCAAGCGCTCCCACCCAGCCCCAATACTCTAAACTCTGTCTGGCTGGGAGGTGGTTACACCTCCCTGTGACAGGATGCCTATTGTTCTACCTTCCCCTGCTCAAGTTTGGCTCAGCAGTAGGCCTGGGTGTCAAATTCCGCTCCGCTCGTGGATTTGCAGAATTTAGGCAATTTCGCGTTCCGCCGAGAATGCGAACTTGCCAACAATTCGACAATCCGCGGCATAGCGGAATTATTTTCTTGTTTGCGCTTTAAAAATACGTTCTAGCGGACGCAATAGCGACTTACCAAGATTCCTGCATTCATCAACGAGTTTACCTATCCGTTTGCGTGCACCATACGATTTTGGTAGCCGGCCGCGCGATCCTGCAAGAGTTTGCAATCGCGACCACGTCATTTGCCGCGCCACCGTGCACCGCGAGAAAGATTGCAATCGCGAACATGTCATTCGAGCATGCCATCGGACATCCGGCAGAATGTTGGTGAAGCTCGCGATCCCGAACACGCAAAATTTTCAATCTGGAGAAGAATAATTTCTCGAGCAGAATAAACCTTCTATAAAATGATGGTTTGGATGAAAAAAAATTAATTTGTCTGTCCTTTTTTGTCACATTTTTTGAGGGGGGGAGGGAGGAAGTGCCACAGAGTCTCCTACTTCCTGTTCCTGTCCAGCAGGCTCCTCCCAGTGCTTTGTCCATCTCCTGTTAATTTTTCATTTAGATTTGAGCTGGAAAGATCATTCTTTGTGTCTGCTGCATCATTATCATTGGATTTGAGGACTTTTGGATTTGAAATTTTACAAGTAAGTTGGTGTTGTGTTTTTGTTTGATTGGAGCATTGCAGTTGCTGCATCTAAAATGTTGGTACTTTTCTTTGTTAAAAAAAAAACAGTTGAGGTTAGCCAGTAGGCCCAGAGCGAGTCATGGGTGGGTGCATGATGAAACAACCTTTCCTTTGCTGTGTGATGTATTTATTTATTTCAAACCTCATTTAGGGCATGGATTGAATTACTAAATGTGTATTTTTTGGTGTATTTCAGTTTTTGGGTGTGTGTTAAATAAATGCCTTAGTTGTGTGTGGTGTGTTGCAGACCTTGTTTATCCTGTGGATTTTTGCAGTGTGGTTTAGCATGCAGCCTTTGCTTATCTATTATAGGCCTGTTTTCAGTACATTATTTTTCAGGCCTCCTGCTTTTTGCTTGTGATTTGTGAGTGCCCATGTGGCTAGTGGCCATGTCTGGTGGGAGTTATAAGTGTGCTGCTTTTGCCATTGATGCCTGCATGTTTTATTTGTGGCCTAGGCTTCTTGTTATTGTGGGCCTGGCCATGAGGCTGGCGGCCATTTTGAAGCCAGGCAATGTGCTTTTTGCCATAGGCCTGCATTGTCTGTCTTCAGTTTCTTGTGGATGTGGGCCTGGCCATGTGGCTGGTGGCCATTTGAAGCCCGGTAGTGTGCTTTTATCCATGGGCCTGCAAGCATGTGGCCTAGTCTGCCAACAGGCCTTTGATCCAGTAGGCTCAGATATAGTCAGGGGTGCATGAAACAACTGTTTTTGTGTGTTATGTTGAATTTAAACATAATTTTGGGCATGGATGGCATTGGACTGAATTGCAAAATGTGTATTTTTGGGTGTATTTCAGTTTTTGGATGTGTGTTAAATAAATGCCTTGTTGTGTGTGCGGTGTGTTGTGTAGCTTGCAGACCTTGTTTAGCCCTGTGGATTTTCATTTTTGCATTTTATTGCATTACAGGCAAAGCAATGTGGTTTAGCATGCAGCCTTTGCCTGGCAATTTAAAGGCCTGTTTTCAGTACATTGTTCTCCAGGCCTCCTGCTTGTTACTTGTGATTTGTGAGTGTCCATGTGGCTGGTGGCCATTTCTGGTGGGAGTTATAAGTGTGCTGCTTTTGCCATTTAGGCCTGCATGGTTTCCTCTTGACCCACTGCTTCCATCCATCCACTTTGCCACCTGAAGCTCCCTGAATGATGTGATGAGCAAATAATTTAATGCCAAACAGGGTCCACTTCCATTAGATTTGTATTTTTGTAGTTGTTCATCTTCTTTCCTATCCTTCCTGAGAGTGTACATACACAGTATACCATGAAAGCCCTTGTTGACAAAGTCTCACAAATGACTATACTAAGTTATATTTGTATTTGTTTGTTTGTACTAGTAGTAATTGAACCACAACAATAAATACAACATTTCACTGATGTTCTTCTCCTGGCCTCTTTTCCTTCCGTCGAGTTCAGACGCCATTCGTGATCCATCATGCAGCTTCGGCTGAGCTCGTCCGCCCTGGCGTTCAGAGAATCTGCCAGGTGTTGAACCACCAGGGTCACGCCCTGATGTGGCAGCCACTGCCAGAGGTGCAGAGCCTCCTGGCAGAGGGTCCAGGACCCCACCCCGCCCTGTTTGTTGCAGTACCACATGGCGGTGGTGTTGTCCATGAACACCTGCACTACATTCCCCCGGACAGAGGGGAGGAATGCCTTCAGTGCTAGATGAATCGCCCACAGCTCCAGAAGGTTGATATGGAGCTGGGACTCCGCCGGAGACCAGAGGCCTCAGATTTCCGCCTCTCCCATGTGGCCTCCCCACCCCTGGAGGGATGCGTCCATCACAACTACGTGCTCCGGATGGGGAAGGGAGAGGGATCTGCCGCTGACCCAATCGCGGTCCGTGAGCCTCCACTGCAGTTGTCTCGCAGTGCCCTCTGAGATCATGACATGGTTGGACAGGTTGCCCTGATGCTGGGCCCACTGAAACTTCAGGTCCCACTGCAGAGCCCACATCCGCCACCTGGCGTGATGCACCAGAAGGATGCAGGAGGCTATCAGCCCCAAAAGTCGCAGCGTCAACCTGACCGAGACCCGGGATAAAGGCTGAAAGAGTGAAATCAGAGCCTGAAGATCCCGGACCCGCTGTTCGGGAGGATAAACCCGAAACTGCGCTGAGTCAAGGACCGCTCCGATGAAGAGAAACTTCTGAGAGGGGCACAGATGTGACTTTGGCACGTTGATGGAAAACCCCAGATGGTGCAGGAGGTCCCCCGGTTGGCTAGAAGTGGCTGATGACTGTCTGGGGCGAGACCGCCTTCAACAACCAGTCGTCGAGGTAGGGAAAGACTGAAACCCCTAACCTGCGCAGATGAGCTGCGACCACCGCCATCACTTTCGTGAACACCCGTGGGGCGCTGGTAAAGCCGAAGGGGAGCACAGTAAACTGAAAGTGCTCGTGGCCTACCTTGAACCTCAGGTAGCGCAGGTGGGCCGGCAGGACGGGGATGTGGAAATAAGCGTCCTGCAAGTCCAACGCTACCATCCAGTCTCCTGGGTCCAGGGCAGCTAAGACCTGAGCCAATGTCAGCATTTTGAACTTCTCCTTTAGGAGGAAGCCGTTGATGTTCCGTAGGTCCAAGATAGGGCGCAGGCCCCCTTTGCCCTTCTTGGGTATCAAAAAGTTGTGGGAGTGACAACCACACCCTACTTCTGGCCCAGGAACGAGCTTGATGGCCCCCTTGGCCAAGAGGGCCGTAACTTCCTCTTGCAGAAGTTGCAAATGATCCCCCGACACGCGGTGGTACTGCAGTGGCATGGCTGGAGGGGTCGTCTCGAAGGGGAGGGAGTAGCCCCTTCGGACGATTTGCAGCACCCACATGTCCGTTGTGACAGTGCACCAGTGCGAGAGGTGATGTCGAACCCTGCCCCCCACTGGCGTCACATGGGCCTGAAAGCACGGACTAGGAGGGTTTTGAGGCGGATGGTGCAGGGGAAGGTGTGGACTAGCTTCGTCGTTGTCCCCGACCACCGCCACGGCGATTTCCATGGCCGCCACCGCGCTGTGTATTAGTCTGCAGTGCGTGGCTGGCAGCACGTGTGGGAGCGCCCCTTCCTTGGCCACGAAATTAGCGAAATGCACCCTTTTGCAGGCGTGGGGCCGAGAGGCCCAAGGACTTGGCCATAGCCCTGGAGTCATTAAAACGCTCAAGCGCATGGTCTGCCCTGTCGCCAAAGAGGCGACGGCCATCAAACGGCATGTCCAGAAGGGTAGCCTGGACATCAGCTGAAAAGTTGGCGGTCCTCAACCAGACATGGCGTCGAACTGCCACCGTCGTTGCCATCGCTCTGCCCAGTGAGTCCGTGGTATCCAGCCCACACCGGATGGAATAGCGTGCCGCATCTCGACCCGCCGCAAGGGCTTGGGCAAGTTTAGCCCGAGACTCCTCCGGACATTGTGGCAGCACATCCATGACTGTGTCCCACAGAGTGTGGGTGTAGCGGCCCAAGAGGCATGCAGTATTGACTGACCGCAATCTGAAACTCAGGGACAAGAGCACCTTCTTACCAAATTGTTCGTACCTCTTGGATTCCCAATCGGGCGGAGCCGTCGGGAATGCATTCTGGGAAGTAGAGGCCTGGATAACAAGGCTCTCGGGGGTTGGGGTGGGTGGACAAGAAGCAAGGGTCGCCCGGAGCCGTTCCTATCCACAGGCTGACCTGTAGCGGGCCTGGACCAAGTGCCCAAAAGAACGTCACACAAGGCCTCATTAAACGGCAGCAGAGGCTCCACTGAGCTTGCCTGTGGTTTAAGGACCTCAGTGAGGAGGTTAGTCCTCACAGCCGCGACGGGGAGCTCCAGGCTCAAGACCTTTGCTGCCCACGTCAACACTACACTGTAGGCAGGCCCCTCCTCCGTAGCCACGGTTGGAGGGCAGACAAAACCAGTGTCTGGCGAAGCGTCCAGTCCACTGGCATCCCCAAACTCACATGTCCAGTCCTGCTGAGACTGGCACTCCTGTGCCAGACGGTCCAAAGACCCTTCCCAATCCCCCTCGTCACCCATCACCTGAAATTCAGGTTCAAAGGATGGGGTCGGTTCGTGGAAATAAAAATCTCCAAATGAGGGTAGGATTGGGGACGGCATCGCCCCTAGGTGGCGCCAGGCGTGACACCCTAGGGGCCGGCGTCGGTGAGGTTGTGAGGTCGACCGGGGACGACCTGGATCCTGGATCCGGAAGCGGATCCAGTGGGGGCCTGTGGCGCCGGGACCGAAGTCGGCGTCGGGCCGAAGCACCCGGCAGTGTCGGAGCCGAAGCACCCGACCCGCTAGGCCCCCCAGCCGGGACCGCTTGGCCCGAAGGCGCCGCGGAACCCGGCGGAAGAGGGAGGGACCTCATGGCAATGAGGTACCGCTTGACCTCCTCAGGCGTTGCATCGATGCCCAGGGACCGGAAGGTGTGGGGCAGGATGCAGCGCCCCCGACTCCGTCGGAGCCGTGTGGGTGGTGTCACCCGAACACCAAGCCGCGTCGCGCCGCGTCGCGCCGCGCAGCGTCGGAGTGGGTCGGAAGAGCGATGACGCCTTTCTGACCTCTCATGCCTCTTACCTGAGGATCTTGATCCCGAAGACCGATGCCGACTCTCAGAGCTACGAGGGCTCCGACCCCACGACCGGTCCCTCGACCTCCTGTGGGACCGGGACCTTGAACGGCGTGGGGCCGACTGCCAGATCTCAAGTCTCTTGCGGGACCGCTCCCGCTTAGCCTTAGACGTCAGGGCCCGGCAGTCAGAGCAGGTACGGTCGTCGTGGCCGAGGCCTAAACACTGAAGACACCGGCGATGGGCGTTGGTAACCAACATCATTCGGTTACATTTGGAGCAGGGTTTGAACCCGGGCATTCCTACCGGCACCGTAGGAGTGGAACGACTCGAGAAAAAACAGATCAAAAAGATCAAAAAAGTTTAGTCAAAAGTGACTGAGGGGTAGAGCTTCTCCGGATCTGCGCTAGCTGGCGGGGAAAAAAGAAGAACTGACATCAGCGCGCAAGGGCGGCGTCTAAGTACTCCAGCGACGTCATTCCGGCGCTAACGACGCCGACGACGGACGCAGAGCCGCGGACGACGCCTACCGACGCACAGGGGTATTGCTACGCAAACGTTTCCGGATCCAGTCTGACGCCTGGGGATATTCTAAGGTAATTAATCTATCACTAACGTGTCTCTTTCAGATGCAAAGTAGTACCCAATAAACGCACACGGAAACTCAGCAGATAAGTGGGCAACAACAGCCGCAACCACAGCTGCAACCACAGCCGCAACCACAGCCCACAATAGTAGTTGTTCCACCGGAAGTAGGGGCAGTTCAGGAAATGCCACTGTTTCAGAAAATCCATGGTCTTCCAGACCACAGCAAGTAAAAGGATGGTTAGTCCATCAACTTCTTCTTCAAGCCCCGCTTCTGATGATCTAGATGCCACTTGGAAGCCACCAGCTCAGTCTGAGAGTGATGCACACCACAAGACAAGGCTAGTGAAAAGGAAGGTTCCAGAAAGCCTTAGAGTTATGGAGGTAGATGTAGAAGAGGGGGGTGATGATGACGAGCCAGTCATCATGAACATCACTCAGAGGAGATGGAGACCAACATTATTAGACTATCCAAAATCGCTGTGAGGGATGTAGCACGGATACCACCATCACAGGTAACACCAACACGACCTCCAGCTTCCATATTTGCCTCTGCAAAGACCAGCAGGGACCTACATCCAGCTCAACCACCACCCAAGTAGGTAGTGGTAGTGTAACTGCACAGAGTCAGATTCCAGGAACACCCTCCAGTTCATCTGGTATTGAAAGTGGCACCTGCAGCAGTGCCAGAAAGTTCTCCTCCCCAGTTTGGGACTTCTTTTCAGTTAGCAGTAAGGAGGAGAACATTTCTATATGCTCAGTTTGTCGGCAGGCTGTTAGGCGGGGTAAGCTTGGTACAAACTATGATACCGGTGACCGTCTTCTAAAAAAACACCACATTATCCATTGGGAGGCTCACCTACTTCAGTAAAACTGAACCCATTGCTACTCGGGATGAAGAAGTAGGGGAAGATATGATCGCGGTGGAAGGTGAACAAGAGGTAGACATTTCTAGCCCTGTCCCCAGCAGTGTAGTGGTACCGCCCACATCCTCAGTGACATCTCAGTGGCACCGAAGTAAGAGTCAGGCTGAGACACCAAGGCAACCGAGTACTGCAATGAGAAAAAGTGCGTTGTCATTGAGCCTAACTGGGTTCAAGAAGACAGCTGCACCACAAAGGAAAATAATCCAGCCTACCATTGACAGCATACTTAGGTCGGAGGGGCAGTACCAACGCAACCACCCAATGGCACGGTTGTACAATGTGAAGCTAGCTAAAATGTTAGCGTGGACCTGAAGTAGGTGCTGTTGACACAGCTGAGATTTTTAATGCTACTCGGAAGCATGCAACTGTAGGCATGTTCACCATACTGCTGCAAACATTTTGGAAGAGGTCAACAGCAAGGTCTTTGAATGGCTGCACCCAAGAGGGCTTAACATTGGTTTTGTTGCCACGGATAATGGCAGTGATTTACTTAAGGCCATGGCGGTTGGTGCCTATTTCAGGGTCCCATTTTTGGCGCAGGGGGATATATGACGTTAGAACGCATACATTTACAACGCGTACCTTTACAACGCGTTCGTAACAACGAAAGTTGTTACCACGCATTGCGCTGGGGGGGCGCAAAATTGAACAATTTAATTTACTATTCCAACACCAGTCCCCGTGGATAGTAGGGAAGGTGTTGGGATAGTAAATTAAATCATTTACTATCCTTGAGCGCCCCCCAGTGCAATGCGTGGTAACAACTTTCGTTGTTACGACCGCGTTGTAAAGGTATTCCGTTGCTTGAGTTCTAAACGCTGCATACCGGCGCAGGGCATTAACATTATAGTTCAAGACTTTCTGAAAAAAGAACCCATATTCAGCAACTTACTGACCTCCTGCTGCAGAATATGCCCTCATGTCAGCCATTCTTTTAAAGCCGGGAAGCAGCTGTGGATCATTCAACGTGACTATAGAATAGGGGTGGGCGGACATCTCCGTTCCGCTCACGGAATGTGCAGAGAGTTGCCCCTTCCGCCTTCCGCAAAGAAGGCGGAGAAACAAGACAAAGCTCCGCACATTCGGTAGCGGGACGGATGTTGGCCGCCCGCCTCCTGCCGTATTAATTGATATTTTAAAAGCCTAAAATTAAATTGAAATAAAACTTACCTTATTGCGGGCACATCCTTGCCCATCGCAGCTTCATATCGGAACTGCGCATGCGAGGGAGCCTGCACAGGCGCATTACTCACCAGGAATGCGCATGCGCAGGCTCCCGCGCATGCGTAGTTCCAAGAAGAAGGCTCGATGGTCAAGGATGCGCCCGCAATAAGGTAAGTTTTATTTAAATTAAATTTTAGGCTTTTAATATCATTTAATACGGTGGGCGGGAGGCATGCGATAGGCGGGCGTCGGGCGGGCGTCGCGTAACGGATATATGTGGAGAGGCAGAGAGATTGGTTCAATCTCCGTACCTCTCAGCGAAAGTCCCTTACGCGACTTCCGCCCACCCCTACTGGAGAATGCCAGTCAAAGCACTCATCCAGGAGGTGGCAACACGTTGTAACTCAACGTATTACATGCTTGACCATCTATTTGAGCAGTACAGACCAATCAATGAATATGTCATGCGAAGGGCAGATGCTACTGTGAAAGGCATGACCCTTCAGATGGACCAATGGTGCTACTGTCTGACAGCTGCGCCCAAGGTCGAAAAACAAGCCACTTTGTTATGGAGTTCTGGTGTTAGTCCATATTGCTTATCCATAAAAATGCTACACTTTTTGGCACAACTGAGAAATGCTTGCAATATACTAGCACCGACCATTTTTCTCATAACAGATGGAAAATTCCCTTCTACAAACCAGAGCTTTGCAGAGCTTATGTAACCAGTACTAGGTTCTTCCAAGTGAGGGGTCCCCAGAATTCGCTCAGAGACCTTCATTTATAATTTTATATAAACTATATTCCTACCAAGGGGAGGATTGTTCTTCCACCACTGTTCAGTTATCATGATTTCGCCTTTTGTCTTCTATGGACTTGTGTAGTAGTAAGTGTAACAATGTTTATTGTTTGAATCTTATGTATTTTGCTGTTGGTGCTACATTATAGAGCAAAGAGCTTGTCAGTTGAAAATAAACCTTCTGAACTTGTGGTATTTGGTGTGGAATTACACGAGTGAGTGAGCGAAAGGGTGTGCATTGCTTCCGGGACTTGGAGATCGGGAGTGTTATGTTCTGGGTTGTCTACTCATTGGGTATCTTGGGGGGGGGGGGTAGGAGAGCTAATGAGACACTATAACTAGTCGGTCAGGGGATTGTGGTGGGTTCTGATTGAGGTGTGATGAAGGTCCAACCTCCAACCACCAACGTCCTATTTTCTTGTGCAAAGTTCTGTATGTGTAGAATCCCTACAACAGTAGTAGTATATCCTATCCTATCAAAAATAGTAAAATCTGGTTGGACATTTTGTTGGTGGGAATTGTCAAAAAGCCTCAAGATTAAGAAGACTAGAAGTAGTAGAAGAGGACAACCCAAAGGACTGGACTCAATGGCTAGAGCTATTGGTGAATCTGAGTTTTATTTAAAACCTTTTAAATAAAGAGTAGCCAACTGGTCAAGCTTAGCCACAGACAGACTAATAGTAGTACAGAGATTCATAGCAGAAGCAGTTAGAGGCAGGTATAACAAGAATTTAGAAACAGATAGAATAGATCGAAGAAGAATTTGTAAAAAATAGAATTAGGAAACCAAAATAATAGTTCGGAAAAAATAAGGTGCAGGAAAAGTTAGGGAAATATAATTATTAATATTAACTACTGGAAGAATTACTGGGGCCAGCAGCAGAGCCCTCGGTAGAGGAGTGGTCCTTGCCCTGGGAGGCATGTTGTTCTGGTTCTGCCGACTCAGACCCTGTCTTCTTGCCCCTGGGTGCTGATCATGTAAGATTTAATAAAGAAAGAGACAAACATTAATGTCTGGTGTGAAACAAATGAAATATTTGAAAATACGGTTCCAAAATTTTTTTGTGAACAACAATTGCAATAAAATTGACCTAGCTAATCTGATCGACTAGTAGTATTGCGAGATTCACGGGCCAATTGTTCACTAAGTCTGCATTTCCATTTATTTTAGTCCTCAAAAATGCATAGATGGAGGACGCATGCATAAATTATTGCATATACCAAATTGTTGGTTGGTTCTGCTAGCGATGATAAGCCTATTAACACTCACTAAACAAACTACAAAAGGTTCTACTAAGGACTGGGGTTAGCAGCACTCAGCACGACATGACGTGACAGAGGATGCGTCATGCAGACCGCTTAAAAATTACCAACTAATACTAATAAGTAACTAAACCTATCAATCCACCACTATCTCTTCTTAGTGGCAGGAGGATAAAGGAAGGACTAGAGTCTCTCAAGCATTACCTAATTTAAGTTCTCTAAAGTAAACTCTTACATAATCAGGCCAACTGAGCGCAAACTTGCAAACAAGTAATATTAGTAGCGCCGAGCACCTGTGTCATAAAAATCACAGGAGATTTTTAAACGTAATTTACCTGCAATGTAAGCAGCATCATTCTTGCTGGTCGAAAAAAATATATATTCGCAATATATAACAGAGCAGAAGAACACAAAGTAGTAATATCAAACAGTTACTCACCAAGCCCCGGGACCTCCACTCCTAGCAGGTCCTATTCCCAGTCCAGAATATTGGACCACCGGTGCGTCAGCTGGTTATTGGTGCTCCAGACACCAGAGCAGCAAAACACTGCCCGGCGCACCTTTCTCCACCACTGCCGATGCTCCCAGAGCCTGTACACGGACTCAGGCCTGCCGCCTGCTGCCAGGAATAAGGGAAGGTGGCCCTGCACAAAAAAAAACAGTGCGGCCAACTCCGCCAAACCAAATAAGCCTGTGAATGCACCCCTTTGGTCGCTGCTCTGGCTACGGCTACGAGCTCTGAGCCCCTTTGCCATGGTTTTGGGTAGGCGGGGGCGGAAAAGAAAAAGTAGGAATTAAAAAAATAAGTAAAAGAAATTAAAAAAGCAGGTAATAGAAAAAGAGTGAAAAAGTAGAAAAAAAACTAAAAATATAGACTCAGGAAAATAGAGAGATAAATAATAAATAAAAAAGACCAAAAAAAAGTTTCCAGAAACAAAGGATTGAAAAGATAGAGGGAGGATTGAAAATCAGGCCCAGAACCATAGCAATAGAGTGAAAAACAAAAGATGGCCGCGCCGATTGGGACAGCATGGGCAAATTTACACAATATTTCCCCTGGGTACCTTAATACCATATACTAGGGACTTACAAGGGTACATCATTAGCCAGTCTGTGACGTACTCGCCATGTTCAAATTAGTGAAGAAGCACATAGACTGGGGTCCTTATTAGCAGGATCCCAGTCAGACTAGTCAGGAACAGCATAGCAACAGGCAAAAAGTCTGTGGAGCATTCCGTGGAATCCAAGGGTGGATTTTTGAAGAGGTGAACCTGTAAGCAGAGGTGACAGAGTCTATGCCAGTCGGGGTGACCCGGAGGCACAGAAGCACAATGCCCACCTTTGTTGGGAAGTTCAGAAGAGTTTATGAGGACCTTTTCGCTGCAGCTGTGGGGACCCGGCGATGCTGTGGAAGTCCAGTAGTCATACACAAGCTGTCTCATGTTGTATGTCGGTGTCCAGGTGGCTGGTGTCTGGCAGGAGTAACAACAAGCCTTGGTAGCCGCAACAGGCATGGAAGACGAAAAGATGCAATCGTTGGGACCAGCAAGGTTCACGGAACTCGCCACATGCAAGTGAGTCAGAGCAGGCCATGAGCAAGCAAGGGATCCCATCAGAGCAGAAGAAGACCCTCAAGAGGAACCACACGCCATAGGCACAGAAGCCGCTAGAGGACCTCAGCCATCTCACCAAAGATGGAGGCCCACAGTGCAGGGGAACCAGGGAGGACACTGTTCTTCAAGGGAATCGATTCTGGAGGCTGGTGCTTCTTGTAGCCCAAAGATCTCTGGATTGCAGGGCCAACAAACCTATGCAATGACAAATCAACGTGGTGCACCGAGGTTCAGTTCCAGTGGCTCTGACGAGGGATACTGTCCTCTAAATTAGTGGGAAGACAGGTCAGTCCTGTGGGGAGCCACAGATCTACCACCTATGCTGCTTGGGAGGTCCATAGGATAAGAGAATCAGCAGACTGGTCAGCTTTGATAGGGTACCGGCAGATGCAGGGGAGTGACTCCTTTGCTCGAAGGGAGATTACTGTGGATATCCTTGATGTCCACAGGTTCCTGCAGATCCTGAGTGAAGTATAGACACAGACAGGGCTAAATACATGCAGAATAGCAAGACCGGGAGCAATAGAGTCTTCCTTGATGCAGTCTCCGTTCCAGGCGAAGTCCATGTGTCCAGATGGTCATAGAGTGTCTTGGTTATCAGAGATGCATCTTGTTCCATGGCAAATCTGAGGACTCACCTATATGGGAGCCCTTAATTACCCAAGGAAAGGTTGGAACAACTCAGGAATCCATCCCACATGAGGGGCCAGGCAGCGTGGAGGGTAATCACCTGTCCTCAAGCCCAGTTTCATGCCAGAGAGGGAACCAAGGATTCCTGAACTGGCTTGGACCAGTGTATACAAGGAGGGCACCAAATGTGCCCTTCAATGCAGTCTGGTGGGGCTAGAAAGTGTCCCCATCCCAGCCCAAAACACTAAGGCCGGTCTGGGATGTGGTCACACATCCCTGTGGCAGGAAACCTATTGTTCTACCTTCCCCTGCCGAGCTTAACTCAAATGCAGGAGGGCAGAAAAGGGTCTGTGGTCAGCAGCAAAACTAGCTTGCCGTCAGACCCTAAAAGGCTATAACCTGGAGTACAGGGGGCTCCTATAAGGAACCCCCCAGTACATGGGATCATACCTCCAACACCAGAATTGTTGGGATATGATTCCAACATGTTTTATACCAAACATGACCAGGTTTGGCACAGCCATTATATAGTTAGACATCTTGTAATGACTGATGTCCAGGGTATGTCTTAAAATGGTTGACCACACTTACAAAGCCTGGCGTATTGAGTGTGGGATTTGAAGGGGTGTCCTGCTCCTAAAGGGGCACCTTCACACTTGTAACCAGGCACACTGGCCTTAGGACTGAAGGGCCAACCATAGGGGTGAATTATAGGTTTTAAGTGGAGTGACCTCAGATAGGACAGCACATTTATTGTGAGGGGTGCAAGCACCATCTCACACAGGTTACAATGGAAGGCCTGTAGTCAGAGTTTAAATGGACTCCCATGGGTGGTACAATACATGTTGCAGCCCATGGGATCCCTGGTGTACCTATGCCCTAGGTGTGAGAAGGTGGCCCGATATGCAGCGTTCGCTATTCTAGCGACCACTATGTATCGTTCCAACGACCCTTATGGTGATTGGTTGTAAGTCAACCTTAGACCAGCTATCCTAGTAGCGTGGATACGAGCAGTCTTCGGGCTAAACTCTAGAGGGCGTGTTAAGCCAGCTGTTATACCATCACATACCCCTTGAACACCAAGTGAAAGGACACCACACAAGTGTTATGAAAATAAACAGTATATTTATTAGAATCACAACAGCCCTGTACTCTTTATGAGGACAGGGTACTAAGCACAGAACCAAAGCTCTTAGAAAATACTTCAAGTGCACAATTTAAAACAAGTGCCCGAGGGCACGGAAAGTTTAGTGGTCTCGGGCGGACCCGATAAGGCAAGTCGGAAGCAAGGGACTCGGGACCCTAGAGTAAGGAGGCTATGCAGGCACCGAAATGCCGAAGTTACCTAGCCACGAGGGCTGCGGCTGCACAAGTCTTACAGGCGTCGGGGTCTTCGCTGACGAGCCAGGAGCCGGAAGAAAAGGAGTTGCTGGCCGGCGACCAGTGATGAATAGTTCGTAGAGATCCAAGCCTGGATCAGTGATCGTTGATACCTGAAAGCAGAGGTGACCAAGTTTGTACTACTAGCCAGTAGTCAGAGGGTACCAGGAAAGCACCGGATGGCCGTCACCTCGACTAGGTGAGTGGGCGACGCTAGGCTCTGCAGTCTCACGGACCCGGAGGCGTTGTCGGCGACCAGGATGGAGGTGCGAGCTGTCCCACGAAGGTTGATGCTGTCGGCGTCGCTGGGCCCAGGATTGGGGCAACAAGCCTTGGCAGATTTCAGGGCCACGTGGTGGGCCTAAAATGGCGTCTTGAGTTGACCAGGAGGGTCCGGGGTGCTCCTCTCGGAAAAGGGAGCAAGGGCCGGTCTGGAGCAACCAGACCAGCAGCGTTGGTTGTCGGATGTCGTCAAAGAAGGGCGCCAGCGGCTAGTGACCAGACAACGTGCTGAGCAGACGAGCCAGGAGCCGGAAGAAAAGGAGTTGCTGGCCAGCGACCAGTGATGAATAGTTCGCAGATCGTGGAGATGCTGGGAGACTGCACTTCGGTGCTGGAGCTGCTCAGGGTTGGGGCTTCTCGGACCCCAGAGCACTCACCAGAGAATTGCTTCGATGGTCGTGCTGGTTAAGAAAGCGTGCAGGTTTTGATGATGGCCAGTCCCTCGAGGTCTCGTCGCACCCACAGATCTCAGCTGAGCTGACGACGTGGGTAGAGGTCAGAGGTGCCAGGGAAGCCAGTTCTCGTCGAGCTGGGTCGTTGGATTCCTGAGGAAGGACTTGCAGCAAACCGCAGAGTTCTTAGATGGTGCCTGCGGATGCAGGGTGACTACTCCTTAGCCACAAGGGAGAAATCTTGAGAAGAGTCTCGAATGTCCTTTCGTAGAAAGTAGTTCTTGATTCAAAGATGATCTAATTTGGAAGGGTCCCCGCTCCGGCCTTTATCCTAAAGAAAGGGGCGGGTACATGACTAGGTCCTGCCCTAAGGGTGGGACCAGGAAGGGGGGTAGTTACACCCCTCTCCCCCTGCTGGACTTTCCCCAGGTCAGGGGCTCCGCGCCCCTGGAACTGGTTGTAGCCGGCATATGCGTAGTGAGCACCGGGGTGTCACTCCACAGTCACCTTCTTGCAAAGCCCTGCCTACCCAGAATACACAAACCCTGTCTGGGACGGTGCGAACACCGCCCTTGACAGGAAACCCTTTGTCCAAGCTCTCCTCGCTGGAATGACTCCCAGCAGCAGGAGGTCAGACTTGTGTCTGTGGTGGCAGCGTCCATTTTGTGGAGCTGAGGCTTCAGTTAACTTTAACCAGGGTTCACAGTTACGTACATGTCGTGTCCCTCTAGAAGGGCGGAATGCTAACCTCGTCGCCAGGGTTGGTGAGAGGGCAGCACCCCGATTCGTATGACACCTTACTCGACATGTCTTGATAACGCGATACCGAAGTTACCGATATGATACGCGTTATCATGGAACAGCCATTGGGTCTTGGTTCCGCAAGCTGCAACCGGGCTCGGCTCGTGCCAGAGCCCAATTCACACGATTCCATGCACTCTGCCTTCAGGATTGTTAAGGCCTGCCATAGGAGTGACTGAGAGGAACTCGGGTGTCCATTTTAAGGTTAGGTATAGGGATACTACACCTACAGCAACGGGTGAGTACGCCACGTGGCCCCAGCTGTCGTGCAGCCAGTTGTGTCAGATTTAGATGGCCATCCAGGGGTGGCATAATACATGCTTCAGCCCCTGGTAGGCCCTGGGTACACCGATGCCCTGAGTTACAGGGTCTGACAGGGTGGCCCAGTTCCAATTGGGTAATGCACCTAAGGTACACATATCAATTTAGCGAGAGAACAGCTAGGCTGTGGGTCTGATTGGCAGGCCCACAGCCCGAGAAAGTCGTAAACCAGTGAAACAAAAGCAAAAAGTCCGGGTGATCATAGGATTGCAGACCCTACTCTCCTACATGACCCCCCCCCCAAACGTTATGACAATAAGCTAACCTTGACCAGGTGAGTCTTCTTGTTCTAAGTGGAAATACCTGGAGAGCCCATCTGCATTGCCATGATCAGTGCCAGGTCTATGCTCCACTGTGAAGTCCATCCCCTGTAGGGAAATGGACCACCTAAGCAGTTTGGGGTTTTCACCCTTCATCTGATTTAGCCATAGGAGGGGCTTATGGTCGGTCTGAATCTTGAAATGAGTGCCAAACAAGTATGGCCTCAGTTTCTTCAGGGCCCACACCACAGCGAAGGCCTCCCTCTCTATAGCTGACCAATTTTTCTCTCTGGGGGTCAGCCGTCTGCTTATAAAAGCAATGGGCTGGTCATTACCATCAAAATTCATTTGAGATAATGAGGAAATATAAATTTTATGGTCAAGAAATGTTCCCTAACGTGTACCCCACCGTCTCCATGTACCAGCTTAAAGTGCATGTAACTTCCCTCCTGTGCCAGCTATGAAGACGCAATTACATTTGCGTCCAACGTTAACATGTCCTCTTTCAGACCCACCCTGAATGGGTTGAATATTCCGTTTCTAAGTATGCCTTGCCAACGTCTTTTTGTGGTGTACTTTACACGTTTTCCAGCCCAGGCGAAGTAGGCCCTGAATTCTGCCATCCAGCCTTTTCCTGCCTTCAGACTCTGAAATGCCTCAGCCTGGGCCGGCCTCTGTACCCGTGACCTCTGCCTTACTCCCTGCACGGCTCACGGCGCTTAGCTCAGCCTGTTGCCTGCCAAGACTGTATTCAACCTTCGAATTATCTGTTCTGCTCCTCAAAAATACATTCCTGCCTACTAGTTTAAGTAAATATCCTTCCAGCTGCAGAGCAAAGGGCCCGGCCTCACTGTCTCCGTCCAAGTAATTCATAGTTTCTGTTACCATGGTAGGCCCATGCCCCCTTGCATCTCATGCAGACACCTAGACGCTTATACACGCACTCACAGTCAGTATAGAATAGCCTCTGTCCGAGAGACCTTTTTCTTCTAGATAATATGGTTCCCAAACATCAGATATCAGATATGATATAGGAACGAGTTGATCTGACAGGCCAGACTTCTGTCTCTTTCCTCTAGTGTAAATGTCAAGTCCCCTGCACCCTCCAACTTTACGTCAATCACACGTCATGCAGCTGCGCGCGCATCCTAGCTACCGATTCCTGCTGACTCTGCACTATTCTGTCATAGAGCCACCCACTTCTGACACTTACATGTGACGTTTCTAGAACACGCCTCTGTGCACGTCCTAGTTCACGCCTTCTGATTACGTATTGCTAACACGTGTGTAGTCTTATCTTGTTTCTCTCAGCTGTTACGCCTTCTGCATTGACTTCTATGGTGTATATTAAAGTATAAAAGTAATGTAATGTCAATAAAGTATGCTCTATCCCTTCCTGCACCCCAGTGGTGTCAGGAACCCGATATCCGGTACCAGAACCATTCCTTTTTAAGGAATAAAACCCCTAAGAACTCTAACACCACGGACTCTGCGTCTTTCTTTCCGATTGAGTTATTTTTGTTTAAGTACTTACCTGCATAGAAATTAGGACGGTAAATCAAATATTTACCACATTAATCTGGCACCCGAATAGGGACCCCTCCCCCACCCCACGCGCCGGTTGGTGCGTTGCAGCCTTGGCCCCCTGCCACAGTCGAGACGGACACTACGCGTACCCGCAGGATTTCCTGTATCTCCCTCAGGCCTACGGAGGTGACGGAGACTGCGATCAGCACCCAGACGAGGCGGTGAGGAGTGCGGAGGATCCCGACCAGAGCCTAGCCGAAAGAAGCAAGGTCCGAGGTGTCAAGAGGCCCACCAGTTCCGAAGTATTCACGTATCGAGTTGAGTCGAGTCCAGTCCGGTCCAGTCCAGTCGAGTTTTCCGAGGCCTTCTGTTCCGTGCTTCCCGGTGAGTACCATTGCTGGGGACGCATCTAGACGGGTGCATTATTATGTATCCGGTAAAGACGGGTTTGGGTACACAAACACGGTCTGCACTGTTTTAGACAGTGTATCTGTGCTGTTTAGCAGTACATAAAGTATTCAAGATTTTCAATGTTTGTTCTTGTTTTTTTCTGAAACTCAAAGGTAGGCCATATGTGTTCAAAATGTTTCATGTGATAAATGTCGTGGTATGAGTGACTGTTCGACGTACATTACTGTGTTTTGTGTAACTAGCTGTGTTCGGAGTAAGTAACAAGTATCAAGTGACCAGCACTACGTAACAAAATGCCGTTTTTCAAAAAATTAAGACAGATAGGAACTAGGAAAGGGATACTAGAGGAAGAAATTCCTATTCCCCCTAGGGACACTCCTGGAAATTTTATGTACCATAAGCATGGCTTAGATGCCATACTGTACCTAGATTTATGGGCCGATTATACTAAGCACCTAGAAGAAAGACACAGATGGCCCGTTACAGGAACTTGGGATGCCGAGTGCATCATGAAAGTAGAAGAAGCGCTATGGAAAAAGAAAGCCAGACAATCTCAGAAGGACGCCATAGAATTTTGGCGTAAAGAATCACATAAACGTGCCGAAAAAGCCCTCCGAAAAGAAGACAGACATAGAGAAGAGTCGGATAAAGTCCGAGAAAACAAATTAGTTAATGAAGGGATCCGAGTAAAAGCAGAAAAAGTAGACCGCATGCGAAACAATCTTGTAAATGGCATGTACTTAGTGACCGAGGGTTCGCCTGAAGCCACTTCAGAAATACCGAAAGATCTGCCACCACCATTGGTTCCAACTAAAGTAAAGCACAGAACCACAAAAGACATATTCCTTGCCTCCTATCTAGACGATGTAGCTCCCGCTTACGCAAATTCACGTACTAATGTACCGCCTGCTGACGGTGACGGAGGTAGCAACCCACTCCAAGACAATGTCCCGCCATTACTGCAACAAAGTTCACCCGTTCGACAGCCGGTTCTGAAACAGTCTGTTCCTCCACCTCCACCACTTCCCACATCTAAGATTAATGTACTAAATCCGTTTGCACCTGATCCCAATAGGAGACAAGTTCAGGTACACATACAGACTCCACAGAGAAATAATACTCAAGCCCCTGCCACAGGAGGTGCGACAGGAGGTCTTCAAACCCCGCCATCAACACGCCGATTAAACGTTAGGGACTTAATGAAGCAACGTGCACCCCAATCACCAGGCTTTAACGTACTTAAAGAACCCCTTCCTGTTTGCAGATACGATCCAGTACCCGGTAAAGACGATAGAATGTTGTTAGCATCACTACGCATACGACAAGCTACAGATTACTTAGTGCTATTCCCAGGGATGGCTGATCATCTAGATAGAATATATCATTTTGTCCAGACTGGGGAAGATCCTGAGAGTATTAAAGAGGCCCTGGCTCACCAGAAAGTTGACACTCAAGGTTATGTATTACGTTTCTTCATAAATTGCTTAATAAGAGACCGAGACAGGCCTGGAGCAGACAAAGAAGAGATGGAAGCACTAAACAGGTGGGGTCAAAATATAGCCGAAGGAAACCATGATAAACAAAATTGTATAGCGAGCATGTACAAGAAAATCAGAAGAGCAGTAATAGAAATACACGAAAAAGAAAAAGAAAATGACAGGAATGACTCCTCTGAGGAGGACGCACCTGAAGAACCAGAAACGACTAAAGAAATGATAGCGTATGTGGGTAAGGGAAATTACCTTAGGAAAGGTATTCGCCCAGAAAGCAAGAGAGTTTTTCTTTCCGGCATAGCAAAACCGAATTCTTCTGAATATCTGTTTCAAAATACCGATAAAATGCTTCAAGAACGAATGGGGTACCACGTACTAAATTCTATGGACGAACAAGAACTAGCCCGGTCAGCAGTACTATGGGCTGACAATCCTAGCATATACAATGCTGATACAGTAGCACAGACATTTCTGAACCTTTCCCCAGACGAGCAGAAATTAGCTGGTGTATACATGATTCAGCATCTTCTCACGTTATACAGAAAGCAACATTCGGACCCAGGTCCCTTACCTGATACATTAGAAGCACTACTTATGAATAGATGGAGAGGCTTAAGTACCAAGTTGATTCAAATAATTCTAGAGCAACGGCACAGATATAACGCTTTCTTAGGCCCTCAACATGTTTCAGCTCCGCCCCCAGAAAGAAAAATGTTTCATTTGGAGCGTTTTGACAGGCAGAATCCTTTACGAGAAGTACACCCAGTTATGGGTGCCGATAATACCCTGAAACGTGTGTACGTGTACACACCTTTGACAAAGTTAGAATTGTTAGAGATGAAGAAACTAGTACCCTGTCACGATAAAGACCCTGCAGGTTTTCACCGAGAACTTAAGGATATGTTACTCATGGGAGATTACACATATACGGATATTATGAAACTGTTAAAAGTACTGTTGCCCACAGGCATTTACGAGAAACTAAAAGAAAAAGAATGGGAGGTGGGAGATAAAAAGATTATTTGGACTGAAATAGAAGACGAAGAAAAAATCCGTACTCCAGGGCTAGGCCTTGGGGAAAAAGCTAAAGCATTACCAGGATTAATAGTACAGGTTTTGCCAAGATTATTGACAACTAAAAAGGAAGACTGGGACGCGATCTCAGCCTGTAAACAGAAACACGATGAAGACACTAGTGACTTCTATTCAAGATTCGAGAAATGTTTCATTATTAATAGTGGCCTGAAACCAAGCAGCGAGTCATACCCACACCTTTTTGTAAGTAAATTGGTAGAGAATTCCCTAACACAGGTTAAGAATCGTGTATATAAAGTCGAAAGTACATGGCAGGCAAATACGCCATCACAGATGTTGCAAATGTTACAATATCACCAGAACAGAATTAGAGAAGAGCAAGAACATGAACATAGACGTATGAAAGACACGAAAATGAAAATACTAGTTGCCCAGTCAGTCCCAGCTGACGGTCAGAAAAAGGGTGGGGCGCAGACAAATAATTCAGCAGCTCCTGTTAAAGGGACATGCAACTATTGCAAGCAGCCAGGCCACTACGTAAACGAATGTCCAGTCCTGAAACACAATATAGCGACAGGTAAAACTAAAGAAAGACCACGTCAGCCTAGACAAGACCAGGTCCAGCAACAGACTTCACAGAATATACAGCCTACGCATGCTTCCCCACATACAGCACAGACCGTAGCGGTATCACAGCCACAGCCCATTGCCGCGACTCAGCAAGTTTCACAGCAAATGTACCAGTATGCCCAATCTGATTATCCCGATTATCAGCGATACACATGAAACAGCCTAGAGAGGGAGGTTGGCTTGCCTCTTATTGAGATTCCTGTAGATCAAGAGGGTCCTTATGTACATAGTCGAGTATTGGGAAAAGACAGAAAGTTTTTAATTGACACAGGGGCAAGCCGCACAACAATCAGCCATAATGAAGTCCCAGGGGCACCCCTCTCAGGCTCACAGAATGTTTCCCTTGGTTTTTCAGGACAGCCTATTGTAAATGAAGTGTCAGAACCCGTCCCCCTAGCAGTAGGACCTTTATCACGTGTTACAGACTTGTTACTCACGAAATCATGTCCAGAAAACTTGTTAGGAATAAAGACGCTGAAGGCTCTAGGAGCTGTGATATGTTGTTCTCCGGAAGGAGTTAGACTTTTTCTGCGTGACTTCAAGGGTCACTATGTATTACGAGAATTTGATGTCAGATTGAAAAATGTACCGGAACACCTGTGGGCACAAGGCCCAACCGATGTAGGTTGCATGCACATTACACCATACCGTGTAACACTCAAACCAGGAGTTGTTTTACCCCGAATCAGACAATACAAGTTACCACCCGATGCTGTCGTGGCTTTACTGGAAATCATTGAAGAGCTCATTGCCCAAGGAGTGGTCGTAGAAACCGACTCCAATGTCTGTAATTCCCCTATCATTCTGATTCTTAAACGTACTGATCCCAATGCACCGCCAGTATATCGGCTGGTGATTGATTTACGAGAACTGAATAAATGCATTGTTCCACAGTACCCTGTGGTTCCCGACATCTCATCCTTATTGACTGCTATTGATTCAGAAGCAACGTTCTTTACTGTAATTGACCTCAAGAACGCCTTCTTCAGTGTGCCCATTGATCCAGAGAGCCAATATCTCTTCGGATTCAGTTTAAATGGACGAAGTTTCAAATTTTCACGCGCACCTCAAGGATTCACAGAAAGCCCCAGCATCTATAGCCAAGCACTGAAAAGACAACTTGACTGTATCCAAATGCCAGTTAACACTGCCTTACTCCAGTACGTCGATGATCTGCTGATCACCGCACGAAGTGAACCCGAATGTGAACAAGCATCACTGATAGTTCTACACTTTCTGGCTGACAAGGGACACAAGGTGTCTCCCTCGAAGCTGCAATTCTGTGTTCAGCAAGTTGTGTACCTGGGTCACTTGCTGTCCAAAGTGGGGAGACAGCTCACTCCTGACCGCATCCAGTTAATTATAAATATGCCACAACCCCAGACACAAAAGGAAGTGCGGGCCTTTATAGGCCTCACCTCGTACTGCAGACAATGGATTCCCCAGTATGCATTTCTAGCTAAACCACTCATTCAGTTGACAACACAGGAGGCAGCGACTTCGACTGCCCTTCCTTGGACTCAGGAACATACACAGGCTTTTGAGGAATTAAAGAAAGCTTTATGTCAAGCACCAGTTCTAGCGACACCATGTTACAGCAAACCTTTTACACTTTTTGTCACAGAACGTGAAGGTACAGCGTTGTCTGTCCTCACACAAGATCAAGCAGGTTCGCATAAGCCTTGCGCTTATTTTTCAAGTACATTGGATCCAGTGGCCCAGGCACTCTCGGCGTGCTTAAAGTCAGTTGCAGCGACAGCCCTAGCAATCAGACAGAGCGACTCAATTGTATTAGGACATCCATTGACAGTACAAGTTCCACATTCTGTAGAAGTCCTTCTAAACCGAACACAGACTCAACACCTGACCATAGCACGACTGACAGGTTATGAACTGACACTGTTCCAGCCACACATAGAAATCAGACGCTGTAACATTCTAAATCCTGCCACATTGTTACCCTCGGTTATGACAGATTCAACACCACATGATTGTATAGAAATAATTAATGTAGTAACAAAGCCCTGACGAGACTTAACAGATGTTGCACTGGCAAATCCAGACCTGACACTTTATGTGGACGGTTCATGCATGAGAACAAGCACAGGAGAATTAGTGGCCGCATATGCAGTGACCACCGAAACTGAAGTCAAAGAAACACACCGTATTGATACACTGTCCGCTCAAGCCGCAGAGCTTATCGCTCTGACCCGAGCCTGTATACTAGCCAAGAACAGAAATGTTAACATATACACGGATTCACGTTATGCTTTCGGAGTTGTACACGACTTCGGAATGTTATGGCAAGAACGAGGTTTCTTGACCTCTCACGGCGCCAAGATCCAACACGGTCCGCTCATTCAAGCACTGTTAGAAGCAATACATCTGCCTTCAGGCATATCCATTATGAAGTGTAAAGCACATACTAAAGTTACTGACTCTATTTCTCAGGGTAACGGCCTGGCAGATCAAACAGCAAAACATACCGCATTGACTCGCACCCAGGCAACTGATGTGACAAAGGCAATAGTACCGACACATTGTATGGCCGTTAGGGATCCCACACTAGATGTAATCGATATTCAGACACATGCTACTCCAGACGAAATCAAGAAATGGTCCGAACTAGGAGGGGTCCAGACAGATCAGGGATGGATGACGAAGGGAAAATCTACATGGTTTCTCCCCGACTCTATGGTTCAAGTCATAATAAATACAGCACATAGCCCAGCCCACCTGGGAGAAAAAGCCATGTTAGACAGTTTACAGAATCTCTGGTTCAACAAACATTTACGAGCAGCAGCAAAACAGAAAGTGCGTACTTGCATGATCTGCTGTCAGTTCAATCCAGGTAAAAGCGTCCCTGTAGAGCAAGGTGGATTTCATCCTCCCGATCACCCTTTTGAAGTCCTCCAGATGGATTATATCCAGATGGAACGTTGTCGAGGATTCAAGTACGTCCTCGTAGTTGTTTGTGCACTTTCCCGTTGGACAGAAGCATATCCAGTCCCAGATTACACTGCTCCGACCACTGCCAGGCAGCTGGTTCGAGAATTCTTCCCACGGTACGGCTTGCCTCGTATCGTGTACTCAGATAACGGACAGCCATTCTCGTCCGAGCTCATGAAGCAGGTCTCACTCCTGTTAGGATACCAGTGGAAATTCCATTGCGTCCGACATCCCGAGGCAGCTGGCCTTGTAGAAAGACATAACCAGACACTGAAAACACGCCTTGCGAAAATATGTAAAGAGAAAGGGGTCGACTGGATAGTCGCCCTGCCAGTGGCACTGTTCTATATGCGAATGGTCCCCCATTCGAGATCAGGACTATCCCCGTATGAGGTGGTCTTTGGCAGACCACCAAATATGTGGGGGACGCCCATGCCTAAGAAAATAACTGATGTTGATTGTAATATGCTGACAGATTACCTTGCCTCCTTGATGTCTGCACTCCAATCATGTCGTTCACAGGTTGCCGCAGCCTTTCCCGACAACACTGATGTAAAACCACACGATGTCCGTCCAGGTGACACTGTGCTGATCCGCAACTTCGATAGGAGGAGTCCGCTGGAGCCCCGTTGGCAGGAGCCGAAGCTCGTCCTTCTGACCACGAGGACCGCCATCAAGGTTGAGGGCCGAAAGGGGTGGATCCATACGAGTCATATAAAGAAATGTAATGAACTGTTGCCAGAAACTGACTCCTCCACCCCCTCAAAGGACTGCCCCGAATCTAGTGACTTTAAAGTTCCCAAGAAAGAGAAAACTCCGCAAGAGGAGTATAGAACGAAATTACGATCTAGAAAGTCAGACAGTTTAATTGTTTAAGTCCTCCCCTAGGTGAATCGGTTAAATTAGTTTCTGACATGTATCCCCTAGATCGAGATAGAGAGAGAGAGAGACAACTCAAGAAACGTGCATATTGTAAATCACTCCGTAGTCACTGTATAGTGACATTATTGGTTTTGTTTTTTCTAAGCCTTCTGATTATTACTGCTAGTATATTGCTGCATGTATATTACCCTATCTTCAAGCATACACAATCTGCTTACAATGTCTCTGCCGAACATTCTTTTAGTGAATTACCCCTACACGAGCTATCTTACAGACTTGCGCTGCGCAACAATACATTCATTAGTATGTTACATCACTCCCATCAGACTAACAATGCTACCGACTGTTGGATATGTGGCCGACTCCCCCCCTACCAGAAATACAAGGGAGTTCTGCCTCTTTTTCCGTACCCGTTCACTCACAATGGCTCATGTGGTGCGTGGTTTAGATTAATTAATTCTTTAGATTCTGATATTGCTATTTTCGAAGGAAATTGGGTTTGGGGAAACCTGAACTTAGTTCTGCTTAACGCCTGCTACCCTGACAAGAAGGGACTTCCCACTAGGACAGGAACTGATCTAGAAAATGAAGTATATGGATTAGGCAATTACACAATTAACCTCATGATTCTTACTATTGAATCCGAAGCTACACCAGTTCTCCCTGCTATGTCAGTATTACCAGTCACTGGTGATTTATGTCTCAGAAAGAAGGGTTCAGTACACTTAGGTCATAGTAAATGTACTACTGTGGTCGAATTCAGTGATCAGGGCAGGTCTACATTTAGAGCTACTCGTCATTCCTACTTTGTTTGTGGCCATACCGCATACATACGCTTACCTCCTGATTGGGATGGTACCTGTTACATTGCCTTCCTTCTGCCCCCTGTTTTTCGAGCCCCTCCTGATTATCACAGAAATACAAATCTAGTAAACAGTAGACTCAGAAGAGATCTCCCGATTGTCGACTATACTGAAACGGCATGGGAGCAATATACAGACTTTAATAAAGGTTTCTTCCCCTACTTAGGTACTGTTTTTAATAGTAAACTGATACGTAAATTAACTAGAACCCTCGAAGCAGTAGTGAATGAAACTACTTCCGCTCTAGGCAACTTAACAGAGGAGCAGTCCGCCATGCGGGTTGTTGTTCTTCAGAATCGTCTTGTTATTGACGTCATCTTGGCAGATAGAGGCGGAGCTTGTAAGGTCATCGGGTCAAGTTGCTGTGTTTTCATTCCAGAAAACGCGCCAACTGTATATAAAGCTATCACACGTCTTCATAAAATTGCAAGTTTGATACATCAGAATCCAGGCACCTGGACTTGGTCCGGTTGGTTCTGGACAACGTTGACTGCTTGGGGATGGAAGATCCTATCCTTCCTAGGCATTGCCCTTGTCATAGTATTCAGTTGCTGCCTGTGTCTACAGTGTGGGCCAGCGATTTGTGGTCTGTGCGCCACGTCATGTATCCCGCATTCCAGTTTTCATTCAAAACACGAAAAGCAGAAAGAAGAGCAAATGATGTTACGTGAACAGACTGATCGATTCATGAGGATCGATATATCATGAAGGGTCCGTAGGGAACAAGGAGGGAATGAGGAAATATAAATTTTATGGTCAAGAAATGTTCCCTAACGTGTACCCCACCGTCTCCATGTACCAGCTTAAAGTGCATGTAACTTTCCTCCTGTGCCAGGTATGAAGACGCAATTACATTTGCGTCCAACGTTAACATGTCCTCTTTCAGACCCACCCTGAATGGGTTGAATATTCCGTTTCTAAGTATGCCTTGCCAACGTCTTTTTGTGGTGTACTTTACACGTTTTCCAGCCCAGGCGAAGTAGGCCCTGAATTCTGCCATCGAGCCTTTACCTGCCTTCAGACTCTGAAATGCCTCAGCCTGGGCCGGCCTCTGTACCCGTGACCTCTGCCTTACTCCCTGCACGGCTCACGGCGCTTAGCTCAGCCTGTTGCCTGCCAAGACTGTATTCAACCTTCGAATTATCTGTTCTGCTCCTCAAAAATACATTCCTGCCTACTAGTTTAAGTAAACATCCTTCCAGCTGCAGAGCAAAGGGCCCGGCCTCACTGTCTCCGTCCAAGTAATTCATAGTTTCTGTTACCATGGTAGGCCCATGCCCCCTTGCATCTCATGCAGACACCTAGACGCTTATACACGCACTCACAGTCAGTATAGAATAGCCTCTGTCCGAGAGACCTTTTTCTTCTAGATAATATGGTTCCCAAACATCAGATATCAGATATGATATAGGAACGAGTTGATCTGACAGGCCAGACTTCTGTCTCTTTCCTCTAGTGTAAATGTCAAGTCCCCTGCACCCTCCAACTTTACGTCAATCACACGTCATGCAGCTGCTCGCGCATCCTAGCTACCGATTCCTGCTGACTCTGCACTATTCTGTCATAGAGCCACCCACTTCTGACACTTACATGTGACGTTTCTAGAACACGCCTCTGTGCACGTCCTAGTTCACGCCTTCTGATTACGTATTGCTAACACGTGTGTATTCTTATCTTGTTTCTCTCAGCTGTTACGCCTTCTGCATTGACTTCTATGGTGTATATTAAAGTATAAAAGTAATGTAATGTCAATAAAGTATGCTCTATCCCTTCCTGCACCCCAGTGGTGTCAGGAACCCGATATCCGGTACCAGAACCATTCCTTTTTAAGGAATAAAACCCCTAAGAACTCTAACACCACGGACTCTGCGTCTTTCTTTCCGATTGAGTTATTTTTGTTTAAGTACTTACCTGCATAGAAATTAGGACGGTAAATCAAATATTTACCACAATAGAACAGCTCCCACACCCAACTCAGAGGCATCTGTTTGGACAATGAATGGTTTGGAGTAGTCTGGACTCTTGAGGATAGGTGCCGTGCACATGGCCTGTTTTAGGTCATCGAATGCTTTTTGACAGCTCGCTGTCCACTGAACCTTTTTTGGCATTTTCTTACTCGTCAGTTCATTGAGCGGAGTCACAATCGATCCGTAATTCCTGACGAACTTCCGGTAGTAACCAGTCAGGCCCAAGAAAGCTCGAACCTGAGTCTGGGTGGTTGGAGGAGCCCAGTCCCTGATTGACTGTATCTTGCTCTCCAGTGGTTGAACTTGGCCTCCACCGACAAGGTGGCCCAAGTACACAACCTGTGTCTGCCCTATCTGGCACTTGGTAGCCTTGATAGTGAGACCTGCTGCTTGCAGAGCCTCTAACACTTTCCGCAGGTGGACCAGGTGATCCTCCCAGGTGGAGCTAAAGACAGCGATATCGTCAAGATACGCCGCACAGAAGTCATCCAGCCCGGTGAGAACGTGATTACCAACCGTTGGAAGGTGGCAGGTGCATTTTTCAAACCAAAGGGCATCACCACAAACTGATAATGCCCACCAGGGGTAGAAAATGCGGTCTTAGGCTTGGCGTCCTCAGCTAACCTGATTTGCCAATACCCAGCTGTCAGGTCAAACGTACTTAAGTAGTTGGCCGAAGCCAATCTATCGATAAGCTCGTCTGCCCTTGGTATTGGGTGGGCGTCAGTCTTAGTGACTGCATTGAGACCCCTGTAGTCTACGCAGAACCTCATCTCTTTCTTACCGCCCGGGGTGTGAGGTTTCGGCACTAGAACTACGGGACTAGCCCAAGGGCTATCCGAGGGTTCAATGACTCCCAGCTCCAACATTTTCTGCACTTCATTCTTGATGCAGTCTCTAACATGATCAGGCTGCCGGTAGATTTTACTCTTGACGGGCAAGCTGTCACCAGTGTCAACCTCATGGACTGAAGAACCTGTTTACAATCCTCCTGTTGATGTTCGGAGAGGTTGCCACAAAAGACAACACCATCTACCGATCCATCGTCAGGATTCTGAGTGAGCAGGTCGGGGAGAGGGTCACTCTCCTCCTCCTGTCCCTCATCTATGGCCATGAGCAAACTCATGTCCTTCCTGTCGACATATGCCTTGAGCCTGTTGACATGTAGCACCCTGTGGGGGCTCCGGGGAGTTCCCAGGTCTACCAGGTAGGTGACCTCTCCCTTTTTCTCCAGGATGGTGTAGGGCCCGGACCATTTGTCCTTGAGTGCTGCTGGGGCCACTGGCTCCAACACCCACACCTTCTGTCCGGGCTGGTAAACAGTCAAGACAGCCTTTTGGTCATGCCAAGCTTTTTGGAGTTCTTGGCTGGCCTTAAGGTTTTCGGATGCCTTCTCCATGTATTCAGCCATCCCCGAGCGGAGACCAAGCACATAGTCCACTATGTTGGTTGCAGGCTTTTTGAGAGGTCTCTCCCATCCTTCCTTCACCAAACACAGGGGTCCTCTTACAGGATGCCCGTACAAAAGTTCAAAAGGGCTGTAGCCAACCCCCTTCTGTGGGACTTCTCTGTAAGCGAATAAAAGGCAGGGGATCAGGACGTCCCATCTACGCCGAAGCTTTTCAGGTAGTCCATGAATCATCCCTTTCAGGGTCCTGTTGAATCTCTCAACAAGCCCATTGCATTGTGGATGATAGGGTGTAGTGAACTTGTAGTTGACACCACATTCCTTCCACATAGCAGTTAAGTAGCTCGACATGAAGTTTGCACCTCTGTCGGAGACGACCTCCTTAGGGAAGCCCACTCTGGAGAACACTCCAATTAGGGCTCTTGCCACAACAGGTGCTGTAGTGGTCCTAAGGGGAATAGCTTCAGGATACCTGGTGGCATGATCCACTACCACCAGTATAAACTTGTGCCCTGATGCTGTTGGTGGTTCCATGGGACCGACGATGTCAATCCCCACCCGTTCAAAGGGCACCCCCACCACAGGCATTGGTATAAGGGGGGCCTTTGTCGTGCCACCTGACTTACCACTGGCTTGGCAAGTGACACAGGAGCGGCAAAACTCCTTGGTATCTTCGTTCATGTGAGGCCAGTGAAAGTGCGAGACAAGCCTGTCCCACGTCTTCGTCTGGCCTAAGTGTCCTGCTAAGGGAATCTCGTGGGCCAAGGTAAGGAGGAAACCATGCTGAGACAAGGGGACGACCAGCCTCCTGGTCATGCCAGGCTTGGGGTCTCTTGCCTCAGTGTACAGGAGTCCATCTTCCCAGTATACCTTGTGGGTACCTGTGGCGTTCCCAGCAGCCTCAGCAGCAGCCTGCTGTCTGAGGGGTTCAAGAGAAGGGCAGTCTAACTGGTCCTTCCCCAGGTCCTCTCGTGTGGGTCCCCCTGAGCCCAGAAACTCAACTTGATCAAGTTCGAGTTCTTTAGGTTCAGTTTCCCGCAATTCCTGGAGGTCAGCCTCCTCTGAGACTTGATCCTCGACCTGGGGCAAGGGGGAAGGCAAAGCCTTAACCCGACTGCTCTTCTTCTTGGGAGGTGTCTGGTCCCTTGTTCCAGGATCCAGCACCTGTTCAGTGGGGCATCGTCTGACCTGTGACCTGGTCACAGCAAACACGTGTGCTGGCAAGCCTAACATCTCATGTGAGTCCGTTGCTCCACTTCTGACCATTGTGATGACTCCAAATCATTTCCCAACAAATAATCCACTGGGAGGTCTGAACTAACAACAACCTTTTTCTGGCCATTTACCCCTCCCCAGGAGAAAGCAACAATCGCCATACTATGACTGGTAGTGACGTTGCTGGCATTGGTCACCAGGAAATCTGTACCTGGCATGATCTGTCCAGGGTCCACAAAGTTAGGCGTCACCATGGTGACGCTGGCACAAGTGTCCCTATAGGCCTGAGCCATTCTTCCATTTATTAAAGGCGTCTGTCGGTATTTGCCCAAAGTATTGGGACTGACATCAGGGGATATATCCACATCCCCTGTACAGACAAGGACAGCCTGAGTGAGCGTACCAGCTAAGCTGTCACACCCCTCAGAACCCAAGGTTAACCCAACTAGTCCCTTGGGAGGCGCACTACTACTGCTGGCTGTACTAGGGGGCACAGGTGCCTTAGGGGCTGCAGTAGCAGGAGTCTGCCCTCCTTTCTTGGTGCACTCACTAAACCAGTGAGTTTTACTTTTACAGTATTGGCACCACCTTTTCGATTGGCCTTCTTGATTCTTCTTTTTCTGGGAAGCCTAATCCCCCCCTCTTTGGGTTGTTGGGGACCTGTCGAAGACTTCTGGTCAGGTTGTTCCCCTTTCGAATCTTTCCCCTTCTGGTCTGCTTTCTTCTGACCACCCTGGTTCTGGCCCTGGTTTTGCTTAACCCTTGTCCTGACCCATCTGTCTGCCTTCTTTCCCAATTCTTGGGGAGAGGTCAGATCCGAGTCGACAAGATGCTGATGCAACAACTGGTTCTGACAATTGTTTAAAATCTGTTCTCGCATGATCAAATTATACAATCCTGTGTAATCAGTAACCTTACTGCCCAGCAACCAGCCCTCCAAAGCCTTAGTGGCACAATCAACGAAATCAGACCAGTCCTGAGACTGAGTTTTCTGGGTATCCCTGAACAGCAACCTGTACTGCTCAGTGGTTAGGCCGAACCCATCAATCAGTGTGTTCTTTAGGACCTGGTAATTGTTAGCATCCTCTACTCTAGTAGTGAGGAGCTTATCTCTACCTTTACCATCAAAGGAGAGCCACAAGATAGCTGCCCACTGACTCTGGGGGATGCACTGAACAGTGCAGGCCCGCTCCAAAGCAGTAATCCATTTGTGGATGTCGTCCCCTTGCTTAAAGGGGGGCACTATCTTATTCAGGTGCTTAGTGTCTAAACTCCTGGGTTCCCGTGGGGGAATGCTGCCACCAGTGGGAATTGTCCCACTCAACTCTTGCTCTCGAGCAAAGGCGAGTCTCTCTTTGGCTAGGGCAAGTTCTTCCCTCGCGATCCGCAGATTGACTTCCCTCTCCTTTGCTTCGTACATTCTCCTCTGAGGTGATGTCATCCCTCTTCGAGCAGAACCTCGAGAGCCATTGGTTCGAGCGGATCCGTTAGAGCCTCTCGACAGAGACCTAACTCGTCCGTTCCCAATGTTAAGCTGGCCCGAGAGAGGGCCCAGGGGTCCCCTGGTACCAATCTCGTGCCGGCTTAAGTTGTCCTGAGTTAGCTGACTAACTATGACTGGACCTTGGTCTGCCTCGTCCCCAGATGTCTCTGGCTCCTCGTCCTCCTCTTCACCCTCGGCGGAGAGATGGATAAGGTCAGGGTCACCTCGGGTTCCCTCGAGGGAAGGCATCTCCGTTTCTGGATGAGAAGGGTCGGTATTACCCGCCCTCCTAGCATCATAAGTCTCCAAGAGACCAATCAGGAACGGGATGGTAGGGTTTGCACCCTGTTTTAACTTCCGAGATGTACAGATCTGTCGCATCTCGTGGAAGCTAAGTGCAGCATATCTGGAGGTGACCTGTGGAAGGTCGACTGACACAAGGGGAGACTCAGAGTTTCCTCCTTTGTCCGACATGCTGCTTCTAGTGTGGTGTAAGTGGTGCACCTACCTACACTATGGGTTTACCTACTGATCCCTTGCTAGGAGTTGTAGCCAAGGTGTGCTAAGCCTTGAGGAGCTACAACAGCTGGTTCAGTAGAACTCAGAGTATTCTAAGCTAAGTTATATGTACCTGGAGTACTTATGTGATCTTTCACAAGATATTCTTAGGATACGCGTGGTAAAACAACAGCAAGCTCAAATCCCAACCGCTGCTCACCAATGTGAGAAGGTGGCCCGATATGCAGCGTTCGCTATTCTAGCGACCACTATGTATCGTTCCAACGACCCTTATGGTGATTGGTTGTAAGTCAACCTTAGACCAGCTATCCTAGTAGCGTGGATACGAGCAGTCTTCGGGCTAAACTCTACAGGGCGTGTTAAGCCAGCTGTTATACCATCACATACCCCTTGAACACCAAGTGAAAGGACACCACACAAGTGTCATGATAATAAACAGTATATTTATTAGAATCACAACAGCCCTGTACTCTTTATGAGGACAGGGTACTAAGCACAGAACCAAAGCTCTTAGAAAATACTTCAAGTGCACAATTTAAAACAAGTGCCCGAGGGCACGGAAAGTTTAGTGGTCTCGGGCGGACCCGATAAGGCAAGTCGGAAGCGAGGGACTCGGGACCCTAGAGTAAGGAGGCTATGCAGGCACCGAAATGCCGAAGTTACCTAGCCACGAGGGCTGCGGCTGCACAAGTCTTACAGGCGTCGGGGTCTTCGCTGACGAGCCAGGAGCCGGAAGAAAAGGAGTTGCTGGCCGGCGACCAGTGATGAATAGTTCGTAGAGATCCAAGCCTGGATCAGTGATCGTTGATACCTGAAAGCAGAGGGGACCAAGTTCGTACTACTAGCCAGTAGTCAGAGGGTACCAGGAAGGCACCGGATGGCCGTCACCTCGACTAGGTGAGTGGGCGACGCTAGGCTCTGCAGTCTCACGGACCCGGAGGCGTTGTCGGCGACCAGGATGGAGGTGCGAGCTGTCCCACGAAGGTTGATGCTGTCGGCGTCGCTGGGCCCAGGATTGGGGCAACAAGCCTTGGCAGATTTCAGGGCCATGTGGTGGGCCTAAAATGGCGTCTTGAGTGGACCAGGAGGGTCCGGGGTGCTCCTCTCGGAAAAGGGAGCAAGGGCCGGTCTGGAGCAACCAGACCAGCAGCGTTGGTTGTCGGATGTCGTCAAAGAAGGGCACCAGCCAGCGGCTAGTGACCAGACAACGTGCTGAGCAGCGAGCAGAAGGGCCCCACGCAGATCGTGGAGATGCTGGGAGACTGCACTTCGGTGCTGGAGCTGCTCAGGGTCGGGGCTTCTCGGACCCCAGAGCACTCACCAGAGAATTGCTTCGATGGTCGTGCTGGTTAAGAAAGCGTGCAGGTTTTGATGATGGCCGGTCCCTCGAGGTCTCGTCGCACCCACAGATCTCAGCTGAGCTGACGACGTGGGTAGAGGTCAGAGGTGCCAGGGAAGCCGGTTCTCGTCGAGCTGGGTCGTCGGATTCCTGAGGAAGGACTTGCAGCAAACCGCAGAGTTCTTAGATGGTGCCTGCGGATGCAGGGTGACTACTCCTTAGCCACAAGGGAGAAATCTTGAGAAGAGTCTCGAATGTCCTTTCGTAGAAAGTAGTTCTTGATTCAAAGATGATCTAATTTGGAAGGGTCCCCGCTCCGGCCTTTATCCTAAAGAAAGGGGCGGGTACATGACTAGGTCCTGCCCTAAGGGTGGGACCAGGAAGGGGGGTAGTTACACCCCTCTCCCCCTGCTGGACTTTCCCCAGGTCAGGGGCTGCGCGCCCCTGGAACTGGTTCTAGCCGGCAGATGCGTAGTGAGCACCGGGGTGCCACTCCGCAGTCACCTTCTTGCAAAGCCCTGCCTACCCAGAATACACAAACCCTGTCTGGGACGGTGCGAACACCGCCCTTGACAGGAAACCCTTTGTCCAAGCTCTCCTCGCTGGAAGGACTCCCAGCAGCAGGAGGTCAGACTTGTGTCTGTGGTGGCAGCGTCCATTTTGTGGAGCTGAGGCTTCAGTTAACTTTAACCGGGGTTCACTGTTACGTACATGTCGTGTCCCTCTAGAAGGGCGGAATGCTAACCTCGTCACCAGGGTTGGTGAGAGGGCAGCACCCCGATTCGTATGACACCTTACTCGACATGTCTTGATAACGAGATACCGAAGTTACCGATATGACACGCGTTATCATGGAACAGCCATTGGGTCTTGGTTCCGCAAGCTGCAACCGGGCTCGGCTCGTGCCAGAGCCCAATTCACACGATTCCATGCACTCTGCCTTCAGGATTGTTAAGGCCTGCCATAGGAGTGACTGAGAGGAACTCGAGTGTCCATTTTAAGGTTAGGTATAGGGATACTACACCTACAGCAACGGGCGAGTACGCCACGTGGCCCCAGCTGTCGTGCAGCCAGTTGTGTCAGATTTAGATGGCCATCCAGGGGTGGCATAATACATGCTTCAGCCCCTGGTAGGCCCTGGGTACACCGATGCCCTGAGTTACAGGGTCTGACAGGGTGGCCCAGTTCCAATTGGGTAATGCACCTAAGGTACACATATCAATTTAGCGAGAGAACAGCTAGGCTGTGGGTCTGATTGGCAGGCCCACAGCCCGAGAAAGTCGTAAACCAGTGAAACAAAAGCAAAAAGTCCGGGTGATCATAGGATTGCAGACCCTACTCTCCTACACTAGGTGCCATAATACCATATACTAGGGACTTAAAAGGGTACACCGGTAGCCAATTGTGGAGGCACACAATTGATTATCAAAGCCATTTTAGGAGTGGGAGCACAGATGCTGGGGTCCTGGTTCGCAGGATCCCTGCAAACTTCAGTCCAAACATACTGACAGCAGGCAAACAGTGGGGGTAACCATAAAAGAAAGATCCTACTTTCCTACATGCATGCGGTGTCCTGGCTGAGTTTCTTAACTACATATTGTATCTAGCGTTGTGGTATTTTAGGGAATGCCTACCTCTGGCCAAACGTTTTTTATTGGTGGCAATTTCCTCAGACCTGTTTGGGGTGTAACAGTATCTGTGGGATTGATCAGGGTTTTCCCTGTGTGTGAGTTTGCCTTTGGGCTACCTGAGACCTGAAAGCTGACCTGTCACTCGATATGCATTGGTTGGGGTTGCAGAGTCTGTCTGAGTAAACACACAGAAAATTATTAATAAACCATCAAAATCAATCAATCAAAGAGACAAAAGGTCATTCTGCTAACATTGTTTTTATTTACAATGTAGCTAAGCCACTTATTAAGGCAACCATTATAGACAAAACATATACAATTTTTAGGAAAGTGCCCTGGAAACGGGGAAGGGGAAGTGTAAAGTGAGTGTAGGAAGGGGTAAGTGACATAAAACCAAAGCCAAGACGGCTACAATCAATCAAGGACTGATTCGAATTAACAAAGACCAAAGTTCAATGTAGATACTACAGAATAACATGCTTCATAAATGTGCTTAATAGCGTAATTGTTGGAATGAAGCTGAACAGCATAGAAAAACAGTCGACGTTTCGACCCCTATTGTGAAGGCAGGGTGAAATTGATCCCTTGCATTGGGGTCTTCATCAGGACAGAAGACAGGGACACAAACCTATTTAGTACAAAAAAGGGGGGATATAACACCATTAGGGACAAATCCACAATATTATGATTAAAAATTAAAAATTTAGCACATCAAAGTTGAAAATCTGGTTTATGGTGTAATAAACCTTACTTTACGGACTAACTTCGTGAGCTGTGGTTCTTTGCCCGAGCGCTGGTTTGGAACGTCGTTTTGGAAGAATATTATTACCGGCTGCTCCGCCGGACACTAGCCACCCCTTAAAGGCGGGGATTACCAGCAGGAGCCCTGTCATGTTTGAATATATATATATCACAAAAGTCTCTCTCTCACAGAGGAAGTTTGAGACGCACCTTTCCGTGTTCTTTTAAAAGGCTTTAATTAGCACAAGTTACAGCAAAAAGCACCTCCTGATGCATTTCGGTCTCTTCTAGACCTTTTTCAAAGGACATGGGTGCTGGCGGCGTGTGCAGGATGTATCCTCGTAAATAGGTGGGCTGATTGTTTTGAAGGGGTCTGGCCCTCTGGTGGATGCCTCAAGAGGCTCACAGTCTCTCTAAGCCCGCTGGTATTTGTAGTTACTTGATGTTACTCCTTCGCTGTTTCAGCAGTGCCGGTTTCTTCATGCTGCTGCTTTACACGGAATCCCCGCAGTCACTTTGAAACTGTGAGGACACATCCAAGGTCCAGTCCTTGGAGGGCGCTCGCTTCCCAGATTTGCTAACGCAGCACAAGTCTCAGTCCAAGTTCGGGCAATGCGGCGCTCACTTTGTGGAGGTGCAGTCTCGAGGCAGGACCACACCTCTACATAGCACAAAAGTCTCTCTCTCACAGAGGAAGTTTGAGACGCACCTTTCCGTGTTCTTTTAAAAGGTTTTAATTAGCACAAGTTACAGCAAAAAGCACCTCCTGATGCATTTCGGTCTCTTCTAGACCTTTTTCAAAGGACATGGGTGCTGGCGGCGTGTGCAGGATGTAACCTCGTAACAGGTGGGCTGATTGTTTTGAAGGGGTCTGGCCCTCTGGTGGACGCCTCGAGAGGCTCACAGTCTCTCTAAGCCCGCTGGTATTTGTAGTTACTTGATGTTACTACTTTGCTGTTTCAGCAGTTCCGGTTTCTTCATGCTGCTGCTTTACACGGAATCCCCGCAGTCACTTTGAAACTGTGAGGACACATCCAAGGGCCAGTCCTTGGAGGGCGCTCGCTTCCCAGATTTGCTAACGCAGCACAAGCCTCAGTCCAAGTTCGGGCAATGCCGCGCTCAGTTTGTGGAGGTGCAGTCTCGAGGCAGGACCACGCCTCTACATAGCACAAAAGTCTCTCTCTCACAGAGGAAGTTTGAGACGCACCTTTCCGTGTTCTTTTAAAAGGCTTTAATTAGCACAAGTTACAGCAAAAAGCACCTCCTGATGCATTTCGGTCTCTTCTAGACCTTTTTCAAAGGACATGGGTGCTGGCGGCGTGTGCAGGATGTAACCTCGTAACAGGTGGGCTGATTGTTTTGAAGGGGTCTGGCCCTCTGGTGGACGCCTCGAGAGGCTCACAGTCTCTCTAAGCCCGCTGGTATTTGTAGTTACTTGATGTTACTCCTTTGCTGTTTCAGCAGTTCCGGTTTCTTCATGCTGCTGCTTTACACGGAATCCCCGCAGTCACTTTGAAACTGTGAGGACACATCCAAGGGCCAGTCCTTGGAGGGCGCTCGCTTCCCAGATTTGCTAACGCAGCACAAGCCTCAGTCCAAGTTCGGGCAATGCCGCGCTCAGTTTGTGGAGGTGCAGTCTCGAGGCAGGACCACGCCTCTACATAGCACAAAAGTCTCTCTCTCACAGAGGAAGTTTGAGACGCACCTTTCCGTGTTCTTTTAAAAGGCTTTAATTAGCACAAGTTACAGCAAAAAGCACCTCCTGATGCATTTCGGTCTCTTCTAGACCTTTTTCAAAGGACATGGGTGCTGGCGGCGTGTGCAGGATGTAACCTCGTAACAGGTGGGCTGATTGTTTTGAAGGGGTCTGGCCCTCTGGTGGATGCCTCGAGAGGCTCACAGTCTCTCTAAGCCTGCTGGTATTTGTAGTTACTTGATGTTACTCCTTCGCTGTTTCAGCAGTGCCGGTTTCTTCATGCTGCTGCTTTACACGGAATCCCCGCAGTCACTTTGAAACTGTGAGGACACATCCAAGGTCCAGTCCTTGGAGGGCGCTCGCTTCCCAGATTTGCTAACGCAGCACAAGTCTCAGTCCAAGTTCGGGCAATGCGGCGCTCACTTTGTGGAGGTGCAGTCTCGAGGCAGGACCACACCTCTACATAGCACAAAAGTCTCTCTCTCACAGAGGAAGTTTGAGATGCACCTTTCCGTGTTCTTTTAAAAGGTTTTAATTAGCACAAGTTACAGCAAAAAGCACCTCCTGATGCATTTCGGTCTCTTCTAGACCTTTTTCAAAGGACATGGGTGCTGGCGGCGTGTGCAGGATGTAACCTCGTAACAGGTGGGCTGATTGTTTTGAAGGGGTCTGGCCCTCTGGTGGACGCCTCGAGAGGCTCACAGTCTCTCTAAGCCCGCTGGTATTTGTAGTTACTTGATGTTACTCCTTTGCTGTTTCAGCAGTTCCGGTTTCTTCATGCTGCTGCTTTACACGGAATCCCCGCAGTCACTTTGAAACTGTGAGGACACATCCAAGGGCCAGTCCTTGGAGGGCGCTCGCTTCCCAGATTTGCTAACGCAGCACAAGCCTCAGTCCAAGTTCGGGCAATGCCGCGCTCAGTTTGTGGAGGTGCAGTCTCGAGGCAGGACCACGCCTCTACATAGCACAAAAGTCTCTCTCTCACAGAGGAAGTTTGAGACGCACCTTTCCGTGTTCTTTTAAAAGGCTTTAATTAGCACAAGTTACAGCAAAAAGCACCTCCTGATGCATTTCGGTCTCTTCTAGACCTTTTTCAAAGGACATGGGTGCTGGCGGCGTGTGCAGGATGTAACCTCGTAACAGGTGGGCTGATTGTTTTGAAGGGGTCTGGCCCTCTGGTGGACGCCTCGAGAGGCTCACAGTCTCTCTAAGCCCGCTGGTATTTGTAGTTACTTGATGTTACTCCTTTGCTGTTTCAGCAGTTCCGGTTTCTTCATGCTGCTGCTTTACACGGAATCCCCGCAGTCACTTTGAAACTGTGAGGACACATCCAAGGGCCAGTCCTTGGAGGGCGCTCGCTTCCCAGATTTGCTAACGCAGCACAAGCCTCAGTCCAAGTTCGGGCAATGCCGCGCTCAGTTTGTGGAGGTGCAGTCTCGAGGCAGGACCACGCCTCTACATAGCACAAAAGTCTCTCTCTCACAGAGGAAGTTTGAGACGCACCTTTCCGTGTTCTTTTAAAAGGCTTTAATTAGCACAAGTTACAGCAAAAAGCACCTCCTGATGCATTTCGGTCTCTTCTAGACCTTTTTCAAAGGACATGGGTGCTGGCGGCGTGTGCAGGATGTAACCTCGTAATAGGTGGGCTGATTGTTTTGAAGGGGTCTGGCCCTCTGGTGGATGCCTCGAGAGGCTCACAGTCTCTCTAAGCCCGCTGGTATTTGTAGTTACTTGATGTTACTCCTTTGCTGTTTCAGCAGTGCCGGTTTCTTCATGCTGCTGCTTTACACGGAATCCCCGCAGTCACTTTGAAATATATAAATATTCCAGCCAAACACTCTCCTTTGTAAGAAAGAAATCCGGGCCACTTCAAGTTTGCAAAGCGTGTTTAATTCAAAAACGGCTTTTCCTCGACGCGTTTCGCAGGTGAAACCTGCTTTTTCACGAGAACGAGCAAACTGAATGACGTGCACTATATACAAGGTCACATGGTATTAGCGTCATACCAAGGGTAATAAACAACAGACTTGCCGGTTTACACGCGGGCTGTGTTCAGGCATTGTTAAACATTGTAGAATAAACATTACGTTTGAAACATGACTGGTTGAATTAATTCATTAATAATGGCGTAAAGATCACCGTGTTAAATGATTATACATTCGAAGGCAGACAACAGGAAAAATAGTCCCAATCACCAGTGTATATAGGAAAACAATGAAGTGTTCGTCTATGAGCTCAGCGGGCGGGTGTACACATTCCCCGCATTTACCTTAATCATTACCCCAAAAAAATGGCATCGAGCAGAAATCAACGACGGAATGAGGCGGCCAATCAAATGTTCGCTGATCTTGGATCTCCTACGACCGCAAGTACTTCTGACAATGCAAATCAGAAGAGTAGCGTGTCAAACAAACAAGGACTATGGAACACTCTCTGGAAACTCCTGGTTACCGAACAGAACAAATGGTGGGAATCTACCACCCTCCAAAAATACATCGAAGTTAATAGGGTGCTTAGAGGACTGCGAATTTACACAACACCGACATTCGCGGATCCAGACCCAGACATGGGTGAGGAATGGGCTGAAAACAGCCATGGCTGCTCGATAAGAATGCTGAAAATTCTTGTGAAATATGCAACCAAGCACTGCGAAAAATTGGCTGAAGAAATTGAAGCCGTAACTAACCAACTGAAAGCCCTTTATGACAATGAAAAAGATTTTGACCGTGAAATGGCCAAATATGATGCCAAACTGGAAAAATTGGAAAAAGAAATTCGCGATAAAAAGGAAAGCAAATTTACCAGAGACCGCAACGATTGTGAGCGTGGCCAAGTATTGACATTTGCCAAGAGATACGACCATTTGCGCACAGTAACTACAATACCTGGACCAGTGATACCCCAAACTACGGGTGAGGCGCAAGTGACCCCAACAACTGCAAGTGATCCCAGAGAGAAAGCTGCTTCAACTGCGGGGACCAGTGCCCAGAGAGTACCCAATCCGGAGCTCATGAGCCCAAAAGACAAAATTTTATTGGAATTTGCGATGTTGGCCCAAGGGAGATTAACCGGGCAAAACAAATCCAACGCAGGAGGACCAAAAGGACGAGGTCAAGGCGGGAGAGGCGCCGGAAAATCCAGCTCACTAAACCTCAGCAGCATTTCAAGCCCAGTGGAATCCAGAACAAGGGGCCAAAAGAAAGGGAAATAATGGATACCGGGACTATCCTCAATTTATCCACAAGGGAATTGAATGAAGCAGAAAAAGAGGTATTGTCTCTTGGATTATCTTTTTGCCCTACTTCATCTTTTGATTATACCCAAAGTCAAATTGACCTTTTTTACTTTACCAGAAAACTGCGATTGAAAAAGTGGTATGCAACCAAACTTAACACTGAGACTCGTGAGTCGGCTCAGGAACCCACCAGCATCACAAGAGGAGATGTCGAAACTCTACATCTACTTCATGAGCTGAGGGGTGACTTGAACACACTTGACAATCCCATGCTTAATTTAATTAATGACGACTTACAAATTGATCTTAACTATCGCAGTGGCTTCAGGCCTAAATCTGTCTTTCTACCACAGATTGCGAACGAATCAATTGATATTTTCGAAAGGGCAATGGTATAAGAATTTGACAAACTGTCTAAACATAAGAATGTTGTAAAATATAATTTGACTGGGGTACAGTTTAAAGCTATTAAGACCCTGAGTAATGATAAGAGTATCGTCATTAAGAAAGCAGACATAGGGGGGAACATGGTGGTGTTACTACGCAGCATGTACATCAATGAAGGATTGTCCCAGCTTAGAGATGGCACTAAATATGAGAAAAGCAATAGAGCTAGTTATAACACGAGCATTACCTTATACTCAGAACAACTTGATGATTGGAGGGAGAGAGGTCTTATAAGTTGTGAAGAATTTAATTTTCTCCTGAATAGATATCCCAAAATACCCGCCCTCTATCTATTGCCCAAAGTGCACAAGAGCATGACGGAACCCCCTGGGAGACCCAATGTCTCCTATAGAGGCAGCTGCTGGGAGAACACCTCCAGATATGTGGATTTTTTCTTGCAGCCCCTGGTACAAGAATTGCCCTCTTATCTGAGGGACTCCGGTGACTTTCTGCAAAAAATCAGTGATGTCTCTTGGAACACCACTTGGCTGCTTATGACCCTTGATGTCAACAGCCTGTATACCTGTATCCCGCATCAACAGGGAATTGAGGTATGTAGACATTTTCTTAGAGCACGCTCTATTTCTTATTTACTCCACACTGAAATGCTTCTTGATATGGCATTTTTGTGTCTCACGAAGAACTACTTTCTCTTTAATGGCAACATCTACCACCAACTGTTGGGGACTGCGATGGGTACTTGTTTTGCCCCCAGCTTCGCTGGCCTCTACCTGGGCTGGTGGGAGGAGCGGGTGGTCCACCAGTCCCCATTGTATTTGAACAAAGTTGTCAGATGGCTCCGCTACATCGACGATATTTTTATCATATGGAGCGGGAGCCAAGAAGAGGCAACAGACTTTGTTGAAACCCTCAACAACAACTTTAACCTTTCCTTCACTAGCCACATCAGCCCAACAACTATCAACTATCGACTTTTTAGATGTTAAAGTTGAAAATAAGAATAACGTTCTGACAACTACTTTATTTAGAAAGGATACGGCGGGCAATAGCCTGCTACATGCCCATAGTTGTCATCCGGCCAATCTCATTAATTCCATTCCTATGGGAGAATTCCTGAGAGCCAAATGTAATTGCTCCAATGAGGTCGACTACACCAAAGAGACACTCATTATGGCAGAACGTTTCAGACAGAGAGGCTACAACCACAAGTGCATATCCAAAGCTTTGGATAAAGTGAAGAATAGGGAACGGTCCAGTTTACTGAAACCTAAGGAGAAAGAGTGTGAGTCCGAATCCAGTACGACCAGTAGATTTATCACAGATTTTCATTCCCAATCTAGGGAAGTGAGAAAAGCACTGAGCAAGTTTTGGAATGTGCTTAAACTGGACAAGGATTTAGCACCTGAACTTTCTGAATACCCCCAGTTGACCTTTAGGAGACCGAAGTCCCTTAAGGACCTGCTCTGTTCAACACTCATACCAGAGATCACTAGTCAGAGGAACCCAGTGCAAGGATTTTACATCTGTGGTAGATGTAAAGCCTGTCGCAACAGTAAAAACCTTAAAGAAGTCCAGTTGTCCAAAGAAACTGACAAATACAAGATCACGAAACATGTCACATGTCTGACTGACCATGTCATATATGCACTCAAATGTCCATGTCAGCTCTACTACATTGGCAGTACCAAACACCCAGCCAAAAAGAGAGTCCTTGAGCACATGCGGGCCATCACCCATGGGGACAAACAATACCCTATTGCCAGGCATTTTGCTGCACACCATAAGGGTAATGCTAATTTACTCTCATTCTGTGTTTTGGAAACTGTTGCCAGTAGGGAAAGAGGAGGAGACAGAATCAAGGAAATGAGGGGACTTGAATCCAGACTTATAATAAAGTAAAGGACCACACACCAGGTGGTCATAATTTACACGAAGAATTAACCGTGCATTTAGGTTAGCCTTAGAACTTGAATTGTTGATTGTTGCTGCATGTATGTCGTTTTTAACACTGTTTTGAACAAACTGAAATGTTATGTTTTTGCACCATAGTCACGAACTGATTTTTCTTTTTCTTTACGTTTACAGAACGTGGTAGTGACACAGTATGGGAATCTGTTCAGCACTATAAGAGCAACTGCACGTTTGAAAGAACTGTATGACTGGAAAATGCATTAACTTTCTCAGATTAGCTTGGTTGACAATGGAGCCCGGCGTCAACCACCATTGGTGGCCTTTGAATGCGAATTTTGTGCCCACTGGGGCTCTATTGAACTCTACTTGGCCATTAATGAAATCATGGCGTTTCAGGCCCACTTGGGCGACACAGTGTCTATTCAAGTATGTCTGCTTAGCACTCAGAGCAGCATAGGCTTGACATGGAGAAGTGGTTACCGCTATTCCCCACTTGGGGGTAGCTGATCCCCTCATAACAGAGCAAGATGAATTATAAATTGTCGTATGAGATTGGCGGCTCGCCATTTACATTGTTTAGCCCACTTTGCTAACTTTATTGTTTTCTCATAGACGAACACTTCATTGTTTTCCTATATACACTGGTGATTGGGACTATTTTTCCTGTTGTCTGCCTTCAAATGCATAATCATTTAACACGGTGATCTTTACGCCATTATTAATGAATTAATTCAACCAGTCATGTTGTCATGTTTCAAACGTAATGTTTATTCTACAATGTTTAACAATGCCTGAACACAGCCCGCGTGTAAACCGGCAAGTCTGTTGTTTATTACCCTTGGTATGAGGCTAATACCATGTGACCTTGTATATAGTGCACGCCATTCAGTTTGCTTGTTCTGGTGAAAAAGCAGGTTTCACCTGCGAAACGCGTCGAGGAAAAGCCGTTTTTGAATTAAACACGCTTTGCAAACTTGAAGTGGCCCGGATTTCTTTCTTACAAAGGAGAGTGTTTGGCTGGAATATTTGGGATTCGCTATCCCGTCCGAGGCCCGCCACTGGAAGCGGTAGGGATCCGAAGCTACTTGTTTTGGCTGGATATATATATATATATATATATATATATATATATATATATATATATATATATATATATATATATATATATATATATATATATATATATATATATATATATATATAATATATATATATATATATATATATATATATATATATATATATATAATATATATATATATTTTATAATTTTTCTAATTTGGTCTATAGAAAAAGAAGTGTTATTTTTCTAATTTGGTCTCCGATTTATTCTTTAATTGTGGGTCTCAATTATTCAATTATTGCCTCAGTGAGTACAACAAAGGCTTAGCCCTACCCTCTGATAAGCTTAACTGCTCACCCGCAGAGTGTTAGTATGATCTACTTTAGCATCTGTAAACCAATTGGGGACCCATTGGACTCTTTGCACAGTGTACTTTGTTTTAGTACATTATATAGAGAGCCAGCTTCCTACATTGGTGGATCAGCGGTGGTGTCTACAACTTTGTGTTTGCTCATACCACTTGGTCAGTAAGTGTCTACATGAGTGAATCCCAAAATTGCCTTTAGTTAAAGTGATTTTTTTTTCTATTGTTGATCTATTTTCCACAATTCTTAAAATTAACTCCTAGGGGCATGGTTAAGTCCCTGAAATATAAAACAGTTTATAATTTTAAAACATCCATAGTTAGAACTAAGAAAACATGTGTTAGGATTTTTGTAGCTCCAAAAAGGTCCTAAATTTAGTACAATATTGAATACCATAGGGGAGGTGCCTAAGGAGCTAGACCTTATCCCTTCTCTGTAGCGTATGCTCAAGAATGTAAGGACCATCTGCAAAGGATACATGTAGGAGGCTGGCTTAGTATATGGTGCCCACTTTTTTAACCCTTTTCATGCTCATGGCGGATCGATTACGTCACGAGACAAAGTGGGTGTGCGCTCATGTCGAAACCGTTCCGTCATGGCACCCACCCTTGGGAGAAGCGCTGGCATTTCCCCCATGGCAGCCGATCTGCATCCCCAAACAGGGATGGCAGCGTCGGAAGAGTTTCCCCCCTCAGCAATCCTATGATGTCAGCGCACACAGCGTGCGCAGACATCATCAGGAGCAGTCAGACGTGCTGGAAGCCATCTGCTTCCAGGCGTCCAGAGTGTAAGGTAGGTTTTTCCAGCTGGGGGGTTGGGGGGGGCGGGGGTTCTTGGTGCATCGAGGCATCGGGGGAGAGGAAAGAGTTTTTCCTCTCCCCTGATGTCTCTTTGAAGAGCATTCCTGCTGCACGATCATGCATCAAGTCACGATCGTGCAGCAGGAATGCCCCCACCAGGGATTTATTTTGGGTTGAATTGCAGTGCCTTCTTGGGCAAGGGTAATTTCCACTGGAGGCTAAGGAATATGCTACTTACCAGTATGCATCTGTTCTTGGCATGTAGGGCTGCTGACATTCATATCTGTGCATAGATCGCCGCCTAGTGTTGGGTCCGGATGATTGCACATTGTTATCCTGGAAGAGTCTTCGAAGTATCACGAGATAGGTGGCTCCTCCCCCGGACTACAGTGCGCATGGGCATCCTCTCTATCCTCAGATTGTTTTTCGCCATTGTGGCAGAGATGGAGTATGATACAGTAAGTGATGTCCATGCTAGAGATTAATTCTAAGTGCTACAACTGCGACAGGCACCGGGGAGGAGGGAGGACGATATGAATGTTAGCAGTCCTACATGCCAAGAACAGATGCATACTGGTAAGTAGCATATTCCGTTCGAGGCATGTGGGCTGCTGAATTCATATCTGTGCATAGAATGTATAGCAGTGTCTCCCTTAGCGGTGGTTGCCCGTGCCAGCTGCAGCAGTTTGAAAAAGAGTCTTGAGTACAGCCTGTCCTACAGCTGCTTGCGGTTTGGAATGTACATCTACGCAGTAGTGTTTGGTAAATGTATGTATGGTAGTCCATGTGGCTGCTCTACATATGTCTTCAAGAGGAATGTTTTCCAAGAAAGCCATGGATGCCCCTAACTTGCGTGTTGAGTGCGCTCTTGGGGGAACTGTTAATGTGCGTTTAGCTTTCTGATAACAAATTTGTATGCACTTAACAATCCATCTGGCTATACCTGATTTGGAAATGGGGTTGCCTTTGTGCTGTGGTGAAAAGGCAACAAACAGTTGCTTAGTTTTCCTGAAAAGTTTTGTCCTGTCTATAAAGTACAGGAGAGCTCTTTTAACGTCTAGGGTATGTAGAGCTCGTTCTGCCACTGAATCTGGATTCGGGAAGAACACTGGCAGTTCTATATTTTGATTGATGTGAAACTAGGATATCACCTTTGGCATAAATGTTGGGTTTGTACGTAACACTACCCTATTTGCGTGTATTTGTATGAATGGCTCCTGAATAGTTAGGGCTTGCACTCACTAACTCTTCTAAGTGATGTAATTGCCACTAAAAAAGCCACTTTCCATGTTAGGAATTGTATCTCCCACAATTGTAGAGGTTCAAAAGGTGGCCCCATCAGTCTGATTCGAACCACGTTCAGGTTCCAGACAGGTGAAGGTGGGTGTCTTGGAGGAATCACTCGCTTGAGTCCCTCCATGAAAGCCTTAATAGCAGGTACTCTGAAGAGTGAAAGGTGCTGCCTGTTCTGAAGGTAAGCTGCCACCGCAGCTAAATGTATACGGATGGAACTGTAGGCTAGATTGCATCTGTGTAAATGTAACAAGCAACATATGATGTTCTGAGTCGATGCATCTAGTGGATTTATGTAATTATTGGTACAATAAATGACAAATCGTTTCCACTTAGCCGCATAACATGCTCTGGTGGTAGGTCTTCTGGCCTCCTTGAGAATATTCATACAGTCAGGAAGCAAGTTTAGGTAACCAAATTCTATGACTTCAGGAGCCAGATCGCAAGGTTCAACTGTTGCGGATCTGGGTGCTGAATGCTCTGCATTAAAAGACTGGGTGTTAGCCGCAGCCTTTGATGAGGCACCATGGAAAGTTCTAGGAACGTGGTGTACCATGGTTGCCTCGCCCACGTTGGAGCAACTAGGATGAGTGTCATTGAGTGTTGTCGCAGTTTGCGTGCCACTAGTGGTATGAGCGGAGCTGGGGTAAAAGCGTCCTCAAACCTGCCTGACCAGTTCATCCATATCGCATTGCCCTGAGACTGCGGATGTGGAAACCTGGCGTCGAAGCTTTGGCATTTTGCGTTTTCCCTTGTGGCGAACAGGTCTATATCTGGGTGACCCGCCTGCTGGAAGTACGGTTGGAGCACTGAGGGATGTATCTCCCACTCGGGCATCTGGTGGCTGTGTCTGCTGAGCAGATCCGCCATCTGGTTGTCCCTGCCTGGGAGGTGTTCCGCCATGAGGAATATGTTTCTCTGAATGGCCCACTTCCACATGCTTTGCGCTAGATGTGACAATTGTGGAGAGTATGTTCCTCCCTGCTTCTGTATGTAGTACATGGCAGTCATGTTGTCTGTCCGGATCAACACAACTTTGTTGCACAAATGTACCTTGAACACCTTCATTGCCATGAAGATTGCCATCAGTTCCAGTAGGTTGATGTGCATCTTCTTTTGCTGTGTCGTCCATAGTCCCTGCACTGTGTAATGGAGAACATGCGCTCCCCATCCCAGGAGAGATGCGTCCGTCGTAAGCACTATTTGTGGTACAGGCTCTTGGAACGGTCGTCCCTTGCAAAGGTTTTGTGGGTTCCACCAATGCAGAGAGTGGTATGCACGACCGGTCACCAACACTAGGTCTTTCAATTGTCCTTGAGCCTGGTTCCACTGACGTGCTAAGCACTCCTGAAGCGGACGCATGTGTAGTCTTGCGTGAGGGACTATGAAGATGCAGGAGGCCATCATGCCTTTCAACTGCATAAACACCCGTGCTGGGAGCGAGTGTTGAGGTCTGAATTTTTGAATCAGTAATTGAATGCTGTTGATTCTTGCTGAGTTTGGCTGTGCCTTTGCTGCCAGAGTGTCTATCGTCGCTCCCAGGTACTGTTGTATGTGGGCGGATTGAAGATGAGACTTTGGGTAGTTTAATGAGAATCCGAGGCTGTGTAATGTAATGATGATACTTGTAAAGCGCACTGTTACCCCATCTCGGGGTGTCCTGGCGCTGAAGACCGCTGGGGAACCCGTCCTGGCTTTCCCTGTGAGATGGTCCCTTCTGGGTATCTCCAAGGTGAAACCAGGCATCCCCGGCGTCTGTGGGGGGCCGTTGTAGAGATGAGGCAAGCTTAATGCCCAGAGTTGCAGAGTGTGATCCCTGGTTAGAGTAGGCACCGAGGCGAGAATTATCGAGTCCATTGACCCTGGTCCACAACCCTGCCGCGTCGGGAATTGAACCCTGGTCCCGGGCCATTCTCTGCTTCTGGGTCTGCCACCTCTAACCGGTGAGCCACACCACACCACTCGAAGGTGAATAGTGCGGGACATGTGGCTGGCACATTGCTGGGCTGCCTTTGCTTGGATAAGCCAGTCGTCCAGATATGAGTAGACGTGAATATGCTGTCTCCGTAGGTGTGCAGCCACTGTCGCCAGGCACTTGGTAAACACCCTGGGGGCTGTTGTCACCCCGAAAGGCAGAACCATGAACTGGTAGTGCTGATTCTGTATGGTAAATCTGAGATATTGCCTGTGTGCCGGATGTATTGGTATGTGGAAATATGCGTCTTTTAGGTCTAGTGTTGCGAGGAAATCTCCCTGACTGAGTAATGGTAGAACCTGCTGTAATGTGAAAATGTTCTGACAAGATGTATTGGTTTAGGGGCCTGAGGTCCAGTATTGGCCTGAGAGACCCGTCCTTTTTGGGGATTAAGAAGTACAGCGAGTATACCCCTGTACCCTGTTGTTCTATAGGTACGAGTTCTATGGCCCCTTTTTGGAGCATGCTGATGACCTCTTGCTGCAATAAGTGCATGTGCTCTGCGGACATAGGACAGTGTCTTGGGGGTATGTTGGGCGGAGTGGAGGTTAGCTCTAGACAATAGCCGTACCGGATAAGTTGTCTCACCCACCTGTCTGTGGTAATGCTTTCCCAGACTGGCAGGAACTGCTGTAATCGTCCCCCGACCGGTGTTACATGGTCCGAGGGCAGTGACAATACGTCACTGTTTAGTATTGGCGGAGGATCTGGTGTTATTCCCTCATCCTCTGCCTTTGCTGCTGTTGCCACGGTATCCACCTCTATTGTTTTTATAATAGGTGGTTTGCGTGCTCCCTTTATTGTATGGAGTCTGTTGAGATGCCTGGCCTCGAGTAGCTCCTCTGTTACCGGAGCGACAAAAGGAGCCTCCTCTGAACTGTTGGGACTGCAAGGCACCCATAGATTTGGCCGTTTCCGTGTCCTTTTTAACCTTTTCTAATATTGTGTCCACATCAGGACCAAATAGATAATCAGGGTTCACGGGTTGATTCAATAATGTGGTTTGAATCTCTGGTTTGAACCCAGAGATGCGTAACCACGCATGTCTCCTAAGCATGACACTTGTATTGATGGCCCTGACTGCGGTGTCTCCTGCATCTAATGCACATTTGATGGATGCGTTGGAAATGAGTTTTCCCTCCTGAATAAGTGTTTCAGCTCCCTCCTTGTAGACATCAGGCAAGTGTTGTAGCAGTTGCTCTAGTGTGTCATAATGAGCCCTATCGTATCTGGCTAATAGGGCTTGTGTATTAGAGATCCTCCATATATTAGCTGCTTGAGCAGCCACCCTTTTTCCAGAAGCTTCTAATATTTTAGACTCCTTGTCTGGAGGGGGAGCATCACCAGTGGTTTGTGAGTTGTCACGCTTGCGAGCATTTGAGACCACCAAAGAGTCTAATGGCAGCTGTCCCTTAATATATGTAGGGTCCACAGGTGCTGGTCTGTATTTCCTTTCGATTCTGGGGTTGACAACCCTTGCTCTTGTGGTTTCCTTGAAAATGTCTCCTGCGTGTTTGAGGACACCTTTCAACATTGGTAAAGTCTTGACTGATTTCTCTGAAGTGGAGAAAGTGTCAAACAGGAAGTCCTCTTCAATTGGGTCAGCATGCATTTCTACATCATGGTTTTGTGCTGCCCTTTCCATAATGCGTTAAACGCCGCTGTATCTTCTGTTGGCGAAGTTTTGACAGGATAAGGTGGAGTGTCAGGAATAGGCTGTGGCTCCCCTGGATCAACAGGGTCTGTACAGGCTTGAGTCTGGTCATCCTGACCTGTGTCCGCAGGGTAATTATATTGTTCATCATAGTCACACCCCATATCCTCATTAGTGCGTGTGGGTGAGTATGCAGAAGTGTCCTTGTCATGGTACTGAACAGTCTCAAAAAGGACAGGCGATGTTGAAGAATCCCTTTTCTTTTTGAGTGGAATTTTATATGATTCCAGTGGATTTTCTGACCTGATCTTCCTTTGATAGATAGTAAGTCTGCCAGATTCTGAGTCGATATGTAGTTTCGACTGCTCATCATAGGAGGGCTCTTGGTACACAATGTCCTCTTCTGGAGGATGACTCCTCTTTCCTGTGGACACCTTCTTTGTTGTTTCGATTCCGGTTTTTGGATCGAGCGCCTTAGGGTGTGCAGTCGGGGGTAGTCCGAATTTTATCGGTGGCATAGTGTCTTTAGACAGACTGACCTTTTTCGGTGCCGTTGTCGATATAGGTCCGACCAACTTTGCCTTTTCGCCAATATGTTTTTGGCCTTGCGTCGACTTCGGTGCTTGTGGCGTTGTAGGCGCATTCTTCTGCCTCGAATCGCTGTGCTCCTTCGAGGCGCTTTTTGATTTTGTCTCGAGTCCTTTGACGAGCTGTGGCCTGTCGACTCGTTGCTTCGGATCGAGAACCTTCCGAGACTCGAGTCCCTTGTTTGTGTCGCTGTCCATCGACGTCGACCTAGACGGTTCGACTTGCTTGACTTTAGTGAAGGCCTTCAGCGCACCGATCTTCGGTTCGACACCCTTTAGTTTTGACCCTGCGGGGTAGTCAACACTCTTTGTCTTTGTCGGATCCGATGGGTTCGAACTCTTCGAAACGAAGACTGTCTTCAGCAGTTTCGGTTTCGTTTTTGCCTCAATGGCTTTCGGTTTCGCTTTAGGTAGTTCGACCGATGGCTCGTGAGATATATTCTTAGCCGGGCCGAGACCCGGGGCTATCGAATGTTCGACATGATCTTGGCTAAGGCCCTCTGACGATGCCTCGACCTGAGCCCTTGGAAGCCTTTGAGAGTTTTTTTCGGGCCCAGTACCCACTGTTGGGCCTGGTTCATCACTCGAGTCGTCGTCAACGGCTCCGATGGGGGATACGTCGTCCCTTACCTCGATGACGTTTTCATCCTCGACATTCTCTTCGTCGTCTTCATAATAGTTGGAGTCATGCTCCGAACCTGGATCCAACTGCTGTTCTGGATCCTCAGCCTCGACGACCTGTTCATCTTCTTCATCGAAGATATTCACCGGGTCGGGCGCTGGCTTCGTAATCGTTTGCCTTGCGGCGCGTCGGAGCTGAAGCATCTTCTTCGACCTGAAACGAGCACAAGCTAGACAGTTGTCCTCGTTGTGCTCTGGTGACAAGCACTTGTTGCACACCGGGTGTATATCGATGTGCGGGTACTTGGAGTTACAAAGGGGGCATCGTTTTAACGGGCTCCGTTCCATCGACGATCGGGCCTCTGGTGTCGAAAAGGCCACGTGGCTCTTCTCGACTTCCTGCTCGAAAAGAACTGGAACAAAGAACTCGGCACTGATCGAAAGAACAATACCGACGACCCCGAAGGCCTTTTGGCCTTTAGAAAGTTTCCGAACTTGAGCAAAGAAAAGTACATTCGAACCCAATGGCGGAAAAAAACAATCTGAGGATGGAGAGGATGCCCATGCGCACTGTAGTCCGGGGGGAGAAGCCACCTATCTCGTGATACTTCGAAGACTCTTCCAGGACAGCAATGTGTAATCATCCGGACCCAACACTAGGCGGCGATCTATGCACAGATATGAATTCAGCAGCCCACATGCCTTGAACATATTTCTACATATATTTTCTGGCCTCCCTAGGAACAGATCACCCATTTTCATTGGCCTTTCTGCCCCCAGGGGTTGCAGAAAACCCCAATAGGCATCCAGGAATCTTTTTGGTACACATGAAAGTGACCCCTTTGGCAAGGGTCGCTTCCAAAGGAGGAAAATTGAACTGCTGGTTCCCCCCATCACCCCAGGACAGATCTGCCAATTTTGTTGGCCCTTCTGTCCCCCCTAGACCGAGGGATATTGATTAAAAGTGCATGTGGACGATCACTTGGGCAAGGATCTCCCTCCAATTTTCCAAATGGGGGATTTTTGTACCAGCCGTTTTCTGCCAACCTCCCCCCCCCCCCGTTTGATACTTGTTGGCCTCACTTGAAGGCCCATCTGAAAGATTGGCCATTTGGGTAGTGACAGAGCGTGTTAGAATGTTAACTGTTTTATTTCATGTGAATTGCGATTTTGCTCTTTTGACTGATTGACTGATGTTCCAGGTTGCGGTTTCGGCACTGGTGGTTCTGCAGTTTGTGTAGTTGCAAGTGTTTGGTAAGAAAACAATTTTTGTAATAACAGCAGTATGTTTAGCTTATGTTTTATTGAGGCTGAAAATCCATTTGCATTTGTGCTCGATGTGTATTTTGTTGTCTTGTGAGTAATAGTTTTTGTTTTTTCTTTCTATTAGGATATAGTTGGTTTTCTCTGTGTCTCTGCAGAGTAGGTGCTGGTGAGTGTAGCTGTACCTGCCAAGTGAGTCGTATTGTTTTTGAGTATATAGATCTTTGTGATAAAACCACACTTTGTTTATTACTTCAGTTCAGTTCATAAGGCTTTATTTCGGAACATAAAAACAATGTCCATAAAAGCACAGCAAATACAAGCAAGGTTTATTACTTATTTTGCACAGTCTTGGTTGTTGTTGACTCGTTTGTGAAGTCTATTTCTTTCTAAGGATTATGGCTAGCAGCAGGATTACTGCTCAGCCAGTTGCTGGTATGCTTTTTGAGTCTTCCTCTGACCATGGTTCAGAGACTGACTCAGCATTTGAGGCAGAGAAGGGAGTGGAAGATTCTGTAAGTAAGTTTCCTATCCTCAGGGAATCATCAGATGATGAAGCCACTCTTAGTGCAGATGAAGTGCCTGTTTTAGAGGAGGACATTGATGTGCCGATAGTGAAGCAAGAGGCTCCTGGGCTGCAGCCTGGGGCTGCAAGGCTTCCCATTGGAAGAGCTAACTGCTGGGTTGCCCTAGGTATGGTGCAGTGGGCATTGCTTGATTTTATTGTTGTCCAAGAGTGTATAGTGGATACTGAAAACTTTTTGCCTATACATTTTTTTGAGTTGTTTATGGACGATGTATTTGTGGTGGAGATTGTTGAGCAGACTAGTTTGTATGCTGAACAATATTCGAGGGACAACAGTGCCAGGCTTAGGCTCCACTCTAGAGCTACCCGGTGGACTCCCACATATCTGGAAGAGTTGAAGAAGTTCTTGGGTTTAACTTTTTTGATGGGCTTGATAAGGAAGCCATCGGTGTCTTCATATTAGTCTACTAGTCCCTTGATGACAACGGCTATATTTCCAGCAATCATGAGTCATGATTGGTATTTGCTTCTGCTATGGATGCTGCATGTTGTCAACAATGGTTTAGCACTGCCACAAGATCATCTTGATTGTTACCATCTTTTTAAGATTGGGTCTGTCATTAATCACTTTGTTGATCGATTTTCTGAGATCTATTTTTCAGGGAAAGAAATAGCTGTGGATGAGTCTTTGGTCTTCTTCAATGGCCGTGTGGTTTTTAGGCAGTGCATTCCTAGCAAGAGGGCACGCTATGGAATTAGCTGACTGGATATGTCTCTAATGTAAATGTAATGTAAATGTAAATGTACAGGAATTTATATAGCGCAAATCACGAGCGGCTTCTAAGCGCTTGCTTAGGGAACCCGTCCTGGTATTCCCCTGTGAGATAACCCCGGCAGGGTATCCGCAAGGTGAAAGCCAGGCATTCCGCCGCGAGGGGCCGTTGTGGAGATTAAGCAAGCTATTGCTCAGAGTCGCAGAGTGTGAACCTGTGAATCGAGAAGGCACTGGAGCGAGAATTGTCGAGTCTATGGACATTTTTTTAGGACTCAAGACCCCGCAGAGCCGGGAATTGAACCCTGGTCCCGGGCTGACCTCTGCTTCCAGGTCTGCCTCCTCTAACCAGTGAGCCACACTTCTCCACTTCATGGTTTCATGGTGTACAACGGTATGGATGCCAGGATTGACCCCTCTGGTTGTCCGTCCACTTTTGGAGTGAGCGAGAAAATTGTGTCAGAACTTGGTAGAGGACTTTTTAATAAAGGTCACCATTTATATGTAAACAATTCTACACTGGTGGGCAGTTGTTCAGGGAACTGGCCAAAGTGGACACTGTTGCTTGTGGCACAATCCACTCTAACTCTAAAGGTTTCCCAAAGAACTTGTTTGTCGAAAGCTTGAGCGGGAAAAGTGCAGTGTGTTGCGTAGTGAGGAACTTTGAGCTGTGAAGTATGCAGACAGGAGAGATGTCTACATGCTAACTACCATGGACGAGAAAAGCACCTCATCTGTGACTGTTTGGGGTCAGGTTGCTGAAGGGTGCAAACCTGTGTGCATTTTAGACTATAACAGGCACATGGGTGGTGTTGATAGAATAGATCAAAGGTTGGAACCTTACACTGCTCTTCTCAAGTCTTACATTTGGTATAAGAAGTTTGCTCTCCATCTTTTCGACTTGGCAATCTGTAATGCTTTTGTTGTATTTGCGGATTGTTCTCCCTAGCCAATGGTGACTTTTGTTAAGTTTTAGGGGTCTGTGATAGGCAGCCTTGTTGTAGTGGAACAGGCACAAGTGTTGCTAGAGTTGGAGTGATAGAGGATGTATCTAAATTGAAAGATCACCACTTTCCTGATCACATTCCTCCCACGCCCACAAAAGACTTTCCCAGTAAGAGATGTAGAGTCTGTTGGCGAAGAGGTACATGGAAGGAGACTCTTATGTACTGCCACTAGTGTCATTCTAACCCATCGCTGTGTGTGCCTGCATGTTTTAGAATGTACCACACGCAAAATAATTTTTGGGAGTATCCATGAGTGGTAAAGTGAACTGCCTGGACTGTATTGTTTTATAGTTTCTGTTCAGTTTCAAGGTTGGCATTAGTGCGATGTATTTAGTTTCAGCTTTTGTGTTTGCAGTTTTGTATCTACTTAAAATTTGTATGTTTTTTTGTTTAAAAAAAACTAAATGTGATGGTGGTGTGCGTGGACTGGCATTTGGCTGGTGGTGTGAGTGGACTGGCACTTGGCTGGTGGTGTGCGTGGAGTGACGCTTGGCTGGTGGTGTGTGTGGAACAGTGCGTGGCTGGCAGTGTGCGTGGACTGGTGCTTGGCTGACAGTGTGCGTGGACTGGCGCTTGGCTGATGGTGTGTTTGGTCTGGTGCTTAGCTGGCGGGGAGTGTGGACTAGTGCTTGTCTGGTGGTGAGTGTGGACTGGAGCTTGGGAGGCGGTGTGTGAGTAGTGACTTGCTGCAGGTCACTACACATACTGGTAGCCAAATGCTAGTCCACACAATCGATCAGCCGGTATGGTTGCTGTACCAGGCATGTGGGCATGTGAAAGTGATGGGCCCTTAAATGGCGCTGTCTGTTGATTTGAGTGTTGTTATGTGCTTTTCCCGCGGCTGGCGGTATGACTGGTTTTGAAAGTGATACACATATGAAAGGTGTATGAATGGCCAGTAAAGAGGTTGGTGTCTTGTTGTGGCTTTGTAGCTCACGAGCAGTGAGTCAATGGTTCTATTTCTCGTCCTTTCAATTATTAACAGTGCATTTCATTTTTGTGAAATCTCTTTTTTTTAAATATTGAACCATCAATCACCCTCGTGCCAAATCCAGCTAGTATGTGTGTGCTTGTGGAATAGATGGTTGTGCAGTAATATTTGTCTTTTCTGTCTTTCTCTGGCAGGGTGTACATTGTCCCTTTTTGTGAACGTTGTAATGTGTTGGTTCTGCAGCTGGCGGTGAGAATGGTCTTGTGTCTATCATGTACAAAAGATGTGTGAATGACCTGTAAAGTGGTTTGGACCTTGACTTGACAGCTCACGAGCAGTGAGTCACAGATTCTGTTTTTTGTCCTTTCAATTATTAACAGTGCATTTTTGTAAAATCTCTTGGTAATAACATTTTATATACTGAACCATCACTCACCCTGGTGTCAAATCCAACCAGTATGTGTGTCTGCTTGAGGAATAGATGGTTGTGCACTAATAATTGTCTTTTCTGTCTTTTTCTGGCAAGGTGTACTGTCCCTCTAGGAAAAATCTACCAACTATAGAATTTTTCGTACACTAAACACCCTGGGGAGTACACGGTGATGTCTTTCTCATGGATCCCAACACGTTATCTAACCCACAATATCCTGAAACCTCACAATGTGACTAAAGTCACATTTTCCTTGCAGCTATAATTTTCACGCTAACTACATATTTTCTAACAGCCGGCATTTCCCCAAGTCTCTTGATAAAATTGGTATCTCACTTGTGTAGGTGGGCCAAGTACCAGTGGCAGAGAAGGGCCCAAACCCTATTGGGAATACATCAAAATGATCTATCACAAGCCTGGTTTTGCAAGGGTGTCACCTGTGTTTTTGGTCCCGGGCTCGGCGGCCATCTAGTGAAAGCTACCTAATACATACATTTCTGAAAACTAGACACCCAGGGGAGTCCAGGGAGGTATATCTTTCATGGATCCCCCAACGTTTTCCTACCCAGAATCCCCTGCAAACTTCAAATTTAGGTAAAAAAACACATTTTCATTAAATTTCTAAAAGGGATCACCGCACCGGCACAAATGTTCTACCACCCAGGGTGCCCCTTGGTCTCCCGATAAAAATTATATCTCATTTGTGTGGGTGTTCAATGCAGAGTAAGCCTAAAAACGCATATCTATAAAAAGAAAACAAAACTAGATGTTCTATCTCCTCAATCCCTAGCCGCAGGACCTCGGACCACCCACACAAGTGAGCGATCATTTTGCTCGGGAGACCGGGATTCTGGGTAGGAAAGGGTTTGGGGATCCACCCAAACCATTCATTCCCGGGTGTCTAGTTTTCAGAAATGCTTGGGATAGGTAGGCTAGGCATTAGGCACTAGGCTTACCCACACAAGTGATGTACCATTTTTATCAGGAATCTTTGGGGAATACTGGGTGGGTGGAAGTTTCTGGATCCATGCTGATTCCAGAACTTTTCATCACACTAATGTGAGGAAAAGTTGATTTTCTTTGAGAAAAATTAAAGTTTGCGAGGAATTCTGGGTAACAGAACCTGGTGAGAGCCACACAAGTCACTTGCTCCTGGATTCCCCTGTGTGTCTAGGTTTCGAAAATGTATAGGTTAGGTAGGTTTCCCTAGGTGCCGACTGAGTTAGGATTCAGAATCCACAGCTAGGCACCTTACAAAAAAAGGGTCCATTTTTATTGGAAAAATGTGATGTGTCCACGTTGCATTTTGGGCCGTTTCCTGTCGTGGGCAATTGGCCTACCAACACACAAGTGAAGTACCATTTTTACTGGGAGATGGGATTCCCCTGATTTCTAGTTTTCCACACAAGGGAGGTAACATTTTTATTGGGAGACTGAGAGGAACACATGTTAGAAATGGGATTTCTGGTTGGCTAGGGCTTGCACCTAAGCCAGGCAGAAGCCACCACTCTAGTCAGGGCAAGGGAGTTGCATGCTGAAGATAACCTCTGCTCACCCCCTTGGTAGCTTGGCACGAGCAGTCAGGCTTATCCCAGAGGCAGTGTGTAAAGCGTTTGGGCAACACACACACAGCAACAACATACTAGGCACACCACAAAAGGAACTCCACACAAGGTTATATATAAAATAGCCTTTGTATTATCATAAACACTTAGAATAGTAATCACACAATATACACTGTGCCAACTGGCACTGGGCAATATTTACAGGGGATTATGTACACATGACAGGGCCAATTGGGCCACTGTCAGAACCATCACAAAGTGAAAATAGTAGATGTAGAACCAATAATAAACGTAGAACACAACCAGTAATTACTGTCAAACACTGTACCCAGCATTATATCCTGCAACATAAATCATATTATGCACAGTATCACATCAGGCGTAAAATACATTTTGCGCCAACCTCCTAAGCCTAAACATATTAGACCATAACCTACTTATTCATAAATCACATTAGAGGCATATATCATAGTAGAGAATAACCTCACAAGCATAAACACAGTATGCAAGTAACCTCATAATCATCAACCACATTAGAGGCATAAATCATAGTACAGAATAACCTCACAAACATTAACACAGTATGAAAACCTCATAATCATGAGCCACATTAGTGTCTCTCACTCCTGTCTCATCCACAATGCCCTCAAAGAAATGATAGCTTAAACATTGCAGCTGCCGGTAATTGCCATGCAGCTGTGATGTGGAAGGTACACTGGCACTAACTGTGCCTAATGAGCTCCACCGAGACTCTAATTAAACAAGTATGCCCAATCATTGCAGTTGCCCACTGTCAAGCAGGGCAACCATGGCCCAAAAGCACCGACCATATGCCTCAATCGGCACATACTCACCGGAGCCCTCAGGGGCTATAACCAAACAAAAGTGCCCCCAACGTTGCAGCTGCCCTCTGCCAAGCGGGGCAGCTGTAAGAAGAACCAAGAAGGAGAAAGGCACGGGCACCATTGCCCCTTGGGACCCCCACTGGGGCCCTGAAATTATTGTGCCCATCATTGGAGCAGCCAGCTCTCAGGCAGGGCTGCTCATAATCCAGGCATGACTCCCCGGGTGCCTCATGAGCACCAATAACAAAAAAAAGAGAACGGCCTTGGCCTCACTCACCGGGGCATGGATCGGGCTCCTATTCTCCAGTACCAGGAGATCTCCGTGGGCCTGCCTCCCCTCTGCAGCCAGACTTCCTCCACTCGCGGGGCTCTCTCTGTCTCTCTGGAGCCCCGCTCGGGCTGCTAGACTTCTGCCTCCACACGTGACTTCCGGGTTATAGGCGGCCTGCCCCGCCTCCCCCGGGTCGCGGTGGTGACTCTCAGTAAAAAGAAAGTGGGGTGGGCTCCCGTTAAGGCAAACAATGTGTGATGGGCTCACGCTATAAAAATAAAAGCATAAGCGGGGTGGGCACCCAGAATTCAAATATTAAGTAAGCGGGGTGGGCTTCCGTCCGGAAATCACAGCAAATCGAGGTGGGTACCTGCTTCTAAAGCATCACGGGGGAATCCCTCACGTCGGCAATCCCTCTAAAACTACGGGCAGCACAGTGCTGCATGGCCCACGCTCTTCTCCCTCTTGGGTCAGATTAAAATATAGCGCTCATGAGGCGCCAGATGCAGCAAAAAGTCCTGAAGGTCCTGGAATATACAAAGAAATGCCAAAGGGTCCAAGTCAAAAGTTCTTCCAGGTCTATGGGGCATAGCTGGGCCCAGGAAGGCCAGCACACAGGGCCTTCCAGCAGGTAGGCAAGCCCCCATGGTGGTTCCTGCTGGGCTCTAGCAGCTGCAATGCCCAGCAAGTATGGATCAGCACAAGCACACACACCAAAACATGGGTCACAGCCCCCACATTTATACCTAGATTCTCTATGTCTTCAGCGCAGGGCTTGGGGGAACCAGAAGCAACTATTTCAGGGGGGATTTTAAGCACTTTGTTTACAAGACTCCTCTTCCCCTCGGTTAGGTGGGGGCTAGGTGATCAGACACACCACAGGGGGCAGAGCCAGTATTGTACAGGCTGGGCACAGATCTATTCAGGGTCAAGAGATTACTCCTCCCACTACTCCCAATGCAGATGTCCCATTCAGCCTAGTGCTGACTCACCCTGCCCCTCCTGGAGCCACACACACCTCTCAGCCCTTGTCACTCAAAAGCCAGACATGCAATTCACATCAGGCAGGCAGACACAAAGCACACAGAAATGCCAACTTCTAAAAGTAGCATTTCTAAAATAGTTATAATAAATCTGTGCACACCATTGCGCAGCATTTATTATGACAATTCCAAATATACTAAACTTGGCCACGCTGCTCCTCCCATATCAGGAATTACCACTGACACACTGATCAGGGAATCCCCAATGCATTCCTATGGGATGGCAGGCCAACCATACCAAATGTACACAGAGAGCGCACACACTTTACACTGAACAGCAGTGCTAAAGTACCCAGAGGCTGAAAACCACCAACACCATGTCAGAAATAAGGCGGGGAGAAAGGCAAAAAGTTTAGGAGTGACCCTGCAAAAAGGGCCAAGTACAACAACACAGAATAGTACAACAAGTATTATTACCAATTTACTTTCTTTACATTTCTGCCATCCAAATGTAAGACAATTTTTACAAAAAGAAGTCATTTTAAAAAATGACATCTAATTCACATGCTTGATTGGGAACCCACAATTTTGGAGATGTGCAACTAACCACTGCTTCTGAACTCTATATTTAGTTCTCATTTCAGAAATATATAGGTTTCCTTGGTACCTATTTTTTACTCTTTATCTTTTACCAAATGAAATGATATATACCAGGTACACCATGAAAAAACATTGCATGACGCAGCTTATTTATTGGCTCTGGCTTCCTCAGTTTCTGGACCTACAAGTCCTATACATCTTCGCAACCAGAAGGATTCAGCGGATGTAACAGTATATTGCTTTAAAAAATGCGTCATACTTAGAAGAAGTGACAGGTGAAAACAATGGGACAATGTCTGTTTTTTTTAACTCAGTTGCAATATTTCTTATTTTCAACTGTTGTTAGTTTCTATAAAAAAAACTCAAAGGTTCTACACAAATGACCCCTTGCTGAAAAGCTCAGAATTGTGTCTACCTTTCAGAAATGTATAGCCTTCTGTCATCTATTATTTTTTTCACACTGACAAAACTGTGTAGAAAAAAATGATATATATAGATATATATATATGTGTGTGTATATATATATATATATATATATATATATATATATATATATATATATATATATATATATATATATATATATATATATATATATATATATATATATATATATATATATATATATATATATATAGCTATGTATATATACATATGTATTATTGTTTCACAAGTCAATGCAGCCTTTAAGAAAAAAATAAAGGCTAATGCTCTGGTGATTTGCTTTTGCAACTATAAACATCATTCTGTTCCCTTTTTTGTTATATACCGCATATAGGAAGAAAAGGAAACAAAAACAGGCGGACAAAGAGACACTTGAACTCTCTTTAATGAGCCGCAGAAAGCTGCAATGTAACATGGCAGGCATTGTTAGCCCATGGGTTGCATTGAAAACTTAATAACATAGAACATGAAAGTTATTGCAAGACCAAAACTGGCACCTTGCCTTTAAGGCAGCCATGACCCCCAGCTTCCCATCATGCCTTAGGGGCGACAGTTAGTTCAGTTGTTCTTTCTGGCTTTTTCAGTTAGGACCCTGGATTTTCAGCTAAGGATTTTTTTGGCCTTTTGTCAAAAAGAACAATTTACTTACCTTCCGTAACGATATATCTGTAAGAGACATATGTTAGTTATAGATTCCTTACTTTAGAATTACCCCCAGGCGTCAGACTGGATCCAGAGAATTTTTTCTCTAGCAGTAACCCTGCGCATCAGTACCTGGTGGCGGTTGACTCCAAGTCCATCGTTGGTGTCATGATCGCTGGGATTATGTCATGGTGTCTATTTAGACGGTGCCCCTGCGTACTGTCGTCAGTTCTGACATGATTTTCCATGCAAGACACTGACCACCGGTGCACAAAAATAGGGCCCTGAAAGGGAGTCCCTTAGACTAGAAGCCATTTCCCAGAACGGTGAGGATGGGTGGGCGGTAAGGAATCTATAATGTCTCTTACAGATATAGAGTTACCGAAGGTAAGTAACTTGTTCATCTATAAGAGACTATTAGCTATAGATTCCTTACCTTAAACTAGATACCCCAGCAATTCCAACCACGTAGGCAGGTCTGCGAATCAAGTTCACACTAGAAATTCCTGGAGAACAGAACGGCCAAAAAAGCCGTCTCTCCGGACTTGGTTATCCAGGCGATAATGTTTGGTGAACATGTACAAAGAAGCCCACATGGCTGCCTGGCAGATGTCAATGAGCAGGACTCCACATCCCAAAGCAGTAGTGGCTGCCGTGGCCCTGGTAGAATGGGTGTGCAGTCCCACTGGACCTTCCTTTTTCTAAGCCTGGGTGGAGTTCCTGTAGCGGGCTACGCAGAGTGCCACGGAGTTGGCAACAAAATCTGTTGAATTCTGTGTAGCTCCGCTACGTTGTCCGCCTCAACCACCCTATTGATATATAACTTAAAAGTACATTAAAGCAAGTTAAAAAGACTTCCCTCCCTGGGTTGCTCTACTCCTCTTCTTTGTCACTATAAATACTGATAAGAAAAATGCGCTTGCGGAACGCGAAGTAGGCAAAACTCTGCACAATCCGAAGGTGGTGCGGAGTTCTCCACCCATGGTTACATTTTTCGCTAATGAGTAGCAAATGTTAATGCATAGGACAAGCCATCAAGAGATGGTACGACCCTTCTTGTCACCCACATAACCAATGAGATGTTGATCGTTCACCCTGAAATTTTATGTGCGGTCAAGGTAGAAGGACAGTGCACGTTTTGGGTGCAGCCGATGGAGTCTCTCCTCTTTGGAAGGTGCAGGGCCAGGAAAAAGGAGGGCAAAGTGATGGTCTGAACTATGTGGAAAGAGGTAACCACTTTTGGTAGAAAGAGAGCCTAGTACAAAGGACCATTATGTCCGGATGAACAGCAATGAAAGGAGGCTTGAAGGACAGAGACTGAGGCTCAATCACTCTGTGAGCAGTGGTGATGGTGAGCAGGAAGGCAGGCTTCAAAGTAAGGAGTCGAAGAGGACATGTTTGTAGTGGCTCAAAGGGAGCACACATAAGGTAAGTGAGGACAAGATTCAAGTCCCATTGGGGCAGTACGAAATGAGAAGGAGTAAAGTGATCTATTTACAATAAGTGATTTGAAAAGAGAAGGCTGATCAGGAAGGCACAGAAAGGGAAGATATGGCCGAGAGGTAACCTTTAAGAGTGCCCAAGGCAGAGCCCAGCTGGGCTAAAGAGAGAATGAACAAGAGAACCTCAGAAAGAGGGGCAGAGAGGGTATCCATGGCCTTAGCTATGTAAAAGGCCACAAACGTATTCCATCGACGGGCGTATATCGTCTTAGTGGAGGGACGCCTGGCTGTCAAGATGACGTTACAGACTTCAGGCGGAAGGTCAAAAGCTGTCAAATGCCGCCGCTCAATCTCCCTGCAAGAAGGTGGAGGCTGGACAGGTTCGGATGCAGGGCCGTCCCCTGCAGCTGCGACAGGAGATCTTCCTGAAGAGGCAGTCTGATCGGAGGAACGATGGCCATGCTCAAGAGCTTGGGTACCAGACTCTTTGTGCCCAGTCCGGAGCCACAAGAATGACTTGGGCCTGGTCGCGCTTGATCGTCTTCAGCACTCGGGGCAGAAGTGGTACTGGCGGAAAGGCATACAGAAGGCTGCAGTTCCACTCACAAAGAAAAGTGTTGCAGAGCGAGTGCCACCTTGGACATTCCAACCTTGCAGAACTGCTGACATTGCTTGTTCTCTTAGGTGGTGAACAGATCTAACCAAGGCTCACCCCACTGCTGAAAGAGACCTGGCACCACCTCCGAAAGTAGATGTCATTCGTGATCTATCATGCACCGACAGCTGAGTTTGTCAGAGAACCACCATAGACATTCCCTGATGTTCCGTCAATGTCCAAAGGTGAACAACCTCTTGACATAGGGTCTATAACCCTGCCCCGCACTGTTTGTTGCAGCACCACATAGCGGTGGTGTTGTCTGTGAACACCTGCACTACTCTTCCTTTGATAGAGGAAAAAATGCTTTCAGAGCCAGATGAATCGCCCGGAGCTCCAAAAGGTTGATGTGGAATCCGGACTCCACTGGAGACCATAGTCCTCATATCTCCGCCTCTTCCAGGCGGCCGCCCCATCCCAGAAGTAACGCATCGGTCACCACTGTCAGCTCTGGTTGGGCGATGGAGAGGGATCTGCCCCTGACCCACTGTTGGTTCGTCAATCACCACTGTAATTGGTGTGCAGTACCCTCTGAGATCTGGAAGTAGTAGGAGAGATTCCCCTAATGCTGCACCCACTGGAACTTCAGATCCCACCACAGAGCCTGCATATGCCACCTGGCTTGATCCACCAGCAGGATGCAGGAGGCCATGAGACCCAGCAGCCTCAGAGTAATTCTCACCAAAATTCGGGATAGACGCTGAAACATCAGTATCATAGACCGAATATCCCAGACTCGCTGTCCGGGAGGATGAGCCTGAAATGCACCGCATCCAGGCCTGCTCCGATGAAAAGGAGCTTCTAAGAGGGAGCCAGGTGTGACTATGGCACGTTGATAGTGAACCCCAGCAATTGCAGGAGATCTGCTATAGTCTGGAGGTAGGAGGTGGGAGACAGCAGCATGGGGTGAGCCCGCCTTCAACAGCCAGTCATTGAGATAGGGGATAACTGGAACACCTGATCTGTACAGATGAGTTGCGATCATGGCAATCACTTTCGCGAATACCCGAGGGGCACTGGTAAGGCCAAAGGGGAAAACCAAGAGCTGAAAATGCTTGTGGCCTACCGTGAACAATAGGTAACACCTGTGGGCTAGCAGGATGAGGATATGGAAATATGCGTACTGCAAGTCCAACGCTACCATCAGTCTCCTGGGTCGAGGGAAGACAAGACCTGATCCAATGTGAGCATCTTGAAGCAGTTGAGGGCCCTGAGGTCTAAGAAAGGATGCAGGCCTTTGTTCTTCTTGGGTACCAGAAAGTAGTAGGAGTAGCAAGCATGACCTACTTCTGGCACAGGGACCTGTTCGATAGCTCCATTGGCAAATAAAGCTGCAACTTCCTGGTGGAGATGGACCAAGTGATCCTCCAACATGCAATGGAAGGATGGTGGCATGGAAGGAGGGGTAGTCTCAAAGAGGAGGGAGTAGCCTTTTTGGACTATTTGCAAAACCCAACTGTCCGACGTGATGGTTTGCCAGTGGGGGAGGTGATGGTGAATCCTTTCGCCCACTGGCCTCTGGTGGCCCTGAAAGGTCGGACTCGGAGGGCTTGGAGGCTGCTGTAGGGGAGTTCTGGGTTGACTGGCCCGCCCCCAGGCTCTTGGACCACCAAGCTCTCAGGGGTTGGGTGTTGGGAGAGGAAAAGTGGATTGTCCAGGGCCAGACGGTGGCATCGGGCAATCTTCCTGTCCACATAGCCCCCTGTGCTGGGCTTGGACCAAGTGCCCAGATGGACGTCTATGAGGGCTTCACTGAAAGGCTGCAGGGGCTTTGGAAGAAGCTGCTGCAAGTTGAAGTACCTCTGCCACTGTAGGAAGCACCAGGCCCAAGGCCTCAGCTGCCCTATGCAACACCACTGCATAAGACGCTCCCTCCTCCGTAGCCACGGTAGGGGGAGAAAGCATGCCAAGATCTTGGTAGATATCAAGACCACTGCTGTCACCCAGTTCCTCTCACCAGTCCGGCTCCTCAAGCTTGTCATTGAAAAGGTCTTCAGACACCTCCTGGTCCTCCTCACTCTCCCCTGGCTGACAATCAGGCCTGGTGGAAACGCCAGGGATGAACCGTGGCACAAAAGTGCCCTCCGGCACAGGTTCCGATGTCAGTCGATGTTGGTCTGGCACCGAGTCCAGGTCCGGGGTGAGGCTGGGGTTGATGCCGGTCGGGGGCACGATCAGTGCCGGGGGCATTTTCATCTGGATCGGTGTTGGGGAAGGTATCTAAGGATCCAGACTTAGATCATTGGGGCCTCTCCAGCACCGGGCCAAAGCTGCTGGCCTTGAAGTCCCACGGCCCTCAACCGAGTACGCAGGGCCCGAAGCGCACCGATGGAGTCCGGCTGCCCAAAGATGCCGTGAAGCACTTTGTAAAAAGCTCAAAGCTGGGCAGGGGACACTCTAGCACTGGGAAATGAAGGGTAGAGCAGAACAGTCCTTGGAGCAGGCTCCGAACACGGAGAACGACGGCGGCCTGTGTCCCGCATCGCATCGGCCGAAGGGCGGGGAGAAGGCAAAGAGTGACGCTGCTTCTTTGCCTTCTTCTTGTGATTCGACTTACCCGAAGTACTCGAAGACTTTGAAGAAGAGTAGTGATGGTGGCAACTGTTGGACTTGGCACTTTTTGCAGGGTCATCCATGAACCTTTGCCTTCCTCCTGTATTTTGTCTGACCTGTTTTTGTTGGTTTTATGACTCTGGGCACTTTACCACTGCTGATCAGTGCTAAAGTGCATATGCTCTCCCTATTGTAAATTGATGTATGGATTAGTGATGTCATGATTGGCTGGTTTGGTTTACTTTTCAGACCCTAATACAGTGCACTGAATGTGCCCAGGGCTTGTAAACCAAATGGTGCTAGTGGGCTTGCAGCACTGGTTGTGCCATCCACAGAAGCAGCCTCTAAAAGTGTGTCTAAGGCCTGCCATTGCAGAGCCTGTGTGAAGTCGCGTACTGCCATGCTGACTGGGCAAGTGCACCCACTTGCCAGTCCCTAAACCTTCCCTTTTCTTCACATCAGACACCCCTATGGTAGGCCCAAGGGCAGGCTGCATTGTAAGTATAAGGTAGGACATGCCCTTGTGTATGTGGCATGTCCCAATAGTGAATTACAGCCATTTTCGTTTTTTTTCCTATTGTAAGACTACCTATTCCCCATAGTCCAGAATGGGCAGTTAGATTATTACTTTTTATAATCCTAACTGACTCAGGGAACATGGTGGAAATTCGAGTTTAGTATGCCTGAACTCAGAATGATAAAATAAATCTTTTAGTGAAGTTGATTTTACCATTCTTTGTTTGAAAATACCACATTTAGAAAGTAGGTATTTTTTTTCTAACTATCCAGGCCTGCCTCTGCTATGTTGTGTATTCCTTGTCTGGGGTTTGAGTGACAGGGCTGGGGGATTCCAAGAGACAGAATGAGTCAGCCCAGTGGTGAATAGAGAGATTTGCATCGAGATGGGAGGGAGGAGTTGCACCTGGGACCTGAATAGGACTGTGCCAGCCCCCCCCCCCCCCCCCCAGTGCTGGCTTCACCCCCTGTGGTGCATCTGATGTCTCTGTCCTGCACTGTGAAAGGAGAGAAGGAATTATGTCAACAGAGTGCTCCAGGGCTGTGCCTTTCCTCCACAATGCTGACTCCACCTCCTATGGAGAGTCTGATGTTTCTGCCCTGCACAGTGAAAGGAAAGAAGGAGTCATGTAAACAGAGTGCTCCAGAACTGGTTTGTACTAGGCAAAGGCCCCTCTGCCCTCAGAGGACAAAGGATTTTGAGGTATAAATATTGGGACCCTGATCCCAAGAAATTAGATCACTTTTGGACTACAAGAAGAAACCTTTGCCGGGGAGAGGAACCTGAAGAAACTGAGGAGAGACTATCCCTCAGCTGAAGTGCTGCCTGGGAGATTGGCCTGCATTGGTTGCCTGACTACCAAAGGAAGGAGAAAGAACTGTGTGTACTTTATTTTCAACTTGTGAAGGATCTCCAAGGGCTTGGAACAAAGCTTGCCTCCTCCTGAAGTATCAGGGACAACAGACTTCAACCCCCAACTCCCCAGAGTCCTTTTGGAAGTGCCTGCTGCTGTTTTGGGCCTTCTGAGGGACTGCGTGTCGTAAGGAGCTGGAAGCGCGACTCAAGAGGCAGAAGCGTGTCGTTGTCGCTGCTGCTGCCGTCGCATCGTGGATGTCGCCGCTGTAGCTGTCATATTGCACCACATCAAGTATAGCGCCTCACATCCAGGGAGAAGCGTGCCGCTGTCGGAGCTGCTGCCGTCGTATCTTGGATGCGGTACAAAAGGGGGTGGTGATGGACGGAGCATCTGAATCAATCAAACACTCACACCCAGTCAAAAGATCTGGGTTTAATCCATCACCGTTCTTTAGCCCACTCTGCCACCCTAGTTCAGACATGGCTATATGCAAATCAGTCTGACCCTGTGCCTCATGGGAACAGTCCTGCCTAAACTGCTAAGCCATGTCTTCCCTGGACCGGAAACAAGCTTCGAGGACCGGTTTCTGGCATTCCAGCCGTCTTCAGCCCAGCTTGCTTGAATCCAGTGGCAAAGTGAGCAAGGGACTCACGTCTGAGAATACCCTGCCACACTTATGGCGGCCAAAAGCAGTACAAAAGGGGGTGGTGATGGACGGAGCATCTGAATCAATTAAACACTTACACCCAGTCAAAAGATCTGGGTTTAATCCATCACCGTTCTTTAGCCCACTCCGCCACCCCAGTTCAGACATGGCTATATGCAAATCAGTCTGACCCTGTTCCTCATGGGAACAGTCCAGCCCGAACTGCCAAGCCATGTCTTCCCTGGACCGGAAACAAGCTTCCGAAGACCGGTTTCTGGCATTCAAGCCGTCTTCAGCCCGGCTTGCTTGAATCCAGTGGCAAAGTGAGCAAGGGACTCACGTCTGAGCATACCCTGCCACAATTATGGCGGCCAAAAGCGGTACAAAAGGGGGTGGTGATGGACGGAGCATCTGAATCAATCAAAAACTCACACCCAGTCAAAAGATCTGGGTTTAATCCATCACCGTTCTTTAGTCCACTCTGCCACCCCAGTTCAGACATGGCTATATGCAAATCAGTCTGACCCTGTGCCTCATGGGAACAGTCCAGCCCGAACTGCCAAGCCATGCCTTCCCTGGACCGGAAACAAGCTTCCGAGGACCGGTTTCTGGCATCCCAGCCGTCTTCAGCCCGGCTTGCTTGAGTCCAGTGGCAAAGTGAGCAAGGGACTCATGTCTGAGCATACCCTACCACACTTATGGCAGCCAAAAGCGGTACAAAAGGGGGTGGTGATGGACGGAGCATCTGAATCAATCAAACACTCACACCCAGTCAAAAGATCTGGGTTTAATCCATCACCGTTCTTTAGTCCACTCTGCCACCCCAGTTCAGACATGGCTATATGCAAATCAGTCTGACCCTGTTCCTCATGGGAACAGTCCAGCCCAAACTGCCAAGCCATGTCTTCCCTGGACCGGAAACAAGCTTCCGAAGACCGGTTTCTGGCATTCAAGCCGTCTTCAGCCCGGCTTGCTTGAATCCAGTGGCAAAGTGAGCAAGGGACTCACATCTGAGCATACCCTGCCACACTTATGGCGGCCAAAAGCAGTACAAAAGGGGGTGGTGATGGACGGAGCATCTGAATCAATTAAACACTTACACCCAGTCAAAAGATCTGGGTTTAATCCATCACCGTTCTTTAGCCCACTCTGCCACCCCAGTTCAGACATGGCTATATGCAAATCAGTCTGACCCTGTTCCTCATGGGAACAGTCCAGCCCGAACTGCCAAGCCATGCCTTCCCTGGACCGGAAACAAGCTTCCGAGGACCGGTTTCTGGCATCCCAGCCGTCTTCAGCCCGGCTTGCTTGAATCCAGTGGCAAAGTGAGCAAGGGACTCATGTCTGAGCATACCCTGCCACACTTATGGCGGCCAAAAGCGGTACTAAAGGGGGTGGTGATAGACGGAGCATCTGAATCAATCAAACACTCACACCAGGTCAAAAGATCTGGGTTTAATCCATCACCGTTCTTTAGCCCACTCTACCACCCCAGTTCAGACATGGCTATATGCAAATCAGTCTGACCCTGTGCCTCATGGGAACAGTCCAGCCCGAACTGACAAGCCATGTCTTCCCTGGATCGGAAGCAAGCTTTCGAGGACCGATTTCTGGCATTCCAGCCGTCTTCAGCCCGGCTTGCTTGAATCCAGTGGCAAAGTGAGCAAGGGACTCACGTCTGAGCATCGTATCTTGGATGTCGCAGCTGTAGTTCTTGCATTGTGCGCAAGCATCTTGCAAACGTCGGAGAAGAGTGCCGCAGCCGAGGCTGTTGCCGTCCCATCGCTGAACAAGGGTGTCGCCATTGCAGTTGACGCATTGAACTCGAGACTTCTCGCATCATCAGAGAAGCGTGCCGCATCTGGAAGATCTTCACGTCTTTATTTCTTTGCACCAGAACTTTGTCGCATTTCCATCGCCGCAACACTTTTGTTGTGGAAGCATCACGCATCGTAAGGTACATTGACTTAAAGTGTTGCATCAAAGAACTGAACTGAAGCACAAGTTACTACTTGTGTAACGATATATCTGCAAGAGACATTAGTTAGTGATAGATTCCTTACCTTAGAATATCCCCAGGCGTCAGACTGGATCCGGAAAGTTTTGCGTAGCAGTACCCTTGCGCGTCGGCAGGCGTCGTCTGCGGCTCCGCGTCCGTCGTAGGCGTCGTGGGCGCCGTGATGACGTCGTCGGAGTACTTAGACGCCGCCTCCGCGTGCTGACCTCAGTTCTTAGCCACAGCTTTTCCGCGCCAGAAGCGCAGAGCCAATACAAAAACCGACACTGGTGCCAAGAAACTAGGGCCCTGAAAGGGGATGACCTTAACCCTAGATATCGGTTCGCAGAACGGGGAGGATGGGTGGGTCGGTAAGGAATCTATCACTAACTAATGTCTCTTACAGATATATCGTTACACAAGTAGTAACTTGTGCATCTGAAAGAGACACGTTAGTGATAGATTCCTTACCTTAGAATAGATACCCCAGCAATACCATCCCCGTGATGGTGGGTCTGCGAACCAATATTTACACCAGAAAGTCCCGGAGAACGGAGCGGCCAAAGTAGCCGTCTCTCCGGACTTGACTGTCCAGGCAGTAGTGCCTAGCAAACGTGTGCAACGAGGCCCATGTAGCTGCCTGGCAAATGTCCTGCAAGGGCACACCTCGGCCCAAGGCAGTTGTAGTGGCCGTGGCTCGAGAGGAATGAGCCCGTAGCCCAACAGGTGGTTCCTTCTTAGCCAAAGAGTAACACGCCTGAATGCACATGATAATCCATCGAGAGATGGTTCTCTTGTGCACCGCTTTCCCTTTCTTAGCGCCCGCGTACCCAACAAAGAGTTGATCATCCACCCGGAACTGGCGTGTGCGATCCAGATAGAATGAGAGCGCACGTTTTGGGTCCAGACGGTGGAGTCTCTCCTCCTCTCTCGAGGGGTGCGGAGGCGGAAAGAAGGTGGGCAATGTGATGGACTGACCAATGTGGAAGGCCTTGACCACCTTTGGCAAGAAGGAGGGCCTAGTCCTCAAAACAACCTTGTCCGGATGGACTGAAAGGAAAGGAGGCTTACAAGAGAGGGCCTGGAGCTCACTCACTCTCCTGGCAGAGGTGATGGCTACCAGGAAGGCAGTCTTCAAAGAGAGAAGGCGAAGTGGACAGTTACGAAGCGGCTCAAAGGGAGCGCACATCAGAAATGTTAGAACCAGGTTCAAGTCCCACTGAGGCATCACGAAAGGAACAGGAGGAAAGGCATGAGTGATGCCTTTCAGAAATCTGTTTACAATAGGGGACTTGAACAAGGAAGGTTGGTCAGGCAGCCTCAGAAAGGCTGAAAGATCTGAAAGATAGCCCTTGATAGTGCCCAGAGCAGAGCCCTGCTGGGCAAGAGAAAGAAGGAAGAGAAGAACCTCAGAGAGAGGGGCATTAAGGGGATCCACAGCCTTTGCTGTGCACCATGCCACAAATCTGTTCCACCTGCAGGCGTATACCATTTTTGTGGAGGGACGCCTGGCTGCCAGAATGATGTTGCAAACTTCAGGAGGCAAGTCAAATGGCCTCAACTGTCGCCGCTCAATCTCCAAGCATGGAGGTGGAGACTGGACAGGTTCGGGTGGAGGACCGTCCCCTGCTGCTGCGACAGAAGGTCCTCCTGAAGAGGCAGACGAATCGGGGGATCGACAGACATGCTGAGTAGCTCGGGATACCAGTACCTTCGAGCCCAGTCCGGAGCCACAAGGATGACTTGTGCCCGGTCGTGCTTGATCTTCTTCAGCACTCTGGGCAGAAGAGGTATAGGCGGAAAGGCGTACAACAGACCGCAGCTCCACTCACGACGAAAAGCGTCGCCGAGCGAGTGCCGCCTTGGAAATTCCAACGCGCAGAACTGATGACATTGCGCGTTCTCTTCGGTGGCGAATAGATCTAACCAAGGCTCTCCCCATTGCAGAAAGAGGCCTTGCGCCACGTCCGAGTTCAGACGCCATTCGTGATCCATTGAGCACCGACGGCTGAGTTCGTCCGCCCTGGCGTTCAGGGAACCTGCCAGGTGTTGAACCACCAGAGTCACGCCCTGATGTTCCAGCCATTGCCAGAGACGCAGAGCCTCCTGGCAAAGGGTCCACGACCCCACTCCGCCTTGTTTATTGCAGTACCACATGGCGGTGGTGTTGTCGGTGAACACCTGCACTGCACTCCCTCGGACAGACGGGAGGAATGCTTTCAGTGCCAGACGAATCGCCCGCAGCTCCAACAGGTTGATATGGAGCCGGGACTCCGCCGGAGACCAGAGTCCTCTGATCTCCACCTCTCCCAAGTGGCCTCCCCAGCCCTGGAGGGACGCGTCCGTCACAACTACGTGCTCCGGTTGGGCAAGGGAGAGGGATCTGCCGTTGACCCAATCGCGGTCCATGAGCCACCACTGCAGCTGTCTCGCAGTGCCCTCCGAGATCAGGACATGGTTGGACAGGTTGCCCCGGTGCTGGGCCCACTGAAACTTCAGGTCCCACTGCAGAGCCCGCAACCGCCACCGTGCGTGATGCACCAGAAGGATGCAGGAGGCCATCAGCCCCAGAAGCCGCAGCGTCAACCTGACGGAAACCTGGGATAACGGCCGAAAGACCGGAATCAGAGCCTGAATATCCCGGACCCGCTGTTCGGGCGGGTAAACCCGAAACTGCGCCGAGTCGAGAACCGCTCCGATGAAAAGGAGCTTCTGAGAGGGGCACAGGTGTGACTTTGGCACATTGATGGAAAATCCCAGCTGGTGCAGGAGATCTGCCGTAGTCTGGAGGTGACCGACGACTGCCTGGGGCGAGCCCGCCTTCAACAACCAGTCGTCTAGGTAGGGGAAGACTGAGACCCCCAACCTGTGCAGATGAGCTGCGACCACCGCCATCACTTTCGTGAACACCCGTGGGGCGCTGGTAAGGCCGAAGGGGAGCACGGTAAACTGAAAGTGCTCGAGGCCTACCGTGAACCGCGGGTAACGCCGGTGGGCCGGCAGGACAGGGATGTGGAAATATGTGTCCTGCAAGTCCAACGCTACCATCCAGTCTCCTGGGTCTAGGGCAGCCAAGACCTGAGCCAGTGTCAGCATTTTGAACTTCTCCTTCCGGAGGAAGCCGTTGACGTTCCTCAGATCCAAGATAGGGCGTAGGCCCCCTTTGCCCTTCTTGGGTACCAGGAAGTAGTGGGAGTAGCAACCACGTCCTACTTCTGGCCCAGGAACGCGCTCGATGGCCCCCTTGGCCAAGAGGGCCAAAGCTTCCTCCTGCAGGAGCCGCAAGTGATCCCCCGATACGCGGTGGTGTTGCGGTGGCATGGCTTGAGGGGTCGTCTCGAAGGGGAGGGAGAAGCCCCTTCAGACGATCTGCAGCACCCACCTGTCCGAAGTGACTGTGCGCCAATGAGAGTGGTGATGGCGAACCCTGCCTCCCACTGGCGTCACATGGGCCGAAAAGCACGGACTAGGAGGGTTTAGAGGCGGATGCTGCGGGGGCAGGTGTGGACTGGCTCCGCTTGTTTCCCCGACCGCCTCCACGGCGGTTACCACGGCCGCCGCCGCGCTGGACGATAGTTTGCGGCGAGTGGCTGGCGGCACGTGTGGGGACGCCCCTTCCTTGGCCACGAAAGGAGCGAAAGGCACCCACTTGCTGGCGCGGGCCGAGAGGCCCAAGAACTTGGCTGTAGCCCTGGAGTCCTTAAAGCGCTCAAGCGCGTGATCTGCCTTGTCGCCGAAGAGGCGACGGCCATCGAACGGCATGTCCATGAGTGTATTCTGGACGTCAGCCGAGAAGTTGGCGGATCTCAGCCAGGCGTGGCGTCGTATCGCCACCGTCGTAGCCATCGCTCTGCCTAGCGAGTCAGTAGTATCCAGTCCGCACCTGATTGAATACTTTGCTGCATCCCGGCCTTCCACTAGGCCCTGGCCGAGTTTGGCCCGTACCTCCAACGGGCACTCTGGCAGCACTTCCGTCACCGTATCCCATATAGAATGGGTGTACTGGCCCAAGAGGCATGCGGTGTTGGAAGACCGCAGTCCCAAGCTAAGGGACGAGAACACCTTCTTGCCAAAGGCCTCGTACCTCTTGGATTCCCGATCGGGGGGAGCCGTCGGGAAGGCGGTCTGGGAGTTAGAGGCCTGGATAACCAGACTCTCGGGGGTGGGGTGGGTGGACAGGAAACATGGGTCGCCCGGGGCTGGGCGGTGGCGTCTGGCGATGTTCCTATCCACAGGCGAACCTGTAGCGGGCCTGGACCAAGTGCCCAAGAGAACGTCCGTCAAGGCCTCATTAAACGGCAGCAGAGGCTCCATGGAGCATGACTGCGGCTTAAGGACCTCAGTGAGGAGGTTAGTCCTCACGGCCGCGGCGGGGAGCTCAAGGCCCAAGGCCTTAGCAGCTCTCGTCAACACCACACCATATGTCGCGCCCTCCTCCGAAGCCGTGGTACGAGGAGAGACAAATCCAGTGTCCGGAGAGGTGTCCAGGCCGCTGGCCTCGCCAAGGTCTCCTGTCCAGTCCATGTTAGACTGACAATCCCTTGTCAGAGGGTCCTCAGACCCCTCTCAATACTCCTCTTCTCCCATCTCCTGAGACTCAGGGTCATAGGCGAATGAGGACGGTTCATAGAGATGAAAATCTCGATCGGCGTCGAGACCGGCGCCGATAGGCTTCGTCCCGACGTCGGAACCGACTGAGAGGAGGCATCGGGGCGGCGCCGGCCGAGGCCGACGCCGAAGGGGTCACCACACGGACCGACGCCGGGGGGGGGTCGTAAGGTCCACCGGTGACGATCCATCGCCCGACGAGGGCCCAGCGGTGCCTGGCGGCGCCGGGCCCGAAGGCGCCGGCGGCGTGGAGGCCGAAGCACCCGACGGCGTCGGGGTCGAGGCCCCCGACCCACTAGGGCCCCCAGACGGGTTCACTGGGCCCGAAGGCGCCGCGGAACCCGTCGGAGGAGAAAGGGACCTCATGGCCATGAGGAAACGCTCGATCTCCTCCGGCGTCGCGTTCAGCCCAGGGACCGGGGGGTATGGGGCCGAACGCGGCGCCCGCGACTCACGAGGAGCCGCGTGGGCAGTGTCACCCGAACCCCCGGCCGCGTCGTGCAAGTGTCGGGGGGAGCCAGAAGAGCGATGATGTCTCTTCGACTTCTTATGCTTCTTACCTGACGACTTGGACCCGGAGGAGTGGTGCCGATTCCCGGAGCTGTGACGGCTCCGTCCCCGCGACCTGTCCCTCGACCTCCCGTGGGACCGGGACCTCACAAGGCGCGGGGCCGACTGGCGGATCTCGAGGCGCCTGCGGGACCGCTCCCGCCTGGCCTTCCTCGAGTGGGCCAGACAGTCGGAGCAGGCCTCGTCGTCATGGTCGACGCCCAAACACATCAGGCACAAGCGGTGGGGATCCGTGACCCACATGGTACGGTCGCAATCGTCGCAATGCTTGAATCCGGGCATCCCTAACGGCACCGTCGGAGTCGTAAGACTTCGAATGGATCAAAAAGATCAAAAAGGTTAGTCAAAAAGTGACTAGGGAACTGCTCTTTCCAGATCTGCGCTGGCTGGCGCGGAAAAAAGAAGAACTGACGTCAGCACGCGGAGGCGGCGTCTAAGTACTCCGACGACGTCATCACGGCGCCCACGATGCCTACGACGGACGCGGAGCCGCAGACGACGCCTGCCGATGCGCAAGGGTACTGCTACGCAAAACTTTCCGGATCCAGTCTGACGCCTGGGGATATTCTAAGGTAAGGAATCTATCACTAACGTGTCTCTTTCAGATCTAAGCTAATACTACCTTCTTAAGTATAGTATAGTGGATTTCTGTCGTTTGTAGTCTTGTGTTAAGTCTATATAAAGAATACTTATTTTTTTATTTTTTTGAAAACAGTTTTTATTGTTTTCATCCAATCCATCAGCAGTTATGACAATATACAGAGAAGCATATAGTGTAATCAGGTTATAAACATTCATGTACAATACCGTTATGTAAGCAATAGCCAACCATACTTTCCGCAATGACCCTTTCAGCAGTGCCCATCCCCTCAATCCCATCATCGCTTTCTCACTCCTCGTCTGTGTCATCGCTTTCAGACTCTGGTATTGGGTCACAAATGTCCCCTCGATAGGCATTCCAGGCCGGCCATATTTTAGACCATTTGCAGGGGCTCTTCCGATTGGCATACACTGTCCGTTCTGTGACCATGTTCAGATCCATGTCTCTGCACCAGGCCGCTAATGTCGGCACTTCCACTGCCCCCCATTTCTGCGCAATATTCCGCTTTGCAACCATGAGTCCCAACGTGACCCATTTTGCCCGTGCTGTGTAAGGTCATTTGGCTCCCATATGTTGAGCAGGCATCTGCGCGGTTCAGGCAGGAGTGACACCCCTATCGCTTGCGACATAGTACGCAGCACCTTACGCCAGTAGTCTGTTATTGCTGCACATTCCCACATTGTGTGTATAAAAGAACCCTTTTCCCCGCATCCCCTAAGGCAGAATGGATGTTGCGCTCTGTGTATTTTATGTAATGTAGTCCTAGTGTAGTATACTCAGTGCAGGATCTTAAGTTGTACTAACCAGAGCCTAGCAGAGATCCCCACCTCCCTAGGTGATGCCAGAACTTCCTGCCATTCTGAGTCATCAATGTCCCCTACCTCTGTTACCCATCGTCGGTGTGATCGTCGGGTCTGGCAGATTATTTATTAGCTTTCTGTATGTGAAGGATGTGGCCCTTTTTTGCAAGTAGTCAGTAAGCAGACGGTCCTCCAGCGGGGCTGAATCTGGGACCTCTGTATCTTGCGGTATCGCCGCTAGCAATGCGTGTCTTATTTGCAAGTATCTATAATTCTCGGTGGGGCCCAGATCGAATTGGAGTTGTAGTTGTGAAAATGGTATGACGGTCCCCCGCTCCCATAGGTCATCTACTGTAGAGATGCCAATAGTGTCCCACTGGTCAAAGCCCATGCTTTTTCTCAACTGTCCCAGTTAAGTTTAGTGATGACCCCTCTCCATCCCAACTGTGTCTGTGCTGTATGCCATAATATGGCCGTGTGTTTTGTGGGGCCCTCTAGTGTCTTTGCCTGACCTTTGTTATACAAGACCGCCAGCATATTATTCCTGCCCAGTTGGGCTCTATCTGTCCTATACGCTGGATCGTCCTGAGGTGTGTGGATCCACTGGTTGATGACCTTAAGGTGCGCCGCCCAATAATACAACTCTAGGTCAGGGAGTGCTATCCACCGTCATACCAGCTTTTGTATAGTTTTGCTTGTTCTATTCTTGCCGGGTGATGACCCCAAAGAAGTGTGGGTAAAAGGGCCTCCAAAGGAGTTTCTTTTCAAGATTGACTTGGGTTGTTTTGATGAGTTCAATATAGGTAACTGAATTATCCTGGGATAACTTAATTTCAATAAATCAAATGGCTCAAACTAACTAGACATGACAATACTCAACATTAAAACAAATATTAACATGAAAACAAATAGACATGTGTATATGCAAAAAATTGATTTTATCAAAATTTAAATTAGCAGGGAAAAATACAATAGATGTGAATACAATAGATGTGAATAATGGTCTATTGTATTTTTCCCTGCTAATTTAAATGTTGATAAAATCTATTTTTTGCATATACACATGTCTATTTGTTTTCATGTTAATATTTGTTTTAATGTTGAGTATTGTCGTGTCTAGTTAGTTTGAGCCATTTGATTTATTGAAATTAAGTTATCCCAGGATAATTCAGTTACCTATATTGAACTCATCAAAACAACCCAAGTCAATCTTGAAAACAAACTCCTTTGGAGGCCCTTTTACCCATTTGATCACTTTTCACCCAGCCCCCAAAGGTTTACTGGGTAGCTCACTTTACTTAACATACCCAAAGAAGTGTGGACACCTGTGCGGCTACTTGTTTAAAGTATTGGGGCGGGATGAGAAATGGCGTATTTTCTAGAGCATAGAGGAACCGAGGCAGGGCCATCATCTTGTATAACGCCGCTTTACCCAGTAGCGTGAGGGATAGAGATGCCCAATGTATCACATCCCTACGCAATCTCTCCAGGGGGGTGCCAGGTTTCTGGAGAAAAACTCAATTGGATCTTTTGTTATATGTATACCCAGGTACTTAAATGGGTCAGTTGTGGTTAAAGAATACTTATTTTTAATATACAACTGTGTGGTGTCCATCTGTAGTGTTGTCACTTGGTTACTGCATGTGGTCACAAATGCTTTACACACTGCCTCTGAGATAAGCCTGTCTGCTAGTGCCAAGCTACCAAGGGGGTGAGCAGGGGTTATTTTAGGAGTGTACCCCCTTACCCTGACTAGAGGCAAGGTCCCTATTTATCACAAGTACCTACCTGTGCCAATTAGTGACCCCCAAATCTAACATTGGTAGTCAGAGGTGAGGATTCTGGACTTGCATTTGTGACTCTTGTACAGTGATTGGTGAACACTACTAGTGAGTGCAGACCAAAACGCAACCACATACTTTTGGTGGATTTCTTTTTGGGATTTTCTATTTTTTAAGAACTGCCAAGTTTAACCAGCATGGAGAGAGCAGAATCCATAGCCTCTATTGATTTTGAGTGGGAAGAGGAGAAACTGAAATGCTACAAAGTAAGGCAGCTGAAGCACTTTTGCAGGAAATTCAATGTTCCCATTATTGGGCTCTCCAGGAAGGAGTAGTTCTACAAGGCGCTGAGGGCCTGGGTAGAAGCAAGAAATGCCCCTGCGAATGAGGAAGGGGGTGAGAATGCAGATGTGCAGCTGGAAGGGCCATTGGGTCCTGGAAGAAGGGGAGCACCTTCACCCGCAGGTAGCAGTGTTTCTGCCAAGCGTCTGTCTCCAGAGGAGCTGGAGGACAGAGAGGAATGAGATGGAGCTGACAAAGCTCAAGTTAAATGGGCAGTTGGAATTGGAGATGCAAACCAAGAAATTAGCCCTGGAAAAAAAAAGAAAATGCACTTTGAGCATAACTTGATAATGAGGAAGCTTGATATGGAGCTCGAGAGGCTTGAGTGTCTCAGCCCAGCAACAAGGAATGTGTGTAGCTCAGAGATTGAGCTTTGCTGAGTTGGAGGTGGAGTCCAGCTAAGATGGTGGCAGCAAAATTGAATATTACAGTGCTGAGGGAGCAGTAGATACACCCAGAGATATGACACCTGACTTTGAGGGGGTTATCATACACCAGGAGGTTCAAGGACATGAGGTAGCTCCAGTAGTGCGCAGCGTCCCTGAGAAGACTGAGGAAACTAATGCAGGGGTTCATGGTCCTAGTAGTGGGGGGGACACTCTACTGACTCTTGTTGAGAGGTGCAGGGAGAGGGGTTCCGCCAAGGTTGAGGTCCTGATATGTGAGTGTGAAGACCGCCCAGAAGAGTGTGGGTTGAATGACAGAGACAGTCAGATACTGTCTTGCCAATTTCAGGAGAGTTGTGTGGAGTACGTGTGCGAGGCACTGGATGGTGAGGTGAAAGATAGTTTGGTTAACCCTTGTCGGGGGCTGTGCGATCCAATTGCGGGAGAGTATATTGTAAGTCCCTGTTTTCCAGAGCTATGCCAAAACCTGTTGGAGAGTGAGTTCTCTGACCCCATGGAGCTCACATTGGAGGCAAACCTTGTGGTGGATTCCAGAGGGTCTGGAGAGACATTGGGGAGTGACCCTGTGGGGAGTGGCTCAGGTATCTTCCAACCCAGAGTGGTGGAAGTGGTGCAGAGTAGCCCAGCTAGGTGCCTTTGTAGTGGGAGGGGTGTAGGGGCTCACATCCTGTCTCAGTGGAGAAGGAGTGAGTGTGGGGTTGCGTGTCCCAAGGTTCCCGAAACCCAGTCTCAGAGCCTGGATGGTTCTTTAAGGGAACACCTGGTGGGAAGCCCAGGCTGTCCTGATGGGCCACCCGTTGAGGCATATCCCCTATTGTCTGGTGAGCTGGGAGTGTCTGTAATCAGACCTCCATCAGTTCTGGTGTCTGGCAGTGCCACTCCAGTTGGAAGGGAACAGAAGTCCAGACTGAGGGGTGAGAGGGGGAAAGAGTCCCCATTGGAGGTACCAGTGGGTCAGGGGCCAGACAGAAGGGATGCGTCACCAGTGAATGACCATGGTGACACCACTTCTGTCGTGGGGATCTTCACGCACTGTCAGAGGGACAGGAGTCGGGAGATCTGCGCCAGGCAGACTGTCACACAACACAGGAGTTGTGTGTCACCCTCGGGGAGGGGATATGTGCTCCCAAGAAAGTGCTGGATTGCCAGGCAAGTGTTCAACCACAGGGTTTGGTCCCTGGCTTGGGAAGCCAGGTCCAGGTGTTGTCTGACCTGGAGAGAGGGGCGACTGTAATCAGTGTCCTGACCAATGTAGCTTCTAGGGATACCACTCTAGTTGGGAGGGTTCAGTGCTCTGGAAAGGGGTGCAGAGGGAGGGAGTCCTCTCCTCTGACCCCAGTGCAACCTGAGGCTTTAGACCCTAGTTTGGAGGGCCAGGTTCAGGGTGTCCCCACTGACCGGGAAGCCCAGTTGCAGGATAGAACCCGTGAACTGGAGGGCGAATTGTGCAGGACAACTGCTACAGGCACCCTGACAGCTCTGGAAGGGGGTACTGCTCCAGATGGGAGGGCACAGAGTCCCAAGGAGGAAGACCAGGTCTGGGAGAGCCCACCCCAGTCTCTTATCCAGCCACCAGGTACAGTCCTGGGGCTGGTAGATCAGTATCAGGATACCATACCTGAAAGGAGGGAGAGGGGACAAAGGGTGCCAAGCACCTGGGGCTACTGCCCCCAGCTCTCTGACGCCACAGAGGTTTGAGAGCCCTGAGAGGCATAAGGCCTGGGTCTCATCCTTGACTACTGTCAGTGGCCACTGTGGCTTGCTGTCTGTCTGTTGGGACACACTTGTGAGCAAGTTAAGGTTAGATGCTGCATAGGTAATGTCCACAGGTGAGGAGAAGGGTTCCCCATGGACTAGCTTGGTGGGCCCTGAGAGTATGGACAGAGGAATTGAAATGGGTTCAGATTGGCGTAGAACCTGCAGTTGTGGGCAAGGTCCAGGTTCCATCGACCAAAGCAGGAAAGCCCATCAAGGTAGTGATTGGTCTGTTCTGCGTTTTGGCTGGAAGGGGGTTGTGTTAGACTTGGCCCTTTTTGCAGGGTCATCCATGAACTTTTTGCCTTCCTCCAGTATTTTGTATGATCTGTTTTTGTTGGTTTTATGACTCTGGACACTTTACCACTGCTGATCATTGCTAAAGTGCATATGCTCTTCCTACTGTAATTGATGTATGGATTAGTGATTCCATGATTGGCTGCTTTGGTTTACTTGTCAGATGCTAGTACAGTGCACTGAGTGTGCCCAGGGCTTGTAAACCAAATGCTGCTAGTGGGCTTGCAGCACTGGTTGTGCCACCCACAGAAGCAGCCTGTAAAAGTGTGTCTAAGGCCAGCCATTGCAGAGCCTGTGTGCAGTCTGGTACTGCCATGCTGACTGGTATGTGCACCCACTTGCCAGTCCATAAACCTTCCCTTTTTTTCATATCAGACACCCCTATGCTGGGTTCAAGGGCAGGGTGCATTGTAAGTATAAGGTAGGACATGCCCTAGTGTATGTGGCATGTCCTAATAGTGAATTACAGCTATTTTCGTTTTTCACTATTGCAAGGCTACCTATTCCCCATAGGCCAGAATGGGCAGTTAGATTTTTAAATCTTATAATCCTAACTGACTCAGGGAACATGGTAGAAATTCGAGTTTAGTATGCCTGAAATCCGCATGATAAAATACATATTTTAGTGAAGTTGATTTTAACATTCTGTGTTCGAAAATACCACTTTTAGAAAGTAGGTATTTTCTTGACTAACTATCCAGGCCTGCCTCTGCTAGGTTTTGTATTCCTTGTCTGGAGTTTGAGTGACAAGGCTGGGGGATTCCAAGAGACAGGATGAGTCAGCCCAGTGGTGAATAGAGATATCTGCATCTAGATGGGAGGGAGGAGTTGCACCTGGGACCTAAATAGGACTGTGCCTGCCCCCCACAGTGCTGGCTCCACCCCCTATGGGGCGTCTGATGTATCTGCCCTGCACTGTGAAAGGAGAGAAGGAATCATGTCAACAGTGCTCCAGGGCTGTGCCTTTCCCCCACAATGCTGGCTCCACCTCCTGTGGGGCGTCTTATGTTTCGGCCCTGCACTGTGAAAGGAAAAAAGGAGTCATGTAAACAGAGTGCTCCAGAACTGGTTTGGACTAGGAAAAGGCCCTACAGCCCTCAGAGGACAAAGGATTTTGGGGTATAAATATTGGGACCCTGATCCCAAGAAATTAGATCACTTTTGGACTACAACAAGAAACCTTTGCTGAGGAGAGGAACCTGAGGAAACTGAGGAGAGACTATCCCTAAGCTGAAGGGCTGCTTGGGGGATTGGCCTGCAGTGGTTGCCTGACTGCCAAAGGAAGGAGAAAGAACTTTGTGTACTTTATTTTCAACTTGTGAAGGATCTCCAAGGGCTTGGAACAGAGCTTGCCTCCTGCTGAAGTCTCAGGGACAACAGAATTCAACCCCCAGCTCCCATGAGTCCTTTTGGAAGTGCCTGCTGCTGCTTTGGGCCTTCGGAGGTACTGCGTGTCGCAAGGAGCTGGAAACGCGACTCAAGAGGAAGAAGCGTGTCGCCGTCGCTGCTGCTCCGTCGCATCTTGTATGTCACCACTGTAGCTGACGTATTGCCCTGCATCGAGAGAAGTGTCTCGCAACGATGAGGAAGCGTGTCGCCGTCGCTGCTGCTGCCATCGCATTTTGGATGTCGCTGCTGTAGCTGTCTTATTGCACCGCATCGTGAGAAGCGCCTCACAATGAGGAAGAAGCGTGTCGCCGACAATGCTGCCGTCGCATCGTGGATGTCACTGCTGTAGCTGTCATATTGCACAGCATCGAGAAAAGCGTCTCGCATCCATGGAGAAGTGTGCCACAGTCGGACTTGCTGCCGTCACATCTTGGATGTCGCCGCTGTAGTTGTCGCATTGTGCGGAAGCGTCTCACAAACATCAGAGAAGAGTGCCGCAGCCGAGGCTGTTGCCGTCTCATCACTGAACAAGGGTGTCGTCGCTGCCGTTGACGCATCGAACCGAGGCTTCTCGCATCATCGGAGAAGCGTGCCGCATCTGGAAGATCTTCACGTCTTTATTTCTTTGCACCGGAATTTTGCCGCATTTCCATCGATGCAACACTTTTGTTGTGGAAGCGTCACACATCGTAAGGTACATTGACTTAAAGTGTCGCATCTTAAGAACTGAACTAAGCTAAAACTACCATCTTAAGTATAGTATTGTGGATTTTTGTTGTTTGTGGTCTTGTGTTAAGTCTACATAAAGAATACTTATTTTTAATATACAACTGTGTGGTGTCCATCTGTAGTCTTGTCACTTGGTTACTGTATGTGGTCACAAATGCTTAACACACTGCATCTGAGATAAGCCTGTCTGCTCGTGCCAAGCTACCAAGGGGGTGAGCAGGGGTTATTTTAGGAGTGTACCCCGTTACCCTGACTAGAGACAAGGATCCCTATTTGTCACAAGTACCTACCTGTGCTACCTAGAGGCCCCCAAATCTAACAGTAACCTTCCCCTCAACCGGGACCTTGAATGACATCGAGCCGACTGCCGTGCCTCAAATAGCTTTTGGGATCGCTCCCGCAAAGCATTTGGGTTCATAGCCCGGCAGTCAAAGCACGACCTCTGGTCATGGGCTCCAGGCACCAGAGGCACACGAGGTGGGGGTCCATAACCGACATGCGGCGGTTACAAGCCTCACACAGCTTGAATCCGGTCCGTCGATGTGACATCCCTCATGCACCAGGAGTCAGAAGTCTCAAAAAGAAGTTACCAAAAATTGAAAAAGGTTTAGTCAAAAAATGACTAAGGGGTAAGCTCTCTCCGGATCTGCGCAAGACTGGCATGGAAAAAGAAAGAACTGACATCAGTGCACAGGGGCTGCATCTAAAAACACACTGCAACGTCATCTCAGCAATCACAATGCCGACAACGGACGCAGAGGCGACCAATGCCACCTACTGACGCACAGGGGTACTGCTAGAGAAAAAATTCTTCGGATCCAGTCTGATGCCTGGGGGTAATTCTAAGGTAAGGAATTTATAACTAATAGTCTCCTTCAGATAGTTTCCTTTATTAGCTAGTAACTTCTGTTCATTTGACGTTTTTCACCTGTTGGAGTAAGAAGTTACCTTTTTCTGACAGAGTTTTGCTTTTTTCTTTCAAATTATGCCTTCTCTTTTTGATTCTTTCCCCTCCTGTGACAAGAAGGCCAGAACAGATTCACATTCTGTTTGCATTCTCTGTTTTCCAGAGTCTAATACTCTTGAGACCTGTCAACACTGTAAGAATCCTTCTAGACGCACTCTCATGGGGAGAGAAAGGATTCGTCCTTATGGTCTCTTAGATAAGAAGAAACCTACTACTTCCAGAGGCATCTCTCCAGTGAGGCACACGAAGAAGAGACCCAGGTCTACTTCTAAGAGTAAGATCCCTGTCTGTTCTTTTTCGGCATCCGGCTTGGCATAAAAAATGCCTCCAACAGCAAAGAAAACTACTTTGAGGGTCTCTGTCGACGAGGACGCCGGCAAACGTATTGGACCACTGCTCATCATCGAAGACTTCTCAGGGAAAATGAGGTATGTCTACCCATCAATGATATACACCAATGTCGGACCAACCCCATCCGTTGCTGTCAACTCAGCGAAGGTCAATGTCGAGGAGCCGATCTTTATTGGTGCCTACACAACGCTCAGTGTTAAGACATCGTCAAGGAGAAGTCCTCTGTTGCCATTAACCCGGCGACGGTCAATGCAGAGGCCTTGATCAAAGTTGGCACCCTCCTTAGGAGGCTCAACGTCCATAAGTCTGTCTTCGTCTCCCTTTACGACGTTGAGGCATTGGTCTCCATTGGCCAGTATACTTCCAGCGTCGAAGCACCATTCTCCGTTGGTGGGTCATCGCTCGACACCAAAGCCGAAAACTTGAACTCTGTCAGTGTCTTTCCAGCCTGAGGTCTTGGTGGCACATAGCTGTTCAATATTGAGGCACTCTCATCTCTCGGCATCAACACACCGATCACCATCCTCACTCCAGCATCTCTCAGAATGACTCCAGCTAGGATCTTAAAGAAGTGTAAACCTATTTTCCTAAGAGCAGAAATGAAAGGACACCACACAGGATATATATACTATATATATATGTATTTATTTCTAACCAACACCTTTGAGCTCTTTATGAGATCAGAGGCACAAGCACATAACAAGTTACTTAACTATCATACAATAAGTTGCACAAAATACAGTAGAGCCCTAGGGGCACTTCAAACATATATTAAAATAGTGGTATAAGTACCACGTCACGAACAAAGGATAGGCCTAGGGCCTGGGGAATCGCTGGGGCTACACTGTACTACCAAAGGATAGGAAGTAGGAGGCCCACGGGAGGCGTGTGCAGTGTCTTGACACACACACAAGTTACCATGGAGTTTGAATGGGAACGAAAGAATTGGAAACTTTGGGCCAGATGTAGGACAACAAATACCGGTCGTTAACGGCCGATTTCGGCCGTTACCGACCGGTATTTGGTGTTTGATATGTAGGGGGCCTAAAATTTACCGATTCGGTAAAATACCGAATCTGTAAATCTAGATGTAGGTGGCACTGAAAACAGTGCCACAGGCCCTTAAGAATTCGTTATTTACTACGAAATAATATTTTGTGGTAAATAACAAATTCCAGTTTACATGCACATCTGTGCATGCACACTTGTGCCATGTGTGTCACATGGCACACAAGCCAGAATCAGGGGTGCAACAGGGTGTCAAAGTGACACCCTGTCCCCCTTGACAATTCGTTAATTTTACCGAATCAGTATTTACCGATTCGGTAATTGACATTGATTCCTATGGGACTGATTCGGTAATTACCGAATCATACCGATTCTGTAAAAATTACCGAATTATTTCCTACATCTCATTTACCGAATCTAGAATACTGAATCGGTAAAATTCGGTATTCTAGAGTCGGTAAATGAGATTTACCTACATCGGGCCCTAGTTCTTTTAGGTCACTTCAGGATGGACTAGGAGAAAGCTACTTGAAAGTTAGACACTAGGATAGTTATTACCCACAGGACCACGATAGTACTCGCGTTACCTAACCCACAGGAAGCGGGTGCATAGGTGTCAAAGTGTGTCGGGTTTCGTCACTGAATCCTATGGAGCCTTGGAGAAAGATGCTGCAGGCGACCAGGAGGGAAGTGTACGGTTGGATCCAAGGGTGGATGGAGGACGAAGAGTACCTGAAAGCAGAGAGGACAGAGTCTGGGTCACTAGCCAGTGACCAGGAAGGAACCAGGAAGGAACCAGGCGATGTCGCAAAGCAATCAGGTGATGTCATGAAGCTTGTCTCTGCAGCCATGTGGACCCGGAGGCGTCGACGACAACCAAGAGACAGGCATGGACTGTCCCACAAAGGCTCTCGCTGTCGGCGGTGTCGGATTCCGGATTGGAGTCAACAAGCCTTGGCAAAGGCAACCCAAGCAGGAAGTGAAGATGGCTTCTTAATCAGACCAGCAAGGTCTGATGGGCTGCTCCTTTTCAGGGGAGCAGGGGCCAGTCTGGAGCAACCAGACCAGTAGTGGAAATTCAACGTTTCGTCGTCACAGAGGCCACTAGCCAATGGGCAAGTGACCGGACAGATGCATCAGGCAGAAAAATGCAAAAGGGCCACACGCAGCACTCATGGAGTGTGGAGGGATGATCTTTGGTGCAGATGATGCTTGGGGCTGGGGCTTCTCAATCCCCAATGCATAACTTCGAGGGTGCCTCAGAAGTTGCACGGAAAGCAATTTGCTGGCTCTCCAAGATGGCCGGTCCCATGTCTCACGTCACCTCCACGGGTCTCAGCTTTGCTCTGGCTGTAGATCAGGCTGAAGGAAGTCTGGAAGTCCGGGTCTTGTCAGCCTCTGTGTTCAGGCTCCGGCGGGAGCAACGACAAAGCAAACCGTTGATCGATTGATGGTGCCTGCTTGTGCAGGGTGGTCACTCCTTGACCACAAGGTAGATTCTTCAGTCTTCTATCTTCAGGTAGAACGTCGAAGGTCCAGAGTTTATTTACAAGTTTCAGTCAGGATCAAATCTAAAGTCTTGGGACTCAGCTCCAACCTATATACCAAATGTAGGGGCTGGATTACCTGCTCGGTCCCTCCTATGGGTGGGACCAGGGAAGGGGGGGTTACACCCCTTTCCCTTTGTCCAGTTTCGCGCCAGAGCTGGGGCTGGAGTCCCCAGCACCTTATGTGCCCCAGGCAGTGTCTCATTTCTTTCAACCCTCCCTGCCCTAATACACAAGAGCCTGTCTGGGGTGGTGCTAGAACCTCCCAAGACAGGAAACCTATTGTCCAAGCCTCCCTCGCCGGAAGGACTCCCAGCAGCAGGAGGTCAGACTTGGGTCTGTGGCAGCAGCATCCATTTTGTGATGCTGAGGCTCGGGTTAACTTTAACCGGGATTAGTAGGAACAACAGGTCTTCTCCCTCTAGAAGGGGGTAATGCTATCCCAGTCTCCAGAAGTGGCGAGGGGGTAGTATTCCAAAGCGTATGACACCTTACACGACATGTTTTGATAAATCCAAACCAGAGTTAGCATTTAACCGCGAGGTTCATAATGCACTTAAGAGTATATGATATGGCTATATCCTAGAACAGCTATAAGGACATGGTTCCGAAAGCTGCAGACAGGCTCAGCTCATGCTAGAGCCTCATCTCACATAAAACCAAGCACTCTGCCTCCAGGATTGTTAAGGCCTGCCATAGGAGTGACTTATAGGTGTATATGTGTCTAGATATAAGGTTAGATATAGGAATACTATATCTAAGCAAGTGGTGATTACACAACCTTGCCCCAGCTGAGTGATCAGCCAGTTGTGTCAGTTTGGATGGCAAAAGATATGCTGCAGCCCCTGGTAGGCCTTGGATGCACCTATGCCCTGGGTACCTATAGTACACTGTACAGGGGCTCATAAGGTGACCAAATTCCCAATTGGTAATGTACCTAAAGTACATTGTATTGAATTTAGAGAGAGAACAGCTGGGCTGTGGGTCTGATTAGTAGGCCCACAGCCACATTAAGTCGAAAACCAATGAAGCAAAAAGCAAAAAGTGGGGTGACCATAGGAAAGAAGACCCTACTCTCCTACACAGCCCTCCTCCACCTCCAAGAATATAACTAAACAATAAGCAGCCGCTTCCCCTGTCGCCGTTACCCACTCCAGTTGGGTGGAGTATCGCCTACCATGTGCAAGAGTGGCACAGCATCACAAAGGACAAATGGGTACTAAATATACTGCAGAATGGATAATCTCTACGTTTCCGCTACCCACCCTAAGCAATTCCTCCAGTAAAAGCAAGGTGTCACCAGTCGGTACTGCTACAGCAAGAAGTAGCCACTCTCTTACAAACATCTGCCAAAGAGGAAGTTCCTCCCACCCAACGAGGGAAATGGGTCTACTGAAGGTACTTTCTAGTACAAAATGAAGGTCGCAAAGCAGAGTTCAGACCAATATTAGATCTTTGCATTCTCGACAAATCCATCTAAAGAGTAAAACTTTATATGCTGGCTCTCCATCAAATATAGATCCTCATCTCCAGCAAGGAGACCCAATGTGCTTGATAGATCTTCAGGATGCGTATTTTTATGTACCAGTCACCTTACACCACCAGAAGTTCCTGCGCTTCATGGTAGGGACCAAACACTACCAGTACAGAGTTCTTCCATTAAGATTGAAGTCAGCCCCTCGAGTGTTTATCAAATGCATGGCCGTAGTAGCAGAAGCTCTACGTCGCCAGAGACTATTCATTTTCCATACCTCGAAGACTGGCTCCTGAAGAGTTTGTCTCCGCAGGGTGTGAAAGAGCACTATCAGATCTGTCTAACCTTGTTACAATGGCTGGGCTTTCAAGTCGATTTAGAAAAATAAGTTCAACTACCTACCTAAAGAATACAGTATCTGGGTGCTACTCCGGACTCCAGCACAGGAAGAGTGTATCCTTCAGAGGAGAGACTATCATCTATCACTCTGAAGAACAAGTTACTTACCTTCGGTAACGATATATCTGTAAGAAACATTAGTTAGTGTTAGATTCCTTACCTTAGAATATCCCCAGGCGTCAGTCTGGATCCGGAAACTTTTGCGTAGCAGTACCCCTGCGCGTCGGTAGGCGTCGTCTGCAGGCGTCCCCTGCGGCTCCGCGTCCGTCGTCGGCGTCGTGCGCCGTGATGACGTCGCTGGAGTATATAGACGCCGCCTCCGCGCGCTGACGTCAGTTCTTTGCAAACAGCTTTTCCGCGCCAGGAGACGCAGAGCCATGAGAGAACCAACACTGGTGCCATGTAAAACTAGGGCCCTGAAAGGGATGTCCTTAACCCTAGGTATCAGTTCGCAGAACGGGGAGGATGGGTGGGTTCGGTAAGGAATCTAACACTAACTAATGTTTCTTACAGATATATCGTTACCGAAGGTAAGTAACTTGTTCATCTGAAAGAAACACGTTAGTGTTAGATTCCTTACCTTAGAATAGATACCCCAGCAATACCAACCCCGGTGGTGGGTCTGCGAACCAATACAAAACTACACCAGAAAGTCCTGGAGGACAGAACGGCCAAAGAAGCCATCCCTCCGGACTTGACTGTCCAAGCAGTAGTGCCTCGCAAAGGTGTGCAGCGAGGCCCACGTAGCCGCTTGGCAAATGTCCTGCAAGGGGACTCCCCGGCCCAGGGCAGTGGTAGCCGCCGTGGCCCGAGTGGAATGGGCCCTCAGCCCAACAGGAGGCTCCTTCCGAGCCAAAGAGTAGCACGCTTTGATGCAGAGGACGACCCATCGAGAGATGGTTCGTTTACAGACCGCCCGTCCCTTCTTCGCACCCACGTAGCCAACAAACAGTTGGTCATCCACCCGGAACTGGCGTGTGCGATCCATGTAAAATGAAAGCGCACGTTTTGGGTCCAGACGATGGAGCCGCTCTTCATCCTTTGAAGGATGCGGAGGCGGGAAGAAGGAAGGGAGGGTGATGGACTGCCCGATGGGAAAGGCCGAAACAACCTTGGGCAGGAAAGAAGGTCTAGTCCTCAGAACCACCTTGTCAGGATGAATGGACAGGAAAGGAGGTTGGACAGAAAGAGCCTGGAGCTCACTCACTCTCCTGGCAGAGGTGATGGCAACCAGGAAAGCCGTCTTTAAAGTCAGGAGACGGAGAGGGCAAGAATGAAGGGGCTCAAAGGGAGCACACATCAGAAAAGTTAGAACCAGGTTCAAATCCCACTGAGGCATCACAAACGGAACAGGTGGAAACATGTGAGTGATGCCTTTCAAGAATCGAGTTACAATCGGGGATTTGAACAAAGAAGGCTGATCAGGAAGCCTTAAAAAGGCTGAAAGGGCAGAAAGGTAGCCCTTGATAGTGCCCAGAGCAGAGCCCTGCTGGGCAAGAGAAAGAAGAAACAGAAGAACCTCCGAAAGAGGGGCAGAAAGAGGATCCACAGCCTTTGCTGTGCACCATGCCACAAATCTGTTCCACCGACAGGCGTATACCGACTTAGTGGAGGGACGCCTGGCTGCCAGAATAACATCACAGACTTCAGGAGGCAAGTCAAATGGCCTCAACTGCCGCCGCTCAATCTCCAAGCATGGAGGTGGAGACTGGACAGGTTCGGGTGGAGGACCGTCCCCTGCTGCTGCGACAGAAGGTCCTCCTGAAGGGGCAGGCGGATCGGGGGACCGACTGACATGCTGAGTAGCTCGGGATACCAGTACCTTCGAGCCCAGTCCGGAGCCACAAGGATAACTTGGGCCCGGTCACGCCTGATCTTCTTCAGCACTCTGGGCAGAAGTGGTATAGGCGGAAAGGCGTATAACAGACCGCAACTCCACTCACGCCGAAAGGCGTCGCCGTGCGAGTACCGTCTTGGAAACTCCAACGCGCAGAACTGATGACATTGCGCGTTCTCTTCGGTGGTGAATAGATCTAACCAAGGCTCTCCCCACTGCAGAAAGATGCCTTGCGCCACGTCCGAGTTCAGACGCCATTCGTGATCCATCGAGCACCGACGGCTGAGTTCGTCCGCCCTGGCGTTCAGAGAACCTGCCAGGTGTTGAACCGTCAGAGTCACGCCCTGACGTTCCAGCCACTGCCAGAGGCGCAGAGCCTCCTGGCAAAGGGTCCACGACCCCACACCGCCCTGTTTGTTGCAGTACCACATGGCGGTGGTGTTGTCGGTGAACACCTGCACTACACTCCCGTTGACAAAGGGGAGGAATGCCTTCAGTGCCAGACGAATCGCCCGCAGCTCCAACAGGTTGATATGGAGCCGGGACTCCGCCGGAGACCAGATGCCTCTGATCTCTGCCTCTCCCAAATGGCCACCCCAGCCCTGGAGGGACGCGTCCGTCACGACAACGTGCTCCGGTTGGGGAAGGGAGAGGGACTTGTCCCTGACCCAATCGCGGTCCGTAAGCCACCACTGCAGTTGTCTCGCAGTGCCCTCCGAGATCAAGACGTGGTCGGACAAGTTGCCCTGATGCTGGGCCCACTGAAACTTCAGGTCCCACTGCAGAGCCCGCATCCGCCACCGAGCGTGATGCACCAGAAGGATGCAGGAAGCCATCAGTCCCAGCAGCCGCAGCGTCAACCTGACCGAAACCCGGGATAGCGGCTGAAAGATGGGAATCAAAGCCTGAATATCCCGAACCCGCCGTTCCGGAGGATAAACCCAAAACTGCGCCGAGTCCAGAACCGCTCCGATGAAAAGGAGCTTTTGAGAGGGACACAGGTGTGATTTCGGCACATTGATGGAGAACCCCAGGTCGTGCAAGAGGTCTGCCGTCATCTGAAGGTGGTGGACGACTGTCTGGGGCGAGCCCGCCTTCAACAACCAGTCGTCTAGGTAGGGGAAGACTGAAACCCCCAACCTGCGCAGATGGGCTGCGACCACCGCCATCACCTTTGTGAACACCCGTGGGGCGCTGGTAAGGCCGAAGGGAAGCACGATAAACTGAAAATGCTCCTGGCCTACCGTGAACCGCAGGTAACGCCGGTGGGCCGGCAGGACGGGGATGTGAAAATAGGCGTCCTGCAAGTCCAACGCTACCATCCAGTCTTGTGGGTCTAGAGCAGCCAAGACCTGAGCTAACGTCAACATCTTGAACTTCTCCTTCCGGAGGAAGCCGTTGACGTTCCTTAGATCCAAGATAGGACGTAGGCCCCCCTTGTCCTTCTTGGGCACCAGAAAGTAGTGGGAATAACAACCACGCCCTACTTCTGGCCCAGGAACGCGCTCGATGGCCCCCTTGGCCAAGAGGGCCGTAACTTCCTCCTGCAGAAGTGTCAAGTGGTCCCCCGACACACGGTGGTTCTGCGGTGGCATGGCTGGAGGAGAGGTCTCGAAGGGGAGGGAGTAGCCCCTTCGGACGATTTGCAGCACCCACCTGTCCGAAGTGATCGTGCGCCAGTGAGCGTGGTGATGGCGAACCCTGCCACCCACTGGCGTCACGTGGGGCCGAAAGCACGGACTAGGAGGATTTTGGGGTAGATGCTGCGGGGGAGGGTGTGGTCTGACCCCGCCGTTGTCCCCGACCGCCACCACGGCGGTTTCCACGGCCGCCACCGCGTTGAAAGGATTGTTGCGGCGCGTGGCTGGCAGCACGTGTGGGGGCGCCCCTTCCTTGGCCACGAAAGGGACGAAACGAACCCGTTTGCTGACGCTGGGTCGAGAGACCCAAGGACTTGGCCGTGACCCTGGAGTCCTTGAAGCGTTCCAGCGCGTGGTCCGCCTTGTCACCGAAGAGGTGACAGCCATCAAACGGCATGTCCATCAAGGTATTTTGGACATCTGCCGAAAAATTGGCGGATCTCAGCCAGGCGTGGCAACGAATCGCCACTGTCGTTGACATAGCCCTGCCCAGCGAGTCGGTCGTATCAAGACCACACCGTATTGAATATTTCGCTGCATCTCGGCCCTCAGCTACAGCCTGACCGAGTTTTGCCCGCACCTCCATGGGGCATTCTGGCAGCAGTTCCGTGACCGTATCCCACACAGAGTGGGTGTAGCGGCCCAAGAGGCAAGCGGTGTTGCAAGACCGCAGGCCCAAACTAATGGACGAGAAGACCTTTTTGCCAAATTGGTCATACCTCTTGGATTCCCGGTCGGGCGGGGCCGACGGGAATGCGGACTGGGAGGTCGAGGCCTGGATCACCAGACTCTCAGGAGTGGGGTGGGTAGACAGGAACTTGGGGTCGTCCGGACAAGGACGGTGGCGCCTGGCCACGTTCCGATCGACAGGCGGACCTGAAGCGGGCCTGGACCAAGTGCCCAACAGAACGTCTGACAAGGCTTCATTAAACGGCAGCAGTGGCTCCTGTGGGCATGACTGCGGTTTGAAGACCTCGGTGAGGATGTTAGGCCTCACGGCCGCGACGGGGAGCTCAAGGTGTAAGGCCTTGGCAGCCCTCATCAGCACCACAGAATAAGCAGCTCCCTCCACCGATGCCACGGAAGGAGGAGAGATCAAACCAGGGTTAGGAGAGTCGTCCAGACCACTGGCATCCCCCAAGTCACCTGTCCAGTCCGGGTCATACTGGCACTCGCGCGACAGAGGGTCCTCGGACCCCTCCCAACCTTCACCGAACTCTTCATCTTCTCCGTATTCGGAGTCAACGATGTAGACCGGCTCCTCGGGGTTCATGGGCCCCATCGGCGCCGGGACCGGCGTCGAGCGACGCCCATCCGGCGCCGCGTCCGGCGTCGGGGAAGGTAAGGGGACGGCGCCGCCCGGAGCCGGCGCCGGAACCCCGCCGCCGGCCGAAGCCGGCACCGGAGAACCGGCGCCGCGCGGGGGCGGCGTCGGGGGCAACCCCGATGGCAACGGCGCCGGGGAGGCCGGAAGACCAGCCGGCGTCGATCCCGAAGGCCCTTGCGGCGCCGGGGTCGGAGCCGTCAGCGGCGCCGGGGCCGGAGCACCCGACGGCGCCGAGGCAGGGACACCCGAACCGCCAGGGCCCCCAGACGGTAGCACTGGGCCCGAAGGCACCGTAGGCCCCGTCGGAGAACCGAGCGCCCTCATGGCCATGAGGAACGCCTCGATCTCCTCAGGCGTCGCACCGTGCCCAGGGACCGGAGGGTATGAGGCAGGCCGCGCCGGCGACTCTCGCGGAGCCGCGGGGTTGGGGTCACCCGAGCCCCCGGCCGCATCGCGCGAGCGTCGGGGGGAGTCGGGGGTACGATGACGACGCCCCGACTTCTTATGCTTCCTACCTGACGAGCCTGACGAGTGGTGTCGACTTCCGGAACGCTCGGCGCGGCTCCGCGATCGCTCCCTCGACCGCTCTCTCGACCTCCGGCCGGACCGGGACCGCTCCCGGTCCCGACGTGGGGCCGACACCCGGAGCTCCAGTAGCTTGCGGGACCGCTCCCGCCTAGCCTTGTTGGTGAGGGCCCGGCAGTCGACGCAGGAGTCCACGTCGTGGTCGGGGCCCAGACACCGGAGACAGAGGCGGTGATGGTCTGTGACCGACATCGTGCGCTCACAGTCATCACAGTGCTTGAACCCAGGCATCCTATCAGGCACAAGAGAGAATTAACTATTGAAAAACTTGGTCAAAAGACCGGAGTACTGCTCTTCAGATCTGCGTCCACTGGCGCGGAAAAAAGAAGAACTGACGTCAGCGCGCGGAGGCGGCGTCTATATACTCCAGCGACGTCATCACGGCGCACGACGCCGACGACGGACGCGGAGCCGCAGGGGACGCCTGCAGACGACGCCTACCGACGCGCAGGGGTACTGCTACGCAAAAGTTTCCGGATCCAGACTGACGCCTGGGGATATTCTAAGGTAAGGAATCTAACACTAACGTGTTTCTTTCAGATGTGCACTCAACTTCTTCATTCTCCAATTCACTCGGTCTGACAGGTTGCCTCACTTCTGGGGTCGATGGCATCTTGCATCTTCCTAGTTCCCAATGCCAGACTAAGGATGTGACCTCTTCAACAGGATCTGGGGGACACATGGGATCAGAAAACCGCTCAATGGGACAACAGGATTCTACTTTCCCAAGCTGCAAAATCATCAATCCCATGGTTGACTCATTGGAAAAATATTCTGGTGGAAATTCCCTACCATCATTCCCTGCCAACACAATCTCTAATCACAGACACCTCCCTTCAGGGTTGGGGAGCTCACATGGGCCCTTTTCAGACTCCAGGTCTGTGGTCGAGCAAGAAACAGGCATATCACATGAATATGCTGGAGCCATGGGCAGTGCACCTAGCCCTCAAGGCCTTCTACCCCTCCATCCAGACCAGTTCCATATTGTTCCAGACTGACAACATGACCACTATGTACTAGCTAAACAAGCAGGGAGGGACACTCTCTTGCCCTCCCTTTCTAGAGACTCAGGCGATCTGGCATTGACTTCTGGCCCAACAACTGTCAATTACGGCAGTCCATCTGCCAGGAGATCAAAACGCTCAGGCAGATTCCCTAAGTTGTCACTTCGAAGATCAGCAAGACTGGGTTCTGAATGACGAGGTGGTGGTAGACATCCTCCATGAAAGGGGTCATCCAAGCATCGATCTCTTCGTGGATGACACAAACAAAAAATGCCAAGACTTCGCGTCAAGATATTACCAGTCAGGGTCAATAGGGAATGCCCTTTTGATTAATTGGTCAGGGGACTTTTTGTATACTTTTGCATCTCTTCCTCTCATCCCGAGAATCATAACATCATAACCAAACTCTGCCACTCCAGAGCGAGCATGATACTGATAGCACCAGACTGGTTATGACAGTAGTGATACCCAGACCTTTACATCTCTCGGAGCGTCCACACAGGAGGCTTCCGTGCAGGCCGGACCTGATTTCCAAGCTGAAAGGGAGAATCTATCATCCCAACCTTACCTCGCTGTACTTAGCTGCATGGCTTCTGAGGTCCTCCAGTACGGCTATTTAGGACTTCCTCAGGACTGCATGAACATTTTGAAGGATTCTAGAAGGCCTTCCATGAGGCATTCCTATGCATTTAAATGGAGATTGTACATGTGGTTGTAGGAAGGTACCTCCTGACTATGGTTGCCCCCAACTTTTTGCCCTGTGTTTTAGCTGGTTTTTGACATAGTCGACCTGGGACCCTGCCAATCAGGACCCCAGGCCTACTGCTCTCTCTCTAAAATGGATTCCATGTACCTTAGGTACATTTCCAATTGGTACTGGGCCACCTTATCAGACTCTGTAACTCAGGGCATAGGTGTACCCAGGGCCTACCAGGGGCTGAAGCATGTATTATGCCACCCCTGGCTGGCCTCCTAAATTTGACACAACTGGCTGCATGACAGCTAGGGCAAAGTTGTGTAATCACCCTTTGCTGTAGATATAGTATACCTATATCTAACCCTAAAATGGACACACAGATTCCTATCAGTCACTCCTATGGCAGGCCTTAACAATCCTGAAGGCAGAGTGCTTGGAATGGTGTGAGATGGTGCTCTGGCATGAGCTGAGCCTGTCTGCAGCTTGCGGAATCAAGTCCTAATAGCTGTTCCATGATATCGCATACCATATACTCTTAAGTGCATTATAATCCTCGCGGTTAAATGCTATCTTTGGTATTGCTTTATCAAAACATGTCGAGTAAGGTGTCATACGAATTGGAATACTAACCCCTCGCCAATTCTGGCGACGGGGTTAGCATTCCACCCTTCTAGAGGGACACGACATGTATGTAACTGTGAACCCCGGTTAAAGTTAAACAAAGCCTCAGCTCCACAAAATGGATGCTGCCACCACAGACACGAGTCTGACCCCCTGCAGCTGGGAGTCCTTCCAGCGAGGGGAGCCTGGACAAAGGGTTTCCTGTCAGGGGCGGTGCTAGCACCGTCCCAGACATGGTTTTGTGTATCCTGGGTAGGCAGGGCTTTTCAGGAAGGTGACTGCTGAGTGGCACCCCGGTGCTCACTACGCATAGGCCGGTCAGAACCAGTTCCAGGGGCACACCAGCCCCTGGCCTGGGGAAAGTCCGGCATGGGAGAGGGGTGTAACCACCCCCCTCCTAGTCCCACCCATAGGCAGGACCTAGTCACCGGGTCAGCCCCCTTTTTTAGTATAAAGATAGGAGCGGGCCCCCTGTTAAAATTAGATCATCTTTGGAATCAAGACACGACTTTCTGCGAAAGGACATCAAGATTTCTTCTTCAAGATTCTCCCTTGTGGCTAAGGAGTAGTCACCCTGCATCAAGCGGGCACCATCCTAAGAACACTGCGGTCTGCTGCAAGTCCTTCCTCCGGAATCCGACTGCCCAGCTCGACGAGACCCGGCTTCCCTGGCACCTCTGACCTCTACTCACCTCTACAGCCAAGCTGAGAACCGTGAGTGCGACGAGACCTCGAGGGACCGACGATCGCCAAGACTGCACGACTTCTTTGCAACAAGCCCACCGTGTGCTCCACTGGTGAGTGCTTTGGGGTCCGAGAAGCCCCAACCATGAGCAGCTCCAGCACCGAAGATCAGCCCTCCAGCATCTCCACGATCTGCGTGGGGCCCTTCTGCTTTTGCGTGCTCACCGCGCTGTGTGGCTACTAGCCGGCTGGCTTGTGGCCTTCTTCACGACGCCCGACGACATCACTGCTGCTGGTCTGGTTGCTCCAGACTGGCCCTTGCTTCCTTCTTCAATAGAGGCACCCCGGACCCTCCTGGTCCACTCCAGACGCCATTTTGAGTCCACCGCGTGGGCTTGAATTTGCCAAGGCTTTGTTGCCCAATCCTGGGTCCAGCGACGCCGACAGCTTCATCCATCGTGGGACAGCTCGCTCCTCCATCCTGGTCGCCGACAACGCCTCCTGGTCCGTGAGATCTGCGAGCACAGCGTCACCCACTCACCTAGTCGAGGTGGCTACCATCCGGTGCCCTCCTGGTGCCCACTGACTACTGGCTAGTAGTCTCGAACTTGGTCCCCTCTGCTTTCAGGTGTCATCTTCCTTCGATCCAGGCTTGGATCCATCGAACTTTCTTCACTGGTCGCCTGCCAGCAACTTCTTTCTTCCAGGCTCCTGGTCCGTCTACGAGGATTCCCGACGTCTTTTGAGACCTATGCAGCTGCAGCCCCTGGGCTAGGTAACTTCGGCATTTCGGTGCCCCAGCATAGCCTCACTATCCAAGGGTCAGGATCCACTTTCGTTTTCCTCCTACCAGGTCGGGTTCGCCCGAGAACACTAACTTTGTCATTACTAGCTACCATAGACTTTGTCCCGCATCACGCGTGAGAGTGTACACTCTGCACCCGAGTTCCCTAGGCCTCCTAGAAGTAATCTAAAGATTCTATAGTCAAGTCCTAGCGATTCCTAAGCCTATTAGTACTGTACTTACCTGCTAGTAATTTCGCATTCCACTTTCAGAGTATATGGTTTTCCGTGCCCCTCGGGCATTTGTATATACTGTGCTAACTTAAGTATTTTCGTAAGAGTTTTGTGTTGTGCTTAGTACCCTGTCCTCATAAAGAGTACAGGGCTGTTGTGATTTAAATAAATACACTGTTTATTTTCATAACACTTGTGTGGTGTCCTTTCACTTGGTGTTCAAGGGGTATATGTGTGGTATAACAGCTGGCTTAACACGCCCTCTCGAGTCTTTAGCCTTAGACTGCTCGTATCCATGCTACTAGGATAGCTGGTCTATAAGGTTGACTTACAACCAATCATCAATAAGGGTTGCTGGACTGATACATAGTGTTCACTAGAATAGTGAGCACTGCATATCGGGCCACCTTCTCACATTGGTGAGCAGCGGTTGGGATTTGAGCTTGCTGTTGTTTTACCACACGTATCCTAAGAATATCTTGTTGAAAGATCACATAAGTACTTGTAGGTACATATAACTTAGCTTAGAATACTCTGAGTTCTACTGAACCAGCTGTTGCAGCTCCTCAAGGCTTAGCACACCTTGGCTGCAACTCTTAGCAAGGGATCAGTAGGCAAACACATAGTGTAGGTAGGTGCATCACTTACACCACACTAGAAAGCATGTCTAACCACGGAGAGTCTACTGAGACCCCTCAGGTGGTTGAGGACCCTCCACAGGCCTCTTCTAGATATGCAGCCCTTAGCTTCCAGGAGATGAGACAAGTGTGTACCTCCAGGAAGCTAAAACAGGGGTCTAACCCCACAATCCCATTTCTGATTGGTCTCCTAGAGACTTATGATGCTAGAAAGGCTGAGAAAACTCTTAGCTCTTCTCATCCAGAAGGGGACATGCCAGCCCTAGAAGGAACCAGGGGTGACCCAGATCTCATCCATCTCTCAGGTGAGGAGGATGATGATCAGGAGACATCTGGGGATGAGGCAGACAAAGGTCCAGAAGTAGTTAGTCAGCTAACTAGGGACAACTTAAGCAGGCATGAGAATGGTACTAGGAGAGCCCTGGGACCCCTCTCAGGCCAGCTTAACATTGGGAATGGACGAGTTAGGTCTCTATCAAGAGGCTCTAGCAGATCCCTTCAAACCAATGTCTCTCAGGACTCTGCTCTGAGGAGGATGACCTCCCCTCAGAGGAGAGTGTATGAAGCTAAAGAAAGGGCAGCCAATCTGAGGATTGAAAGGGAAGAACTTGCCCTGGCCAAAGAGAGGCTTGCCTTTGCTAGAGAGCAACAGTTAAGTGGGGTAGTCCCCACTGGTGGCAGCAAAATACCTAGCAATAGGGAAAGGAGTTTTGATACAAAGCACCTGAATAAGATAGTGCCCCCCTTTAAACAAGGGGATGACATCCACAAATGGATTACTGCTTTGGAGAGGGCCTGCACTGTGCAGGGTGTTCCCCAAAGTCAGTGGGCAGCTATCTTGTGGCTCTCCTTTGAAGGTAAAGGTAGAGATAAGCTCCTCACTACTAGAGTGGAGGATGCTAACAATTACCAAGTCCTGAAGAATACACTGGTTGATGGGTTGGTTTAACCACTGAGCAGTACAGGATGCTGTTCAGAGACACCCAGAAAACTCAGTCTCAGGATTGGACTGACTTTGTTGATTGTGCCACTAAGGCTTTTGAAGGCTGGCTACTGGGTAGTAAGGTTACTGATTTTAAAGGATTGTACAATCTAATTATGAGGGAGCAAATCTTAAGTAATTGTCAGAACCAGCTATTACACCAGCACCTGGTAGACTCTGATCTGACCTCTCCACAGGAATTGGGTAAGAGGGCAGACAAATGGGTCAGAACCAGGGTCAGGCCTAAGAACCAGGGTGGTGACCAAAAGAAGGAATCAACCAAGCCTCAAGAGAAGGGTGGGGATAAATCCACAGAGAAGACTTCCCAAGGGCCCCAAAACTCCAACAAGGGTGGTGGGTCCCAGAACACACCTTCAGAACAGAAGAAACCGTATTGCCATGCCTGTAAACAGGTGGGCCATTACAAAAGTGATGCCAAGTGCCCTACAAATAGCAATAAGGAAAACATACCCCCAAGTAACACTCCCAGACCTCCTGTTACCACTAGTGGTAATCCCCCAGGTGGTGGGAGTGCCCCCAAGAATGTGGTTGGCATTACTTTGGGAAACCAGGAGGACTATGGCCTAGCCAGGTCCCCTAACAACACTCTTGTCTGTGAGACTGGCTTGGGGTTTGCCAACTTCACTACTGGTTCCCACATTCTGGGAAAGTATAGACAAGAGCCCTTTATCAATGGTCAGAAAGTTGAGGCATACAGAGACACCGGGGCCAGTATCACCATGGTGATTGACCATCTGGTCCCCTCTGCTCAACTGACCCCTGGTTTCCTTTACCAGGTGACAGATGTTCATGGAGTGAAGAGAAGGCATCCCATGGCAGTAGTCGAGCTCAGTTGGGGTAATGTCACAGGGCCCATGAGAGTGGCAATGACAGACAACCTACCTGTAGATTGCTTACTGGGGAATGACCTGGAAATCTCAGCATGGGCTGAGGTGGAGCAAGAAACTCACTCCAGAATGATAGGCCTACCCAGAAAGGTTAGTGGGGCAGTAATAGCTACAGCCCAAGTCCAAGCACCATTCCTCCCTGCAAAGGTTGGAAGGGCAGTGGTAACCACTGCCCAGGCTCAGACAGACTTTCCAGAACAGGATAGGAGGGCTGTGACAGTCACAGCCCAAACACAAACTGAGTGCCCTCCTGAAAAGGTTGGCATGGTTGAAATGGTCTCAGCCTCTACTCAAACAGATAGTGAGGTTGTGAAGCCTGAAACAATGGATCACTCCACTCAAACAGAGAGCATTGAGGAGGAAGAAGAGTCTTCCCCCTCCCAGACACTAGGTGGGAGCCAGCCTCCTCAGGGAACTGACTCTACCCCTGTTGAAGGAACTGCCCCAGAGGTAGTCAGGCCTAGCCTGGCAGAGCCCCTGATGGCAGTGGACCCTACCCAGGTGGGACCCAGTTTGGAGCAGGTAACCTGCACCTCTCTACCCTGCCTCAGTCAGCCCAGGGTTGTGGAGGTCAGGGAGGCCAGTGGTGGACCCCAAAGGGCCCCCTGTCCAAAAGAACTCCCTAATCAGCAGATTAGGATCACTGAAGCTGGTAAACCTAGCCAAGTGAAAATAAAACAGACTCCTGAGTGATCCCCCTTAAAAGTAGTTAGGGACCTCCCACAGCTGGACACTGTTGGGCACAGCCAAACCTGGGGCCTAAAAACCCCAAACCTGACCTGTCCCTCCAGTAAGCCAAACAGAGGGACTCAGCCTCCAGCTTTAGGTAGCCAGAGGCTGACCCTGAGAGCTCAGTGCATCTCAGCTAAAGAAAGAAAGGCACACATGATGAATGGTGATTGGAGGAAGTTGAGCCCAAAGGTAGAGGAGCCTCACTTCAGTACTCATCCCAGCATCAGCCTTTTACTTTCCCAAGACACACCAGAGACAGAGATTCCCTATGGTGGAGACCCTCAGATGCCCTTAGGGTGAGGGGTTGCCTAGTGGACCATGACATATGGGGAAACCAAGCCAGAGCTGGTCCTTCCTTATATGGCCACTTAGGTAATAGAGGCTTACCTGGACAAGGATAGCCTTATCTCCTTACGTTTGGGGGGGGGGGGGGGGTTGTGTAGGAAGGTACCTCCTGACTATGGTTGCCCCCAACTTTTTGCCCTGTGTTTTAGCTGGTTTTTGACATAGTCGACCTGGGACCCTGCCAATCAGGACCCCAGGCCTACTGCTCTCTCTCTAAAATGGATTCCATGTACCTTAGGTACATTTCCAATTGGTACTGGGCCACCTTATCAGACCCTGTAACTCAGGGCATAGGTGTACCCAGGGCCTACCAGGGGCTGAAGCATGTATTATGCCACCCCTGGCTGGCCTCCTAAATTTGACACAACTGGCTGCATGACAGCTGGGGCAAAGTCGTGTAATCACCCTTTGCTGTAGATATAGTATACCTATATCTAACCCTAAAATGGACACACAGATTCCTATCAGTCACTCCTATGGCAGGCCTTAACAATCCTGAAGGCAGAGTGCTTGGAATCGTGTGAGATGGTGCTCTGGCATGAGCTGAGCCTGTCTGCAGCTTGCGGAATCAAGTCCTAATAGCTGTTCCATGATATCGCATACCATATACTCTTAAGTGCATTATAATCCTCGCGGTTAAATGCTATCTTTGGTATTGCTTTATCAAAACATGTCGAGTAAGGTGTCATACGAATTGGAATACTAACCCCTCGCCAATTCTGGCGACGGGGTTAGCATTCCACCCTTCTAGAGGGACACGACATGTATGTAACTGTGAACCCCGGTTAAAGTTAAACGAAGCCTCAGCTCCACAAAATGGATGCTGCCATCACAGACACGAGTCTGACCCCCTGCAGCTGGGAGTCCTTCCAGCGAGGGGAGCCTGGACAAAGGGTTTCCTGTCAGGGGCGGTGCTAGCACCGTCCCAGACATGGTTTTGTGTATCCTGGGTAGGCAGGGCTTTTCAGGAAGGTGACTGCTGAGTGGCACCCCGGTGCTCACTACGCATAGGCCGGTCAGAACCAGTTCCAGGGGCACACCAGCCCCTGGCCTGGGGAAAGTCCGGCATGGGAGAGGGGTGTAACCACCCGCCTCCTAGTCCCACCCATAGGCAGGACCTAGTCACCGGGTCAGCCCCCTTTTTTAGTATAAAGATAGGAGCGGGCCCCCTGTTAAAATTAGATCATCTTTGGAATCAAGACACGACTTTCTGCGAAAGGACATCAAGATTTCTTCTTCAAGATTCTCCCTTGTGGCTAAGGAGTAGTCACCCTGCATCAAGCGGGCAACATCCTAAGAACACTGCGGTCTGCTGCAAGTCCTTCCTCCAGAATCCGACTGCCCAGCTCGACGAGACCCGGCTTCCCTGGCACCTGTGACCTCTACTCACCTCTACAGCCAAGCTGAGAACCGTGAGTGCGACGAGACCTCAAGGGACCGACGATCGCCAAGACTGCACGACTTCTTTGCAACAAGCCCACCGTGTGCTCCACTGGTGAGTGCTTTGGGGTCCGAGAAGCCCCAACCCTGAGCAGCTCCAGCACCGAAGATCAGCCCTCCAGCATCTCCACGATCTGCGTGGGGCCCTTCTGCTTTTGCGTGCTCACCGCGCTGTGTGGCTACTAGCCGGCTGGCTTGTGGCCTTCTTCACGACGCCCGACGACATCACTGCTGCTGGTCTGGTTGCTCCAGACTGGCCCTTGCTTCCTTCTTCAAGAGAGGCACCCCGGACCCTCCTGGTCCACTCCAGACGCCATTTTGAGTCCACCGCGTGGGCTTGAATTTGCCAAGGCTTTGTTGCCCAATCCTGGGTCCAGTGACGCCGACAGCTTCATCCATCGTGGGACAGCTCGCTCCTCCATCTTGGTCGCCGACAACGCCTCCTGGTCCGTGAGATCTGCGAGCACAGCGTCACCCACTCACCTAGTCGAGGTGGCTACCATCCGGTGCCCTCCTGGTGCCCACTGACTACTGGCTAGTAGTCTCGAACTTGGTCCCCTCTGCTTTCAGGTGTCATCTTCCTTCGATCCAGGCTTGGATCCATCGAACTTTCTTCACTGGTCGCCTGCCAGCAACTTCTTTCTTCCAGGCTCCTGGTCCGTCTACGAGGATTCCCGACGTCTTTTGAGACCTATGCAGCTGCAGCCCCTGGGCTAGGTAACTTCGGCATTTCGGTGCCCCAGCATAGCCTCACTATCCAAGGGTCAGGATCCACTTTCGTTTTCCTCCTACCAGGTCGGGTTCGCCCGAGAACACTAACTTTGTCATTACTAGCTACCATAGACTTTGTCCCGCATCACGCGTGAGAGTGTACACTCTGCACCCGAGTTCCCTAGGCCTCCTAGAAGTAATCTAAAGATTCTATAGTCAAGTCCTAGCGATTCCTAAGCCTATTAGTACTGTACTTACCTGCTAGTAATTTCGCATTCCACTTTCAGAGTATATGGTTTTCCGTGCCCCTCGGGCATTTGTATATACTGTGCTAACTTAAGTATTTTCGTAAGAGTTTTGTGTTGTGCTTAGTACCCTGTCCTCATAAAGAGTACAGGGCTGTTGTGATTTAAATAAATACACTGTTTATTTTCATAACACTTGTGTGGTGTCCTTTCACTTGGTGTTCAAGGGGTATATGTGTGGTATAACAGCTGGCTTAACACGCCCTCTCGAGTCTTTAGCCTTAGACTGCTCGTATCCATGCTACTAGGATAGCTGGTCTATAAGGTTGACTTACAACCAATCATCAATAAGGGTTGCTGGACTGATACATAGTGTTCACTAGAATAGTGAGCACTGCATATCGGGCCACCTTCTCACATTGGTGAGCAGCGGTTCGGATTTGAGCTTGCTGTTGTTTTACCACACGCATCCTAAGAATATCTTGTTGAAAGATCACATAAGTACTTGTAGGTACATATAACTTAGCTTAGAATACTCTGAGTTCTACTGAACCAGCTGTTGCAGCTCCTCAAGGCTTAGCACACCTTGGCTGCAACTCTTAGCAAGGGATCAGTAGGCAAACACATAGTGTAGGTAGGTGCATCACTTACACCACACTAGAAAGCATGTCTAACCACGGAGAGTCTACTGAGACCCCTCAGGTGGTTGAGGACCCTCCACAGGCCTCTTCTAGATATGCAGCCCTTAGCTTCCAGGAGATGAGACAAGTGTGTACCTTCAGGAAGCTAAAACAGGGGTCTAACCCCACAATCCCATTTCTGATTGGTCTCCTAGAGACTTATGATGCTAGAAAGGCTGAGAAAACTCTTAGCTCTTCTCATCCAGAAGGGGACATGCCAGCCCTAGAAGGAACCAGGGGTGACCCAGATCTCATCCATCTCTCAGGTGAGGAGGATGATGATCAGGAGACATCTGGGGATGAGGCAGACAAAGGTCCAGAAGTAGTTAGTCAGCTAACTAGGGACAACTTAGGCAGGCATGAGAATGGTACTAGGAGAGCCCTGGGACCCCTCTCAGGCCAGCTTAACATTGGGAATGGACGAGTTAGGTCTCTATCAAGAGGCTCTAGCAGATCCCTTCAAACCAATGTCTCTCAGGACTCTGCTCTGAGGAGGATGACCTCCCCTCAGAGGAGAGTGTATGAAGCTAAAGAAAGGGCAGCCAATCTGAGGATTGAAAGGGAAGAACTTGCCCTGGCCAAAGAGAGGCTTGCCTTTGCTAGAGAGCAACAGTTAAGTGGGGTAGTCCCCACTGGTGGCAGCAAAATACCTAGCAATAGGGAAAGGAGTTTTGATACAAAGCACTTGAATAAGATAGTGCCCCCCTTTAAACAAGGGGATGACATCCACAAATGGATTACTGCTTTGGAGAGGGCCTGCACTGTGCAGGTTGTTCCCCAAAGTCAGTGGGCAGCTATCTTGTGGCTCTCCTTTGAAGGTAAAGGTAGAGATAAGCTCCTCACTACTAGAGTGGAGGATGCTAACAATTACCAGGTCCTGAAGAATACACTGGTTGATGGGTTTGGTTTAACCACTGAGCAGTACAGGATGCTGTTCAGAGACACCCAGAAAACTCAGTCTCAGGATTGGACTGACTTTGTTGATTGTGCCACTAAGGCTTTTGAAGGCTGGCTACTGGGTAGTAAGGTTACTGATTTTAAAGGATTGTACAATCTAATTATGAGGGAGCAAATCTTAAGTAATTGTCAGAACCAGCTATTACACCAGCACCTGGTAGACTCTGATCTGACCTCTCCACATGAATTGGGTAAGAGGGCAGACAAATGGGTCAGAACCAGGGTCAGGCCTAAGAACCAGGGTGGTGACCAAAAGAAGGAATCAACCAAGCCTCAAGAGAAGGGTGGGGATAAATCCACAGAGAAGACTTCCCAAGGGCCCCAAAACTCCAACAAGGGTGGTGGGTCCCAGAACACACCTTCAGAACAGAAGAAACCTTATTGCCATGCCTGTAAACAGGTGGGCCATTACAAAAGTGATGCCAAGTGCCCTACAAATAGCAATAAGGAAAACATACCCCCAAGTAACACTCCCAGACCTCGTGTTACCACTAGTGGTAATCCCCCAGGTGGTGGGAGTGCCCCCAAGAATGTGGTTGGCATTACTTTGGGAAACCAGGAGGACTATGGCCTAGCCAGGTCCCCTAACAACACTCTTGTCTGTGAGACTGGCTTGGGGTTTGCCAACTTCACTACTGGTTCCCACATTCTGGGAAAGTATAGACAAGAGCCCTTTATCAATGGTCAGAAAGTTGAGGCATACAGAGACACCGGGGCCAGTATCACCATGGTGATTGACCATCTGGTCCCCTCTGCTCAACTGACCCCTGGTTTCCTTTACCAGGTGACAGATGTTCATGGAGTGAAGAGAAGGCATCCCATGGCAGTAGTCGAGCTCAGTTGGGGTAATGTCACAGGGCCCATGAGAGTGGCAGTGACAGACAACCTACCTGTAGATTGCTTACTGGGGAATGACCTGGAAATCTCAGCATGGGCTGAGGTGGAGCAAGAAACTCACTCCAGAATGATAGGCCTACCCAGAAAGGTTAGTGGGGCAGTAATAGCTACAGCCCAAGTCCAAGCACCATTCCTCCCTGCAAAGGTTGGAAGGGCAGTGGTAACCACTGCCCAGGCTCAGACAGACTTTCCAGAACAGGATAGGAGGGCTGTGACAGTCACAGCCCAAACACAAACTGAGTGCCCTCCTGAAAAGGTTGGCAAGGTTGAAATGGTCTCAGCCTCTACTCAAACAGATAGTGAGGTTGTGAAGCCTGAAACAATGGATCACTCCACTCAAACAGAGAGCATTGAGGAGGAAGAAGAGTCTTCCCCCTCCCAGACACTAGGTGGGAGCCAGCCTCCTCAGGGAACTGACTCTACCCCTGTTGAAGGAACTGCCCCAGAGGTAGTCAGGCCTAGCCTGGCAGAGCCCCTGATGGCAGTGGACCCTTCCCAGGTGGGACCCAGTTTGGAGCAGGTAACCTGCACCTCTCTACCCTGCCTCAGTCAGCCCAGGGCTGTGGAGGTCAGGGAGGCCAGTGGTGGACCCCAAAGGGCCCCCTGTCCAAAAGAACTCCCTAATCAGCAGATTAGGATCACTGAAGCTGGTAAACCTAGCCAAGTGAAAATAAAACCGACTCCTGAGGGATCCCCCTTAAAAGTAGTTAGGGACCTCCCACAGCTGGACACTGTTGGGCACAGCCAAACCTGGGGCCTAAAAACCCCAAACCTGACCTGTCCCTCCAGTAAGCCAAACAGAGGGACTCAGCCTCCAGCTTTAGGTAGCCAGAGGCTGACCCTGAGAGCTCAGTGCATCTCAGCTAAAGAAAGAAAGGCACACATGATGAATGGTGATTGGAGGAAGTTGAGCCCAAAGGTAGAGGAGCCTCACTTCAGTACTCATCCCAGCATCAGCCTTTTACTTTCCCAAGACACACCAGAGACAGAGATTCCCTATGGTGGAGACCCTCAGATGCCCTTAGGGTGAGGGGTTGCCTAGTGGACCATGACACATGGGGAAACCAAGCCAGAGCTGGTCCTTCCTTATATGGCCACTTAGGTAATAGAGGCTTACCTGGACAAGGATAGCCTTATCTCCTTTCGTTTGGGGGGGGGGGGGGGGGGGTTGTGTAGGAAGGTACCTCCTGACTATGGTTGCCCCCAACTTTTTGCCCTGTGTTTTAGCTGGTTTTTGACATAGTCGACCTGGGACCCTGCCAATCAGGACCCCAGGCCTACTGCTCTCTCTCTAAAATGGATTCCATGTACCTTAGGTACATTTCCAATTGGTACTGGGCCACCTTATCAGACCCTGTAACTCAGGGCATAGGTGTACCCAGGGCCTACCAGGGGCTGAAGCATGTATTATGCCACCCCTGGCTGGCCTCCTAAATTTGACACAACTGGCTGCATGACAGCTGGGGCAAAGTCGTGTAATCACCCTTTGCTGTAGATATAGTATACCTATATCTAACCCTAAAATGGACACACAGATTCCTATCAGTCACTCCTATGGCAGGCCTTAACAATCCTGAAGGCAGAGTGCTTGGAATGGTGTGAGATGGTGCTCTGGCATGAGCTGAGCCTGTCTGCAGCTTGCGGAATCAAGTCCTAATAGCTGTTCCATGATATCGCATACCATATACTCTTAAGTGCATTATAATCCTCGCGGTTAAATGCTATCTTTGGTATTGCTTTATCAAAACATGTCGAGTAAGGTGTCATACGAATTGGAATACTAACCCCTCGCCAATTCTGGCGACGGGGTTAGCATTCCACCCTTCTAGAGGGACACGACATGTATGTAACTGTGAACCCCGGTTAAAGTTAAACGAAGCCTCAGCTCCACAAAATGGATGCTGCCATCACAGACACGAGTCTGACCCCCTGCAGCTGGGAGTCCTTCCAGCGAGGGGAGCCTGGACAAAGGGTTTCCTGTCAGGGGCGGTGCTAGCACCGTCCCAGACATGGTTTTGTGTATCCTGGGTAGGCAGGGCTTTTCAGGAAGGTGACTGCTGAGTGGCACCCCGGTGCTCACTACGCATAGGCCGGTCAGAACCAGTTCCAGGGGCACACCAGCCCCTGGCCTGGGGAAAGTCCGGCATGGGAGAGGGGTGTAACCACCCGCCTCCTAGTCCCACCCATAGGCAGGACCTAGTCACCGGGTCAGCCCCCTTTTTTAGTATAAAGATAGGAGCGGGCCCCCTGTTAAAATTAGATCATCTTTGGAATCAAGACACGACTTTCTGCGAAAGGACATCAAGATTTCTTCTTCAAGATTCTCCCTTGTGGCTAAGGAGTAGTCACCCTGCATCAAGCGGGCAACATCCTAAGAACACTGCGGTCTGCTGCAAGTCCTTCCTCCAGAATCCGACTGCCCAGCTCGACGAGACCCGGCTTCCCTGGCACCTCTGACCTCTACTCACCTCTACAGCCAAGCTGAGAACCGTGAGTGCGACGAGACCTCAAGGGACCGACGATCGCCAAGACTGCACGACTTCTTTGCAACAAGCCCACCGTGTGCTCCACTGGTGAGTGCTTTGGGGTCCGAGAAGCCCCAACCCTGAGCAGCTCCAGCACCGAAGATCAGCCCTCCAGCATCTCCACGATCTGCGTGGGGCCCTTCTGCTTTTGCGTGCTCACCGCGCTGTGTGGCTACTAGCCGGCTGGCTTGTGGCCTTCTTCACGACGCCCGACGACATCACTGCTGCTGGTCTGGTTGCTCCAGACTGGCCCTTGCTTCCTTCTTCAAGAGAGGCACCCCGGACTCTCCTGGTCCACTCCAGACGCCATTTTGAGTCCACCGCGTGGGCTTGAATTTGCCAAGGCTTTGTTGCCCAATCCTGGGTCCAGCGACGCCGACAGCTTCATCCATCGTGGGACAGCTCGCTCCTCCATCCTGGTCGCCGACAACGCCTCCTGGTCCGTGAGATCTGCGAGCACAGCGTCACCCACTCACCTAGTCGAGGTGGCTACCATCCGGTGCCCTCCTGGTGCCCACTGACTACTGGCTAGTAGTCTCGAACTTGGTCCCCTCTGCTTTCAGGTGTCATCTTCCTTCGATCCAGGCTTGGATCCATCGAACTTTCTTCACTGGTCGCCTGTCAGCAACTTCTTTCTTCCAGGCTCCTGGTCCGTCTACGAGGATTCCCGACGTCTTTTGAGACCTATGCAGCTGCAGCCCCTGGGCTAGGTAACTTCGGCATTTCGGTGCCCCAGCATAGCCTCACTATCCAAGGGTCAGGGTCCACTTTCGTTTTCCTCCTACCAGGTCGGGTTCGCCCGAGAACACTAACTTTGTCAGGTTTCAGGTTTTAAAGTCTTTATTTCGATTATTAGCAAATCATAAAAGACACATTAAAATACAAAAGAATATAACTTTGTCATTACTAGCTACCATAGACTTTGTCCCGCATCACGCGTGAGAGTGTACACTCTGCACCCGAGTTCCCTAGGCCTCCTAGAAGTAATCTGAAGATTCTATAGTCAAGTCCTAGCGATTCCTAAGCCTATTAGTACTGTACTTACCTGCTAGTAATTTCGCATTCCACTTTCAGAGTATATGGTTTTCCGTGCCCCTCGGGCATTTGTATATACTGTGCTAACTTAAGTATTTTCGTAAGAGTTTTGTGTTGTGCTTAGTACCCTGTCCTCATAAAGAGTACAGGGCTGTTGTGATTTAAATAAATACACTGTTTATTTTCATAACACTTGTGTGGTGTCCTTTCACTTGGTGTTCAAGGGGTATATGTGTGGTATAACAGCTGGCTTAACACGCCCTCTCGAGTCTTTAGCCTTAGACTGCTCGTATCCATGCTACTAGGATAGCTGGTCTATAAGGTTGACTTACAACCAATCATCAATAAGGGTTGCTGGACTGATACATAGAGTTCACTAGAATAGTGAGCACTGCATATCGGGCCACCTTCTCACAGTGGTGTCCCTTTCTTCTGTCCGGAGTGGAACAAAGGTGGTGTCATGTTTCGCATACAGCCTGTGGTGCGCTAAAAGGGATCCTTCAATCAAGTGGTCGCTGAAATACACTGGCATTTGGAAATTGTATGGCTCTGAGTGTTTGGAATTCCGTGACCCGCCTACTTCTCGGAGGTGACTAAGTATCTGCTGCCATGATGCGGTCCAACACTGTGTGGAGAGGCACTTTTATTGTAATTGTGTCTCCAGTCTTGGTGTCTTTGTGTGAGGAGGCTGGAAGTAGGGTACACAAAGACGCTTATTCCCAGCAAATCCGCAGGATTCTCCTACTGCAGCTCGAGGTATTCCAGCAAAGTGCATGCTGGTACCAGTGGTTCGTGGATAGAACTACTGACACGTCGGCATGATAATGAGCTGCAGCTGGGCCCTTCACTATTGCAGTGGGAGGAGCTCTATAAACATTTACTAGGACACTCTGAGACGGACTGAGGCATTTGAGAAAGGCTGCTTGCCGAAACCGGTCATGCCGAAATCTTAAATAACTGTCATGTGAAGCCCCGCAGTGTCCCTTTCCTCTGTTTGGAGTGGAATGAAGGTGGGGTATATAACACTATGACTATTGATGATAGGGGCCGATTCCGATTTCGGACGGAAGGGCTCCGAACCATGTTCGGAGCCCTTCCGACCGAATTAGTCTCTGCCGGCCGGATTCCTTTCCGACTGAGCCATTCCGATGGGCTCGGTCGGAAAGGAATCCGACTCGGATTTCCGGATTGCGGACAAGCCTGTCCGTGGTCCGGAAATCGCTCAGTACTCACCCGGTCACCTCTTTGCGACCAAGGAAGAACGATGGCAGCTTTTCCCTGCCTTTATGTGCTGGTCTGTCCGACACAAAAAGGCAGTCGGAAGCGGTCTCTGGGTCACCTATGGTGCCCCTCCATTGATCCCTGCACCTGGTGTCAGGCACCTTGGGGTGCCGGCCACAGGGTGCAAAGTTGAACTGCACCCCTGCTTTCTACAATGCAGGCATGTATTCCGCTCGGAATGCATTCCTGCATTATAAAGTATACGAATGTGACCGAACCCTGTTCGGTCGCATCGTAACAGCAGGGCTGTAACAGACGACAGCAGTTCGGTGGTTACAGCTCCTGGACGATGTCGGATGGACTCAGGTCCGTCCGACATCGGAATAGGCCCCTTAGTTGTATTTTGGCTAATTTTTGGGTCCCCTCCAGCAGAATCCACAAACCCTGGATACCTTTAGAATCCTCAAGATATTGAAAGAAAAGGACACAAATTTGGTGTGGATACCTTATGTGGACAAAACGGTACAGGGGCCCTAGTGCGAAATCGCCCCAAACAGCCAAATAAAGACTTAGCACGGGGGTGGGTGGGTGGGGAGGGCTAGCAGTGAAGGACTTAAGTAAAGCGCCCTGTACTAATCCAGACAAGCATAGAAAGCCCTCTATGTGGTAGTTATAGAGAGCAGCCTTCTGGCTTATCTTGCAGGAGTGTTAAGCGGCTTGTTTTACCATAACTAATCTTGTAGTGTAGATTAAATGAAAATGAACCAAACTGTGTAGTTATAAAAGTAGTCATATTTATTATACGCACTCACTTACACTAGTATATCTCCCACACAGAGATATCAACACAACACACACAATATTTCAAAAGTATAACAGGTAAGAAGCTTGTTTTATAAGATCTAATCATATAGTGTAGATTAAATGAAAAAGAACCACACAGTGTATTTATAAAAATATCTATTTATTATACTAACTCATTGGTGTATCTCCTACCCGGAGATATTAACAGAAATACACAATACTTCAGTTGGAAACAGGTAAGCACAATACACAGTGGTCTCAAGGGGGAGATCAAAACATATACTAAGAAAGTGGAATGCAAACTGCGACTGAAATCGGTCCTTGGACCAGAAGACTCAGAAGAGCTAGGGACACCAGGAACCATCCAAGGTAAGTACCCATGAACTCCACGGCGGCTGTGTGCAGAGGGGAAACACAGCCGAATACTCAATAAAAATCAATGGGACAGTTGCGGTTGCAGTTTTAAAGAAGGACCCTTCCCAGTGGACTCTGAAGAAACCCTGTGGAAGACAAAAGATAGGACAGTCACCCTATTCTGGATACCTCAGGAACCAGGATATGTACACCAGGGATATGTGTACACCAGGGAAGCTGGGTGCATTGAGCTAAGTGACATTATAAACTGCTGTAGACCACAATGGAGGACTTCAGGAAAGATACGGCTGGCGAAGAAGGTGAAGGAGTCCGGTGCAATCCAAAGGTGGATTCTTGAAGAGAAGAACGAGCAAGCAGAAGGGACAGAGTATATGCTTCTCGGATGTGACCAGGAGGCATCAAAGAGCAATGAGGACAGATGACAGAAGATGCAGGAGTGATGATAGTGACCTTGTTGCTGCAGCTTAGAGGGCTGGCGATGCTGTGGAAGATCAGGAGCCATTCACAAGCTGTTCGATGTCGGAAGTCAAGAACCAGGGGTCGGTGTCCGGCTGGAGCACTAAGCCTTGGCAACAGATGTGGTAAATGAAAAAGGAGCAACGTTGGGACCAGCAAGGTTCAGGGGACTCACCAAGTGCAGGAGAGTCAGAGCAGGCCCGAAGGAAGCTGGGGAGACCACTGAAGCGGACCCTCAAGAGGACCCAAAGGCACAGGAGTCGCAAGAGGACCTCAAGCAGCTCACAAGCGATGCAAGCCCACGGTGCAGAGGATGTGGCGCGGACAAATATCTTGGCAGGAAGAGAAGCTGGAGGCTGGAGCTTTTGGTAGCGCGAAGATCTCTGGAGTACACAACCAACAATCCTTGGCAACAGAAAGTCGACTTGGTGAACAGGGAATCTGTTACAACAGACACTGGCCTCAATCTTGCTGAGAAGACTGGTAAGGCCTCAAGGGAGTTGAGGAAACACTTGTGTTGCTGAGCCTTTTGAAGTCCGTTGGACATCAGGAGCAGCCTGCAATGACAGTGTGTGGGTGTTAGGGTGCAGGGTCACTAAGGGTAAACAAATAAAACACAAGGATATTGTCAACGGAGTGCTGAAACTTTTCAGACACTCACCCCCAGTCACAGATCTGGCTCATCGTTCTTTAGCTCACTTCAACACCCCAGTTCAGACCCAGCTATCTCAGAATCAGTCTTGACCCTGTGCCTCGTGGGAACAGTCCAGCCCAAACTAACAAGGCAGAGCTTCCCTGGACCATAAACAAGCATCCTGGGACCCGTTTCAGGGTAACAACCCTCATCAGCTTGGCTAGCTTGAATCCAGTGGCAAAGTGAGCAAGGGACCCAGGTCTGGGCATACCCTGCGAACGTAGGGAAAACAAAGCAAACACAAGGAGATGATGAACGGAGTGCTGAAACTTTTCACTCACCCACAGTCACAGATCTGGGTTGAATCCATCATCGTTCTTTAGCTTACTTCGCCACCCCAGTTCAGACCCAGCTATATGTAAAACAGTCTTGACCCTGTGCCTCATGGGAACAGTCCAACCCGAGCTACCAAGGCAGGTCTTCCCTGGACCAGAAACAAGCATCCTGGGACTGGTTTTGTGGTAATACCCCTATCAGCCTTGCTAGCTTGAATCCAGTGGCAAAGTGAGCAAGGGACCGAGGTTTGAGCATACCCTGCCAACTTAGGGCAAACAAAGCAAACACAAGGAGATGATGAACAGAGTGCTGAAACTTTTCACTCACCCCCAGTCACAAATCTGGGTTGAATCCATCATTATTCTTTAGCTCAATTTGCCACCCCAGTTCAGACCCAGTGATATGTAAATCAGTCTTGACCCTGTGCCTCATGGGAACAGTCCAACCCAAACTACCAAGGTAGGCCTTCCCTGGACTGGAAACAAGCAACAGATTTCGGTGTAACACCCCCCATAAGCATGGCTAGCTTGTATCCAGTGACAAAGTGAGCAAGGGACCCACATCTGGGCATACCCTGCCAACTTAGGGCAAAGAAAGCAAACACAAGGAGATGATGAACGCAGTGCTGAAACTTTTCAGACACTGATCTGGGGTGAATCCATCCTCGTTCTTTACATCACTTCGCCACCCCAGTTCATACCCAGCTATTTGCAAATCAGTCTTGACCCTGTGCCTCATGGTACCAGTCCAGGCCAAACTTCCACTGTAGGTCTTCCCTGGACTGGAAAGCTGCAGACAGGTATCTTTTTGGAGCCGTTCTATTTTCTTTTAACTAATTCTTCTACCGAATTTTAACCTGCTGACAACTTTATTTTAAAGTAATTGCTGCTTGCTCTTCATTATTTGTACAACTTTCTCCTCATTTCCGTCGGGCCATTAGCAGTCGCCACATTGAGAAGTAGATGGTCTAGTCTCCTCCCTGAGCCCCTCCCCTCCTGTACAGTCTAGTCTCCTCCCTGAGCCAATACCCTCCTGTACTTAATCAGGGGATGGCACTGAGGCGCAGCGGATAAGCTGCGGACAGGTATCTTTTGGGAGCCGGTCAATTTTCTTTTAACTAATCCTTCTCCCAAATTTTTACCTGCTGACAACTGTATTTTAAAGTAATTGCTGCTTGCTCTTCATTATTAGTACATTTTCATTATTAGTAAGTGTCTTTTATTGCTTTTACTCACCGAGTCTCTGGCACTGTCTCTCTCACGCACTAGTCTTCCCCGGTCCACCGCAGCAATTCGTGCTGTTTGAGTGGAGGGAGGATGCAACCCTTAACTTTTTCCTTATTTCCGTGGGGCCATTAGCAGTCGCCATATTGGGAAGGAAACGGTCTATTCCCCTCCTTGAGCCCCTGCCCTCCTGTACTTAATCAGGGGATGGCGTCCAGAATGCGTCCAGAGCCAGAAAGAACGGCCTATTTAAGAAACCCTCTACCCCATGTGATACCCACAACTTGAAAGAAATGCACAGCCACTGCAGGAAATTGGAACGTAGATGGTGACTAAAATACAATCAGACCCTGTATCCAGTGTGTCCTGTGTGTCCAGTTATTGCCAGCATGAGGGCCTAGGGCCCGACCCTACAATGGCGACGAGGCGGAAGCTGTGCCACGCGTGTCACAGCTGTTAAAAACATCGTGGTGAAAGGGGGAAGAGAGCTGCCCGCCGAGAGGGCACCCCCCGTGAGAGGGCGCGATGCACCAAGAGGCCTGAGGAGCGTGTGCTGAGCCCCGGGCCGATCTGCTGATATGAAGGTGACCGGGAGCCTACCCCGCACCTTCTGACCCCAGCGTGAGACGCCTCCCAGCGGGAGGTGAGAAGCGAGCCGATCGGAGCCCACCCGCATCAGCCGCAACCGGGCTGCAACTGACTGCCCCCACGGCAAGCGTGACTATCCACGAGGAGCCCACCCGCTTGGAAGAGGAGGCCACCGGCCGAAGGTGAGAGGCCGCAAGTGAAAAGCGGACCGACCAGAGCCCACTCGCGTCGGCAGCCAGGGAACGTGAGGGCTGTAGCGGGAGCTCACCTCACATCGGCAGCCAAGCAGCAGCTCTGACCCTCGCCCCGTGCTGCGCAGAGCGTGAGTGAAGCCGCCACCGGTGGGGAGCAAGCTGGAACAGAAGGTGGCGCAAGGGCTGCAGTGCCCAACAACGCAAGAAAGAAACGAGCCGCCCACAGTGAATCGGAGCGGCATCAGCCCCCCCACCCCCTGCACAGCCAAAGAATAATTGAGTCTGCTGAGAGGGGCGGACTGATCACAAAGTGAATGGCCAGCCGCCGCAGGGGCAATCTGGGAAGAGAACGCCTGTCGGGTGCTGGAACGGAGCGGACACCAGCTGTAGCAGTGAGCCAGACTTGGAGGGCAGTTGCGGGGCGTACCAGGGCACCGGAGTAGTGCCCCCACACAGTGCCTGACTTTAAGATGGCGGGCGGTGGCTGACATCGCAACAAAGGCACCCTTTGTCTGAATACTGATTGAAGCCGAGGCCACGCACAGCACGGAGCATCCAGGGAGCCCGATCCGGTGGTAACCCTGAGGATTGACAAAGCACTGCAAGGGGGGACACCGGAGGCTCAAAGGCAGATGACATGAGGTCTGCCTGTTTCCAAGATGGCCAAGACCACACATGATGAGCTCGACTCCTTGTAGCACCAGAGTGCACCTTTACAAGCAGGCATCAGGCCGGACAGGGCACCTTATTTTGACTAGGGGCACTCCTATAAGACGCTTTGGAGAATCGTAATTACAGCTCCCGGTACGGGAAACACCTGAGGCACTGCAATTGTGGACCAAAGTTTCTCATGGACTTCTTTACTTTTCCCTTTGTCCTGCCCGCCATTTTGCTGCTGTTCTCTGCCGTTTTTTTCTCTGGTCTCCGACCCGTCATCTTGTCCATTCCCTCGTCTTTTACCCTTTTCCCTCTTTTCCCCTTGAGGATCCTCAAATGTTTCTTCCCCTCTCTGTTTTGCCTTTCCTCCATACCCTCGAATCCCTCCCACCCTCCCTAGGTGTTGTGACTACGTCCCCCCTCCGACACCACTTAATGGAACTCTGCCTGAGGAAATCTACTATGTATGTATATATATGTATATAGGGATAACTCTAATCACTAGTATAGGCAGTAAAACTTTGTACTCTCTACCATTCCTATGTGACTCTTAGAGTATATCCATTTGTATCCCTTCCCTATGTATATAGAGATAACTCTAATCACTAGTATATGCAGTAGACCTTTGTACTATCTACCATTCCTATGTAACTCTTAGAGTATATCCATTTGTATCTCGACCTTGTGTGACTTTACATCTTGTACATTTGCAATTTTTTTCTGTTTGTATCCTTTATGTAATGCATGTAATCCTAAGTCCTTATGTTTTTCAACTGGTTCTTATGTAAAGCGCTCTGACACCTTCGGGTAAAGTTTGCGCTATATGAAATCGCATAAAGAAATAAAAAAATTAAATAAATAAGGCCGCCCTTTAAAATTACCATCAAAGCATAAAAGCTGCCAAGAAATCCCATTTCACCTAAATGCTCGAACTAGGTAACTCTAATCCAAAAACTATCTTTAAAATATTTAGCTCCTTCTTAAACCCCAATTCACTCAGATTCTGCATTCACAACCTCTCTGTGACCGCATATCGGATATTTTTGAGCAGAAGTGCGAATTACTGCAAAAAGACTTCTCTTGTCCCCCTGTCCCTCCCACACACACCAAGATCGTTTCTGAAATAAGCAGGCCTTCCCTTCGAGTTTTCTAAAATACATGTCTAGACCAAACCCGTCAGGCTACTCTGGCTGTTAAATCTGGGTCATCTTTTAACCCTTTACCCCCTTAATTTTACATGCTCTGATAGTCACTGTCAATCCAATCATTAACAACATAATAAACGCTACCTTATCCTTAGCAGAAGTTCCTAACGAGGGGAAACTCGCGGCAGTCAAACCTCTTCAGAAGAAACAACTTGCCGACTCCACCTACCTCTCTAACCTCCGCCCCATCTCTCTACTACCCTGCCTAAGTAAGATCACCGACAAGTTAGTCAATTCACAACTTATGACCTACTTGGAAGGAGCAAATATCCTATACCCAAATCATTCTGGTTTTAGCCCACAGCACTCCACAGAATCAGCCCTCCTGTACACGGCAGAATCTCTTAAAGCCGCCATGGACCAGGGTTGGAACACTATGCTGGTTCTATTGGACCGATCAGCCTCTTTCGATACGGTCTCATATGACATTCTCCTTTACCATCTTGAATCCCTTGGTATTACTTATCTTGCCCTGGCTTGGTTAAAATCGTTCCTTGAAAACTGAAGGCAAGTCATCACCCTATGACAATACGAGTCAGCAGGAAAGCATCTGCTCTCCAGGGTCCCACAAGGGTCCCTTCTAAGTCCAGTGCTTTTAGTTCAAGTACATTTTTATGTACATTTTCACAAAATGAACAGAGGTCATAGCAGCAAAAGAAAATGCAGTTGCAAGTGATAAACCAAAAAAATAATAATAATTCAATGAAGAAAGGAAGGTTCCGTCTTGCATCCATGCTACATAAGAGAGACTTAAAATACACAGGGGATAACAAAAGGTCTTATGATAGGTATACGACCTAGATGTACATTACAAAAGATGACATCATGGCAGTGTATCAATTACTGTAGTAAACAGGTACGACAGATCAGTTATATAAATATACAAGTATAGATTGTTTGATGTTTAGCTTCACAAAAATAGCATACTCAATCCTATCACATAATTGTTTCCATCCTACAACTTTAATATGGATCACTTTAGTATGGATTGTATAGCATGTCTAGTTTGACATAAATTCCAAGTGATGAAACGAATAAAGAAATCATATGTGCCAGTGTATGCCTTACGGGGGAAGTAGACAACTTTGTCCAAGTAACAATGGCATATTGTCATCAAGTGAGACTAGTATAGTGTATTCTCCAGCTGTGATCTATACCGTATATTCACGGGGGCTCGTATTTAAATGAGAAGGCATCAAGAGAGTCCCATACCTTGGTGAGGTTTGAAGGGCAATATTATCAGCACCTCTGAGGAACGAAAGCCATTCCTGCCATGCCCTGTAGAAAACTGCTTTGGAATTCCTCCAGTTATTAAGAATTAGTTTACAAGTAAGTGTAAGCACTAAGTCCAGAAAGAAACAATAATTTTTTTTTGTATTTGTGGATCTAAAAAGGCCAATAAGATAAAGGATAATTCTCTCAAAGGTTCGATATTAAAAGTGTTTTTATGCAATTAAATATTTTATCCCAGTATGGGACACCGGAATAATATGTGGGCTAGGTCTCCTTCATGTGACTCGCAATTCCAACAGATCGGGCTTTGAATAAGGTGTATCTTAAAGAGCCTCAACGGAGTCCAATATGATCTGTTGATTAACATGTATTTTGTTTGGGATAGGAGGGGTGAGATCTCATTAGCGAAAGGGGTTTTATGTATCTTTTCCTAGTCAAAAGAAATATTCCTGGCGTTTGGTTCTGATTCCCATTTTAGTTCGTTACAAGAATGCGATTTGCTCGGTTTAGGTTGTAGCAACATATAGATTTTTGATATGGCATGTCCCATTTGTTGTAAGCTTCCCAGAAGTGTAAGAATCGTCGGTTTTGTCAGTGTCACTGAGTGTGCCCCTATCCAACCATTTTTGCCAATATATTATTTCACCATCTATTTTTAGGTTCAGGTTGTGCCAAAGAGGAGAGACTAGACCTCCTTATTTTTACGTCAGTTAGAAAGTTTAAGCGTAGAAGAGCTTGTCTCGTATTTTGGATGATGTACTTAGAGTAGGGAAGATTTGAGATGTTCATTGTTAAAAATGCATGTACTGGAATATTTTTTATGAGTGATTTCTCTATATTCACCCATATCGGAAGGTAGTTTGGGTCGTGAGGAACCAATTGAAACCTTGTCCAACTTTCCCTTTCTCTTTGGTTAGCTGAAGTATTTTAATTAAGAGATTCTGTGTTTTTTCCCTTGCCAGACGAAAGAATTGAAAAGTTGATCTACTTTAGTGTCAAATTCGCTAGAGAGGGTCATGGGTAGCATACAGATCAGGTAGTTAACTAGAGAAGTAATCATCACTTTTAGTGTTTCAACCCTACCCCACCATTTAAAAAATGTAGTGACCATCCCTCTAAAAGTGTGGATATGTTTTTTGACTAAGGTATTTTCGTTAGTTTGCAGGGTGGTGATAAGATCTTTTGTGAATTCTAAACTAAGGTATTTGATGCATTTTGGTTGCCAAGTCAGACCCAAGTTTCCAATTATTTCTTTAATGCCTATATTGTTGAGTAGTTTGACCTCTGTTTTGTCCTTGTTGAACGTGTATCCAAAGGCGTTGGAGAAGCCTTGTATTGAGGATAACTGTGTCAGGACGTCATCTGCGTATAAAGAGTACTTGACAGTACAATAATTGAACCACAGACCAGCGATATCCTTATTATCCATTAGTTGAAATAAAAATGGTTCTATAGCTAAGAGGAATAATGAGGGAGAAAGTGGGCAGCCCTGTCTGGTGCCTTGTTTGAGTTTGAAAGGTGAGGAAACAGTTCCGCCTGCTCTTACTCTTGCTGTCAGATCCTAATAAAGGGCCATAATCATGCTGATTAGATCTTTGCCAAGATTACATTTCTCAAGTGTTGCTATTAGACATGTCCATTCAACTTTGTCAAAAGCGTTCTCCTCATCCAGAGGGATAGCTACAGTGGGGGATAAGTCTGTTATTTGGGTTTTTCTAATGCATGACACAGGATAAGGGTATTGTCACTGGAGAGCCTATTTTTAAGAAACCTACTTGTGACCGGTGTATGAGCTTAGAGATATGTTTTTGTAGTCGGTTGGCCAGGATCTTGCATAGATCTTACAGTCTAAATTTATCAACGAAATTGGTCTATAATTGTTTGGTTGTGAAGGGTCTATCCCTTCTTTGGGAATTACTGTGATGATTGCTTCTGCTAGAACCCCCATAACTTGGAGTGTGTCTGCAAAGGTATTGAACAGGTTCAGAAGAAGAGGAGGAATTAGATGTTTCTGACTTGAATCCTGCCAGGGGCGTGCTGCTGCTTGGGCTCGGGAAGGCTTGCCTGGATACCTGATGGACTCTGGAGACCTTTTCCTGGGGTCCCCTGCTGGATGCTGGGACCCCTCTGCTATAGGAGCGCTTTATTTTCCCTTTCTAGCGCTTGGGAGTGCTTTGCTTTACTTCTAGCGCTTGAGGGTGCTTTTTGCTGGACCTTCAGCGCTGGGGAGCGCTGTGAATTGCCTTTAGCGCTGGGGAGCGCTTTATCTGATTTATTCCCGAAATTGCGAGCATAGCGAGTGCCTACCTCGCTTCATATTTGAATTTATGAGGGAGCCTACCCCTCCGATATTGATACCCCGCCTGCCTGCCTAATACGGGACACCGCGCTGCCCGCGGCGACCCGGAGTGTTCGGCCGGCCGGCCAATTGCTGCGCGGCCCCGAGACAAGTGAACCGGAAGTCCCGCCCTCGGACTTCAGCGCGAGGAGGGAGACCGGAGATGAAGATGGCGGCGGCCGCTGTGGGGCTCCCGTGACTGAGAGGGAGCCCTGAGAGAGGAGGAGTCGCGGCTGCAGGCGTCGGCAGGGCTCCGGTGTCACGTAGAGCCCCGCCGCCCAGCAGAGAAGCCGCCGCCCGGAGGAGCCCCACACAAGAGACAGCCCGGTGAGTCGGAAGGGCTGGGGGGGGCTCCGTGCGGCTGCTGTTGGTGCCGGAGAGAGGCACAAGGGCGAGAGTGGAGGTAGGGCGGCCCCAGATGGCAGTGGGCCGCCCCAACGTTTCAACGGAGCCTGAGGCTCCAATGCCCACATTTGTGTGTAGAGCCCTGAGAGGGCTCCGGGGGCATTTCTGTGTTTCAGAGTCCCCTCTGAGGGACTCCAACGACGCCGCATATTTGTGCTCGAGCCCAAAGAGGCTCAGGGGGGCACTTTGCATTTGTCTAGAGAGCCTGTGTGGCTCTGACTGGGGCACCCTTTATTTAAAATGCCCATGGCCCTCACAACGCTCCATAGTATTTACGGGGCATTGCTTTTGATCACGAATCCCCAGAGGGGGGACCCCAACGGTTGGGGGACATATGTGGTGTCAGAGCCTGTGTGGCTCCAACGTTCTGCGCAATGTGACACAAGTGTTTTCAGAGCCTGTGTGGCTCCAACAGTTGGCGAAGTTCTGTTCTAGGGTCAGTGAGGACCATGTCGCAGTTTTGATTCCCAGCTGCCCAGCAATTAGTGGGCAGCTGCGCCGTTTAGGTCTTGTGTGGTTCCCAGGTGCCCAGCAAGTAGTGGGCACCAGCAACGTTTAGGTTTTGCGCCAGTGGCGCACCCCTGACTGGCGCTGCATTGGCAGCGCTCCCTGACATTCTGGACACAGGGCCCTTTAGTCCCTTTATTAGAAATGGGGATGGTATGTGATTTTATTTAGGCGCAATGTGATTATCTATGTGATGGTAATTGCCTAATGTAAGTTTGTGCAATGTGATGTGGTGCTAGGAAATGCAATGCATTTAATATGATTACGCACCTTGATCTTACACCTCTGAATGTGTTTAGGCATCATGTGTTTTTGCGCTATTGAGTTATGTTCTGGCACCTCTGAACGTTTTTTTTATGCATCATGTGTCTTCCTGGATTTTACACCTCTGAATGTGTTGGTTTATGCATCATGTGTTTTTTCTTCCCTGCACCTATGAATGTATTTTTGATGCATCATGTGCCTTGTTATTACACCGCTGAATGTATGTTTTATGTATCATGTGTTTTCCTTCCCTACACCTCTGAATGTTGTGATGCATCATGTGTTATGTGTACTTGCTTATACCCCTAATTGTATTGTGATACTTAGGTGGTTGTTCTTTCTAGTACAGGTGGTCCTAGTGAGGTCCTGGTTCCCTGCGTGACATTTCTCCTAAGGTGTTTAGGGTTGCCTAGGTGGTACTTACCTGGATGTGATCTATAACTGTTATTTTGTGCAATACTTATTCTAAGTTCTAGAAGTGCTATTTCTAAAAGTGTTGATTCTGACAGTGGCCCATGTGGCCCTGTCCTGTAAATAATCCCTTGTGAATATTGCCCGTGCCAGTTGGCACAATGTACATGTGTGATTCTATCTGATGTGTTTTGAAAATACAGAAGTTATTTTTATATAACCTTGTGTGGAGTTCCTTTTGTGGTGTGCCTAGGATGTTGTTGCTGTTGTGTGCTGGTGCAAATGCTTTACACATTGCCTACGGGATAAGCCTGTCTGCTCGTGCCAAGCTACCAAGGGGGTGAGCAGGGGTTATCTTGGCGTGTGACTCCCTTGCCCTGACTAGAATGGTGGTTTCTGCCTAGCTTTGGCGTCAGCCTTAGCCAACCAGAAATAGCCAGTTCTAACAGAAATGCATGAATGGTTCAATATCACTCACGGCTCAATGGAAGTTTGTTCTATCTTATTTATGGCGTTACCGGAAATGAGAATGTAATCAATGTGTTAGTACGAGTTATGTGGGAACAAGTAACTTAGTATAATCTCTCTCTGTGGGATTTTGTATTCTCTAGGTGTCAATCATGTTAAATTGCTTTCACATATTACTAAGGATTTTTTGTGATTTATTAGATTGGAAAGAACAGTGTGAGGGATAGTCTTACATTGCTTTACGAGTGTAGGAGAGTAGGGTCTGCAATCCTATGGTCACCCCAGATTCTTTCTTTTTGCTTCACTGGTTTACGACTTTCCCTGGCTGTGGGCCAGCTAATCAGACCCACAGCCTAGCTGTTCTCTCTCTAAATTGACATCCATGTACTTTAGGTGCATTTACCAATTGGTATTGGGTCACTCTTGTAAGTCCTTGTACATTGTACCTTAGGTACCCAGGGCAAAAGTGCACCCAAGGCCTACCACGGGCTGCAGGATGTATTGTGCCACCCCTGGCTGGCAATCTAAACAGGCACAACTGGCTGGTAACACAGCTGGGGCAAGGTGGTGTAATCACCCTTTGCTTTACATATAGTATACCTATATCTAACCCAAAATGGACACATATCCTCCTATAAGTCACTCCTATGGCAGGCCTTAACAATCCTGGAGTGCTTGGAATTATGTGAGATTGTGCTCTAGCATGAGCTGAGCCTGTCTGCAGCTTTTGGAACCCAGTCCTTTAGCTGTTTCCATGATAACACTATACCATATACTCTTAAGTGCATTATAATCCTCGCGGTTATTGCTAACTTTGGCATAGCATTATCAAAACATGTCGAGTAAGGTGTCATACAAATTGGAATACAACCCCCTCGCCAGTTCTGGCGACGGGGGTAGCATTCTACCCTTTTAGAGGGACACAACATGTATGTAACTGTGAACCCCGGTTAAAGTTAACTCGAGCCTCAGCATCACAAAATGGATGCTGCCACCACAGACACAAGTCTGACCTCCTGCTGCTGGGAGTCCTTCCAGCGAGGGAGGCCTGGACAAAGGGTTTCCTGCCTTGGGAGGTGCTAGCACCCCCCCAGACAGGATTTTGTGTATTGAGGTAGTACAGGCTGAAAGGAATGAGACATGCCTAGGGCACACAAGGTGTCCCTGTGCATACCCCGCTTCAAACCAGTTGCTGGGGCACTCAAGCCCCAGCTCTGGTGCGAAACTGGACAAAGGATAGGGGGTGTAACCACCCCCCTTCCTGGTCCCACCCATAGGAGGGACCTAGTCACAGTACAGCCCCCTTTAGGAGAATAACGGTAGGAGCTGGTCCCATTCTAAATTAGATTATCCTGAATTGAATCTACAAGAAGAAACTCTGGACTTCGACGTTCTGCTCCACAGAAGACTGAAGAAATCTCCCTTGTGGCCAAGGAGTGACAACCCTGCACAAGCAGGCACCATCAAGTGTCCTAGCGGTTCACTTTGTCGTCCTTCCTGCCTGGAACCAGACTTCAGAGCCCGACGAGATCCGGACTTCCAGACCTCTCCGACCTCTACCTACATCTGCAGCACAGCTGAGATCCGTGGGTGTGACGAGACACGTGGGACCGGCCATCTTGAAGAAACTGCACTTCGCTTCCAGCACGACTTCAGAGGCATCCTCAAGAAAGTGCTTTGGGGATTGAGAAGCCCCAGCCCGAGCAGCTCCTGCACAGAAGATCAGCCCTCCAGCATCCACGAGATCTGCGTGGGGCCTTTTTGCTTGATTGCTGCTCGACGCGTTGTCTGGTCACTTGCCGGCTGGCTAGTGACCTCCTAGACGATGATCCTTGAAATCTACACTGCTGGTCTGGTTGCTCCCGACTGGCCCTTGCTTCCTTCCAAAAGAGAAGCACCCCAGGCCCTCCTGGTCCGCACCAGATGCCATTTCCACTCACCGCGTGGGTTGCCTTTGCCAAGGCCTGTTGACGCTGAATCCGGAACAGACACCGCCGACAGCGAGAGCCTGCGTGGGACAGCTCGTGCCTCCATCCTGGTCGTCGAAGACACCTCCTGGTCCATGTGGCTGCAGAGTCAAGCGTCCACTCTTCACCTGATCGCGATGACAGCATCTGGTTCCTTCCTGGTTCCACTCCGGTCACTGGCTAGTGACTTTGAACATTGTCCCCTCTGCTTTCAGGTCTCCATCTTCCTCGATCCACCCTTGGATCGCTCCGGACAGCTTCCTCCTGGTCGCCTGCAGCATCTTTCTTCAAGGCTCCATAGACTTCGACGCGGAAACCCGACACACTTTTACACCTATGCACCCGCAGCCCGTGGGTGAGGTAACAAGAGCATTTCGGTGCTCAAGGGTAGATTGACTCTCCTAGTGTCCAGGTATCCTGTCGTTTTAGTCCTAACTAGTCGGAACTGTCTTTTACTCACCTTTTTCGTAACTTGTAGTGTCCATTGACTTTGTCCCGCATCTCGCGTGTGAGTCCACACTCTGCACACGCGTCCCGTGGGCCTCCTGCTCCTTACCTAAGGTTAGGGTAGTGTAGTCCCAGCGATCCTACAGCCTCTGGACTTCTTAATTTCCTCTATCTTTTCCTAAAACCATTTACTTAGTATATGGTTTGTCGTGCCCCTAGGGCACCATTGTAATTTGTGCAACTTAACGTATTTTTCTTAAGAGTCTTGTCATGTGCTTAGCCCTCTGATCTCAAAAAGAGTTCAGAGGTGTTTTGTTAGTAATAAATATCTTGTTTATTTTCATAACAACCTGTGTGGTGTCCTTTAATTTGGTATTCAAGGGGTTATATGTGGTAAAACAGCTGGCTTCACATGCCAAAAGAGTTTAGCCTAAGACTGCTTTGTCCATGCTATCATTAGGATAGCTGGTCTATAAGGTTGGCTCACAACCAATCACCATAAGGGTTGTTTGGACCGATACAAGGTGATCACTAGAACTAGTGAGCATCATATATCAGGCCAACTTCTCACAACGAGGTCCTTCCAGAAACCGGGGTTGTCTTTGGTAGGTGCATATATATGTGTGATATAAAAGTCTGCATTGTTTTTACTCAATTTTGAGGTGACCCATCTACTTTGCGAATCTGCAGAGCTAGTTACTAAGTTGATGTTTGCTTTTTTTGCAATGAGGGTTAGCACCTTATTTTTCTTGCCTCTTGCAGCAGAGCCTGTTACCTCTGAGTAGAGGGTATTTCTAAGTGAATTGAGTTGTGTGGAATAAATCCTGTAGTAGTATGATATCACTTTTCTGTTTTATATATGTAGTCGAGAATCGTCCTCCTCTTGACTGGGTGGTTGATGTCTTTTACATTCAGGAATATTATTTTAATGTTTTGTTGATTCGGGGACATTGGATATGACTAAAAATGATAATTTAAGATTAAACAGTATGTGTATATCCTATGAGGATGTTTTTCTACATCTCTCTTGGCGATAGTCACAGGGGAATATAGAGAGCTCCTGGTGTATATGTTGCGCTGTGTTTTCCATAACAGAAGCACTGTCCTGAAATTATTACCAGGTTGTACAGTATCTCTTGATGAAATAGAATTTGAAGAAAACGTACTATTGTTAGAAAGCACTTGGGCTATCCTGTATAATGTTATGTAGAACCAAGGGCCAGATGTAGCAAGGCTATTACCGGTCGGTAAGGCCGAAATTAACAAATTTCGGCCGTTACCGACTGGTAATAGGCTTTTCTGATGTAGGGGGCCGAAGAACAAGTTACTTACCTTCGGTAACGCTTTTTCTGGTAGATACTATATCTGCCTGTGGATTCCTCACCTTGTGATTCCTCAACTTGTGAATATCCCCCTTGCGCCAGCAACATTCGGAAATTCTTTTTCGTAGCCTCGCGCCGACGTGGATAGGACGTCACAGAGACACGGCTCCGCTCGCGACTCCGCTGACGTCACCGACGCCTACAATAGGCCCACGCCGGCGTGATGACATCAGTTCCGCCTTTTTTACGTGCCATCGAGGCACACGGACGGAACAATGAGAGTAGATATATACAAAGTATACACAGTATACAATAGTCAAGGCAAAACACACAGTGTAAAGCAAATGCAGGAAAGCAAATGAAACATTTCCTTGACATCAAAATAAATATACATTACAGTACAATAACTCTGGCATAGAAGAGTGGACAACGGGGAGGCGGGTGGGTCAGTGAGGAATCCACAGGCAGATATAGTATCTACCAGAAAAAGCGTTACCGAAGGTAAGTAACTTGTTCTTCTGATAGATACATCTGCCGTGTGGATTCCTCACCTTGTGAATAGAGTCCCACAGCAGTCCCCACTCCCAGAGGAGGGTGTCCACTCTTCTAAACCAGGAAATCCTGAAGGACAGAGCGCGCAAAGTGGCCGTCCCTCCTGACTTCGGTATCCAAGCAGTAATGCTTCGCGAAAGTGTGGAGGGAAGACCAGGTTGCCACCCTACAAATGTCCTCCACAGGAACACCTCTAGCAAAAGCAGAGGTAGTTGACTTAGCTCTAGTGGAATGAGCCCTAATACCCTCTGGAGGTTCCTTACCGGCCAAAGAGTAGCAGATCTTTATACACAGAACGATCCATCTTGATAAAGTTCTTTTATGGACCGCTCTTCCCTTCTTGCAGCCAGCAAAGCCAATGAAGAGTTGATCGTCCAAGCGACAGTCTTTCGTTCTGTCCAAATAAAAAGACACCGCCCTCTTAGGGTCCAGACGGTGCAACCTCACCTCCTCCTTGGAAGGGTGTGGGGGAGGATAAAAGGTAGGGAGGGTAATGGATTGACCAAGGTGGAAAGGAGTCACCACCTTAGGAAGAAAAGCAGCCCTGGTCCTTAGAACCATCCGATCAGCATGTTTGGTCAGGAACGGGGGCTTGGAACTTAGAGCTTGAAGCTCACTCACCCTCCTTGCCGAGGTAATTGCAACTAGGAAAACTGCCTTAAAGGTTAAAAGCCTCATAGGACATTTATTAAGAGGCTCAAAGGGAGAGCCCATCAGAAAAGTCAGAACAAGATTCAAGTCCCACTGAGGTACAATAAAAGGGGTAGGAGGAAACTTGTTTACAAGACCCTTCAAAAACCTCAAGACTACAGGTGACTTAAAAAGAGAGGGCTGATCAGGCAAACAAATAAAAGCCGACAGCGCCGAAAGATAGCCCTTAACTGTGGCAACTGCCAGCCCCTGTTGCGCCAAAGAAAGAGCAAACCGGAGCACATCTGATAAATGGGCTCTCAACGGATCAATATCATTCTCACCACACCAAATAACAAACCTAGACCATCTATAAGAATAGACAGTCTTAGTGGAGTCACGTCTGGCAGACAAAATGACATCCACCACATCAGGTGTGAGAGAATAGGAAATCAGGTTGCCCCGTTCAATCTCCAGGCATGAAGGTGCAATGTCTGGAGGTGGGGGTGTAGAACCTGCCCCTCCATCTGAGAGAGGAGGTCTGCCCTGAGAGGGAGACGGAGCGGCGGGTGAGAGGAGAGGTGGAGTAGATCTGTATACCACACCCTTCTTGGCCAATCCGGGGCGACCAATATAACTTGGGCCCGGTCTTGGCGAATTTTCCTCAGAACCTGAGGAATCAAGGGTATGGGAGGAAACGCGTAAAGGAGTTGATTTCCCCAACTCAACTGAAACGCGTCCCCCAAGGCTCCTTGCATCGGATACTGGAGACTGCAGAATAACATTCTCGCGAGTGGCAAACAGGTCCACCCGAGGAGTCCCCACGTCCGAAAGACGTGACGAACCACCTCCGGATGGAGCCTCCACTCGTGGTCGGCAGAGAACTGCCGACTGAGACTGTCTGCACGCACGTTCAGAACCCCGGCCAGATGATTTGCCATCAGACAAATCTGGTGGTCCTGAACCCAGGACCAGAGACGCAGAGCCTCTCTGCAGAGACACTGCGACCCCACTCCTCCCTGCTTGTTGATGTACCACATTGCGGTCGTGTTGTCCGTCAGGACTTGGATCGACTGACCGCGAAGGGAAGGGAGGAAGGCCTTGAGCGCCAAACGTATCGCCCGCAACTCTAGAAGGTTGATGTGAAGCAACCTTTCCTCTGGAGACCAAAGACCCTTGACCTCCAGATCCCCCAGATGAGCACCCCACCCTAGAGTGGATGCATCCGTTATCACCGTGGCCACCGATGGAGGTAGATGGAAAGGCTTCCCTTGCGACTGGTTGCCTTCCACGCTCCACCAAGACAGATCCGCTGCAGTTTCTCTGGAGATCTTCACCGACTCCCCGAGATCTCCATTGTGCTGATACCACTGCCTGCGGAGGCACCACTGGAGTGCCCTCATGTGCCAGCGTGCATGGTTGACCAGGAGAATGCAAGAAGCCATCAGACCGAGCAGGCTAAGGACCTTCAGGACTGGAACGACCGCTCCAGGGTAAAACAAAGGAATCATTTCCTGTATGTCACGAATCCTTTGAGGTGGAGGGAATGCACGACAAACAGTAGTGTCCAGTACGGCACCTATGAACAGGTTGCGCTGGGAGGGCACCAGGTGAGACTTGGGTACATTTATCGAAAAACCCAACCTGAACAACAACTGAGTTGTCTCCTGCAGATGATGGAGCACCTTCTCTGACAACTCCGCTTTGATCAGCCAGTCGTCCAAATACGGGAACACAGGTATCCCCGATCTCCTGAGATGAGCTGCCACCACCGCCATCACCTTGGTGAAGACTCGAGGCGCAGTAGTAAGACCAAACGGAAGGACCGCAAACTGGTAGTGCTGCGACCCAACCGTGAAACGGAGATACTTCCTGTGCGACTTCAGGATGGGTATATGGAAATACGCATCCTGCAAGTCGAGCAACACCATCCAGTCTCCTTCCATCAACGCTTGAAGAACCTGAACAAGGGTGAGCATCTTGAATTTCTCCTGCTTCAGATAGAGATTCAAGATCCTGAGATCCAGGATAGGACGAAGCCTGCCATCCTTTTTGGGGATCAGGAAATACCGGGAGTAGCATCCCTGACCCCTTTCCTGCTCTGGGACCACCTCTATCGCACACTTTCGTAACAGAGTTAGAACCTCCTCCTGCAGAAGAGACAGATGTTCCTGGGTGCAAAAACCTTGACAAGGAGGGTAAACAGGGGTGAATTCCCGAAAGGGAAGGGCATACCCATTTTCTACAAGATTGAGAACCCAAAGATCTGTCGTAACCGATTCCCAATCCTGTAGAACATGGGTAAGCCGACCCCCAACCGGACCCACATGATCCTGAATAGCGGATCTAGGGCTGCTTTTCTGCGACAGGGGGGTTGGAAGAGGTGGAGGAAGAGGAGGGCTGACGTCCACGAGGACGTGCTCTTTGTTTTCCCCTGTACGATCTGTACACTGAATTTTGCTTCTGCTGCTGTTGCTGCTGCTGCTGTTGGCCTTGCCGGAAATTCCGAAAGGAGCGACCAAAGCCCCTGAACCTTCTGCCGGAAGAAGTGCCCCTGATCTGGAGGCCCAAAGACTTCGCTGTTGCTCTGCAATCCTTGAATCGCTCAAGAGCCGCATCCGCCTTCTTCCCAAAGAGACCTGAGCCATCAAAAGGAAGATCAAGCAGAGTCGCCTGAATATCAGCCGAAAAGTCCGATGACTTCAACCAGGCTGACCTCCTAGTGGCAACAGCGGTGCCCATAATACGAGCCACAGAGTCAGCAGTGTCCAGACCACTCTGAATTACCTGGCGGGCTGCCGCCTGAGTGTCAGAAATCACCTCCTCAAAATCCTTCCGGTTTGCGTCAGGAATTTTTGGAGCCAGGATACGCAAGTAGTCCATCAGGGCATGCACATACCTCCCCATTAGGCATGTGGCATTAGTTTACTTCAAGGCCATACTAGCCGATGAAAAGGTCTTTTTTGCCACCTGGTCCTGTTTCTTTGCTTCGTTCTCACAAGGAACCTGAGGAAAGGCACTAAGACTCTTCTTTGAACAGGCAGCCTGAATGACCAGGCTCTCCGGCGAAGGATGTGAAGACAGAAAAGCCGGGTCCTCAGGAGCGGCCCTGTACCTCCTTGCAACACTCTTTGATACCGCAGGAGCCGACAAAGGTTTCTTCCACACTTCCATAATAGGATCAGTCAAGGCATCATTGAATGGAAGTAAAGGCTCAACCACAGAATTCGGTGAATGCAAGACTTCTGTGAGGAGATTAGACTTGAATTCCACTGTAGGCAGAGTCAATTGAAGAAGCTCAGCAGCCTTCCTCATAACCAGATGGTAAGGCTGGATATCCTTAGAGGGAGCACCTGAGCCCGAGGGCAACTCCCACTCTGGAGAGAAATCAAGGGTCCCTGAATCCGCCAATTCCTCAAAACAGCTCTCCTCTAGTTCACCTTCTTCAACATCAGACTGTGAGTCCATGTATCTCTGCTGCTCCAAAAGGCGTTGTGCTTCCCTTCTTGACCTCTCCTTTACACGCCTCGCAGCCGGATCCACCAGCGGCTTCGACGGATTCGGGGCCGGCGCCGGTAACGAATCCGACGGCACAGAAGAATGCCCTCGAGGATGATCAGGAGCAGGCGACGCCGGAATCGGCGTCGACGACTTCGGCGGAGCCGGGAATTGCCAATGCGGCGTCGGAGCCGGCATGTAAGGCATAAACGGAGCCGGAGGATAGGAGTGAGGAACTCCCAGGCTGAATGCCAAAGGACCCATGGGACCCGAAGGTGCACCAGAGGAGTACCACGCCCTTGAGAAGACACCATACATTGCGTTAAGTAACGCTGAAGGGTCCTGGCCTGGAGCAGGAAAGGGTGGCTGAAAACCATCAGGCCGGTCCTGAGGAGGGATCGAATTTGGCTCATCGACAGGCGCAGAATCCACATCCTCCCGGGCCTCTTCCTCTTCTCGGGCCGGGGACGGCGCCGGAGACGGATTCGGAACCGGTGAAGCATTCGGAGCCGGAGATGGAGACCGCCCACGCGACTCAGATGGCGAGGCCTCACCTTCATGCTCAGAGACTTCGAGGGTAACCACCTTCGAACGTACCTTCTTCGGTGACCTCGACCTCGAGCCCGACTCCTTACCAGACCGACGTCGGGACTCATGTCTCCTCTTCTTGTGCTTCTTCTTCGACTTCGAAACATGATCCGACGCCGACTTCGAAGACGACCTCTCTCGAGAAGCAGATCTCTACCTCGCCCTGGACTTCGACCTCGCCCTTCGAGAACGATACCTCGACGACTTCTCCTTTCTAGCTTTCACCTTAGCAACCAGAAGTTTGGCCTCTCTCTCCCTCAGGGCCTTCGGATTCATCTTCCGGCACGAAGAACAATCCTCCACATCATGGTTGGAACTTAAACACCAGATACAGTCTTCATGGGGGTCGGTAATGGACATCATTTTACCGCACTCCCTGCAGGGCTTGAAGCCAGTCTTCTTGGATGACATCTTCGAAGAGACAGGATCCAGAGAAGCAGAATTAAGTAACAAAACGGCAACAATGTACCAGTAGGCTACAGAGATTCCCGATAACCGTTAGCGTCGACAACGCGGAAAAAAGGGAACTGATGTCATCACACCGGCGGGGGCCTATTGTAGGCGTCGGTGACGTCAGCGGAGTCGCGAGCGGAGCCGTGTCTCTGTGACGTCCTATCCACGTCGGCGCGAGGCTACGAAAAAGAATTTACGAATGTTGCTGGCGCAAGGGGGATATTCACAAGGTGAGGAATCACAAGGTGAGGAATCCACACGGCAGATGTATCTATCAGAAATTAAGGATTCGGTAATTTACTGAATCAGTAAATTACCGATTCGGTAATTTACCGATTCGGTAAATTACCGAATTCCTAATGCAGGGAGCACTTAAATGAGTGCTTATCCCATGTTAGTATTCGTTATTTACCACCAACAAGTTGGTGGTAAATAACAAAAACACCCCAAAAAACAATTTTAAGCAAATTGCTTTAGTGCCATGTTGCAGACATACATACCCTTAGGGCATGTATGTCTGCAACATGTGCACCCATACACACTTGAGGGGTGCAACAGGGTGTCAAAGTGACACCCTGCTACCCTTCACTGTTTTCCCACTTTTTCAGAGTGAAGTGATCAGAAAATATATGTGGTGATCCTTGAATTGTTATGTGATATTTGGCTGGACCTGCAAAGGAAAACTGATAGTTCATAGCCTTAAGCCTTGGGCGAAGGGCCAAAAAGCTTTTCCTTGATTCAACCATTCCCTTGGAATAGTCCTGGGAAATGAAAATTTTGTTTCTTTTCCAGAGTATATGTGTTAGACCTGGAGTTACCATTCTACATCAGGTAGCATAACACAGAGTGGCAAGGCCTATTCCCAGAGCAATTGTGTTGTACCTGCATCACACTCCCACAGTAAGACAGCACCCATCCACGAAAAATGACACTACACCAGTTTTAGAAAAATACGAATGGTTTATGAAAGAAATCTCTGGTCTCTTTTTGACTCGCAATAAGGAAGTACCTTATCACAGGAAATATTTCTACATTGGTAATCTTTTACATTCACAAAGCTTTACATTCCTTTCATTGAATTCATTTCCCCTTTAGATTGGAAGAATTTTCACAGAAACCCTGTTACCTTAACTTCTCAATACTAGAACCACAATTTACGTAAGATAAACAGCCAGAATGACACTTTCCTGGAAGGAAATCAATGTGTACATTACCCTCGGAACTGCTAGGCGACAATAGCTGGAAATTACAGGTGCGTGAAAAATAGGTCCCTCAATGGCGTAATTGTAAACTGTATTAGGCAGCTGCTTTTCTAAAAGGAGACAGGTAGGTTATTTCAACATTACACGTAGCCAAGGAGTTTTCTCTATGCTCACACAAGTTGGCTTGAATACTCTAATAACAATTTCCTGCTCAGCGATAGCCTCCATATACCGTTTACACTATCTCCTGCATTAGTTCTTTGACCTGACCTCTCGCAATTGTTGCCCACACTTACACTTGAAATCTCCCCTTTTACTTGCAAACCACTTGTTTTAAGGTAGTCTTTAGGCTGAACCAGTTCGGGGCTTAAGGGACACTGTCCGGAAAGCAATTAGTCAAGTTCAGTTAGAACGCAGGTTGAAGCGTCTATGCGTAGGCTCTTATCACTGTCAACACTCGGGGCTTGGATGCGTTTTCTCTCACCGCCCACATCAAATTAGATTCCCCAGCCTACTTTGGTCAATGGCACTGTCCTCCGGTATCTCATCAGCGCTCTCTCTCCGGCTCTTCCGTCAGGTGTGGGTTTAGCTCCCTGCTGTCTTGACGCACCGCACTTCACCAGGCAGGAATCAGACGTACTTTCCTCTGCCGCCCTGGGGGTGTGCGATGAAGCTTCCGCGACGCTCTTCCAACTGGCTTCCCTCACGCAGGACTCCGCCTCCGCCCGGCCTCCTCAGCGTCCGTCGGCTCCTTCCACTGCTGCCGCCGGCTTCTCACGCCAAAGCTCCGCCCTAGTTCTGCCTCTCCCCCGACGTCACCGCAGACTCGCCTTCCGAGGTCAGGATACCTCCGCTGACCTCCGACTGCACTTGCCGGTCCTCGCTCCCTCACACAGCGGGGGAACCAGCGTCAGAGGGAACACCGCTGCACAGAAGGATCGGTTGTCGGGCAAAGAAAAAAACGACCTTCTCTAGGTGACTTCCGCTTCTCTTACACAGCTTGTCCACAGAGCCTTCGGCTCACAGCGCGGCCGATTAATTCTTTACCAGCAGGATTGTGGAAGTTTCTGTTTCCACTGTTGCGATGAGGCTCCTCACAGCAACGCAAACTCGTTTCACCAGGCAGTATGATTACAAAGGGGGTATCTTGGAACTAGTTATGGTTCCCCATGGCAGGGCTTGGTCAACAGAAGAGGGGTCACGTCAATCTAGAAGTGCAGTGACGAAAATGGTCCCTGATTCATGGAGGGGTCGTATCCTGGTCCCTATTTTTAAGAAGGGAGTTAGGGACAGCCCCAGTAATTATCGGCTGATTGCTCTCCTCGACTCCATCGGAAAAGTGTTTGCGAAATGTTTACTAAAAGCCCTCTCCGATTGGGTCGAGGAGAATAATATTCTGCCTCTAGAACAGACTGGCTTTCGTAGGGACCACAGTACGTTAGACAACCTTACCGCCCTGCATGTGGTTACGGATAAGTATGTTCAGGTGAGAGGTGGGGTGGTGTATGCTGCCTTCATTGATTTCTCCACAGCGTTCGATAAAGTGGACGCTGTGGAGAAAATTGGCAGCGCTTGGTCTGCCATCCTACCTATTGGAGCTGGTGCGGGCTCTACATACAGAGACCTGGTGCAGGGTGTTGATGGGAGGCGAAAGGGGTCTTTCAGATATAATTCCATCTTTGAATGGCCTTAAGCAAGGTTGTTTGTTGGCCCCCCTTTTGTTTTCTCTGTACACGGTGGACCTACCTGCAGCCCTTTCTTCTAGTGTGGGCATTGCCCCGGTGCTCGGGGGGTCCCCTATATCTTGCCTGATGTACGCCGACGATGTTCTCATTTTAGATTTATCCCCCAAAGGACTTGCAAATCGGCTCAATGCGCTTCATATGTTTGCTGTGGCGCATCAGATGAAGATCAACATCACTAAAAGCAAAGTTATGTGTATAGCTGGTAAGAAGAGGTGCCGCTCCGCTGATTTTGGTTGGTTTATAGGGGGCCAAAAACTTGAGGTGGTAAAGTCCTATACTTTTTTGGGGAAAATTATCATGGCTAATTTGAGCGAGAAACTCCACATAGAACATTGTACACGCAAAGCTATTGCCCATGGCAAAGGTTTAAACTCTCTCTACCATGCAACGGGGAAACGACACTTTCCGATTTTATTGGAAGTGTATAGATCAAAAATCCCCGCAACAATATTGTATGGTATTGAACTTATTGATATGAAAAAGTGGGACTTTTGCCATAAGATAGAGGGTAAACTTCTAAGATCTCTCTCCTCCCTAAGCAACGCGTGCCCCTTAGCTGCCTGTAGGCTGGATTTCGGCCTCAGGAGTAGCTGGGTACAGGGACTATCTGCCCTTGTTAGATGGGTGGCCTGCCTTCCAAGAGCAAAGGTAGGGACAATGAGAGCTATCCTCAAAAGTGAACTACTGGGTAATTTCAATGAGTTTTCTCAACTTGTGCGTAATTTTCGAAAAGCTGTAATCCTCCTCAAATTAGATGAAACTGCTTTGTTTTTGTACTCTTATTTACAGTTAAAATTTGCTTTAAAAGCAGCTTCATGGGACTTGTGTTTCCAGACAGATAAAAAAGTAATATGTGGAAAAAGAAAGGTAGAACATCTCCTTGATTCCTATCTGTGGAAACTCCCTCAGCCCTATGTAAGATGGAACCTACCACATGGTATCCGTAGATTTTGGTTTCTCTTACGTTATGATTTATTACCGTTAAACCGACTGTTATCTAAATGGAATGGCTCCTCTCCTCTGTGTAATTTTTGTAAAGTAAATATCCAGGATTGTATGCATGTGCTGCTGATCTGCCCGGCGCTTCGTAAATTACGTTGTAGATGGATAAAAGTAATCTGTTTGAATCTTGGCATTGTCACTTTGAACGATTTCCTGCTTGCACTTTACTCCCCTCCCAATGAAATGTTCTGTTTTCATATTTTTAACTTTTTTAAAGGGTTTTTAGCAATTTATTAATATGTCGATGGAGATGTACCTTGACTGTCCGACTTGTGTAGCTTTTTGATTCATATGTCAGTTTCGTATTTACCGTTGGATATTTTTGCTCCTCTCTTTGAACAATGTAATGGTCGCGCTGTAACTGTTGTGTGTTATATTTTGTATATTTTATGTGGCCCTCGTCGAGAGCCAAAATCATAATAAATAAAATTAAAATTAATTAGAAGTGCAGCTGGCCCGCAGGGCAATCTAACTCCTCTAATGCGCCTTCCTCTTCACTAAGTCGCCTCACTCCTCCAGTTCCACCCCACAACCTCTGGTCACTCTTCTAAAATGGCCGCCCTGACACTGGCCTTTCATAGACTGGCCTCAGGCTTCCAGAACCAGCTGGAATGTTCTAGAGCTTTTCCCTTCCACTCCTATGGCGCCAGTGCCTGTGGTAAAAATAGGTGACAGTTACAAGCCACCATTTTGTGTGTCGTATGTATTCAGTTCTCTGTGTGGGCAACTAGGCCTCAAAAAATAAGAGGGGCAAGGTAGCACATAACCCCAAGGACAACACCAAAAAAAAATTCTAGTGGACATAAAAATAGAAAATTTAGGAGGCAGAAAGGAACAAAATAAATAAATAATAGGAAGGACGACCCAAAGGGCTGACAGGTCTAACAATATGATTCTGTTTCCTCATAAACGCTAAAATCAGCTCCACATGCTGGTACCGTAGCGGCTTGCAGATGATAGGCCTGGGGACCTTTTGGTGTGGCAGTTTTCGTGACGGCACACTGTGAGCTCTGTCAAATTCCAGTGGTTTATTGAATGCTAGGTTTGTAGCTTGTGTAAACCATTTCTCCAATATATTTTAATTGCTGCCGCATTTTGCACTTTTGCACATTGCCTCTTTGCACACTCACCTCCACCGCCTGGCTTCCCTGGTCCGCCGCAGCTTCATGCAGATTGAAGCAGAGGGAAGACCACACATAGCCGGCACTTCCAGGGCCTCACTCCCGCCCCGATTAGCGTTCTAGTCTCCAGAGGCACCTTTTTAGGTGCAGGCTGGAGCAGACACGCAGCGAACATGCACAGCAGGCGTGCCAAAGGCGCACCTAAGGCAAACCCCTCTGCGCCCGTCCGCGACTGGACCGGGCCTAGGACCAGAACCCTTGGCCCTAACACTAATATCAAGCCCAAACTTAGTTACTCAGGGGAGAGGCTACGCGTGCTATGGCGGCCTAGGGGTAAGTCATGTAATCTTTTTAGCTGTGAAGAGTTGTTAAGATCAGAACTCCCTCAATGCTCAGAATGTCTTACTAAAATCCCTAGGACCATTCAGCTGACGCAAAAATCCGGTAGAAACCTGGTCAACTCATGCCTGTGAAATATGGAACTTCAGTTAGCGCTTATACAATGCTAGGTCATTGATTAAACATAAATATGAAATTGCTGACTTTATCCTTGACAATAAGCTGGAGGTCTTGTGACGGAAACCTGGGGTGAAGATACATCTGATCCTGATTTCAATATCGCGGTACCTCATGGGTATTAAGCGTTTAGACATGATAGACAACTAAAAAAAAGTGGGGGGCTTGCACTAATTCACAGGAGCAATCTTATCTCATATTGCTCAATAATATCCTCTTCAGACTGAGAGGCCCTCCTTTTTAAAATCACTCCGCTTGAACAAGAGACATTCAAAGGATTATTGATCTATCGTTCACCAGTCCCCAGAAGTAGCTTCTTGACTAATTTCCATTCTTTATTAGAATTAAGTCTTCAACCCAAATTCTTCACTATTTTAGGTGATATGAATTTTCATCTTGAAACATTAGCGGATAGAGATACGCAGGAGATTCTTGATATTAAATCATAACTAGGACTCCAACAGCTTGTACAAGACCCGACGCATCTAGCAGGACATATCTTAGATGGTCTTTTTACTAATAATCCTGCCATTTCTAATATATGTATTCTTCCTCTAACGTGGTCACACCACCATTCTATTCAGATACAATCTGCCCCGATCTAATATAATACTTCTAGCACCAAGTCCACTGGGAGAACTTGGCATAAAATTGACCTGAGTTTACTGGAAAGCCAGTTAGTACAAAGCCAACCGGATCCTGAATTGGAAGCAGAGGTCTCAGCTAGAAAATATAGTACTTGGCTGGAGTCCAACTTTGCTAAATTAGCACCTGTTACAGTGATCAACAAACACAGAAAGACCCCATCTTTCTCTGGTTCTCTGAAGCCCTAAGACTAGATAAACAAGCCTGCAGGAGGCAAGAAACAATCTGGCGCCAAAACTATGAAGCACCAAAAAAAGATCAGTATAAATCTATGTTGGCAGACTATAGGAAAAAGTTAATTACTGAGGAGAGTCAATACTATACGTTGCAAATAGAAAAGGCTGGTAATTTCAGCAAATAACGTTTTAAGACCCTAAAGAACTTGTCTACAGCTATAAAAGATGATTCCACCAACTGTAACCAAGATTTTTGCAACACACTTGCTCACTCCTTTAAATTAAAGGTGGATCAAATATATGATCAGTTTGCCAACCACAAATCAAACATCAATGTTACAGAACAGGAAGCTAGAGTCAAAGCGTCTTTCAATGACCAAATCAGGATCCCCGGACGATCCTTGTCCTCCTAGGATCCTACAAAACATCAGCCATCTCATTAGCCCGCAGTTATGTAGTATGTTCAATCAGATGCTTTTGCAAGGACTCTTCCCTATCATGTGGAAACAGTCCTGTGTATTGGCGCTTTTAAAATAAACACAGCCTGGATATAACGTACCCAGCCAACTACCGTCTTATTGCAAGACTCCCCCTTCCGGCTAAAATTGTTGAGAAAATAATAAAAGTTGAACTCTCCACTTTTATTGCAGACAATCAAATCCTAGACTAGAGTCGGTTTGGATTCAGAGCGAGTCATAGCACCGCGCTGGAAGGCGGAGGGTCAGCAGCTCTCACTCTCCTCGACCTATCCGTGGACCATACACTTCTGGTCCAACGATTAAATGCCATAGGTATAGAAGGAAAGGCCCTTTCCCTTTTAACATAGTTTTCATCAGATAGAACACAAACAGTACACCTGGGCAATTTTAAGTCAGCACCTTTTGTCTTACCTTGTGGGGTGCCGCAGGGCTCCTCGTTGAGCCCTACGCTTTTTAATATTTATGTTTCTGAACTCGCTCCTCTGATTAGAAGTTTTGATGTAATCCCTACTTCTTATGCCGGCGACACCCAGTTGGTTATTTCAACAGTGGATAAGGATGTTAATTATAACCAGTCCGGAATTAGCTTGAAGGAAGAATCGGAAAAGTTTGATCACCTAGAGGAAGAGCTGGGGAGTATTCTTCAAGGGAGATTAATGTGCAGGTGGAAGGCGAGCAAATGTGTCCATTTTGAGTATGGGGAAGGAGCAGATAAATTACTCACTTGGAAAATCAAAGCAGACCAGCTCCGGAACCAAATAAAATAAATAAGAGTGGACAAGGATGCACCCACACTATCCTCAGACAAAGATATTGGAGGAGCTTTTTTGAACTATTTCCAAGATATCTATAAAGAGACCTGCATAGAAGACAGTGTTGAAGTAAAGCGCTGGCTAGATGGGGCTACTTTACCATTAATAAGCCCCAGGCAACAGATAGATCTGGAATGTGCTATTAAAGAAGAGGAGGTGATGAAGGCTATTATAGGGGGAAAAAAGAGGGAAAGCGGCCAGACCTGACGGGCTTCCAATCAAAATATATCGATCTCTACAGGAGGCTATAATCCCAGTACTCACTCCACTGTACGATAAGATACTATTGGAGGGAGTAAGCCCCCCTCGATCTTGGGACGATGCAACAGTGGCTCTAATATTGAAACCCGGCAAAAATCCAGCTAGCTACCATTCATATTGACCGATTTCACTTTTGAATATAGACTATAAACTTTTCTCTTCCATTTTAGCAACCAGGTTGGAGATGGTGGCAAATGACATTCTACATCCAGACCAAAAAGGTTTTGTGAAAGGACGTCAGCTAGCAGACCTCACATACGATCTGGTTGGTGCAATAGATATTGCCTCCACCTATTCACACCCTTTGGCAGCTCTAACTCTGGACGCCACTAAGGCTTTCAATAGGGTGAATTGGGATTACCTGTCGGAATTCATGGCAAGATTTAATCTGGGTAATGAGTTCTGATGTACCATTCAGTTGGTATACCAGGCACCGTCAGCTAGGCTGCTCGTTAATGGTACTCTGACCGAGCCTTTCAATATAACTAGGGGCACACAACAGGGTTGCCCCCTCTCCCCCCTGCTCTTCAATATGTATATAGACCCTTTCGCACAGAGACTTAAAAAAAAATTCAAACATCATCTCCTTTAAATATGGGGAATATGAGAGGAGAGTAGCCCTATACCCAGACGACATCCTGATATTTTCGGCAGATTTAGATACAGCCCTTCCGGCAGTCATAAAACTGGCAGAGGAATTCGGTCAAGTGTCTGGCTACGAAATAAATGCAGCCAAGATGGAAATAATGACGTGGAACATCAGAGAAACTCAATCCCAGGTTGGCTCTGTCATGCGGTATCTAGGAGTTAGAATTGTGCATGATATAGGGAAAATAGCAGAAACAAATTTAGCACGAGTATTCTAAAACTGTCAGAAATTGATAAAGTCATGGGCCCATCTCCCCCTATCCATTTGGGGGAGGGTAAATTTGGTCAAAAAGACAGTCCTACCTAAAGTCACATTTCTATTGAATACAATCCCCCTGTCTTTTGATAAACCCTGATAGATACATTTCAACAGGAGGTAAACTCCTTCATTTGGAGATACAGACCGATCAGGATAGCCTGGAAAAAACTAAGATGTAAGAGAGAGAAAGGGGGGCTAGCGCTACCTGACATGCAATATTACGCTTGGGCTTTCCAGTTGTCACACTCCTGAATGCTACTGAAAACGCCTGTGAGCAGAGGTAGTGGAGATATGTTTCGGGCCATGTTAAAGGGGGCTGGCCTATCAGAAGAAAGCTTTATGTTTGAATTTTTTTTCCAAAAAGATCAAACTCAAGGTTCTCCAGGCAATAGCAAAAAACATGGGCCTTATTAAGAAATATGGTTGGGCTTCATTATTTTTCAAAACTCGCGCCATTCTGGGATTCGCCAGGTATGCCGGAGTGCCTCCGGGTACCTTGACGACACTATTAAGAGAAGCTGGGTTAAGAGTATGGGGAGCTATGATCACTGAGGACACATTTGTTTCTTGGGAAGATCTAAGAATGAGAGTAGGGACAGGTCTTTCAAGATTCAAATATTTCCAGCTAAAACGCTGGGCACAATCCCAGTTAAGAAAGAAAAAATCATTTGGTTGGGGCATTAGCCTGGAACAACAGCTAGTCGAGAGGCCGGTAGGAAAGAGGGAGGGCTCAGTGTGGTATTGGGCAATTGAAGAGGCAGTGGATGGGTAATTCACACTGGCAGACGAGTTATGGGGGGAACAGATCCCAAATACACAGTGTGACCATCTTTGGCAAGAGTCGTTTAGAACTCTTTTCAGTCTAGTTAGACCTGCTTGGCTGAAGCGAAATCATCTGTTCACTGCACATAGGGAATACCTATCCCCTCTTAGATTATCTAAATACCTGAAAGGGTCCCAGGCTGTGTGTAACAAATGTGGGCTAACTGAAGCATCAGGTAAACAATGAGAGATCTGTGTTATCCCCGTGCACTCTAGTTATTCTGATTTAAATGCTCAATTGAGTTAAACAACATTATGGTTGGCGCTACTTCCGACACACGTAGTCAAACCGTGCCTTCAAGAATGTGAACGTGGAGTGGGAAGAGTCTCTTCACACAAGGATGTGCGCTCGATATACTAGAAACCTGGAGGGTTTCTCATCAATTTATTCATATAGTTGTAAGATAAACGTGTAAGTTCAAATCGTTTTCAATCACATTTTATTTCCATGATTAAAGTTTCATTTGCATCATGATCAATAGATTTCTTGATATCAAATTTCCAAGTACTTCAAAATACCCAATGCATTTCGGGTCAAAGTGAGGACCCTTCGTCAGTGGTCTGTGAAAGAATAATACAGGACCAAAATCAATACTCGCTACCAGACATAATACAACATTCTCTGATTATTTAGCATCAAACAAAAACTGATAGTGATCATGCCTCAGTCTACAACGTGCGTGAGAGGAAAAGTGTTATCAGATGTGCAAAAAATTTCTTTCTCTAAACCGAAAAGATCTAACCTGACTAACAAAGAATGGAATACTCTTAAGAACTTGAGTCAAGACAAGAATTTAATGTTTCAAAAGGCTGATAAGGGAGGAGCCCTCATCGTCATGAACATGGATTACTATGTGAACAGCATAGACAATCATGTGTCCAATGAAGACATTTATTTACCACTAGAGTATTGATCCTACTCATGAGTACCAAGCCATTTTACAGAAAATCATCGATCATGCGCGTGAAATGAACTGGATTAGTGAGAAAACCCAAATTTTTTGGAAAGAAAATATCCCAGAAGACCGCGACTTTATATATTGCCCAAGATACACTAAGACCCTGTAAATCCCCCGTTTAGACCGATAGCCTCGGCCTGTGGTCCCATCTCGGAACCCATTGGTAAATTTGTAGACAAGTTCCTGCAACCTATTGTTCAAAAGTGTCAAACGTACATCAAGTACACCACAGCATTTTTGAATTTGCTTAATTCCATCAAACTTGAAGAAGGAACTACATATTGGTTATGCACTATAGATGTTGTTGCTCTTTACACATCTATACCTCACAATGAGGGAATTGAAGCCCTTGAATGGAGTCTGCTCAATAGCGGGCTCGAAGAATCACAACAATTGTTCTTACACGTTTACACGTTTATCTTGCAACTATATGAATAAATTGACGAGAAACCCTTCAGGTTTCTAGTATATCGAGCGCACATCCTTGTGTGAAGAGACTCTTCCCACTCCAAGTTCACTAACTGAAGCATCAGACATACATATGTTCAAGGATTGTCCATCCATTGCTGGTTTTTGGGAAGATGTGCGGAAAACACTTGAGAGTATTTTAAGAGCACCAATACATATTGACCTGTCCCTAATACGTTTCGGCCTCAAAAGTCACATATCAGGCCCTGCCAGATCCCTGTTATTCTATGCAATATTAATAGCCAGGAGGCAAATCTGCAAATATTGGATATCCCCAGTCCCCCCCAAGCATTCAGACTGGTTAACCTCATTATACGAAGTATCTAAGACAGACCAGTCTAGATCTTGCAGCAAGAAAAATATTGCATATTGGGACTTGTTGATCCAGTGGAATTAACCGTTTTTTGTTGTTGTTTTTTTCCGGTGTGTCTTATGATTATTCCTTTTTGGATACTCCTTGGATCACTTCAGGCCTTTCTGGGCTATTGATAATGTCCATCAGGTTCTCAAGGACCTAGCGGAGTAAATCCAACCTACAACCTACCTCCCTCTTCTTTTCTCAACAGGGGAGACAACCTTCTGGCCTGATAACGTACCCTTACTGGTTGAAGGAACTGAACGACTCCAAGACACCTCAGGTTACCAAGTAAGGCTACAATAAGGCAGAAAGTTCAAGGTGGTTGAAGATGAATGAGGAACAAAAAGAAAAAGGATGTTAATTATTCCATCAAAGTACATGAATGCATGGTCACACTGAGCAACTGGATGAGTAGGCACTGCTTGAAGTTGAACTTTAGCAAAACTGAGGTGGTGTTGTTTGGAAACCTTTTTCCACCGTAGTCGCCAGCTTGGTGGCCAGATACCCTTGGCCCCCCTCCGACATCATTCGCCAAAGCTAAAAATATAGGGGTCATTATAGATGAGAAACTAAATTTTTAGTCTCATATTTCTAAGGTGGTGTCTTCCTCATACCTTATCATCAGAACCTTATGTAAGATTCTCCCTTTTATCCCCAAAAACACCAGAAAAACGGTGTTGACCTCCCTGGTTTTATCAAAATTGGAATATTGCAATGGTCTATATATCAACCTACAATCCATCCTACTCAGAAGAGTGCAGGCGGTGCAAAATGCCGCCGCTGGATTAGTCCTGGATGTTCCCAAATATCAGTCCATTAGGTCAGGTATCCAGGAATTTCATTGGCTGACAGTTGGTCAGCGTGTTAAATTCAAGGCTCTCTGCATTGCACATAAGGCACTGTACAGAGAAGGCCCACAATTTCTTTGGGGCATTTTCAGTTGTTTTTTTCGAAATAGACCGTTACGTTCGGCCAATGCCAAATTGATGCCCACCTCTAGATTTAAAAGGATGAACTGGGGTGGGAGGAGTTTCAGTGACAATACCATCAAGGAATGGAACCCCCTTCCTCTTTATTTTAGGAGGCCTTCCCCCCTGCTTGAGTTTAGGAAACTACTCAAGACATGGTTCTTAAGAAACTAGCTTTTCCTGACACAGTATGCAGAACCGGAAGCGCCCAGACACCCACGGGTATTAGTGCGCTATACAAATTATTACATAACATAACAAAACTAGACCCGCTGAATCTTCTTCTTCCTCAGGTTGGCCAAATATTCGCAGATTGTCACGTCTATTCCAGTCCTCTAAATCCGAAAGCTGTTTAGTGAGTGAGATCGTGTAGCTATTAAGTGCTTGAAAGGATCTCGACAATTTAGCTTCAGAGTCAGTCTTCCAGATGCCTGATCCTATCTCATTCTGCATCACATCTGTGTTCTCTTTTGTTGATTTGGCTAACTCATGGACATCTGCGAGTTTCTTTAATATAGTTTCCATGGTTGAACTGATGTCTTTGCTTACTCTTAGTTGGCGAATCAGGATTCGGAGGGTCAGCTTTGACTCTTTTTAGGCTCGATTTGCTATCTTTGTCCCCCATTTTACCAATTGTAAGTTGAGTCTCTAATAGGAGAGAGTTAACTTTACAGATTATAGTGAGCTGTGCTGTGTAAGGACTGACTCTTATGCTTACTTTAGGCTTAATCTTGGAGGCAGTAGACAGGTATCGGTTTTTGTTTTTGTGTCAATGTACACTGTAGTTAGGACTAAAGGACAAGTTACTTACCTTCGGTAACAATATATATGTAAGAAACATTAGTAGTGATAGTTACCTTAGAATACCCCCAGGCGTCAGACTGGATCTGGAAAGTTTCCCAACAGTACCCCTGCGCGTCGGTAGGTTGCGTTGTGCTGCTCTGCGTCCGTCGCAGGCGCCGTGGTCGCCGAGATTACGTCACTGGTGCTATATGGACGCAGCCTACACGCGCTGACGTCAGTTCTGTACATGATTTTCCACGCCTGGAACGCAGAGCCATGCAAGATATTGACCACTGTTGCGTTGAAACTAGGGCCCTGAAAGGGATGACCTTAACTCTAGAAATCAGTTTGCAAAACGGGGAGGATAGGTGGGGCGGTAAGGTATATATCACAGATATATCGTTACTGAAGATAAGTAACTTGTCTATCTGAAAGAAACACATAGTGATAGATTCCTTGCCTTAGAACAGATACCACAGCAATACCAACCCCGGTGGTGGGTCTGCGAACCAAGATCACACCAGAAAGTCTCTGAGAACAAAACGGCTAAAGAAGCCGTCTCTCCGGACTTGATTGTCCAGGCAGTAATGTGCAGCGAGGCCCACTTGACTGCCTGACAAATGTCTTGCAGGGGGACACCACGCCGCAATGCAATAGTGGATGCAGTTGCTCTAGTAGAATGAGCACGCAGCCCCCACCGGAGGCTCTTTTTTAGCCAAAGAGTAACAGGCTTTGATACACAAGACAACCAAGTGGGAGATAGTCCTCATGTGTACCGCCTGACCTTTCTTGGTGCCAACGTAGCCAACAAAGAGTTAGTCATCCACCCAAAACTGTTGTGTGTGGCTGAGATAAAATGAGAGCGCACGTTTTGGGTCCAGACTGTGGAAAGAAGGTGGGCAAGGTAATGGTCTGCCCAAGGTGAAAGGCTGTGACCACTTTTGGGAAAAAGGAAGGACGGGGCCTGAGCACAACCATGTCCGGATGGACCGACAGAAAAGGAGGTTTACAAGAAAGAGCCTGGTGCTCACTCACTCGCCTAGCGGAGGTGATTGCAACCAGGAAGGCAGTTTTCAAGGTCAGGAGACATAGAGGACAGATGTGAAGAGGCTCGAAAAGAGCACATATGAGTTAAGAAAGAACCAGATTCAAGTCCCACTGTGGCATCACAAATGGAATAGGAGGGAAAAAGGAGTGTAATGCCTTTAAGAAACCTATTTACAACCAGGGACTGGAAAAGAGAGGGCTGATCAGGCAGCCTGAGAAAGGCCGTAATGGCAGAAAGATAACCTTTGATAGTGCCTAGAGCAGAGCCCTATTGGGCCATAGAAAGAAGGAACAACAGAACCTCAAAAAGTGGGGCAGAAAGGGGATTCACAGCCTTTGCTGTGCACCATGCCACAAACTTGTTCCACCTACAGGCATATACCACTTTAGTGGAGGCACGCCTGGCTGCCAGAATAACATCACAAACTTCAGGAGGCAAGTTGAAAGGAATTAACTGCCGCTACTCCATCTCCACGCAAAGAGGTGGAGGCTGGACAGGTTCAGGTGGAGGGCCGTCCCCTGCTGCTGCGACAGAAGATCCTCCCTAAGAGGCAGACGGATCAGTGGATCGATGCTCATACTGAGTAGCTCGTGATACCATACTCTTCGAGCCCAGTCCGGAGCCACAAGGATGACTTCGGCCCAGTCATGCCTGATCTTCTTTAGCACTCTGGGTAGAAGTGGTATAGGCAGAAAGGCGTACAACATACCGCAACTCCACTCGCGGTGAAAACGTCACTGAACGAGTGCTGCCTTGGAAATTCCAACGCGCAGAACTAATGACATTGCGCGTTCTCTTCAGTGGCGAATAGATCTAACCAAGGCTCTCCCCATTGCTGAAAGATCTTGCGCCACCTCCGAGTGAAGACGCCATTTGTGATCCAACATGCATCTGCGGCTGAGTTCGTTCAGAGAACCTGCCAGGTGCTTAACCACCAGGAAAAAGCCCTGATGTTCCAGCCAAGTCCAGAGGCGCAGAGCTTCTTGACATAGGGTTCATGTCCCCACCCACTTTGCTTTTTGCAGTACCACATGGTGGTGGTATTGTCCGTGAACACCTGCACTACTCTCCCCTTGACAGAGGGAAGGAATGCCTTGAGTGCAAGTCAAATAGCCCAAAGCTCCAGAAGGTTGATATGGAGCTTGGACTCCACCGGAGACCAGAGACCTATGATCTCGCCTCTCCCATGTGGCCACCCCATCCCAGGAGAGACGCATCAGTAACCACTGTGAACTCCGGTTGGGGAAGGAAGAGGGATCTGCCGTAGACCCAATACTGGTTTGTGAGCTACCACTGCAACTGTTGTGCTGTGCCCTCCGAGACCTGGACGTGATCGGACAGGTTGCCTTGATGCTGTGCCCACTGGAACTTCAGGTCCCACTGCCAAGCCCAAATATGCCATCTGGCATGATCGATCAGCAGGATGCAGGAGGCCATGAGGCCCAGCAGCCTCAGGGTCCCCCTGACCAAAACTGGGGACAAGGGCTGAAAGATCGGAATCAGAGCCCGAATATCCCGGACTCACTGTTCGCCAGGATAGACCAGAAACTGTGCCATGTCCAGAACCGCTCCGATGAAGACCAGCTTCTGAGAGGGAATCAGGTGCGACTTCGGCACATTGATGGAGAAACTCAGCAAATGCAGGAGGTCAGCCATAGTCTGGAGGTGGGAAACAACTGTCTTGGGCGAACATGCCTTCATCAACAGTCGTTGAGATAGGGGAAGACTGAAACCCCTGATCTGCTCCAATGGGCTGCGACCTCTGCCATCACTTTAGTGAACACCCGAGTGGCGCTGGTAAGGCCAAAGGGAGAACGGTGAACTGAAAGTGCTTGTGGCCTACCGTGAACCTCAGGTAACGCCGTTGGGGCCACAGGACAGGGATGTGAAAGTAAGCATCCTGCAAGTCCAGAGCTACCATCTGTCTTGTGGGTCGGTCGAGAGAAGACAAGACCTGAGCCAAAGTGAAAATCTTGAACTTCTCTTTGTGGAGGAAGAGATTGACGTTCCAGAGGTCTAAGATAGGATGCAGGCCCTTGTCCTTCTTGGTCACCAGAAAGTAGTGGGAATAACAACCGCAACATACTTCTGGCATCGGAACGCGCTCAATGGCCCCCTCGGCCAAGAAGACTGCAACTTCCTGCTGAAGAAGCACCAAGTGATCCCCCAACATGCAGTGGTACTGAGGTGACATGGCAGGAGGGGTAGTCTCGAAGGGGAGGGAGTAGCCCCTTCAGACTGTCTCTAAAGCCCACCTGTCCGATGTAATGACCCGCCAGTTGGGGAGGCGATGACGAATCCTGCTGCCCACTGGTGTTTGACGGGCCTGAAAACTCGGACTAGGAAGGCTTAGAGGCAGTAGTGGCTGGGGTGGAGGTGGACTGCCCCTCCCGCTGGCCCCTGGTTCCGCCATGGCGGAACCTGCGTCGGTGCTGGGATTGTTGCTACACTGGCTTGTGGCTCTGTTGCAAACGCTGTGGGGTGCCCCATCATCCGTTGCCACGAAAGGAGCGAAAAGCAGACAGCGGAAGAGGGCAGACTGCGGAGAGTCCTAAGGACTTGGCCGTAGCACGTGAGCCCTTGAACCTCTCCAACGCGTGGTCTTCCTTGTCGCCGAAGAGGCGATGGCCATCAAAGGGCATGTCAATAAGTGCTGTTTGGACATCCCCCGAAAATCCAGCCGTTCTCAACCAGGTGTGGCGTCGTACTGCCACCGCCGTTGCAATCATTCTGCCCAGTGAGTCGGCGGTGTCTAGGCCACAGCGAATCATGAACTTTGCTGCGTCTCTCCCCTCTGCAACAGCACGGGAGAGAGCTGTCCCGGCCTCCTCCAGACACTGGGTCAGGACCTCCGCCACTGTGTCCCACACGCAGTGGGAATAACGGACCAAGAGGCATGCGATGTTCACAGACCGAAGCGCAGAACTGGCGGAAGAAAAAAATCTTCTTCCAAAACTGATCCAGTTTCTTGGATTCCCTATCAGGAGGTGCGGAATGGAAGGTGGTCGGAGAAGCAGAGGCTTGGACAATCAAGCTCTCAGGAGTGGGGTGTTGGGAGAGGAAAATTGAGTCACCCGGAGAAGGACGATGGAGTCGGGCCACGTTCCTATCCACAGGAGCTGTGGTGGGCCTGGACCAGGTGCACAAAAGAACATCGGAAAGGGCTTCATTGAAGAGGAGCAGCGGTTTCACAGAAGTAGCTGCTGGCTGAAGCACATCTGTCAGGAGGTTAGTCCTGATGGCCACAGTAGGGAGCTCAACGTGTAGGGCCTCAGCCACCCTTTGCACCACCACAGCATAACTAGCACCCTCCTCCATAGCCACGGTAGGAGGAGACAGCATGCCAAGGTCTGGTGAGGTATCCAGACCACTGGAGTCCCCCAAGTCCTCTGCCCAGTCCTGTTCAGACTCGCAGGCAGCTGCGAGAGGGTCTTCAGACTCCTCCCAGTCCTCCCCTTCTTCCTCAGGCCATTCCACAGGCCAAAAATAAGGAACAGGGACATGGGGATAGAAGTCCCTGAGCGACATCGAGATTGGCATCGATCGATACCGGCCCTTCAGGGCTGAAACTGGGGCCGACGTAATCCTGAGGAGCGGGCGACGTCGGAACTGGTGCCGGTGGGGTCGACGTCGGTGGAGGTGTTATTTGTGGAAATCTCGGAAAGTCAAACCCAGGATATCATTAAATCTATTAAATCAGGCTCAGCTCTGGACCCGTGTCCTTTGAAAACCTTACGCCCATTAATGGACATTTTGATCCCGGTCATAACCCAGATCTGCAACCTTATGTTCCGAACTGGAATCTTTCCCACCCCTTTAAAAAAAACTTTACTAAAGCCACTCCTGAAGAAATCTGGCCTAGATAAAGCGGAGTTAAAAAACTATAGGCCTATAGCTAATCTTCCATTCTTAGCAAAAGTCGCAGAAAAAGCCATGAACACTCAACTTGCGGACTTCATTGAGCAAAATCAGCTGCTCGATGAAACTCAATTTGGGTTCCGCAAGTTTCATGGTACAGAAACTGCGCTTATCAAGGCAGCAGATGATATTCGACTGATCCGAGATCAAGGGGGATCAGCACTATTGGTGCTTCTAGACTTATCAGCTGCATTCGACACGGTCGATCATAACATCTTGGTCGACCGTGTCGAGGGGATGGGAATAATGGGTCTAGCGAAGAATCTACTGACATCATTTCTGGCGGATAGATCTCAGGCAGTCGTTGTGGGACAATTTGAGTCAGCAGAGATGTCCTTGCCATGTGGGGTACCACAAGGTTCATCCCTGAGTCCGACACTTTTTAATATCTATGTGTCGGACCTCGCAAAAACCATCAAAGCGCACGGGATGAACCTTACCTCATATGCTGACGACACCCAGTTGATTCTAATGATCAGAGATGATGGGGAGGAAGTAGCGCAGAGTTTTAAGGCAGGAATGCAGGCTATTGGCCGATGGATGTCCGAAAGTTGCTTAAAGCTGAATTCGGAAAAAACCGAAGTGGTAGCTTTCGGTCACCTCAACCCTAGCTGGTCCTCGGTGTGGTGGCCACCATCTTTTGGAGCTCTGCCTAAACCAACAACGAAGGTGAGAAACCTAGGTGTCACCTTCGATGATAACCTGAATTTTATGGCCCATGCCAATCAGACGACCTCGGTGGCTTTTTACAAATTACGGCTGGTAAAAAAGATCTTGCCGTTTCTACCTGACTCTATAGGCAGAACCTTGGTAAGTGCCCTGGTCTTGTCGGCACTAGATTACTGCAATGGCTTGTTTGCCAATGCACAAATCAGGGTCATAAAAAAAATGCAGCTAGTGCAGAACGCTGCGGCCCGGCTACTCTCAGGTGTTCCTAGATTTAAACCAATAACCAATACCCTGAGAGAGCTCCACTGGCTTCCAGTAAAGAATCGAATAAAATTTAAGACCTTGTGCATTGTGTACAAAGCCTTGCACCAACAAGCCCCTCAATTTCTGAGAAAACACCTCATCTTCTATCAACCCTCCCGACCACTTCGGTCCGCGAAGATGAACGATCTAGTAGTGCCACGCACTAGATTAGTAAACTGGGGAGACAGACGCTTTCTGGTCGCCGCCCCTAAATTGTGGAATACCCTTCCGCAATCAATCAGAGCTAGCCCAAATCTGATGTCATTCAGGAAACAGCTGAAAACATGGTTGTTTAACCTCTAAAAAGCTGAGAAGCCAAAGGTAGGAGAGTTTGCAGACTACAGCGCCGAGACGCCTGCGGGCATTTGTTTGCGCTATACTAAATGTTAAAAAATAAATAAATAAATAAATAAGGTCAACCGGCATCGACCGGGATCCAGGGCTGGTTCCACGGTGGTCCTGCGGTGCTGGGGCCGGAGCTGGCAGGGGCCCCAGGGCCAGAGCCGTCAGTGAGGAAATGCAAGGACCCTTATACAGGACCGCGGGGCCCGAAGGCACACCAGCGGGACCCGACGGCCCAAAGAAGGAAGCCATGGCAGACAGGAACTCCTGTATCTGGTCTGGAGTCGCCGACGGACCCGGTAAAGGCAGGTAGGCCAGCTGCAACACCACAGTCTCCGCCGGAGCAGTGGGGGAGGCACCACCCACACCCTCAGCCGCGTTGCGCGACTGGTGAGGGGAAGTCGGAAAATGATGACGCTTCTTTGACTTCTTGTGCTTCGCCTTACATGACCCAGAATGCAAAGACTTGGAAGCGGAAGACCAGTGCTGATGACTCCGCGCACTGTCCCTCAACCTTCAGCGGGACCATGACCTGGAACGGCGCAGAGCCGACTGCCCAGCTTCCAGCAGCTTTCAGGACCACTCCCGCAAAGACTTTGGCGCCATCGCCTGGCAGTCTGGGCATGAGTTGGGGTTGTGGTCGCGCCCCAGGCAGAAAAGACACATTCGGTGTGGATTCATCACTGACATCATGCGGTGACAATCCTCACAGGACTTGAAACCGGGCATCCTAGCAGCACCAGGTATCGAAGACTTGATGAAAAGATGGAGTCAACAAGCCTCAAAAAGTTAGTCAGAAAGTGACTAAGGATAACTGCTCTTCCTGGATCTGCGCTTGTTGGCGCGGCAAAAGAAAGAACTGGCGTCAGCGCGCATGGGCGGCGTCTATATAGCGCCCGTGATGTCATCTCGGCGACCACAATGCCAGCGACGGATGCGGTGCCGCACGACACCACCTGCCGAAGCGCAGGGTACTGCTGACGAAAACCTTCCAGATCCAGTCTGACGCCTAGGGATATATAAGGAATCTATCACTATGTGTTTCTTTCAGATTGATCCTTTGTTTCAGAGGCTTTGTTTCAGAGGCTGTACAGTGGCTGTTCACTAGTTCTATGAATGTAGTTCAACAAGCGGAGTAGAGCCCTTTGTTGGAGAGCTGGAGAGTTAGAAGTGCATAGAAGAGGTTAGCGCTATTAGGTTGAATTAGTAGATTGAAATGTATGGAGTTCACAATGTATGGAGTTCACCATGTTGAGCAGATTCAGAATTGCTCAAAGCTATATTGTCAGCGTCCCTTCTCACAAGCGGTCGCCATTTTATAAATCACGAGTAGCAGCCATGTTAAATCAATTAAGCTGAAACCTTTGTGCCCTTTTGCAATATGATGGTCTTTTTCACAACAGTTGCAGCTGATACCTGAATGAGCAATTTGATTAGTGAGGTATACAGAGCTCACACATGTAGGTCCCGCTGCGTAATATTGATTGGTGACAATGCGATCTGCCTCTGTGATCACTTTTAGCATTCTTTAGCGGCCGACATTTTAGGGTCAGACAGGTGTACGTCAAAGCTTGTGTAAGCACGAGCCGGCCAAACCACTGAAATTGCCCAGCATCAATGACTACATGGAGTCGTATGGAGTCATCAGCGGCAGCCTTACTTGGAAAAATCGTAGGCAGATGTTTGAAACGCTGATCCTGGATCCTAGGGCTGCCTGCAGTTCAGCATCTCACAAGGCCCATGCTCAGCGAGACGGCACTGCGGGTGTGGGAACAAGATCGCTACCACAACTTATCGGTCTCAGGTGAGAATTGTTGCCATTAACTAAGATGAATTAGTTGTGTTCATCATGCTCGAGCCAGCAGAATTGTTTTTAGCCACATATAAAGCTGTGAAGTATGATTTTCTTGATGCAAACTTGAAATCCTGTGAGGAGGTGCAGGCTCAAGCCACCATGTCCAGTGCTTTTTAATGTCTATATGGCCCCATTTATCAGCTTGATATTGTTCTTTAACATAGAGACCATATCATATGCGGACGATACGCAGCTAATCCTGGCCTTAGACAAAAACACCACATTAGCTGAGGAAAACCCTGTCAATGTCTCACAGCGGTTTTTCATTGGATGAAAGCCAATCACCTGGGATGTAATTTAGAAAATATTGAAATCATGCAGTTGGGGACCTGGGGGTAAGATTTGACGCAGCCTGGTCTTTCCACCACCAATCGCTATCTGTGCAGGTACTTGCTTCCATCTGATCAAATCACAAAAAAAAGTTCTTCAATCTCTTCCCCACCATGGCGAGACAGATCGTTGCAACAGCCTTAATCACAACTAGAAGTGACTACTGCAACAGCCTCAATGCAGGAGCTAATAAATCAGTCCTACATAAACTTCAGATGGCTCAACACACTGCAGCACGACTAGTACTAAAATGGCCTAGAAAATCATCTGCATCAGCTGCTCTGGAAGCACTTCATTAGTTACCTATCCACAAAAGAATCCCGTTCAAACTCCTGAAAATTACTTTTAGAAGCTTCCAATCCTCAGGCCCCCAGTGCCTTCGCTCCAGGTTCATTTGCTATTCTCCATGCCACACCCTCAAATCCTCCAGTGCAAATCTATTAAAACCTCCAGCTTACAGATGTATCTCAAAAGGGGGGAAATCTATTGCAGTGTTAGGCACCAAAGCCTGGAACCAACTCCCTAGTAACCTCCGTTTCATTCAATCAAAAACCCTCTTTAGGAAGACCCTGAAAACCTTGATTTTCACGGCGCTAGATGCCCTGTGTAGAGCACTAATCTAAACCCTTCTTTCCAGTCTCAATCACCCTGCCCGCCAATCAGTCTGCTATAGCGCCATGATACTCTCCGGATTGACAGTTGAGCGCTACAAATACCTTCTAACCTAACATAACAGTACTCCTGTGCATCGGTAGGTGGCATTGGTCGACTCCGCGTTCATGGTCGGCATCGTGGTCGCCGGGATGATGTCACTGTGTCTGCTCAAACGTCACCCCTGCACATTAACATCAGTTCTGACATGACTTTCCAAGCCAGAATCACAGAGCCATGCAAGACACTGACCACAGGTGCACACATTTAGTGCCCTGAAAGGTAGTCCCTTTCCCTAGAAGTCTGTTCGCAGAACGGGGAGGATGGGTGGGGATGGTAAGGAATCTATAACTACATATGTCTCTTACTGAAGGTAAGTAACTTGTTCATCTGAAAGAGACCATAGTTATAGATTCCTTACCTTAGAATGGATACCCTAGCAATACCAACCCCGTTGTTGGGTCTGCGAACTAAGTTCACACCAGGAAGTCCTGGAGAACAGAACAGCCGAAAAAGCCATCTCTCCGGACTTGGCTGTTCAGGCCGTAATGCTTTGTGAACGTGTGCAAGGATGCCCATATGGCCGCCTGGCAGATGACAACCAATGGAACACCACGTCCAAGGGTAATAGTGGCTGCTGTCTCCCTGGTAGAGTGGGCGCATAGTACTATTGGAGGTTCCTTTTTTGCCAAAGAATAGCAGATCTTAATGGATAAAATAACCCATCAAGAGATGGTACGTTTGTGCACTGTCTGGCCATTCTTGGCTCCCACATAACCCATGAAGAGTTGATCGTCCACCCGGAAGTGTTTAGTGCGGTCAAGGTAGAAGGACAGCTCAAGTTTTGGGTCCAGATAGTGGAGTCTCTCCTCCTCTTTGGAAGGGAGCGGAGGCGGGAAGAAGGTGAGCAATGTGACGGTCTGGCCTATGTGAAAAGAGGTAACCACTTTGGGCACAAAAGAAGGCCTAGTAAGAAGAACCACTTTGTCTGGATGAACAGCAGTAAATGGAGGTTTGGAAGAAAGAGCCTGAAGCTTACTCACCATGCGGGCAGAAGTGATGACAAGCAGGAAAGCAATTTACAAAGTAAGAAGACGAAGAGAACAATTACGTAGTGGCTCAAAGGAAGCACACATAAGATAAGTGAGGACAAGATTCAAGTCCCACTGGGACTGCGAAAGGAGAAGGAGGAAAGAGATGAGTAATGCCCTTGTTAACAGTAGGAGACTTGAAAAGAGAAGGCTTATCAGGAAGGCGAAGAAAGGCCGAAATGGCCCCTAGATAAACTTAAATGGTGCCCAGAGCAGAGCCTTGCGTGGCCTAAGAAAGACTGAAGAGGGGAACCTCAGAAAGAGGGGCAGAAAGGGGATCCACAGCCTTTGCTACGCACCATGCCACAAATTTGTTCCATCTACAGGCGGATACCGTATTAGTGGAGGGATGCCTGGCTGCCAAGATGACGTTACAGACTTCGGGAGGAAGGTAAAAAGCTGTCAACTGTCGCCGCTCAATTCCACGCAAGGAGGTAGAGGCTGGACAGGTTAGGTGGAGAAACGTCAACTGCTGCTGTGACAGAAGATCCTCTCAAAGAGGCAGTCTGATTGGAGGATCGATGGCCATGCCCAAGAGCCTGGGGTACCAGACTCTTCGCACCCAGTCCGGAGCGACAAGAATGACCTGGGAGCGGTCGTGCTTGATCTTCACAGTCCCGTCCAAGATCTGGACGACATCAGAAAGATTGCCCTCATGCTGTGCCCACTGGAACTTCAGGTCCCACTGCACAGCCTGCATATGCCATCTGGCATGATCTACCAGCAAGATGCAGGAGGCCATGAGGCCCAGCAGCCTCAGAGTCATTCTCACAGAAATATGGGATAGAGGCTGAAACATCAGTATCATAGCCCGAATATCCCATACTCGCTGCTCAAGAGGATAAGTCCAAAACTGTGTTGTATCCAGAACTGCTCCGATGAAAAGGAGATTCTGAGAGGGAATCAGGTGTGACTTCGGCATGTTGATGGTGAACCCCAGCCAATGCAGGAGGTCCGCCGAAGCCTGGAGTTGGGAGACAACAGCCTGGGGTGAGCCCGCCTTCATCAGCCAGTTGTCGAGATAGGGGAAGACTGGAACCCCTGATCTCTGGCATCACTTTCGTGAACACCCGAGGGACTCTGGTTAGGCCAGAGGGGAGCATGGTAAACTGAAAATGCTTGTGGCCCACTGAGTAATGCAGGTAACGCCGGTGGATGTGAAAATAAGCGTTCTGCAAGTCCAACCCTACCATCCAGTCTCCAGGGTCGAGGCCAGACAGGACCTGAGCCAAGGTCAAATTTTGAACTTCTCCCTCTGGAGGAAACGGTTGATGTCCCTAAGATAGGACATAGGCCCTTATCCTTCTTGGAAACCAGGGAGTCGTGGGCGTAACAACCACAACCTAGTTCCGGCACAAGGACGGGTTGATAACTCCCTTGGCCAAGAGAGCCGTAACTTCCTGGCGGAGAAGAGCCAAGTGATCCTCCGACGTGCAATGGAGTGTCGGTGGCATGGAGGGAGGGATACTCTCAAAGAGGAGGGAGTAGCCCCTTCAGACGATCTGCAAAACCCACCTTTAAGACGTGATGTTGTGCCAGTGGGGGAGGTGATGGCGGATCTTGCTGCCCACTGGCAACTGAAGGCCCTGAAAAATCGGACTAGGAAGGTTTGGAGGCTGATGCATGGGGCATTTGAGGACTGGCCCGCCCGCTGGCCCCCAGACCCATGACACTGGGTCCCATGTCCCCAGCCACGCAAAAGCTGGGTAGCCTGTGAGGCCCTATGGTTCTGGGTGGAAAGTGGTAGGGTACTCCTTCACTATCCACGAAAGGGGCGAAAGGCAGACTGCATGCAACGAGAAGTTGCTGTGAGGCTGAAGGACGTGGCATTAGAGTCCTTGAAGCGTTTGAGCATGTTGTCCGCCTTGTCACCAAACAGGCGACGGCCATCAAAGGGCATGTCCAAAAGTGTGGGTTGGACATCCTGAGAGAAGCCAGACATTCTCAGCCAGGCATAGCGCCTCAGGGCTGCAAACGTGGAAACCATCCTACCTAGCAATGCAGCGGTATCCAGCCCACACCGGATGGTGAACTTAGCATCTCGACCCTTAGCAACAGCACAGGTGAGCATGGCCTGGGCCTGGGCCTCCTCCGGGCACTCTGGCAGCACTTGCGCAACCATATCCCACACCATGTGTGCATTACAGCCCAAGAGACATGCAGTGTTCACCGACCGCAGTCTTAATCTGGTGGAAGAAATCATCTTCTTCTCAAGATGGTCCAGCTTCTTGGATTTCCTATCTGGGGGAGCAGTATGGAATGTGCCTTCGGAGGATGAGTCTTGAACCATCAAACTCCAAGGGGTAGAGTGTTGGGAGAGAAAAGGTGGGTCGCCTGGGGCCAGGCGGTGGCGTCGGCAATCATCCTATCCACAGGATCCCCTGTGCTGGGCTTGGACCACGTGCCCAGAAGGATGTCAATGAGAGCCTGATTAAAAGGCAGCAGTGGCTCCCAAGATGGTGCTGCCGGCTGAAGCACCTCAGTCAGGAGGTTTGTCCTGACAGGCACCATAGGAAGCTCAAAGCCCAAGGCCTCAGCCACCCTACGCAACACCACAGCATAGGAATCTCCCTCCTCCGTAGCCACGTTAGGGGGAGAAAGCATACCAAGGTCTTGGGATTCCAGCTCCTCAAGTTGGTCTGCTAGAGGGTCAACTGACCCCTCCCAGTACTCCTCACCCTCTACTGGCTGCCACTCAGGGCAGTAGGGAAGGCCAGGAATGAACAGCAGCACAAAAGTACTCTCCGGCACTGGTACCGACATTGGTCGATGTCAGTCAGGTACTGTGTGCACATCGAGGGTGAGGCTGGGGTTGAAGCTGGTTGAGGCAAAACCGATGTCGGGGGCATTGTCACTGGAATCGGTGCTAGGGAAGGTACTGTGATGTTGACCAGCACCAATCCGGATCCAGGCCTGGATCCTTTGGGACCCTGCAGAATTGAGGCCAGAGCCACCAGCATTGAAGGACCAGGGCCCCCAGCTGAGTTTTTGGGGGCCAAAGGCCCCCTTTAGGAGTCGGGCTGCCCAAAGATGCTTATACCCGCCCCCTTTTCTTACAATGTCTTACAAATTGACTTTTGTTCTCCCTGGATTGGAGCCGGATGGCCCAACCATTGATGTCCTTTTCACTGTAAATGCCCTTAGGCACTCCCTGCAATTTTAAATCACTATGCTGCTATTTATTCGGTCACTCCCTACACTTCATTATTCCAGGTAACCCTGCCCCACCACATCACCACTGTCCTGATGAAGACCCCATTTTAAGATTTTACAGATACCCAACTCTACATTTGGGGTTGAAACGTCGACAACCTATCCCCCTACCAGCTGGCGCCACCTGCACTGAGGATATCTACATAAGCGCATTGAGCATGGTTTCGCCTAAATTTGTTATGAACATTGATTGTTCCTTTTTCAGCTGCCTCTACGTTGAAGCCAGGGTTGAGTAACCCATAAATATTTTGAGCTGAGGACCAGCATTGTTTACCTTGTTAAACCTTGCATATCATTTTCTATATTTTTTCTCTCACCTTCACCCCATCCCACTCTTTCACTCCCTGGGGCACTAATGAAATTTTAATAGAAGATGTATTGTTTGTATGATATACTGCACCTCCATGCACATTGTGATTAAATAACAGTGTGCTAACTAAGTATACGCATTTGTGTTTCTGTATTTGTATATATGTATATTGATTTTTGTTTTCCTTGTTATGACTAAATATTACGTACTGGGAACCCCCTTTATGTACCAAAGATGCTTTGCAGCACTTTGAAAAATGCACAAAGTTTGGCAGGGGGCCCTTCTGGCTCTGGGAAAAGGAGGGAAGTGCAGAGCCGTCCCAGCAGGCTCTGAGGAAGGAGTCGGAGAGCGACAATGCTCCGGGTCCCGCACCGCGTCGGCCGACCGACAGGGAAAGGTCAAAGAGCGATGATGTTCTTCGCCTTCTTCTTGTGCTTTGACTTACCCGAGGAGTGCAAGACTCCAAGCATGAATGTGATGGCTCTGTGACCGGTCCCGCCAACTTCCCCTCGACCGGTACCTCGAACAGCGTGGAGTGGACTTCTGAGCCACCAAAAGCTTTCTGTACCGCTCCAGCAAAGACTTCAGGTTCAGGGAATAGCAGTTTGAGCACGAGTTTGTGTCGTGATCAAGCTCCAGGCACCAGAGACACACTAGGTGTGGGTCAGTGGCCGACATCAACTTGTGACAGAAGTCACAGGGCTTGAAACCAGGCTGACAGCTGGGCATCCCTCATGCACCAGGAGTCGAGGACTCAAAAGATGTCGGCAAAAGTTGAAAAAGGGTTAGTCAAAAAGTAGCTAAGAGGCATGCTCTCTCCAGATCTGCGTGGGCTGGCGCGGAAAAAGAAAGAACTGATGTAAGCGCGCAGGGGTAGTGTCTACATAGATACCGCAACGTCATCAAGCTGACCACGATGCTGACAACGAAAGTGGAGTCGACCAACGCCACCTACCGACTTGCAGGGGTACTGCTATGGAAAACGTTTCTCCGGATCCAGTCTGACGCCTGGGGTAATTTTAAGGTAAGGAATTTATAACTACAGTTTTTTTCAGATACCCAGTTTTAGGTTGTGAGGTGTCTTTGGGCTCACCCTCCTGGAGAGAATTTTGGGGGACTACCTAGGAATCCTTATTTTTATCTTTAGGATGCTCACCCTGGTTCCCTTGGGGGGCTGTGTTACCCCTTTTTTTACGGTTACCCCCAGTGGACGTTTTGGTCACCCTAGTTCTGACCTAGTGGTCCGCCTTCTTTCCCTATTCTTGGGGAGAAATCAGACCTAGGTCTACCAGATACTGATGCATCTTTTCATTGATGCAGGTACTTAAACTATGTTCATTCATAAACAAATTATTAAGATGTAGGAAAGAAGTATCTGCTTTCATGGTTACCCCCACTTTCTGCTGGTGTCATTCTGTTTTTCTGAATAGTCTGATTGGGATCCTGCTAATTAGGACCCCAGTCACTGTGCTCTCTCCTGCAATAGGATTGTGTACTTTGGTCCCTTACTAAATGGCTACTGGTGTACCTTTCTAGCTCCCTAATATAGGGTACAAAGGTACCAAGGGCATAGGTACACCAGGGGTCTCCCATGGGCTGCAACATATATTATGCCACCCATGAGAGACCACTCAAACAGTGACTATAGGCCTGCCATTGCAGCCTGTGAGAACTGGTGCCAGCAGTGCACCACTCACCACAGATATAAGTTTCTTTATATCTGAGGTCACTGCACTTAAAACCTATAAGTCACCCCTAAGATAAACCTTTCAATCCTGAACGTAGAGTGCTTGGTTATAAGTGTGAGGGTTCCCTGCATGAGCAGTACACATCCTACAAATGTGGGAGTTGATTCTTCTTGCGTTGTAAGTGGGGTCAGACATCAAGTCAAACACGAGATGTCTAACTATATATTGGCTGCAGCGAAAAAGGTCATGTTTGGTATCATAAATGTTGGAATCCTACCCAAACACTGATTCCAGTGTTGGAAGTAGGATCCCATGTAGAGAGCCCCTTGTATTCCCGATATCAGCCTTTAAGGGTCTAACAGCAAGCTAGTGCTGCTGCCGACCAGAGGCACAAGTTACTTACCTTCAGTAACTATATATCTGTAAGTTAGTATTAGATTCCTTACCCTAGAATATCCCTAGGCGTCAGACTGGATCTGGAAACTTTTGCGTAGCAGTACCTTTGCGCGTCGGTAGGCGTCGTCTGCGGCTCCGCGTCCGTCGTCGGAGTCGTTGGCGCCAGGGTGACGTCGCCAGAGTACTTAAGACGTCGCCCTCGCGCGCTGACGTCAGTTCTTATACACAGCTTTTCCGCACCAGAAACGCAGAGCCATGATGAAAACCAACACTGGTGCTAAGAAACTAGAGCCCGGAAAGGAGTGAACCTTAACCCTAGATATCGGTTCGCAGAACGGGGAGGATGGGTGGGGCAGTAAGGAATCTAATACGAACTACTGTTTCTTACAGATATATTGTTACCGAAGGTAAGTAACTTGTGCATCTGAAAGAAACAGGTTAGTATTAGATTCCTTACCTTAGAATAGATACCCCAGCAATGCCAACCCCGGTGGTGGTTCTGCGAACCAGTGATCACACCAGAAAGTCCTGGAGAACGGAACGGCAGAAAAAGCTATCTCTCCAGACTTGGCTGTCCAGGCAGTAGTGTCTTGCGAACGTGTGCAGTGAGGCCCACGTAGCTGCCTGACAGATGTCCTGCCAGGGGGCTCCCCGACCCAGGGCAGTAGTAGCCGCCGTGGCCCGAGTGGAATGGGCACGTAGCCCCACAGGAGGCTCCTTTCTAGCCAGAGAGTAACAAGCCTTGATGCACAAGACGACCCATCGAGAAATGGTCCGCTTGTGCACCGCCCGACCCTTCTTAGCGCCCAAAGAGTTGGTCATCCACCCGGAACTGGTGTGTGCTATCCAGATAGAATGAGAGCGCACGTTTTGGGTCCAGACGGTGGAGCCTCTCTTCCTCTTGTGAGAAGTTGGCCTGGTATATGATGTTCACTATTCTAGTGAGCACCTGGCACCAGTCCAAACAACCCTTATGGTGATGGTTGTAAAGTCAACCTTATAGACCAGCTATCCTAGAGGTAGCGTGGACAGAACAGTCTTAGGCTAAAAGACTGTTGAGGGCGTGTGAAGCCAGCTGTTTTACCATATGTAATCCCTTGAATACCAAATGAAAGGACACCACACAGGATATATAAAAAATATATATGTATTTATTCACTAACATACTCCTCTGAACTCTTTATGATGTCAGAGGCAAAAGCACATAACAAGTTACTCTTAGAAATACTTTAAATAGCACAATTTACAGTTAGGCCCTAGGGGCGCGTAAAACCATATACTAAGTAAGTGGTATAAGAACCACGACTTGGGAAAAGTAAAGGGTTAGGGCCTAGGGAATCGCTGGGGCTACACTATCTGAACCTTAGGTTAGGAGTAGGAGGCCCACAGGTGGCGCGTGCAGTGTCTGTACACTGACGCGAGAGTCAATGGAAAGTCAATGGGAGCCTAAAAGGTAAGTAATTGAAGATTTAGGACACTTCCCGTCTAACTAGGAAGCTACAACTAACAAAACTAGACACTAGGATAGTCAATCCCCACAGGAGCACCGAAGTACTCGCGTTACCTCACCCACGGGCTGCAGGTGCATAGGTGTCAAAGTGTGTTGGGTTTTCTCGTTGATTTCTATGGAGCCTTGGAAGAAGATGCTGCAGGCGACCAGGAGGAAGATGTCCGGATGGATCCAAGGGTGGATCGGAGTTGAAGAAGACCTAAAAGCCGAGGGGACAGAGTCTAGGTCACTAGCCAGTGACCGGGTGGAACCAGGAAGGAACCAGACGTCATCGAGGAGCAATCAGGTGCTGTCGTGAATCTTGTGAAATGATGGATGCTCGACACAGGGAAATTAGCCTTTGTAGTTAGTTTATTCAGAGATAAGGAGAGCCGTCCCAGCAGACAGGCGAAGGCAAGGATAATAACTGTCTACGGGAGAACACTCGCAGAGAAACATTCTCAGTGACATAATGTAGTTCCATGTTGCACAATACACATCACCACACCTCCCCTCTTTTAATGAGAAGAGCAATAAATAGCAAAATAAATAAATAGAAATTATAACTTGGGAGAGACAATATTATAACTTGGGAGAGACAAATAATGAATACACAGGAGTTAAATATAATCTCGTAATTTGCTAGGTCTGACTGACACTCTGGTACTTTTCCTAACCTCATTCCCTTCTGAAACATTTTTGAAGATTACATTTTTTGGAGGTCCAGATCTAGAAGGATCTTTGGCAATTTGAGAAGTACACCACCAATTGCCATTAGACAATTTAACAGCATTTCTACGAGTATCCACTACTTGTTGGGAATCTAAATACTTTGAATAACCTTTTCTGACTGTAACAGGATTCTTAACTTTGATCCAATCCCCTATTTGAATATTGTGAGAAACTTTCTTTCCAGGTTTAACACATTTAGCACAAACATCAGATGTTTTTTTTGTAAGCAGCATCCCACATATTGCTCATATCACCACCTTGATGAAAATTTTTAACCATCCAAAAAGGATATACCTGCGAACAAGCTTTGCTATGGAGACATCAACAAAGCAAGGAGATTAGAAAATGGCTTCCCAGAAGGTACGTCAATGCGTCAAGACGTGAATCTAGATTGTGATAGGTTAATGATGTGTAGATGACGGTTACGTCATTTAGTTGTGGTTCGACCACGTCATCATTTGTATGGACGCAGCGCCGGAGAAGGGTCTCTTGAGTATTGAGTGACAAGGTGAGAGATCGTAGCGTTACTTTCAAATGTCAATTGCCCTCTTGTTTCCCTTCACGCTTTTCACCACGCTGAAACAGGCAATATATTAGCTTTCAATTAGCAGATCGGGCAGTTCAGAACATTTCTTTCTCGCATAGCTTTCTCTTTGAAAGTCGAGTATAAGTTAAATTCCAATAACTGCTCAGCTCGCTTTACCGTGACAAGCAGATGGTTGATGACAGCTTAAGAATGGGCACGGCTCTCCAGTTGAATTATAGCAGAAATATTGAAGATGTACTCACAGTTGTGCTCAGTAAAAAAAACGGCTGAGTAATTGTAGAAGAGCGAAGATCGGTACATTAGTGCAGAAAGAATTCTTCTCAGTAATGTGAAGGTGCTGTGCAGCAGGATATCCCGTCCTCAGTCGCCAGTGAAATGATGGATGCTCGACACAGGGAAATTAGCCTTTGTAGTTAGTTTATTCAGAGATAAGGAGAGCCGTCCCAGCAGACAGGCGAAGGCAAGGATAATAACTGTCTACGGGAGAACACTCACAGAGAAACATTCTCAGTGACATAATGTAGTTCCATGTTGCACAATACACATCACCACAGCTTGTCTTTGCAGCCACGCGGATCAGGAGGTGTCGAGGATGACCAGGTGCTGGAGAGGAGCTGTCCCAAGAAGGTTCTCGCAAATGGAGGGGTCGACTTCAAGATCGGAGCCAACAAGCCTAAGCAAAGGCAACCCACGCAGGATACACAAAAGGCTTCTGGTGCAGACCTGGAGGGTCTGAGATACTTCACCTTTTCAGGGAAGCAAGGGCCAGTCTGGAGCAACCAGATCAACGATGGATTTTCAAAAGGATCATCGCCACAGGGCTACTAGCTAACTGACCAGCAACCGGACAACGCGTCGAGCAGAACACACGCAGATCTCGTGGAGTGTGGAGGCCTGGTCTTCTGTGCAGGTGGAGCTCGGTGTCGGGGTGTCTAAGTCCCCAGTGCACAGCTTCGAGGATGCCTCAGGAGCTGCGCTGTTAGCAAGTTGCAGGCTTTCCAAGGTGTCGGGTCCCACGTGTTTCGACGTCTTCCACGGTGCTCAGCTGTGCTGGAGTCGTGCAGTGGGGTCAAGGAGGTCTGGGAGTCTGGATCTTGTCGGGCTCTGTGCTCGGGTTCTGGCGGGAACGCGGACAAAGCAAACCGTCGAGTTGCTGGATAGTGCCTGGTTGCCCAGGGTGGTCACTCCTTGGCCACAAGAGAAATTTCTTCAGTCTTGAGCTCAGGTGAATGTCGAAGGGTCCAGAGTTTCGGTTCAAGTCGATTCCAGGATTAATCTAAAGTCTCCTGGGTCAGCTCCTACCTTTATACAACTAAAAGGGGCTGGTTTACTCACTAGGTCCCTCCTACGGGTGGGACCAGGAAGGGGGGTGGTTACACCCCCCTTTCCTTTGTCCAGTTTCACGCCAGAGCTGGGGCTGGAGTGCCCCAGCAACCGGTTTGAACTGGGGTATGCATGAAGCACCTAGTGTGCTCCAGGCAGTGTCTGTTTCTATTCAGCCCTCTCTGTCCAATACACAGGGAGGTGGTGGTGCTCGCACCTCTCCAGGCAGGAAACCTATTGTCCAAACCTCTGTGACTGGAAGGACTCCCAGCAGCAGGAGGTCAGACTTGTGTCGGGGCAGCAGCATCCATTTTGTGAAGCTGAGGCTCTGGTTAAACCGGGATAGTCAGAACTAACATGTCTTCTCCCTCTAGAGGGGTGGAATGCTACCCCTGTCGCCAGAATTGGCGAGGGGGTAGTATTCCAAAGAGTATGACACCTTACACGACATGTTTGTATAAAGCCAAACCAAAGTTAGCATTCAACCGCGAGGATTATAATGCACTTAAGAGTATTTGCCATGGCGATATCATAGAACAGCGATAAGGACATGGTTCCAAACGCTGCAGACAGGCTCAGCTCATGCTAGAGCACCATCTCACACATAACCAAGCAGTCTGCCTCCAGGATTGTCAAGGCCTGCCATAGGAGTGACTTATAGGTTACTGTGTGTCTATATATAAGTAGGTATAGGGATACTATACCTAAGCAAGGGGTGATTACACGACCTTGCCCCAGCTGAGTGATCAGCCAGTTGTGTCAGTTTGAGTGGCCAGCCAGGGGTGGCATAATACATGCTGCAACCCCTGGTAGGCCTTGGTTGCACCTATGCCCTGAGTACCTAGGGTACACTTCTACAGAGGCTGATAAGGTGAACCAATTCCCAATAGTGTATGTACCTAGCGTACATGGTTTGAATTTAGAGAGAGTGCATCTGGGCTGTGGGTCTGATTATCAGGCCCACAGCCACCTAGAAGTCGAAAACCAGTAAAGCAAAAGCAAAAAGTGGGGGTGACCATAGGAAGCAGACCCTACTCTCCTACACCTCTTTCGAGGGATGCTGAGGAGGAAATAAGGTGGGCAAGGTGATGGATTGCCCGATGTGAAAGGCTGTGACTACCTTGGGCAGGAACACAACTTTGTCCGGATGGACAGAAAGGAAAGGAGGTTGAAAAGAAAGGGCCTGGAGCACACTCACTCTCCAGGCAGAGGTGATGGCAACCAGGAATGCAGTCTTAAGAGTAAGGAGACGAAGAGGACAGTTATGAAGTAGCTCGAAGGGAGCGCACATCAGATATGTCAGAACAGGGATCAAGTCCCACTGAGGCATCACGAAAGGAACAGGAGGGAACATAGAGTGATGCTCTTCAAAAAACTATGTACAACTGAGGACTTGAACAAAGAGGGCTGATCAGGGAGCCTTAAGAAGGCGGAAATGGCAGAGAGGTAGCCCTTCAGAGTGCCCAGAGCAGAGCCCTGCTGGGCAAGAGAAAGAAGAAAGAGGACAACCTCTGAAAGAGGGGCAGAAACGGGATCCACAGCCTTTGCTGTGCACCATGCCACAAATTTGTTCCACCTGCAGGCGTATACCAATTTTTTTGGAGGGACGCCTGGCTGCCAGAATCAAATTACAGACTTCAGGAGGCAAGTCAAATGGCCTCAACTGCCGCCGCTCAATCTCCACGCATGTAAGTGGAGACTGGACAGGTTCGGGTGGAGGACCGTCCCCTGCTGCTGCGACAGAAGGTCCTCCTGAAGAGGCAGACAAATCAGGGGATCGATCGACATGCTGAGTAGCTCGGGATACCAGTATCTTCGTACCCAGTCCGGAGCCACAAGGATGACTTGGGCCCGGTCGTGCCTGATCTTCTTCAGCACTCTGGGCAGAAGTGGTATAGGTGGAAAGGCGTAAAACCAACAGCAGCTCCACTCGCGACGAAAAGCGTCTCTGAGCGAGTGCTGCCTTGGAAATTCCAACCTGCAGAACTGATGACATTGCGTGTTTTCTTCTGTGGCGAATAGATCTAAGCAAGGCTCTCCCCACTGCTGAAAGAGGCCTTGCGCCACGTCCGAGTGCAGACGCCATTCGTGATCCATCATGCATCGACAGCTGAGTTAGTCCGCCCTGGCGTTCAGAGAACCTGCCAGGTGTTGAACCACCAGGGTCACGCCCTGAGTTCCAGCCACTGCCAGAGGCGCAGAGCCTCCTGATATAGGGTCCACGACCAACCCGCCCCGTTTGTTGCAGTACCACATGGCGGTGGTGTTGTCCGTGAACACCTGCACTACACTACCCCCGACAGGGGGGAGGAATGCCTTCAGTGCAAGCCGGATCGCCCGCAGCTCCAGAAGGTTGATATGGAGCCAGGACTCCGCTGGAGACCAGAGGCCTCTGATCTCCGCCTCTCCCATGTGGCCCCCCCAGCCCTAGAGAGACAGGTCCGTCACAACTACGTGCTCTGGTTGGGGTAGGGAGAGGGATCGGCCGCTGACCCAATTGCCGTCCGTAAGCCACCACTGCAACTGTCTTGCAGTGCCCTCCAAGATCAAGACATGGTCGGACAAGTTGCCCTGATGCTGGGCCCACTGAAACCTCAGGTCCCACTGCAGAGCCCGCATCTGCCACCTGGCGTGATGCACCAGAAGGATGCAGGAGGCCATCAGCCCTAGAAGCCGCGGCGTCAACCTGACCGAGACTCGGGACAACGGCTGAAAGATCGGAATCAGAGCCTGAATATCCCAAACCCGCTGTTCGGGAGGATAAACCCGAAACTACGCCGAGTCTAGAACCGCTCCAATGAAGAGGACCTTCTGAGAGGGACACAGGTGTGACTGCGGCACATTGATGGAGACCCCCAGCAGGTGCAGAAGGTCGGCCGTAGTCTGGAGGTGGCTGACGACTGTCTGGGGCGAGCCCGCCGTCAACAACCAGTTGTCGAGGTAGGGGAAGACTGAAACCCCTAACCTGCACAGATGAGCTGCGACTACCGCCAACACTTTTGTGAATACCCGTGGGGGCGCTGGTAAGGCCGAAGGGGAGCACTGTAAACTGAAAATGCTCGTGAACAGCAGGTGGCGCTGGTGGGCCGGCAGGACGGGGATGTGAAAATAAGCGTCCTGCAAGTTCAACGCTACCATCCAGTCTCCCGGGTCCAGGGCAGCTAAGACCTGAGCCAGTGTCAGCATCTTGACCTTCTCCTTCCGGAGGAAGACGTTCCGCAGGTCCAAGATAGGGCGTAGGCCCCCTTTGCCCTTCTTGGGAACCAGAAAGTAGTCAGAGTAGCAACCACACCCTACTTCTGGCCCAGGAACGCGCTCGATGGCCCCCTTGGCCAAGAGGGCCGTAACTTCCTCTCGCAGAACATTCAACAGATCCCCCAACAAGCGGTGGTACTGCGGTGGCATGGCTGGATGTTCGCCTTGAAGGGGAGGGAGTAGCCCCCTCAGACGATTTGCAGCACCCACGTGTCCAACGTGACAGTGCGCCAGTGGATGAGGTGATGGCGAACCCTGCCCCCCACTGGCATCACGTGGGCCTGAAAGATCGGACTAGGAGGACTTTGAGGCAGATGCTGCAGGGGTGGATGCGGACTGGCCTCGCCTTTGTCCCCAGGCTCCGCCACCGCGCTGGATGCTAGTCGGCGGCCCGTTGCTGGCAGGATGTATGTGATGGCGCCCCTTGCTTGGCCACGAAAGGAGAGAAAGGCAGCCGTTTGCTGGCGTGGGCCGACAGGCCCAAGGACTTGGCCGGAGCCCTGAAGTCCTTAAAGCGCTTAAGCGCACTGTCCGCCTTGTCACCAAAGAGGCGACGGTCATAAAACGGCATGTCCATAAGGGTGTTTTGGACATCAGCCGAAAAGTTGGCAGACCTCAGCCAAGCGTGGCGACGAATCGCCACCGTCGCTGCCATCACCCTGCCTAGCAAGTCCGTTGTATCCACTACACACCGGATGGAATACCGTGCCGCATCTCGACCCTCCGCAAGGGCTTGGACGAGTTTAGTCCAAGCCGCCTCCGGGCATTGTGGCAGCACGTCTGCGACCGTGTCCCACAGAGAGTGGGAATAACGGCCCAAGAGGCACGCGGTGTTAACTGACCGCAACCCCAAACTCAGTGAGGAGAACATCTTCTTACCATACTGTTCGTACCTCTTGGATTCCCGATCGGGGGAGCCGCCGGGAATGCGGTCTGGGAGTTAGAGGCCTGTATGACCAGGCTCTCAGGAGTGGAGTGGGTGGACAGGAAGCAAGGGTCGCCCTGAGCCGGGCGCTGGTGTCTGGCCATGTTCCTATATACAGGGGGACCTCTAGCGGGCCTGGACCAAGTCCCCAGAATAACATCAAACAAGGCCTCATTAGATGGCAACAGAGACTCTGAAGAGCTTGCTTGCGGTTTAAGGACCTCAGTGAGGAGGTTAGTCCTCACGGCCGCGACAGGGAGTTCAAGGAACCGGGTCGATGTCGTCTGGGGACGGCGTCGGGGTCAACACCCTAGGGGCCGGCACCCGCGAGGTCACAAGGTCGACCGGCGACGCCCCGGATCCGGAACCGGATCCAGCAGGGCCCTGCGGCGCCAGGACCGAAGTAGCAGACGGCGCCAGGGCTGAAGCACTCGACTGCGCCGGGGTCGAAGCACCCGGCCCGGTTGGGCTCCCAGTCGGGACCGCGAGCCTGAAGGCGCCGCGGAACCCGACTGAGGAGTGAGGGACCTCATGGCCGTAAGGAAGGCATCGATCTCCTCCGGCGTTGCGTTCTGCCCAGGGACCGGCGGGTATGGAGCAGGCCGCGACGCCTGTGGCTCCGGCGGAGCCACGTGGCGGTGTCGCCCAAACCCTCGGCCGCGTCGCTTGAGCATCGGGGGGAGTCAGAAGAGCGATGTCGCTTCTTCGACTTCTTGTGCCTTTTACCTGAGGACTTGGAGACCGAGGAGTGGTGTCGATTCTCCGAGCTGTGATGACCAGCCCTTCCGGACCTGGACCTCGAATGGCGCGGGGCTGACTGCCAGAGCTCGAGGCGCTTGCGGGACCGCTCCCGCCTAGCCTTCAACGTCAAGGCCCGGCAGTCGGGGCACGACTTGTCATCGTGGTCGGGCCCCAGGCAATGTAGACATCGGCGATGGGGGTCGGTAACTGACATCAGTCGTTTGCAGTCGACGCAGGGTTTTAACCCGGGCATCTCTACCGGTATCCGTCGGAGTCGTTCGACTTCGAAGAAAGATCAAAAATGATCGAAAAAGTTTTTGTCAAAAATTGACTAAGGGTACCACTTTTTCCGGATCTGCACTTGCTGGTGCGGAAAAAAGAAGAACTGACATCAGCGCGCGAGGGCGGCATCTAAGTACTCCGGCAACGTCATCCCAACGCCGACGACGGACGCGGAGCCGCAGATGACGCCTAACGACATGCAAGGGTACTGCTACGCAAAAGTTTCCGGATCCAGTCTGACGCCTGGGGATATTCTAAGGTAAGGAATCTAATACTAACCTGTTTCTTTCAGATACATAATTCTACCCTCCTGCTGCTGAGCCAGGCTTGGCAGTGGAAGATAGAACAATAGGTTTCCTGCCACAGGGAGATGTAACCACCTTCCAGACAGGACTTAGTGTATTGGGCTGGGGTTTGCTAGCACCACCAGACTGCTTTCAAGGGCACATTTGGTGCCCTAGTTGCAGACTCCCGTTGAAAAAAGTTTAGGGAGCAGTTGTCTGGTGCGAAACTGGACAAAGGACATGGGAGTATCCTCCCCTCTGTCCAGCCCCTCCTCTGTAATGGACCACTTAATCATCCCAACCCTTTTCTTTGGGAACTTAAGAGCTTACCTGTGGGTGGCTCTTCAGATTCGCCATGGGACAATATTTTTTGTTTGTTTGTTTTGTTTAAATCTGTTTATTGTATTTTCCGTGAGACAATTTATTGATACAATCCACAATGTTTACCAATATTACAACCCTGACATGCATAGTACATTTTGATGGAGCAGAATACAATGTTTTGTCATTGTGAGAAGTTGGCCTGATATATGATGCTCACTAGTTCTAGTGATCACCTTGTATCAGTCCAAACAACCCTTATGGTGATTGGTTGTAAGTCAACCTTATAGACCAGCTATCCTAATGGTAGCATGGACAAAGCAGTCTTAGACTAAACTCTTTTGGCATGTGAAGCCAGCTGTTTTACCACATATAACCCCTTGAATACCAAATGAAAGGACACCACACAGGTTGTTATGAAAATAAACAATATATTTATTAACTAACACACACCTCTGACCTCTTTATGAGATCAGAGGGCTAAGCACATGACAATCTCTTGGGAAAAATACGTTTAAGTTGCACAAATTACAATGGTGCCCTAGGGGCCCGACAAACCATATACTAAGTAAGTGGAATGTGAAAATCAATCAAAGGAATGGAGCTGTCCAGAGGCTGTAGGATCGCTGGGACCACACTACCCTAACTCTAGGTAAGTAATAGGAGGCCCACGGAACTCCTGTGCAGAGTGTGAACTCACACGCGAGATGCGTAACAGTGTCTATGGACAGTACAGTTGAAGTAAAAGGTCAGTACGAACAATCCTGACTAGTTAGGACTAAAACGACAATGGAACTGGACACTAGGAGAGTCAACCTACCCTTGTGCACCGAAATGCTTGTGTTACCTCACCCACAGGCTGCGGGTGCATAGGTGCGAAGTTGTGTCGGGGGTTCGGCGTTGAAGTCTATGGAGCCTGGAAGAAAAGATGCTGCAGGCGATCAGGAGGAAGATGTCCGGTGTGATCCAAGGGTGGATCAGTGAAGAGGAGAATCTGAAAGCAGAGGGGACAATGTTCAAAGTCACTAGCCAGTGACTGGAGTGGAACCAGGAGTGGAACCAGATGTCGTCGTCGCGATCAGGTGAAGGGTGGACGCTTGTCTCTGCAGCCACGTGGACCAGGTGGTGTCTTCGACGACCAGGATGGAGGCACGAGCTGTCCCACGCAGGCTCTCGCTGTCGGCGGTGTCGGATCCGGATTTGGAGTCAACAGGCCTTGGCAAAGGCAACCCACGCGGTGAGTGGAAACGGCGTCTGGAGTGGACCAGGAGGGTCCGGGGTGCTCCTCTATTGGAAGGGTGGAGTTCTGGACTTTTTGGTTCCGTCCAGAGGTGTCAGGGATAACACCCGAAGACCCCGGAGTTCTACCTGTCTCGGTGCACAAATAAACAGAAACACGGGCTTCTCGATGGTGGCGTCAAAGACCAAAGGTTTATTACTGCAGGGATACAGAAGTCACAGAAACTACACACGGGCAGTATCTAGGAGCCTGTTCGATTTGTACAAAGAGGGTTGCTCCTTATATACTAAATATTAGGCTTCGGGCGAATTCTTTGCATGTTAGTACATTCCTAAACCTTTGTGTCTCAAACAATAAATATTTGGCGTTTGCACAGGAATCGTCAACAATATCTGATGTCAAAACATTACGAATGAGGGGTTCCCACTGTTCCATCATAATCTTATGTCAACTTTACATTCAAGAGCCGGACCGCCTCATCGTAAATTTCGTTACCTCCCCCTAATAAAGGCCCAGAAGGAAAGGAGCAGAGCCAGGTGCAGAAGATAGAAAAGCAGGATAAGAGATGTTTGTGGGTCGTAAATGGGCAAGGCTACCAGCTTCGTCCGCCTAATCATGATCAGGCCAACGAACACGAGAACCAGTATAGCAGGACTGGCCTCAGGCAGAGGAGGCAACTTCTGTCGAGTCATGTAGCCATGGCGTGTTCTGTTCTAAGGTGCACGTGTCACTAGCAAGGTGAATCTCCGGCTAAAGCTTACGTGTCCTTAAGTGAAAGAGGTCACTGCGTGTCCATTGTCTATGTGAGGGCAAGAAACACAAAATGGCTTCCGTGATCTAAGATGGATGCCATGGGTAGATCAGAAATGTGCTCATAACAGGAGTGCTCTTGCTCGTAGCATAGCGAAAACACCAGGATATGCTAAATGGATCATTTGCGGTTCACTGATACCAAAATTATGTATTTACGACAATGTTGAAAACACGGGTTCAAATCGTCACGGAACCTCAGACCCTCCTTTTGCCCTTACATAGGCAATTACTCTATGTCCGAGTCTATCTCTATGCTCATCAGGTCAGTGACATGTTGTTGCATCATCATTCTTTCTCGCGCCTTTTTCCCAAACGCAGGTGGTTTTCTAAAACATGTTGCAGCACAGAGACTACACAAAGCGGGACCACACTGGATAATAAGGCAGCACGAGAACAGGAATACTAGGATGACACCAATGACCATCAGAACCTTCCATCCCCACGCTGATAGCAGAGTCCAAAACCACTCCATGAAGGACCAGTTTCCCTTGTCTACGTGTATAGAGTCGGAAATTTTGTGTAGCTTAGAGATCGCTTCATAGACGGTTGGAGCATTATTGGGAATAAAAACACAGCAGCTCGATTGGATCATTCTGCATACCCCACCTCGATCTGCAAGTATTCCGTCTAGAACCATACGGTTCTGCAACGTCATGAGACGATCCGCCTGAAGCTCAGCTGTTAAATTACTAAGGGCACCAGCAGTTTCTGTAATAGTAGATTCAACTACCCGTGTTAGCTGACGTAGATTTCTACTATTGGCCATAGGCCCCCAAAACGGAAGGAAACCTTTGAAGAAGTCTCCAGCTTCCTGACCAGCGGTATCTTCCTTGCTGAAAACACCTCTTGCTACTCTGGTCCTGTGATAATCTGAAGAAGCAGTGTACGTTGGAGGCAACAGTCGAGCAATATAACATGAACCTGAAAAGTCAGCAGGCAGCCATGTATAAGCTCTGTCTTGACAGATGAAGTAGGTACCCCTAGCAGTAAGAAAGGCAGGGGAAGAGTTAGACGGAAACACGTAAGTCTCAACGCACTCACTCCTCCCTAGCTGAGCTCTCGGATTTCTCCCATTTCCTTGCAAACATACTTGACCTCGGTGAGGCACGACCCAGACTGGAGTGGAGCTTTTACGCTTGCTTTCTCCCAAACTAAGGCGATACTCTGTGGAGTTCCAACTCAAATATACCCGTAATTCATCTCTAGGGTAAGATGGAGTATTATTGACGTCTTTAATCATGTCAATAATTCCCTGGACTAAAGCTTTGTTGGCAGAGTTGTATTTAGTAGAACGTGGTGGACGCGGAGGATAGGTCTCAAGGGCATAGGCAAAAATGGTCTGAAAGGCCTGAAATGATCCATTATAGCTAAAAGGCAAGACTAGATAGGGAATGCCTTTATCCATAGTGTGGGGTATCAAGCCACACACCCAGCAGTCTGTAGTGTTAACTACCAGTTGGTGTTGATGCAAGAGCTGTACAAAGGTGTTATTAATGAATTCTGAGCGTCGAGCTTGCTCGTGTTCAGGAAACGAGTGAAAAGAATGCATAGAAGAAACAGTAGAAGTAGCAAGATCAAGGGGAGGTACTGTAGTTGTTACCGGCGTAAAAATCAAATGCACGCCAAAGACGATTCCACCCACCAACGTTATTAAAACAATCAAAAACGTAACTGCACATTGCATTAGAAAGCATTTGCTGTGAAGAATTTTGTACAGTCTATTTCTGCGAACATAAATTACATTCTCTCGTTGCAGCTCAGGAAGCTCCATCTTCTACAATCCGCTCGCGACCACTGATGATGTGTACGTAGATGAAAATGCCTCTATCAGCCCTGAGAGTTCCCAGAACTAACAGAAAGATCGACCTTGTGTCTGACCCCCGCAGATTCAACTAGGCACACAGCCACGACCCTACGGCTACCCAGACGGCAAGGCAATTTTAAAACAACAAAACAATACAAAGTTTTAGCAAACTTCCTGGCTGGAGGCAATGTATCAAAATTCAAATGTGTAAAATAGGCAGTTTCCTGCTTTATTTGTCCATATTGCGAGATCGTAAATTGTATCTCAGTTTTGCAGGAGCTGTTTGATCTGGAAACAGTGTATTTTCAGCAGACGTTGCAATGTTCAAGTTCGCAGATGGCAAATGTTCAGAGTTCAAAAGAGCAGTTTCAGAAGGAGAGTCAAAGTTCGATGTGTCAGTGATTAGTTCTGCATCGCTGAAAGGGATAAACCTGGGTATTTGTTCAGTTTCAGAGGCACCGATTCCCTTCTTCACCCAGTTGTCGTAAGGAAGTGGCAGCGGCACACGTTTGACGTGCGTTGTATGAATCCAGTTTTTTCGTCCAGCCACACGAATAGCAGTTCTCGTTGCTAACAACACCTGGAATGGGCCGACGAATCTGGGTTGGAGATTTTTCGTCCTTGCAAAATTACGGATGACCACTTGATCACCTGGTTTCAGCTGATGACCTGGACTCTCCGGTGGCTTTGGCAATGCATCGAAAACCTGTTGGTGAATAAGACTCAATTTAGCAGTCAAGTCGAAAAGGTAATCAATTAACATTGGGTATTCCAGCTTTTTAAATTCCTTTGGCCTAGGTACCGACCAAACATTGGCGGGACGACCGAATACTATTTCGTATGGACTAAGCCCTACTCTAGAATGCACGGTCGCTCTTGTGGATAACAGAGCCAAAGGTAATGCATCTGGCCAGGGCAAACCCGTGGATGCTTGTATTTTAGCAAGTTTCAGCTTGAGGGTGCCATTGTAACCCTCAACTAAACCAGCAGACTGGGGATGGTTCGCACTGTGGAACTTCTGTTTTATCCCTAAACCGGCACACACACTCTGCATAACTTTCCCTACGAACTCACTTCCGTTATCTGACCATACAATCCGTGGCATGCCATATCTTGGGAAATATTCTTTGAGAAGGATTTTGGCAGTGGACAAGGCAGTATTGTCCTTCAGTGGATATGCTTCGATCCATCTGGAAAAAGCACAAACTACCACTAGGACGTACTTTAGATTGTTGCAACGATCCATGTGAATGAAGTCTAACTGAATTACTTCAAAGGGACAAGAAGGAGGAGCGAAATGACCAGTGGGTGTGGGGATTCCCTTGCCAGGATTATGCATCAGGCATACCATGCAATTTCTCACCACTCTCTCTGCACACTTACTAATCCCATCATTCTTCCAGACTGGAGCCAACATCTTACAAATCCCTTTAGAACTGATATGCGCTGCTCCATGTGCCATCGTTACTACTGCAAGCACATACGCATCAGGCAACAACCAACGCTGTTGTTCCGACAAATCAATCCAACACCCACTCGAGTCCAATTTACCCGTATTCTCTCTCCATGCAAGCTTTTCCTCCTCAGTCGCCTCTTTCTGAATTTCTTTCACACTTTTCACTGTGTCCTCACACATTCCAGACTCAGTAATCCATCTTGCAGACGTTGCAACATACATTCTACTCATCATATTCCTAGCTGTCTGTTTAGCGATCTCATCAGCAAAAGCATTTCCACGACCAACATCATCCATGATTGCCTTATGAGCACTGCACTTCACAATCGCAACTTCAGTCGGCAAGGTTAGAGATTCCAACAAGTCGTTAACTAGCTGACCATGTTGAATCTTAGTCCCATGGGACGTAATGAAACCTCTCTCTTTCCACAAACGAACAAAACTATGGGCCACGCCGAACGCGTATTGACTATCTGTGAACACATTCACTCTCTTTCCCTTAGCTAAAACACACGCTCTCGTTAGTGCAATTAATTCCGCAGCTTGGGCAGAATTCTGACTCACTCTTGCAGTCTCCACAATCGTACTCAAAGTCGTTACTGCATAAGCAGCAGTCACATCACCATTCTCCAATTTAAAGCAGGACCCATCAACATACAACGTGCCATCCGGATCTGACAACAGAGTGTCTTTAAGATCAATTCGTCCTTTTGTCTCTTCCTCGGTTCTGAAACAACAGTCATGTGGTTCGGAATCACTCGACTCTTGACTAGTCGGCAACAATGTTGCTGGATTCAATACATTGCATCTTTTGATCTGAATATGACTCGCTAGCAACGTCAGCTCGTAGCCAGATAATCTAGCACTGGTAAGGTGTTGCGTCTTGGTTCGGTTCATGAGTGTATCCACGGCATGTGGAACCATGACCACTAGCATGTTGTTCATCACCAAACCAGCAGATTGTCGAATGGAAGCCGCAGCTGCCGCTGTAGCTCTCAAACAACTAGGCAACGCTCTAGCTACCGGATCTAATGTTGATGAAAAATACGCACAAGGGCGTTGTTTATCACCAAATCTCTGTGTCAGAACACTTAACGCGCAACCTTCTCTTTCGTGAACATAGAGCGTGAATGGCTTCCTGTAGTCAGGTGTACCCAACACAGGAGCTGAACACAATGCATTTCGTAACTCAGAAAAACTCTCCTGACATTTGGCAGACCATGGCACCGGACTCGGAACATTTTTCCCAGTCAAAGCTACCAACGGTTTTGCTAAAAGAGAAAAATTTGGGATCCACTGCCTACAGTATGAGGTAATACCTAAAAAGGCACGTACTTCTCTCTGTGTGGTAGGAACATTCATCTGCGTAATTGCTTTTATTCTCTCTGGGGTCAACTTTCTTCCCTCCTTTGACAAGAGATGACCTAGGTAGGTCACTTCTTGGCAACAGTATTGCATTTTCGAAGGTGACACCTTGTGATTCAAACTAGACAAATGATGCAATAAGGAAATTGTAGCTGCTTTGCAAGTTTCCTTGTCATCGGCAGCCACTAGAAGATCATCTACATATTGCACTAAAGCAGAACCAGGAGGAAGTACAAAGGAATCTAATTGACTTTTTAATGCTTGGCTGTAAATGGACGGACTCTCACAATACCCTTGTGGAGCACGTTTAAACCTGAAGCTTCGACCTCCTAGAGAGAAGCGGAAAATATCCCTGCTTTCCTCGGCTATCGGAATTCTGAAAAAGGCATTCTTCAAGTCGATAACTGAAAACCATGTGGCTGTTGCAGGAATCAACGTTAACAATGCAGTTATGTCTGGAACCACAGGAAACTGTGGAATCACAATTTTGTTAACCTCTCTAAGATCAATTACAAACCTATAGACTGGAGGCTTTGAAGGATCAGTACGTTTCAGAATTGGCAATACAGGACTGTTACAGACATTTCCTCTAGTTTCTTCTACTACGCCTTTCTTGATCAAATCTTGCACAATCAATAAAAGCGCACGTTCACCTTCACTAGAGATTTTTTATTGTGGGATTCGTGGAAATTTGACATTCGCTTTCAAAGTGACTACATATGGTGGAATTTCTAAAAGGCCTACATCGTTAGGACCAGTCGCCCAAAGAGTATCAGGGAGAGAACGCAGCTCTGGTGGGAGCGCATCCATCGACAAGTACATCGGGGAGGTGATTCTTTTACCCAACGTAAGCTGTACTCCTTCCGGAGAACAGTACAATGTCGCATATAGGCGTTTTAACAAGTCTAAACCAAGCAGATTTTCATTACAACCTGTCGTCAAAATCAATGGTGCTTTCAATTGACGGGGTCCAACAGAAATAGACAAAGGACCAGATACGGGGTTGTAAACAGGGGCGCCTGAAAAACCTACAGAAACATTTGTTAAGCCAGACAAAGGTGCGCCAGGGAGTTTCTCATGTATGATAGAACTTTTTGCTGCACCAGTATCCAACAGAAACGGTTCGACTACACCTGATGTTGCTACTGCAACATAAGGCTCACTCTGATCTACTGGAACTGATACTACTCCCTCTCTTTGTCTATTGCTGTCCTAGTACTCACTTTGCTGAAATTCTTCACCAATTTCACAATAGTCTTCAACATGATACTGTTGAGATCTATTTTGTTGAGCAGACTGTCCATTTCGTTGATCAAAATGATTAGAAGGGCGATCGTTCGTTTGTGGAGGCATAGCACCTCGTCCTCGACCCCCAGAATTTTGCATAAAACCACCACGACCTCTCTGGGCTGCTGCAGCATTATTTTGCGCTAAGACTGGACACTCATTTTTATAATGACCTTCTTTCTTACAATATGCACACTGATTCCACTGGTATTGCGGTCTCTGGGAATTATAATCTGTCCTTTGATATGACCCTTGCTGTGTATTAGTCTGATTCGTGCGAGGCGGATACGCTTGCTGTAAAAGAACTTTAGTTTTTTAATCTTTTGTCTTCTTCTCTGACTTTTCTTTTTCCTCTTTATCCCTATTTTCATAGTACTGGCCAGTTGCAAGTATTTGCGCAGTCGTAGAGACAGCCCACGCACTCTCGGAATCTTTCAATTTATTACTAAGCTCTGGCAACAGATTGTGCACAAATTTATCAACGAATAGTCTCTGTCCCCCTTCGGTACTCATATCCTGACCACTATGATCTACGAAAGTCTCTTCAAACCTTGTGAAAAAGTCGGAAACACTTTCGTCCTTCTTTTGCCTGCATGCGGACAACTTGTCCCAGTTAACGCGCAATGCTGGCATCAGAGTCTTCATTAAGTCAATTATTCTACCTGGTAAATTAGCAATTAGAGGTTCGGGTTTGGAACCACCTATTTGTTGACCATCCACTGCAATTATAGCTGCCCAATCACCAACTAGGGCAACTGGATGATTCTCTTTACGAATTTTAGCCCAAATTGGTTGCGGAACTACATTCCCAAATAACATGTCAATGTCCGCTAAATTCATCACACAAGCTTCAACTGTCTGCGCTAATTCTTTGTAATATCCGGCTGGATTCTTACGCGGATCAGGCAAGGCCTGTTTCACTGCTAACACTTCGGCTCGCTTCCACGGAATGTGTATCCACACTCTCTGGAATTGGGCTGGAGCGGCAGCAATACCAAGGACCGCATCAGCTTGTACAGCTTCGCGCCAAATTGGAGGAACCTCCCTCATTGGATATTGGCGATTCTGCTTCGTACTACGTTTTTCTAACTCCCTCGGTGAACGAAGGGATGGATCATTCCTATAACTTAAAATCAGTTCCATCGCTTCTTTTATATTTTGACCAACTATCATACCTGCAGCAAATTCTTTCTGAATATTAATTAATTCTTCTAGATTTGATTCAGAGTCATCCTCTTCTAATTCCTCACGCAAAAGAGAGCACATTTCATCGAACACATATCGTTGTGTCGGTTCATTCCATTGCATAAATGTATCTAATACATCTCTAGTACTATATCTTCCACTTTTTGAAATCCATCTAAGAGCTGTGGAATCTAATATTCCCCGTTCTTCAGTACTGGGAAGCTGACTACGTCTCTGCACAGAGTCAGAGGCAGGAGTTTTAATTAAAGTTTTATAGAAGGGAGATAGAATATTAGAGACAGAATCAGTGATTCTCCGACGAACAGAAAGCGGAGTCATGATGCTAGCAGAAGCAGTAAATAAGGTAGCAGTTGGAACAGATAAAACAGGAGCAGTAGAAGTAGCTGGCAAAGTAGCTTGTGAAACAACAGGTATGAGCGATACAGGTATAGGTAAAGGAGCCGGCAACCCTGGAAGAGGGGGTGCCGAAGGAACATTAACATTGACCACAGGAGGTACAGGAGCTTGATTCGGGGGAGCAGGAGCAGGAATACCAGGCTGTCCAGCAACCGGTAAAGGTGGAGCTGTAGCACCCTGTGCATACGGTGGGGGTGACCGTAACAAGTAAGACAACAGAGGATCGTTTTCGGGGTCCTCTACTATCTTAGCTGTACTCGATGGCAAGGCAGGATAGCACTTGTCTATCGCTAAATTACGCTCTCTATTGGCCACCTCCATTGCTTTCTCAGCCTCGTTGAGTTGCAGCTGCTTAGCAGACTGTTCTAAAGTCAACTCTTGTTCTTTCTGTTCTTTCTTCAACTTTTTAATTTCTCTCTGTTTAGATTCTTTTCGCCAATAACGGAGAGAATCAAACATTGCCGGCCGGGCTTTCTTCTTAAACAATTTCATTTCTAAATTATCAATAACTTGTGATTCAAAACTACCATGCAGTGGCCAACTAAGGACACCGTCTTTCTCCGTATATCGGACCCACACCTCATTATAAGATATAGGACCCACTCCAAACTTACAATACAGATCATAAAGAGGAGTTCCAATCGGAGGAACCAGACATGAGTCCTCCAACTGGGAATCACTGTTGCAACCAAAACACGACGACATACAATTTTTCCGACTTACCATTTTATAACCCGGAAACACAGAACAGACAAAAACACAAACAAAGGTGCGCACTCGAACCAAGAACTTAGGCCTACCAAAGCGAACAAATGTATCGATACCCAAAACTAAACCAAATGATTATCGTAACTAGAACAACCAGTGATAATCTTACGAAGCCAAACCAAACCAAGAACTAAAAAGGATTTTATCCTCACAGGAACAACCCTTACGAGATAACCAACTAGCAACCACTTAATACTTAACTGAGGCACTGAAGACGTCACCAAGGAGAAACCCGTCACGTCTCGCCGTACTAAGGACTGCACCTCGGGTCCAAGACAGGGCGACGGTCAAGGCAACGGACCACTGCAGCCGTCCGAACGGGAACCCTCGTGGAAGAGAACGTCGGGCCACTTTTGCGATATGCCGGGATCGATGAAGTGGGGCGCCTCCCTCAGGAATCTTCACACAAAGCTTCTCGAACTCTTCAGGCTTTTGGACCGGTACCGAATGACGTCGCCCCACGTGGGCGCCAATTGGAGTTCTGGACTTTTTGGTTCCGTCCAGAGGTGTCAGGGATAACACCCGAAGACCCCGGAGTTCTACCTGTCTCGGTGCACAAATAAACAGAAACACGGGCTTCTCGATGGTGGCGTCAAAGACCAAAGGTTTATTACTGCAGGGATACAGAAGTCACAGAAACTACACACGGGCAGTATCTAGGAGCCTGTTCGATTTGTACAAAGAGGGTTGCTCCTTATATACTAAATATTAGGCTTCGGGCGAATTCTTTGCATGTTAGTACATTCCTAAACCTTTGTGTCTCAAACAATAAATATTTGGCGTTTGCACAGGAATCGTCAACAATATCTGATGTCAAAAAATTACGAATGAGGGGTTCCCACTGTTCCATCATAATCTTATGTCAACTTTACATTCAAGAGCCGGACCGCCTCATCGTAAATTTCGTTACCTCCCCCTAATAAAGGCCCAGAAGGAAAGGAGCAGAGCCAGGTGCAGAAGATAGAAAAGCAGGATAAGAGATGTTTGTGGGTCGTAAATGGGCAAGGCTACCAGCTTCGTCCGCCTAATCATGATCAGGCCAATGAACACGAGAACCAGTATAGCAGGACTGGCCTCAGGCAGAGGAGGCAACTTCTGTCGAGTCATGTAGCCATGGCGTGTTCTGTTCTAAGGTGCACGTGTCACTAGCAAGGTGAATCTCCGGCTAAAGCTTACGTGTCCTTAAGTGAAAGAGGTCACTGCGTGTCCATTGTCTATGTGAGGGCAAGAAACACAAAATGGCTTCCGTGATCTAAGATGGATGCCATGGGTAGATCAGAAATGTGCTCATAACAGGAGTGCTCTTGCTCGTAGCAAAGCGAAAACACCAGGATATGCTAAATGGATAATTTGCGGTTCACTGATACCAAAATTATGTATTTACGACAATGTTGAAAACACGGGTTCAAATCGTCACGGAACCTCAAGGGAGCAAGGGCCAGTCTGGAGCAACCAGACCAGCAGTGAAGATTTCAAGGATCGTCGTCTAGGAGGTCACTAGCCAGCCGGCAAGTGACCAGACAACGCATCAAGCAGCAAACAGGCAGAAGGGCCCCACGCAGATCTCGTGGATGCTGGAGGGCTGGTCTTCGGTGCAGGAGCTGTTCGGGGTCGGGGCTTCTCAGTCCCCAAAGCACTTGGACGAGGTTACCTCAGAAGTCGTGCTGGAGCGAAGTGCTGCTTCTTTCAAGATGGCCGGTCCCACGTGTCTCGTCGCACCCACGGATCTCAGCTGTGCTGCAGATGTAGGTAGAGGTCGGAGAGGTCTGGGAATCCGGGTCTCGTCGGGCTCTGAAGTCTGGATCCTCGAGGGAAGACGACAAAGGGAAGCCGCTGGACGCTGATGGTGCCTGCTTGTGCAGGGTGGACTCTCCTTGCCCACAAGGGAGATTTCTTCAGTCTTCTGTTCAGAAAGTCGAAGTCCAGAGGTTCTTGTAGAGTTTCAGTTCAGTATTAATCTAACTTGGAATGGGACCAGCTCCTACCTTTATCCTGCTAAAGGGGGCTGTACTACGACTAGGTCCCTCCTTTTGGTGGGACCAGGAAGGGGGGTGGTTACACCCCCTATCCTTTGTCCGGTCTTGCGCCAGAGCTGGGGCTGGAGAGCCCCAGGAACTGGTTTAGACCGGTGTATGCACAGGGACACCTTGTGTGTCCCAGGCATGTCTCATTCCTTTCAGCCCTGTCCTACCCAATACACAAAATCCTGTCTGGGGTGGTGCTAGCACCTCCCAAGGCAGGAAACCCTTTGTCCAGGCCTCCCTCGCTGGAAGGACTCCCAGCAGCAGGTCAGATTTGTGTCTGTGGTGGCAGCATCCATTTTGTGATGCTGAGGCTCGGGTTAACTTTAACCGGGGTTCACAGTTAGGTACATGTCGTGTCCCTCTAGAAGGGTGGAATGCTACCCCCGTCGCCAGAATTGGCGAGGGGTAGTATTCCAATTCGTATGACACCTTACTCGACATGTTTTGATAATGCTATGCCAAAGTTAGCAATAACTGCAAGGATTATAATGCACTTAAGAGTATATGGTATAGCGTTATTTGTTGTACTGGAAGGCGAAGGGGCGGTATGAATATGATATTGCCATTTGCACATTGCACACTCGCATTTTAGCTCCATGCATTGATCCTTTTAAAATTACTCCGATTGCTGTTTTAAATTGAATTTTACATTGTGATCTTAAAAACATAATCTTGCCTCGTATTTGCCTCTTTGACGCCCGCTTTTGCTTTCCGGCTCCCTGTTCCACCACGGGCTGTCCCGCTTGACGTGGAGGGAGTGTAGGTGGGGCAGTGACGGGTCAGAGGTCGGGGCGGGACTAACCCTGCAGAGGCACTATTTAGCTCCGGGCTTCGCAGGGGGCTCGCTGGATTTGTTGTACTGGAAGGCGAAGGGGCGGTATGAATATGATATTGCCATTTGCACATTGCACACTCGCATTTTAGCTCCATGCACTGAACCTTTAAAAATTACTCCGATTGCTGTTTAAAATTGAATTTTACATCGTGATCTTAAAAACATAATCTTGCCTCGTATTTGCCTCTTTGAAGCCCGCTTCTGCTTGCCGGCTCCCTGTTCCACCACGGGATGTCCCGCTTGACGTGGAGGAGTGTAGGCGGAGCAGTGACGGGTCAGAGGTCGGGGGTGGGACTAACCCTGCAGAGGCACTATTTCAGACAAGCATGTGCTCATCGCGCAGCAGACGCGCGCAGCGGGCGCGCCGGCGGGGCGCCAAAGGCAAGCCCGTCTGCGCCCGTCCGTGCCCAGACGGGACCAGGGGCCACGCCCCTTGCGCAAAAACACACAGCTTTCAGCTATTCTAGGACGGATTTGCTGAGCCTCAGGGTAAATCGCCACACTAATTGCGAGACATTGTCTTTGAATGGTGATGTAAATAATTAATTTACTCTCTTAATTTCTATGCAGGTAAGTACTTAATCAATAATAACTCAATCGGAAAGAAGGAAAACAGAGTCCGTGGTGTAAGAGTTTCTAAGGGTTTTTATTCCTCATAAAGGAATCAGGATATCATGTTCTGACCACCACACAGGGTGTCAGAAGGGATAGATGAGCGCGCCGACGTTTATTGACAATACATAGCTTATATACTTGATTTACATCATAATGTTCAATGTAAGAGGCGTAACAGCTGAGAGAAGACAAGATAACAGTATACACGTGGTGCTAGTACATCATCAAGAGGCGTAAACTAGGCGTAACTAGGCGTGTGTGCTAGAAACGTCACTGATAGGTGACGCAAGTGGGTGGCACCAAGGGGTGGTGCTAACAGAATGTTGCAATGTCAGCAGAAATCGGAAGCTTGGATGCGTGCGCAGCTGCATGACGTGTGATAGACGGGGTGCAGGGGACTTGACATTTACACTGACGGAAAGAGACAGAAGTCTGGCATGTCAGATCAACTTGTGCTTCTATCATATCTGATATCTGATGTTTAGGAACTAAGCTATCTGGGCAGAAAGGTCTCTAGAGCAGAAGCTATTCTATACTTGCTGTGAGTGCGTGTATAAGCGCCTGAGTGTCTGTATGAGAAGCGTGGGGGCATGGGGCCTTCCATGGAAGCATGGCAACAGAGGCTATGAATTACTTGCATAAAGACAGGTCGGCCCTTTAGCCCTGTAGCTGAGGAAGGATGTTTACTGAAGCTAGTAGGCTGGAATGTATCTTCGGGGAGGAAAACAGATAACTCGAAGGTTATAGTCAATCTTGGCAGGCAGCAGGCTGAGCTGAGCACGGAGGGCCGCGCTAGAAGTAAGTCAGAGTTCACGGGTACGGGGGCTGCTTGGGCAGGGGCCCTCGCAGTCAGAAGCCAGAGAAGAGGCTCGGTGGCAGAGATTCAGGGCCTACTTTCAGCCAGGCTGAAAAACGTAGGAGTACACTTCAAAAAGACGTTGGCATAGCATACTTAGGAACGGACCATCAAACCCATTCATGGTGGGTCTGAAAGAGGACAAGTTAACGTTGGACGCAAATGTATTTGCGTCTTCATAGCTGGTACAGGAGGGAAGTTACATGCACTTTTAACTCGTACATGGAGTCGGTGGGGTACTCGCTAGGGAACACAACATGACCATAAAATTTATATTACCTCATTCCCTCCTTGTTCCCTACGGACCCTTCATGATATGTCGATCCTCATAAATCGATCGGTTTGTTCTTGTAACATTATATGTTCGTCTTTCTTTCTTTGACTGTTTGAGAGGCAACTGGAATGCTCAATGCAGGATGTGGCACATAGTCCACATATCGCTGGCCCACACTGCAGGCATAGGCAACAACTGAATACTATAACAAGACCAATGCCTAGGAAGGATAAGATCTTCCATCCCCAAGCTGTTAACGTAGTCCAGAACCAACCGGACCAAGTCCAGGTGCCTGGATTCTGATGTATCTGATTTGCAATTTTATGTAAACGGGTGATAGCTTGATAGACAGATGGTGCATTTTGTGGAATGAAAACACAGCAACTTGACCCGATGACCTTACAGGCTCCACCTCTATCTGCCAAGATGACGTCAATCACAAGACGATTTTGAAGGACAACAGTCCGTATAGCGGACTGCTCCTCTGTTAGGTTACCTAGAGCGGAGGCAGTTTCGTTCACTACTGCTTCAAGTGTTCTCGTTAATCTGCGTATTAATTTACTGTTTTGGACAGGTCCTAGGAAGAAAAAGAATCCTTTATTGAAATCAGTGTACTGTTCCCATGCCGTTTCTGTGTAGTCGACAAGGGGAATATCTCTTTTGGGTCTATTCGGTGCTAGATTCGTGTTTCTATGGTAATCAGGAGGAGCTAGGAAAACAGGTGGCAGAAGGAATGCAATGTAACAGGTACCGTCCCAATCTGGAGGCAAACGTATGTATGCGGTATGACCACAAACAAAGTAGGAATGACTGATAGCTTTAAAGGACGATTTACCATGGTCACTGAACTCGACCACAGTAGTGCATTTACTATGACCTACGTGTACTGAACCTTTCTTGCTAACACATAATTCACCTGTGACTGGTAACACTAACATATGGGGCAGAACTGGAGCAGTTTCAGATTCAACAGTGAGGATCATAAGGCTAATTGTGTAATTACCTAATCCATATACTTCATTTTCTAGATCAGTTCCTATTCGAGTGGGAAGTCCCTCTTTATCAGGATAACAGACGTTGAGCAGGACTAAGTTCAAGTTTCCCCAAACCCAGCCCCCATCGAAAACAGCAATATCAGGATCTAAAGAGTTAATTATTTTAAACCATGCTCCACAAGAGCCATTGTGAGTGAATGGGTACGGAAAGAGAGGCAGAGCTCCCTTGTAATTCTGGTAGGGAGGGAGTCGACCACATATCCAGCAGTCTGTAGCATTACTTGTCTGATGGGAATGGTGTAACATACTAATGAATGTATTGTTGCGCAGCGCAAGTCTGTAAGAGAGTTCATGTGCAGGAAGTTCACTAAAAGTGTGTTCAGCAGAGACATTGTAAGCAGATTGTTCACGCCTGAAAATAGGCCAGTACATAGGAAGCAGAATGCTGGCAATAATAATTAGAATACTCAGAATAAACATGATAATTAGTGTCACTATGCAGTGACTACGAAGTGATTTGCAATATGTTCTTCTCTTTTCCTCTCTCTCTCTAACTCGATCTAGGGGATACATGTCAGAAACTATTTAACCGATTCACCTAAGGGAGGACTTAAACAATTAAACTGTCTGACTTGCTAGATCGAAGCTTCATACGGTAAAGTTCTTGAGGAGTCTTTTCTCTTTTAGGCACAGTAACGTCTTGTGCTTCAACACAGTCTTTGGTGGGGGTGGACGAGTCAGAGTCCTGTTTCAGTCCGTTTTTTAGTTCATTGCATAGCTTGATGTGACTCGTGTGGACCCACCCCTTTCTCCCCTCGATTTTCACGGCGGTCCTGGTGGTAAGCAGAACGGTCTTCGGAGACTTCCAGCGGGGCTCCAGCGGACTTTTCCGGTCGAAGTTCCTGACGAGTACCAGGTCCCCTGGACGGACCTCATGCGCCTTTACATCGGTGTTGTCAGGGAAGGCTGCGGCAACCTGTGAACGACATGATTGGAGTGCAGACATCAAGGAGGCAAGGTAATCTGTCAACATGTTACAATCAATATCAGTGATCTTTTTCGGAACGGGCGTCCCCCACATATTCGGCGGTCTGCCAAAGACCACTTCGTACGGGGATAGCCCTGATCTTGAGTGGGCGACCATTCTCATGTAGAATAGTGCCACGGGCAGGGCGACTATCCAGTCGACCCCTTTTTCCTGACAGATCTTGGCAAGACGGATTTTTAGTGTCTGATTATGCCTTTCTACAAGGCCAGCTGCTTCGGGATGTCGGACACAGTGGAACCTCCACTGATATCCTAGCAAGAGGGAAACTTGTTTCATCAGCTCGGACGAGAACGGCTGTCCGTTATCTGAATACACGACACGGGGCAAACCGTACCGTGGGAAGAATTCACGAACCAACTGTCTGGCAGTGGTCGGAGCAGTGTAGTCTGGGACTGGGTATGCTTCGGTCCAGCGGGACAGAGCACAAACAATTACAAGAACATACTTAAATCCTCTACAGCTATTCATCTGGATATAATCCATCTGGAGGACTTCAAAAGGGTGATCGGGAGGATGGAATCCACCTTGCTCAACAGGGACGCTTTTACCTGGATTGAACTGACAACAGATCATGCAAGTACGCACTTTCTGTTTTGCTGCTGCTCGTAAGTGTTTGTTGTACCAGAGATTCTGTAAACTGTCTAACATGGCTTTCTCTCCAAGATGGGCAGGACTATGTGCTGTATTTATTATGACTTGAACCATTGAGTCGGGGAGAAACCATATAGATTTTCCCTTCGTCACCCAACCTTGATCTGTCTGAATCCCTCCTAGTTCAGTCCATTTCTTTATCTCCTCTGGAGTAGCATGTGTCTGGATATCAATTACGTCTAGGGCGGGATCTCTAACTGTCATACACTGTGTTTGTACTATTGTCTTTGTCACATCAGTAGTCTGGGTGTGAGTCAATGCTGTATGTTTTGCTGTCTGGTCTGCCAGGTCGTTACCCTGGGAAACAGAATCTGTGACTTTGGTATGTGCCTTACACTTCATGACTGATATGCCCGAGGGCAAATGTATTGCTTCTAACAGTGCTTGAATGAGGGGGCCATGTTGTATCTTGGCCCCATGAGAAGTCAGAAAACCTCGTTCTTGCCAGAGGACTCCGAAGTCGTGTACAACTCCGAAGGCATAGCGGGAATCTGTGTATATGTTAACATTTCTGTTCTTGGCTAGAATACAAGCTCGGGTCAGAGCGATGAGCTCTGCCGCTTGAGCAGACAGTGTGTCAATACGATGTGTTTCTTTAATTTCAGTTTCAGTGGTCACGGCGTACGCGGCCACTAATTCTCCTGTACTTGTTCTCATGCATGAACCATCCACATAAAGTGTCAGGTCTGGATTTGTCAATGGGACATCTGTTAAGTCTCGTCTAGGCTTAGTTACTGCATTAATTATTTCTATACAATCATGCGGAGCTGGATCTGTCATAACTGTAGGTAACAGTGTTGCTGGGTTCAGGATGCTGCAACGTCTGATTTCTATGTGTGGCTGGAATAGTGTTAATTCATAACCTGTCAGTCGTGCTATAGTTAAGTGTTGAGTCTGGGTTCTGTTTAACAAAACCTCTACAGAATGTGGTACTTGAACTGTTAACTGATGACCTAAAACAATTGAATCACTTTGTCTTATTGCTAACGCTGTTGCTGCTACTGACTTTAAGCACGCAGGGAGTGCTTGAGCTACTGAATCCAATGTACTAGAAAAATAAGCACAAGGCTTATGTGAACCTGCTTGGTCTTGAGTGAGGACAGACAACGCTGTACCATCACGTTCTGTAACAAAAAGTGTAAACGGTTTGTTGTAACATGGTGTCGCTAAAACTGGTGCTTGGCATAAAACTTTCTTTAATTCTTCAAAAGCTTGTGTGTGTTCCTGAGTCCAAGGGAGGACAGTCGAAGTTGCTGCCTCCTGTGTCGTTAACTGGATGAGTGGTTTAGCTAGAAATGCATACTGGGGAATCCATTGTCTGCAGTACGAGGTGAGGCCTATGAAGGCCCGCACTTCCTTTTGTGTCTTGGGTTGCGGCATGTTCACAATTAACTGAATGCGATCGGGAGTGAGCTGTCTCCCCACTTTGGACAGTAAGTGACCCAAGTACACAACTTGCTGAGCACAGAATTGTAGCTTCGAAGGAGACACCTTGTGTCCCTTGTCGGCCAGGAAATGTAAAACTGTCAGTGATGCTTTTTCACATTCGGGCTCACTTCGTGCGGTGATCAGCAGATCATCGACGTATTGTAGTAAAGCGGTGTTAACTGGCATTTGAATACAATCTAGTTGTCTTTTCAGTGCTTGACTATAGATGCTGGGGCTTTCTGTGAATCCTTGAGGTGCGCGCGAAAATTTGAAACTGCGTCCATTTAAACAGAATCCGAAGAGATATTGGCTCTCGGGATCAATAGGCACGCTGAAGAAGGCGTTCTTGAGATCAATTACAGTAAAGAACGTTGCTTCTGAATCAATAGCAGTCAATAGAGATGATATATCGGGGACCACAGGATACTGTGGGATAATGCATTTATTCAATTCTCGGAGATCAATCACCAGCCGATATACTGGCGGTGCATTGGGATCAGTACGTTTAAGAATCGGAATTATGGGTGAATTACAGATATTGGAGTCGGTTTCGACGACCACTCCTTGGGCAATGAGCTCTTCAATGATTTTCAGTAAAGCCGCTACAGCATCGGGTGGTAACTTGTATTGTCTGATTCTGGGTAATACAACACCTGCCTTGAGGGTAACGCGGTATGGTGTAATGTGCATACATCCTACATCAGTTGGGCCTTTTGCCCACAAGTAATCAGGTACATTTTTCAATCTGAGGTCAAACTCACGAAGAACGTAATGACCCTTGAAATCCCGTAGAAAGAGTCTAACCCCCTCCGGGGAGCAACATATTATAGCTCCTAGAGCCTTCAGTGTTTTAATTCCTAACAGATTTTCCGGACATGATTTTGTTAGTAATAGGTCTGTAACGCGTGATAACGGACCCACAGCCAGGGGAACTGGTTCTGATACTTCATTTACAATAGGCTGTCCTGAAAACCCAAGGGAAACATTTTGTGAGCCTGAGAGGGGTGCCCCTGGAACTTCGTCATGACTTATTGTAGTGCGACTTGCCCCTGTGTCAATTAAAAACTTTCTATCTTTCCCCAATACTTGACTGTGTACATAAGGACCTTCTTGATCTACAGGAATCTCGATAAGAGGCAAGCCACCTTCCCTCTCTAGGCTGTTTCATGTATATCGGGAATATTCGGGGTAAGCAGACTGAGCATACTGGTACATCTGTTGTGAAACTTGCTGAGTTGCAGCAATGGGCTGTGGCTGTGGTACTGCTACGGTCTGTGCTGTCTGTGCAGATGCATGCATGGGCTGTGTATTCTGTGTAGACTGATGCTGGTTATGGTCTTGTCTAGGAGGATGCGGTCTCTCTTTAGTTTTTCCTGTCGCTATGTTATGTTTCAGAACTGCACATTCGTGTACGTAGTGACCTGGCTGCTTGCAATAATTGCATGTCCCTTTCACAGGAGCTGCAGTGTGACTTGTCTGGGTCGTACCTTTTCTGTGACTGTCGGATGGAACCGTCTGGGCTACTAACATTTTCATTTTTGTGTCTTTCATGCGCTTCTGTTCCTGGTCTTGTTCTTCCCTAATTCTATTCTGGTGATATTGTAACATTTGTAACATCTGGGATGGCGTATTTGCTTGCCATGTACTCTCGACTTTATACACTCTATTTTTAACTAACGGTAGGGAATTCTCGACTAACTTTGATACGAAAAGATGTGGGTACGACTCGCTACTTGGCTGGAGGCCACTATTGATAATAAAACATTTCTCGAATCTAGAATAAAAGTCGCTAGTATCTTCATCATGTTTCTGTTTACAGGACGAGATTGCATCCCAATCCTCCTTTCTAGTTGTCAATAATCTGGGCAGGACCTGTACTATTAAACCTGGTAATGCTTTAGTTTTGTCCCCAAGGCCTAACCCTGGAACCCGTTTTTTCTCTTCGTCTTCTATTTCTGCCCAGGCAATCTTTGCGTCTCCCACCTCCCAGTCCTTTTCCTTTAATTTCTCGAATATACCCGTAGGCAATAATACTTTCAACATTTTCATGATATCATCATATGTGTAGTCCCCCATCAGTAACATGTCTTTGAGCTCTCTATGGAAACCTGCAGGGTCTTTATCATGGCACGGTACTAATTTCTTCATTTCTAACAGTTCTAACTTAGTCAGAGGCGTGTGTACATACACGCGTTTCAAAATTTTATCCTCACCCATAACAGGGTGCACTTCTCGCAAGGGGTTCTGACTTTCTATACCACTCCCGCACTGCATATGGTACATTTTCCTTTCTGGGGGTGGGGCGGGAACATATTCAGGACTTACAAAGGTATCATATCTGCGTCGTTGTTCTAGAATTATTTGAACTAATTTAGTACTTAGGCCTCTCCATCTATCCATCAGTAGTGCTTCTAGTGTCTCATGTAAGGGACCTGGATCGGAATAATGTTTTCTGTATTTGATGAGAAGGTGTTGAATCATATATACCCCTGCTAATTTCTGTTCGTCGGGGGAGAGGTTCAGAAATGTCTGTGCTACGGTGTCATCATTATATATGTCTGCATTTTCGGCCCATGATACCGCTGATCGGGCTAGTTCTTGTTCATCCATAGAATTGAGTACATGGTACCCAACTCGATCTCGAAGCCGTTTATCAGTTTCCTGGAACTGATGCTCAGCAGAATTCGGATTCGTTAAGGCAGAGAAGAAAACTCTCTTGCTTTCCGGACGGACACCTTTCCTAAGGTAGTTTCCCCTACCTACATATGCTATAGTACTTGTAGTTGGTTCTGGTTCTTCAGATTCTTCTTCCTCCTCGGAGGGAGCCTTTTCTTTCTCTTTCTCGTGTACTGCTATCACTGCTTTCTTAATCTTTTTATACATGGCCTCTATGCAATTTTGTCTGTCATGTTTTCCGTCGGCTATATTTTGACCCCACTTGTTCAATGCATCTAATTCACTCTGCTCTGTTCCGGGCCTGTCTCGTTCTCTTATTAGACAATTTATGAAAAATCGTAGTATCAGTGCTTGCATGGTAACTTTCTGTTTCTCCAGGGCATCCTTAATACTGTCGGGGTCCTTTCCCGTTTGAACGAACTCATATATTCTATCTAGGTGCTCCTTCATTCCTGCATAACATAACAAACTATCAGTAGCAGATCTTAACCGTAAAGACGCTAATATCATTAAGTCGTCCTGTCCAGGTTCTGGATCATATCTACAAACTGACATATTTTCTTTTAGTGCATCAAGACGGGATGAATTAGAAGAACGGGGGGATCTGTGCGTAAAAGGACTCTGCATACCTCTGAGATTTAATCTGTGAGTCGGTGGCGGGGTCTGGAGACCCGCGGTCGCACCTCCTGAAGCGGAAACTTGGGCATTATCTCTGTGTGTAGTCAGTATCTGAATTTGTCTCTTAGTAGGATCTGATTGAAGTGGTTTCGGTAAATCAGTTTTAGGTGAGGGAAGTGGCGGAGCTGGCGGAACGGGACTAGTCTTTTTCGGTGTCGGCTGAGAGTGATCTTGGGGGGCAGTACCACCCCCGGCCCTGTCAGTAGGCAGGGCACGAACAGGCAGATTGGTGTAAGCTGGCGCTACATCTTCGAGATATGAATTTAGGAATATGTCTTTAGTAGTCTTATGCATTACTTTAGTTGGAACTAATGGTGACGGCAAATTTTTCGGTATTTCTGAAATGGCGTCAGGGGTACCATCGGCCAAAAGATACATGTTGTTCACTTTGCCATTTAGGATACGATCTATTTGTTCTACTTTTACTCGAATTCCCTCAGTAACTAATTCGTTTTCTTGGGCCTTTTCTGATTCTTTAAGCCTGTCTTCTCTACGGAGTGCTCTATCAGCACGCTTACGTGATTCCTTACGCCAAAATTCTATGGCGTCTTTCTGAGATTGTCTAGCTTTCTTTTTCCGTAATATTTCTTCTACCTTTATGATGCACTCGGCATCCCATGTTCCGTTAACTGGCCATCGGTATCTTTCCTCTAAGTGCTTGGTATAATCGGTCCATAACTCTAGATACAGGATGGCGTCTATGCCATGTTTATTATACATAAAATTACCTGGAGTGTCCCTAGGGGGGATTGGAATCTCTTCCTCTAACATCCCTTTCCTAGTTCCTATCTGCTTTAATTTGTTGAAAAACGGCATTGTGCCTACTTGATACTGGAATGCTTGATCCTTGATACTTAATGTCAACTGTAACTATTTATACAAAAACACAATAATGCACAAAAACAATCACATTCATACCACGACATTAATCACATGAAACATTTAAAGACATAGTTAACTTCCCCTTAGTCTGAATGTACCGCTCAACGATACAGATACACTGCTGTAACAGTGCAGAAATTCGGAATACTTTATATACTGCTAAACAGTACAGATACACTGCCTAAAAACAGTGCAGACCGGACTTGCGTACCCAAACCCGTCTAGATACGACCCAGCAATGGTACTCACCGGGAAGCACGGAAAACAGAAGGCCTCGGAAAACTCGACTGGACTCGACTCGGAACTTCGGAACACTTCGGAAAACTTCGGAAAACTTCGGAAAACTTCGGAAAACTGGTGGGCCTCTTCACACCTCGGACCTTGCTTCCTTCGGCTGGGCTCTGGTCGGGATCCTCCGCACTCCTCACCGCCTCGTCTGGGCACTGATCGCAGTCTTCGTCACCTCCGTGTGTCAGAGGGGGATGCAGGAAATCCTGTCAGTACACGTGTTGTCCGTCTAACTGATGGCAGGGGACACGGATTGCAACGCACCTTCCGGCGCGTGAGGTGGGGGAGGGGTCCCTGTTTGGGCGCCAAAATGATGTAAATAATTAATTTACTCTCTTAATTTCTATGCAGGTAAGTACTTAATCAATAATAACTCAATCGGAAAGAAGGAAAACAGAGTCCGTGGTGTAAGAGTTTCTAAGGGTTTTTATTCCTCATAAAGGAATCAGGATATCATGTTCTGACCACCACACAGGGTGTCAGAAGGGATAGATGAGCGCGCCGACGTTTATTGACAATACATAGCTTATATACTTGATTTACATCATAATGTTCAATGTAAGAGGCGTAACAGCTGAGAGAAGACAAGATAACAGTATACACGTGGTGCTAGTACATCATCAAGAGGCGTAAACTAGGCGTAACTAGGCGTGTGTGCTAGAAACGTCACTGATAGGTGACGCAAGTGGGTGGCACCAAGGGGTGGTGCTAACAGAATGTTGCAATGTCAGCAGAAATCGGAAGCTTGGATGCGTGCGCAGCTGCATGACGTGTGATAGACGGGGTGCAGGGGACTTGACATTTACACTGACGGAAAGAGACAGAAGTCTGGCATGTCAGATCAACTTGTGCTTCTATCATATCTGATATCTGATGTTTAGGAACTAAGCTATCTGGGCAGAAAGGTCTCTAGAGCAGAAGCTATTCTATACTTGCTGTGAGTGCGTGTATAAGCGCCTGAGTGTCTGTATGAGAAGCGTGGGGGCATGGGGCCTTCCATGGAAGCATGGCAACAGAGGCTATGAATTACTTGCATAAAGACAGGTCGGCCCTTTAGCCCTGTAGCTGAGGAAGGATGTTTACTGAAGCTAGTAGGCTGGAATGTATCTTCGGGGAGGAAAACAGATAACTCGAAGGTTATAGTCAATCTTGGCAGGCAGCAGGCTGAGCTGAGCACGGAGGGCCGCGCTAGAAGTAAGTCAGAGTTCACGGGTACGGGGGCTGCTTGGGCAGGGGCCCTCGCAGTCAGAAGCCAGAGAAGAGGCTCGGTGGCAGAGATTCAGGGCCTACTTTCAGCCAGGCTGAAAAACGTAGGAGTACACTTCAAAAAGACGTTGGCATAGCATACTTAGGAACGGACCATCAAACCCATTCATGGTGGGTCTGAAAGAGGACAAGTTAACGTTGGACGCAAATGTATTTGCGTCTTCATAGCTGGTACAGGAGGGAAGTTACATGCACTTTTAACTCGTACATGGAGTCGGTGGGGTACTCGCTAGGGAACACAACATGACCATAAAATTTATATTACCTCAATGGTCCCCCATCCCCCTGCTCGGAATGTACTTTCTCCTTTTCCTATCTCCAGCCAGGTTTAACTGGGGAGTTTGGAGTTGACATAAATGTCAATCCTAATAAGAGTAAAGATCACGTTAACCAGTTCACTTTCCTTACCACAAACTGTAGATCGCTTCCCAAACATAAAGTTGACATTTTTGATCTCCTGCTTGATCAGAAGCCGGATGCGCTATTCCTAACAGAGACTTGGCTAACTGCAAGCTCTGGCCCGGACATAGCATCAGCCCTCCCTCCCAATTACACGATAATCAGGAAAGACCGCCTAAATCAATGAGTTGGGGGTATAGGCATCATCTTTAAAAATACATTTCAATGCAAATGGGAAGATGTCAACCTGGCAAATTATGAAGCTGGGCTCTTCAAACTAGCCTTGTCTCCGCAAACCACACTCTCAGGGATTTTAATATATTGCCCTCCAGGGGCAGTTGGGGATTGGGTGGCAGCCCTATCAGAATATATTGTGCCTTCTCTGTTGGAAGCATCTATATTTGCCATCTTAGGAGACCTTAATCTGCATCTTGAAGACCGCAGTTGTCCAATGATTCTCAACTTCCTTTCTGATCTTGAGGCACTTAACATCCACCTATGGAACACAGGCCCCACACATAGAGCCGGTCACCTATTAGATCCAATCTTTGCAAATTTTGATTGCATAAAGTGCGAGCCCGCACTGTTAATCCCGTGGTCTGAACACTTTCTTACCAAATTTCATATCTGGGAACCCGCTCATAAAATCCTTGTAAAATCTGAGGTATGGTTTAGAAATTGGCAAAAACTCAACATAAAAGATCTTGATGAACAACTAATTAGATCCAGCCCTTGTTTCGATCTTGAGAAGATCACTATTAGTGACCATAGGACGATCAATGATTGGTTATCTAGTGCCATACAAACAATCATTCCCCTGACCTTAAGTAAGCATAAATCATGTAATCCCCCGGTCCCTTGGCTCACAGATAAATTGAGAGAAGAAAAAAGTCAGTGTAAAAAACTAGAGAGACTGTGGAGAAGAGATTATAATCCCTCTAAAAAAGAAAGATATAAACATGCACTAAATATGTACCATCTGTCCTGTAAAATCGCCAAGGGCGATTTCACCAAAAACACCATCCTAGGAGCTCAAAATCACTCAGGGACTCTTTTTAAAACTCTAAAGAATTTAGCTGGGGCAGCAGCCCAACCCGAACCTCCTACTCTGTCTCCCACGCAATGTAATTCCATTGCTAATTTCTTCCAGGCAGAAAATATCGACAATTTATGCCAACTTCACCTCAGAGGATGACGGCATCGATGGTCCATCTAATCTCTCCACCCCTCGCTATAGTGACCAAAGGGATTGCTTCATGAACCACGTTCTTATGGCATGGCAGCCATTAAATATCAATACTTTCGGCGAAGTCCTGAATAGTATTAAATCAGGTTCCCCCCAGGATCCTATGCCTGTTCATGTTCTTAAACAGCTAGACCCATCCATCTTGGAAGTAATCAGAGCGCTGTTAAATGCCTCTCTCAATGAGGCGGCAATACCTGGTGAGTGGAAGCACGCCATGGTGATTCCCTTGCTAAAAAAGGCCAATAGCGATCCGGAGGTCTTTTCTAACTTCCGCCCTATATCCCTTCTACCAATTTTTTCTAAAATCTTAGAAAAGCACGTAAACAAGCAGTTTTTTTGTAAAGAGTGAACTGAACACACCGGGTTACGTGCACTTGTACTTTATGAGTAAACTAGACATGTGTATTTAGATAAATCACTTTCCACCAATTGGCATCTGATATGTGTTTTTATTTTTATTTTTGATATTTGTTATTTTTTCTCAACTCTTATCTCATTTCAGTTTTTTATAAACACATTAAACGCAGAATATAATTCCTTTAACGCGCTTCGGCCGTTCTCCTTCCTCCGGAATTCTGCATTGTTCTTTTCTACATCAAAAGTGGCTTTTCTGATGGAACGTAGGTGCCCCGGTTAGGCATACGTGATAATTCTTAGAGGGGTGATTTAGACCGAAATTCTTACTTCCTGTTATGTGGCGTGGCTGCCTAAGGGTTCTTCTGTCGGTATAGTGGGTTACTTCTCATCCGGTAATTGGCGTACACAGCAGCGGCGATTAAAACCTGAATCAAAGACTTGACTTCTTTACGTGTGGATTTAATGGCATTTTTTGATATCTGGAAACCTGATGAGGTCGCCTTTGGACTTCCGCCTCCTTATATTTGGCTGATTTGTTTTTGGATGGACTTCTACGCGTGCCACTGGTCCTGCCGTGTTTGGTCCGAATTATCACGTATGCCTAACCGGGGCACCTACGTTCCATCAGAAAAGCCACTGTTGATGTAGAAAAGAACAATGCAGAATTCCTGAGGAAGTTGAACGGCCGAAACGCGTTGAAGGAATTATATTCTGCGTTTAAGAAATTAAGTTATAAACTGTGAAGATATTTTAAGGATTATTTAATGTGAAATTACTGTAATGCATTATATGTAAAAAAAAAATGTACCAAAAAAAATAACAAAAATGTGTTTATAAAAAACTGAAATGAGATAAGAGTTGAGAAAAAATAACAAATATCAAAAATAAAAATTAAAACACATATCAGATGCCAATTGGTGGAAAGTGATTTATCTAAATACACATGTCTAGTTTACTCATAAAGTACAAGTGCACGTAACCCGGTGTGTTCAGTTCACTCTTTACAAAAAAATACTATACCTTGCTAGGGTTTATCCTTTAAGGCAGGGGCCCCGATTTTCCTAAAAAAAAAATTTAAAAAAAACGTAAACAAGCAGTTGACAGACTTTGTTAATGATAACAACTTACTACACCATTCTCAATCGGTCTTTAGGAAAGGCCACTCTACAGAATCCACCTTACGGGGGGTCACTGAGGTTATCCGTCAAGAGCTGGATATTGGAGGCACGGCGGCACTCATCCTATTAGACCTGAGTGCCGCATTTGACACCATCTCCCACACAATCTTGATTCAGGCCCTAGAAGAAATAGGGGTTAGAGGAAAAGCACTGAAATGGCTGGAAGAATTCCTCCTGAATCTGACCTTTCAGGTCTTCTCCAAAAATAATTTCTCAGAGGTCCAAAAGTCCCCCTATGGGGTACCCCAGGGCTCAATTTTAAGTCCGTTACTTTTTAATGTCTATGTCACTCCTCTGGCCAGGATTGCGGAAGACATGGGTCTTACAATTTATTCCTATGCGGATGACACGCAACTTGTGTTCTCCCTCACACCCACAGACAAATCTGGAACTTCTCCCCTTCGCTCTGGGCTCTTAAGAATAGCGAACTGGCTTCACTCCAGGAAACTAAAACTGAACGGGGAAAAAACTGAGTTGCTCGTTTTTGATAACCAAAACAATCTCTGGGGCCGACTCACTGGCCAGCAGAAATGGGGGCAACCCCGGTTGCGGTACAATCTGCTCGCAACCTAGGGGTAATAATTGACGACAAGCTGTCTATGTGTGCACATATAGCCAAAACAGCCTCAACCTGCTTTTTGATCCTCAAATGGCTGAGAAAATTTTTATGGCAGCTACCAGACGATGCACAGAGAACAGTACTACAGGCATTAGTTAGCTCGAGATTAGACTATGGCAATGTTGTTTATCTGGGTGTCACAAAAAGCATCCTGAACCGACTTCAGGTGGTCCAGAACTCTGCGGCACGACTGCTCCTCAATCTCCCAGGCCGTACAAGCATGACAGATCACCTTAAGAAGCTACACTGGTTGAAGATTTCCAGCAGAGTTAAATTTAAGGCACTATGCTACATGTTTAAGATTAGTTCTGGAGAAGCGCCTGCATATCTATGCAAGATTGCCCAGAAATATATACCCTCTCGTAATCTGCGCTCCATGAACCAGGCAAAATTCACAGTTCCCAGGGTCTACCGGGCTCGGATGGGAGGTCGCTCATTTGCCCATCTGGCCCCTGCACTGTGGAATTCACTTCTGCTCTTTTTACGCCTGGAACCATGTTACCTTCGGTTCCGGAAGGGAATCAAATCATGGCTGTTTAATCAATAGTGCTTCTCCCTCTCTTTCCATGTGTAACATAGATCCAAGGCACCGGGAAACCCTCAGGGTAGCTGTTGCGCCATATAAATGCAATAAATAAATATTAAATAAATAAATTGAAACAGCTAAAGGACTTGGTTCCGAAAGCTGCAGACAGGCTCAGCTCATGCCAGAGCACCATCTCACATAATTCCAAGCACTCTGCCTCCAGGATTGTTAAGGCCTGCCATAGGAGTGACTTATAGGAGTATATGTGTCCATTTTAGGTTTAGATATAGGCATACTATATCTAAAGCAAAGGGTGATTACACCACCTTGCCCCAGCTGATTGATCAGCCAGTTGTGTCAGATTTGGAGGGCCAGCCAGGGGTGGCATAATACATCCTGCAGCCCCTGGTAGGCATTGGGTTCACTTATGCCCTGGGTACCTATGGTACACTGTACAAGGACTTACAAGAGTGACCCAATTCCAATTGGTAAATGCACCTAAGGTACATGGATGTCAATTTAGAGAGAGAACAGCTAGGCTGGGGGTCTGATTAGCAGGCCCACAGCCAGGGAAAGTCGTAAACCAGTGAAGCAAAAAGCAAAAATCTGGGGTGACCATAGGATTGCAGACCCTACTGTCCTACAGTCATCGGGAAGATAGGGCAGTGGTACATATGCAGGACACCCACCGGCTGCTGGGATCCCATAAAGCAGATGGAAGACAAGCCTCTAATGTCAGATCATTGGGGCATGTCCCCCCGGCACGCTTTAGTTTTCAGTCACTATCTTTATCACTTTGACAGGCTCAGCTCAAGCTAAGGATATGTACGTGCCGATTACAGCTGCTGCCTAGCGGAGGGAGTTGAGTGCCTGTTCCAGCTACCTAATGATTGCGTGTTATGGACAAGGCACAGGTAGATGCTCAGTAGTGTGTGACCTGCGCCTTGTGGCTGCGCACCGGAGGAAGGGTCACTTACCCATGGAATGCATTCTCGCTGTTTCCTTATGCCAGTGCTGCTGGGGGAATGTAAAGTGGCGGGGTATCGGGGTAACTACGAACAACTGGGTGGGGGCATGGGTGGGCGGAACACTTAAGAACAGATGGAGTGCAGGTTATATTGCTACAACAGCGTTTGAGTGGTGGCTTGCGTGTTTTGGAGGGGATGGAGGTGCCGCATTCTAGCTGAGTTGGCGTGTGTCTGTATAGGCGTGGCGCATAGCCATCACGCCTATCGCTAGATGTGTTGGGTTACATGTGAGGGGCTAAGCTGCTATTCGTATGCTATAGGGCCTGCATCCTGGCTCTGGGGCCTCATCACTGCTCAAGAATTCCCGTAGTATTGCATCCCAGTTTTCTGCGACTGGGAGCTTACGGAGACCCACTGCATCCTTCCTGCGCAGTCCTACGCTCTCCCCTGCTGCCCAGATCTGTAGCGAGCACTTCCAGGCCTGCACCGTCAGGAGTTCTGCCGAGCGTCATTGTTTCGTGATCAGTTTTGTGAACATTTGCGTGGCGGTGATCAACTGTAACGCCATAAACCGAGAAGTAACTCGCAAATGTTTGTTTCCATACTGGTGCAAAATGCAGGTCTTCCAGGATGGAGAAATGGTTTGACCCATGTAGCGGCTTAGTGCCCTCACTACCAACTCCCAGTACTCCCCCCAGCTTCAGACAGTTCCACAGCATCTGCAGGAAGTCTGCATCAGTGACTTGAGGGCGCAGACAGGCAGCCGATGCTCCAATATAGTATTTGTTAATTTGCGCTGGTGTGAGGTATGCCCTCTGCGTGATGAAGTACTGTATAAGACGGAACCGCATGTTGCGCAGGACGCCTATCCGACCCCCAGGACCCAATCGCATTCAATATTCGTGAAAGGGCGTTGGAGATCTTCCTTCCAGTGTGCGGATAGGGAGAGTAACGGTGTTGCTGTGTGAGACCGAAGGGAGGCCGTAAACCACTTTATAAGGTGTCTGCCCCTCCCCATCATGGGTAGGTTTGGATGGTTAGATGCGTTTGTGGCTCTGTAGACATGTCTCCCCAATGCTCGTGCAGAGCTGCTATGATTGCTCTGTGTTTTAGGAACTGTCCCGGGGCTACTCTATAAGCATCAATGAGTGAGGCATAAGACGACAGATTACCATGATGATACAAATCCCAGAGAACCTGTATGCCGCTATCAATAAGGTGACGCACTTCTCGGGCCGTGATGGAACCATGCTAACTTGGTGTACCTATTATTGGGAGCGCAGGAGCATATGACTTGGTGTTTCTCATCAAATACAGACTTCTGCGGTGGCATCGATGTGCCACAGTTAACAGGAGCTGCAGCGGTAGTCTCAGCTCGCTGCATGGGTGGAAGATAGCAGGAAGGGTTTTAGGGGCTAGCGCCGGGAGGTCCAACACGGTGTCTCCCAGGTGCTGCTCCTAGAGCCATACGGCCACCCATTGCAGCTTGGCCACTAAATAGTAGTGCTCCAAGTTGGGTAAGGCAAGCCCGCCTTGATCTGTTGGCAGGTATAGCTTCTGGATTGCTACCCTGCAACGGAAGGCCCCCAGATGTGCCCTCTCACCAATCTTTCCAGTGTTTTGAAAAGGGCTGGTGGAAGATATACAGGCAAATTGGCAAAATAATATAGTAAGCATGGCAGGATTATCATCTTTGTTAATGCTATTGGCCCATGGTGGTTAGGGGGAGCGTTCCCCAGAATGCTATTCCTGACTGGATAAATGGTATTGCCCTGTCCAGTTTTCCTTCAAGGAGGTCCTCTGGGCAATGGTACACCCAGCCCCTCAGATATTGGAATGTGTGGGCCTTCTATTCAATGTATGTGCCATCAAGAGCATATTGCAGGTCAGGGGAGTCCAGGTTGAAAGGGTAGAAGCAGGATTTAGATGCATTAACCACCAGACCTGACACTGCAGCGAATTCTCGTAAGATGTGTTCTACCTCAACTGGGATACAGTGCGTGTCCCTCAGATATAGAAGGGGGTCATCTGAGTACAACGAGATGATGTGTATGTTGTCACCCTGGGGAATCCCCCAGTCCATGCCCCTCACTCAAAACATAGTCGCCAGCGGCTCCACTGCGAGTGAGAACAGTAACGGAGATAAAGGGCATCACTGTCTGGTACCTTTTCGTACTTTAAAGGGAGCTAACATATATAGGCTCGTTTTCACCCTCACCAGTGGGTTGTCATACAGCAGCCAGATCTTATAAAGGCCTCCCTGAGTCAATAAAGTGGCAGCACCACGAATAGGAAGTCTCATCCTAGGCTGTTGAATGCCTTTTTCAGATCTAAGATCAGGCATCCCGCACTGGGCCATTGCCGCGGTGTATATTCGGCGACCCTAAAGAATCGGCAAAGGTTTAGAGAGGTACTGCGTGTCGGGATGAACCCGTTTTGGTCGTCATGCTCGAGTGATCAAACTAGGGGCGCTAGCCAGTCCACGAACAGTTTTTCTGGTATTTTATAATTGTGTTTAACAGGGCTAGTGGTCTATAAGAGCCTAGGTCCATAGGGTCTCGGTCTGGTTTAAGCAGCAAAACTAACCGTGCTTCATTTTTTGAGGGTGGGAGGGAGGAGTCGTCTATTGCGGCGGCATAGACTGCTTGAAGACGTGGTGTCAGTATAGTTGCGTATGTCTTATAGAATTCAGATGGTATTCCATCCAGGCCAGGGGTTTTGGTCATAGGAGAAGATTTTGATTCGAAACCACTTCATCTTCAACCGTCTAGGCACCTTGGACTTCACTGGACTTCGCCTGCAACCAAGACTGAATCAAGCAAAACTCCTGCTGCTCCTGGTCTTGTCGTCCTGCCAGTCTTCTGCATCATCTGTGCCTGTGCTTCATCATGGGTTTTCTCCAGACCTGTGGGCATCAAAGACACCCAAAGTAATCACCCTTGGAGCAGTCACTACAGTGCATCTGCAGGCACCACAATGAAGCCGACCAGTCTGCTGATCCTGAGGTCCCACGAACTCCAAAAGCCTCAGTAATACAGGTGGTGGTTCTGCAACTGTTTTGAGGCCGGCCCTGTATTCTCGTCAAGATTGAGGCCATCATCCCCCGTCAGAACTGCTGGAATAGAACCCCTGCGTACCGCGTCAATTTGCTATTGTCAAGGCTTGTTGACTCTGTTCTCTAGAGATCTTTGGGCTACAAGAATCTTCAGCCTCCAGCATCTCTTCCTTCCAAGTATAGAGTCCTCACCACATCCTCTGTACTGTGGGCCTTCCTTCTTGGTGAAATGCTCGAGGTCCTCTTGCGTTTGGCCTGTGGGTCCTCCTGAGAGTCCTGAGAGTCTTCTCCTGCTTCAGTGAGCCCCCCTACTAGCTCGGGCATGCTTTGACTTTCTTGCTTGTGGTGTGTCCCTTGCTGGTTATGTTATGTTATGTTATTGTTTTTTATTGTGCGCACAGCTACTCTAGCCAAGGAGCGTCCTGGCGCATAGACAAGGAGAAACATAACACAACAGGGAAAAGAAGACTAAAAGGGACAGCTAAAACAGAAAAGTTTTTATTGCTTTCCGGAAGGTCGTGAGGTCCTCCAGCAAACGGATGTCAACCGGAAGAGAATTCCAGGTTAGTGCAGCTTTTACGCTGAAGGAGCGTCCTCCCATACGGCTGAGCCTAAACCTAGGGACTACAGCAAAGGCCTGTCCTTGAGAACGGAGGGCGCGTGCGGGGACATAGGAGAGACAGCTGGACAGAATTTCGGGGCCGATACCTCTCAAGATCTTAAAGGTCAGACAAAGGACCTTAAAAAGAATACGCTTCCTCACTGGAAGCCAGTGTAGGGAACGAAGAACACTCGTCACCGGGCAAAATCTGGGCAGGCCAACAATCGCTCTGGCCGCCGCATTTTGGACCCGTTGCAGGCGAGTAAGCTCAGCCTGGTTAGCCCCGACCAGAAGAGAGCTTGCGTAATCCAGGCGGGAGATGATAGTAGCCTGGATTACCAGCTGTCTGGTTGGGGCATCGAAAAATTTGAGCACAGGTCTTAAGCCTCTCAATAGGCCAAAGCAACAGGCTGCTGTTCTTTTAGTATGCCCTACAAAGGAGAGGCCAGCGTCCAGCCAGACCCCCAGATTTTTCAACTCTGGCACCGGGGTTGGAGTAGGTCCCAACTCTGGTGGCCACCATTGGTCACCCCACAACTCCACTCCCCTTCCGACAATCATTACCTCCGTTTTAGTGGCATTGAGCTGGAGACAGTTTCCCGTCAACCAGCTGGCCACCGCCTTCAGTCCATCCTGGAACCTGGTCCCAATGTTTCTCCTTCATTCTTCACACCAGTTGCAACCAATGTTCCCTCTAACTTTTTTCCTCTGTGTGCGACAGTGTAGGGTGTCTGTGCACTACAGCTATGGCTATGTGTGCCAGGAACCAGACTGCGGGTGTGTGCAGTGCCAAATATCACTCCAAACTTTTGCTTTAAGAACTGAAAAGACAGTGCATTTTCACACATATAGCGCCACATTAAGGGTCTTGAGGTAGATTTGCAATTTGGATACGCACGCCATGACATGAATTGGTTACACAAGCAAGTACACTTCAGGCTTAGAAAAGCACAAGACTAGCATCATGGGTGCACTTGAGAAAGAAATAACTTCAGTTGAACAAAGAATAGGATCTTGTAACCATGCTGTTGCCGATACTGTAAGCTCATCTTGTTTTGCCGCTTCTACCACTAAGGGCCCCACTGTCATTTCTGGTGGCACAATTGACGGGTGCATCCAGACGAATTTAGTTGTAATTAACTCAATTTACCTATCTGATTCTTTCATGGATCCTCCACTTAAACATATGAAAATTCTGTATCCCCTTCCAGCTGCATCAACTAGCCCTACCCGAGAAGGACCCTCTCAAGCCACCAAAGCCTCTGTTAAGCCACACAGGCCTGTAACAAGAAAGAGCAAATTGACCACAACCCTAGCAGCCAGCACTAAGGATTTTGACTGTTTATTTTCTCCTGCACAAGCATTGGAAATTTCTGTCAAATCTTCTGTGGATACTCTCTCTGAGAGATTAACCCTTGTTCAAAAAACTAAGTAAGTATAAGTATAAGTATAAACCATTTTGTAACGCGCTCTGTTACTGGGGAGCATCCTGGCGCGGGGAGGGAAAAAAAGTAAGGCGGACAGCAGAACACAGAGGGACCATCCTAGATTGCACTCTTGAATAAGTGGGTTTTCAGATGTTTTTGAATACAGCCACTGTAGGCGTAGAGCGCAGGTGGAGAGGGAGTGCATTCCAGGCCCGCGCCACAACCACAGATAGCGACTGACCACCAAGTCTAGCACGTTTAAAATGGGGAAGGGACAGTTTAAACAGAGTGGAAGATCTCAGGGTGCGTGCAGGGGCATAGCTGTTGAATCTCTTTCTCAGGTACAAGGGGCCTTGATCATGAGTTGCGCAAAACGCCAGCACCAAAGATTTAAACAAAATGCGTTGTGCAACAGGAAGCCAGTGGAGCGAGCGCAACTCAGCGCAAACGCTCTTCCATCTGGGGATGTTGAGTAGTAGACGTACTGCCGCATTCTGAATAATTTGCAGGCGTCTCACCAGATATGCCGGAATGCCACTAAACAGTGCATTCGCGTAGTCGAGCCGGGCCAATATGAGCGCCCTGGCAACCGACTCCCTGGCCTCCCTAGGGAGCAAGGGAAAAAATTTACGGAGCATTCTCAGAGTGGCAAAGCAAGTGCCTGTAAGCTTTTTAATATAGTACTCGAATCTGAGATCCTCCGTAAACCAAATGCCCAGATTTTTGGCTGGTCTCCCCATCTCTTTTGGGCTAGGAATGTTAGAAGGCCAAAGTGTGCTCTTAAATGAGGGGGGAAAGGAACCATAAAAGAGCACTTCAGATTTGTCCTCATTGCACTTCAACTGGGCCTGTGTTAACCAGCGAAATACAGAGGACAAACACAGATGAACTGTAGACGTATCCAGATTGTCGTCTGGCCAGGTAAACAGCAGTTGGGTATCATCTGCATACCCTATGATCTTAGCCCCAAACTGTTCCGCTAGATAAACCAGGGGGGTAATATACACATTGAACAGTAAGGGGCTAAGAGTGGACCCCTGCGGGACCCCTGTAAGCAGAGGCTTGGGCTCAGAGGCATGGGGGGGCAGCCAGACCTGCTGGGTCCTATCAGATAAAAAAGAGGACAGCCATTCTAACACAACTCCCCCAATGCCAATGGCAGACAGCCGACCGAGGAGAAGCTCGTAGGGGACGGTATCGAAAGCGGCAGAGAGGTCCAATAAAATTAGGACCGCTCTGCCACCTCCGTCTAAACAGTCCCGATTTGCCTCGGTCATCTCCACCAGGGCCGTCTCGGTGCTATACGCAGCCCTGAAGCCCGATTGAGCAGGGTGGAGGGCGTTAGATGTTTCAACATAGCTCTCCACTTGTTGAAGAACCACCTTCTCACAGATTTTCGTGAGTGCCGGTAAGAGGGAAATGGGTCGGTAATTCCCAGGAACCGACACATCCAGTCCTGGTTTTTTCAGAAGCGGCAGAAGTTTGGCCTGTTTCCAAACTTGGGGAACCACGTCTACAGCCAGGGAGAGATTCACTATCTGCGTGATCTCACTGCAGACTGTTACCGCCACCTCCGAAAGCACCCGGGCTGGGCACGGGTCGGCTGGAGAGCCAGATTTCAGAGACTGGAGGAGAGGGAGAGCATCACCCTCGGCAATTTGTGCGAAGGTCGTGAGTTGTTGTCCAGAGGATGGGAAAGAAGAAGGACAGAGGCCAACTGCAGAGCAGTCGGCAGGAAGAGCCGCTAAAAGGCCCTGCTGAATCCTCGCTATTTTGGTAATAAAAAAAGTGGACAACTCCTCGCACCATTGTGCAGAGGACGGGAGGGAAACTGCTTCCGCGACAGGGGACACAAAGCTTTTAACAATGGCAAAGATCTCTCTGCTGTTGTTATCGGCTTTGTTAATGCGCCCTGCATAGTAGTTCCCCTTAGCTACCTTAATGGCTGCATAGTAGTCTTTTTGGGCGAGCCGTAGGGCTGATTTAGCCTCAGAGCTATAAACACATCTCCACGTTCGTTCTAATTTTTTGCACCCCAGTTTCATCTCCCTTAATTCAGGGGAGAACCAGGGTTGAGAGGGAGAGCGTCTAGCTCTGGTCAGCGTGGTTTGCTTAGTAGAGGCCGTCGCCGCCTGTCGTACCCACTCATTAAACTCGCAGACCGCCTCGTCCAGACACATCTTGGATTGTGGGCGAGTTTTAGACAGAGCCTGTCTAAACGCGGGTAGGTTAATTTTTTGAGAATGGCATGTAGAGGGTGGGAGACTGGACTCTGCCATCTCCCAACTAAACCTAACTAGATCGTGGTCAGACCAAGTTGTTTTTTCAACGATCACAGACTGAATGGGGAAATTCGCGCACACCAGGTCAAGTAAATGACCACCCGCATGCGTCGGACCAGTGACCCATTGTTCGAGCTGGGCAAGCTCAAGGATTTCCCCAAGCCTGCGGGCTTCAGGGGAATCAGGAACATCCATATGAATATTTAGGTCGCCGACCAGAAGAAACTTAGGAAATCCTAAGGCCCGCGGCACTATATATTCTTCTAGGGAGTCCAAGAATTGGGTGGCCTGGCCCGGGGGCCTGTAGATCAGAGATCCACCTAGGGTAAAGTGGGGGGAAATCTTGAAGGCGAAGTGAAGAACCTCACCCCCTACACTCACAGTCTGAGGCTCAGATTCAAAACTCCATCCCTCTTTAAACACAACTGCTAATCCACCCCCTCTACCCAAGGGACGATCTACTCTAACTACCACCCGCTGCCTTGAAATTCTAATGCAAAAATTACCCATACCTTCCCGGATCATTTGAGTTCACCTAGTGGGCTTTTTTCTGGTACTTCATCTTCTAGTTCAATTCCGTACTGTAATCACCTTTCCACCTGACATACTTCAGGACCGGATGCTGGAATTCCATCCACTAGCAATCAAGTGCAGCAGACTTTGCGTGCTAAGAGCTAACTTGTTAAACCAAACGTCACATTGTCAGACAGTGTAACCAACAAGAGTCCTGGGTCTTCCCCCAGAAGCTATGCCTTTCGTGGTGAATCTTGGGAATGTACCAACTATTTCCCAGGATTCAGAGCCAGGGTGGGTAAGATGCAGCACCCGTGTGCGATGTAATTCACAGGAATATTATCTCAAAGGGTCACAATCAGCCCCGCAGCAGGGCACAATTAAGGAAGGAAAAGCAGAGTCTCAAACACGGCCTTTTCCAAAGCACAGGTCGTGTTGGAGACTATTTTTCTTTTCTTGACAGTGCGCAGATGCGGGCTGATTGTGGGCCTTTGAGATAGTATTCATGTTAATTGCAGCGCCTGTGTACGCTGCAAATAACATGAATACTAGCTTCCTAGCTGTTTAAATCACTCTTGCATGGTTTTTTTCATCCCTGGTTTCTCTTCTTGTCACTGTTTGTCACATTTTTTTCCTTTCTCTATTTTCTACCTTGCTCTCTCTCACACTGGGACAGAGTGTGATGATGGAAAATAAACCCTGATCGACAAAAAATCAAAATGGAGGCTATTGCAAGGCACCTGCAGCCACCACGCAATCAAGCACTGAGAAGGAGTCAAGATTTCTCCCTGATTGTTTCTGAGTTTCCTCCTCATGGAAAGGAACATGTAGGCAGCATATGCGAGGGGAGAACAAGGGTATGCTCCATGTTATCCAAGATTTATCTGTGTTTTCCATTTAATTTTAGAACTTTAATACCGGGCAGCGTTGCAATTTCACTGAATGAAAGGGAAACATTAGTGGTAGCAAAATGTTATGCACAGCCCTCTTTTGCGTATATAAGTTATCCACCCCCTGGCTCCACCGATGAGAAAACAACCAGCATATTCTCACATTTAATAAGAAAAACGTCATTTCAAGAAAACTGAAGCATTGTCGTGGCGCTTTGTTGCATTTACGTAAGTATTGAGTAAACTTCTAAAGTGCATTTTAATATCTCCCAATATAGATATGCTTTGTAAAGACCAGCAAGAGAGCCCAACATTTGAAGGATGGTTCAAAAGGGATTGGGGTGATAGGGCGCATAACAGTTGTTATATTTTGCGCTTGTTTTTAATCTCACAACAAATCCAGTATTTGAAACTGGAAACCTTGTGACCAAGGGGGCAAAATGTGATGGTCACAGTTAAGAAAAGAAAAACAGAGTTGTGTTTGAGACTCCCCTTTTCTTAATTGTGCACCGCTGCAGGGCCTGATTGTGATAATTTGAGATAGTATTCATGTTAATTACAGCGCACACGAGCGCTGCAATTAACATGAAAACTATCTCAAATATTCACAATCAGCCTTGCAGCTGTGCACAATTATGGAAAGGAAAGCGGAGTCTCAAACACGGCATTTGCTAAGACTCTGTTTTCTTGTGGCGGCTGGTGAATTTTGAAAGTGGCGAGGCTGGGGCATAACCGCTGGCCTAAATTTCACTAAGGGAGCAAGTCAAGCGAGCAACTTCCACTTCCCCCAAGGATAATTCTTACTGTCCAAAAAACTTTTCTTGGGCTCAGTAATATCTCTAAACCAAGTGGCCTCTTTGTGTTTGAGCCATGCTCTTCAGACAAAAAGTAACTCATTTTTAAAGCACTTGAACCTAAAAACACACCCACACACACACACACACATTCCTAAAGAAACACACATTAATGTTCACAAACAATATATCTAGGCCCTGGTAGCAAACAGAAGAGCAACCACAAAAGGACCTTGCCTCTAGCAAACCTGCATAATTGTGGCCTCACACTGATTTTCCTGACTTTCTCTTCCTCCTTCTCTCTCCACTGTTTTTCCCTCTCTTGCTCATTGCGGGCTCCAGGGGTTCTAATGAAGTACTGCCTCCATTAAGCCACAAATACACGTGGACAAGCCAGGCGGTGCTCTCTCTGTGGGTGTGAGCATCACAAGAGCTTTGCTCTAGTACCCACTGTGTCATTCGTTTTATTTATGTTGCCACCCAGGTAGATTTGCCCACACATGTATTGTGTTGCCTGTAAAGCCATGTTGTGCCTACATCTGCAGGCTTAGAATCACCAATGACACAGTCTGGCAAGTGCCAGCTGCCACCAAAGAGGCACTCATCTCATCACTGGTGGCACACACGAGTCTCCGGGAGATTATATTCTCTTAAACCCAGACTGTAAATGCCCTTTGTTGTTAAACATTGGGGCTTGAACAGATAATAAAGCCACATACTAGCAAGCACATGCAAGGAGTGCGGGGGAGTGGTCCCCCTCAGCTTCCCCCAGATTCCAATTAGCCCGGTGAAGGCCCTGCCAAAATCTACCTTTCATTTACCTTTTTTGCAGTTTTATAGGTAGCTTCAGCCTGTGTGTGCACTCACTCAGAGGAAGTTAGCAGCAGCAGGCCTTTTTTAATAATTATGGCTCCGTGTTGCTTACTCCTCGCCTGCTCAATGCAGCGCAGCAACTTTGTTTGCTGCTCTGCGTTGTGTGAAAATATAATAACTCCGCCCCTTGCTGCCTTACTTGCTTTTGCGTTTGCTCCCGTCCTTAGTACAAATGACTATATAATTATGCAAGGGGTACTGATAACAAATCAAGTCTTCTGTGGGAGCCCCTCAGCACAAAGGGTTGCTGGTCCATGACCTTATATAACGCGAATTTGACGCAAGGGAATCGGGAGAGTTTTTTCAACAAATTCTGCCAAAATCTAAATAAAACATAAGCATTAGTGACAGATTGCACTGAGGCACGAAAGTGAAATAATGAGTTATGGCATTTTCGACCCATCTGCCAATCATTGTTGATAGAAAGGTCCTTGTAGTGCACCATGGTGCTACAAGGGGTAGTGATTTGTTATGGAAAAAAAACATTTGTAATAGTTTCTGCAAACATGGCTTACACTGTTATAACTGTAAACCTGTTCTAGCTGACCTGGAAATGGCCAGATCCATTGACACAATACTCCATTAAATGTACAGTTATATTCACAGATTGGTTTTATGTGACACTTCTAAGCAGATGATGCTGTCTCATACATTTTGCACTGCCACTGTCTTTGAATGTGCAATAACCCCCACTATCCTCGCTCATCTACGATTTAAATGAGCCCTGGTTTTATGTGGCACTTCTAAGCAGATGATGCTGTCTCATAAATTTTGCACTGCCACTGTCTTTGAATGTGCAATAACCCCCACTATCCTCGCGCATCTATGATTTAAATTAGCCCCATTTTCATTACAGACAGACACATTCATTTTTAGGCCTGAAAAGATGTGCGATTTGCCGATAATAAATCACAGGATGTTGCGCATCCCTACAGAGACTGGAACCTGGGTCTCCAGCTTCAAAGTTGAACGCTCTAGCAGGGCAACTTTAAGCAGAGAGGTATCCGGCAGTGGCGCTTGATGGTGGCCTTCACGGGTAAATGCATTTTTGAGTGTCCACGAGTCACAACTTGAGACCTTGTGGGGGCTGGGATTGTAAGGTAACCCCACAGCGTGTGATGTGATTGTTTAATTAACAATGTGGGTGGCACATAAGGCTGGTGGCATCATGACACACAGTAAGAGGGCGGCTCTCCACCGCCCAAAGAAAGCAGCCGCCACTGTGTTTCTCCTTTCTTAACAGTGCAGAGCTGTGGGGCTCATTGTGACCCTTTAAGGTAGTATCCATATTAATTGCAGCGCTCGTGTGCCCTGAAATTAACATGAACACTATCTCAAGTGATCACAATCAGCCCCGCAGCTGTGTACAATTAGGAAAAGAAAAGCAGAGTCTCAAACACAGCGTTTGCTTAAGCATACGCTATGTTTGAGACTCTGTTTTTCCATTCTTAACAGTGCACAGCTGGGGGGCTGATTGTGACCCTTTAAGGTAGTATCCATGTCAATTGAAGCCCCTGTGTGCGCTCAAATTAACACGAATACTACCTTAAAGGGTCACAATCAGCCCCGCAGCTGTGCAGGGTTAAAAATGGAATGCAGAAAGTGCAAGGCTACTTGCAAAGCAGTAAACAACTGTTTTTGGCGCCGCTCGCGTGTTACAAGCGGCGGCGCGAACAATCTGGGGGGATGTGCAGTGTATGCGCGCTAAATGCAGCACACTGCGGGCTTGGAGTGACTTCAGTGCGCGCACGTTATTGGGGACAGTGGTTGCAACTACCAAGGCTTGTTGGTGGTCCCACCGGACAACAAACCATCGGACACGAGGCTGTGTTGCCACTCTGCACACAACCTCTGTGTTGTTCCTGGGTACTTACTTTGAGTAGTTCCGTGCGTTCCCGGGTCTGCTGGGTCTTCTGGCCCAAGTCCCGTCCTCTCCTGCAGTTCGCATTTCACTTTATCTATACTAATATAATAAAGAGAGAGCCAAAACCTTTGAGGCGGGTAATCTCAGGACCCACAGCACCAATCACAACACCCAATACAGCGTTGGAAAGGGGAGTTGCAGCAGAAGGACATAGGCTATGCAGACGCCCACCATATACATTAAAAAGGTAAAAGAACCGTGCCAGCAAAGTAGTCCCTTGTGGGCGATTCTGCGTTGTGCTGTGGGCGTGTGCTGCGGGCGTGACAAACGCTGGGGGCGTATGGTACGTTCCGCCCTTCATGCCATGTCTCATATCGTGTGCTGTGGGCGTGTGCTGGGGGTGTGGGCGTGTGCGGGGTGCGGGATTACGGAAAAAAAAGCGAGCGTTGTGCCCAATATTTCATTGTTTTTTCTTCCCAGGTTCTGTACATTCCCGCTCCGGGTGTCCACCCTGCTCCCTTTAAATACCCCTGCACCCCATAATTATAACTAGGGGTCCCGGTTTTCCGTTTTTACGGATTTTTACATATAAATACAGACAGAAATCTATATTTCATCTGTCTGTATTTATATTTAGAAACGGCAAAATACTAGAACATGTTTCCACGCTGCAGTGCTTGAATCCAGCCAACTCCCCTTCCTGCTGCTGGAAATTCCATCCTAGGCGCATATAAAGCCACACCAGAGTACTTCACAGGTCTTTTGAAAGACCATTTACTTGTTAATGAGGCTTTATTCTTCTTTCACTCCGTGCCGTAGCCTCCTCCAACGCCCCTGCTCATCCGGTCCCAGGCCCCATAAAGTGCATGTTTTAAGCACTTCAATTCACAGTGCTGCAGCAGGAGAAAAATGAATATTTTCCCCCATGAGTGACAATCGGCATGCCCTGAGGCCTTGATTGGGAGATTTCATCCCAGAACGGAGGCTGGGGTGTGTGATAATTTCATCTTTGTTACTGTCTGTTTACCAGCTCTTTCTTGGCCTGTTTGAGGCTCCTGGTGTTAAGTAGTAGCAGCTCCTGTCCCGGAAGGAAGACCCGCTGTCGAGAGCCTGCTGCCTGGCAGCCTGTAGCAGAGGGAGCTGCTGGCTTTCGACTGCTGGCTAACCTAATCAAACATCCTGCGAACCGACCGAGTGAATCAATGTTGACCGTGGGTGACGTAGATTTGAAGTGAGCGCTGGCATGTTCATCATCTTATTATTTTTAATGCACAATAAGCATTGAATTCACTATACAAATGTATTTATAAGTACTTTAAAGTACTCATTGTTGGCACGTTTTACGAGTCTTAGGATGCAATCTAATTTTACGCACAATTTGAAATGTATTTTTTCGTTATTTTACTAATTGTGATCAGTGATTAATGCAATAATGAAGCATTACTGTAATATTCATTGAACGATTGCTGGCTTAGCACTTTTACAGCCCAGTGTTTACTCCCTGCACTAAAACAGAGATAAAAGGTTTTGAGCTCCTTTGCACTGCAGAAGGGACCCTCCCGGACGCGGATTCAGGCACATGGCCAAACACACAGCCAGGGGTTTGGTGAAAATGTTCAGTGCGACGGACGTTAGCTCACTTCCATGTGTCCTACGGGAGTGGATATGGGCACTCTAAGGACCCCCTGGCACATGCTCACCACATAGGCAGTTCAGTTATGCCCAGCCATGGGGTGGTCTATTGCTCCTTTCAAGATGCGGTGAACATGTGCATACTAAATGAATCTGGGATTGTAACAGGGTGTGCGCGTGAACACCCTGCACCCCGCCCCTGAGGAAGGCCTAAAACCCCCCACAATGGCAGGTGCAGGCTGTGACTGAAGCCACGTCCAGGGAGGCCTCAATCCGTCCTAAAGTGCCAGGAAAGCGTACATCACACACCCGAAACTGCAGGTGCACCAATGTGCCATGAATGAGCGCTCAGACTAAATCCCCACCAGCCCACAGGACAGTGCATTTCTTTCCAGCATTAGGATACGTGCAGGGGATGTGGACTCACTATTGCACACCTGCACGTGCTCCCGTACACCCCACACCGTACAAGACAAGCTGAGAAAACTGAGCGGAGGGGGCAGTTTCTTTCCTGGGTTTCCTCGTTAGTGCAACTGCGCCCAATGTTCAGAGTCTCGCAAACAAATCTCGTGTGTCTCAGGTAACTACATGGGGCCTTATTTATGAAGGACTTGCGCCGCCGATGCGTCACTTTTTCCCATGTTAAAAGTGACGCACCGGCGGCGCAAGTCCTTCATAAATAAGGCCCATGGAATTCATTAATGCAAACTTGCGCTTTGCGCTTATCGTTTGCCTGGAAGCTGGCGAACTGTGTCGGTGTATTTAAATACATTTCCTTAAGTGGCCTCCTGCAGAGCGGTCCTGGTGCATGTAGGCCAGTGAGGGAGTGCAGTGCCAGCGTCATCATGGCCAATGACTGCACCTGGCGCGAGCACTTGGGCTGTGGTTGCGCTCTCGGGAAGTCATTAGCTTCTAGATGGTATTGGTGCTGGATACCGCCCTTTACTTGTGTGTCACTACGTACACGGGTGCTGTTGTACGTCAGTTCGTTTCACCAGACACTACTTTTGTACTTCTTACTCTCCATGTGTGTACTAGGCGAGAAGGCCTACTCTGGAGGTTATTGTATGTTGTGGACTCACCCACAGGAGCCTCACATAACACAGTGACAATACATTTATATGTGATGTCAATTAAGATAATAGTCCGGTATGGCAATAGTAGCAGACAAGGCAGCTAAAATACAACACTGCAAAGGAAACCAGGAGTTATGAGGCCAATTATTATAGCACTTATTCGGTAAGGCGCTACATTTGCTTCATATGATTACACACCACAGGTCGGGAACACCCTGCAGTGTCTGAATTCTGGGAGGTCTCATGGATGGCATGATGTGATTTGGTTTTCCTGCCATAGTCCGTGACGTTTGGGTGTCAAGAAAGGAGTTAAACTGTGTCTCAAGTGCTTCCATATGTCGGACCTGTACTGGGTTTTCATGGTCAGGGGTGCCATGTGTGCATTGTCAATGTAAATAAATGTGGAAAAATACTAGCTGTAGCGTTGTCTTTTACTTGTGGTAAAAATAAATGTGGATAAATACAGAAAAAATGCCCAAAAAATAAATATGGATAAATACAGACGGAAATGGCAAAAAAATAAATACCATAAAATCGGGAGCCCTAATCATAACCCACCCTTACTCCTTAAAATACCCCAACACCCTTAAACACTAACCCATCTTAACCCTATAAATATACCCTGTAGCCCAAAACCCAAACCTATCCCTGAACCCTATAAATACCTCTGTACCTTAAAACCCAAACCTACCCCTGAACCCTAAAAATACCCCTGTACCCCAAAACCCAAACCTAGCCCTGAACCCTAAAAATACATCTGTACCCCAAAACCCAAACCTAGCCCTGAACCCTAAAATACCCCTGTACACCAAAACCCAAACCTAGCCCTGAACCCTTAAAATACCCCTGTACCCCAAAACCCAAACCTACCCCTGAACCCTAAAAATACCCCTGTATCCCAAAACCCAAACCTAGTCCTGAACCATAAAAATAACCTGGTACCCCAAAACTCAAACCTACCCCTGAACCCTAAAAATACCCCTGTACCCCAAAACCCAAACCTATCCCTGAAACCTTAAAATACCCATGTACCCCAAAACCCAAACCTACCCCTGAACCCTAAAAATACCCCTATATCCCAAAACCCAAACCTAGCCCTGAACCCTAAAAATACCCCTGCACCCCAAAACCCATACCTATCCCTAAACCCTAAAACTACCCCTGTACCCCATAATCCAAAACTATATCTGAACCCTTAAAATACCCAAAACATATACCTCAGTACCCCAAAACCTATACCCCTATACCCATACTTACCTTATCCAAACATTAAAAAAAACATGCTTTTACCATTCATGCATTTACAACGAATTTCGTTGTAAATGTATGCGTGGTTAAAGCATTTAAAATGTAATGCCATGCGTTATAATGACATTGCGGAGTCATGGTACTTTCGTAATGAAAGTATGCGGAGTGATGGTATGCGGAAAGAAAGTTGCGGAATAATGGGTGTTTAGCCTCCCCCGGTAAGTACATTGGTGGCACGGCGGCCCACATCTCCAGCAACATACTCATATTTTTTCACCACCGATTTGAAAAATGCACAGATCTCTCTCATTGATGGCCAGCACCGACATACACTTTCAGACACACCTCCCGCCTCAAGTTCCTAGAATTGCGAACTTTAGAGCTGGGGACCTACGTTCGAATCTCAGCATCAGCTCAACATCCTGTGATTCCAGGCAAATCGCTTTGTCTCCCCGTGCCCACCACAAAATAATGTGTTCTTCTGTAATGTAAATTGTGCTCATGCCATGTTGTCGAGTTCGTGCTATATAATATTGCAAGGAAAAATAAAGTAGGGAAACTCGAGTTCACACACTACTGAACACGCACTCTTAAGTGCATCAGCAGTGCACTGTCAAATCGGAGCGTTTCACAGGCCTGTCACAGATAAGAAATGCTATCAAAATGAAATCCTACAAAACAATATACTACTGGCCGGCAGCAATTCATACCCGGACAACCTCGGGACGGGCTGCTAGTTAAAACATAGTTTGGTCTCCCCCTGGAGACCACTGTATTTTGTGCTACTTACCTTATTGAAATTGAAGTATTGCTGTGTACTTGTGTTGATATCACTGGGTAGGAGGTATACCAATGTGTTAGTGAGTGTTGTGTAATAAATATACATATTTTTATATATACACTGAGCTGCTTAACACTCCTTTAAGATACGCTTGAAGGCTCCTCTCCACAACTACCACTTTGAGATCTTTCTATGGTTATCAAAGACCACTAAAATTACCATAAAGGTTGCCTGGATAAGTGCAAGTTGCATCACTTAAACAAGTGTGCACCATATACTAAGCCAACATCCTACAGTGTATGGTTCCGACATGTTTGATACCGAACATGCTCAGGTTCGCTGCAGCCATTATATAGTTAGAAATCTTGTAATGACTGATGTCCACTAAATACCTTAAAATGGCTGACTGCACTTACAAAGCATGGAGAATCAACTTTTTTTTTTTTAATGGTGGTCCTGCTCATGCAGAGGCACCCTTACACTTGTTACCAAGCACCCTGCCCTAAGGACTGAAGGGCCTTCCTTAGGGGTGACTTATTGGTGTTAAGTGCACTCACCTCAGATATAAGGAAACATTGTTGTGAGAGGTGCAAGCACCAACTCACAAAGGCAGCCATTGCAGGCATGTTGTCAGAATTTAAGGGGACTCCCATGGTTTACACAATACATGCTGCAGCCAATGGGAGACCCCTGGTATCAGTACCATATGCTAGGGACTTATAAGGGTACACCAGTAGCCAATTGTGGATGTACCGAAGTACTTCCCAGAGCCAATTTAGGGGAGCGAGCACAGTTGCTGGGGTCCTGATTAGCAGGATCGGATCAGACTTCAGTCAAAACACACATACACCAGTCAAAAAAGTCAAGTAACCATGAAAGCAGATTCTACGTTTCTACAAGAACCAAGGACTGTATATCTGTGCCTTTTTCAAAAATATCTAACATTGCCTCCTTGAAATTCTGAACCTTTAAACCTGTTTTAGGAAAGCGAATCAGCAACAGCACCTTTCCTGTAGAAAACATAGTTCTCTCTTAGGATCATTTTCTCTTTTTGCCTTATCTCAATGGGGACCTTTTGTGGTCCTTTGTCTTTTTCTTGTGGTGTCTGGATTATGACCTGCTCTTGGATCTTGAGTTAGTTCAATTTCTTCCTCTGTAGGGGGATCTCGAGCAACATTTCAATAAAGCAATCATTAATTTAACCTCTCCTTCTCCCTTATGGAATGCATTGAACAGCAAAGATCACAAACTTAATGTGTCCAGGACTCAAACACCTCAAACATTCCGTGTGCAGGCCCATCACGAGCACCAGTCAGTGACACACATAGCACAGTTTACAGTCTGAAAGATTTGGCAGGCAGCATCTCCAAACTGGAAAAGGTTTTAAAAAAACATTGAGAAAAATGGCGAGACAATCACTAACTACTCTAGGAGATGAAGATGTGGAGAGGAAGAAAGGAACTGAGATCATGAGTACATGCACTTTATATGTATCAGGCACATCTTGGGATGCCAGTCAGGATGTCAAAGGGTGCTGTCTCACACCAATTATGGTAATCAGCTTTAACATTTCTGGATCCAGTCTCTCACCTGACACAAAGTTTAATTTAAAGAATCTACAATGGCACATACCCAATAGAAACACTCTGTGTACACGAATAAAAGCATTCAAAGCGGTCACCTGGAGGAGGCATTTCCATGGTTCCCCTGGGTGGCACATCTCTTCCCTCTCAGAGTTTCATTTTTTAGAGCTATTGAATGCGGTTTCTTCTTTATTGGGGATTCATCTGGTCTCTTAATCTCGTGTCACTGATGTCTGCAGTCCCAATTGTCATCTTTCTTGTACATAGACAGGGGTGGTAATATATGATTTGGTACAAGAAAGCTCGGTATGTCAACAAGAGATTTTGCTGTTTCTAAGGGGGCCAGAATCTCTAGATGCAATGGAAGCTGGAAATCATCTTTTATCTTCTAGAACAGTGAAATGTTCTCACGTAAAAGTTCTGCAAGCCCGGGGGGTGCTAGAGGGCGCACGGCAAGATGGCCGCACATCGGTGAGGCTCTGCCGGACTAAGCTGAACAGCCTGACCTCCTACGCCGACGACACCCAATTGGTACTGGCCATCAAAGGAAATGGTGAAGAAGTGGTGAAGCTATTCACCAGAGGAATGGTGGCCATAGGTGACTGGATGGCCACGAATTGTCTTAAACTTAATTCAGAAAAGACTGAAGTGGTCATTTATCGGTCACCTCTCTCCGGCCTGGTCACCAGTATGGTGGCCAACATCGTTTGGCACTCCTCCCAGCCCAGCCCTCAAAGTTAGAAATCTGGGCGTTACCTTTGACGCAGGACTAAATTTCATGGCACATGCCAATAAGACTGCTGCAACTGCTCACATGAAACTCAGAATGATCAGGAAAATACTACCCTACCTACCGGACACTGCTGGTAGAACTTTGGTCAGCTCTCTGGTCCTGTCCGCACTGGACTATTGTAATGCCCTATTCTTAAACGCACAATCCCGGGTGACTAACAAGATGCAGTCAATTCAAAATGCTGCCGCCCGGATGCTGGCTGGACTCCCTAAATTTGCATCTGTTTCAAACACCATCAGGGACCTTCACTGGCTTCCGATACGCAGTCGTATCAAATTCAAATCATTGTGTATCCTTTACAAGGCACTCAATAACCAAGGCCCCCATTTCCTTAAACATAATCTTCATCACTATATTCCAACCCGTTCCCTTCGCTCCTCTCTTCATAACCACCTAGTAGTGCCTCGTACTAGAACAGTTACTTGGGGTGACCGGCGCTTTCTGGTCGCCGCTCCCAAACTCTGGAACACCCTTCCTTTACACATTAGGACCAGTCCTTCCCTGTTCATATTTCGCAAACAACTAAAGACGTGGTTATTTGACCAATAGTTTTGCATTCTGTTAGGTTCTCTTAAACACTGATCCGCCCCTTAAGCCAGTGCCGAGACGCCTACAGGTATTCGCCGCGCTTAACAAATGTCAATAAATAACTAAATAAATAAATCCGTTATTTATCCGCAAAATCCTGCTTCTGTCGCTCTCTACCCCGGTAGAATGTTATGCCTAATTGCTTTTGGAGAGGACTGAGCCCGGTGCGGAGTACCTGAGACCCTGATCTGCATATACTTACAGCCCTTACTGTACCGGTGCGGACTTGGCCGCGTGGTGCGTGCACAGGCCTACAACACCAGGGAGCAGACCGCCGCTGGCGCCTGGGGCCTGCCTCGCGGATCCGGGAAGCGGAGCTTGAGAGAGAGGTGCGAATAGCTGACCCAGCGGGCCGGGACTGGCGGAGGCAGTACGGGACGAGTCCTGCTTCCGAAGAGTGCCCGACAAGCAGCGTGGGACCTGAGCATAGCCTGGGCTGTTGGCGGCCTGTACTTCAGGCGGTGACTTGTGTCGGAGAACGGGCCTGGCGCTGAACCGGACGACCCGGCGTGCTTCTGTGGACAGTCCTGGGTGCAGCGGAAATGGCCGGGGGAGTCTCCCGGTGCCGAGGCAGAGCTGGCAGATGGCGGTGAGATCGGGCGTCTGCCCACGCTGGTGGTGGTGAGTGGGGCTAAGGCCTGGAGGTAGCGGTTGCTGCGGAGGCGGGCTTCGGTTGCCCTGGGCCTGGCCGCTCGAGCTGCGGCTGGCGGGGGTGGGCTGCTGGCCGGTGCCTGAGGCTCTGAGTTGCGGTGTGCCTGTGATCCCCTTGGGCTTCTGAATAATGGACGAGTGATCAAAAGTGCATCTGGCTGGAATGTAGTGGCTGTTGGAGGGCAACATTGTGGAAGACAGCGCTTTATGTGAGGAAAGCGCCTTGCTTGAGCTGATTGTGGGCGGCATACATCTACTGGCTGTGTGGAGTGACTCTTTTACCCTGTCGGAGACTACATCTGGCCACCCCTGCGGGAGTGCAGTTGGGACATTGCATAACTCACAGCGCCATTTGTGCTTTTGCTACGTTGACGCCGCCATTTTGAGATACACCGTACTTGCCTAGTAGTGGCCTGAGACTGGCTGGAGGAAGTGTATTGTATGAATAGGTGCTATGGGTCGGCCTGAGAGGAATCAACCCAAACTAAACTTTGAAACACGGAGAACTGCGGCGCCCCAGTCGCAAGGTATGTCAGACATTGAAACAGCAGGAGCTGCGGGGGGTGCGCCGAATTTGGAGGCCACACTAATAGCCATGCAGAAAACGCTGCAATCCATAGAAGGCACTATGGAGGCGGTTAACCACAGGCTGGACCATATGTCCACGCAATTTGAACGGCAGAACGCACAAATGGATGAGGTGGAGCAGAGGGTGTCCGCAGCGGAGGATTGCCTCACCACGGTGACTAATAAAGTGTTCAGGATGGAAAGAGTGCTGGTGGTAATACAGGCTAAGAATGAGGAGTTGGAAGGGCAGTCCCGGCGCAACAACATCCACGTCACGGGGCTGCCGGAATCCAAGAATGTGGGCAGGATGGAAGACTTTATGGAGAGACCCTTTGTGGACATATTTGGCTCTGACCAACTCTCTAAAATGTTTATTGTAGAGCGAGCGCACCGTTCTTTGGCAAAGCGTCCGGTGCCTGGGGCACCTCCACGCCCCATAATAGCTCAAATTTTGAATTATAGGGACAGGGATACACTGCTACGCATGGCGAGGGAAAAAGGCACTATAGACTATCAGGGTAGCAAATTGGAGTTTTTCCCTGACTTCACCATGGCCGTACAAACGGCGCGGAAGGAATTTGCGGGAGTGAAACAGATTCTTAGAGCAGAAGAAATTCCATATGCTATGTTATACCCAGCGTGGCTGCGGATAGGTGCCCCCTCAGATAACAACATTTTTACTTCTCTAAAGGCACCCATGGAATATGCGAAAAAACAGAAGAAGCGTAAGAAAGACTCAGCTAGGGCACAGGACGAAGATGATGAACTGCCTGAGGATAACTAGCTGTCCTCCTACAATTAGGGCGCAAATAGCTGTTTGTTATTGGGCTACTGGTGTATTGTCTAATGGAGATGGTTCATTTTTTCTGTATTACTAACCTTTCTCCTGACAGGCTTTGCTTGGGTTAAATATTACCAGTCATCATGAGTTGGGAACCTTCATACTCTAAGAAATATCTTATTCTTTGTTGGCAGGTACCAATGGTGGTATGGGACAGTTGCGCAGCTATTGGGGTCACGGGGTTCGGGATCCGAATACCGGGATGTCTGGGATGCTGTTCTACGATTTATGTGCCTTGCTTTATGTTCAATATGTTATGGTACTGGCTCTTCTTAATAATGCAGCACCTGTGGTGCCTCTGAAGTCTAACCAGTGTTTCATGGCTTGAGATGTGGTATGTGGTTTGTTGGTCCTTGAGAGGTGGGCATCTGCCATTTCTTGTTCTATTGACTGGCAACTGTTGGAATGGCCGGGGTAGGTATGGGGCGATAGGGGTGGATTGCCGATCCTAGAGGCTTAGTCACCTCCTGTTTTCCTTGAAGGCGGGAGTTCTGTGCCTCTTAGCCCCCACATATGGGAATACCCCACACTCTGTTTGTGTTCTGGTTGGGGGGAGGGAGATGGGGGGGCTTGGGTCTGCTTTGGCTGGTTGGGGGGACCGAAGTGGGAGGGGGGTGGGCAGGTATGAACCTGGGAAGTGGGGGCGTTTTTGGTTTTGCACCTTGGTCTGTCTTTACATATGTAACAGTTACAGGCAGGGCAACGCTAAGGGCAGGGGGGTGGCTTTGGCAAGTTGGGGAGGCTGTCGTGGGATGGGAGGCTGCACGGAGTTGCTGTGGGATCCGATCTTGTTGGAAGGTATACATTGTGGATCACAGAGGGTCTATGTACGATATACAGGAGTGCATAATTGGTGGGGCATGGAGATGGGTGATAAAATCACTACTTATTGGTTGAAAGGTGCATCACAGGACAGCTGGCTGGGCATATACCCTGAATACACCTATGGCTAAGGGAGGGAAAATCAATTGGCTAACATGGAATGTGCGGGGTCTCAACAGGCCGCAAAAGACCAGGCAGGTGATTGCATATTTGAATAGGCACGATGTGCAGGTAGTCTTCCTGCAGGAGACGCATCTTAGCGGGCAGGCAGCTGGTACGGTAGCTAGTCGTTGGGCGGGAACGAGAGTGGCAACCTTGTATTCTTCGTATGCCAGAGGTGTTATGATTCTGGTTAAAAAGAATGTTCACTTTGTGTGTTTGCATGAGGAAGTAGATAAAGAGGGTCGCTATATTATATTACATGGTAAACTGTGTGGTACACTGATAATAATGATTAATGTGTATGGGCCGAACATTGATGATCCCGACTTCTATGTCAAGTTATGGAATAAGGTTTATAAGTTGCCCCCTTCTGCGATTATTTGTGGAGGAGATCTGAATGTGACACTAGATCCTGGTTTGGATAAAAAGGAGGTACGACAGGCTACAGTGAAACGTGCATGTGGAGCAGTTCAGGATGGGATGGAAGTACTGGGATTGGTGGATATGTGGCGTCTTGGGCATCCGGGTGTGAGAGAAGGCACCTGTTACACGTCTGCACATGATACCTGGTCGCGATTGGATTACTGGCTGGTGACGAAGGATGTTAGTGGATGGGTGGAGAGGACGACACGTTACCTGATCATGCGCCTGTGCTGATGAAAGTAAGGTTGCCAACGCATGCACACGCCCCATTCACATGGCTGTTGCCACCAGGGGCTTTAACGGACCAGGTGTTGCGTGAGCGTCTGCGGGAGATGATTGAAGTATTTTTTGATAAGAATGTTGGTTCGGTGCCGAATGTGGGTATTGTATGGGAGGCTTTCAAAGTGATTGTGCGGGGAGCATGTATTGGAATGCAGGCTGGAGTGCTCAAATCGCTCGGGGATTCTATGGATAGATTGGAGCGTGAGCTGCTGAGTTTGGAGCGACAATGCGAGCAGCAGCCGGCTGACGCTCTGTTGGCTGAAATACGCTCAAAAGTTACTGAGTACAACGAGCTGGCGGAACAGGAAGTAAGCTATTTATCCAAGCGCACTAGAGCACGGTACTATGGTGAGGGTGGTAGACCGGGGCGGGGACTGGCAGATAGACTCAAAGATCCTTGGAGTAAGCACTGCGGAGTACAGGAAATTAGGGATGGTGACAGAACAGTGACAGATGGGGGAAGGTATACTGGAATGTTTTACGCTGTACTACACCAACATGTATGAACATAGGGAAACCGCGGATGAGGAAGAAATAGCGAAATACTTGGAGGATATAGCGCTGGTCTGGCTCTCGAAAGGACAGCAAGACTTTTTAATGCATCACATCACAGAGGGGGTACTGAGAGATGCGATCGCGGCGCTGTCTAATGGCAAAGCTGCAGGTACCGACAGCTTACCGTCCGAGTTCTATAAAGAATATGTAGATTTGCTACTGCCACATTTGGCAATGGTACTGGAGGAGGCTTTTGAACAGGGACAACTACCGGCGACGATGAGAGAGGCTCTGCTAGTGGTGCTCCCGAAACCGGGTAAACCACAAGATCGATGCGAGTCGTACCGTCCTCTGTCCCTGATGAACACGGACGTTAAGATTATTGCCAAAGTGCTGGCTACACACCTGCAACTGCTATTGCCTGATATGGTACTGCCAGATCAGTCGGGCTTTGTACTGCTGCCCTCGACGATGCATAACTTGAGAGCATTGTTCACGGTTCCTCATTTACTCAAGCCTGACTTAACTGCGGTAGCGGTCCTTTTGGACGCTTGCAAAGCGTTTGACTCTGTAGCCTGGAAATATATGGTGGCGGTTTTGCATCGCATGGGTGTGCCATTATTTTTTACGTCCCTGATCACCTTATTGTACACTAATCAGGCAGCGCGAGGGCGAGTCAATGGTCGAGTATCAGTGCCATTTGCTATTCAGAGGGGTACGAGGCAGGGGTGCCCGCTTTAACCTTTATTGTTTGCTATTATTATGGAACCCCTGGCTTGTATTCTGCGGCAAAGACATGCAGCCTCTGCTTTGTGTTTCCATCTTCGCTCATTGGCAGTATCTATGTACGCTGATGACATGGTGCTTTATATCCAGGAGCCAGACAGATATCTAGACGGGGTGATCAGAGAATACATCAGATTTGAACGCTTTTCTGGCCTGTCAATAAATTGGGAAAAAATCTATATTGCTACCTCTAACTGATATTACTCTCCCATTTCCAATAGAGTTCCCTTTGGAATGGGCCTCGGAACCAGTTCGATATCTAGGGATATGGATCCACAGAGACGCCCAAGAAATAATCCGTGCTAATTACGGAGTGGCGATTTCTAAGTTGGAAGATCAGGTTGCACGCTGGATACGGTTGCCCCTGTCGTTCGCGGATCGTGTAGCTCTGATTAAAATGGTGGTGCTTCCCAAATTTTTATATTATTTTGAAAACATTCCACTTGCTTTGAAAACTAACTTTTTTACAAGGCTTCAATCCTTGTTAATCACATTGGCCTAGGGGGGGAAGAAACCTCGAGTAAAGTGGGACATCCTTACCAAGCCATATGAGCAGGGCGGGTTCGCAGTACCGGACATGAGATTGTACTACCTGTGTGCACAAGCTCACTTTGCTTCCCATTGGATCTCGGCGCCGCCGTACACACCACATGTAGCGATTGAGGCTGGGGCGATCTATCCGCTGCCCTTAAAGGCAATGGTTGTGAATCCGCATTCGGTATACGAGAAGGGCGAGGTGGACAGGGTACAGTGCACAGCGAGAGCGTGGCGGGATTTGGGGAAGCGTGCAGATCGTCTACCACTTTTTGCACCGGCCATGCCTTTTTTGCATCATGCGCACATTTCGGTCTCGAGCGATGTGGGTGCCCTTCAATTGCTGCAGGGTGCTGGGATACACACCATGGGGAATATTTTCCCGGCTGTTCAATTTATTGGCTTACAGACATTATTGGATCAAACGACTAATGGAACTATGGCTACTTTTACCTATGTTAGGCTGCGTGCTGCGGTGTGCGATCACTACCCGTCCTGCCCGATGGAGCCACCTACGTTGAACGCATTGCAGTTGATGTACACGGCGAATTCCCGAGTGAAGATGATTTCGCGAATGTACAAGGTTTCGCAAGAGGATGAAAGTTATGTGAATATGGTTGCAAGGGCTAGATGGGATGCGTGTTTACTGGAGCCACTGTCGGATGATGACCGGGCTGAATGTTGTGCTATGACTGGCAGATTTGCTGCTAATGGGAATTTTAGGCTCATACACTATAAATTCTTGCAACAATGGTATTACACCCCGGAACAACTTTTTAAATCTGGGCTTCTTGACACACCTGCGTGTTTGCGTTGTGGGGTAGCTGTAGCAAATTTTCTACACTGGGCCTGGGTGTGTCCGCGTGTGTCTAAATTCTGGACAGGTGTAACGGAGGCGTTGACCGCCATGACGTCAGTAACAGTTGATGTGGACCCGCGCATATGTTTGCTGGGCATGGTGTCTAGTATACCATTGGTTGTCAGGCGTTTGGTTGCATTAGCGCTACTGTTGGCCTAGCGTAGAGTGGCAGCCTGCTGGGGAGGGAGGAGGGCGCCTGATGTTATGTTATGTTTTATGTTAAAAAAATTTAATACCGCGCACATACACCAATTGGTTTCTTGGCGCTCAAGGACCATGGAATAGGACACAGGGAGTGTAGACAGCTAACCGTGAGCAAGACGGAACAAATGAGTTTTCAGAGATTTACGGAAGGTGGGGTAATCAGAAGTGAGCCGAATTGGGAGGGGAAGGGAGTTCCAGGTGGATGGGGCAAGGAAAGAGAAGCCAGCACCACCATGCTTCTTGCGTCTGAACCTGGGAATGACCAGCAGGTTGTGCGCAGAGGATCTAAGGTGTCGAGGGGGAACATAAGGGTGTAGGCAAAGAGAAATAAAAGCAGGAGCAGAAACAAGAAGAGATTTGAAAATAGTGCAGCAGAGTTTGAAGATGCATCGTTGCGCGACCGGGAGCCAGTGCAGGGTTTTTAACAGCGGGGTGACATGTTGGTGTTTTGGTTGCTGGAAAATTAATCTGGCTGCCTGGTTTTGCACCAGTTGAAGCCGTTGAAGATGGTATGCTGGAATCCCCACGTATAGACAGTTGGCATAGTCTAAACGTGAGGTAACCAGGGCCAGGATGACAAGAGTAAGAGCCTCTGGAGATAGGTACCTTCGGATCTTCCCGATCCTGCGAAGATGGAAAAAGCAGGCCGAGGTAACAGCATTAATGTGCGGCCGCATCGAGAGGTCACTGGAGATGATAACACCTAGGCTCTTCACGGAGTCAACTGGCAGGGGGGGGGGGCGAGGGCAGGGGGGCAGAAGTTGGGAGTCCAAGGATGTGGGGGCCCACCAATCAGGACCAGCTCTGTCTTGCTAGGATTGAGCTTCAGCTGGCTGAAGTTCATCCATTCATAGATGGAGAGCATGGTGGTTTGGAAATTAGAGCAGGAGAGAGGAGAGGAGTCGATAGGAAAGATAAGTTGCAGATCATCTGCGTAATTAAAAGTGATAACAGAAGAGTGACGGAGAGAGACCAGGAGAGGCTGCATATAAAGATTAAACAGAAGGGGAGATAAAGCAGAACCCTGGGGGACACCGCAGGAGAGTGAAGTGCAGGGGGCAGAAAAGGAAGATAAGTGTACAGATTGGGTCCGGAGTTGGAGAAAGGACACTATCCAAGACAGGGCCAGGCCCGAGATCCCAGCATTTCTGACACGGTCGACCAGGATGTCATGGTCGACCGTGTCGAAAGCGGCAGAGAGATCAAGTAGCACTAGGGCCTGGGCCATGTTCTTGTCAGCCCCCTGTCTCAGCGTGTCCATAACCGCTATCACAACAGCCTCCGTGGAATGGGAGGGTCTGAATCCGGCCTGTTGATCATCGAGGAAATGAGTTTCCTCGATGAAGGTGCTCAGGCAGCGGGTGACGTAGGTTTCCAAAACCTTCCCCAGATATGGGAGAAGGGAGATAGGTCGGTAGTTGCCCAGTACCGCAGGGTCGGAACCGGGTTTTTTCAGAATAGGTACCACCACAGCGTAACCACTTGGTTGCAGGAAATGGCGTATTGTCGGGATTAGCTGACATGTTACTATGAAGAGCTGCCAGTGGGCTCGCGCCCAAGAGATATTCGGGGACCGTACACCACCTACATGTTGGCGAAGCTCTCTGATGATGACTGAGCTTGGTCAGTGCTTTATCATGACGTGCTGCACTGCTCGCGGAGGCATTGTCTCGAGTGCTGCAGACTGCCAGGGATTAGCATTCATTTGGTCATACCCCTCAGATGCTACTTCGGGCATGCACCTGATGTCTCGCCAGTTGCATAGCACTCCCTTTGCTAATCTTGCTTGTTGATCCCTTCTTACATTGATGCAGGTATTGGTTGTTCTTAATTAATGCCTCAGGTGTTTACATACTGTGAGTATCTCCATGATGCTGTGATCGCCACTTGCCATGCTTGTTCTGTCTCTCATCGCTTCAATAGCTGTCCAACTAGGATTCGGGAAGAATATTGGGGGGGGTGTTTGTTTAGTTAATAAAGTTGACTATGAAAAATGGAAATCTAAGGCTGCAAGGAGATTTGTCATCGATACTGCAAGTTCGATTTTGATTTATCAGTGGTTGTTACGCCGCCGGGCATTTGGCTGTCGGCAACACAGCTGTGTTCTGGAAACTGAATGAACGTATGTTTCAATATGTGCGGCCGGCCCATCGGGTTGTAGGCCAGAATCTGTGTACTTGCAGAATGGTGTAATAAAGGTCTTAAAAATAAATAAATAAATAAAATAATGGAAGCTCCAAGGGCATCGTTGTAAATAATGTTAAACAACAGAACCTAGGCTACAAGGAGGTTCTTTGAAATTCGTTGCATGCAAAATTGTGATTGTTTTGTGTCAATTCTGTGTAATTTTGTGGCAACTTGTGATTTTTTTCTTTTTTTGTATAGAATATTGATGTCTTCTCTGCTTCTCTGTGTATTGATAAGTTTGTATAAGGAATTCATGTGAATTGAGTAAAGAAAATACTCCCCAAAAAGTCTTGAAGTGAAAAAGTAAATGAAAAAAAAGAATAAATGCCTGATGGTCATAAAAAAAATAAAAAAAAAAGCCCTGGTAGAGTCAATGGGCCTAATACACGTATAGGACAAGTCACTTCATACCTTATTCCAGTGCATTTAAAGAAAAAGCTTCTAAAGAAAACCCTCCTTAGGGTTACAAGACAATCAATGTTAAGATAGATGCTGCTGGTGACGTCTAGTGACAAGCATCTGAAATCTTCAATTCCTTGACGTTCAAAGGCTTGATGTTGAATGTCTCAATGAGAGACAGCCTAGGGGACCACTGACATGGGAGAGGGTGGTAGTCAGACCTGGTCACACCCTGAGCAGGACAGGAAGTCAACCGCTCCCTTGCACCACTGTAGTTCTTCGGTGCTAAAGGTAATCACCAAACATCCTCATGTTTCACTGTAATTTTGCATCCTTTTTCATCATCTTACATTCCCTCCCTCTACTACTACTTAAGTGAAGGACATTGCCTAGTCTCACTTCTCTTCACTTATCATTGACCTGGCACCTGCCTATTATTAGATTCCTTATCAAGCGGGCCATATTGTCTGCTGTCATCTCCCCCACCCTTCCTACAAGATCTCATAGTCTCACAATATGCTTAATTGTTTAATCTTGTTCATGGCTCATGTTCTCCCAGCTCTAAACTCTAGGTGTACAGATTCAATATGTTACTCATAATCTGTGACACAACCTTCCTGACCCTAATATTGTTGCTGGGTTGCCTCCCACTCACCTTATCCTTCTCCTCCTCAGCCCCCGAATTTGTAAATGTACCTTTATTGAGTTTTTGTGCTTGCATCCTGTCCCTCCATCCCTGCATCTCCATTCTTCAATATGCTAATCCGATGTGTGGCATATTGTTCACCCCCAACAATTCTCCACTATTGGGCACCAAAAATCGGTAATACAAGTCCTTATTAGCGAAAAATAAGGAATCGCTAATAAGGACTCGCATACTGCATTAAATACCGAATCGGTAAAAATCGCTAAATAAATCCGAAACCACGACTGCAAGACCCCAAAATAAAGATTAGCAAATACCGAATCGGTATTTGCGATTTCGGTATTAGCGAATTCGCAAAAAAAAGGCTGGCGCTTCTGAAGTAGGTTGATGACACCACAACCAGGAAGTAACACAGCCCATGCTTCATTTAGTACCCTGAGGAGCTCAGAGGAGGAGGCAGAGCACAGGAGCTGAGGAGTGACACAGTGCCAGCACAAACCAGATACTGCACAGCATTCCAGGATGGAGAAGGATGCACCCCAGGACAAGGAAACGCCCAGGAAGAGGAAGCAAAAGTTTTCTGACAAAGAACTTGAAGTACTCATTGAGGGGGTGAGCAGCAAACATGACAGGCTGTTTGGCAAGCTGTCCCTGAAGGTGCCTGAGGCAGAGGAGCGAAAGATGTGGCTGTGCATCAAGGAGAGGGTGAATGCGGTAGGAGTCACCCACCGCAGCATTGACAATTTAAAAAAGAGGTGGTATGACCTCAGGAAAAGGGCAAAGGAGAAGATTGCAGAAAGGGTGGACGATGCAGCTGGCATAGGAGGGGGAACATCGAAAGTCACACCAAACACAGCCCTCGAGGACCTCGTTGAGGCTCCCATTGAGCCTGAAGCTGTTGTGGGGGTCACCCAATTGGACACTTCCGGTGCTGCGGCAGGAGGACAAGGTAAGATGCATGCCAGTGCTGATATGCAGCGTGTTGTCAACCCCTGCCCATTCTCCCAGGCCAAACACAGTGCATATGTAGCCGTGCATAATGCATATCCCCTCACCAGAGTGTTGCATCATGGGAGTTGTAGTCATATCATGAAAGAGTGCATGTCTGACCCCTGATGTGAATGAAATGAAACCAGCAGCACTGGGCCAAATGTCAGTCCAAATATGTCCTTTATGTAGATGAAAGTATGCAAAACAGATACATCATGACAAAATAATAACAATAAACTGTTTCACACGCAGATGCATCACCCCTTGATTCAGATGACAGCGGCCGCCTCATCATCTCTGAAACCCCAGTGGTGACCGATGCTGAGACCCCGCAGGGACGTGAATCCACAACACCACCATCATCACCGCCACAACCATCACCACCAACACCACCACCACCACGGCGGACAACACCACCACCACCACCAGCGCGGACAACTACACCACCACCATGAGCGCGGACAACTACACAAAGCCGCAGGGCAAATGTCCCCTCCCTGCAGGTGATGGAGACAGAGCAGAGGCCAGCAGCCACAATTGTTCCACGGCAGACAGCCGTTACTCCGACCGCCCAAACACCAACACGTGTGCGAGTCCGACAGCGGGCCAGGCCCCTGGGTAGAGCTGCAGGGAGATCTGAGGATCCAACAGACGGGTACGGAGTGGTTGAGACACGGATGCTGCGTGTCCAGCGCCTGCAGGGGAGACACATGGGTGCTATGAACATTAACCTTTCCAAATTGTCAAACAAAATTGGAGATGTGGCTAAGTCCTTAGAAAGAGTGACCACTGCAGTGGAGCATCTGCAGTCTGGGACTTTCAGTGCCAGCAGTTTGGGAGGGGAGGAGGGGAGTGAGGCTTCTTCAAGCGTGGGCAGCATCTCTGTGCTGGAGGCCAGCGAGAGGAGGCGCAGTGCGCGCAGTGCCACAGCCACTGACACACATTGCGGCGATGTGGAGGAGTCACGAGACAGGCGGCTGGGGGTACGTGGCAAGCGCAAATAGCCATGTTCCATTGGCTCCCTGGCGATGGTGACGTAACCATGGGCCAACTATACTGCCACATGATACACCCTTGATGACAAAGGACATGTATCCCAATATTTCTTTTTATTCTGCATCATGTTGGCGTCTCATTTATCTGCACCTGACAGCTGCTCATGAGCATGAAAAATTTGCAAACAAGATCATGTTTTGATGGCTCATTCTTACTTGTCTCAGAAGTGATGCCGTGTGATGTATTTCCGCCTCCTTTGGCCTTCTGCTGTGTTAGGCATGTGTGCTTGTTGCTGTTGTGGGGGGGGGGTTGCTGTGCTCGTAATTCGTCCTCTTTGTCCACCTCTATTGGTATCCCCCTTTTTGTGGCAATGTTGTGCAGCATTGCACAGACCGCTATGATCCAGCAGCAGGTCACTGGGTCATACTACAAGGCACCTCCTGTCTTGTATAGTATCTGGAAGTGACTCTTGAGGATGCCAAAGGTTCGCTCCACCACATTCCTGGTGCTGATGTGTGCTGTTTTGTAGCGCTGCTCCTGAGGTGTGGCTGGGTTGAGGTAGGGAGTGAGGAGATACTCACGCAAGGCGTAGGCGCTGTCACCTGCAGGGTGGGGACCAAAGGGTTAGCAGCATGAATGCAATTATACATGTGAGGATGGAGTTACTGATAAGGCATTAGTATGTACCTAGTAGGTGTCCCTCTCAAAATTCACCGTTGATCAGACGCCTGTGGATGCCACTTTGATGGAATATGTATGCGTTGTGTGTACTTCCGGGGAATTGGGCTACGATGTCCGTTATGATGTGCTTGGTATTGCACACGACCTGCACGTTGATTGAATGATATGACTTCCGGTTGCGGAAGATGCATTCGTTGGCTGAGGGAGGACAGATGGAGATATGCGTGCAGTCAACTCATCCTATCACATGGGGGAATTGTGCCACATGGTAGAACTCCCAGTTGGTGCGGTTCAACTGCTGTGGGGTTGTGGGGAACGTGATGTGGTGATGTATGAATGTCAGCATGGCATCTAGGAATTTGTGAAAGAAGCGGGATAGTGCACTTTGCGACACGCCTCCAGCTTCTGCTATTACCCCCTGGAAGCTTTCAGACGCCAGCAGGTGCAGGCTGCATAGCACCTGGACATGGGCTGGGATGGCGTTGGTCCTACAGGTCTGGTGCTGCAGTAGTGGTTCCAGATCAGCAATGAGGCACATGATCATAGCCCCGTTCAATCTGTACTTCTCGTAGATCAGTTCCTTTGTCTGGCCCAGCAATGTGATGCGCACCCTGAAGACCCTGTCCTGGATCATCCTCCTGCGCTGTGCAAGAGCGTTGATTCTCCTCCTCCTAGCAAGCACGTAGGGGGCAGCCATTTTGGTAGACATACAGGGTCTCCAGAGGCATATTTAAAGGGTTTCTGATTGTCTGCACCTGTGTTTTTTTTCTTCCTTCCAATAATTTTACCTCCAGTTTGTGATTCCCCTTATTTTGCTCATGCAAAATAGCGATTTTGGGCATTTTCAGTATTTGCGAGTTTTGATGCTTTTCGTTGCGATTCTTTAATAGCGATTCGGTAATTTTCCGAGGGGATTATTTAGCGATTCTTTATTTTAGTAGGATATGGGGTTGATGCATTGCATTTTCTGGTTTAGCGTTCAGTATCGGCCTGTTTTGCCGAATCGCTAATTTACCGGGAGGTATTTTGCTTGATGCATCTGCCAGTATGTCTCTAATCTGACAAGTATTCACATCCTGGAAGGACTCAACCTCATCACCAATCTGCCTCTTTGGAGAACTCACCCTCATCCCCTGTCTGCCTCTTCGTTGAGACTAGTGCTTTCTGCACTGATATGGCTGGCAGACCTTTACACCTAATAAATAGACTGTCATTATCCCTGTAGGAGAGTAGGATCTGCTTCTTATAGTTACCCCCACTTTTTGCTGGCGTTTCACTGTTTTTCAACTTTAGTCTGGCAGGGGCCCTGCTATCCAGGGCCCTGCTATCCAGGACCCCAGCCTAGCTGCTTCCTCTTTAAAACTATTCCATGTACTTTAGGTACACTCCAGTTTGGTTACTGGGGTACCCTTATGAGTCCCTAGTATATTGTGCCTTAGGTACCAAGAGCATAGGTACCCCAGAGGCCTACCAGGGGCTGAGGTATGTATTATGCCACCCCTGGGAAGCCTTCCAAAATGATACCACAGGTCTGCTACTGCAGCCTGTGTAAGGTGGTGTGTGCACCCCTTACTCAGATATAGGTTCCTTATATCTACCTTATATCACTACACATATAAACCTGTCAGTCACCCCTATGGCAGGCCTTATCAATCCTGAAGGCAGGGTGCTGGGTTTTGTGTGAGAGTGTGCTCATGCATGAGCAGGGCCCCTCTGCAGCCTTCCAAATCTATTCTCCGGGGTTGTTCTGTGATGTAGCCAGACCATATACTCTTAAGTGCATTATAACCTTGCGGTAAATTGTAACTTTGGAATGGCTGAAAGGAAAGATGTTGTGTTTGGTGTCAAACACTTTGGAATCACACCCCCCTCCAGTCCTGGGGGAAGGAGTATGATTCCACCCTTCTAGAGGGAGAGACATGTACACACCGGTACACTCGGTACCAGTTTAAAAGAACCCTGGCAACACAAAATGGATGCCACAGACACAAGTCTGGCCTCCTGCTGCTGGACGAAACTCCGGCAGGGGAGGCCTGGACAATAGGTTTCCTGTCACAGGGAGGTGTCACCACCTCCCAGTCAAGCTTCAGTGTATTGGGGCTGGGTGGGTGCACTCTAAGAATGCTTTAAAGTCAGCATTGGGGTCACATTTGGTGCCTTTGTGCATAGCACAGTTCAAACCGGTTGCAGGATGCTACCAGCCCATGCTCTGGCATGAAAATGGACAAGGGAAATGGGTGTAGCCACCCCTCTTTCCAAACCCTCCCATAGGTGGGTCCCCAGAGTTTGTCCCACCCCTTCCTTGGGTATAGAATAGGAACCCCTGGCAACAGGACTTTAGATTAAATCGGGACAAAACTGATACTGAATCCTGGAACTTCGACGATCTGCACCATGCTGGATGATTGAGGAATCTCCCTTAGAGTAAAGGAGCTACTCCTCTGCGTGGCAGGCACCAACAACACTTCTGACCAGTTTGCATCTCTGATGCTCCCGCTGGACTCTGAAGTATTTGCAACACAAGAGGTGGATTTCCAGACTTCCCGGAGACCGACCTGAGTCCCCAGCAAAGCTGAGACCTGCAGCCCTCGTGGGTACCGTGGAACCGGAACCACTGGACATTGTACACATTTGCAAGTGCATCAACTTCTCGACATTCCTTGAGGCTGTGCATTGCGTTACTTGAAGCCCAGACTCCAAGCACCTTTTCCACTGAAGATTGCTGGCCTACACTCCACGAGTGTTCTGTGAGCCGGCCCTTTCCGTTTTTGCTCAAGGTACCTTTGCGATCCCTGGTCCGTCAACTGGTGGTTCCCCGAGAAGGCAACTTTGACTTTCCTTGGGCTTTTGTGGTTGCTCCAGACGTACCCTGACTCTCCACCACTTGGTGAGTCCCCCAGACCATGCTGGTCTGCACGGAAGCATCTTTTCTCTTCCTGCATGGGTTGCTGTTGCCAAGGTTTGTTGGGTCCAATCCGGGCACCAACACTGCAGCACTCAACATCCTTCATGGGACAGCTGGAATCCAGCTCCTGGTCATCATAGACACCTCCTGGTCCTCATGGCTGCAAAGTCAAGCTTCACCTCTTTGCACCTGAATCACACAACATGGGTGGGCATTTGTCGATCGTGCCCCTGGTCACGGGCAAGTGACCCAGACTCTGTCCCCTCTGCTTTCAGGTTCACATCTTCGATCCAGGCTTGGATCACACTGGACACTTTTCTTCTCGACGGCAGCCGCATCTTGAAGCAGATCGCTATTGAAATCAACAACGGTTCCCGACACCAAAAGACATCTATGCACCCGGCTTCCCTGGGTGAAGTGACTCGAGTACTCCGGTGCTCCAGTGGGTGTTGGCCCTAGAAGCCCTTAAGTCTAAATGGGTTTGCTCAAAGTCCCCTCCTAAGTGTACTTAATCTTTAAATTTCCAACCGCGACTTTCCCCATAGTAGATAACGGCGATTCGCGGCTGTGTTCTAACACTGCACGCCTCCCCATGGGTCCCCTGTGTCACTACCTTGGTTGGTTCCTTGTGATCCCAGAAATTCTACAGGCTCTAGGCCTTGTGTCTAGTCAAGTTGTGGTTCTTATACCACTTTCTGAATATATGGTTTGGTCCCCCCCCTGGGGCCCAGTTTATATTGTGCTATTTACTGAAGTTCTATTGCATTTAAAGTGTGCACTTTGCTCTGTAATCTCATAAAGAGATTACTAGAGAATGTTTAGAAATAAATACATATATTTTATATATATATACCTTGTGTGGTTCTCTTTTCATTTAGACATTCGAGAGGTTATAACTGGCAAACAAAGCTGCTTTAAACTCCTTCAAGACTTAGCCTGAAGGCTGCTCTCTATTGCTACCGCTAGGATAGCTTTCAATAAAGGTTGTCTTAAACCTATCATCAATAAGGGTTGTTTGGACTGGCGCAAGGTGCCCACTTGAATAGAGGACAGCATTTGCCAGGCCATTTTCTCACATTGGTGTGCTGCGTTTGAATTCAAGCTTACTATTGCTTTACCAGATAATCTCTTTGAGTGACTAACTGAAAACCACTATTGGTTACATATAAATCAAGTTTAGAATTAAGTAAGTTCTACTGAACTTAGAGTTGTGTGTCAAGGGTCTAGCAAACCCTTTTCACAACTCAAGAGAGTGTTTAGTAGTCCCACTAGAGTAGGTAGTTGCAGACACCACACCACACCACAGTAGTATGTCTTCAAGGGCTGAAGCCATTGGCTCCAGATTAACTAAGTATGGCCATGTCCCCTTTCCAGAATCGAGGGCCATGTGTACAGCTAGGAAATTGAAGACAGGTAGACACCCAGATACCCAACTCCTCATAGAGGTATTGCTTTTAGATTACCTTAGAAAGACCCCTAGGTCTGATGAGACCGGCAGGTTGGGAGAGGCAGCAGAAGAGGAAAGGTCGGGAGGTGAAAACATCCAAGACCTAGACCTTGATGCTGAACAGGTAGATCAGGATAATTCTAACCTGGATAACCAAGTTCTTCCTGTGGAGGAAGAAGGGATCCCCAGGGGTCCCCTATTCCCCTTCCATGTGGAACTAACAGTATACCTAGAAGGTCTAGAACTCCCTGCGTGGAATCTAACCATTCTGGTTCTTCTGTAAGGACCTCCGTCTTTCATAGGACCTCAGCCTCCTACAGCCCCCTACAGGAGAGAGTCCTCCTCTGAAAGAAATGGCAGACTGCTTGCCTTTGAGAATGAAAGACTCAGGGTCAGAAGAGAACAGTTGGATTTAGGCAGGGAATCCCTAGAGCTCCAGAGACCTTCTAAAAAGTTAGAACTAGAGTCCCATGGTGTCAGCATCAGTGTCTCTAGAGTTAGAGGGCATACTCAGGACCATAAGAGACTGAACAAGTTTGTCCCTCCCTACCAGAGTGGGGATGACATCCATAAATGGAAAACTGCACTTGACAGAGCTTGTAAAGTACAGAAAGTGCCTCAGGAGCAGTGGGCAGAAATCTTGTGGCTCTCCTTTGCAGACAAAGGTAGAGACAAGCTCTTCACTGTAAGAGAATAGGATGCTGATAATTGCAAAGTCCTGAAGAGTGCTCTGATTGAAGGGTTTGGCCTACCCATTGAACAATACAGGATAAAGTTCAGAGATACTCAAAAGGCACAGACTCAGGACTGGGTTGACTTTTTTGATTGTGCTACTAGGGCTTTGGAGTGCTGGTTACTTGGCAGTAAGGTGTGTGATTTTAAAGGATTGCACAATTTAATTATGAGGGAGCAGATCCTTAATAATTGTCAAAATCAGTTGTTGCATCAGTACCTGGTAGACTCTGATCTGACCTCTCCCCAAGAATTGGGTCAGAAGGTGGAAACGTGGGTCAGAACCAGGGTGAGGCAGAAGGTTTAGAACTAAGGTAATCCTAAAAAGCACGATTCCAAGACAAGGGTGAGGAAAAGGGTAAAGACGAGAAGTCTTCTCAATGTCCCCAAAAATCTGCATCTGGTCGGGAGTCCCAATCTAACAAAGGCAAAGTCCAAAAGAAACCATGGTATAACGTCTGTAAACAGAAAACCCATTGGACTAGTAATTGTACAACGTCCAAAGACTCAACTCCAGCCACCATTGCCCCTAAGGCAACTGTTCCCCCTAGTTCAGCTCCAAGTAGTGGTACTCAGAATAAGGGTGTAGTAGGGTTAACCTTGAGTTCTGAGATGGAATCTGGCCTAGTCAGAGTTACAACTCAGGCTGTGCTGATCTGTGATGGTGGCATGGATATGTCCTCCTTTGTCAGTCCCAGTAATCTGGGCAAATACAGAAAACCACCTTTGATGAATGGAAAAGAGGCTTTGGCATTCAGGGACACAGGAGAAAGTGTGACAATGGTGACACAAGACCTTTTGGCTCATGAACAGATCATACTTGGTGAAATTTACCAAGTGACCAATGCTAGCAATGTCAGGACTGACCATTCCTTGGCAGTTGTTAATTTCTCCTGGTGAGGGGGTAACTGGCCTTAAGAAGGTTGTGGTAAGTGCAGACCTCCCTGTTAAATGCTTGCTTGGCAATAATTTAGAGACTTCCGCTTGGGCTGAAGTGGAGCTCAGGACCCATGCAGAAATGTTAGAAATCCCTGCACATGTGTTTGCTGTGACAGGTCACAGGACAAAATGTCTAAAACTAACAGGCCCCGGATTCTGGAAGAATGGACCAGGTGCCTTCGAAGAAGAGGAGCAGTAGGGTTAAGGCAGTGCCTTCCTCCCCTGACTCAGAATACAGATCAGTCTCTCGAGGAAGATGATCTTAGTTCTGAAGAAGGAATTGTCCCAGATGAGCTTGAGCCTGATCAGGTTGAGTTATTGGGGGCAGGGGGCCCTTCCAGGGCAGATCTGAGCCAGGAGAAGCTGAGCTGTTTCTCTCTTGAATCCCTCAGACAGCAAGCTGCTGCTGAGGCTGCTGGGAATGCTAGTGGTACCCATAGGTTCTATTGGGAGAATGGACTCCTATACACAGAGAGTAGAGACCCCAAGCCTTGTGCAGCCAGGAGGTTGGTTATACCTCTGAGGTTTAAGGGCTTTCTATTAACACTAGCTCATGATATTCCCTTAGCGGTCGCCTGGGCCGAAACAAGACTTGGGACAGGATTGTCCCTCACTTTCATTGGCCCCATATGTCTGAAGACACCAAGGAGTTTTGTCGCTCCTTTGTCAGCTATCAAGCCAGTAGTCAGGCAAGTAGTACACAAAGGTCCCCTGATACCACTAACGGTTGTTGGGGTTCCCGTTGAGAGGGTGGGGATTGATATAGTTGGTCCCATGGATCCTCAGACAGCATCTGGGCACAGGTTTATCTTGGTGGTGGTGGACTATTCCACCAGGTACCCAGAAGGCATTCCAATTAGAACCACAACACCTCCTGTGGTGGCAAGAGCCCTCCTGGGAGTATTTTTCAGAGTGGGTTTCCCTAGGGAGGTAGTATCAGACAGAGATGCAAACCTAATGTCTAGTTTCTGACTGTAATGTGGAAGGAATGTGGGGTGAATTACACATTCACCACACCCTATCACCTACAATGCAATGGTTTAGTTGAAAGATTCAACAAAACCTTAAAGGGCATGATCAAAGGTCTCCCAGAAAATCTTCGGAGCAGATGGGACATCCTTTTGCCCTGCCTTCTATTTACCTACAGGGAGGTTCCTCAGAAGGGGTTTGGTTACAGTCCTTTTGAACTTCTGTTTGGACATCCTGTTAGGGGTCCATTGTGTCTTGTGAAGGAGGGATGGGAGTTACCTCTCAAACCTCCCAAACAGGATATTGTAGACTATGTACTTGGTCTCTGCTTCAGGATTGCAGAGTATATGAATAATGCCACCAAACATCTTGAGGCTAGCCAGGAATTGCAAAAGGCTTGGTATGAACAAAAGGCTGTGCTGACTGTTTGCCAGCCAGGGTAGAAAGTGTGGGTGTTGGAGCCTGTAGCCCCAGCAGCCCTCCAGGACAAGTTGAGTGCCCCCCATACAATTGTTGAACAGAAGGGAGAGGTGACGTACTTGGTAGACCTTGGAACTCCCAGGAGCCCCCGCAGGGTGCTCCATGTCAACAGACTGAAACTATATGTTTTTTTTTAAACTTTATTTTCTGATTTTCAAGATATGACATAACAATACACGTCCACAAAATTCACAGTGAAGTAATACACAATTTCGATAGTTCTTTACTGCAACAGTCCATCTTAGAGCACTTCAGGTGACATCATACAATTATTTGGCAAAGCACTAACATAGGTGAAGCACAGAGATAAGCACAGAAGCATATGTGGACTGCATTAGGAGCAATAAAACATTCAGAGACCACATCAAGTGACCCAAGCACCCTTGATAAAAAAGAAAACATTCAGATGTCTGTCGGTGATACAGTGGGCAGCCCTTCACTGCTTTGCGAAAGAAGATATCTCTGAAGAGGTCCCCATATTTCTCTAGGTTTAGAAGTGTTAGACCTGGCACCTTGGCGTGAGTTTCCCTTCCACTTTTTGCTGGTGTGCCTCCGATGTTTTGCTGGTTTTCCGCTACTCAGGGCACTGCGCCACGGCCAACCCGTGCCGCAGTGCAAGTGCTCCCTACTGAAAACTGTACCTGTGATTGATGTCCATGATTGGTTCATTGGATTTACTGTTAGTCCCTAGTAAAGTGCACCAGGAGTGCCAGGGCTTGTAAATGCCAATACTGCTAGTGGGCCTGCAGCGCTGGTTGCGCCACCCACAGAAGCAGCCGTAAAATGTGTCTAGGGTCTGCCATTGCAGAACCTGCGTGCAGTCTGGTACTGTCATGCTGGCTGGGCAAGTGCACCCACTTGCCAGCCCCTAAACCTTCCCTTAACTTCATATTAGTCACCCCTATGGTAGGCCCTAGGGCAGGGTGCATTGTAAGTGTAAGGTAGGACAGGCCCTGATGTGTGTGGCATGTCCTAGTAGTGAATTACAACCCAATTCGTTTTTCACTATTGCAAGGCTACCTGCTCCCCTTAGGCCAGAATGGGCTGCTGGAATTATTACACTCTATAATCCCAGCAGGCTCAGGGAGCATGGTAGAGAGTCATGTTTAGTATGCCTGAACTCAGAATAATAAAATACTTCTTTTAGTAAAGTTTATTTTAATATCCTGGGTTTGCAAATGCTACTTTTAGAAAGTTAGCATTTGCTTGCCTAACCATTTCAGCCCGCCTCTGCTCTTGTGTGTATCTGACTGTCTGAGTTGTGTGAGTGATAGGGCTGGGTGTCGACAGGTGGTGAATGGCAGGATGACACCTTAGTGGGTGGTGGGAGTTTCCCCTGAACAATGCATCAGGCTGTGCTCTGCCTCCACAATGCTGGCTCCACCCTCCTGGGGAGCGACTGATGACTCAGCCTGCACCTGGACCAGGAAGGACCGAAGCTTGTCAACAAAGTGCTCAAGCTGCCCCTGTCTTCACAATGCCGGCTCCGCCCCCCTGGGGAGCGGCTGATGTGCCTGCCCTCACACTGAATGCAGAAGCAGAAGTACCCACCACAAGTGCTCAGGGACTGAGAACAGTTATGCAAAGGCCCCCCTGGCCTGTAAGAACAAAAGAAACTGGGTATAAAAGTAGGAGCCCTGCTCCTTGTAAATTAGATCCTGTTTGTGCTTCAGAAGAAACTCTGCCCGAAGAGAAGGACCTGGAAGGACAAGGAGGAGTGCTGTCTCTGGCCTGTGTCTGGTGCCTTGCTGCAGAAGGAGAGGAAAGAAAAGACTACCAAGAGACTTTTCCTTTTATTGAACTTTGTGCCAAACTCTGCTTAAAGATCTCCAAGGGCTTGCTGCTGAACTTGCCCCCTGACCAGCGCCCCAGGACCAGTGGGCGCTACACCCTGAAGAAAGCTACTGTGTGTGCTGCTTATCGCTGCAGCGCTGACTGAGGAGTCTGGGAGCGCTGGGCATCCCTGCCACGCTCCCCGTAACCCAGGGCATCGATATCCCCCCAAGCACCGTGACCGGGGCCCAAAGCAACAGCAAGAGCAACGTGAGGCCCAGCCGCCGCTGGCCCGAGCACCGTGACTGCCTCTGCACCGGGAGCCCCGAGAGCAACGTGAAGGAGGACCCGTCCGGTCCAAGCGCCCGAGTTGACTGCGCCTCGCGCCGTCAATCCCTCTGCAAAGACGGACTGCCGCCCTGTGATAACCCCCTCTGGTCGGTAGCCTGTCCGACAGCTCAGCTGTGAGCACACAGCTGCAACCGGCACTTTGGCTGGGTACGTCCCGCACTTGGGGACCGTACTGCCACTTGCCGCCACCACACAGCCGCCGCCTCCAGGGTCGGAGCGAACGCCAAAGGAAGGACCCTGCCGCCACCAAGCACCGCCGCCCCGGGTGACCCGTGACCTGCCCGGCTGAGAGCCGCAGCGCGCATCGACCCTGGAGAAGCAACGCGACGTGGGACAGCACCCCTTGAAGCCGCCCGCTCCACAAGAATTTGAAAGGTACTGTGCTTTTGTCCTCACGGTGCGAGCGTCCTGCAACCCGTGCTCGCACCGCGCTGTCCGCTCCCCAACGCGGGCCGCCTCTGAAACCGAGGCTCGCACTGCTCCTGGTCCTCGAGGCCCACGCGGGAAGCGTGAGCTTTGGCCGGCCGGGCCCGATCTCCTCTCTGAAGCGAGCGGAGACAGCGGAACGCGCATTGAGGCGCTACAAGACACTGAACCTTGCCGAACCTGGGCAGAAGGCCCAAAAGATTGCTTATTGCTAAGAAAGAACTGTGGCAACTTGAAACTAAGTAAACTGGAACCGCTATTGAAAGTTTGACAACTGTATTTACAAGCCTGCTTGAAATTTATATAAAGAATATATATTTTTACAAATACAGTTTGGTGTCATTGTGTGGTGGGTTGGTTGTGATCGTGTAATATTGCAAATGTTTAACCCTATGTGCCCCAGAGATTAGCCTAAGACTGCTTAAGCCACACTACCTAGAGGGTAAGCAGAGGTTGTCTTGAAGGTAACCCTCAGCCCTGACGAGGAAGAGAGAGTCCCTGCTTGTCGCTAGTGCTGCACTGCGCCAACTAGAGACTCCCCCTTCCTACATTGGACGCAGCGGTGAGGATCGCGAATTTACATTTGCAGTGTTTTACCTTAGCTACTGACCATTGCATAGTGATTTCAGTCCAGTAACTTAGCCACAGACTTTGTTTTTAATTTTGCCAAGAGAAGATCCCTGGTGTTGAAATCATGCCTGGCACCAACAGCGTTGATGGAGGAGAATCCATAGTCTCTGGTGCGTCGAAGCTTGAATGGGATGCATCCAAGCTGGATGACTACACAAAAAAGCAACTGAGTTTTTTCTGCAAGAAACTCAAGGTTCCGCACACAGGGTGCAGGAACAAACCAGAGTTCTACAAGGCCCTGAAAGCCTGGATTGAATCTAGGGAGGCACCTGAGAATCAGAATGCACCTGGGGATCTGGTGGATCTTGAGAAACCAGACAGCGTGCCTAGCTTTGGCAGAGGCCTGTCGCCAGAGGAGTTGGCAGACAGGAAAGAAACCAGGGATCATGAAATGAAGCTGGCAGAATTAAAAGTAAAGAGCCAACTGGAGCTTGAGAGCAAAAGACTGGCTCTAGAAGAGCGAAAACACCAAATGGATTATGAAGTGAAAATGAGGGAGATGAGTCTAAAAGAGAAAAGCTTGGATCATCCTCCCTCTGGTGGCAGCACAACGCCGGTGCAGGTAGAGTCTAGAGTGCACATCCCCAAAGATGTAGTAAAAGAGTTCTTTAAGGGGGATGACATAGGACAGTGGTTTAGGGCATATAAGGTAGCCATGTCCTCCCACCGGGTCCCTGACAAGGATTGGGGAGCGGGGTTGTGGGGAAGGTTCCTTAGCGAAGGGCGGGACACCCTGCTGGATTTGCCCATTGAAAACCAGAGATCCTATTCCCACATGAAAGAAGCTTTAATGAACAGGTATGGGCTTACCCCTGAAATGTATAGACAGAAGTTTAGGGGGTGTACTAAGCGGCCTGGGAATACGTATGTGGAGTATGTGACTTTTTTTTGCAGAGCACTGGATGGTTGGGTGAAGGGTAACAAAGTGAATGATTTTCAAGGTCTCTTTGATTTAATTGCATGGGAGCACTTGTCTGATCACTGTTTTCCTGAGTTACGCCAGCACCTGATAGATAGCAAGCTGTCCAACCCGAGGAAGCTTGCTGAGGAGGCGGACCGCTGGCTCAGCACCAGGGTCCACAAAGGTCCAGTGGGAGACTCCGCCAAGGGTGGGCAGGGTCCCCAGCAGAAGAGTGGGGGGGACAAGGGAAAACAGAAAGGGTTCCAAAAAGGCCTCCAAAGTAACCCCCAAGGGGACCAGCAGAAAGGTTCTCAGCCTCCCCCACCCCCAAAGCAGAATGGGGCCCCGACAGGTAGACCTGTTCCAAAGGGGCCCTTCAATTGTTTCAAATGTGGTGACCCGGGGCACATCTCCAGTGACCCCAAGTGTCGCCTGTTTGGAAAACCCGCACCCACTGGTGCTCCGCCCCGTCAAGTGACTAGTGTTCACTTAGGAGAAGAAGTGATGGTCCCGGGGGGTGGAGATCCTGTTCAGATGACCCTAGTCTCACTAGGAGACAGTGAGATGGTCCCTACAAACTACCTGCCCTCTAACACTAAAAAATATGGGCAGATGGTTACCATCAATGGTAAGGAAGCTGAGGCTCTTAGAGATACAGGAGCCAGTGTGACTGCAGTGAGGCAGCACCTGGTATCTCAAGAGCAGGTTGTACCCCATGCCTACTGTAGGGTTATCAATGCTGATAATTCAGAGAGTCAGTGTCCGATGGCTCAAGTTCCCTTCGAGTGGGGGGGGGTCTCTGGTACTCTGCAGGTTTGTGTGAGAACGGCCATGCCTGTAGACTGTTTGCTAGGGAATGACTTGGAGCACTCCCCTTGGGAAAAGGTGGAGAAGACGACTCACCTGAGGATGGTGGGTCTGCCTGACTGGGCGTGCGTGACCACCCGGTCAATGGCAGCCAGTAGGGGTGATCAAGAGATCCTGGGGCCTGAAGGAGAGGCCCAGGAATCGGCCTTAGGGAGAAGGCGCAGGGGGCGCGGGAAACCGGCCCCTGAAGTTCCCACGGTCCAGGAGGAAGCAGACCTTGAGGGGGATGCCCTGGAGCCTACAGGGGAACAGATTGCCGAACTGGGGGACCTGCCTGAGCTGACCCATTGGCAGCAAGAAGGAGGCCCCTCCAGGGAGGAATTCTGCAGGGAGCAGAAAGAATACCCTTCTCTCGTAGGTATGCGGCAGCAGGCTGCAGACCAGGCCAATGGTGTTCAGGCCAAAACACATTATGTGTACTGGGAGAATGACCTCCTGTATTCAGAGCCTAAGGCTGCTGAACCTGGGTCAGCCCGTGTGCTGGTGGTACCCCAGAAGTTCAGAGCCTTCCTACTGGGACTGGCTCACGATGTGCCTTTAGCAGGACATTTGGGGATGGACAAGACCTATGACAGGCTTGTCACCCACTTTTACTGGCCCCAAATGCACAAGAGCTCAGATGCTCATTGTAGGACCTGTCCAACTAGCCAGGCAAGTGGGAAGAGCGGAGGGAAGAACAAGGCTCCCCTCCAACCCTTCCCTGTGGTCGGTACGCCATTCCAACGAGTGGGTATTGACATTGTTGGGCCTCTGGACCCCAAGACAGCCATGGGCAACAGGTTCATCCTGGTCTTGGTGGATCATGCCACCCGGTACCCTGAAGCCATCCCTCTGAGGACAGTGACGGCCCCCATGGTGGGGCGTGCACTAATGGGAATTTTCTCACGAGTAGGATTCCCTCTAGAGGTGGTGAGCGACAGGGGGACCAACTTCATATCCAAGTATATGAAGTCCCTTTGGCAAGAGTGTGGTGTAACCTACAAGTTCACCACACCTTACCATCCCCAAGGAAACGGGTTGGTTGAGAGATTCAACCGAACCCTGAAGGGCATGATCATGGGCCTGGAAGGTCCAATGAGGCGTAAGTGGGACGTCCTCTTGCCATGCCTGCTCTTTGCATACCGCGAGGTGCCACAGAAGTCCCTAGGGTTCAGCCCCTTTGAACTGCTGTACGGTCACCCCGTGAGAGGACCACTGAGTTTGGTAAAGGAAGGCTGGGAGCAATCTCCCAGGAAACCTCCCCAGAATGTATATAGCTACATGCTGGCCTTCAGAAACCAAACCAGGCGCTTCAGACAACTTGCCGAGGCAAATCTGGAAGCCAGCCAGGAGGAGATGAAGCGGTGGTACGACCAGAATGCCACTCTGGTCGAGCTTCAGCCTGGACAGGAGGTGAATGTCCTGGCCCCAGTGGAACCCTGTGCCCTTCAGGATAAGTGGACAGGTCCATTTGAGGTTGTGGAGCGCAAGAGCCCAGTGACATACTTGGTGGACATGAAGACGCCCAGGAACCCCTTGAGGGTCCTACATGTCAACCGCCTCAAGCCCCACTTGAGAAGGTCCGAAGTGGGCATGTTGTTGGCAACTGATGATGGAATGGAGGAGGAGTCTGAGCCTCTTCCTGACCTCTTAGTGGCCTGTGAGAAAGATGGGTCAGTGGATGGAGTTAACCTCTCACCCACCCTGACCCCGGAACAACAGGAAGACTGCCGCCAGTTGCTGGGGCAGTTTCCAGATCTGTTCTCCCTGGTTCCTAGTGTCACAGATTGGTGCGTCCATGATGTGGACACAGGAGACAGCTTACCTGTGAAGCATAAGGCTTACAGAGTGACTGACAGGGTCAGGGCCTGCATCAAGGAGGAGGTCTCCAAGATGCTTGCTCTTGGGGTGGTTGAGTCTTCCAGCAGTCCTTGGTCCAGCCCCGTGGTCTTGGTCCCAAAGGCTGCTGCGCCGGGAGCCACACCTGAACTCTGGTTCTGTGTGGACTACAGAGGACTCAATTCAGTCACCAAGACTGACGCGCACCCCATCCCCAGAGCTGATGAGCTCATTGATCGGCTAGGGGCTGCCCGGTTCCTCAGCACGTTTGATTTAACGTCTGGGTACTGGCAGATCGCCTTGACCGATGGGGCAAAGGAGAGGTCAGCATTCTCTACCCCAGATGGGCACTTCCAGTTCCGGGTTATGCCATTTGGAATGAAGAATGCCCCTGCCACCTTTCAGAGATTGGTCAACCAGGTGTTGGCTGGGCTGGATGAGTTCAGTGCCGCCTACCTGGATGACATTGCGGTGTTCAGTGGCACCTGGCCAGAACACCTGCGACACCTCTGGGAAGTGTTGATGGCCCTGCGCAGAGCAGGCCTCACAATCAAGGCAAGCAAGTGCCAGATTGGGCAGGGTTCAGTGGTGTACTTGGGACACCAAGTGGGGAGTGGCAAGGTGGCACCCTTGCAACCCAAAATTGAGACCATCCTGGCTTGGGAACCCCCCAAGACCCAGACTGCAGTGAGAGCCTTCCTGGGGCTCACTGGGTATTACAGGAGGTTTGTCAAGGGCTATGGCACGATTGTGACCCCCTTGACAGAGCTGACTTCGAAGAAGCAGCCCAAGAATGTGATTTGGACTGACACCTGTCAGAAGGCTTTTGACACCCTGAAGACTGCCATGTGCACGGCGCCCGTGCTCCTGGCTCCTGACTTCTCCATGGAATTCATAGTGCAAACAGACGCTTCAGAGCATGGTGTAGGGGCTGTTCTCTCACAGATGACTGAGGAGGGCTGGGACCAACCCGTAGCCTTCATCAGTAGGAGGTTACTTCCACGGGAAAGTAGGTGGAGTGCAATAGAGCGAGAAGCATTTGCTGTGGTCTGGGCACTGAAGAAGCTAAGACCCTACTTGTTTGGGTCTCACTTCCGAGTTCAGACGGACCACAGGCCCCTCAGATGGTTGATGCAAATGAGGGGTGAGAACCCGAAACTGTTGAGGTGGTCCATTTCTCTACAGAGTATGGACTTTACGGTGGAACACCGCCTTGGCACAGATCACGCCAATGCTGACGGTCTGTCCAGATTTTTCCGCCTTAGTGATGTGGAACTCCCTGAGGAAGGGTAGTTCCCCCCACATTTCAGCTGGAGGGGACACGTGTTAGACCTGGCACCTTGGCGTGAGTTTCCCTTCCACTTTTTGCTGGTGTGCCTCCGATGTTTTGCTGGTTTTCCGCTACTCAGGGCACTGCGCCACGGCCAACCCGTGCCGCAGTGCAAGTGCTCCCTACTGAAAACTGTACCTGTGATTGATGTCCATGATTGGTTCATTGGATTTACTGTTAGTCCCTAGTAAAGTGCACCAGGAGTGCCAGGGCTTGTAAATGCCAATACTGCTAGTGGGCCTGCAGCGCTGGTTGCGCCACCCACAGAAGCAGCTGTAAAATGTGTCTAGGGTCTGCCATTGCAGAACCTGCGTGCAGTCTGGTACTGTCATGCTGGCTGGGCAAGTGCGCCCACTTGCCAGCCCCTAAACCTTCCCTTAACTTCATATTAGTCACCCCTATGGTAGGCCCTAGGGCAGGGTGCATTGTAAGTGTAAGGTAGGACAGGCCCTGATGTGTGTGGCATGTCCTAGTAGTGAATTACAACCCAATTCGTTTTTCACTATTGCAAGGCTACCTGCTCCCCTTAGGCCAGAATGGGCTGCTGGAATTATTACACTCTATAATCCCAGCAGGCTCAGGGAGCATGGTAGAGAGTCATGTTTAGTATGACTGAACTCAGAATAATAAAATACTTCTTTTAGTAAAGTTTATTTTAATATCCTGGGTTTGCAAATGCTACTTTTAGAAAGTTAGCATTTGCTTGCCTAACCATTTCAGCCCGCCTCTGCTCTTGTGTGTATCTGACTGTCTGAGTTGTGTGAGTGACAGGGCTGGGTGTCGACAGGTGGTGAATGGCAGGATGACACCTTAGTGGGTGGTGGGAGTTTCCCCTGAACGATGCATCAGGCTGTGCTCTGCCTCCACAATGCTGGCTCCACCCTCCTGGGGAGCGACTGATGACTCAGCCTGCACCTGGACCAGGAAGGACCGAAGCTTGTCAACAAAGTGCTCAAGCTGCCCCTGTCTTCACAATGCCGGCTCCGCCCCCCTGGGGAGCGGCTGATGTGCCTGCCCTCACACTGAATGCAGAAGCAGAAGTACCCACCACAAGTGCTCAGGGACTGAGAACAGTTATGCAAAGGCCCCCCTGGCCTGTAAGAACAAAAGAAACTGGGTATAAAAGTAGGAGCCCTGCTCCTTGTAAATTAGATCCTGTTTGTGCTACAGAAGAAACTCTGCCCGAAGAGAAGGACCTGGAAGGACAAGGAGGAGTGCTGTCTCTGGCCTGTGTCTGGTGCCTTGCTGCAGAAGGAGAGGAAAGAAAAGACTACCAAGAGACTTTTGCTTTTATTGAACTTTGTGCCAAACTCTGCTGAAAGATCTCCAAGGGCTTGCTGCTGAACTTGCCCCCTGACCAGCGCCCCAGGACCAGTGGGCGCTACACCCTGAAGAAAGCTACTGTGTGTGCTGCTTATCGCTGCAGCGCTGACTGAGGAGTCTGGGAGCGCTGGGCATCCCTGCCACGCTCCCCGTAATCCAGGGCATCGATATCCCCCCAAGCACCGTGACCGGGGCCCAAAGCAACAGCAAGAGCAACGTGAGGCCCAGCCGCCTCTGGCCCGAGCACCGTGACTGCCTCTGCACCGGGAGCCCCGGGGGCAACGTGAAGGAGGACCCGTCCGGTCCAAGCGCCCGAGTTGACTGCGCCTCGCGCCGTCAATCCCTCTGCAAAGACGGACTGCCGCCCTGTGATAACCCCCTCTGGTCGGTAGCCTGCCCGACAGCTCAGCTGTGAGCGCACAGCTGCAACCGGCACTTTGGCTGGGTACGTCCCGCACTTGGGGACCGTACTGCCACTTGCCGCCACCACACAGCCGCCGCCTCCAGGGTCGGAGCGAATGCCAAAGGAAGGACCCTGCCGCCACCAAGCACCGCCGCCCCGGGTGACCCGTGACCTGCCCGGCTGAGAGCCGCAGCGCGCATCGACCCCGGAGAAGCAACGCGACGTGGGACAGCTCCCCTTGAAGCCGCCCGCTCCACAAGAATTTGAAAGGTACTGTGCTTTTGTCCTCACGGTGCGAGCGTCCTGCAACCCGAGCTCGCACCGCGCTGTCCGCTCCCCAACGCGGGCCGCCTCTGAAACCGAGGCTCGCACTGCTCCTGGTCCTCGAGGCCCACGCGGGAAGCGTGAGCTTTGGCCGGCCGGGCCCGATCTCCTCTCTGAAGCGAGCGAAGACAGCGGAACGCGCATTGAGGCGCTACAAGACACTGAACCTTGCCGAACCTGGGCAGAAGGCCCAAAAGATTGCTTATTGCTAAGAAAGAACTGTGGCAACTTGAAACTAAGTAAACTGGAACCGCTATTGAAAGTTTGACAACTGTATTTACAAGCCTGCTTGAAATTTATATAAAGAATATAAATTTTTAAAAATACAGTTTGATGTCATTGTGTGGTGGGTTGGTTGTGATGGTGTAATATTGCAAATGTTTAACCCTATGTGCCCCAGAGATTAGCCTAAGACTGCTTAAGCCACACTACCTAGAGGGTAAGCAGAGGTTGTCTTGAAGGTAACCCTCAGCCCTGACGAGGAAGAGAGAGTCCCTGCTTGTCGCTAGTGCTGCACTGCGCCAACTAGAGACTCCCCCTTCCTACAAGAAGCATGAGGTAGCAATTCGCCATATGTGGTATTCTGTTCTTGACAATATACTAGGTCTGCCAACCATTCCTTGAATTTCGGAGCACAACCTCTTCCCCATCTACAAGATACCTTTCGTTTAGCTAACAGCGCAGTGAGATAGCCAGAAATTTCCTGTATGTGTTAGGTATCTGCGCCGTATATCCTAGTAGTGTGAGTAATGGATCTCTCGCCAGCACATTGTCCGTCATTTTGTCGAGCGCCACTAGTACTTGCTCCCAATATTCTTTTATTCTCGGACATTCCCAGGCTAGGTGAATGAACCCTGCCTCTGGCTGTTTAAACTGATCACATCTATCTGTATCAGCCAACTGAAATCTGTATTTCTTCACTGGTGTAGAATATAAGTGGTGCAAATATTTGTAGTGTATCACTCGTAGCCTGCAGCTGGACGAGATTTGCGCTGTTTGCAAACAACAATACTGCCACTGTTCGTCAGTAATTTCAGGCCCCAGGTCCTCTCCCCAATGCACAGACAAACTATATGTTGACAGAGCAGACATGGGCGTGCTCATGGCTACTGATGAGGGACAGGATGAAGAGAGTGATTCACTCCCTGACCTGCTATCAAAGAACCGTTATGGTGGGTCAGTGAATGGTGTACCCTTGGCAGGCAGCCACACTGCCCAGCAGCAAGCTGATTGCAGACAGGTGCTCAGTATAGATATATGTTCTCTCTTACTCCAAGTCCGACTACCTGGTGCACTCATGAAGTGGACACTGGGGACAGTCTGCCTGTTAAAAATAAGATTTACAGGCAACCTGAGCATGACAGGGACTGTATCAGGACTGAAGTCCAGAAGATGTTGGATTTGGGAGTTATTGAGCCCTTAGCTAGCCCTTGGGCTAGTCCAGTAGTCTTGGTGCCCAAACCTCACATCCAGAGTGGTAAAAAAGAGATGAGGTTTTGTGTAGAATACAGGGGTCTCAATTCAGTCACTAGGACTGATGCCCATTCAATACCCAGAGCAGATGAGCTTATAGACACTTTGGCCCAAGACCAGTTTCTGAGCACATTTGATCTGACAGCTGGCTACTGGCAGATCAGACTAGCTGATTATACAAAGCCCAATACAGCATTTTCTACCCCTAGTGGGCATTACCAATTTGTGGAGATGCATTTTGGTTTGAAAAATGCACCTGACACTTTTCAAAGGTTGGTGAACAAAGTACTAACAGGCCTGGAAGACTATAGTGCAGCATATCTAGATGATATTGCTGTCTTTAGCTCCACCTGGGAGGATCACCTGGTCTACCTGAGAACTGTTTTGGGGGCCCTGCAGAAAGCAGACCTAACTATAAAGGCTAATAAGTACCAGATAGGGCAGAGTCAGGTTGTGTACCTGGGCCACCTTGTGGGTGGAGGCCAGGTTCAACCATTTTAGATCAAAATCCAGACCATCATGGACTGGGTTACTCCAACTACCCAGACTCATCAGGTCAGAGCTTTCTTGGGCCTGACTGGGTACTATAGAAGATTTGTCACTGGCTATGGATCAATTGTGACACCACTGAATGACTTGACTTCCAAGAGAATGCCAAAGAAAGTTCAGTGGACACTTAGTTGTCAAAAGACATTTGATGACCTGAAGCAGGCCACATGCACTGCTCCCATTCTGCAAAGTCCTAACTACTCCAAAGAATTCATTGCCCAAGCAGATGCATCTGAGTTGGGGGTAGGGGCTGTGTTATCACAATTGAATGATGAAGGTCAAGACCAGCCAGTAGCTTTTATTAGCAGAAGGCTGACCCTTAGAGAGAAACGTTGGTCAGCTATTGAGAGGGAGGCCTTTGCTGTGGTTTGGGCTCTGAAGAAGCTGAGGCCATACTTGTTTGGCACTCACCTCACTGTTCAGACAGACCATATGTCCCTCTTATGGCTTAAACAGATGAAGGGTGAAAACCGCAAACTTTTGAGGTGGTCCATTTCCCTACAGGGGATGGACTATACAGTAGAACATATGCCTGGGAGTAACCATGCCAATGCAGATGGACTCTCCAGATATTTACACTTAGAACATGAAGACTCAACTGGTCAAGGTTAGTTTAATGTCCCTGCGTTTGGGGGGGTTGTGTAGGAGAGTAGGATCTGCATCTTATAGTTACTCCCACTTTTAGCTGGTGTTTCTCTGTTTTACAACTTTAGTCTGGCTGGGGCCCTGCTATCCAAATACTAGCTGCTTCCTCTTCAAAATGATTCAAAGTTTGGTTACTGGGGTACCCTTATGAGTCCCTAGTATATGGTACCTTAGTTACCAAGGAAATACCAGGGGCTGAGGCATGTATTATGCCACCCCTGGGAAGCCTTCCAAAATGACACCACAGGTCTGCTACTGCAGCATGTGTAAGGTGGTTATGCACCCCTTACTTAAATGTAGGTTCCCTATATCTACCTTATATCACTACACATATAAACCTATCAGTCACCCCTATGGCAGGCCTTAACAATCCTGAAGGCAGGGTGCTGAATGTTGTGTGAGAGGGTGAACATGCATGAGCAGGGCCCCTATGCAGCCTTCGGAATCTATTCTCCAGGGTTGTTCTGTGATGCAGCCAGGCCATATACTCTTAAGTGCATTATAACCTCGCGGTAAACGCTAACTTTGGAATGGCTGCAAAGAAACATGTTGTGTTTGGTGTCAAACACTTTGGAATCATACCCCCGCCAGTCCTGGTGGCGGGGGTCTGATTCCACCCTTCTAGAGGGAGAGACATGTACACTCCGGTACACCCGATACCAGTTTAAAAGTACCCTGGCATCACAAAATGGATGAATAAACAATAGGAATCCACTATTACAGTGGACGGGTTTCCCTACAATGGTTGGGAGCACCAGGTGTTGGTAAAATACCCCTCACACACCAAAAGGACCCTTGGTGTCATGCTTCATCATTGGGGTCTTCGCACCCCTCTACGGGATGCGGCGTGCTGCGACCTACGATTGCGAGGGAGCATTTTTTAGATGACTATGTGTGGTGTATGTGAGGGTATTTGTTTTATGTGCGCGAGTGGTGAGGTTATCGGCGAGTGATGTTTAAAAAGGGCCTGGCTCGTGGGGTAGACTCAAAAATAATTGTAATGGGCCCCCGGGCTGGTGCTATTAAAAGGTGAAAGAAGTGGAGGTGTGGTATGCAGGGCAATGTGCATCACCTCCTGTATGTGTGTGTCAACATGTTTCGGAGTCGGAACTCCTTCTTCAGGACAGGGTACACAAATCCCCACCTTACTCACGTTTCTCTACTTAAAAATGTGATTTATTTACAAAAGTGAGATAGTGCAGGTTATGCAATGTACCTACAAAATTTGATTTCTTTTGTCGCTATTCAGCCGCCCTGCAACGGAAGGGGACAAAAAATTTTTCTGGTGGTCCACTCCTTAGCATACATTAGGCTCAGTGACCTGTGGGAAAAATAAATTGGTGTGGGCTCCGATCTCTAGACAAGGGATGTCATTCCATGCGTGAAATCATGCCTGGCGTGAAAAAGAGACAAGAACAAGACATACATGCACTCAACATAAAGCACACACTCTAAAAATGTAGATGGTTGCTCATCTAATGGCCTTGTGGTGGTGACAGGGTCCAAGAGTTTAAGTTAATACAGTAAAAAGCACAAAAAGAGCATACTGTTATGAATCAATTCCAGTGCCTCATGAGCCTCAGGAACGTAGGGGTCCTCGTGCCGGTTCGCTACCTGTAAATGATGCAGAGTTTGAGCGTTCTGAAGTACTTACATTGTCGCTGGACTGATAGTCTGTTTCCCATTGTTTGTATACTCACGAAGCCTAAGAGAATATACCTCCTGACTGCCCCATACGCGGCTCCGCTGAGAGTGCGGTGTCTGCAGGTAGGGTCTCGTGTTATATACTCGTTGTGATTGCCAATTAGCCTTGTAATAGGCAATTAAGTAGTCAGATGTGTCCTTACTTGGGTATTCTGGTGTTCGTGGCCGCGTAGCACCTGTATAGACTGGCTGTGTTCACCGCGCATGCGCGTTAAAGGAACGCGTCTATGCACATGTGCGTTAGGATGCGGTCTCTAACCAGAGCCTGCGTGAATCATCAGTATTTCAATACTGGAACATGCGCGTGTGCCCCGTGAAGTGTTGATTTTTGGCTCACGTGTTGGAAATGTAAATACATAATCCGGTATCACTATGAAAATGCCTCGGGCCCTCCAGGTTTTTTGGTGTATTGAAGGAGAGGCGATAATTATGCTGAGGATTAGTGAACCATGCTGCCCAGAGGAGGAGTGTTGGATACATCGTATAGAATTCCATTTGGCAGCTCTTAAAGTTTTTAGAGGTTCTGAGAGAGATTTGGAGACATTTATGCCATTAGCTCTTTGATTGTTGAAGTGGTTATGTTTGCGTAGGGCAGTCACACAGCCCATTCTTCCTTCCCACTTGGGATTTGCCTACAGTCCTAAGTGGATTACAGCTTCCTCCATTTGAACCTTTAGAAAAGGTAGATATCGTTTGGGTATTGTCAAACATTTCTTTTTTGTTGGCAATAACATCTGCCAGAAACTTGGTGAGCTTGGATCCCTGGTGGTTTTGTTTCTATATTTGAAGGTTCTTCCACATAGATTAGTGCTTGGACCTGATCCAAAATGTATTCCAGAAGTAAGTTCAGAATTTAATTTGCAGCAGATCATTCTCCCAGTTTTTCAAGAAGGAAATGATCCCCTTCCTTCTAAGGTGGACGTCAAATTATCCTTATTTATTTACTTTCAACATATAAAGGAGTTCAGGTTGTCTAATTTGATATTTATCTCTTTTAGCAGTGTAAACAGAGGTAAAAAGGTTGATCCTGCTACTCTGAGCAGATGAGTGTCCCAGGCTAATTACCAAGCTTAAAAATCTCTGGGTAGGGTCCCTTCCGGCGATGAAGGTCACTCAACAAAATCAGTTTCTATCACTTGGACAGAGGCAGGTGGAGTTCCTATTCAGGAAACTTGTAGAACGGCCACAAGGGCATCCCATCCCACATTTGTTAATCGCTATCGACAGGGTGTGATGACTTCTACTCTGGCCAATTTTGGTTCAGGTATGGTTAAGGCAGCAATGAAATAATTGCTATGATTAATGAAGGAAACATGAGCACTTAAGAGACGGTGTAAAACGTGACTTTGCTTGTGACTTCCTCACCCTGTTAGGACTGGGAGGTGGAGGTCCTATGTGGGGTTAATGAGATTATTACTTACTGACAAACTTCATTACCGTGATTAAGGTCCTGCTCATCCCAGTCAGAGTTCCTCACTGTCATCCTCCCTCCCTCCCTCCCTCCCTCAGTTTTACACCTATCTTGACTTATAACTTACAGTTCTGGAGGTGGAAGGGAGAAGCCTTTAAGATAACAAGAGATAAAAAAACAGAAAAGTGTGTGAAGTACCTGTCTAGGGGGCGGGACAACCTAACCATGTTAGACTGGGATCAGAAGGACCTTAATCAGTGTAATGAAGTTTACTGGTAAGTAATGATCGAATTCCAGTGCCGGTGGTTGTCCAGATACCAATGTCCTAGTATGCCTCCTGCCCCTTTTTCCACAACTCTTGTGCCTCATGCCTTCCAGTATGCAACAACCCACTTCTCCATCCCCACTTCTCCATCTTTTCCTCTTAACTGCCCCATCAACCACATTCAACCTTTATGGGAAGGTATATGTTCAACCCTCAACCTCTCCTTCTTCGTTTTCGATCCTACAGGGGCAGCTATTTGTGTCCTCTCTGTTTCAAAGCTGTAAGCAATAAACTGTGGAATTTCCCGTATCTGGGCATGAGAGGGGAGCAATTCCTATTCTCAAAGAACGATTCTTATCTTGCTTAGAACACTAGCTGTAACAAGACTCGTATTTCAGACACTTTCTTGTAGCAGCTCTTCATTTCCATTAGTTTATATGAATGTTTGTGGTCATGGTTTCCATCCAAAAAATGTGCCTTTAAATAAAAATTGCATCCATGGTTCCCACTCTTTGCCCGGAAATCCTGTGTGTAAAATTAACAATTAACACAGTTTCAGCTTTGAAATTGATGCTTTGACAGAATCTGTATCGTGACTGTCCTGGCATTAGCCCTAAGATCAGTGCCTCCTTGTCGAAATACTGATTTTCAACTACCGAAAAGAGGTAAGATTAGTGCACTGATATCACCAGAAATTGCATCACCTGGCGTTGGTCCGATGATGACAACACAGGAATTTACTCCACATCAAATTGCACGCAGACAAGAGGAAATGGAAGTTTGCGGTTACAGCACCAACACCCACGGACAACGCACGCAACCTTGGGTACATCCTCGACTCCTTCCTCTCCATGGCTAAGCAGGTCAACACCATCTCATCCTCCTGCTACAACACCCTTCGCATGCTCCGCAGAATCTACAATTGGATCCCGACCAAAACCAGGAGAACGGTGACCCAAGCCCTCGTCAGCAGCAGGCTAGACTACGGCAACCCACTCTACGCAGGAATCCCAGCCAAAAATCTACAACGGCTACAACGCATCCAAAATGCCTCTGCCCGCCTGATCTTCAACATAACCGGCGCAGCCACATCACCTCCCACCTAAGAGACCTGCACTGGCTCCCCGTCAACAAGAGGACACCTTCAAACTCCTCACCCACGCACACAAAGCGCTCCACAACACCAGACCAGCCTACCTGAACAGCAGGCTCAACTTCCACACCCCCGCCCGTCAGCTCCGCTCCGCCAGCCTCGTCCTCGCCACCGTCCCACGCATTCAGCGAACTACCTCAGGCGGCAGATCCTTCTCCTTCCTCGCCGCCAAGACCTGGAACACCCTCCCAACCCATCTGCGGGAGTCCCAAGACCTGCTCACCTTCAGAAGGCTTCTCAAGACCTGGCTCTTCGAGCAGTAGCAGCACCCCTTCCCCTCAGCGCATTGAGACCCCCATGGGTGAGTAGCGTCATCATGACATCACATCATGACATAAATGACTGATGCTTGAGCACTTTCGCCAATGCTAACATCATTAACACATCTCTTCACCAACAATGAATGCACTGCAGTGTTGTCCCTTAGTAAGTCCAGCAGCAGCATTTCAAGGACGTACACAACTTTCAGAGCGGAGTTGGTAATTCTTTTCATTCATTCGGAGCTAACTTTCACTTCTTAACAGGTACAATTCACAGCTTGCCAAAGAGCAATAGAATGGCTTCTAGCAATCTGTAGTATGCAGGTTTGCTGGAAAACCTGTAAAGTCGGTCAGTAAGCCAAGTAACGTTGTGCCTGCTTCGAAGTCGTCATAAAAACTGTCCTCCCTGCCCAGCATTTGCTTCTGGCAGAACACCATGCCGCAGTTACCCGCATTTTACCCTGCCACATGGAACAATGCATTTTCAGCAGCAAACAGCTGAGATGTGTTATCGTCATATGCCAGATCATGTATGCACCCTGATGCATACTGGCTTGCTCTGCCATCTCAATGCCCCCAAACTTGACAGGCCTATCCCCTTTTCATAACGATGGCAACATACAGCTTAAGCCCAATCAATGCTTCTTTAAGGAATATAGACTAAAAAAATAGGTTTTGAGGAGTTTTGGGAGCCTCCTGTAATGATGGAGAAATTACTGGATTCGTTATTATACTTGAAAGACAATATCCTGGCTATAAAAGTAGCAGTGCAATTAAGCAACTTTTTCAATTATACGCTAAATATGTCTGCTACATTTTCGTGACAACAATGTAAGTACCAAGTCACCAGTTCTATTCTAATGTACATTGTCTACATACCTGAATAAGGCCTTTAAATTTTCAGGTAACTCGGCACGCCCAGCATACCCTGGGTTCATGGTAATGAACATTCCTACTGTTGGCACAAGAGAAATCATTTCCCCAAGAAAATTAAATGTTTTCTTTTTTGCACGAATGGCATCCTGAACACTTTTCACCTAAAATGAAAATATTTAGTGTTACTAAACAGTGTATGTCACATCTTTACAAACACAAGCCACTGACAGAGGAATGGAGTAGTTACTTCAAAACAAAAATGGAATGGTGCACCCACAGAAAAAGGATCAACAAATCTTCAAGTTGGTGTTTTTGAAAAAGTTCTTCTTTTATTTAATTCCACTTTTGAAATATAAGGTCCAGCAACCAAAACATACATCCAACGCGTTTTGTTCAATGTGAATTGAACTTCATCCGGGCTGTGGACAATACACAACAAGCATTGTCATAGCCAATAGGTCTCACTTTTGGGACCTTATAAGTGTTTAGCCATGCAACAGTTGATGTTGTTGCACCAAAGATATTGTACTGGATAACTAAACACTTGTAAGGTCCCAAAGGCGAGACCTATTGGCTATGCCAGTGCTTGTTTTGTTGTGTGCTAGAAGCGCAAGTTACTCACCTTCGGTAACGACATATCTGTAAGAAACATTATTTAGTGTTAGATTCCTTACCTTAGAATATCCCCAGGCGTCAAGACTGGATCCGGAAAGTTTTGCGTAGCAGTACCCCTGCACATCGGTAGGCGTTGTCTGCGGCTCCGCGTCAGTCGTCGCCTTCGTTGGCGCCGGGATGACGTTGTCGGAGTACTTAGATGTAGCCCTCGCGCGCTGACGTCAGTTCTTATACACAGCTTTTCCATGCCAGAAACGCAGAGCCATGATAAAAACCAACACTGGTGCTATGAAACTAGGTCCCTCAAAGGGGAAACACCTTAACCCTAGATATCGGCTCGCAGAATGAGGAGGATGGGTGGGGCGGTAAGGAATCTAACACTAACTACTGTTTCTTACAGATATATCGTTACCGAAAGTAATTAACTTGCACATCTGAAAGAAACAGGTTAGTGTTAGATTCCTTACCTTAGAATAGATACCCCAGCAATACCAACACCGGTGGTGGGTCTGCGAACCAATGATCACACCAGAAAAATCCTGGAGAACAGAACGGCCGAAAAAGCCAACTCTCAGGACATGGCTGTCCAGGCAGTAGTGTCTAGCAAACGTGTGCAGCGAGGCCCACGTAGCGGCCTGGCAAATGTCCTGCAAGGGGACTCCCTGACCCAGGGCAGTAGTAGCCGCCGTGGCCCGAGTGGAATGGGCACGCAGCCCCACAGGAGGCTCCTTTTTAGGCAGTGAATAACAAGCCTTGATGCACAAAACGACCCATCGAGAAATGGTTCATTTGTGCACCGCCAGTCCTTTCTTAGCGCTCACGTAACCAACAAAGAGCTGGTCATCCACCCGGAACGGGCATGTGCGATCTAGGTAGAAGGAGAGCGCACGTTTAGGGTCCAGACGGTGGAGCCTCTCTTCCTCCTTCGAAGAATGCGGAGGCTGAAAGAAGGTGGGCAAGGTGATTGACTGCCCAATGTGGAAGGCTGTGACTACTTTGGGCAGGAAAGAGGGACGTGTCCTCAAGACCACTTTGTCCGGATGGACATAAAGGAAAGGAGGTTTAGAAGAAAGAGCCTGGAGCTCACTCACTCTCCTGGCAGAGGTGATGGCAAACAGGAATGCAGTTTTAAGAGTAAGAAGACGGAGAGGACAATTGTGAAGTGGCTCAAAGGGAGCGCACATCAGATAAGTTAAAACAAGATTCAAGTCCCACTGAGGCATCACAAACGGAACAGGAGGAAACATGTGAGTGATGCCCTTCAAAAATCTATTTACAACAGGGGACTTGAAAAGAGAAGGCTGATCAGGAAGCCTTCAGAAGGCTGAAATGGCAGAGAGGTAGCCTTTGATAGTGCCCAGAGCAGAGCCCTGCTGGGCAAGAGAAAGTAGAAAGAGGAGAACCTAAGAAAGGGGGGCAGAGAGTGGATCCACAGCCTTCGCTGTGCACCATGCCACAAATTTGTTCCACCTGCAGACGTATACCGATTTTGTGAAGGGATGCCTGGCTGCCAGAATGACATCACAGACTTCAGGAGGCAAGTCAAATGGCCTCAACGGCCGCCGCTCAATCTCCACGCATGGAGGTGGAGGCTGGACAGGTTCAGGTGGAGGACCATCCCCTGCTGCTGCAACAGAAGGTCCTCCTGAAGAGGCAGACGAATCGGGAGATCGACTGACATGCTAAGTAGCTCGGGATACCAGTGTCTTCTTGCCCAGTCCGGCGCCACAAGAATGACTTGGGCCCGGTCGGGCCTGATCTTCTTCATGACTCTGGACAGAAGTGGTATAGGCGGAAAGGCGTACAAAAGACCGCAGCTCCACTCGCTACGAAAAGCGGCTCCGAGCGAGTGCCGCCTTGGAAATTCCAACGCGCAGAACTGATGACATTGTGTGTTCTCTTCTGTGGTGAATAGATCTAACCAAGGCTCTCCCCACTGCCGAAAGAGACCTTGCGCCACGTCCGAGTTCGGACGCCATTTGTGATCCATCATGCACCGCCGGCTGAGTTTGTCCGCCCTGGCGTTCAGGGAACCTGCCAGGTGTTTAACCACCAGGGAGACACCCTGGTGTTCCAGCCATTGCCAGAGGCGTGGAGCCTCCTGACAAAAGGTCCACGACCCCACCCCGCCCTGTTTGTTGCAGTACCACATGGCGGTGGTGTTGTCCGTGAACACCTGCACTACACTTCCCCGGATAGAGGGAAGGAATGCCTTCAGTGCAAGAAGGACCACCCGCAGCTCCAGAAGGTGGATGTGGAGTCGGGACTCCGCCGGAGACCATAGGCCTCTGATCTCCCCCTCTCCATGTGCCCCCCCCAACCCAGGAGGGATGCATCTGTTACAACTACGTGCTCCGTTTGGGGTAGGGAGAGGGATCTGCCGCTGACCCAATCGTGGTACGTGAGCCACCACTGCAACTGTCTCGCAGTGCCCTCCGAGATCAGGATGTGGTCGGACAGGTTGCCCTGATGCCGGGCCCACTGAAACTTCAGGTCCCACTGTAGAGCCCGCATCCGCCACCTGGTGTGATGCACCAGAAGGATGCAGGAGGCCATCAGCCCCAGAAGCCGCAGCGTCAACCTGACCGAGACTCGGGATAAAGGCTGAAAAATTGGAATCAGCCTGAATATCCCGAATCCGCTGTTCGAGAGGATAAACCCGAAACTGCGGCGAGTCCAGAACCGCTCCGATGAAGAGGAGCTTCTGAGAGGGACTCAGGTGTGACTTCAGCACATTGATGGAGAACCCCAGCAGTTGCAGGAGGTCGGCCGTAGTCTGGAGTTGGCTGACGACTGTCTGGGGCGAGCCCGCCTTTAACAACCAGTCGTTGAGATAGGGGAAGGCTGACACCCCTAATCTGCGCAGATGAGCTGCGACCACCGCCATCACTTTCGTGAGCACCCGAGGGGTGCTGGTAAGGCCAAAGGGGAGCACGGTAAACTAAAAGTGCTCGTAGCCCACCGTGAACCCCAGGTAACGCCGGTGGGCCGGCAGGACGGGGATGTGAAAATACGTGTCCTGCAAGTCCAATGCTACCATCCAGTCTCCGGGGTCTAGGGCAGCTAAGACCTGAGCCAAAGTTAGCATCTTGGACTTCTCCTTCCTGAGGAAGCCGTTAACGTTCCGCAGGTCAAAGATAGGGCGTAGGCCCCCTTTGCCATTCTTGGGAACCAGAAAGTAGTGGGAGTAACAACCACACCCTACTTCTGGCCCAGGAACGCGCTCAATGGCTCCCTTGGCTAAGAGGGCCAAAACTTCCTCTTGCAGAAGTTGCAAGTGATCCCCCGACACGCGGTGATACTGCGGTGGCATGGCTGGAGGGGTTGCCTCGAAGGGGAGGGAGTATCCCCTTCGGACGATTTGCAGCACCTACCTGTCCGATGTGATGGTGCGCCTGTGGAGGAGGTGATGGCGACCCCTGCCTCCCACTGGCATTAAATGGGCCTCAAAGCTCGTACTAGGAAGGCTTTGATGCAGATGGTGCGGGGAGGATGTGGACTGGCCTCGCCGTTGTCCCCTGGCACCGACGTGGCGGTTACCACATCCACCACCGCGCTGGATGGTAGTCTGCGGCCCATAGCTGGCAGGACGTGAGGGGGTGCCCCTTCCGTGGCCACGAAAGGCAGAAGTTTGCTGTCGCTGGCCCGACAGGCCCAAGGACTTGGCTGTAGCCCTGGAGTACTTGAAACGCTCAAGCGCACAGTCTGTCTTGCCGCCAAAGAGGCAGCTACCATCGAACGGCATGTCAATGAGCGTATTCTGGACATCAGCCGAGAAGTTGGCAGACCTCAGCCAGGTGTGGCGGCGAACCACCACCGTCGTGCAAATCGCCCTGTTCAGCGAGTCTGTGGTATCCAGCCCACATCGAATAGAGTACCGCGCTGCATCCCACCTTTCCGCAAGGGCTTGAGCGAGCTTCACCCGGGCCTCCTCCGGGCACTCCGGCAGCACGGCAGCAACCGTGTCCCACAAAGAGTGGGTATAACAGCCCAAAAGGCAAGCGGTGTTGATAGACCGCAACCCCAAACTTAGTGAAGAGAACAGCTTCTTGCCGAACTGTTCATACCTTTTGGATTCCCGATCTGGGGGTGCAGTCGGGAATGCGGACTGGGTATTAGAGGCCTGGATAACCATGCTCTCGGGGTGGGGTTGGTGAACAGGTAGCTAGGGTTGCCTGGAGCCAGGCGATATCGCCTGGCGATGTCCCCTAGCGACGTTCCTATCTACAGGGGGACCTGTAGCCGGCCTGGATCAGGTGCCCAACAGGACGTCCGTGAGAGCCTCATTAAACTGCAGTAGAGGCTCCGAAGAGCTTGCCTGTGGTTTAAAGACGTCAGTGAGGATGTTAGATCTCACTGTCGCGACGGGGAGCTCAAGAGCCAAGGTCTTGGCTGCCCTCGTCAGCACCACACTGTAAGCAGCCCACTCTTCCGTAGCCACGGTAGGAGGGGAGACAAAGCCAGTGTCGGGCGAAGTGTCCAGACCACTGGCTTCCCCTAGCTCATCTGACCAGTCCTGATAAGACTGGCATTTCTGTGCCAGAGGGTCCTCAGACCCCTCCCAGTCTCCCTCGCGTTCATCTTTCGAAATTCAGGTTCAAAGGATGGGGCCGGATCATAGAAGAATTGTTCTTCTACCGGCGCCGAATGTGGCGTCGGTCCAATGCCGGATCCGGACCGAGGGAGGGACTGGGGACGACGTCCGGAGACGGCGCCGGGGGTGACACCCTGGGGATCGCCGCCGGCGTGGTTGTAAGATGGACCAGCGGCGACCCGGATCCGGATCCAGTGGGGCCCTGCAGCGCCGGGACCAAAGTCACCGACGGAGCTGGGGTCGAAGCACCCGACGGCGCCAGGGCCGAAGCACCTGGCCCGCTTGGACTCCCATACGGGGCCACGGGGCCCGAAGGCGCCCCTGCGGGACCCGACGGAGGAGAGAGCGACCTCATGGCCATGAGGAAGGCATCGATCTCCTCTGGCGGTGCGTCCAGCCCAGATACCGGCGGGTATGGAACTGGCCGCAACTCCTGCGGCTCCGGTGGAGCCGCGGTGGCAGTGTCGCCCGCACCCCCGGCCGCATCGCGCGAGCGTCGGGGGGAGTCGGAAGAGTGGTATCGCCTCTTCGACTTCTTGTGCCTCATACCTGAAGACTTAGAGCCCAACGAATGGTGACGACTCGCCAAACTTCGATGACTGTGGCCCCACAACCGGTCCCTCAACCCCCTCCTGGACCGGGACCGTGAGCGGCGCGGGGCCGACTGCCGGAGCTCGAGGCGCTTACGGGACCGCTCCTGCCCAGCTTTCGACGTCAAGGCCGGCAGTCGGGGCACGACCGGTCGTCGTTGTCGGACCCAAGGCAATAGAGGCACCGATGGTGGGGATCGGTAACCGACATCAGTCGGCTGCAATCGGCACAGGGCTTGAACCCGGGCATCCCTATCGGCACCGAGAGTCATAAAGACTTGAAAAATGATAAAAATAGATCAAAAAAGTTTAGTCAAAAAGTGACTAAGAAGTACTGCTTTTTCTGGATCTGCTCTTGCCGGCGTGGAAAAAAGAAGAACTGACGTTGGCGCGCGAGGGCGGCGTCTAAGTACTCCGACGACGTCATCCCGACGCCGACGACCTCACGTTAGAGAAAGGACTTGACAAGGAAAGAATGGAGTCAAGTCCTTTCTCTAACGTGAGGATGGAGCCTTCGCTCTCCTCACGCCCCCTGCGTTTTGCTCGTAAATGCCCGTATTCACGCCTTGTCTGATAGAGACTGCTTCCGGATCGCGGAAGTCAATTCCAGTTACTGAAGACTGCACCTCAATTCAGCTAGCGGGTAAGACACAGCCGTGAGCTGTTTAAAGACATTACGCTATATGCTAAGTCCGTAACGAACACTGATTGCATCGCATTATTCTAGATATCGTCCCGACCTGGCAACGCGAGTGACTAATCCCAGCGAGGCATTTCATAATATTGAAACTGGCAATTGCCAAACGCCATTATCTTTATGGAGTACATTACCTACTCCTTTTAATCTGGTAAGATTCCAACTATTTCAGAGTGAATATTATATGTCAACTCCAGTATTGAAACCTGATTACCTGCTATGCATTTTTGAAGGTATTTGCCTATCATACCCTGGTGCAGTCTGAAAAAGCTCATAGGCTACCCCGGCCTCAACTATTGAACCACGACAGTGGTAAGTCTTGCTGTTAATTTTTTCAGCATAGAATTGGCCACATTATAATGATACTTGTACATTAATTGTTATTCTTTCCTTTTGGCGCAACACCACACAACAGTACCCGGCTGGGTTCACTGTAAGTGTATTTAATTTTGTACTCACGCTTGGGTGTCAAACCTCAAGTTATCATCCTGTTCGCGTGTGATCTAAAAGTCTAGGTAACTAGTCCACTTGCCTCCCAATAATCTGCAATTAAATATCCTTGTTAAAAGTAGTGTTCTTACACCACAATTTGTATTTTTATTTTTGTCACCCCCTATTCACAGAGTCCCACATTGTTTAGTCCTGACGAGACCCATTATACTATTTGGGTCGAAACGCCGTCGACGCCCCCAGAAAACAAACCCTACGAACAGTGCCTATGATTCTCGATAGCCATTGTCATAAACTATTGTGTTCATTATTAATTGTGGTCATTTTCTTGCACTATTAATCCCTTTAGAAACGTTATATGTCACTTCTGCCTGTATTAGTTTGTTATAATTGTTGTACCTCCTTGGTTCTTATTTTACACTTTGGGTCACCTTGCACTTAATTTTGTAACACTATGAATATTTATTGATTGTTGAAAAAGTATGAAAAAATTAAACAAAAGAAATATAAAATTCAATGATGATATGGAATCATCCGTGTAGAGTTGTTTCTCTGTCGGATACCCTCCTTTAACCCTTTAATTGTTATTAATTAACATATATTGTATTGACTATCAGTCTTACATTTATTTTGCCACTGGAACCGTTGTTTTCCGATATAAAGCACTGACCCTGGTTCCTTAGTGGGTAGGGTTCCCTTGTCTCTTTTGTGACCACTAGATACTGGGCATCATCCTCAGGACAACATAATATTTCATTGTTGTCGTTATGAATTTACAATTGCACTATGCCTAAATCGCATTACTGCAAGTTGGATCAGAAGTGGGCGCGATAGCTCGGGGTCACAAGGGACGGTTAGCCAGCTGATAGGGATCGTATTTGTTCGGGAGTCCACTTGGATAGTCGAGATAGGGATTCCTTACAAGTGCGCAATCGCACAGTTTCAAGATCAGGAGCTCGATGGCTGGTCCGGCTTCAGGATAGAAGCCGGACCAGCCATCCACCCCCTTTTGTACCGCAGTATCTAGTGGTGGCATCGAAACGTCGTCGACAATAAAAAACGCCATATGCAATATGACTATGCAATATTGTAATGTGCAATGGTGTATAAGAAAATGATCTTAGTCTGTTAAAACTTTCAAATAGGAGTCTACAGACGTATTTCACTTTGCCCTTTCGCCATTCTGTGCTTCGTTTTGTTGTCTCACTATTTCGTGGGTCACGGCTGTGCCCACTTGTCATTGAATGTTTCTAACAATTTAATTTTATATATATTTGCAAAATAAATTCTTGTCCGGCTGGACAAAAGACATACTACCTATTTAGAGTATGATTATTGTATATAAGTGATGCTTCCTCTGAAAATAGGGACCATTGTTTTCTATAACAACTTACATGGATACACAGCAGAATTGTCACGTAAATGGTCTCACTTTGAAGTCAGAGAAGGAAAAATCGACACCAAGCTCCCTCTGAAGTGAGATCTTGACATTTACCTCAGTCTTTGAATGCACAGCAAATATAACAAGATAAGAACAAGATTTAAAGGCCTGTTTGCAGAAAGCGAGCTCGTCAAGAATGCATTAAACAAGATTTGGCAAAGGTAGGGACAAACTCAAGCTGGATAGTCTATAGCAAATAAAGTCAGCAAATAGAAAGCCAGACAATATGAGCTACAAACCACAAAGCCAATGCATGGTAAGCAAAGGGCGGAATGCAATCCTAGTTCCGCTTTATGAATGTCCTCAAGATGTTCTTAGCACACACAGCTGCCTTGTCTGGTAGGCTTCGACCAAAAAACAAGGGTAATTCCCTGTTATGGGTACAGTTTCTTTAATTCTAACTTATTATTCATCAAATAATAGTACTTTTCAAGTTGTTGCTTCAATTCAACTCAACAAATTGGCATGGCACTTTTTTTGCAGCACGCATATCACCCACCGACCTATCTCATTTACCCGTATTTTCTGGCTAAATCTATCTCCTTATAATGTGAGTCGGGAATACTCATTTGCGAGATCTATCCCTTATATAGACTTGGTCAAACATGTTTGTAAAGTGCTGATGACAAAGGTCAAATCCAATGATGCCATTGTCCTAGTTGGCGTTTTTGAAATGTCAGAAATCCTATTTCTGTACCTGGAATGTTGGCATGCATGCCCACACATACCTAACACTTTCGGCATCCGATTGAAGGGCGGCGCCACAGCACGGTGCCGGGATTGTTGACATCAGGGGGGTAAAGCGAGCACTGGGAAGAAAATGGAGGCTTCTGGTAGAGCACCCCACTGATAAGATCAACCCCCCCCCTGCCCAGCTGATCACCAACATTGAAACACGTGGGTGTGATCCCGAGACCTGGCCTGCTTCAATGTCAATGGATGCAGAAGAGAAACCATTTGAAAGGACACTGGCACTCGGGACTAAAGTCATAGAGCACGGAAACGCTTGCAGTATAAAACCAGGCCTTCTCCTGCTGTCAATCATAGCGCCAAAGCAACTCACTACCCAGAGGTATCTAGTCATATCTCCACCACACAAAGGCACAACAGAGTTGCATCAGTTGTTGGGCCATTCAGTGCTGAGGGACATGCATTCACCTAGTGACAGCACATCTCCACAAACATTTTCAAGCTCCAGAGGGCGATTGTAACCTTCGGACTGGCTGTAAAGGCATTCCCGCTCCAAGGAAAGCGCCAAGATCGCATTCTAAAGAGCCACTATGCGCTATAGCAACCACAAAAAATAACTATATTATAACACAATGTAAGCGCATCCAATTGTGCTTAACACGATAAAGTTTCAATCCTTGGGCCTCACAGTAGTAGCATCTCTGTGCCAGCAGTTCTTACCTCTTGGATATCTGTTCTTACTGGATGGGGCTCTAGTGACGCTGAAGAGCATCAGACCGCCATCTGCATGTTAGCATGCTTTCCATCAGACAAGCATTGGCCGCGCGGCCGTAAGAGTAACGCCGCCAGAGTTGCATAGGTTGTTGGGCCATTCAGTGCTCCAGCAGCAGGATAGGGTGCCCGGCCTATTTTTGAACCTCAAAACAAGTCCGCTTAGTTTGACATCCGCTAAGTGCCAGGAGATGTTAAACATTCCTTCCTTTAAGTTTGGCCCAGTTCCATAAAATACCATTACAAAAAAAACGTTAAAATAAGAAACTGACTGCCTAGAAGGCCAAGGCCCAACGTCATCACATATTGCATGCAAACATGCCGAAGGCGGACAACCGTAACACAAGATGATTAATTCAGTAAATAGATAAGCGGGCAGGCCGACGCTCTGAGCTGTTCAGATGCAGCCGGGCCTGTCGGGGCTGCAGCTGCGCAAGCTCATAGCAGCAGGCTGCCGCGTGAGTGCTGCCTGACACCTTCATTATTACACCGCGCCGCAGGCTCTAGTTTCTGGATATCTCTAGTAAAAGAGAGAGGGACCCCAAAACCAAAGGGATAGGGTTCCACAATTGACACAAGTCAAAAAATAATTCCCTTTGGGCGAATTAACACTAATACATAGGTACTCACAGACATACAGTGATCTGACCAATTACCAACATATAACAAGGAAGCAATGAAAATTGGTGAAAATTTAAATATATGTGAAAACACTCTAGAAGAATAAAATATTTAAAACAATTTATTAAGCATACATTACATAAATTAAAAACTGAAAATTGGGAAACACATACAGGACGGAATAATAATCAATGAAATCAACATTCCAATAAAAAAGGAGCTACAGGGAAAAGGAATGAACTCAAACACTAAACAGTTATATTGAATCTTCCTTAATTTATCAACCCGGATTAACTCCTTGCATCGACGCGTTTCGGCGGTATATTCAGTTAGAACCCGCCTTCATCAGGACAGTGCGTATAAATGTTTCCCAATACTCTAGCAAGCAAGGGGTCTGGCGAACAAGTTACTTACCTTCGGTAACGATATATCTGTAAGAAACATTAGTTAGTGTTAGATTCCTTACCTTAGAATATCCCCAGGCGTCAGTCTGGATCCGGAAACTTTTGCGTAGCAGTACCCCTGCGCGTCGGTAGGCGTCGTCTGCAGGCGTCCCCTGCGGCTCCGCGTCCGTCGTCGGCGTCGTGCGCCGTGATGACGTCGCTGGAGTATATAGACGCCGCCTCCGCGCGCTGACGTCAGTTCTTTGCAAACAGCTTTTCCGCGCCAGGAGACGCAGAGCCATGAGAGAACCAACACTGGTGCCATGTAAAACTAGGGCCCTGAAAGGGATGTCCTTAACCCTAGGTATCAGTTCGCAGAACGGGGAGGATGGGTGGGTTCGGTAAGGAATCTAACACTAACTAATGTTTCTTACAGATATATCGTTACCGAAGGTAAGTAACTTGTTCATCTGAAAGAAACACGTTAGTGTTAGATTCCTTACCTTAGAATAGATACCCCAGCAATACCAACCCCGGTGGTGGGTCTGCGAACCAATACAAAACTACACCAGAAAGTCCTGGAGGACAGAACGGCCAAAGAAGCCATCCCTCCGGACTTGACTGTCCAAGCAGTAGTGCCTCGCAAAGGTGTGCAGCGAGGCCCACGTAGCCGCTTGGCAAATGTCCTGCAAGGGGACTCCCCGGCCCAGGGCAGTGGTAGCCGCCGTGGCCCGAGTGGAATGGGCCCTCAGCCCAACAGGAGGCTCCTTCCGAGCCAAAGAGTAGCACGCTTTGATGCAGAGGACGACCCATCGAGAGATGGTTCGTTTACAGACCGCCCGTCCCTTCTTCGCACCCACGTAGCCAACAAACAGTTGGTCATCCACCCGGAACTGGCGTGTGCGATCCATGTAAAATGAAAGCGCACGTTTTGGGTCCAGACGATGGAGCCGCTCTTCATCCTTTGAAGGATGCGGAGGCGGGAAGAAGGAAGGGAGGGTGATGGACTGCCCGATGTGAAAGGCCGAAACAACCTTGGGCAGGAAAGAAGGTCTAGTCCTCAGAACCACCTTGTCAGGATGAATGGACAGGAAAGGAGGTTGGACAGAAAGAGCCTGGAGCTCACTCACTCTCCTGGCAGAGGTGATGGCAACCAGGAAAGCCGTCTTTAAAGTCAGGAGACGGAGAGGGCAAGAATGAAGGGGCTCAAAGGGAGCACACATCAGAAAAGTTAGAACCAGGTTCAAATCCCACTGAGGCATCACAAACGGAACAGGTGGAAACATGTGAGCGATGCCTTTCAAGAATCGAGTTACAATCGGGGATTTGAACAAAGAAGGCTGATCAGGAAGCCTTAAAAAGGCTGAAAGGGCAGAAAGGTAGCCCTTGATAGTGCCCAGAGCAGAGCCCTGCTGGGCAAGAGAAAGAAGAAACAGAAGAACCTCCGAAAGAGGGGCAGAAAGAGGATCCACAGCCTTTGCTGTGCACCATGCCACAAATCTGTTCCACCGACAGGCGTATACCGACTTAGTGGAGGGACGCCTGGCTGCCAGAATAACATCACAGACTTCAGGAGGCAAGTCAAATGGCCTCAACTGCCGCCGCTCAATCTCCAAGCATGGAGGTGGAGACTGGACAGGTTCGGGTGGAGGACCGTCCCCTGCTGCTGCGACAGAAGGTCCTCCTGAAGGGGCAGGCGGATCGGGGGACCGACTGACATGCTGAGTAGCTCGGGATACCAGTACCTTCGAGCCCAGTCCGGAGCCACAAGGATAACTTGGGCCCGGTCGCGCCTGATCTTCTTCAGCACTCTGGGCAGAAGTGGTATAGGCGGAAAGGCGTATAACAGACCGCAACTCCACTCGCGCCGAAAGGCGTCGCCGTGCGAGTGCCGTCTTGGAAACTCCAACGCGCAGAACTGATGACATTGCGCGTTCTCTTCGGTGGCGAATAGATCTAACCAAGGCTCTCCCCACTGCAGAAAGATGCCTTGCGCCACGTCCGAGTTCAGACGCCATTCGTGATCCATCGAGCACCGACGGCTGAGTTCGTCCGCCCTGGCGTTCAGAGAACCTGCCAGGTGTTGAACCGTCAGAGTCACGCCCTGACATTCCAGCCACTGCCAGAGGCGCAGAGCCTCCTGGCAAAGGGTCCACGACCCCACACCGCCCTGTTTGTTGCAGTACCACATGGCGGTGGTGTTGTCGGTGAACACCTGCACTACACTCCCGTTGACAAAGGGGAGGAATGCCTTCAGTGCCAGACGAATCGCCCGCAGCTCCAACAGGTTGATATGGAGCCGGGACTCCGCCGGAGACCAGATGCCTCTGATCTCTGCCTCTCCCAAATGGCCACCCCAGCCCTGGAGGGACGCGTCCGTCACGACAACGTGCTCCGGTTGGGGAAGGGAGAGGGACTTGCCCCTGACCCAATCGCGGTCCGTAAGCCACCACTGCAGTTGTCTCGCAGTGCCCTCCGAGATCAAGACGTGGTCGGACAAGTTGCCCTGATGCTGGGCCCACTGAAACTTCAGGTCCCACTGCAGAGCCCGCATCCGCCACCGAGCGTGATGCACCAGAAGGATGCAGGAAGCCATCAGTCCCAGCAGCCGCAGCGTCAACCTGACCGAAACCCGGGATAGCGGCTGAAAGATGGGAATCAAAGCCTGAATATCCCGAACCCGCCGTTCCGGAGGATAAACCCGAAACTGCGCCGAGTCCAGAACCGCTCCGATGAAAAGGAGCTTTTGAGAGGGACACAGGTGTGATTTCGGCACATTGATGGAGAACCCCAGGTCGTGCAAGAGGTCTGCCGTCATCTGAAGGTGGTGGACGACTGTCTGGGGCGAGCCCGCCTTCAACAACCAGTCGTCTAGGTAGGGGAAGACTGAAACCCCCAACCTGCGTAGATGGGCTGCGACCACCGCCATCACCTTTGTGAACACCCGTGGGGCGCTGGTAAGGCCGAAGGGAAGCACGATAAACTGAAAATGCTCCTGGCCTACCGTGAACCGCAGGTAACGCCGGTGGGCCGGCAGGACGGGGATGTGAAAATAGGCGTCCTGCAAGTCCAACGCTACCATCCAGTCTTGTGGGTCTAGAGCAGCCAAGACCTGAGCTAACGTCAACATCTTGAACTTCTCCTTCCGGAGGAAGCCGTTGACGTTCCTTAGATCCAAGATAGGACGTAGGCCCCCCTTGTCCTTCTTGGGCACCAGAAAGTAGTGGGAATAACAACCACGCCCTACTTCTGGCCCAGGAACGCGCTCGATGGCCCCCTTGGCCAAGAGGGCCGTAACTTCCTCCTGCAGAAGTGTCAAGTGGTCCCCCGACACACGGTGGTTCTGCGGTGGCATGGCTGGAGGAGAGGTCTCGAAGGGGAGGGAGTAGCCCCTTCGGACGATTTGCAGCACCCACCTGTCCGAAGTGATCGTGCGCCAGTGAGCGTGGTGATGGCGAACCCTGCCACCCACTGGTGTCACATGGGGCCGAAAGCACGGACTAGGAGGATTTTGGGGTAGATGCTGCGGGGGAGGGTGTGGTCTGACCCCGCCGTTGTCCCCGACCGCCACCACGGCGGTTTCCACGGCCGCCACCGCGTTGAAAGGATTGTTGCGGCGCGTGGCTGGCAGCACGTGTGGGGGCGCCCCTTCCTTGGCCACGAAAGGGACGAAACGAACCCGTTTGCTGACGCTGGGTCGAGAGACCCAAGGACTTGGCCGTGACCCTGGAGTCCTTGAAGCGTTCCAGCGCGTGGTCCGCCTTGTCACCGAAGAGGTGACAGCCATCAAACGGCATGTCCATCAAGGTATTTTGGACATCTGCCGAAAAATTGGCGGATCTCAGCCAGGCGTGGCGACGAATCGCCACTGTCGTTGACATAGCCCTGCCCAGCGAGTCGGTCGTATCAAGACCACAACGTATTGAATATTTCGCTGCATCTCGGCCCTCAGCTACAGCCTGACCGAGTTTTGCCCGCACCTCCATGGGGCATTCTGGCAGCAGTTCCGCGACCGTATCCCACACAGAGTGGGTGTAGCGGCCCAAGAGGCAAGCGGTGTTGCAAGACCGCAGGCCCAAACTAATGGACGAGAAGACCTTTTTGCCAAATTGGTCATACCTCTTGGATTCCCGGTCGGGCGGGGCCGACGGGAATGCGGACTGGGAGGTCGAGGCCTGGATCACCAGACTCTCAGGAGTGGGGTGGGTAGACAGGAACTTGGGGTCGTCCGGACAAGGACGGTGGCGCCTGGCCACGTTCCGATCGACAGGCGGACCTGAAGCGGGCCTGGACCAAGTGCCCAACAGAACGTCTGACAAGGCTTCATTAAACGGCAGCAGTGGCTCCTGTGGGCATGACTGCGGTTTGAAGACCTCGGTGAGGATGTTAGGCCTCACGGCCGCGACGGGGAGCTCAAGGTGTAAGGCCTTGGCAGCCCTCATCAGCACCACAGAATAAGCAGCTCCCTCCACCGATGCCACGGAAGGAGGAGAGATCAAACCAGGGTTAGGAGAGTCGTCCAGACCACTGGCATCCCCCAAGTCACCTGTCCAGTCCGGGTCATACTGGCACTCGCGTGACAGAGGGTCCTCGGACCCCTCCCAACCTTCACCGAACTCTTCATCTTCTCCGTATTCGGAGTCAACGATGTAGACCGGCTCCTCGGGGTTCATGGGCCCCATCGGCGCCGGGACCGGCGTCGAGCGACGCCCATCCGGCGCCGCGTCCGGCGTCGGGGAAGGTAAGGGGATGGCGCCGCCCGGAGCCGGCGCCGCGCGGGGGCGGCGTCGGGGGCAACCCCGATGGCAACGGCGCCGGGGAGGCCGGAAGACCAGCCGGCGTCGATCCCGAAGGCCCTTGCGGCGCCGGGGTCGGAGCCGTCAGCGGCGCCGGGGCCGGAGCACCCGACGGCGCCGAAGCAGGGACACCCGAACCGCCAGGGCCCCCAGACGGTAGCACTGGGCCCGAAGGCACCGTAGGCCCCGTCGGAGAACCGAGCGCCCTCATGGCCATGAGGAACGCCTCGATCTCCTCAGGCGTCGCACCGTGCCCAGGGACCGGAGGGTATGAGGCAGGCCGCGCCGGCGACTCTCGCGGAGCCGCGGGGTTGGGGTCACCCGAGCCCCCGGCCGCATCGCGCGAGCGTCGGGGGGAGTCGGGGGTACGATGACGACGCCCCGACTTCTTATGCTTCCTACCTGACGAGCCTGACGAGTGGTGTCGACTTCCGGAACGCTCGGCGCGGCTCCGCGATTGCTCCCTCGACCGCTCTCTCGACCTCCGGCCGGACCGGGACCGCTCCCGGTCCCGACGTGGGGCCGACACCCGGAGCTCCAGTAGCTTGCGGGACCGCTCCCGCCTAGCCTTGTTGGTGAGGGCCCGGCAGTCGACGCAGGAGTCCACGTCGTGGTCGGGGCCCAGACACCGGAGACAGAGGCGGTGATGGTCTGTGACCGACATCGTGCGCTCACAGTCATCACAGTGCTTGAACCCAGGCATCCTATCAGGCACAAGAGAGAATTAACTATTGAAAAACTTGGTCAAAAGACCGGAGTACTGCTCTTCAGATCTGCGTCCACTGGCGCGGAAAAAAGAAGAACTGACGTCAGCGCGCGGAGGCGGCGTCTATATACTCCAGCGACGTCATCACGGCGCACGACGCCGACAACGGACGCGGAGCCGCAGGGGACGCCTGCAGACGACGCCTACCGACGCGCAGGGGTACTGCTACGCAAAAGTTTCCGGATCCAGACTGACGCCTGGGGATATTCTAAGGTAAGGAATCTAACACTAACGTGTTTCTTTCAGATAATGTATCATAAAGGGTATGCTGCCTCCTTATAGTTAAGTGGAGATATTCGTCCAGCGAATTATCTTCTTTGAATACACAGAATTCTGATAAAAAATACATGCGAAGGTCTTTATTAAAGTTTCAGCGCAGATGACAGGTCCAGCGTTATGGCTGGTAAAAAATCATAAGAACACGGTGTCCCATACACGCGGTAAATCTATCGTCAACTTCAATAATCAATTCAACATGAAGCGTTTTTCAACACGGTGGGGGTTCAGGGTTCCGATAAAATTCCCTCGACCTAACACGAGACAGTTTACTTCGTGTAAGTCCGTTTTTATGAAGGTCTCGAGCGTCCCGCGTGAATGTCTGCTCGTGTAGCCGGCTTCTAACTGAATATACCGCCGAAACGCGTCGATGCAAGGAGTTAATCCGGGTTTCACCAATTTTCATTGCTTCCTTGTTATATGTTGGTAATTGGTCAGATCACTGTATGTCTGTGAGTACCTATGTATTAGTGTTAATTCGCCCAAAGGGAATTATTTTTTGACTTGTGTCTAGTTTCTGGATAACCCGATGTCTTTGATGCTCTCTGATTGGCTGTCAGGCAGCTCTTGGCACCTCGGTAATAGCACTGGGTTTGGGGATTGACTTCTATCGCAAAGCTTAACATGCAGTAGTCCCTGGAAAGAGCCAGCCAAGCCAGCCACTTCGTCTTCGTAGGGGTGGTCAAGGTGGATTTCACCTCGGGCATGCATTATTCATGGCCGTCCAGAGAGTCGAGCTTACAGTTATTCGAATTTAGATGAGGAGGTGGCGACATGTGAATGGTAAAATAAAATGTGAGGTGTGTGGGACTGAAGGCCGCGAGCCTTCGGAGTAAATGAAAGGGATGCGTGCTTGTGCACGTTCTAGAGAGATGGTTGCCGCTTTGGGAGCACTTCCAAAAGCCTCTACTAAATGTCTCTCCGAGCGGGGCGGGGCGTGGCCATGAAGGCGAACAAGATGGTAGCCTTTCTTTGAAGCTACGCCGGTCGGGCTGGCCTGTCCACAAAAGATCCAGTGTGGACGCGTTTTCGTCACTAGCAGACACCCTCAATTTGCGGCCGATGTCCAGAGGAGTGCTCCGATGCCGCGTTTAGGCGGCTCCGCCGCGCTGATCGCCGGCGGCTGGTCCCGGAGTCAGAGACGGGCGCGGCCCTGAGGCCCTCTCAGGACGTTGATGCGGCGGATTGCGGGGTAGGTGAGTGCGGCTTTGGTGGGTCCCTGGCACTGCCCTGTGCTCCTCCCCGGCCGTCATTGTGGGCTCTCCCCCCGTCCCTGCTTCTGCGGCTCGCTGCTGGGTCCCGCTTTTTGTGGGGCGCCCCCTGGTCCTCGCCAGCCTACTGTGTGCGCAGCCCCGGCGCCGGGGCCTGGATTGCAGGCTGAGGTGGCAGGTGTGACGGGCTAGCGCGGAGGCCCTAGAGCACACCCCAGAGGCAGTGGCGGTGCTGGGCCTTGCCAGGCTTGCTTGCTAACGCCCCGCCCCCGTGCCCCCCCCCCCCTGTGGACAACCTGTCGGCCTTGCTGCTGGGGGGTCGACTTGGGGACTGGAGGCATGGTCTGTGAGCAGGGACTCATCATCTTCGCCTCGCTGGCGAGTGGCGCACCCTGCCCCCTGGGTCCTGGTCTCCCCTGGAGGGCAGTCGCTGACAGGGCCGATCATCAATCCAGCTGGCCCATAACATGAGCACTCCATTGCCCGGCTGATCTTCCTGCGGCCTTTATCCGACAATCAAGAGATGGACTAGGCCATACATCCAGCTGCCTATCTCTTGTCCTGATTCTGTGGTACCCCCTCAACTGCGCACTTACCTGCTTGTCTGGCTGTCTTTGGCGCATCCAGTTCTGCGCACTTGCCGCTGTGCACAGCCCGCTACACGTTCTTTGTGTGACACTCCGCGCTGCCTACTCTGAGTTTCTGCCCTCCTGCGGTGTTCCTCGGCCCCCAGTTCCTCCGGCTGCTGCACCCGCGCTGGTCGCCCGCTTGACCGCCCTTCTCTGGCTGCATCATGGGGAAAAAGGACCCAAATCAGCACAAACTACAGTTCGACAAGGCCCCTGGCCCCACCTCGGATCCTTTTCCGGACCCTACAAATAGCGCTTTGTGCGCCGACAACGCGGAGACCCCTGCTGCACTGACCACAGCCATTCTAAACGAAATGAGGGCTGCCTTTAAGTCCCTGGATAACAGATTCGATGACCTGGACAAGAAATTAGCTGATATGGGGGCGAAGATTCAAGTGCATGATCGGAGACTTGTTGTGGTGGAATCCTGGGTATCGGACATTGAGGATGGTTCCTCTATTACGCTGAAGAGGCTGGACAGGCTGGAAAAAATCCTTAAAGATGTGGCCATCAAGAATGAGGACCTGGAAGCCCGTAGTCGAAGAAACATCATCAGGATCTTGGGCATTGCGGAGACAACATCCACAGGGCGCATGGACATTTTTGTTGAAAAACTCCTCATAGAACTGTTTGGCAGGGATACTTTCACACAGGGCTTCGTGGTTGAGCGGGCGCATCGATCACTGGGTCCCCGGCCGGGCCTTCCCCCATGCCCTATAATCGCTAGGCTCATGAACTTTAGAGATAGAGATGCAGCTCTCCGATCAGCTCGCGACATGGGATATATCCAATGGCAGGGGTCCAAGCTGTCATTTTACCCTGACTTCACTCTCATGGTCCAAGACGCCCGTCGCAAGTTTAATGGCGTGAAGGCTACTTTGAGGAACTTGGGCCTCCGATACGGAATATTATATCCGGCACGTTTGAGAGTCGACGTGAATGGTAGAGCTGGCATCTTTGACGCACCTACTGAGGCGCAGGAATTTTGTCGGTCCTACAAGGGGACTCGCTCTGGTACACCTGCTGAGCCTAACTCTGGATCCCCGCCCCGGGGAGACTCGCAGGCCAGTGTGGATTTATTTTCGGAGCCCGGGACAGGCTGCTCGCCAGGATATATTGTTCATTGCATTCTCCTGTGTTGTTTATTGTTCGCACTGTATAACTTGCATTCTGATGTTACATTGCTCGTGCCCGACCGGCGTGGCGTTGCCTCGCCCTACGGTGAACACCACTGTGTTTTTGCTTCTTGTAATGTTTAGGTCGAGCTTAGCGAAGGACCTCTTGTATACTTTAGTATACCTATTTGCTTACTGAATATGTGGACACAAGTCGGATGCGCGCATTTTCCGTCTCGGATTTGTCCTTGTGAGCGCGCGTTTGCTGCTGGCATGAGCTGTGAGCGTGTACGGCGGCGTCAGCACCGTCTGTTCTCGCGCTCCCTTTTGCTTTCACTTTTGCGACGCCACATGAGCCTCTCGCAGGCACTTTCACTGCCGCCGACCTCTCCCCCACAGTGCTTGTTATCAAAGACACTGGCGAGGCCCCTACTGAAGCCAGAAATGCACAGCAGAGTTACAATGGAAGCTTTTGAAAGGGTCTTCGCTTTACGCTTTCCTCACAAAAAGACGCAGGTGTGTTCGTACGCGCGCGCTGGAAGGGGGAGCATGAAAGCGGCAGGGTGCGCGCTGGAGCTGAGCTAACTGACCAGACCCTCCAGCTTATCGCGATTTCGCGATTTGCAAAAAAATCGCGAAATCGGCCGATATCGGGAAATGCCGCGATATTTGGCATAAAGCCCGCGAAATTTGCCATTTCCGCCCGTTTCCGCCTTGAAAGAAGGCGCGAGGCACCCATTTTCCCATTCCCAAGAGGGGGAGAGAGCACGAAGCGGCAGCGACACGAAGACTCTTCCTCAGAGACCGGGGCTCGGAGCAGGAGGAAAGCCGGCCGGCGAACAGAAGACAGGTACATTCGTCCTACGCTGGTGGGTGCCCGCCGCACACAGAGGGGAGAGCGCTGCCCGGGTGGGAGGGGGGCAGTGGAGATGTGGCCGACCGGCCCCCGGCCTGGGCTGCGTGTTTGGGTGCACATAGAGAGGCAATTTAACAATAATAATTCGAGAAAATAATGAAATGCTCACAGTAAACATTCAGAACACTGCCGAAAAGTTAACCATAAATCTCCTTACGATCCAGAGCTGCAAAGGTTACCGAGGGCACCCAGCAAAATAGATCAGTAAGGCGACAGCAGAAAACAGACTCCCGTTCACTGGTTAAAGGTCACAAGTTAACATTTCCACCCCCGATCTGGGCTCAGTGTCATCTGCTCTGCAAACGCATAACTTCCTTATACCCCGGTTTTGTTCTCTAAGTCCGGTTAAAATCAGGTTGAAAGTTTTAGAAGCAAGTAGACAAAATGAGCAATGAAGGCAGCAGGGTAAATGGCACCTTCTAATTAACGCATCAGTCTGTAATTATGGATGCAGTGAAACGCTCTTCTTCACAAAAAATATGGCAGTGTCCACAAACCGTTTACAGCAGGCAGGATGGCAACAGAGGCAGGCTGCAGTGGGCATCAGGTAACGCAGGCAGACAGGCATGCAGTAGAGAGGCAGTAAAGAAGGAGATAGCAGGCAGAAAATCCAACAGGTAGGCAGTGAACAGGGAAATGAAGCAGGGGTGGCACTCCGAAGTTAAGAGTGACCGATGTCACAGGAACTGGAATGCAGGCAGATACAGCAGACAGGCAGCAATGAAGTAGGTAGTGGCATCAGATAACAAGCAGGTAGCTGGCTAGTGCCTCAGGTAGCATTAAGGACATTAGAGTCACACTCAGGCAGGTTACAATATGAAAATGAATGATTATGAGTAAAATAAAATGCCGCAAAAATGCCGCTAAATTTCCATATTTTTGCCGCTAAATTTCCATATTTGTGCCGCTAAATTTGCTAATCCATGCCGCTATATCCTGGGGGGTCTGACTGACTACACCATGCACAGCCTTGGCAGCCCCGGCGCCGAGCGCGCCAATTAATTGGAGTAAAGCGGGAACAGATGTGCAGAGTTTTAGCCACAAAGGCCTTATTAAATGAGAGGCAGCAAGCTCCGTTGGACTGCACATGTCGCGCAAACAAATTGGCGAGCAGACGCGGCCAGCTGTTCCTGCAACACCCAAGCAAGATTAAAAGGGAATGCAGAAGGCAATGACTGGGTTTCACGAACACGCTGCCATGCTGCACACTAGGGCAGTATTGAGCAATAATAGGCTCCCGAGGAACTGTCACCTCAAAGGGGGAAGGCTATGGAAGCAGGGCCTTACAGGCAGCCCTTACCAGATGCAGGATATTCACTATCCTAACAGATGAGCACGACCCAAACACCCTGGGCTGAATCCGATCCAGGATCGGCTGCAGGGGCCCACCTCTACAAGGGCCTCATGCATCAGAGGGTCTTCACCATTCTGCATCAATGAGGAAATGCGCTGTTACATAAGGGCCCAATCTTTATAAAAACAAGTAGTGCAAACCTATGCAGCCACGCGACCACCTTTGCTGAAAATGTTCTCTGATTAGGTGGCGCCCGCGCGAAAGAGACCCTGGTAATAAGTGCCACGAAAGTTCACTTGGCTAGAGCATAGTGCCACCAGTGGGCAAGAGGGCACAATAACAGGGAAGCAGCTAGTCTGAAACACTAAGCATAGGGCAGGGAGGGGGTTAGTTAACCTCAAAAAGAAAGACGACGAAGAGGCTTGACTAGAAGGTAGAAAGAAGCTCAGAGCGGGTGGGTTCTGCACAGAAGGAAACCAAGTACAGCCATCAAGGTCACCGCGCGAGTCAAGGCCAGATTTCAGCTTCCGACTGGTAGACCTTGCGAGTAATCACTGATACATTCTGCATGAGCGATCATGACCTCGCAGGCAGTTACAAGAAACCTTGGGGCATATTATCAAGGGGGTTTATCTCCGCTTTTTTGGCTTTAAAAGCCAAGAAAGCGGAGATAAAATTATCTCCCTATTATCAAGCTGTCGCTAACACCAATTAGTGACAGCTAAAAGGAGATAGCGACCATCTTGGGCCCCGCTTTGCATGTCAGTGATATTTATCACTAATGACATGCAAAGTGGGCGTGCCAAGATGTTAGAGACTGGAAACAGTCCCTAACATCGCTATCTCCTATTATCAACTTTTGGAGATATTCTCGCTAAGCGCGAATAACTCCAAAAGCTAACACCTGCCCTGAGCAGTTCTTAGCCATGTTATCCAATGGGAGGTGGATAACATGGCTAAGAGCATTTGCTCGATAATGCATGAATATCGCTGACTTTTCAGCGATATTCATGCATTGCGGCCGTTTATCGCATTTGCGATAAACCTTGCTAATAGCAAGGTTTATCTGCGATAAAAATCGCCGATGTGCGGCGATAATTTTTGTCTCTAAACAAGTTAGAGACAAAAATTATCGCTAGTTGTTGGTAATATGCCCCCAAATCCTGCCACTGTCAGGAAGTTACCACGATAAACAATGTATTCCGTCCCAACGCTCATGTTTACGTTTACCCCATGTCAAAGAAGGTGGTAGGTTCTAGATACATCATGCAATATAGAGAAAGGGGATCGGGTGGATTTTTGCTCTTCTCAAATAGTTTGTTTTATTTTAGATGTTTTGATTGCGCATTCTACTTTTTCTGCTAGCAGTGCACTATGAACCTCGGTGCAGTAAAGGGTATTGATAAGCATCCTTAAATGCCACGGGGGTATGCGGTTGAATACTGAAAGAGAAACCCCACTGCTGAAGTATGGAGCTCACGAGGACCAGAGCACCTAAGTGTTAGAAAAGCTGAGTGTCAAATTGTCTTTTTAACGCTAGCAGCACGTCCTCTGCACGTTCTTGCATCTTGACAGTTTATGGATGCAAGAAACTATTTATTGAAGTTTCCAGAGTGCATTTTTACCTGAGAGCTGATGTTATGTGTTTAAATTATGTCCGCTGCTCCATATGTGCAGCTGCCTATTTCCCAATTCCTAACTCTGCAACTGCTCATCATACTTCACGCTGGCTTCCGTCTTCCAGCAGGAGCTTTCAGTGCTACATCTTAAAATAAAATAGCATTAGTAGCACTGCACCACGTTTCTTTCAAGAGGCAAAGGCCGGCTGGCAAGGCTTGCAGAAATGGTCTCAGCTCAGTATGGGTGTAGGAGCACGACTGCCTATGCCCCCCCCCCCTCTCTGAAGAGCTTCGGTCAGAGTGGTGAACCTGCCGCACTTGCAAAAGACGTCTGAAGACTGCATGCAGCACTGAAGAGGCAAGGCTCGATCGAGCACGTGACAGCAAGGAGTCTCCTACTGCTGCAGCTTCAAGGCATCTACAAATATATGTAATACAAGAAGTGTGCAAACTTTTTTATTATCGCACACTCCCTTTGTAAGCACTGGTTTCATGATCTTTAACAGAGTTATAAGTATGTGCTCAGCCCCCCCAACCACCCAAGCTAACAATTACAGGAGGATATTAAGTATATTTATTTATTGAATAGTAGTTTTTTATGCGCATACTGTGCATTCCTAGCACTAATGTTGGATCCTAAGCAACTACTGACCGACTCGCCCACTCTCTCTCACTTACTGACTGACTCTCCCACTCACTGACTGACTCTCCCACTCATGCTCACTCATTCTCAACACATATTACATTACAAATGCAATAGGTGTCACATTTGCGAACGTTTAAGCTATTGGTACTGTAAATGACAATGCTATTAATGTATCTATTTTCAAAACCAACACATAAATAAAAAATGTGTCATTTACAATGCCAATAGCTCAAACTTTCCTAATGCGAGACCTATTGCATTGCAAATGCTTGTTTTGTGCTCATCATTCTCCTATTGTGAATGGTGTATACACTTGGCTTTATTGTTTCAACATGACATTCGGGGTTTGCCTCTTTGTGGTTAAGTTGAGGCTGGGAGGTGGGTGGTGGGGGGGTTATTTGTTTTATTTCATTGCACGATTGGTACCATTGCTTATGTTGTCAGTATATGGCGAGGAAAAGGCATGCACTACATCTACATTGCATTTCAGTTTTTCTTATGGTTAATTTGGGTCATCAGCTTGGTCCTTCCAGACTATCTTTGATGTCTTGGAATGTCAGGAGACTGAATAGCACTAAGACATGTAGACAGGTCCTCAATTACATAACCAGACACAACATTGACATTGTATTTATGCAGGAGACGCACCTGTCCGGTTCTGATCCTTCCTCTGTTGCTAAAAGCTGGGGTTCTCACAGATTTTTCTCCAATTACAGCCGGTATGCTAGAGGGGTGGCTATTTTCATACACAAACGTGTCCCTTTTGCATTGCACAAGACTTTCACCGACTGTGGGGGCCGGACACTGATTGTCACTTGTACACTTTTGGGACTTAAAGTTTCGTTTATTAGGGTTTATGGATCAAACACGGACTCCCCCTCCTTTTTCCACGACCTTCATGTTCAGCTTCTTTCACTTGAGCCTGGATTATTGATAATGGGTGCGGAATTCAATTTGCTGCTGGACCCCTCTAGGGATAGCACTTCCACTTCATCCGATGTCAAAACGCGCTCCCGGCAAGCCCTACGTGACATATGCACTCACTTCTCCCGATAGACATTGAGAGACTGCTACACCCGGGTCTTCCTGCCTTTACACATTACTCGGGGTTCCACAACACTTGGGCTAGGATTGACTATTGGTTGGTCTCCCCGGGACTCTCGGGCTGGGTGGATTGTCTTCTAACCCTTCCTCATTCGCTTTCAGACCACTCCCCAGTTGTTCTTAAGTTACATACTCCCTGACCGGGTGGCTTTGAGCGACAGTGGCGTTTCCCTGGGAGGGCATTAGCAGACCCTTTTTTTCTTGAGGGAGTCCGTGAATCCATTGTAGAATATTTCAAACTCAACACTGGCTCTCTGGAAACCTGGGCAGTGCTGTGGGAGGAGTTCAAGGCCAACATCAGAGGCATTTGCATTGCCAAACATGCGGGAGTGCTCCGTGATTTGTGAGCAACGTTCAATACCATAGAAACAGATATCGCCGCTCTGGACCAGGAGCTAATTACTGCCACCTCTGATATGCTCCAGGCTAGGCATCTTGACTTGATGCTTGAATTTTGAGACACATCTGAACGCGAATTACTACTTTTGCAGAGACAGATCACGGCGAGGCGTTATGGGGAGGGCGAGAGGCCTGGAAAGTTATTGGCTCAGACTCTTCAGCCACCCAGCGACTCCTCTTACATCACGGAGCTCATCGGCCCTAATGACACCTTGTTACATTCGACACTGGACATACGCGATTCCTTTCTCAAGTATTATAAAGAGTTCTATACTTCCAGAGTCACTGGAGATATGCGTGAGCAAGGTGAATATCTCGCAGAGATTGCGCTGGTCTACTTAGAGAAATATATGTAGGATTTTCTGGCAGTCCCCATTACCCAGGATAGCTTTCTGGAGGCTACAGAGGCTTTACGGTACTCAGCTGCTCCCGGCCTTGACGGCTTCTCGGCAGATTTTTATAAAGCTTACAAAGACATCCTGGTTCCCCGCTTGATCAAGGTTTACGCGGAGGCATTGGAAGTGGGCCGGCTTCCTCCAACGTTCAGGGAAGCAGTCATTATCCTCTTGCCTAAACCTGGCAAAGATCCTAAATTATGTAGTTCTTATAGGCCGTTGTCCTTATTAAACCTTGATTATAAAATTCTTGCTAAGGTTATTGTGCTACGCCTGTCATTGTTGATGGAATCCATCATTACCCCAGTACAATCGGGATTTGTGCCACATCGCTCCACTTCCCTCAACTTGAGGACCCTCTTTACTGTTTTGCATCGGATTGACCCCGATACGCCTGCTGTTGCTGTTCTCCTAGATGCGAAGAAGGCATTTGACTCCCTGGAGTGGCCTTTCTTCCTATCAATCATGAGGCGAGTGGGTATGCCCGAATGGTTTGTCTCCACGGTGGCCTTACTCTACACTCTGCTTACTGCTAGGCAGCGACTGAACAGAACCATTTCTGTCCCTTTTTCTTTGACCCAGGGCACACGTCAGGGCTGCCCCCTGTCCCCTCTGCTTTTCATCCTGGCTTTGGACCCACTGGTGCGCCACTTTCAAGAAAAACACTTACACCGTGGCATTCAGTTTTGTACTGTTGGTCTAGCTCTATGCTGATGACACTATTTTATATGTTAGGTCACCCCGGCTTAACCTTGAGCCACTCATATTCGAAATAATCCGCTTTGGTAAATTTTCTGGGCTTCATATTAACTGGCATAAATCAGTCATTTTTCCGCTTACCGCCAGTGCCACTGCCTGAAGCTGCGCGTTTCCACATGAATGGTGCCATGATTCGGTTAACTACCTTGGTGTCCATATCCATCTCGATACTCCCACTATGATCCGACTAAATTATGGTAGTGCAATTAGCATTCTTGAAATCACAGATCGCAGGGTGGCTGCTCCTGCCGTTGTCCATGGCCGGGAGAGTGGCAATTATTAAAATGGTGGTCCTTCTGCGCTTTCTATACCTGTTCAATAACATCCCTGTCCCGCTCACTAAAACTTTCTTTTCACAACTGCACTCACTGTTGCTACGCCTGGTTTGGGGCGATAAGGCGCCTAGGGTTAGCTGGCGGACTCTGACACTGCCATATGCTAAGGGGGCTTCGCAGTCCCAGACTTGTATTTGTATTATCTGATCGCGCAATGCTGCAAAGTCCACGCCTGGTTTCATCCAGACTTGGCGCTGCCTCGCCTTCTCTCCGAACTCCTACCTACGGGATTTTCCCCGGATCCCCAGGACATTCAAACAGTATAGACTACATGCTGGGCATGGGATAGATTGCGTAGACTGTTGGGCCTTGAACGATTGTATTCTCCGGCATTACACCTGCCCAATCCCTCACAGTTCCCCATCAGAGGGGAACTTTTAATTCAACTCACTCTAATAAAATTCCACTTATGCACTGTCAGTGACCTATTTCCTGAAGGCCATGTTTTTTCAGTGTTAGAGGACACCCGTTTTTCTGAACGCACGTTCATTTTGACTCGCTTACACTCCATGCTTTGGGCTTCGTTTTCTTCCTATCCAAATGCCCCTGAACCTACTGCACCATTGACATTGCTGATTCAATCCACTAATGGCGCGCACTTGGTCTCCAAGTTGTATAGGCAGTGCAGTGAATCCATCCCCTTTTCGGACGTCAGGGTACGGGCGGCATGGGAGGCGGACCTGGGTAACCTCATAACAGATGACCAGTGGGAATACTGCTGCAGGGCGACTAGGGAGGTTTCTTTGAACAGTAGACACAAACTCCTACATTTTAAATTTCTTCGCAGAATGTACTATACTCCTGCACGCTCAAACAGAATCGACCCTAGTAGACCCCATTGCTGACAGAAATGCGGAGCCCCTTTCACTCATTTTTCCCACCTATCTTGGACGTGCCCGCGGATACACCTCTATTGGTCCGCAATTCTTGTCACGTTTGGCGACATACTTTCCATGCGGCTGGAGCCTGTCCCAGAGATCGCATTGCTCGGGTATGTGGCTAACTTTCCTCGAGTTGGCAGAAAATTTGCTGCGCTGGGTTTCCTGCTAGCCAAAAGAGAAGTGGCCATACTGTGGGCAGTAGGAGGTCCCCAACTCGGGAATCATGGCTGCGTAGTTTGGCATGCTGCAATGTGAGTAGCGAGGAATATTCCACCATGATACCTGGCCCATCACGCCCAGTAGATATTTGGGGCCCATATAGGAGCTACATTGCTAGGACCAGCACTGTTCAGCCTTCACAGACTTCGCAGTGGATTACCCCAGAGGGGATAGGCTAGATAAGTGTCTCCCCCTTTTTGTTATCATTTATTTGATGTGTTATTGTGTGTTTTGCCACCCTTTCCTAGGAGGTCACCACTGGTGTAATGATGGTTGGTGCATTATAGGGGTTTCTCCGGGGAATACTCATTTATTGTTGCTGATTTGCATTCGACATATATTGGATGGATTATTGAGTATTGTCTGCTAAACATCATTCATGCAGGCATGTATCTGCTTTCCTGAATGTATATTACGATATGTTTACTACTATTTGCCATTGCTGATATTCTTAAATGCAATGTACCGTACTTCTTTGTATTCCTGTATGCAAAACTGGGAAAATAAAGTAAAAAAAACATTTTTTCTTTTTAATTCTCTGAGTAGCGCATGCGCGCTGACTCAGCGAGACCTAAAAACGAATATATATACAAACAGCACTTACTTTGAGAACATTTGGGCCCTGCTGTTGGTACTAACCTGTTATGGTGTATGCTGGAAAGCATGTCTAAGTAAAGGGCCGCTGTCAAGTACAGTCCATGACTACACGGAGTGGCGTCGCACGGTCAGGCTTACTCGTGTTATTGCAGCTGGGGCGTCTGGGATTCAAGGAAGTTCCTGAAACAACTAAAAAAACAGGACTTACCATCGACACACAGCCCCACATTGCCAGTCACATCTACGCTCGCTATGGGCGTCATTGGGTCCTGTCGGGAATATTGTTCTCAGCAATGGTGCATGCGGGGAGCTGTAGTTGTGCCATCTAGGACTACTGCAAAACACGAAAACATCTAACTCGGACCTGCTAGATTCCCAAAAATGGGAATGTTGCAGCAATTTCAAAGGAGGGGTCTGGCAATTTCCCCGTACCAGCGACATCAGATGAAGGCAAACCTCGCCGAAACACATCATGCCACAAGCTGTTAATCAAAGTGGACTTCCTTTAACTCCCCGCTGTGTCCTCTAAAGTACTTGCAACTTAATGTTTTTCTTTTTGGATATATATACATATATATACAAACGGTGCTCACTTTGAGAATATTTGGGCTCTGCTGGTGATATTCACCTGTTATGGTGTATGCTGGGAGCTGTAGCCAATCATACAAGACTACAGCTGTGACTCAAAGCAACGAGGAGTAGCCAGCGCAACTCCCACCATTGGGAGGGTCGTAGGATCTACAAAGGTATCAGCAAGCATCTAAAGAAGGCACATCTCGCCGATAAGGCATCATGCTTATTGCTGTGATTAAATTGGATTTCCTACATGCACCCCGCTGTGTCCTCAGATTACTTATACAAAGTGGTCTCTGTTTGATGTTTTACACCCCTGCCAGGAGCGCGGTATAGGACCCGTCCTACAAGTGTCCGGGGCCTTGCTGGCGCATGTTGCTTTTCTCACCAATGTATTGGATTGCCTCGGACCGCCTCGAGATTGGGCCAAGCAAGTGGCCGCTGCCAGGAGCAGTCTTTGACTTCACGGAGAATCGTGTTCATTGTAACAACGTTTCAAGGCCCGGCTGAATCTCCTAATTGGGGCAGGACGTTGGGGACCCAAGGAAATCCAGGACAATCTACTTACCTGGGCTATACCTTCTACCTGAAACCCCCCTTTGTCATGAACAAACAGTGCTCACTTTGAGAACATTTGGGTTACGCTGGTGGTACTCACCCATTATGGTGTGTGCTGGGAGCTGTAGTCAATCACACAAGACTACAGCTGTGACTCAAAGCAACGAAGAGGGGCCAGCCCAACTCCCACCAATGGGAGGGTCGTAGGATCTACAAATGAGGGTTGAGTGTAACCCAGGTGTCAGCAAACATCTGAAGAAGGCACACCTTGCCGAAATGCATCATGCTTAATGCTGTGATTAAATTGGCTTTCCTGCAAGCTCCCCACTGTGTCCTCTGATCACTTTCACGAAGTGGTCTCTGTTTGATATATATATATTATATTTTATGTATTATATAGTAATTACCTACTGGCGGTCGCCAGCAGGTAGTTATAGTTAGGACCTAGTTTCCATAGGAAATCCACAACATTCTATTTGGAATAACTTTGGCGATGGTGGACGAATCTTCCCGAATTTCTCCAAGAAAATGGCCTGGTCAGTTCCACTCCTTCCTTGGAAGTTTGGGGGTGATTCGTCAAGCGGGGGCCGAGAAAAAAAGGGGGTCCCAGAACGTGTTTTCCCCATGCAATTTTCCATAGGTAAATTTAGCCAGGCTACAGCCCGAACGGCTGAACGGAATTACACGAAATTTGGCAGAGAGGTAGAGTTCTGTTCGCAGATTGTGCTTTTTGTTAAATGGTGTAAATCCGTTCAGTAGTTCTTAAGAAAATTGCAAGTAAAATCATAGCTATATCTAGAGTCGGAGTTCAGTAAGCGTACTGAAATCTATTCAATTACAAGCGCGAGCTGTATGCTGATTGGCTGTGAACTGTCTGTCAACACTCGAAACCAGGAAGTGTTGGCGGCCATGTTGTGCCTCGCTAGAACAGAGTCAGAAGAAAACAGTAAAACAAAGTTGAGAAATAAGGGAAGGGGGTAGGGTAGAGATATTCTGACCCTCTAGGCTTGCTTAGGGGGTCGTATATGGATGTTTAGGCTCTATTTTTATTTTATTTTTTTTTAAAGAAAAATCGCTGGGTACGGGTATGTAAATACCTACAATTACGAGCAGGAGCTGCATGCTGATTGGCTGTCAATACTCCAAACCAGGAAGTATTGGCAGCCATGTTGTTTGTCGGAAGAGCAGAGTCACAAGAAAACAGTAAAACAAGTTGAGAAATAAGGAAAGGGGGCAGGGTAGAAACATTCTGAGCCTATAGTCTTGGTCAGGTGGTGGTACATGGACCTTTAGGGTCAATTTTTATTTAAAAAAAAATAAAAAATGGCGGTGTACTCGTGCAGTACTTGTACGCGGTGGAAAAGGTGAAAAAAAAAATAGAAGTCCTTTTTATTCATTAGGTCCCGAGGGGGGGGGGGGGGGTAAATTACGGGGGCAATTTTTCTGCATAATGGGGGCTTGTAAGGTGCCCCGAGCACCCCTCTGGTTTCATTTTAAAGTATGCGGGGGGGGTTACAGTCCAACTCCCCGCAGTCTCGGGGAGCGGCACCCCTCGGGTCTTTTTAATAAAAAAATATGTTTTGAGCTCTCTCTCTTTGTCCCCGTACAAGTCGCGGGAAACGCCACATTTCTGGGGCAGTGATATGTAAAATGACCTTCTAGCTCCGGGTATCTGCATTGTCTGGATTTTATTAATGTTGGGAGGGTGGGATTGATAATACGTCCTTATTAAGTCCCGTAGAAGCCTATGTTCTGGTGCTATCATGGGGTTCTATGGGAAATAACAAGGCCGTATTATAAAGCTCCTCATCGCCGTTTTATCAGCAGTTTCTTGCCAATAAAAAGGCGATAATTTTAACACCGGTCCTTGATAATATGCACCTAAGTTTACTGGTCAAAAAAAAAGCAATGGTCCATATTATCAACAAAAGGCGATACATTATCGTCGCATTTATTGGCAGCAAACTGCAGATAAAGCGGAGATAATGGGCTTGATAATATGTACTTGTGAATAACCATAGCAGCCTAGGTTAGGATCAGAACATGGGCTGCTATGGGAAGTTACAAGGGCCTGTTATCAAGCACATTATCGCCGCTTTATCGTCAGTTTCCTGTCGATAAAAGCGGCGATAATGTATCGCCTTTTGTATGTAAAGCTTTCCTTTTTTTGGTGTAACAGTTGTACTCTCTTCGCATGCTCAGCGTCGTTTCAAAGCCCACATTTTCTTGTTCTTCGAGTTCAACAAGGAACCCTTTCTTTATATCAGTTAGTAAATCTGTCGCTTTCTTTTCCCGGTTTGTGTGATTCATCCGGTGCTGTACTTTTGTACAGTATTAATAGTTATATTTTTTATATATTTATTTGAAATGTAGTGCCGAGGCGCCAAACGTTGATTACGTACTCCGTCCACCGCCATTTTAGTAGTTTCTCACCGTTGTATTTATTATATCAGATAGTTAGAACTCAGTAGTTTTCAATCCTAGTCTTGAATATCTTACTATAGTATTTCAACATTATTTTTATTGTGGACCGTCATACCCCTCCCCCACAAAATAAAAGAAGTATGTAGTTTTTTTAAATTAACTTTTATTAAACAATAAATATAAATGAAACTCAATTATAACTACATTAGAACTGGCAAAATAAGTTAAACAATGTTATAAAGAAATTGTGAAATGGATTCCAAAAGGTGTCCGATTGGTAATCTGCAAAATAAAAAAGAAAATAAGAGTTTAGAATTATGTAGATGTGAGTAAATGAGCTGAAGCATTACAAGTTGTGGTAACTCTACAGTTTTACGTGTGCAGTGTGACTCGTACTTCCAGTTCTGTTATAGTGCCGCGTTTAAGTGGTGTCTATATGGAAGTGCCTACTGTGTTACTGACGCCCGTTATGGTGACTTATTTCTAATGCATTCCTATGAAGGATTTGTAGATCCTGGCCTTTGTACTTACCGTTGTATAAAGCTTGCGGCCAAACATTGCAGGCACTGGGATGGACAACTTCAGGTGGGCTGATCTTCTAGACGTCCAAGCAGACAGCATTGTCTAAGTTTAAGAGAGATAGAGAAATGATGTCACAGAGTGAGAGAGAGAGAGAAAACATTAAAACTGTGACGCAGAGTCTGGAGTTGAGATTTTTTGTTGAACCAGACGTATATTTACTAGCTCTTTGCATCAGTTTACCTATGTTAAAAGTGACTCAAAAGTGGCGTAATAAGGTTGATGATCTGTTTGTCAGACTGTTGTAACCTATCTGTTGTCACTGCTCTGAGGTAATAATACATTTTACAGAGAAGCTGCTGTACACTACGCACTCTGGGCCATAATATCAAGCTTGGACGACAAAAATTGCCACTTTATCGGCAGGAAAGTGTCGCTAAAGTGGCAATAATGGGTTTGATAATATGCTCTAAGGAATTCCAATCGAAGCTCATGTCAGATGTCCTTCACATCTAACATGAGCTTCGATTTGAATTCCATCGAGTATATTATCAAACCCATTATCGCCACTTTACTGACGATAAAGTGGCGATAATTCTGTTGCCAAGGTTTGATAATATGGCCCTCTCTCCTTTCATAAATAAAAGTTACACTACAGTTTTACGAGTGCAGTCTACCTGGTACATTTTACTTGTTATAGGGCCGCGTTCAAGTGGTGTCTATATGGAAGTGCCTACTGCGTTACTGACGCCCGTTATGCCGACTTATTGCTAATGCATTCCTATGAAGGCTTTGGAGATCTAGGCTGCTGTGCTTACCTTGTATAAAGAGTGCGGCCACCGGAGTTCACCACTCCACTTGAACTCTGCTTCTATACGCCAAAGTATATTCAATAAGTTGCAGAGAATTCCATTGCTGTTGCTCGATAGGACGTAGTTGCTTCTGAACGATGTTTGGTGAAGGAAAGAAAAGGAGATTTTGATTAGTCATTGAAACAGAGTTGCGTAACTACTATCAAAAGTGAATTTAATGTGGGTTCTTAATATTCCGTAGTTAAGACTGTTGCAGCTCCAGCAAACAAAGGAAGATCAATAAGATAATTAAGGTCTGGGACGAAGTCGTGACGCAGAAAAAAAAATACTATCATGGAAGCATAATTAATAATAATAGAGGCCTAAGCATGTGGCGCAGTACAGAAATACGACAGAAATTTATGCACGCACAATTTTTAAGATTAGAGGTGTATAGGACCTCGTGACTTATAAAGAAATATTTCAATTATGTAAGTACAATTTAAAACCATTGAGGGGTAGGAAAGCCATATGAAGGATAAAAAAATAGTATTATGCATATACAATTTACAGTGGAGGCTGATGTTGTGACGTCTTCTCTTACCTTTGTCGTCTTTTGTCGTGTCTTGAAAGGCTGTGGTTTCGCTGAGTCTGGGGTGTTTGACAGTCTGTGTCTCATCGCAGCAGAGGCTGACCAAACCAAGCCCAGGGCCGTCATTGGTAGCGTTTTCGTGGTCTATAAGAATGATGGCCCTGGGGCAGATCGCACTGGCTATTGTATTGGTTTCTAGGCTAAATGATAGCAAGCATGCTTGGTGGTGGCATGTGGGTAGTGTGGGCGGGTGTGCACCACGCATGTGCAAGTATGAGTGTGTGCACTAACAATTAACAACAGAGAGAGATGGGGGTCGTGTTATAACGTACGCAGAGGCAGGCCCAGAATCAGATCTGCAATGAGTCAGCACTTCTAATCATTCTCCTTAGCGCGCCCTGAGCTCTGATTTGTCACTGAGAGGGTGATCGCACCATAGTTTGTAATGCTTATCATACTCAGCGTGTACCCAATTACAGTACGAATATGCTTTGACGTTACGCGTCGCATTAAAGCTTCGGTGTGACGTCATGTCCGGCGTTCTGTACGCGAAAGGGGGCAATGTTTCTACTTGGTTTAAAACATTTAGGGCCAGAAGTAGGTAACCAAATACCGGTCGGTAATGGTCGAAAATACCGAATTTTGGCCGTTACCGACCGGTATTTGGATATTGAGATGTAGGGGTCAAAAAAAATTCCGAATCGGTAAATTTACCGATTCGGTAACTTTACCGAATCGGTACATTTTCCGAATAAGTAAAGTTACAGAATCAGTAAATTTACAGATTTGGTAAATAAGAAATGGAAAAAATGAGATGTAGGTAACCTCTAAAATACTGAATTTCCATGAAATTCGGTATTTAAGAGTCTGTATTTACCATGCTTTGAAAGCAGGTGGTAACCAGGTGCAGGCTACAAAAAAGGCCCCAAATGCAACACTTTGACCAGAATGGCGGCATTCTACGTCATAGCGAGGCAGCTACGGCTACAGGCAGAAGGAGAGAGGGTCTGGAGAAGGGAGGAGCAAGTCTACAGGCAGAGGATCACCCTATTACAGCTAACTGAGGCAGAGATCCTACAAAGGTCCAGGCTATATCCCCAAACCATCCTGGACTTGATCAGGGACCTGCACCCACTTTTGGAGCACCCAACCCCAAGGGTGCACGCCATCCCACCCAATGTGCAGGTGCTGTGTAGCATACACATGCTTGCCTTTGGGAGTTACCAGAGTGTGATTGCTGTGGTAGGTGGGGTATCCCAGAGCTGCCTGTCCCGTTTCTTTAGGAATTTCCTAGAGGCCATGATGCAGAGAATGCATCATTACATCAGCTTCCCTGAAAACGCACGCAGAACTACTTAGGACCAAGACAGACTTCTATCAAATAGCACATTTCCCCAACATCATCGGCTGTATTGATGGCACCCACATCCCAATTTGCCCACTTGCTGCCACAGAGTACATTTACAGAAACAGGAAGTCAACCCACACAATAAATGTACAGGTAATCTGTGATGCAAACTACATTATCACGGACATAGTGGTCAAGTTTCCAGGAAGTACCCACGACTCCTACATCTTTCAGAACAGTGGGATCTACACACGCCTGACAGCGGGGGAATTTGGCGAAGGATACCTGCTAGGTAAAACACTGACACATCCTAATAGATACTTCCTTATATGGCCATTTAGGCAATAAAGGCTTACCTGGTCAAGGATAGCCTTATCTCCTTTCGTTTGGGGGGGTGGTGTAGGAAGGTGAATACCTGACTATGGTTACCCCAGATTTTTTGCCTAGGGTTTAGCTGGTTTTCGACTTAATTGGCCTGGGATCCTGCTAATCAGGCTCCCAGGCTATCTGCTCTCTCTGTAAAATGGACTCCATGTACCTTAGGTACATCTCCAATTGGATATCGGGTCACCTTATAAGCCCCTGTACAGTGTACTATAGGTATCCAGGGCATAGGTGCATCCAAGGCCTACCAGGGGCTGCAGCATATCTTTTGCCACCCCTGGCTGGCCATCCAAATTGACACAACTGGCTGATCACTCAGCTGGGGCAAGGTGGTGTAATCATCCCTTGCTTAGATATAGTATTCCTATATCTTACCTTATATCTAGACACATATATACCCATAAGTCACTCCTATGGCAGGCCTTAACAATCCTGGAGGCAGAGTGCTTGGTTTTATGTGAGGTGGTGCTCTAGCATGAGCTGAGCCTATCTGCAGCTTTCGGAACCATCTCCTTATAGCTGTTCTAGGATATTGCCATACCATATACTCTTAAGTGCATTATAATCCTCGTGGTTAGATGCTAACTCTGGTCTGGCTTTATCAAAACATGTTGATTAAGGTGCCATACGATTTGGAATACTACCCCCTCACCAGTCCTGGTGACGGGGGTAGCATTCCACCCTTCTAGATGGAGAAGACATGTTGTTCCTACTATTCCCGGTTAAAGTTAACCAGAGCCTCAGCATCACAAAATGGATGCTGCTGCCACAGACACAAGCCTGACCTCCTGCTGCTGGGAGTCCTTCCAGCGAGGGAGGCTTGGACAATAGGTTTCCTCTCTTGGGAGGTGCTAGCATTACCCCAGACAGGGTTTTGTGTATTAGGGCAGGGAGGGCTGAAAGAAAGGAGACACTGCCTGGGGCACACAAGGTGTCCCATGCATAGGCCAGTTCAAACTGGTGCTGGGGCACTCCAGCCCCAGCTCTGGCGCAAAACTGGACAAAGGGAAAGGGGTGTAACCATCCCCTTTCCTGGTCCCACCCATAGGAGGGACCTAGCAGGTAATCCAGCCCCTAGATTCGGTATATAGGTAGGAGCTGAGTCCCAAGACTAGAGATTAATCCTGACTGAAACTTTGAAACAAAACTCTGGACCTTCGACGATCTACTTGAATAAGACGACTGAAGAATCTCCCTTGTGGCCAAGGAGTGACCACCCTGCACAAGCAGGCACCATCCAGCGATCGACGACTTGCTTTGCTGCTGCCTCCCGCTGGAGCCCGTGCCCAGAGCCTGACAAGAACCAGATTCCCAGACATCCAACAGCCCGATCCACAGTCCCTGCAAAGCTGAGACCCATGGAGGAGATGAGAGACGTGGGACCGGCCATCTTGAAAAGTCTGCGACCTGCTAACTGTGCAGCACCCGAGGCCTCCTCGAAGCTGCGCATCGGGGATTGAGAAGCCCCAGCCCGAGCAGCATCTGCGCCAAAGATCAGTCCTGCACACTCCACGAGTTCTGCGTGGGGCCCTCTTGCATTTTCCTGCTTGACACGTCTGCCCGGTCACTTGTCCGTTGGCTAGTGGCCATCTTGGCGACGATCCTTTGAATTTACACTGTTGGTCTGGTTGCTCCAGATTTGCCCTTGCTTCCCCCAAAAGAAGCAGCCCCTCAGATCTTGCTGGTCTGAGTAAGAAGCCTACTTTGTATCCTTCGTGGGTTGCCTTTGCCAAGGCTTGTTGACTCCAATCCTGAAGCCGACACTGCCGACAGCGAGAGCCTTTGTGGTATAGTCCGTGCCTGACTCCTGGTTGTCGTCGATGCCTCCTGGTCCACGTGGCTGCAGAGACAAGCTTCCCATCAGCACCTGATTGCTTCGCGACATCGCCTGGTTCCTTCCTGGTTCCTTCCTGGTCACTGGCTAGTGACCCAGACTCTGTCCCCTCTGCTTTCAGGTCCTCTTCATCTTCGATCCACCCGGACTCTTCTCTCCTTGACGCCTGCAGCATCTTTTCTCCAAGGCTCCATAGAACTCCACGACAAAACCTGACACACTTTGGGACCTATGCACCCGCTTCCTGTAGGTGAGGTAACGCGAGTACTACGGTGCTCCTGTGAAGAGTAACTCTCCTAGTGTCCTAGTTTCAAGTGGTTAGCTTCTAGTCCAGTCGGAAGACTCCCAAACCTTTAACTTTCTAACTTTACGCACCCATTGACTTCTATGGGAGCACCCGAGTGCATTTAGACACTGCACCCACATCCCGTGGGCCTCCTGCTCCCTAACCATTGTTAGCCCAGTGTAGCCCCAGCGATTCCCAAGGCCCTAGTCCTTACCATTGTTCGTGACGTGGTTCTTATACCACTTTTTTAGTACATGGTTTAGCAGGCCACCCGGGCCTATCCATATTTGTGCAACTTTTGTATGTTATATTAAGTTACTTGTTATGCGCTTGTGCGTCTGTGCTCATAGAGTTCAGGGGATTGATTTAGAAATAAATACATATATATTTTGAATATATAACCTGTGTGGTGTCCTTTCATTTGTCATTAAAGGGATTGCATATGGTAAAACAGCTGGCTTCACATGCCCTCTTGAGTTTAGCCTAAGACTGCTTTGTCCATGCTACCACTAGGATAGCTGGTCTATAAGGTTGACTTTACAACCATCACCATAAGGGTTGTTTGGACTGGTGCAAGGTGCTCACTAGAATAGTGAACATCATATACCAGGCCAACTTCTCACAGTGTGCATGTGAGTAATGTATTTTCTATTTTCAAATAGGGGATAGTGCATATGCCATCCGCTCGTTCATCCTGACACCCTACCTCAACCCTTCAACCCCCAGCCAGAAGAGATACAACAGGGCACACAATTCAACCAGGAACATCGTGGAGCGCACCTTTGGCCTCTTGAAAAGCAGGTTCCGCTGCCTCCACAAAAGTGGAGGGGCACGCCAGTATGCACCTATCACCTGCTGTAAGATGATTGCCACTTGTGCAATGTTGCACAACCTTGCGACTAAGAAGGGCACAGAGGTGGAATTGAGAGACTTTGAGGACCATGATGATGAACATGCACTGCCTGAACCCAACACAGCAGGGGTTGCTACACCAACAGATGGCAGACACAGATGGGCAGAGATCACACACAACTACTTTTAAGTAAGTAAAGATCCCCAGACAGGTGGAGTATGCACCCAACATAGTTTAATATTTGGCACTACGCAGGTATTCAAAAGCACAAATGTGCCACACAAATGTCATTCATGTAATAATGGTAGTGCTGGGTCAATTCCCCATTAACTGAAAAAGTCATTTCCGCCCACGCATACCAGTGCCAGATGTAAGTGGCTGGCTTTTTTCACTGTGCGTTTGGGCTTTTGGCTCACCATGGCGCCTGCTGCTCCTCCATGTCTCCACAACAAGGTGGCTTGCCATGCTGCTCCTACTGGTGCTTTCCTCACTTTCTGGGATGTCCAGGGCAGCAGTTTGTGCTGTCTGTGCATTCATCATCAGCTCTACAGCACCGGTCAGACTAGCAATGCCCCTAGACACCTCATTGCTGTTGTGTGTGAGTCCCTCTTGCATGTTAATGCAACGTCTACATAGCAGGGAAGTGGCTGTGGCCAGGCGGTTTATTGATTTACTTTGCTGCTGCGGCTTGCTAACATGCCCTGGTCCAGTTTGCTGCACAGGAGCTGCACTGATTGTGTCATGTCCCGCATCCCTGCAGCCATCTTCTTGTTCACATCGACCAGTTCCCTAATGCCCTTCCCTATATCTTCCACATTTGTGTTCAAGTTTCTCATCTGGCTTTGCACAGACAGGATGGCCTTCCCCTGCATCCTTTGGATTTTCACCATGCTACCCTCAAGGCCACGGAAGACACTGGGACCCTCTACATGAGCTGCTACAATGCTTTCTCTGTGCCTGCGGCGTCTGCTACCTGTACGGGCAACCCCTGCACTGGACTGCTGTGTGGCAGGGCTACCTTCCCCAGGCAAGGTTGCTGTGGCATCCCCCTCCACGCACCCGCTGGTGACTCCATTTGGACAAGTGGGGCAACTACATGCCTCCTGCTCTTTTGTGATGCAGGAGTTGTTAGAGGCAGTGATGCAGGCAGTTCAGGTGAGGACAGTAGCAGAGGGTAACCTGAACGTTCTGGGGACGCCTGCAGATGTGGAGACATTTCTGGGTCTTGGGATGGTGGCTGTGTAGTTGGTGGACCTGGGTCCTCTGACATTCTCTGCACTTGGCCCTGGCTGTCATCCCTCTCTGGTGCCGTGCCTTCTGTCTCTCTGGTACGCCTGCGAGATGTCTCACCTGTGGACATATAAGCGCACATTAGCTTGGTGCAACTGCCTCACAGCCACTACAATGAAATCATTTTCACTTGTACATTGTAAATGTTGCCTGCGCTTCACTATGTCTGAAATCATTAGCCTAACTTGTTGCTTGCTGTGCTGTATGACATGGTTCTTCATTTACTGACTACATGTCCCATAATGCATTGCTCCTGTATAGTGCTACCTCTACTGGACAGTGGTTGACTTTGCCACATAGGGTAAAGGGAAGGCTGATGTGGAGGGGGTGATTGCTGTGCATGCGTCTTACCTTTTCTGGTGGCGGCTCTGGCTGAGCTGTCTGCATCTCCCAGCGCACAGAGGCTCTCTGGTTCAATGGTGGACCCCACCAGCTCCTCCAGGTCAGTCAGGGGGGGGGTGCACGGTTCTTCCCTCCTCCAATTTTGTTTGCCTGTTTGTGGAAGTAAGGAATTTTTTTCTTTGTCAGGCTCCTGAGGTCATACCACCTCTTTTTCAGGCCGTCTACGTCCCTTGGAGTCACTCCTACAGCATTCACCTTTGTTTGAATGTCCAGCCAAATCTTCCTTTTGGCTGATTCAGCCACAGTCAGGGACAGCTTGCCAAACAATTTCTGGTGTTCCTTCACGATCTCCTCCACAAGGACCTGCAGCTCCATGTTGCTAAATTTTATTTTCCTCTTCCTCTCTGGCTGTTCCTTTTCAGTGCTGCTTGCCATTTTCACAGTTTAAAAGTGCAAAACATTTTCTGTGGCTCAGGGACTCCGCTCAGCTCCAACTGCCTCTCCAGAAGCTCCTAATTACTTGCAGCTGCATGTGTAGCCACTTCCTGGTAGGGAGGGGGAGGGTGTAGCACCTGATTAGCTGCCTGATTCAGTTTCACTTTTTTTTGCTTCCCGACTCGGTATTTACTGAATCGGTATTTACCTAATCAGTATTTCCCATTCATTCCTATGGGCCTTTTGGCCCATAGGAATGAATGGGAAATACCGATTTGGTAAATACCAATTCGGTAAATACCGAATGGCAGATTCCAAATTTTACCGAATCTGTAAAAAATACTGAATTTTTATCTACATTGCATTTACCGATTCTAAAATACCAAATCTGTAAAATTCGGTATTTTAGAGTCGGTAAATTCAATTTACCTACATCTAGCCCTTATTTATGTATTTAAGGGCAGACATTTTGGATAACTATGATTTTTTTTAAATACTTTTAATAATCCTATATTACTTTTAAAAAGAATTACACAAATCGCGGTAGAAGATCATGCGTACTCGTATTGAAAGAGCTGCGCAAGCGCATCATAAGCATACGCAAAGCCATGTGACTTTAAAAGTAGAGATTTGATTGGTTCGTAACTTTTCCTATTGCGAGTGTTGAATGTTCCGTCTCATTATAATTATTCGACTTTAACTTTCGAAGAAGAAGCATTTGTTGTGAGAATCTTCACAAATAGAAGGAAGATCACCATAATGAGAGCAATGGAGTCATCTTCCAGCAGTTCTTCAGAGGGAGATTTCATTCGTGAAGATCCTCCAAAGAAGAGGAAAGAAGCTCTAATTTAGAAGTTTTTCAATTTTTTCAGAAGGTCAAAAAAAGGTTAATGCTGCAAAAGTAACCTGTAAAATTTGCCAAAAAACTCTTTCAAGGGGTGATCCATGTAAAAAATACTCCTTTGGCACAGCAAATATGGTGCGACACATGAAGAACTTGCACCCCAAGAACTTTGCTCGAGCTGAAAGACGGAGGTTGCACGAGACCCCACCTGCTGCTACACCAAGCACATCAACTGCGGCAGCATTTTCAGCAAGCAGTCCACACCCACATATTGATTCTGACTTTGCTAAAGTTACATTTCTGTGCATTTATTGCGATAAAGCACAAGTTACTACTTGTGTAACGATATATCTGTAAGAGACATTAGTTAGTGATAGATTCCTTACCATAGAATATCCCCAGGCATCAGACTGGATCCGCAAAGTTTTGCGTAGCAGTACCCTTGCGCGTCGGTAGGCGTCGTCTGCGGCTCCGCGTCCATCGTCGGCGTCGTGGTTGCTGTGATGACGTCGTCGGAGTACTTAGACGTGCTGACGTCAGTTCTTAGCCACAGCTTTTCCGCGCCAGAAGCGCAGAGCCATGACAAAAACTGACACTGGTACCAAGAAACTAGGGCCCTGAAAGGGGATGACCTTAACCCTAGATATCGGTTCGCAGAACGGGGAGGATGGGTGAGTCGGTAAGGAATCTATCACTGACTAATGTCTCTTACAGATATATCGTTACACAAGTAGTAACTTGTGCATCTGAAAGAGACACGTTAGTGATAGATTCCTTACCTTAGAATAGATACCCCAGCAATACCATCCCCGTGGTGGTGGGTCTGCGAACCAATAATCACACCAGAAAGTCCTGGAGGACGGAATGGCCGAAGTAGCCGTCCTCCGGACTTGACTGTCCAGGTAGTAGTGCCTTGCAAACGTGTGCAGCGAGGCCCACGTAGCTGCCTGGCAAATGTCCTGCAAGGGCACACCCCGGCCCAAGGCAGTAGTAGTGGCCGTGGCTCGAGTGGAATGAGCCCTCAGCCCAACAGGGGGTTCCGTCTTAGCCAAGGAGTAACACGCCTGGATGCACAAGATAATCCACCGGGAGATGGTCCGCTTGTGCACCCCTTTCCCTTTCATAGCGCCCGCGTACCCAACAAAGAGTTGATCATCGACCCGGAACTGTTGTGTGAGAGCACGTTTTGGGTCCAGACAGTGGAGCCTCTCCTCCTCTCTCGAGGGGTGCGGAGGCGGAAAGAAGGTGGGCAACGTGATGGATTGCCCAATGTGGAAGGCCGTGACTACCTTGGGAAGGAAGGAGGGCCTTGTCCGCAATACAACCTTGTCCGGATGGACTGAAAGAAAAGGAGGCTTACAAGATAGAGCCTGGAGCTCACTCACTCTCCTGGCAGAGGTGATGGCTACCAGGAAGGCAGTCTTCAAAGAAAGAAGGCGAAGAGGACAGTTGTGAAGTGGCTCAAAGGGAGCGCACATCAGAAACGTTAGAACCAGTTTCAAGTCCCACTGAGGCATCACGAAGGGAACAGGAGGAAAGGTATGAGTGATGCCCTTCAGAAATCGATTTACGATAGGGGACTTGAACAAAGAAGGTTGGTCAGGCAGCCTCAGAAAGGCTGAAAGAGCCGAAAGATAATCCTTGACAGTGCCCAGAGCAGATCCCTGCTGGGCAAGAGAAAGAAGGAAGAGGAGAACTTCAGAAAGAGGGGCATTGAGGGGATCCACAGCCTTTGCTGTGCACCATGCCACAAATCTGTTCCACCTGCAGGTGTATACCGTCTTTGTGGAGGGACGCCTGGCTGCCAGAATGATGTTGCAAACTTCAGGAGGCAAGTCAAATGGCCTCAACTGTCGCCGCTCAATCTCCAAGCATGGAGGTGGAGACTGGACAGGTTCGGGTGGAGGACCGTCCCCTGCTGCTGCGACAGAAGGTCCTCCTGAAGAGGCAGACGAACCGGGGGATCGACTGACATACTGAGTAGCTCGGGATACCAGTACCTTCGTGCCCAGTCAGGAGCCACAAGGATGACTTGTGCCCGGTCGTGCTTGATCTTCTTCAGCACTCTGGGCAGAAGTGGTATAGGCGGAAAGGCGTACAACAGACCGCAGCTCCACTCGCGACGAAAAGCGTCTCCGAGCGAGTGCCGCCTTGGAAATTCCAACGCGCAGAACTGATGACATTGCGCGTTCTCTTCGGTGGCGAATAGATCTAACCAAGGCTCTCCCCATCGCAGAAAGAGGCCTTGCGCCACGTCCGAGTGCAGACGCCATTCCTGATCCATCGAGCACCGACGGCTGAGTTCGTCCGCCCTGGCGTTCAGAGAACCTGCCAGGTGTTGAACCACCAGAGTCACGCCCTGATGTTCCAGCCATTGCCAGAGACGCAGAGCCTCCTGGCAAAGGGTCCACGACCCCACTCCACCCTGTTTGTTGCAGTACCACATGGCGGTGGTGTTGTCCGTGAACACTTGCACTGCACTCCCTCGGACAGACGGGAGGAATGCCTTCAGTGCCAGACGAATCGCCCGCAGCTCCAATAGATTGATATGGAGCCGAGACTCCGCCGGAGACCAGAGTCCTCTGATCTCCGCCTCTCCCAAGTGGCCTCCCCAGCCCTGGAGGGATGCGTCCGTCACAACTACGTGCTCCGGTTGGGGAAGGGAGAGGGATCTGCCGTTGACCCAATCGCGGCCCGTGAGCCACCACTGCAGCTGTCTCGCAGTGCCCTCCGAGATCAGGACATGGTCGGACAGGTTGCCCCGGTGCTGGGCCCACTGAAACTTCAGGTCCCACTGCAGAGCCCGCATCCGCCACCGTGCGTGATGCACCAGAAGGATGCAGGAGGCCATCAGCCCCAGAAGCCGCAGCGTCAACCTTACGAAACTCGGGATAACGGCTCGAAGATCGGAATCAGAGCCTGTATATCCCGAACCCGCTGTTCGGGCGGGTAAACCCGAAACTGCGCCGAGTCGAGAACCTCTCCGATGAAAAGGAGCTTCTGAGAGGGGCACAGGTGTGACTTCGGCACATTGATGGAAAATCCCAGCTGGTGCAGGAGATCCGCCGTAGTCTGGAGGTGGCTGACGACTGCCTGGGGCGAGCCCGCCTTCAACAACCAGTTGTCTAGGTAGGGGAAGACTGAGACCCCCAACCTGCGCAGATGAGCTGCGACCACCGCCATCACTTTCGTGAACACCCGTGGGGCGCTGGTAAGGCCGAAGGGGAGCACCGTAAACTGAAAGTGCTCGAGGCCTACGGTGAACTGCAGGTAACGCCGGTGGGCCAGCAGGACGGGGATGTGGAAATATGCGTCCTGCAAGTCCAACGCTACCATCCAGTCTCCTGGGTCTAGGGCAGTTAAGACCTGAGCCAGTGTCAGCATTTTGAACTTCTCCTTCCGGAGGAAGCCATTGACGTTCCTCAGATCCAAGATAGGGCGTAGGCCCCCTTTGCCCTTCTTGGGTGCCAGGAAGTAGTGGGAGTAGCAACCACGTCCTACTTCTGGCCCAGGAACTTGCTGGATGGCCCCCTTGGCCAAGAGGGCTGAAACTTCCTCCTGCAGATGCCGCAAATGATCCCCCGATGGTGGATCTCAGCCAGACGTGGCGTCGTACCGCCACCGTCGTAGCCATCGCTCTGCCCAGCGAGTCAGTAGTATCCAGCCCGCACCTGATTGAATACTTGGCTGCGTCCCGGCACTCCACCAGGGCTTGGCCGAGTTTGGCCCGTACCTCCAACGGACACTCTGGCAGCACATCCGCCACCGTTTCCCACAGAGAGTGGGTGTACCGGCCCAAGAGGCATGCAGTGTTGGAAGACCGCAGTCCCAAGCTAAGGGACGAGAAGATCTTCTTACCATAGTTCTCGTACCTCTTGGACTCCCTGTCCGGCGGGGCCGTCGGGAAGGCGGTCTGGGAGTTAGAGGCCTGGATAACCAGACTCTCGGGGGTGGGGTGGGTGGACAGGAAACATGGGTCGCCCGGGGTCGGGCGGTGGCGTCTGGCCACGTTCCTATCTACAGGCGAACCTGTAGCGGGCCTGGACCAAGTGCCCAAAAGAACGTCCGTCAAGGCCTCATTAAACGGCAGCAGAGGCTCCATGGAGCATGACTGCGGCTTAAGGACCTCAGTGAGGAGGTTAGTCCTCACGGCTGCGACGGGGAGCTCAAGGCCCAGGGCTTTGGCAGCCCTCATCAACACCACACCATAAGTAGCACCCTCCTCCGAAGCCACGGTAGGAGGAGAGACAAATCCAGTGTCTGGAGAGGTGTCCAGGCTGAGCTAACTACAACGGAGGAATTGCAAAGGTTTTGTAGGAGAGAAATGTTATGCTAACTATAACGTGTGTGAAACCTATCGTTTTTCAATGAATATATATATATATATATATATATATATATATATATATATATATATATATATAGCTTCAAAACACCAACCAGTCGCACACACGAGTGGGTGCACACAAAAACGGGGGTGTACCAGAGTCATAAATTCGCTCCAAAATCCCAGGAAAATCACTCCTATAGGAAAGTAGCACACACAGGGGAGGTTCCTGTGTGTGCTACTTTCCTATAGGAGTGATTTTCCTGGGATTTTGGAGCGAATATATATATATATATATACACACACAGTGTACAATAACTAACATATATAAATCATTTACATACTTGTACATTGCAAATATATATTTAGAAACAACAATACACGACATAAGTTTACTACACCACAATATAGCAGACAAACATCAAGCTCATTACATATTTTTCCAGACCCCCCCCACCAACAAGGAGGTCTGCAAATAATGTTATCAAAGTATCTAAACACAGCGTCAGCATCCCGCCATCTAAATGAGGTCTGTAGTGGCTGGACGCGGAACGTTCGTTACGATATGGATCCTGGTGAGTTTTGGGAAGGGTAAGTTGGGGTTTCTTGTGTATTATAGGCATGAGGAAAGGGTTTATACTAGTTTTAACTGCCCAAGCGAATTATGACGCTGGTGTCACGATCTCAATGGGATGTATTTATTTACTCTTGGACAGGGGTTGATGAGGAATGGTGAGACACGCATTACTTGCACTTTGGGTTTGAAAATGTCATGACTCTGAGCCCCAGTGAGCTACCGGTTTACAAATTTACTACATCTGCAGAGCTATACTATGCAATTATTATCATTGGCAATATGGAGGAGCACTTACAAAATTCCCTAACACGTTTGATCCATCTGCCTTGTAATCTTTAACACTTTGTTGGCCTAGATGCGGGCTGTTAATAGAATTGCTCATGGTTAACCCCCCTCTTTTACTATCTTGGGCACATTTTTGGTTGTTAAGTATGTGGAAACCTTGTGGGGATTTAATTCTATGTCTGTGTTACACTGTAGATGTCTAGTGTGTTACTAAATTGGCATGTTGAGACAAGATCTGGACATGAAACCATAAGGGAAGGAATTGGTACCAACTGGCTCTTAGACACAATCGTACAGAATATATATTTGCCAAATGAGCCACAATGTGCGTCTAAACCCTTCCCCCTTCTTTTAGGTTTCGTTTGTGGGATACTAGTACCCCCTTTTCTATTGGAGTCTATTTTAAATGCCCGCCAGTTTTTGTAGGATAATAAAAATGACTGAATGATGGAAAACCATACATGGCATACTATATATGGATACTACTGACACTAGTTCAAGTAGTAAGAAAGCTTACGCAGAACAAGATTAAAAAGGTGCGTTCGCCGTGTACATATACGAATGGGCAATTAAAAAACAACATCTGTATGTCACTTATAGGCATAGGAACTGATTATCTCATAGTCACATAGGAATGCAGGTTGGAGAAATCTCAGCACAATAAGAAGTGAGGTTTATATGTTATAGCTCCCCTTGTTTACCTACATTTGGTGGCTACTGGGATTGTATCAACCAATATAAGCCCCCTATTCTAAGGGTCCTCCTTTATATATTGTAAACACATGTGCCCAAAGAGCCTGTCCTTGTAAAATTCTCTATTTAATACGGATATCTCATATGCATTGCATCCATATGCGTTCAATCAGATTGTCCATATGAATACTGATCATTTATAAGCCTGTGACTTGGGACATGTACATAATAAACTTGATACTAACAAATGAGATGTTTTTCCGCCATTGTTTGATAACATTCCTTGCAGACCTCCTAGTTGGTGGGGTGGGTCTGGAAATTGCTAAATGATCTTGATGTTCGTCTGTTAGGTGTAGTATGGTAACAGTGTAGGAAAGTAAGAGCTGATTTTATGGTTACCCCCACCTTTTGATTAATGTAATGCTGTTTCTGACTAGTCTGAATGGGATCCTACTAATCAAGACCCCATCTCTGTGCTTCCTCCCCTAAATTAGTTTGGTAAGTACTTAGATACATCCCAGATTGGACACAGGTGTAACCTTATCAGTCCCTAGTATATGATACTAAGGTACCCAAGGCATAGGTACACCAGGAGTCCCACGTGGACTGAAGCATGTATAATGCCACCCATAGGAGACCAATCAATTTGTAACTACAGGCCTGCCATTCCAGCTTGTGTACGCTGGTGCTAGCACCACTTATATAGATTTCCCTGTATCTAAGGTCGCTGCACTTAAAACCTATAAGTCACCCCTAAGGCAGGCCTTTCATTCTTGAAGGCAGAGTGCTCGGTTCTAAGTGTGAGGGTGCCCCTGCATGAACAGGACAACCCTACAGGCTACGAAGTCCATTCTCCCAGGTTGTAAGTGAGAAAGCCATATAACATATTGTTGTATGGCATTTTAGATTCCGAATGGATTTTCCCGATTCATGCCCCTATATAGGTACAATTCATGTTGCTCTTATATAGGCATATAAATCAAGCCCTTATTTAGGCATAGCCCATGCAGTCCAAATACAGGCATGCTACTTCCATCCGTTCACCAAACGTCACAATGATTTCTTGGATAGCCAGCTTAAGCCGTTAGGGACTTCCCCTTGCTTGAATATTGATTACTCCAAGAGCTTAGTTTTACAATGAACATCTATGCCATAGGGTTTCATTCATGACGTTTGTATGCCTGACTTTACTTCAAACATGGCATTCCTAAACACCTTCAAGGTATAAATATACCTTCACTTGCTATAGCAAAGCACGGTGGTTCGGAGCAGTTCGTTGACCTACTTGCCCGACACAGCTCGCTACAGCAAATGCCGAAGGAAGCCGACTCTCCAGCTGACGCACTGACCAGGAAGCAGCCCTCCTCTGCTGAGAAATCCAGCTCCAGTATTTCTGACTCCCCTTGCGGGGTGTTGGGAAATCGAGTCCTGAGACAGAGATACCAGACCTCCTTCATTCTAAGGTATGGAGCTGATTAGAACCTGGAGAAACACTTAGTAGATTCTTGGCATAAACTAAACCTATGCAAAAGACCATACTTACTTCTTCCCTCGTACTAGACCTAGGTTGGGTACATTGGGGTAGGCGTATTTTAGAAGCAACAGTTCAGTATTTTAGCTTGTGTTATTTATATATGTATTTTTACATAGCTTAGAAACCATACATTGCTATTACAGTATTATTTTATAAAACTATTCTCGCTGTATGCATTATACTTTGCATTCTGTCTAACGATTGTAGCAGTTCACCTCTCTTGTATGAGAAAGAAAACTGTTCAGTAAATCTTTTATTGAAAATGCCTGTCTCTCTATTTTTTCTGCAACTCTGTAGAAACGAAGCATACACGAGTGAAATACTAATCTATTGTTTCCACGACTCTGAAGATAGTTATTCCAGTCCTAAGGAAACAAAGTGATCATGTTTATGCAGTTGTCAGAAACTAATCCCTTATTGTGAATTCGAAAAAGTTTCTAGTGACCTCTGAGCTAGCTGGCACTCACAATAAAGTTTAGTATTTTCAATAGAGACCTACTTACCTAAGTCCGACATCATATCTATAGGATATATTAGTCCAATGTGCAGAGCCTATTGGGAATATAGGAACTACACTACATGGCGCCCAACATTTGGTAAGGCACTAATTTAACGCTAGATACTAAAGTAACTCAGTCATGCTTTTCTCAGAGACCCCTTTTTTCCATAATACTCCAGTAGACGTCTGGAGTGGGTAAAGGGATAATATCCGCCATAGCTGAATAGGACGAAAAATCCTATGTATTAGCTTTTTGGTTTGTTCAACGTTGAAGGATACAGTGCTCCAAAATATTGTGCACCTTATCTTGGTTTCCTTGAAACTTGCTCTGCAAACTTTCATTCAACAAAATGTCGAATAACTGCATCAACACCGAGAACGGTGGAGCTGAGGCTGATCCAGCCGATGCAGCTCTTAACTTTTCAGGTTTCCAAGAATCCGACGATGATGCTATATTCATTCCTCCAGATTTAAGGAGAGCTATCACTATAAAACTTATAAAAAATGGCCTTACATCGAGAGGTGGTAGGGCAGTTTTTGTGATAGAGCCACATGAATATCACCATACAGAGGTATTCTACTCATGGATAATTTTACCTGAAGAAAATCCAGTAACAAATGTGAATCACTTCTACAAAGAAGATGAACCACCAGCGGAATACATTCCTTTTGAGGATATTAAAATTCCACTAGCATACCAGAGGCATGCGCTCTGGTTTAAAGGCGCCCTAAAACATATAAATCACATTACCAGGCTCGGTCCACTAGGTAGACCAGGAGCAACATGGCCGGTTTTAGCCAGCTATACACCACATCCTGAAATTAATGAAATGACAGATGTGGAACTATGAGCTCAACTCAGAGAGCTAATTAAAATCTATAGACAATTGGTTCAATATGTCATGAGGACTTTTACAGTTCAATCGCCTATAATAATTCCACAACACCCCCCTCACCAGGGGAACACAGATAAAATGACACCACAGACTCTACATTCAGTCGTTGATAAATTACCCGCAAAACGTAAATAAATTCCATTCTGGCTAGCTCAAAAAATTACTCAAATCGAGGCTGTATTTCCTAATACTACCCCTCATGAGAAACACAGAATTTTAACATTCTGTTTACCAATGGGGATCGCACCACATCTGGAGGACTGCGACACTTGGGGTACAGTCTTTGCTGCAATTTACACTAAAACACATGGTGTTCCGTCTATGGCTGTAATACCAGATTCCCTGAAACAGATTCAAAATGAAGATGGGGCAGAACCTGCTTTAAATCTAGGTATGAAATTACTGAAAGATTTCAAACAGGTCTCAACAATAATATTAGTTAATATTAAGGGTGAAGCAGCATTCGTGGGGATCCGCTAAAAGTTAAGGGAATTTGATGTAACTGAGCAACCACAAGAACTGGCCAGAATAATTAAAAATGCTATGAAGAATTAGGCAGAGACAGCTTAGATGGGAAACCAGTCAAACCCCAACTGTTAGTCCTGGAAAGGTCTTTACTAAAAACACTCCTACTCCGTCTAAAAAGAAGTGGGACAATAGCAAACAAACTTCTAAAGACAAGCGTTCTCATTCCAGAGGTAGGTCTCCTCAAAAGAAGTCCTCTGAACGGAGGTATAACCTCAGGAATAGGGATAATTTGAGAAAACCTGATAGGTATCAAGATACTGATACACATTCCTCTCGTACCTTTCAGACTTCGTCACAGAAATCCGAAAGAAGAGGACGATCAGAACACAAGGAAGAACGCGTGAAGTCGAAAGACGATCAACACATTCAGAAAAACAAGAAACCTCAATTCACCAAAAAGAAATTAGCAGGTCAAAAAATCAAACATGCCGAGGATCTTGAGGACACAACTCAAGAACGGGGAATGGGCTCAGACAATGTTGGACAGCACAGCAGAAGTTACCATAGCTCGCAAGGACTTGAAGGATCATCTGGAGACAGTGGACTTGAATAAATTCATTCAAGTTGAAACTGCAGATACCAGGGTTAGTTGTCCACATAAGTTATATGAAATAACAGTCCAAATGGAGGGGTACATACCAAGAAAAGTGATAGCACTTTTTTGGGAGCGACATTCTAAGGGTTATGACATTATTCTAGCTGAGCAAGTCTGGCCACCACAATTTGTCAGGGAGTGCCCACATGGCGAAGACATCATTATGCCAGCCTTCTCCAACCACATTCCAATTAATTTAAAATATACCTATGCCAGGAAATGGGCAGTAGCCCAGGCTCCTGCATTATATAAAAATCATGTAGGATGGAATGAGGACTCTCCTCACCATAAAATCCAGTTGCAAAATCAACCAACTGCACAAAGGCAGTACACAGTTAAGCAAGAAGCTAAAAAACAGGTCAGGGAGTGATTAGATCAACTTGAATACCAAGGGCTGATTGAAACATGCACCTCGTCAATGAATAATCCTTTGTTTCCTGTCTCCAAACCAGACAATACATATCATCTAGTATTGGATTACTGACACTTAAACTCTTGTTGCAAAACTTTTGCAGTACAAAATGTACACAGTGCAGCATTAATTAATAATATTGTGCGTAAAAAATATAAAACCACTTTAGATATTTCTAACAGTTTCTCCTGTCAAAACATTGCACCAGAAAGCAGGTATTTGACCGCTTTCTCAATTATGGGGACACAGCGTCAATTCTGTCGTCTCCCTCAGGGATTCAAGAATAGTCGTGGATTATTTTCAGCTAGAGCAACAGAGTTACTACAAACATATGATGATGAAGCTTTATCATGTGTGGATGACATCTATCTAACAGACGATGACTTGGATAGGCACTTGAATAGGGTGAACACCATCATGCTTGGCTTCGCCTCCGAAGGGTATAAATTCAATTTTAAGAAATCGAGAATTGCCCACCTCAACGTCCTTTTTCTAGGATATGAACTTTCAAATGAAGGCAAAAGCCTGGCAGCCAACTTTTTAGAAAAGTGTGAGCTGCTCCACCCTCCAAAAATGCTGAAAAACTTGCAGTCAATTCTAGGTTTCCTGAATTTCAGAAGAACTTACATTCTAAACTACGCAGAAAGGGTTAAACCTCGCTACAAATTAATCAAACTTGATTTTAAAACAATTAATTTGACACAAATACACACAGAAATGTTGCCTTCATTGCTAACAGACATGTTAGCAACAAAACATTTGCAAACACGCGTAAACGTACCAACTTAGTGATCTGAATCATTCCAGGACATTGCGGATTCCCGTACTTAACTGTTAACTAAGGTGAAAAGTACCAATAGCTTACAAATCACATTTCTACCCACAAACAGAAATGAAGTTTACTTCAACAGAAAAATTCTGACAGCGGTTCAAACTGCAGCAGCAAAGGAAAGAGCCCTTTCACAGGGTAAACACATTATGGTTGTTACACCTGTACCTGCCTTAGAGGCAGTGACAAAAGCGAGCATTCCAAATGCTAAATCTTTACATCGAAGATGGATACGATGGGTTAATTTTCTTGCTGCAACAGACATTGAATACGTTTTTGATCCATATTTAAAGACACAAGCATTTCTACAATATGAACAAGAATGTCCTCTGCCTCCTGAAATTCTGCCTCTAAGAGCAGTTTGATTGTATAATTTATACTGACGGATCAGCTCAACCCGCTACGGAGGGTAAACAAGCCTATAGTACAGTGTGCGCGATTGTTAATGGTCGTTGGCACGATGGCAAATTCTGACCAATGGTCACTAAAACAGAATCTCTAGGAGATTGTACAGCTCAGCGAGCTGAACTACAAGCATTCAAAATGGCACTTGAGAATACGGACCGCGAATTCCCCACACTCAGTGTGTGATTTGTATTATTGTGTCCAAACTTAGAATGAATACTTGCAAAACTGGATTCAAAACGGTTACAAAGATGCAAAAGATGGCACAATCAAGCAAAAATTGCTTTGGGAACAAGTAGTTCAGTTACGACAGGGACTACAAAACACTCATGTGATACATACGCTGAGTCATCAACGTGATGGCGTGTACGTTGCAGGGTATTCATTGGCTGATGAAGCCGTGAAGGCAGATGTGCAAACTACTTCCGTAGCTGCAATCACTCGTTCAAAAACGAAAATAAGATAGCAAAATAATGCAAGCTGTCAATGCTTCGAGCAAAGACAGTGGTAAAACATTACCAAAAGGGTTTCCACTCAAATTCTCATACATAACTGATGCGAATAATGTTCAGTTTGCTCGAATCCCTGGAGTGGGGGATAGAGTGATTCCAAACATGGAACATAGATTAGGACTAATCTTAGCAGCACATGAAGGGCTTGCCTCTTCACATGCAGGTGTTTCCACCGCAGTGTCAATATTAAAACAGAGATACTGGTTGCCGCGCATGAGGAAACAGACCCGAAACGATGTTTTGGAATGTGAAATCTGCCAAAAGATGAAAGTCTCTACTGTGAAACGTCCTGCGCAGACGCCCCTGTTAATTTCAGATAAACCATTCGCTTGCTTTTACCTGGACCACTGCGGTCCCTTACAGAGGGATGGTAACTATAAATATATCATGGTCGCAGTGGATTCGTGTTCAAGGTTAATTTGGATGTGGCCTCAGTGCTCGGTTGACGCTCAAACTGGTATACAAGATTTGCGAGTATTTATCGGCACATACTCAGTCGGCACGCTACATTCTGACCAGGGTCCTGCATTTAGCTCCCGAGCTTACAAGGAGGCCATGGCCAAATTGGGGTTTGCATTGCGGTACTCTAGTTTATTCCATCCTGAGGGAAATTCAGTAGTGGAGAGAATAAACCGGGACATAAAGCAATCTATAACAGCTAGGGTATTAAGCTCGGGTGACAGGTGGGTCAAGCATCTAATATGTGTCCCACGTAGTCTTAACAATCTGCCAAGAAGTTCTCTAGGGGGTTATCACTCCATATGAAGTCCTTTTTGGGACCACAATATTAGTGTCAGAACTCGATTGCCAGACTTCAGTGGTAGACCAAAAACCCTTTGATATCAAAGACTGTTTGGCTGTTTTACAGGACTTAAATAAAATAAGAACAAAACAAAGTAACGTGTTCCTGAACCAACCACCACTGAAGAGAAACCATCCGTCCCAGCAAGGCCTGTCTGGATTCCTAAGCTTGGGGATCTAGTCAGAGAAAAGATTGCGAACAAGAAGGAATTTGGGCCTTCTTACAGACAACCAGTACCTGTTGTAGCAATCCACAGATCAAGAACGGTATTACTGCCGCCCCTTGCTGGAAAAAAGGAGAACAGGTTTGTGTCTATTGACCTGGTCAAACCACATCATGTGGCCGATCATAAGCAGTAGGCCAAGTGGACTCCGTCCAAGTAGCAGACGCACTAATCTGGCGACTATCCAAGAGGTTTAAACTGAGAGACTCATCACCTTTGAAGAATCTGCAGTGCGAAATGAAGGTCTATGCAACAAAGCTATGGAACTTGTACCTCTTGAGACCCAAATAACAGTTCATCAAGAAACACCTGTCTACAATGAAGTAGCATCCGACTACACAAATGTAACACGTGATCAAGTGGTTCCAGCGATTTCAACGAATCCTGATGCAATCCCTACAATTGACAGAACTGCCTCTGGCTATTTTATTAACTTTGATACGTTTTCCGAGGATCCAAGCGAACCTGAAACTACGCCAGTAAAAAGAACTTTGAAAGAACAAGCAACAGACCTTTTTCATCACTTGGAAAATACTTATCTGGTTTCACCATGGATTGAACTTTGGATTGTGTTGGGTTTGGTTTTTCTTCTTCTTTGGTTGACTCTGGTAATAGCTTTGGGAATGCTGATAAACGGAAGATATGTTAAAAAGGACACAGCAAGTAAGAACATCAACTTATTACTCAAGCCACACAAATCATCTCATCGTGAACAAAGAGACTTGTCATCAGTGAACATCACAGCCGTTCCTATACCAGGGTGTATATCTTGGAACAGAACTGATTATGACATTTTTGGCCCTGCAGTGCTGTTGAAGATTCCACACCAGTTCAATATTTCCTTGAATGACTTTGTTTCATCTAGTACCTTTTCTGATGATTGGGACTTCGAGACTGTTAATAATATGATGTTGGACTTAGAAATGTCTGCTGTATTTACAAATCATGAAAACTTAGAAGGTTCATCAGATTATGAACAAATGTATTGTTATAATCACTATGGTCATCATTTCTTGCAGAAATCTGCAAAGCCTAGAAATGTATTGATGGATAATCAATGGGAACATTGTCCTAGGCCATCGAAGGGTCGCTCAAAATGTTTTTTGGAAAATTTCCATACTTTTCAGGTTTTAATATTTCCAATCCTGAATCATTTTACTTTCAAAATGTTAATAGGACAGGAATGAAAAGTATGTTGACAAATACCAAGCACATTTATTCTGCAGCCTGTTATGCTCAGCTGTCTTCACTAGGTTTCTACTTTTGGAAAGACAACATTGAGACAAAAACTGTCTGGGGCACAAAAGATTGGCAAGTGCAGGGGCTGTAAGCTTTATTTAGAGCCTGCATCATCCCAGAGTAAATTGTGTTTTTGAATGACACTGTCCAACAGACATCTTGTCTTGGATTAGATAAGGTAAAAGACCAAAACAGATCGTCCATACCTACACCTACACCTGATAGCAATAACACTTCAGAGGGGGAGGTTGACGGAGATAATATTTTGCATCATAACAGAACAGATGCAGATTGGAAGAAATGGTTAATATGGCCCACAGACACAAACAACTGTCAAGATAGATTCCTGAATAAAACACAGGGGTTCACATTCACTAGGCCAGATCCCAGATATGTTCAGAGACAGCATCCAGGAATAGTAACAACATACAGTGTAGGGAAACTGTGCCTTGAATGGTTACATAGATCTACACTCAAGGATGTAAAACAACACTTATCTTTACTTAAAGATGGCGCTGATCTTAGGGAATTCTTGCTAGGACCAAAAAAACTGCGCCATAAACGTTTTATATGCCGGTATCGTATCTATGCTGCTTATAATGAAGCAATGAAGATTACACAAGCAGAGACTGAAGAAAGAATATAAGAAATTGAGCGTATTAATTTAGAGAAAAATCTGTGGTTGACAATGGGTTAACAACTCTTGTCCAGGATATATTCTTTGGACAGCATAGTATCCTCTGCCATGGACATCATGGAACAGGACTGGGTCATGTTGCAACATGGTCAGTCGCAATTACGTTCTATCATGCTATTAGACTGGACGTTACAAAACCTTCGTTCAGGCTATGTGCCTTGGTGTTTAATCAATACTACGTCACCGTTTTCAGAATTCAATCTCACTGATAAACAGATCAAACTGGCACAGAGGAGAGCAGACTATACGGTGCTGAGCATTGAAAAACTGGAAAGCCGACTCTTCAGCTGACGCGCTGACCAGGAAGCTGCCTTCCTATGCTGAGAAATCCACCTCTAGTGTTTCTGACTCTCCTTGATGGGTGTTGGGAAATCGAGTCCTGAGACAGAGATACCAGACCTCCTTCATTCTAAGGTATGGAGCTGATTAGAACCTAGAGAAACCTTTGGTAGATTATTGGCAATAACTAAACCTATGCAAAAGACCATACTTACTTCTTCCCTCATACTAAACCTAGGTTAGGTACATTGGGGTAGGCGTATTTTAGAAGCACCAGTGGTGTATTTTAGCCTGTGTTAATAATGTATGTATTTTTATATGGCTTAGAAACCATACAATGCTATTACAGTATTCTTTTATAATACTATTCTCGCTGTACGCATTATACTTTGCATTCTGTCTAACGATTGTAGCAGTTCACCTCTCTTGCATGAGAAAGAAAACTGTTCAATAAATATTTTATTGAAAATGCCTCTCTTTATTTTCTCTGCAACTCTGTAGAAACTAAGCATACACGAGTGAAATGCTAATCTATTGTTTCCACGACTCTGAAGATAGTTATTCCAGTCCCAAGGAAACAAAGTTGTCATGTTTATGCAGTTTTCAGACCCCGACAGCAAGCTAGTGCTTCTGGAGGCCAGAGACACATTTCTGCCCTCCTCCTGCTCATCCAAGCTCGGGCAGGAGAAGGCAGAATAATAGGTATCCTGTCACAGGTAGGTGTGACGACCTCCTAGACAGGATTTATTGTATTGGGGCAGGGTGGAAGCGCTTGCCAGTGCTACATAGTCTGCGTTCAGTGTATAGTCTAGGTCAAAGCAGTTCAGGGAGCCGTTGGCTCCCACTCTGGCGCAAAACTGGATGAAGGACAGGGGAGTATCCTCTCCCTTGTCCAGCCCCTCCTTAGGGAGGGACCCTTGAATCGTCCCAACCCTTTCCTTAGGGTACTTAAGGGCTTACGGGAGGGTAGGTCACTAGAGTCATCATGGGACATGATTCATTTCAGACCCCACTACTTCAACTGTCTGGGTGCGCCGGACTTCACGTCGAGCATTAAGGCTGCAACCGGGAAGACTCCTGCTGATCCTGATATTGTCGCCCTGCTCGTCTGCTGCTACATCCATGCCTGTGCACCATACAGGAACCTTCCAAGCCCTGTGGGCATCCAAGACACCTGAAGGAATCTCCCTTGAAGTGAAGGGAGACCTACTGGTCTGCTGATCAATCAATCAATCAATCAAGACATTTGTAGAGCGCACTACTTACCCGGAGGGTCTCAAGGCGCTTGGGGGGGGGGGGATGCTGCTACTGCTCGAACAGCCAGGTCTTGAGCTTCTTCCTGAAGGAGAGGTGGTCCTGGGTCAGGCGCAGGTCGGACGGGAGGGAGTTCCAGGTCTTGGCGGCCAGGTAGGAGAAGGACCTTCCTCCTGTTGTCGTTCTTCGGATGCGGGGGACGGTGGCGAGAGCGTGACTGGTTGATCGGAGATGGCGTTTGGGAGCGTAGAAGTTGATGCGGTTGTTGAGGTAGCTCGGGCCTTGATCGTGTAGGGCTTTGTGTGCGTGGGTGAGGAGACGGAAGGTGATTCTTTTGTTGACGGGGAGCCAATGCAGGTTTCTCAGATGTCCGGAGATGTGGCTGTGTCGTGGGATGTCGAGGATAAGTCTGGCTGAGGTGTTCTGGATCCGCTGGAGTCTCTTCTGGAGCTTGGCGGTGGTTCCGGCGTAGAGGGTATTGCCGTAGTCCAGACGGCTGGTGACGAGGGCCTGGGTGACCGTCTTCCTGGTCTCGGTGGGGATCCACCGGAAGATCTTCCGTAGCATGCGCAGGATGTTGAAGCACGACGAGGAGACGGCGTTGACTTGTCTGGTCATGGAGAGGGAGGAGTCCAGGATGAAGCCCAGGTTGCGTGCGTGGTCTGTCGGTTTGGGTGCGGTGCCCAGGGCGGGGGGCCACCAGGAGTCATCCCAGGCGGAGGGCGAGGAGCCCAGGATGAGGACTTCCGTCTAGTCTGAGTTCAGTTTCAGGCGGCTGGTCATCATCCACTCGGCTACGTTTTTCATCCCTTCGTGAAGGTCGGCTTTGGCGGCGGCGGGGTCGTTGGTCAGGGAGAGGATCAGCTGGGTGTCGTCAGCGTAGGAGATGATGTTGAGGTTGTGTTGGCGTGCGATGGCCGCGAGGGGGCTCATGTAGACGTTGAAGAGGGTGGGGCTCAGCGAGGATCCTTGAGGGACGCCGCAGATGACTTCGGTGGCTTCTGACTTGTACGGTGGTAGACGGACTCTCTGTGTCCTTCCGTCGAGGAAGGAGATGATCCATTCCAGTGCCTTCTCCTGGATTCCGACGTTGCTGAGGCGCTGCACTAGGGTGCGGTGGCAGACAGTGTTGAATGCCGCGGAGAGGTCTAGGAGGATGAGGGCCGCTGTTTCTCCGTTGTCCATCAGGGCTCGGATGTCATCGGTGGCAGCGATGAGGGCGGTCTCGGTGCTGTGGTTGGCTCGGAAGCCAGACTGTGAGCGGTCGAGGGATCCATTCGTCTCGAGGAAGGCGGCCAGCTGTTTGTTGACGGTCTTCTCGATGACTTTGGCTGGAAACGGGAGGAGCGAGATGGGGGGTAATTCTTGAGTTCGGTGGGGTCCGCTGTAGGTTTCTTGAGTAGGGCGCTGAGTTCGGCGTGCTTCCAGCTCTCCGGGAAGGTGGCGGTGTTGAAGGAGGTGTTGATGATGTCCCGCAGGTGGGGTGCGATGATAGCGTCGGCCTTGTTGAAGACGTGGTGAGGGCAGGGGTCGGTTGGAGATCCGGAGTGGATGGAGTTCATCATGCGGACGGTGTCTTCGGTGCTGATCGGAGTCCAGGCGCGGAGGGTGGTGGTGGGGGGCGGTGGTTCGGTCGTGGCGTGCGTCGGTTGAGTGCTGAAGCTGTTGTGTATGTCCGCGATCTTGTTGTGGAAGTAGGAGGGGAACATCACTTACAATGCATTTTTTACAACGCACTACCATTACATCGCAACCATTACAACGCATACCATTACAACGCATTGCGCTGGGGGGCGCTCTAGGATAGGGAATATATATAGTTTACTATCCAACACCTTCCCTGCTATCCACGGGGACTGGAGTTGGAATAGTAAATTAAATAATTCACTATCCAGCGCCTAAAAGCATTATGCGTTGTAATGGACTGCGTGGTAAAAACCGCGTTGTAAAGGCATGCGATGTAAAAGCATGCGTTGTAGTGACACCAATCCAAGTAGGAGGCGAGGGAGTTGCAGAGGTCTTGCGACGGGGTGATGTCGTTGTTTCCGGCGTTGGGGTTGGAGAGCTCTTTCACGATGTTGAAGAGTTCCTTGCAGTTGTGTGCGTTGTTGTCCAGCCGGTCCTTGAATGCAGTTTTCTTGGTGGCGCGGATCAGTTGGTGGTGCTTCCGGGTGGCAAGCTTGAGGGTGGTCATGTTGTCTGGTGTTGGTTCCCTTCTCCAGGCTTTCTCGAGGGCTCGGCAGTTCTTCTTGGAGCTCTTGAGTTCGTCGGTGAACCATGGGGCCTTCTTGCTGCCGGGTCTGCTGGGCGGGGTCCTCAGTGGGGCGAGTTCGTCCGGGCAGTTGCTGATCCACTTCGTGAGGTTGTCGGCGGCCTGGCTGGGGTTCGCTGAGCTGGCGGGGGGGTGCTGGCTCAGGGAAGCGGCGAGCTGGTCGGCTGTGATCTTGTTCCAGCTTCTTCGAGCAACCTGTTGCTGGTGGTGGTGGATCGTCGTTCTTTTGAAGGTGAAGTGGACGCAGCTGTGGTCCGTCCGGTGGCGTGGCTGAAGGCGATGTCTTTGCTGGATGAGAAGACGGCGTCGCGTGTGTGTCCGGCGAGGTGGGTGGGGGTGGACACCAGCTGCTTGAGACCGAGGTTGGCGAGGTTGTCGAGCAGGGTGGTGGTGTTGCGGTCGTTGTTGTTCTCCAGGTGGAAGTTGATGTCCCCCAGGAGAATGTAGTCAGTGGAGGGGAGGGCATGCGGGCTGATGAAGTCAGCGATGTCCTCGCTGAATTGTGTGTGTGGTCCCGGGGGTCGGTAGATCAGGGTGCCTCTGAGCGTGGTTTTGGGGTCCGTGTGGATCTGGAAGTGCAGGTGTTCGGCGGTTGTCAGGGTGTCGTCGGTGTTGGTCTTGATGCGGATGGTGTCCCTGTAGATGATGGCGATGCCTCCTCCAGTCTGGTTGTCGCGGTCTCTTCGGGTGATCTTGTAGCCCTCTGGGATGGCGATGGCGATGTCGGGCGCTGAGGAGTCGTTCATCCAGGTTTCCATGAGGAAGGCGACGTCAGGAGCTGTGGTGTCGAGGAGGTTCCAGAGTTCGATGGCGTGTCTGTGGACGGAGCGGGTGTTGAGGAGGATGCACTTCAGGTGGTTGCTGCTGGTGTTCGGCTTGGCGGGTGCTGGTGCGGGGCAGGTCCGGATGCAGGTGAACTTGCAGGCGTGGCAGCTGAAGGGTTCGAGGGTTCGTCTCAGGGTGGCTCGGTAGCATCCCGGGATTCGGCCGGTGTTGAGTGCGTTGAGGGTGGCGGCATCGTAAGTCCGGCGGGTGGGCTGGTGTCTGCGGGGCCCAGGGATCCTGGCACTGGGCGCGGTCCAGGCGCGGACGGGCGCAGACGGGCTTACCTCTGGCGCACCTTTGGCGCTCAATTGGTGCTCCCGCTGCGCGGTCGCTGGGGGGGCGTCATAAGTGAGGAGCAGGGCGGGCGGGTCAGCTGGGTGGTGGGAGCGGGGCGGCCAATGGGCAGGAGGGGGGCGGAGACGCCGGGGGGGCAGTGGCGGGAAGGAGGGCGGCTCGAGGCAGCGCACAGGAGGGGGAGGTCAGCACAAGGGGTACAGAAGGAGAGAAGGGGGTGGCAAGTTTAGCAAATGCGAGGGGGGGATAGGTTAAGGACCGGGGGGAAACAGGAGAAGAACAAGGGAGGCAAGAGATATAGCGGAGGGAGCAGGTGAGGAGGCGAGTGGGGCAAGAAAACAGAACGGGCGGAAACGGGATAAAAATACCAGGGGAGCTAGTGGACAGTGCAAGCAGCAGGCGCACAGTAACACCGGGGGAAAGCAGGCACGCCGCAGCAGACAAACAGCGGCTGGAACGGGGGTGTGCGAAGGCAGTGCGCGGCACTCAGCAGGGCAGCAGGGCAGGGTCCTGGCCACGGCGGGCAGGAGCAGCGGAGGTGGGGCGACCTCACCTGGGACAGGCTCGAGCGGTCTCCCACGGTTAACTCCCACGGACTATGAAAGGCTAAGCAACACAGGTGGTGGTTAATCACATTCCACAAGGCCTGCCTTGTCCTCTCATTAAGTTTGAGGCCAGTATCCCTCTTTGGAGCCGCAGGTACCGAACTAGTGTGCATCACATTGACTTGCACTTGCAAAGGCTTGTTGTCTTCCTTCCACCAAGATCTTCAGGGTCCAAGTAGTCCCAACCTCAAGCATCTTTTGTGACCAAAATCTTCATCCTCACTGCATCACTTACATCGTTTGCTTGCATCTTTGGTGAGCTGCTCGAGGTCCTTGCGCACCTCCAGTGCCTCCGGCATGTGGGTCCTCTTGAGGGTCATCTTTGAATTCTGCAGGCTACTCTGAATACTCGCGCCTGCCCTGACTCCCCTGCTTGTGATGAGTGGCCGGGACCTTGCTGGTCCTTCACTTTCCTTGTTGGTTGCAGCTGCCAAGGCTTGTTGGTGTTCCCGATGGACACCGAGATCCGACATGGAACAACTCATGCACAGCTCCTGGACTTCCACAGAGTCGCCTGGTCCATACAGCTGCAGTTTCAAGGTCACCATCAGCTCTCCTCCAACACTAGACATCGGTGAGCATTTGTCTTCCGGGCCTCCTGGAGTGGCATAGAATATGTCCGCTTTGCTTGCAGGTACTTCTCTTCCTGAATCCTCCTTGGGGTTCCACCGGACACTTTCACCTTTTCCAGCAGCGGCATCTTTCTGAATTCCTCCATTGGGTTTTATAGTGGTTTCCGATGCCACTTCACACCTATGCACCCGGTTTCCCTGGTGTAGGTATCCTGAGTACTTGGGTATCCACGGGTGGGGTGGCTCGCCAACCTTCTGTCTTTCACTCTGTTTCTTCCGGGTCCACTGGGAAGGATCCTTCTTTAAAATTGCAACCGCGTCTTAACACATTGACTTGCATTGATCATGCGGTCGTGTTCCCACTCTGTACACGGCCTCCATGGGGTTTCTGGTTACTTACCTTGGGTGGTTCCTTGGGTCCCCAGCACTTCTATGTCTTCTGGGTATAGTCTTGACTCGAGTCGTGGTTCGCATACCACTATTTTAGTATATGGTTTTGTCTCCCCCTGGTGACTACTGTGTATTACGTGCAACTTTACGCCTATATTAGTTCCATACTTACAGGCTATCTGGAGGAGAATAACTTACTGGACCCCTCTCAAAACGTTTTTTGCCTGGGCCACAGTATGGAGTGAGCTCTCCTAGCTGTGACCGAGCATCTGAGGGGGGCTCTAGATGAGGGTCGCACAATAGCACTGATTTTGTTAGATCTCAGTGCCGCGTTTGACACTGTCTCCCACCAGATCCTGCTGCAGAGGTTGGAGGAGGTGGGCATCGTGGACTCTGCTCTTGAGTGGTTTGTCTCCTTACTAGCTGACAGGACTTTCCAGGTTGCAGTTCCTCCCTTTGCTTCCAAGATCCATACCATCAAATATGGGGTATCAAAAGGGCTCAGCTTTGAGCCCGACACTGTTCAATCTATTTGTAAAACCTCTGGCAGTAATAGCAAAAAGCAGAGGGCTCACAGCAGTGTCCTATGCGGATGACACACAGTTGGTGGTGGCACTCTCAGATGACTCTGGGCAGGACGCATGTAAGTTCCAGAGGGAATTGGAGATCATCTCTGAGTGGATGACTACCAACTGTCTTCAACTCAATGCCAACAAGTCCGAGGTACTGCTAGTCGGGAGAGACATAGAGCTGTGGAGTGAGCATTGGTGGCCTGCTATGCTGGGCTGTGCATCCGTCCCCAAACATGTGGTAAAAAATCTGGGTCTGTGGATAGACTCTGGCCTTAGCTTTGAGATGCAAACAAAGAAAGTAGCAGGAACATGCTTTGGCATTTAAAAGGGGATCAAACCAGTGCTAGGGTTCTTTGACCCGTCCATGCGGCAGTTGATTGTTCAGCTTCCATTCTGTCTAGACTGGATTATGCCAATTCACTCTACTGTTAATAGGATGGAAATTACAAGACTGCAAAGGTTCCAGAATGCTGAGGCTAGAAACCTGTTGGATCTGCCCAGGACGGGCCCCACTTCTAGTGCTATCCGTCGGCTACATTGGTTGCCGGTGGCTAAACGCATAGAGTTCAAGATTCTCTGCATGTACTTTAAAATTTTAAATCTCTCCTCTCCAGCTATCTTGGCCAATCTGCTTACATTTTACACTCCCTCCCGCTAACTCCGGTCTATGGGCCAGAATCTGGCGTCTACTCCGCGGGCGAGGAGGGCTCGTGCGGGTGGGCGCTTTTTTCGTGTACTGGCAGCCAAACTTTGGAATATGCCCCCCATTGCCATTCGCAGTATGAAAAATTACCTGGCATTCCGTAGGGTTATCAAAATGCACCTTTTTCCTCCACTGTAGGCGGAGTCTGTTGTCCGCTGTTCTGCAGTTTTCTGCTTCAGCGCTGAGACGCCCCTTTGCCGGGGCAGCTATGCGCTATATAAAACCGCATAACATAACATAACATAACTTACCTGTTTCTATTGAAAAGTATTGTGTGCATTGTGTATATCTCCAGCTAGGAGATGTCTGTATGTGTTAGTGAGTGTCTTATAACAAATACATATTTATATACTGTGTGGTTCTTTTTCACTTAATCTATACCTATTGATTACCTTCTGGTAAAACAAGCTGCTTTACACTCCTTCTGGACTAAGCCTGAACGCTGCTTTCCACAGCTACCACTTACAGTTTAAATTTAAGGTTGACAACTAAAATCACCAGATTAAACAAAACCATTTAAAATAGGGTCCAAGGGATATATATTTTAAAGACCCACACCTGATTTTATCCCCAGCACCAACTGAATGTATAACACACGAAACACAGGGGGTCTAACAGCCAAATTGAGAGGCTACACTGTCGATACTGAGTCAACAAGATCTCAAAATATCTTTATCGCACACACATAGCGTATTAATAAAGATAGAGAAGGAAAAAAGGCTAACACTACATGCATAGAGGAGACCGGTACATCATCGAAAGCAGCGTTCAGGCTTAGTCCAGAAGGAGTGTAAAGCAGCTTGTTGGTTACTGTGAATTCCTTTGTGGTAGGGCAATAGACCTCACCTCACCTGGACACTGCTCAGGTACTAAGAGGCCCGCACTTTCCGTCGGTACCTCAAGCTCCCATCTCAGATGGGAGCTTGAGGTACCGACGGAAAGTGCGGGCCTCTTAGTACCTGAGCAGTGTCCAGGTGAGGTGAGGTCTGTACTAAGAGGCCCCGCACTTTCCGTCGGTATCTCAAGCTCCCATCTCAGATGGGAGCTTGAGGTACCGACGGAAAGTGCGAGGCCTCTTAGTACCTCTACCGCAAAAAATCCCACCCAGAGAGAGAAAGGGGGGCAGGGAAGGCAGAAGGATAAAAGAGGGAGACTTACTGCGGAAACAAAGGGGTCTTTATCACTTTTCGGAAGGTCATGTAATTATCCATGTTCCGGATGTAAGATGGAGCACGGGCCCTCTTCGCACGTGGTATAGAAACCAAGTGTTTGCCAGCAGAGCGCAGATGACGCAGGGGAGTGTAAAACAAAAGCAGGCCAGATATTATACCAGAGGTGGGAGATTTCAAGATCTTAAACGCGACGCAAAGAGATTTAAATTCCACCCGTCTCTCCACCGGTAACCAATGTAACGACTGGGCATGGCAAGATGCATTCTTGGGGCGACATTCTGGACCCTCTCAAGTCTTGAGGTCTCGGTCCTATTGACCCCAAGGTAAGTCACACTGGCATAGTCCAGATAGAATAGAGGCTTGCACAATGGTCTGCCGGATGGAGGGATCGAAGAAAGAGAAAGAAACCCAGCATGGGTCTAAGGCAACGTAGAATGTCAAGACATGTCACCGCCACCCTCTTAGTTTGAATGTGAAAGCTCAGTGCTGAGTCAACCCAAACACGCAGGTTTTTCACCACCTTTTCTGGAAAGGGGGGGTCCTAGGGAGGAGGGCCACCAATGCCCGCTCCACAGCTCATGATCCTTCCCGACCAGCAAGACCTCTGTCTTGCTGGCGTTAAGCTGTAGGCAATTGGCAGTCAGCCACTCTGATACAACCGCTAAGCCAATTTGGAACTTGGCTGCATCGTCATAACAGTCATTGGAGAGGGCAACTACAAGCTGAGTGTCGTCAGCAAATGACACAATCGTCAGCCCTCTCCTTTTGGCTAGTAAAGTCAGCGGCAGAACAAACAAGTTGAAAAGTTTAGGACTTAGGTCAGAGCCCTGAGGTACCCCCTGTTTGATGGGATACATCCTAGATGAAAAAGGGGGAGCCAAGACTTGGAAAAACCTATCTGAGGGATAAGAGGAGAGCCAGGTCAGGGCGGCGCATGTGATGCCAGCCTCCTTCAGCCTTTGAATCAGGATCTGATGCGAGACCGTATCAAAAGCAGCACTGAGATCCAATAGGATCAGTGCAGAGGACCACCCCTCAACCAAAGCAGCTCTCAGATGTTCAGATATGGCTAAGAGGGCTGATTCAGTGCTGAGGTTGCGACGGAAGCCACACTGAGAGGTGTCCAAGATGTGGTTTTCCTCCAGGTAGTTAGAGAGAATCAAATTGACATGTGCCTCTGTAATTTTAAAAATCCAAGGCAGCAGGGAGATAGGACGGAAGTTCTCAAACTTAGTCGGGTCTAGCGTGGGCTTCTTTAGGAGCGACATGACAACGGCCTTGGCCAGAGACAGGTTAATGACCTGGCCCAACGGTATCAATAGAACCAACAGTATTCTCCTTAGATGTCCAGCTTCATGGGATCCGTAGGGGAGCCAGATTTAACCTTCCTGCAGAGCATGGTGAGCACTTCTTCAGTAATGGGTGGGAAGGTGACTAATGCGTGGGCAGAGGGAGATAGATCCTCCAAATCTCTACCTAGAACTGTCGAGGGGAAGGTTTTATAGATGTTTTCCACCTTATTTATTAATAAAATGGCTAGGACCTTGCAATGCTCACTAGACTTGACTATAGGCGCCTTGGGTGCCCCCACGCTTTTCAGGGTAGTGATGATGGAAAAGACTTTCTTGGAGGGGTTCTGACTGTTTCTAATCTCCTCCGAGAAATAGGAAGCCCGTGCTTTCTGGACAGCCCTGTGATATTTTTTGATAGCGGATTGGTAATTGCCTTTCAAGATCGAAGTCACGCCTCTACTCCCATTCCAGCCAATTACATGCTTTACGCATGGAGGAAAGGATGCCATTGTACCAAGGATTAGACTTGTTAGTTCGCCCCTTCAAACATTTTGCGGCAACCATAGCATCCAAAGAGAATTTAAGCCAGTTGGTAAAGGCATCACTGGCCAGATCAGGCTCGTCTGGCCAGCAAGGCAAACTAGATGAAAGGCAGGTGCAAAGCTGATTAAAGTTTAATTTATGAAAAAAATACGCAGATGGAAAAACCATCAGTATGCCAGGCGCACAGCTAGGATTACCGTATCTCAATTTTACTAAATTGAAAACCAAAGTATTCACATTAATATGTCAATAAAGTTATATTTAGACAACTGTGCATATTGGAAAAAGAACAACACACATAGTTAAGTACATGACTTTTGTGCTTGGTAAAATGAAAACAGTTACAAATAAAGAAATTCACAGCGTATAGTTATTTTTATATACACAAAATAAACAATGTTTGGGGCGTGGCTTGGACGGCAAGCATGGCGGACGCAGCCTAGTTGAGCTCCGTCCCCGCCAGCCATTTATCCGTGAATATATCCTGTTCTCCCCATCTGACAGTGACCCCGAGGGTAGCGCTCTGTGCCAAAGATCGGCGGGCCCTCATCGGCGACTTCTCAGCTGGGTTTGTGCCCCGGGAGCCGGCAGACGGACGGAGGGCGGCGGACCTGTGGCAACGGGAGGTCGCGCCTGGCCCAGTGCAGCCCAGAGACGTCCAGGCTCCCGGCCGGTAGGTGCAGGTCTCACTGGCAAGGCCCCTCGAGGGGAGACAGAGTAGAGGGGCCCGGCCCGAGTGCGGGGGCGACACTACCGCTGGTCACCCTCCCCCTGGATCCTCCCCGACAAGGAGTGTGCAGTGTGCTGGGGGACTGTCTGAGACCTGGGCGGAATCATCGGATGAGGGAGAGGCCCGTGCTGACGGCTGCAGCCGGGGACCTCGATTTTCGCGCATCCCGGCGGCGAGCCGGGGGAGTGGCTGGAAGGCCTGGCCCTCGTGGACGCTGGCTGAGACTCCTCGAGGGGCACATATGGCCTGGAACACAGCATAGGGGGCCCCCGCCGAGCAAGTGGTGAGCAAGTGGCCCAACAGCTCCTACATTAAGGTACGCGGGTAAACGACTGTGGCCCCCCCATACGCTACGATAGACTGGCGTCTGTGGCGGTTGGAAATTGGTGGAGGTAGTCGGGGGGCCCGGTTGTTTGCGCGGCAGCTGAACGAGTGGTGCATTGGAGGGAGCGGCTGGGGACCGTGGAGGCCGTGGTGGGATGCCTGGCCCATCTATTCGGCGGTCAGCTCGGACCGGGGTGGGCCCCCACTGAGAGGTGTTGTGGGCGGTTATCCGGCGGAGCATTTTTTTGGCAGGCTCGGACATTGGTGCAGCAGGGCAGCTATGACCCGCGGGGCAGGAGGTGGTGGGGGAGGCCCCAAGCAGGGACCCATTGACAAGTTCACAGGGCCGGGAGGCAGTGCGGGGGGCCTCCGGTGGATCTCAGGCAGCCGGACCTGACAACGCGGCACTGATGGCGGCCATCACCCAGTCCCGGGAGGCATTGGAAGCGAAGATCGGGCGGTTGGGTCGGACTGTAGTGTAGTTCCTATTTTCCCAATAGGCCCTGCGCATTGGAATAACATAAACAATAGTATGGACGTAGAAGTGCAGGTCTTCCAGGTCTCCACTGACTATGCTAAACTTAATTGGGTTTGTTACCAACTAGCTCAGAGGTCACTGGAAACTTTCTTGACTGAATAGGAAGTGATCAGCTTCCCTAGTACAGACAAGAAGGGATTCAGTTTTCCAACAACCGCATAAACATGACAACTTTGCTCCTTAGAATAAGAGTCAATCTCTAGAGTCGTGTGAAACAATAGACAGTTATTTTACTCAGTCAGTTGTGCAGATTACTTTCACCAAGATGCAGAGAATAGAGAGACGGGCATTTTCAATAAAAAGGTATTATTTATTGAACAGTCTTTCTTCTCGTACAAGAGAAATGAATTGCCACAATTGCAAGACTTGCTATTATAAAAAGTGCGTACAGTAAAATGAGGATTGCGAAATAATACTGTAAAAGCATTGATATGGTTTCTTAGCCATACAATGGTTAAAATGAATAAAATATATACATTCATATATACATTTAGCTAACGTACTCAACTGGTGCTTCTAACTACGCCTACCCCAGTGTACCTGACCTAAGCCTAATACTTTGGAGGGAGTAAGTAAGTAGCAGTTTTAGTTAAGTTGGTTTTACCAAGGTTTGCTTCAAGAATTCTCTCTAAGGGTTTAGTCAACACCATACCTCTGGAATAGAATGTTGGAGGTCTTGTATCTCCTTCCAGCACTCGATATCCCAGTCACTCGCAAGAGTAGGCTGGAAACACCGGAGCTGGATTTTCTCGGCAGGAGAAAAGACAGCGTCTCTCTCAGCGCGTCGAGGAGGAGGAGGGGCAGCGTCCGTGGGCAGCTTGCATCTGCTGGGCTCTGCAGGGGACAGCTGTTCTGCTCCTATGTTCACCACACCATCGCTATCATCGATGTCGTTGAGGCAGCGTTTGCTTAAGGCAACGTTGGTAATATTTATACCTGAAAGGTGCCTTGTTTGACGTAAGTTTTTGGACATAAGACGTCAATAAAGATGTCACTAGGAAGTGATCGTCTCTCAGTGCTCATTAGAGTTCTATTACTAATCAAAACATAGCAAGCGGGGCTTTCCCAGGTTGCTGAGTTTTATCTTGTTGAAGAACTCGGAGTGTAATCTAGGAATCTTAGATAGTGGCTTCTGCTGTGTCATTTGCTCTAATGAGCTGCAGAGGAAGCGATTCTGAAATGTGGCTCTGATCGTGTTAGGCCAGAGACGAGTTTCTGAAATATTGCTCTTGATCGTTTATGCCATTATAGGGGTATAAAAGGATGATAGCCGTATAGGGGCATAAGGTCACAGTATTGATCGGGGTCCTAGATTAGAACGTGACACCCACTCCACGAATTTATGTCCATCAAATTACTAAAAACTATAGCAATAAGATGCATGTGTAACATTACCCACCCCAAAAAACATATTCGCATTTGAAATGACGTATTTGAAATACATGGTAATATTAGTACTGTACGTCTTTAAGCATAGAAATCATTCAAAATTATAGCATATGTAATCAGTGAACGATTTTGCCAAAAAATCACACATGAAATATCTCTTAATACAGAAAAAAAGTGCGAGATAATTTCATCACATAGAAATGCAATTGCTGTAACATGAGTTAGAGGCTGATGTAAAGTTATTATGTCTCCAGATTTACCTAAAAATAGAAGTTCTGTTCTTTATGAATAGGTCTACTTTAAGCAAAGAATTTTCGTGCCAGAAAAGGTAAATATTTTGAAAAATGTTCAATTAAAAAAAAATTGTTTTAGGTGAACGGGGAAATAGAGTTCCAACGTTTTTCTCCAGTTTTTGTTGATCAAAACTGAAGGCCGAATTCAGAGTTCATGGGAACGCTGTGTGTCGGAATGCTTTTAAAAAATTATTGTTTCTGTTCAGGGGAGAACATCATATCAGACAGGCTCTCAAAAAATTGGTCTACAAAATCAGGTGACAGTTCGAGCAAGTTTGATAGTGCTGTAACTTGGCAGGTGTGAGAATGATTGCTATCATCAAAGTCTGGATCAGCAATGCTCACAGAAGGTCGTACCTGGGTGATGTTGCTTTTATTTCTCGCTCCACTGTTACCACCTAGTCGTAGCACAGGAGTCTCAACGAATGCCGTCATCAGGATTGGTAGCCGCTGTGGACAACACAATGCGTGAGCCGTTACAGGACTTAGCAAAGTATCGATATCCATTGGTACTGCTGATGGAAGTGCAAGACAGGTGTCCAACACGCACTCATCTCCGCATAGCATACATCGAAGCACAGGTAAGATGCAGGTCTGCCATATAGGTCTGAATGAAAGAAACCAGGTCATGTTCAGATCTCTCAGCCCGGCCAATCCAAGGACTCTAGTTAATCGGTCCCGGTAGCGTATTGCTAGGATCGTTTCTTCCATTCCTGCCGGAGTCATGTCTGAGTTTTGGCTTGCCATATCGGAGCAGGAGGGTCAAAAATAAAATACCTGCTACAAGTCCCAAAATCAGGGGTATGCCGCCAAAGACTGAATGGACAAAATTAGGAATGATTCCTAGAATTGCTTTGAATGGTGTTAGCAGTCCCGTAAAAATCGTCTTAAATATGCCTGGGATGCCTATGGCGCTAGACATGTTAAGGATTTGGCTAAGCATTTCTGTGAAATGCACGGGGCAATTTGTTGATAAAAGGTCATGAATCTCTGATGTTGTCCTTGCAACTAGGAGATCATACGTCTCTTTTGATGACGTGATGGGCACTGTTGTCTGCAAAAGCACAGACTTCATTCTGCTTAAAGTATCAATTCGTATAGAAGAGACATTCAAACGAGGCCATATGGGAGTCTCAGTGTCTCCAGGGCCGTTTGGAAACAATGCTTGCATACAGCATTTGACCATGGAAGTTACACTTACGAGATAGGCTTTTCCTGGCAAAAGGCCACAACAGCTGTGATCCGTTATTAGAATGTAACTCCTGTTCGAGAGCTGCTTAAATAAAGAGGCTCTATCTGCGTTGCAGGTGTGACATGTTGGTGGCATGAAAGGTTGTTCGAATTTCCTTCACAGGCTCCGTGTAAATTAATACCCTGGCACAAAAGTATACCGCTTAGCGACTGTTTGCAGTTTTCACCACTAAGAAATACATTTTTGTTGCTGTCACTATAGCATGTGTGTGTGTATGGTAATTTCCATGCTGACTTAATGTATCCTTTTACCCAATCGTTCATACTGGCCAGTAGGTATGTATTCAAGGCAATTTTTAAATCGGAAAGTTGTTATCGGAATTGTGATAATCCTGTGTATTATCCATTCAATGACAGGACTTTCTGACATTGTCAAAGGTAATCTCTCAAGTTTTTCGATGCTCAGGATTGTATAGTCTGCTCCTTTCTGTGCCAAGCTGATTTGTTTATCAGTAAGGTTAAAGATGGAAAACAATGACGTTGTGTTGATTAAACGCCATGGCACATAGCCTGAACGAAGATTTTGCAGCGTCCAGCCTAACTGTACAATAGAACGCAATTGTGACTGGCCATGCTGTAACATTAGCAAGTCTTTGTCTATTATATCTATGGCAGATGATACAATACTGTCCAGTGAATATATTCTGGAGGACAGAGTCATTAACCCATTGTCCACTACAGAAAGTGATTTTTCCAAATTAATACGATCAATTTCTCGTATTTTTTCAGCTGTTTCAATTTGTGTTACTTTCCAAGCCTCGTTGTAAGCCGCATATATACTGGTCGCTATGAAATGCTTTTGATGCTGTTTGCGAGGTCCCAGAATGAAATCGCGCAAATCAGCACCATCTTTAAGTAAAGATAAGTGTTGCTTAATTTCAGCCAGTGTGGATGATTCTAGCCATTCAAGGCACAGCTTTCCTACACTGTATGTTGTTACTATCCCTGGATGTTGTCTCTGGGAGTATCTAGGGTCTGGTCTGGTCATTGTTAACCCCTGTGTTTTATTCAGGAATCTATCTTGACAGTTATTCGTGTCAATAGGCCAGATTAACCACTTTTTCCAATCAGGATGTGTTCTGTTTAGATGTAAAATTTTAGATACATCTATTTCAATATCTGTTGTTGCATTATCAGGTATTGGCTTTGGAATAGACGGTTTGTTAAGGTCTTTGATCTTAGCTAGGCCAAGACAGGTTGTTTGGTGAATTGTGTCATTTAAGAACAGCATTTGTTCTGGGATCATGCAGGCTCGAAATAATGCTTCTATGCCTTGTACCTGCCAATCTTTTATACCCCAGATTGTTTTCGTTTCAATGTTATTTTTCCAATAATCAAAACCAAATGTCATCATTTTTTCATAAAATGCTTCTGAATATATCAATTTAGTATTTGTCAGCATTGTTTTCAACCCTGTTTTATCTAACAGTTTATAATAAAACGTTTCTGCATCACTGGTGTTAAACCCTGAGAAGTACTGAAATTTCTCATAGAATGTTTTCGAACTGCTTTTAGGTGGAGTAGCACAATGTTCCCATTGGTTATATTTAAAAACATTTCTAGGTTGTGCAGATTTATGCAAGTAATGATCACCATAATGCGAGAAGCAGTACATCTGTTCATAACTAGACGAACCTTGTAAATAATCATGTTCTATAAATCTTGCTGACAACACTAAATCAGACATCACATTATTAATACTTTCAAAATTCCAATCATCAGAGAATGTACTTGGTTTTACAAAGTCACTTAAGGAAACCTTGAACTGGTGAGGATATTTCAGGATTTCGACCGGACCATATATTTCATAGTCAGTTTTGTCCCATACTACCCCCCCGGGTATTGGAATGGCTGTGACATTTACTGTTGATACTTCTCTTTTCTTCACGTGGGATGATCTGTGTGGTTTGAGGACTAAGTTGATGTTCTGACTTGCTGTGTCCATTGAACTGTATTTTCTCTCAATGAATTTTCCCAAACAAAGTACCATGATGAGCCAAAGCAGGAGGAGAAATACACCTAGACCAAACCAAAACTCTAACCATGGAGAAACAAGGTAAATTTCCTTGAGTTGATGAAAGAGTTCTGTTGCTTTTTCTTTGAAAGTCTTTGTTTCTGGAATCACTTCAGGGTCGTTTTGATCCTCAGAAAAGTTATCAAAATTGATGAAGTAGCCAGAGGCAGTTCTGTCAATTGCTGGGATTGTTCTTTCAATTTGTCTTTCTGTAGCACATTCTGATGCCACATCATTGTAGACTGGAGTTTCTTGACGAACTGTTTCATTCTGTGTCTCAAGAGGCACGAGTTCCATGGCATTATTGCGTAGTCCCTCTCTGTGCACTGCAGGCTTATCGAATGTGATTAGTCTTTCAGTTTGAACCTCTTGGATTGTTGCAAGTTTGGGTATTCTGTTGTTTCTTGGGAGTCCACTGGGCCTACTGTTGATTATAGGCCACATGCTTGTGGTTTTACCAGGTCGATTGATACAACTCGGTTCTCCTTTTTACCAGCAAGGGGCGGTAGTACTACTGATCTTGTTCCGTTGATTGCTAAGACAGGTACTGCTTTTCTGTAAGAAGGCCCAAATTCCTTCTTCACCGCTATTTTTTCTCTGACTAGATCCCCAATCTTTGGAATCCAGACAGGCCTTGCTGGGGCTGGTGGTGCCTCGTCAGTGGTAGTTGGCTGTTGCTTTAACTTTATGTTGCTTAAGGATTTTCTTGTTTCATTCAAGTCCTGTAAAACAGCCAAACGGTCTTTGATGTCAAAGTCTATATTCTTATCTTTTACCACTAATACCTGACTATCTAAGTCCTGAATGTACATTCTAGTTCTGAACAATAGTTCGTATGGGCTGAAACCTTTTAGAGAATTTCTTGCCAAATTGCTAAGACTTAACTGGACACTTATTAAATGTTTGACCCACCCATCACCCGAACCTAATACCTTCGCTGTTATAGATTTCTTTATGTCCCAGTTTTTTCTTTCTACCACACTGTTCCCTTCGGGGTGTGACGGACAAGAATACCGCAAGCCAACGCCCATGCTGGCCATGGCCTCCTTATAAGCTCGAGAGCTGAAAGCAGGACCCTGGTCAGAATGGAACATGGCAATTGCGTATGTGCCGATAAAGACTCGCAGATCTTTTATAACCGTTCTGGCGTCAGCCGAGCGCTGGGGCCACATCTTTTAAGTGGATTTTGTCTTAATGATATACAATGGGACGCGTTTCTCTTGTTTGATTGCGCGGATAGATCGCCTTATGCTTTCTATTAGGGTTTCTGACACTACACTGGCCGGTTCTCCACTGCGATCTCTGTTGCAGTCTTCACAATTTTTTGCAAAATCATGAATACCTACACTCATTTCCGGCCACCAGTACTCTGATTGCAATTCTCTCAGAGAGTCCCTGATTGTTTGGTGTCTCAGACCCAACCCCATATGTGCTTCCTGTAATAGGAATCTTCTCCTGTTCATGTTTGGAATTACCCTATCCCCCACTCCAGGAATTTGAGCAAAAGGAACGGAGTTTGCATCGATTACGTATGCATAATTGAGTGGATTAGTTCACGGGTAGTGCTGCACAGTCGCCTTTTACGGACGTTTTTACTGCCAGCATGGTTTCCCCGTCTATGTGTTTTTCTGAATGCTTTTTTGTGGCTACGGAAGCCGGTTTAGTTGCTTCCGCTGTGGCTGTATTAGCCAATGAATTCCCTGCAACGTGAACGCCATCACGTCGATGACTCAGAGTGTGTATCACGTGAGTCTTTTGTAGTTCTTTCTGTAAAAGAACTATTTGTTTCCAAAGCATTTTATGCTTGATTGTGGCACTTGTGTCATCTTTGTAATCATTGTAAATCCAGCTCTGCAACTCATTATTGTAAGAGTTGACGCAAAAATGTGAATCGCACACGATTAGTGTCGGGAATTCACATTCTGCATTTTCAAGCGCCATCTTTAAACATCTGATTTCAGCTCTCTGAGCCGAACAGTTTCTTACTGATTCAGTTTTTGTTATTTTCGGTCTGAATTTACCGCACAGCCAACGACCTTCAACAATCGCACAGGCTGCATCGTAGGATTTGTTCTCTACGTTGAAATGCTGTACAAATCTATCTGTATAGATTATACAGGCGTACTGTGGGAGAGGCAGAAGTTCGATTGGCAGAGGATATTCTTCTTCATAAGTCAAATCATTCAGTTTTTCAAATTGCGGGGCGAAATAGTATTTCACATCTTCCGCTCCAAGAAAATTTACACACTGTATCCATTTCGGATCCAGTGACACTGTAGGCAGGTTTACTGGGCTGAATAGCGCCTCGAAGGCGGATTCCGCAGTGAGGATATTGATCCTTTTGCCATGCGCTAGTTCTCGTTCATTCGCTAATCCAGTTTCTACTGCTTTCACAGTATTTTCTGTTGGACTGAATGTTTTTTCCGCTTGTGTGTACAAGTGAGATTTAATTGAAATTGGTACCTTTTCTACCTCATTAGAGGTCAGGTACGTGAATCCGCATCTTCCTGGGATTACTTTGATTATAAGATCGCGTGTGTTATCACGTGTATCTAATTTTGTTTTTGCTAACATGTCTGTTTGCAGTGATCTCAAAATTTCTGTGTGTTTTTGAGTCCAAGTGATTGGTTTAAAATCAGGTTTAATTAGTTCATAGAGAGGTTTAACCCTCTCCGCATAATTTAGAATGTAAGTTCTTCCGAAATTCAGGAAGCCTAGAATCGATTGTAAGTTCTTCAGCGTTTTTGGTGCTTGGAGTACAGCGCACTTCTCTAAGAAGTTGTCCGCTAGGCTTTTCCCTTCACTTGATAATTCGTATCCTAAAAATAATACTGTCAGATGGGCAATTCAAGACTTTTTAAAGTTGAATTTGTAACCCTCAGCTGCCAACCCAAGTATAATGGTGTTCACTCTTTTCAAGTGAGTCTCCAAGTCGTCGTCTGTGAGATAGATAACATCTACATAAGATAATGCCTCATCATCATACATTTGTAGTAACTCTGTTACTCTGGCTGAAAATAGTCCTGGGCTGTTCTTGAATCCCTGTGGGAGCCTACAGAAATTTTTCTGCGACCCCATTACTGAGAAAGCGGTCAAGTATCTGCTTTCTGGTGCAATATTTTGACAAAAGAAACCATTTGATATGTCTAATGTCGTTTTATATTTTTTCCTAACTATGTTATTCATAGTGCAGCACTATGCGAATTTTGTACTGCAAATCTTTTGCAACATGCATTAACGTGTCTGTAGTCCAAAACTAGACTATATGAATTGTCTGGTTTGGAGACAGGAAACAAAGGATTGTTCATTTGAGAGGTGCATGTTTCAATCACCCCCTGGTATTCAAGTTGATCTAAAATCTCCCTTACTTGTTTTTTAGCTTCTTGCTTAATTGGATACTGCCTTTGTGCAGTCGGTTGACTTTTTAACTGGATTTTGTGAGGAGGAGAGTCCTCATCCCATCCTACATGATTTTTATATAATGCTGGTGCCTGGGCCACGGCCCATTTCCTTGCATATATATATATAGTGTGAATCAGAATGTGATTCGAGAAGGCAGGCATAATCATTTCTTCGCCACGAGGGCACTCCCTGACAAACTCTGGGGGCCAATCTTTTTCAGCTACCAGAATGTCATAGCCTTTTGAGAGTATATCCCAAAATAGACCCTTTATTTTCCTAGTCTTATCACCCTCTATACGCAGTGTTATTTCGTATATCTTATGAGGTTCGCTAACTCTGGTGTCAGTAGTTTCTACTTGAATGTATTCATTCGTGTCCACTGTCTCCAGATGACTCATCAGGATCTTGCGAGCTATACTGATTTCTGTTGCACTGTCTAGCATTGTCTGTGCCCACTCCCCGTTTTTCAACTGTGTCCTCAGTATTCTCGGCATGTTCGATTACTCTAATACTGGCTACCTTCTATATTGGAAATTGAGATTTTTTACTTTGAGCAGGTTCCTTGTCTTTGGACTTGGTGTGCTCTCCTGGGTCTGACCGTCCTCTTCTTTCCGATTTCTGCGAAAAAGATCGAGAGGGACATGTATCAATACTTTGATATCTATCAGGCTTTTTCAAATTATCCCTATTTCTAAGGTTATATCTTTTCTCAGAGGGCTCCCTCTGGGGAGACTGGTGTTCTCGAGTCGGAGTTCTTTCCCTCCATCGAGGAGACCTTCCTCTGGACAGGAAAACTTTTTCCTTGGAAGTGGATTGTTTATTTCCATCCCAGCTCTTTTTAGGAGTGTTATAATTATTTTTAATAAATAATTTTTCAGGATTTTCGAGCAGTTGGGGCTTTACTGGTTTTCCACCCAAGCTGTCTCTACCTAATTCTTCATAACATTTTTCTATAATTCTGGCAAGCTCAATTGGTTGATCTGTTATATCTGTTTCCTTCAATTTCTGGCGGATCGCTTTATCCTCCATTGTCAATTAAACTAACTCTCTATATGCCTTTGTTAATTCTCTTATTTTAACTAAGAGTTCTTCACTTGACATTTTATTAATGTCTGGATGTGGTGTGTAGCTGGCTAGAACCGGCCACGTTGCTCCTGGTCTACCTAGTGGACCGAGCCTGGTAATATGATCATTATGTTTTAGGGCGCCTTTAAACCAGAGCAGGTGCTCCTGGAATTTTAATGGGATTTCAATCTCCTCGAAAGGAGCGTACTCTTCCGATGGATCCCCTATTTTGTAATAGTGGAACTCGTGTGTTGCAGCGTTTGCCGCTGGAAATTTTATCCATGAATAGAATACCTATGTCTGCCGATATTCGTGTGCCTCTATCACGAAGATGACTGTGCCACCTTGTGTGGTCAGTCCATTTTCTATAAGTTTTGACGTTATAGATTTTCTTATGTTGACCAGGATAATTATCGAACCCGGTTCATTAACACCGTCGGGACCCTGCTCAGTCGCATTTACTGCGGGTGCAGCGGTTCCGTTTTCTCCTGGCATTGTATAAATGCAAGGTTTGCAGAGCAGGTCTCCAAGGAGACAAAGATTAGGTGCACAATATTTTGGAACACTGTATCCTTCAACGTTGAATAAACCAGAGCTTTACATAGGAATCTCTTCCTACTAAGTTCGGGCGGATTTTAACCTTTTACCCATTCCAGACGTCTATTGGAGTATTTACGGTAGAAAGGGGTCTGTGTGAAAAATGCACGACTGAGTTAGTCTAACGTCTTGCGTTAGTTTTATCGCCTTACCGAACGTTGGGCGCCATGTAGTGTAGTTCCTATTTTCCCAATAGGCCCTGCTCATTGGAATAACATAAACAATAGTATGGACGTAGAAGTGCGGGTCTTCCAGGTCTCTACTGACTATGCTAAACTTAATTGGGTTTGTTACCAACTAGCTCAGAGGTCACTGGAAACTTTCTTGACTGAATAGGAAGTGATCAGCTTCCCTGGTACAGACAAGAAGGGATTCAGTTTTCCAACAACCGCATAAACATGACAACTTTGCTCCTTAGAATAAGAGTCAATCTCTAGAGTCGTGTGAAACAATAGACAGTTATTTTACTCAGTCAGTTGTGCAGATTACTTTCACCAAGATGCAGAGAATAGAGAGACGGGCGTTTTCAATAAAAAGGTATTATTTATTGAACAGTCTTTCTTCTCGTACAAGAGAAATGAATTGCCACAATTGCAAGACTTGCTATTATAAAAAGTGCGTACAGTAAAATGAGGATTGCGAAATAATACTGCAAAAGCATTGATATGGTTTCTTAGCCATACAATGGTTAAAATGAATAAAATATATACATTCATATATACATTTAGCTAACGTACTCAACTGGTGCTTCTAACTACGCCTACCCCAGTGTACCTGACCTAAGCCTAATACTTTGGAGGGAGTAAGTAAGTAGCAGTTTTAGTTAAGTTGGTTTTACCAAGGTTTGCTTCAAGAATTCACTCTAAGGGTTTAGTCAACACCATACCTCTGGAATAGAATGTTGGAGGTCTTGTATTTCCTTCCAGGACTCGATATCCCAGTCACTCGTAAGAGTAGGCTGGAAACGCCGGAGCTGGATTTTCTCGGCAGGAGGAAAGACAGCGTCTCTCTCAGCGCGTCGAGGAGGAGGAGGGGCAGGGTCCGTGGGCAGCTTGCATCTGCTGGGCTCTGCAGGGGACAGCTGTTCTGCTCCTATGTTCACCACACCATCGCTATCATCGATGTCGTTGAGGCAGCGTTTGCTTAAGGCAACGTTGGTAATATTTATACCTGAAAGGTGCCTTGTTTGACGTAAGTATTTGGACATAAGACGTCAATAAAGATGTCACAAGGAAGTGATCGTCTCTCAGTGCTCATTAGAGTTCTATTACTAATCAAAACATAGCAAGCGGGGCTTTCCCAGGTTGCTGAGTTTTATCTTGTTGAAGAACTCGGAGTGTAATCTAGGAATCTTAGATAGTGGCTTCTGCTGTGTCATTTGCTCTAATGAGTTGCAGAGGAAGCGATTCTGAAATGTGGCTCTGATCGTGTTAGGCCAGAGACGAGTTTCTGAAATATTGCTCTTGATCGTTTATGCCATTATAGGGGTATAAATGGATTATAGCCGTATAGGGGCATAAGGTCACAGTATTGATCGGGGTCCTAGATTAGAACGCGACAGGACGTTACGCTGCTGCGCCAGGACTTGCGGAAGGCAGTTTCCTGCATCATAGAAGCCGAAACGCGGATATCAGGGACGGAAGATGGCATTGTGACTCTAAAACGCAAGGTGGCTAACCTGGAATCCGTTCAGAAGGGCCTGGCGCTCCGTGTGGAGGATGCAGAGGGGTGCGCCAGGCGCAACAACCTCTGGTTTGTTGGGCTGCCCGAAGGTTGTGAGAAGGGGGACATGGTGGGCTTTCTGACGCGGTGGCTCGAAAGCTGGATGTCACCTGACACTTTGTCCCGCTGCTTTGTTATTGAGAGGGCACACAGGGCCCTAATGCAAAAGCCGCCAGAGGGAGTACGGCCGCGGCCTGTGATTGCGAAGCTCCTTAACTATCATGACAGAGATGTGATTCTAAAGCAGGCCAGAGCGAAAGAACCATTGCGGTATGAAAACCACACTATCCTGATATTTCCAGATTATACCCGCTTGGTGCAACAGCAACGCCAATCTTTCACGGCAGCCAAGGCCCGGCTGCGAGACTTGAAAATACAATACGCTCTTCTTTATCCAGCTCGCCTAAGAGTTATATATCAATCCCGCACACACTTTTTTGTCTCTCCGGAGGAAGTAATCCTGTGGACAGACGAAATCAGGGCGGTGAGGGTACACGCTCCCCAGGGGCGAGAATCGGACTCCTCGCATGAAGATACACAGGCGAGATCCTCTCGATGGAAGGCGCAAGGACAATTGGAGATCCCGATCACGGCAGCGGTCCCAGTCGGGTACTGCCTCCGAGAAGGCGACGGAGGTGGTCGAGAAGCAGAAGAAGGGCACGTGAATGTATTAAGAGACATATTCCTGACATATTGCTATAGCTCTCTGTCTTTCGGGCCATGTACTTGCGGGGAGAGGAGCGTGCCTGCAACGTATGAGGGTTCCAGTGAGCGATTGAAGGGTGACTGTGGATGGGGGGGTTATGGGCAGGGAGGGGTTCCCCCCTGTTGAGGGTTGGTGGGTGTAGGTGTTGGGGAAGTTGACTAAGGTTATGGGGATCCATTGGTGGGAAGGGTCGTCGGCCTCATGTTGGGGGTGAAGGCCCTGCTACACCGCGACAGGTACTTCATTGTTTCTTGAGGTATGGAGTGGGGGGGACCCGGGGGGCTGTTGGATGTTGACTTGGGGGGGGGGAATGCACGGTCCTGATGAAGTTACGGTGGTGGTTGAGGGTACACACAAGTGGCGAGCGTGACAGTCACTGGATACGAGGGTCCTTGATGTCGAGCCTGGATGATGGGGCCATTGGGCCCAGGGGCACACTTCGTGTCCTTAGTTGGAATGTAAGAGGTATACTGGATAAGATCAAGCGAGGGGCAGTTCTGAAACAGGCTAAAAGGGCGGGGCTGACATTGTAATGCTGCAAGAAACGCATCTCCTGGGGACTAAAACACTATGCCTCCAGTGATTTGGTTACACTCAGGTTTTTCATGCGGGTTTCGCCAGGGGGTCCAGAGGAGTGGCCATACTGGTGCATCGCAGGGTCCCAAATGTACACTCCACCCACTGGTTGGATCCACAGGGCCGTTACCTCTTTGTTCAGGGTACCTTGGGGGAGGAACTGGTAGTGCTTGGCTGTGTGTATGCTCCGCCCCCTTTGCAGTGGTCTCTGGTAGAAAAGATATTGGCGATATGGGCTGATATCCCAAATGTGCTGGCCGTCATCGGTGGAGATTGGAACAAGGTGATTGATCAAGCATGTGATAGATACAGGCCTGGTGGGGACGGTGTAGGAAGGTGGATACCTGACTATGGTTGCCCCCAACTTTTTGCCTGGTGTTTTGCTGGTTTTTCGACTTAGGTGACCTGGGACCCTGATATTCAGGGCCCCAGGCCTACTGCTCTCTCTCTAAAATGGATTCCATGTACCTTAGGTACATATCCAATTGGTACTGGGCCACCTTATCAGACCCTGTAACTCAGGGCATAGCTGTACCCAGGGCCTACCAGGGGCTGCAGCATGTATTATGCCACCCCTGGCTGGCCATCTAAATCTGACACAGCTGGCTGCACGACAGCTGGGGCAAGGTGGTGTAATCACCCTTTGCTTTAGATCTAGTATACCTATATCTAACCCTAAAATGGACAGCCGTATTCCTATCAGTCACTCCTATGGCAGGCCTTGACAATCCTGAAGGCAGAGTGCTTGGAATCGTGTGAGATGGTACTCTGGCATGAGCTGAGCCCGTTTGCAGCTTGCGGAACCAAGTCCTAATAGCTGTTCCATGATAACGCATACCATATACTCTTAAGTGCAATATAATCCTCGCGGTTATATGCCAACTCTGGTATCGCTTTATCAAAACATGTCGAGTAAGGTGTCATACGAATTGGAATACTAACCCCTCGCCAATTCTGGCGACGGGGTTAGCATTCCACCTTTCTAGAGGGACACGACATGTATGTAACTGTGAACCCCGGTTAAAGTTAACTCGAGCCTCAGCATCACAAAATGGATGCTGCCACCACAGACACAAGTCTGACCTCCTGCTGCTGGGAGTCCTTCCAGCGAGGAAGGCTTGGACAAAGGGTTTCCTGTCAGGGGCGGTGCTAGCACCATCCCAGACAGGGTTTTGTGTGTCCTGGGTAGGCAGGGCTTTAGAGGAAGGTGACTGCAAGTGGCACCCCGGTGCTCACTATGCATCTGCCGGCTAGAACCAGTTCCAGGGGCACACCAGCCCCTGAGCTGGGGAAAGTCCGGCATGGGAGAGGGGTGTAACCACCCCCCTTCCTGGTCCCACCCATGGGCAGGACCTAGTCGCGTGCCAGCCCCTTTTCCTAGTATAAAGATAGGAGCGGGCCCCCTTCCAAATTAGATCATCTTTGAATCCTGAAACTACTTTCTACGAAAGGAACTCAAGACTTCTTCCTCCCTTGTGACTAAGGAGTAGTCACCCTGCATCCGCAGGCACCATCCAAGCATCGCGGTCTGCTGTAAGTCTCTCCTCCGGATCAAGACTGCCCAGCTCGACGAGAACCGGCTTCTCTGGCACCTCTGACCTCTACCTACATCTTCAGCTCAGCTGAGATCCGTGGGTGTGACGAGACCTCGAGGGACCGGCCATCTTCAGGACTGCATGACGCTTGCCCAGCACGACCGCCGAGGGATCCTCGAGTGAGTGCTTTGGAGTGTGAGAAGCCCCAACCCTGAGCAGCTCCAGCACCGAAGTTCAGCCTCCCAGCCTCCAAGAGATCTGCGTGGGGCCCTTCTGCTCTTTGCTGCTCACCGCGTTGTCTGGCTACTAGCCTGCTGGCTTGTGGCCTTCCCGACGACGAACGACGACATCAACACCGCTGGTCTGGTTGCTCCAGACTGGCCCTTGCTCCCCTCCAACAGAGGAGCGCCCCGGACCCTCCTGGTCCACTCCAGACGCCATTTTAAGTCCACCACGTGGGCTTGCATTTGCCTAAACTTGTTGCCCCAATCCTGGGTCCAGCGACGTCGACAGCAGATACCATCGTGGGACAGCTCGCACCTCCATCATGGTCGCCGACAACGCCTCCTGGTCCGTGAGACTGCAGAGCCCAGCGTCGCCCACTCACCTGGTCGAGGTGACTCCATCCGGTGCCATCCTGGTGCCCATCTAATCACTGGCTAGTGATTCAGAACTTGGTCCCCTCTGCTTACAGGTGTCTTCCATCTTCGATCCAGGCTTGGATCCCTCCGAATCTCTTCACTGGTCGCCTGCCAGCAACTTCTTCTTTCAGGCTCCATAAACTGCAACGAGGATTCCCGACGTCTTTCCATCCGCAGCCCCTGGGCTAGGTAAACTCAGCATTTCAGTGCTCCAGCATAGTCTTGCTATCCAAGGGTCCAGATCCTTTTTCGTTTCAGCTCTACCTAGTCGGATTCGTCCGATATCACTAACTTTACGAAATCTAGCATCCATAGACTTTGTCCCGCATCCCGCGTGAGAGTGCACACTCTGCACCCGATCTCCCTAGGCCTCCTGCTAGTAATCTGAAGGTTCAGTAGTCAAGTCCTAGCGATCCCAAAGCCTATTAGCGTAGTACTTACCTGCTAGTAATTTCGCATTCCACTTTTAGAGTATATGGTTTTTCGTGCCCCTCTGGCATTTGTGTAAATTTGCGGCTTTGCGTATTTTCCTAAGAGCTTTGTATTGTGCTTAGCGCCCTGTCCTCATAAAGAGTCCAGGGCTGTTGTGTTCTAAATAAATATACTTTTATTTTCATAACAACTTGTGTGGTGTCCTTTCACTTGGTGTTCAAGGGGCATATGTGATGGTATAACAGCTGGCTTAACACGCCCTCTAGAGTTTAGCCTAAAGACTGCTCTTGTCCATGCTACTAGGATAGCTGGTCTAATGGTTGACTTACAACCAATCATCAATAAGGGTCGTTTGGAATGATACACAGTGATCACTAGAATAGTGAGCACTACATATCAGGCCAACTTCTCACAGACGGGGGCAACTGGTCACACTAAATTGCATGATATGATTAGGAATCTGGGATGGGTGGATGCTTGGAGACACATACATGGTGCGCGGCGCGAATACACCTTTCTCTCAGCGGTCCATAAATCCTTCTCCAAACTGGACTATATCTTTGTTCCCCTGGCGTCTCAAAGTAGAGTGGAGGCCGCAGACATATTGCCGCGTGGCTTGTCGGATCATTCCCCAGTGGCGGTTACTATTGGGTTGGACCGGAGGAGGCAACCATTTCGGTGGCGCCTCTCGGTCTGGCACTTGCAATTAGGGGACTACCAAGCTCACATGAGGAAGGCCATAGCGCAGTATCTGGCTGAGAATATTTGAACAGTGGCGACCAAGATGACGCTCTGGGAGGCTATGAAGCCCATGCTGCGGGGCATAGACATAGCGTGGTGTGCGGCGGCTATGAGGAGGCGTAGGGAGACTCTGGATCAGGCCGAGGCAGACATACGGGAGTTGGAGCAGCGCAGTGATCTAGAGGGAGAGGGTCAGACGGTGGAACAGCTGCAGCTGGCGCAGCAGTCTTGCTCCTCTTTGTTACTGGACGAGGCGCGGCAGCTGTGGCTGGCGACGCATGGCAGGGTGTATCAATGGGGGGATATATCTGGGATGATGCTTCATAGATTGTGTCAAGGTCACTTCCATGCCCAGACCCCTCCGAGGATTCTAGACGATTCTGGTTCCCTGATAACTGACCCCATGTTACTTGCGGAGGGATTTGCAGCATACTATGCCGACCTATACTCCCCGCACGAATAAGTCGACGCAGACCTGGTCGCTAAATTTATAGCGGATTTGCCGCCATGGGCGATTACGGATGAAGCCCGCGATCGTCTGGAGAAGCCACTGACTGAAGATGAGCTGGGTGTCGCTCTGGGTGAGTTGAATACTCGGAAGGCTCCGGGTCCCAACGGCTTTCCCAGTGAATTCTTTAAGAAATTCCACCTCCAACTGGGAGCCCACTATAGAGCGGTGGTAGAGGAGGCAAAGGGGCAGGGTAGTCTGCCCCAGGACTGGATACACGTTGAGGTAGTGGTATTTCACAAGCCTGGCCGGCCCCCTGAGCAGTACGCGTCGTACAGTCCGATCTCTTTGTTAAACGTGGAGGCCAAAGTCTTAGCTAAGGCGCTGGCCAATAGGTTATTGCCGTATATCACCAAACTTATACATCCGGACCAGGCTGGCTTTATGCCCCAACGGGCGACGCGGCACAACATCAGGCGGGCCCACGTCGCGGTTGTGGCGATCCGGTCCTCGGGGGTGCAGGCTGCATTATTTCTGGCAGATATGGACAGGGCGTTTGATTCGCTCAGTTGGACATATCTGTTCTCGCTCCTGCCGAGACTGAATCTAGGGCCGGTATTTCTGTCTTATGTGAAGCTACTATATACTGACCTCACGGCCTCTGTCAGGGTGGCTGGGGTGGTGTCCTCGAGATTTGCCATCCAGAGGGGCACCAGACAGGGCTGTCCCCTCTCGCCCTACTTATTCGCCTTGGCCATGGAGCCCCTGGCCGCCTGGGTCCGGATTGACGAGCAGCTGAAGGGCCTCAAGTGGACACGAGACCTGTCGGACCGCATTGCATTGTACGCGGACGACGTCCTGTTTTTCTTAACAGATCTCAATAAGTCAGGACCTCGCCTTATGCGCATCCTACAGATCTTTGGTGAGTTCTCGGGCCTCTATATGAACCCTCGCAAATCTACACTCTTGGTGCTGGGGAATGGTCCGATGATAGGGGATTGGGGATTGGAGCTTCAGAAGGCAGTTGGAGGCATCAAATATCTGGGGGTGTTCCTAACCGAGATCTCAGCTGTCGCATGGGAGCGGAATGTGGTGCCAGTCTGGGAACGGACTCGGGTTGATATTAAAATATGGTCCCGCATGCCACTGACCATCTATGGTAGATCGGCCACATTTAAAATGGTGGCCTTGCCCAGACTGCTGTATCAGTTGCAGAATTATCAGTACCCGATCCAACCCTCCTGATTTAAGCAGGTAGACGCAGCCCTAGGACAATTCCTCTGGGTGGGCGGCTCCGCTAGGGTAGCATTGCGCACGTGCTTTCGCTCAACGTATAGTGGGGGGTTGGCGACCTCAGATGTTCTTTCTTATTACCAAGCGTCACATCTCCTAGTATTGAATGACTGGTGGTATGGGGATAGGGGGGACCCAGCCTATGCTCTGGAGAGACTATTTATGGAGCCTCATACGCTCCACACGCTGCTTTATGCGGCAAGGGAGCGCAAGGCCTTGCCGTCAGTGACACAGGTGGTTTTTGACGTTTGGAGGCGAGCGTTGCGGCGGATGGGATAGTGGCGGACTTTGACCGAAGAGACCCCCCTTTGGCGTAATGGCCGCCTCCCAGGTTTGGCAGCCCTTTCGGGCTTTGCGGGATGGGACGCCATTGGTATTTCTAGATTGGGGGATGTTATGACAAGGACGACACTCAAGACATTCCAAGAATTGAGCGTGGAGTATGACATGCCCCGCGCGCAATTCTTCCGCTTTCTACAATTTCGTCATGCCCTGGCCCCGGAGCTGGAGGGTCTGATGTCCCTTCCCGAGTTTAGCCCACTGGAGGCCCGAATTTTTATGGGGGAGATTGACACCAAAAAGATTTCACGTATCTGCCAGTCCCTGATTATACACTGCTCCTCAGACTTACACAAGCTCAAGGAGACCTGGGAGGCTGATGTTGGGGCGCTGGAGGAGGAAGATTGGACTGAGGCGCTGGTGGGTCCTAGAGGGGCGGCCATATCGGTCCGCCTTCGGTTGATCCAATTCAAATGCCTTCATAGGGTATATTATACACGACGGAGGCTGTGGAGGGCGGGCCTCATTGCATCCCCGGAGTGTACTAGGTGTGGACATGAGGAGGGCACCTTCCTCCATACAGTGTGGAACTGTGGCCGACTGGATAGATTCTGGAGTGGTGTCTGGAGTGGTCTGGATGAGGTGTTGGGCTGGGTGCTCCCGCGCACACTGCGACTGGGTTTGTTACATGTGCTGGAGGGAGTGGGAGGCAACCTCTACAAGAGACATCTGTTATTATTAGGACTCACGGTGGCCAAACGAGACATTGCTAGGGCCTGTAAGAACCCGCAAGCCCCGTCACTCATTGCTTGGAAGAGGGGCCTAGATTTCTTGCCCGAGGCTGCCCCGGTAAACATTACAAGATTTGGAAGAGGTGGGCATATTACAGAGGTATCTGGCTGGAGCGCCCGACAGAACAAGACCCGGAACAGGAGGTTTGAGTGAGCTCTGCCGTAGGAGGTGTGTACGTGAATGGTCGGATTTGTCAGACGCCGTGCAGGAGGGGAGGGATCCGGGTGGGATGGGATTGGGGCCAGTTGGGGGGGGGGGTTTGGTTACTTGCATTGATCCCACTGTTCTGAATGTAAAAGTAATGATGGAGTGCGTTATTTTATATGTGTACTGATACCTGGCGGATACCTCTGGGGTACGGAGATCTGCAATTGTCTATGTGATCTATCAATAAAATCTGTTTTGAAAAAAATAAATAAACGAAGTTTACACAAACGTGGTCATTTGTGCTACAAAATTCAATCATAAATCTTGATCATGCCCAATGCATTTCAGGATGCAATCCCTTGTTCGGGGGCACTGTGGACATAAAAAGCGAAAACACAGATGTATTTTATGATACCAATAATGAAGAAGTACTCAAGAAAACACATAGTCTAGGAGCCCAGGGAGAACGGCCAGAAAAAGTGGTGCAAAAGAGCTCGAATGACTACGTGACGTCAATTGTCATGAAGGACTAAAAGACCCTTAAATGCCAATGTGAAAGAAAACCCAAGTGTAGCACGCCTAAAAAGAACAGTAACCACCAGAATCGTGCCAATGTGATTGGTGTGAAAAAAATAAGTGAAACTGGCTGCTAATAAAAAAATCTCTCACGTGTGACCAGAGCACAGCAAATGACTCTTGAATATAAATTCCAACAACAAGCACTAGGAAAAACAACAACACTTGTCAGAAGAAATCTTGGCAATACGTAACTGAAAATGAGCACAGAATCTCATTAAAAAGGGAGAGAAGAAACGAAAAAAATGTGACTTACTCCGCAGCTTCAAAGAAAATGAAGGGACATCAATCAAAGTCACAGGTCTATAGAGTTTCTTAGCTGTTTAACGGGCGGGATGCGAAAATCCCTTGTTTTATGGGTAACGAACCCCTGTCACCAAACTTCGGGACCAAGAGTGCAGAGTGGGCTAAAGAACGATGATGGATCAAACCCAGATCTTTTGACTGGGTGTGAGTGTTTGATTGGTTCAGATGCTCCGTCCATCACCACCCCCTTTTGTACCCCATTAAGTACGGAAGCGCTACACATCTACTCTACGGGATGTAACAATGAACGAAGGACTGCTACCTGGCAGCCATCTTATAGTGGTTAATAGTGTTATTCTATTGTGGTGGGATATTGAAAAAACTGACAGAATACTCAGCTGAAAGACACTCCCTAGATGTACAAACGCAAGACGACCTAAAGTAAACAAGGAAAAAACAGATGACATCTGTTCATTCACTCAGCGCTAAACATCCCGAATCAAAAAAACAAGCTAAAATCTGGGATCCATCTTGGAATGGGTCCCAGAATGACGATACCATGGGTGAAACCGGAGAACTAAGTGTAACAAAACTCTGAACCACTTATTCAAATGAAGAGTGTGCTATTTGCTGAAGCAACAAGTGTGAGTGAAAACTTAAATAAACTGTGAAACTAATGTCATGCAATGTGTTAGCAAACGTAAACCTCGGGGTGCATGTATAATGTAAAAGGGTGGCAACCATAAGCTAATGTCAGAGACAATGTAGAAGTGTTCTGAAAGCGTAAGTGACAATTGACGGCAGATAGACACACTTACATTCTGAAAGACAAATCACATTTACATTACTGAAGAGGTATGAGCAAATACCATTACATGCCAAGCATAGAAATCATATTGAAAATGATTAGATGAAACATAGCAATTCAATCCAGTCATTGAGACCCCCTGGAGTTAAAGTATGTAGATACTTGGTCCACCAAGCCTCCCTTATTGCTAATTGTCTGTTCATGTCTGAATCTGGTCTGGGTGTTAGCAATTCTAGAATAGTGAATTTCAGTTGAGCATTGGAGTGACAATGCTCAGTCCAGTGGGCCGCAAAATGGGACTTGGTGCTTTTAGTCCGGATCGTACTTTTATGTTCCGTTATCCTGATTTTAACTTTGCGAGATGTTTTGCCCACATATAATAATCCACACAGTCATTTAATAGTGTAGATTATGTTGGTAGAATTGCAATCCCCATTATGTCTTAATTTAATGATTTTACCTGAGTGGGGATGATGAATAACATTGCCCACAATCACATTGTTGCAATGTACGCAATTTTGACATTTATGCATACCTCGAAATTGAGTTTGGTGCTGTGGCTGCATTGTAGAAAGCATGCCCTTGATATTTTTGCTGCGTGTGTAAGCAAACAGTGGCTCTTCTGCGAACAAAGTATTAAAATCAGGTTCGTGTTTAAGAACTTCCCATCTAGACTTGATAATTCTCTTAATTTCATGGGACCGAGATGAATATTTAGACACGAAAACTTGTTGTGTAGTCTCTCTTAACCTTAGGTTGCAGCAATGTGCTGCGGTCTTGAGATTGTTTTTTGAACAGCTAAAGACAGGGTAGAAGCAGGGTACCCACGTTGTTGAAATTTTTTAAACTGATGTTGTAATGAATATTCCAATTTGTCTGCAATAGAGGTGATACGTTTCATCCTTAGCATCTGAGAATACGGTAAATTTTGGATTAACTGAGGAGGATGAAAGCTGGAGAATAACAGCAAATTATTCTTATCTGTCATTTTAGTGTGCACGAATGTATTGAAACCATTGTCTCCTTTATGAATAGATACATCTAGATAAGAAATTGTATCTTCGCTGATAGTGTGATTAAATTTAATTCAAGAGTCATTTGCTGTGCTCTGGTCACACATGGGCGATTTTTTTATTAGCAGCCAGTTTCACTTATTTTTTTCACACCAATCACATTGGCACGATTCTGGTGGTTACTGTTCTTTTTAGGCGTGCTACACTTGGGTTTTCTTTCACATTGGCATTTAAGGGTCTTTTAGTCGTTCATGACAATTGACGTCAAGTAGTCATTCGACTTCTTTTGCACCACTTTTTCTGGCCGTTCTCCCTAGGCTCCTAGACTATGTGTTTTGAGTACTTCTTCATTATTGGTATCATAAAATACATCTGTGTTTTCGTTTTTTATGTCTACAGTGCCCCCGAAGAAGGGATTCCATCCCGAAATGCATTGGGCATGATCAAGATTTATGATTGAATTTTGTAGCATAAACGACCACGTTTGTGTAAACATCGTTTAATTTGTGCATATAAAAATAACTATACACTGTGAATTTCTGTTGTTGTAACTGTTTTCATTTTACAAAGCACAAAAGTCATGTACTTAACTATGTGTGTTGTTCTTTTTCCAATATGCACAGTTGTCTGAATATAACTTTATTGACATATTAATGTGAATACTTTGGTTTTCAATTTAGTAAAATTGAGATATGGTAACCCTAGCTGTGCGCCTGGCATACTGATGGTTTTTCCATCTGCGTATTTTTTTCATTTACTGGGGGTTGGCAACCTCTCCACCAGGCAGCACGCATCTGTTGAATACATTGTTTATGATAATGTTTCCATTTTCGAATACAGAGAGTGCACAGATCATATAAAAAAATTGTTGTCACAAAGTTTAATTTATGCCATGGACGGCAAAGGGTGCAATACTGATGGGACCTGCGAGGTGACGTCACCCCGAGGAGCTCCATAGAGCTCAGATTATGATCGGTCCAGTCTAAAGGAGTAGGGGCACGCAGAGTGAGTATAACCAGTAACCAATTGAAGCAGTTGGCAGGCTGCAAGATCAGCGGTGAAGTTAGCCGCTTCAGAGTCGTGCAGATTGTCAAGGTGAAGATTTAAATCACCAATGACCAAAAAATTGGCATACCTCACAGCCAAAGTAACCAACTAAATCTATACTAAACTACTAAATCCTACTAAAGCACAAGTTAATTACCTTCGGTAACGATATATCTGTAAGAAACAGTAGTTAGTGTTAGATTCCTTACCTTAGTGTTAGATTCCTTACCTTAGAATATCCGCAGGCATCAGACTGGATTCGGAGAGTTTTGCGTAGCAGTACACCTGCGCGTCGGTAGGTGTCGTCTGCGGCTCCGCGTCCGTCTTCGTGATCGCCGGGATGACGTCGGAGTACTTAGACGCACCCTCGCGCGCTGACGTCCAATCTTGTACATAGCTTTCCGCGCCGGGAACGCAGAGCCATGACAGAACACTGGTGCCAAGAAACTAGGGCCCTCAAAGGGAAATACCTTAACCCTAGATATCGGTTGGCAGAACGGGGATCTTTATTTATTTATTTATTTATTTATTTATTACATTTGTATAGTGCATAAATCACCCGAAGGTCTCCAAGCGCTTGCAGAGAAAACTCCTAGCAGAAACCCAGGCAGGGCAGAGGCAGATCTAGAAGAGCCATGTTTTTAGCTGTCTGCGGAATCTCAGGTAGTCAGGTTCCGTCCTCATCTGGAGGGGCAGGGAGTTCCAGGCTTCAGGAGCTGTTTTGCTGAAGGCCCTGTCACCGTTTCTGGACGTACGTACCCTATGAACACTTAGAAGAGACTTGGAGGATGATCTGGGTGTTCTCACCGGGTGGTAGACCTTAAGCTTTTGTTCTAGGTATGCCGGGCCATGCCCATTGATGGATTTATGGACAAGGAAACATAGTTTGAATTTAATGCGTTTTTGTATTGGGAGCCAGTGCAAGGTTTTTAAGCAAGGTAGTGAGGGGGTGCTGGAGGGGAGGTCAAGCACCAGCCTTGCAGCGGTATTCTGTAAAACCTGTAGGCGGGCCAGCAGGGTGGTATTTGTTGAGGACAAGAGTGCGTTCCCATAATCAATCCTACTGACAATGAGTCCCTGTACTAATGGCATACGAGCTGAGAGGGGAAGCCACTTAAAGATTTTCCTCAGACTACGCATGAGTCCATAGCTGGGGCCTACTACTTTGATAATATGATCAGACATGGACAGTTTATTGTCGATTATTACCCCAAGATTCCTCACTGAGGATTTAGGTGAGAGGCATGAACCAAGGGAGGCTGGCCACCAGTCATCGGACCAGATTTTATCTGCCTTTCTAAACAGCAGTACCTCCGTCTTTCCTGCGTTCATCATTAGAAAGTTCCTGGTCATCCAGTCATGAATGTCTACCATGCAGTTTTTGAATCTCAGTTTAGTTACGTCCGGGTTCTGATTAATTGTGATCAATATTTGGGTGTCGTCCGCGTAGGACACAGTCCCAAAACCGTGTGCTCGAATGACCTTTGCGAGAGGGGACACATACAGGTTAAAGAGCGTAGGGCTCAGTATGGACCCCTGTGGGACGCCTTTATCGTTGTCATAGAAGTTGGAGGAGTGGGCACCAACTTGAACCTTGGACCGTCTGTTAGTCTGATAGCTTTTTATCCAGCATAGTGCAGAGCCCTCGACACCAATCTCAGCAAGACGTTCTAAAAGAATGAGATGCGAGATGGTGTCGAAGGCCGCGGTCAGGTCGAGCAAGAACAGGATGGCAGATTGGTTGGAGTCTAGTGTCATTCTTATATTGTCCACAACTTCAAGCAGGACCGTTTCGGTGCTATGGAAAGCCCTGACACCTGACTGTGAGGGGTCAAGGAGCTTGTTTGTCTCCAGATGTAATTAAAATTTATTTATTAGGGACTCCATAATCTTCCCAAACAGAGGAAGGAGTGAAATGGGCCGATAATTAGAGAGTGATTTAGGATCGGCTGAAGGTTTTTTAAAAATAGGTCTTATTACGGCCTCCTTCCAATGTAATGGTACAGAAGAGTGAAGTAGGGACTGATTTAAAGTTTTCGTTAAGGCAGGGATCAGAGCAGGAGCTATTTTTGATAGAATTTGGGGAGAGGCAGGGTCTCCAGGGGCCCCAGACTTCATTTGGTGTAAGATTGCCTCAACCTGTGCTTCGGTACATGATGGGAATTCCCTTAGTGTGGGAATGCAATTGTTGGGGTCCATGCAACTGTTGGTGGGCGAGACTACTGTCTGACAAATGGGAGGTGACTGAGGAAAACGTTTATGGATTCGTTGATTTTTTCGAGGAAGTATGCTGCCACAGAATCTACCCATTCTTTAGATTCATTGAGTGGCTGTTGGCTGGCCGGGGGGTTGGTGAAGTCTTTCACTATACTGTAGAGCTCTCTCTGTGAGTTGGACACCAGAGATATCCTATTACCAAGGTATGCCTTCTTCGCCTCGGCGATTCCTGTCATATACTGTCTGTGTGCAGCTTTATACAGATCCCTGTCATTCAAATCTTTAGTTTGGCGCCATTTCCTTTCTACTACTCTGACTGCTTGTTCAATTTGTTCCTGATCTGGCGTAAACCAAGGTGAGTTTTTCTTAGGAGGTCTAGACACTCGAGCTGGGGCACTGCAATCTAACGCCAAAACTATTGCGGATTCCAGCTCCCTGGCAGCTGTGTTAGGGTCAGTTTTGTCGGTGATGGCGGGAGGGGAAAAGTGCGCAGCAAAGGATTCTGAGGTGATTTTGTTCCATGGTCTACTCAGTTTTACTTGAGTGGTTTTCCGGGATTCGAACTGAAGACATGTGATGTTAAATTTTATAACCTAATGGTCAGTCCACAGGACTGGAGCAATCTGCGTAATTTTGACTTTAGGGGAGTTCGTGCATAGAAGATCTAATGCATGTCCCGCAATGTGAGTTGGGCCTGTCGGGAGTAGGTTTAGCTGTAGGGCGTCGAAGCTCGTTATAAGATCTACAGTATGGGGGGTCATGGGTTTGATCTAGATGATAATTTAGGTCTCCTAATAATAGAAAATGTTCTGTTGCTAGAGCGTAGGGCGCTATTGCTTCGACGAGCTTCTCCACAAAGTGAGTTTTGGCACCTGGGGGTCTATAGATCAGAGCCACTTTCCATGACTCTTGGTTTCCTATGGTCAAGGTGGCAATACACATTTCGCCCCAGCATTCTAAAAAAGAGTCATTGATGTGAAGGTTGATATTGGATTTATAGATTATTGCCGTTCCTCCTCCCTTCTTACCTGGGCGGTCAAGCCTATGTATTTTATAGGGGGGAGGTAAGGCAACTGAGATATCGGGTGAAGAGGACTCCTGTAACCAGGTTTCTGTGATGAATAATACATCAGGACTATCTGAGTCCAAGAGTGCCCATATTTCCAAGGCATGCTTAGGCACCGATCTAGCGTTGCAGTACATGCAAGATAGATGAGGCTGTGGAGCGGGACGTTTTGTCACTGCCTTAATTCTCCTTTCTCTAGCGTTATTACAGGCTAAGTAGGGAACAGTGGTGGTCTGCCTGGCTGTACTTAAGGAGTGGAGCTCCTGGTTAGTGTAGCGGATGATGCCCATTATAGGTGAGCAGCCCAGGGGGCTAGAGGGCTGGGGAAAGGAAAGAAGAAAAGAAATGAGAAAAAAAAAGAGTAAAAGGCAGGGTACCTGGCGTCTGTAGTCGGCCGCGAGCGGACGTGCGCAGACGGGCTTGCCTTTGGCGCGCCACCGGCGCGCCGCTGCGCGCGTCCGCTCGGCGCACTTCGAGATAAAGGAAAAGTGGGCGGGACCGCAACAGTGGTAGGATGGCCCTAGAGCGCTGACCCTGCTAAATCCAGGAAGTGAGTCGCTCGTAGGGATGGCGTTGACCCCTCCGCTCAAACGGCACAAGCCGCGACGGAACAGGGACTCCAAGAAAGTCCTGGAGAACGGAACGGCCAAAGAAGCCATCTCTCCGGACTTGGCTGTCCAGGCAGTAGTGTCTAGCAAACGTTTGCAGCGAGGCCCACGGAGCTGCCTGAGAGATGTCCTGCAAGGGGACTCCCGACCCAGGGCAGTTGTAGCCACTGTGGCCCGAGTGGAATGGGCCCTCATCCCAACAGGGGGCTGCTTTCTAGCCAAGGAGTAACAGACCTTGATGCACAACACGACCCACCGAGAGATGGTTTGTTTGTGCACCGCCAGTCCCTTCATCGCGCCCACGTACCCAACAAAGAGCTGGTCGTCCACCCAGAACTGGCATGCGCGATCTAGGTAGAAGGAGAGAGCACGTTTAGGGTCCAAATGGTGGAGCCTCTCTTCCTCCTTCGAAGGATGCGGAGGCAGAAAGAAGGTGGGCAAGGTGATGGACTGCCCTATGTGAAAGGCCGTAACCACCTTTAGCAGGAAAGAAGGACGAGTTTTTAAAACAACTTTGTCGGGATGGACAGAAAGGAAAGGAGGCATAGAAGATAGAGCCTGGAGCTCACTCACTCTCCTGGCAGAGGTGATGGCAACCAGGAATGCAGTCTTAAGAATCAGAAGACGAAGAGGGCAATCGTGAAGTGGCTCTAAAGGAGCGCACATCAGATAGGTTAGAACAAGGTTCAAGTCCCACTGAGGCATCACAAAAGGAACAGGAGGAAACATGTGTGTGATGCCTTTCAAGAATCTATTTACAACATGGGACTTGAAAAGAGAAGGCTGATCAGGAAACCTCAAGAAGGCTGAAATGGCAGAGAGGTAGCCCTTAATAGTGCCCAGAGCAGAGCCCTGCTGGGCCAGAGAAATAAGAAAGAGGAGAACCTCTGAAAGGGGGGCAGATAGAGGATCCACAGCCTTTGCTGTGCATCATGCCACAAATTTGTTCCACCTGCAGGCGATTTTGTCGAGGGACGCCTGGCTGCCAGAATCACATCAAAGACTTCAGGAGGCAAGTCAAATGGCCTCAACTGTTGCCACTCAATCTCCACGCATGGAGGTGGAGACTGGACAGGTTTGGGTGGAGGACCGTCCCCTGCTGCTGGGACAGAAGGTCCTCCTGAAGAGGCAGACGAATCAGAAGATCGACTGACATTCTGAGTAGCTCGGGATACCAGTATCTTCGTGCCCAAGTCCGGAGCCACAAGGATGACTTGGGCCCGGTCGTACCGGATCTTCTTCAGCACTCTGGGCAGAAGTGGCATAGGCGAAAGGCGTGCAACAGACCACAACTCCACTCGCAACGAAAAGTGTCTCCGAGCGAGTGCCTCCTTGAAAATGCCAACATGCAGAACTGATGACCTTGCGCGTTCTCTTTGGTGGCAAACAGATCTAACCAAGGCTCTCCCCACTGCCGAAAGAGGTCTTGCGCCACGTCTGAGTTCAGACGCCATTCGTGATCCATCATGCACTGGCGGCTGAGTTCGTCAACCCTGGCGTTCAGGAATCCTGCCAGGTGTAGAACCACCAGGGTGATGCCCTGGTGTTCCAGCCATTGCCAGAGGCGCAGAGCCTCCTGACAAATTTTCCACGACCCTACCCCCCACTGTTTGTTGCAGTACCACATGGCGGTGGTGTTGTCCGTGAACACCTGCGCTACACTTCCCCGGACAGAGGGAAGGAATGCTTTCAGTGCAAGCTGGATCGCCCGCAGCTCCAGAAGGTTGATGTGGAGCCAGGACTCCACCGGAGACCAGAGGCCTCTGATCTCCCTCTCTCCCATGTGGCCTTCCCATCCCAGGAGGGACGCATCTGTCACCACTACGTGCTGTGGTTGGGGAAGGGAGAGAGATCTGCCGCTGACCCAATCGCGGTCCGTGAGCCACCACTGCAAGTGTCTCGCAGTGCCCTCCGAGATCAGGACGTGGTCGAACAGGTTGCCCTGATGCTGTGCCCACTGAAACTTCAGGTCCCACTGCAGAGCCCACATCCGCCACCGGGCGTGATGCACCAGAAGGATGCAGGAGGCCATCAGCCCCCGAAGCTGCAGCGTCAACCTGACCGAGACTCGGGATAATGGCCGAAAGATCGGAATCAGAGCCTGAATATCCCGAACCCGCTGTTTGGGAGGATAAACCCGAAACTGCACTGAGTCCAGAACTGCTCCGATGAAAAGGAGCTTCTGAGAGGGGCACAGGTGTGACTTTGGCACATTGATGGAGAACCCCAGCGAGTGCAGGAGGTCGGCCATAGTCTGGAGGTGGGAGACGACTGTCTGGGGCGAGCCCGCCGTCAACGACCAATCGTCAAGATATGGGAAGACTGAAACACCTAATCTGCGCAGATGAGATGCGACCACCGCCAACACTTTCGTGAACACCCGTGGGGCGCTGGTAAGGCCAAAGGGGAGCACAGTAAACTGAAAGTGCTCGTGGCCTACCGTGAACCGCAGGTAACGCCAATGGGTCGGCAGGACGGGGATGTGGAAATACGCGTCCTGCAAGTCCAACGCTACCATCCAGTCTGGGTCCAGGGCAGCTAGGACCTGAGCCAAAGTCAGCATCTTGAACTTCTCCTTGCGGAGGAAGTAATTGATGCTCCATAGGTCCAAGATAGGGCGTAGGCCTCCTTTGTAAGCATGGGTGAATTTTGCGAATTTGCGGTTCGCGAATTCGTGAAAAAATCCACGGATTTCCCTACGAAATCAGAGATTTTTGGGCAATTGCACTATGCTCAACTAGAGTACTTTCTACTTGTTAATCAGTAAGTGCTACCTCTTTGGGTAAATGTATTGTACTTTTCCGACACTACAGCTGCGTAAAGGCCCAGAAGATTGTCCACTGACCCCGTGTGTCTGTAACTTTGCCACCACGCCCATAGGCGCCGAGGTCCCTCGAGTGAGCTGTCCATCACAGTGGGGGAAAGGGCGGCAAGAGGTTGCATAGCCTATGTGTGGGGCCGGGCTTCTGCGAGAGTTCACATGCCTCTTGTTTATAAAGGTCAGAGACCGATCAGAGAAGTAGATGAGGAGAAAGCAGTAAGTGCTACCTCGTTGGGTAAATGTTCGTGCTTTTCCTACACTACAGCAGCGTAAAGGCCAGTAAGAGTGGTCTTCAGTGACCACGTGTGTCTGTAACTTTGCCACCGCGCCCATAGGCGCCGAGGTCCCTCGAGTGAGCTGTCCATCACAGTTGGGGAAAGGGCGTGAAGAGGTTGCATAGCCTAGTATGTGTGGGGCCGGGCTACTGTGCGAGTTCACATGCCTCTTGTTTATAAAGGTCAGAGACCGATCAGAGCAGCAGATTAGGAGAAAGCAGAAAGTGCTACCTCGTTGGGTAAATGTTCGTGCTTTTCCTACACTACAGCAGTGTAAAGACCCGGAATAGTTGTCTTCAGTGACCACGTGTGTCTGTAACTTTGCCACCACGCCCATAGACGCCAAGGTCCCTCGAGTGAGCTGTCCATCAGAGTGAGGGAAAGGGAGGGAAGAGGTTGCATAACCTAGTGCGTGTGGGAAGTGGCCAAACGGGCGGTGCTTCTGTGCGAGTTCACATGCCTCTCGTTTATAAAGGGTCAGAGACCGATCAGAGCAGCAAATGAGGAGATAGCAGTAAGTGCTGGTCACTGGAAATACAGGGGGATTGTGCTCGGGAAACTCGTGGATGCCTAGATCCCCATCACGGATTACAGCTAATTGTAGATGGTAGATCTGGGGGGGGCACACCTGCCTAGCATCGACAAAGAAATTAGCTTCAACTTGGGCACCTGCTGTAATCCAGTAAGTGCTTCCTGAGCAAAATTCGCCCCGCTCGCGGATTTTGCCTCGATTTCGTGCGATTCGCGGATCGCAAAATTGCAGACAATCCGCAAATTCCGCGAGCGAAATGAATTTTCCGCCCATAGTTACTCCTTTGCCCTTAATGGGTACCAGAAAGTAGTGGGAATAGCAACCACATCCTTCTTCTGGCCCAGGAACGTGCTCGACGGCCCCCTTGGCCAATAGGGCCGTAACTTCCTCCTGCAGAAGTCGCAAGTGATCCCCCGACATGCGGTGGTACTGAGGTGGCATGGCTGGATGGTTCACCTTGAAGGGGAGGGAGTAGCCCCTTCGGACAATTTGCAGCATCCATTCGTCCGATGTGATGGAGCGCCAGTTGAGGAGGTGATGGCGAACTCTGCCCCCCACTGGCGATGAATGGGCCTGAAAACTCGGACTAGGAGGATTTTAAGGCATATGCTGTGGGGGCAGGTGTGGACTGACCTTGTCGTTGTCCCCCGACACCCCCACGGCGGTTACCACGTCAACGACCGCGTTGAGGTTGGTTCTGCGGCCTGTGGCCAGCTGGACATGAGGGGTGCCCCTTCCTTTGCAACGAAAGGAGCGAAAGGCGGAAGTTTGCTGGCGTTGGCCGAAGCCCAAGGACTTGGCCGTAGCCCTGGAGTCCTTGAAACGCTCCAGCGCACTGCCCGCCTTGTCGCCAAAGAGGCAACGGCCATCAAAGTGCATGTCCATAAGGGAGGCTTGGACACCCTCCGAAAAGTTGGCGGACCTCAGCCAGGCGTGGCGGCGAACCACCACCGTAGTTGCAATCGCCCTACCCAGAGAGTCCATGGTATCAATTACACACTGTATAGAATAGCGTGCTGCAACCCGTCCCTCTGCTAGGGCTTGGGAAAGCTTTGCCTGGACCTCCACCGGGCATAGCAGCAGCACTTCCGCAACCGTATCCCACAGAGAGTGGGTGTAATGGCCCAAAAGGCAGGCGTTGTTGACAGACCGCAGCCCCAAACTCAGTGAGAACAGTTTCTTCCCAAACTGATCGTACCTTTTGGATTCCCGATCCGGGGCCGGGAGGTAACGTCGGGCCACGTTCTGATCTACGGGAAGGCCCTTAGAGGGCTTGGACCAGGTGCCCACCAGAACGTCAGTGAGGGCTTCGTTAAACGGCAGGAAAGGCTCCGAGGAGCTTGCCTGCAGTTTGAGCACCTCAGTGAGGAGGTTAGTCCTCACGGCCGTGACTGGGAGCTCAAGAGCCAAGGCCTTGGATGCCTAGTCAACACCACGCTGTAAGCAGCCCCCTCCTCCGTAGCCACAGTAGAAGGGGAGACAAATCCAGTGTTGGGCGAAGTGTCCAGACCACTGGCCTCCCCCAGCTCGTCTGCCCAGTCCTGGATAAACTGGCACTGTAGTGCCAGAGGGTCCTCAGACCCCTCCCTGTCCCCCTCGTCATCCATCTCCTGATAGTCAGGAATAAATGATGGAGCCGGGTCGTCGTTGAAGGGCACACCGATCGGCGTCGCTGAGAGCGTCGGGCGGCGCCGTTCCGACGCCAGATCCGGACCAGGGATGGGACCGGGGACGACGTCGTCCGGGGACGGCGTCGGGGGCGACACCCTTGGTGATAGCTCCAGCGAAGGGGTCGTAATGTCGACCGGCGACGTCACGGATCCAGGCCTGGATCCTAAGGAGCCCTGTGGCGCCGGGACCGGAGTCGTCGACTGTGCCGAAGCACCCGATGGTGCCGGGGCTGAAGCCGCCGGCCCGCTTGGACTCCCAGACGGACCCACGGGGCTGAAGGCACCTCTGCGGGTTCCAAAGGAGGGAAGCGCGACCTCATGGCCATGAGGAATGCACTAATCTCCTCCGGCGTTGCGTGCAGCCCAGGGACCGGCGGGTATGGAGCTGGACGCGGCGCTTGCAGCTCCGGCAGAGCCGCGTGGGCGGTGTCGCCCGAACCCCGTGCCGCGTCGCATGAGCGTCGGGGGGAGTTGGAAGAGCGATTTCGCTTCTTCGACTTCTTGTGCCTCGACTTACCTGAGGACTTAGAGCGCGACGAGTGGTGTTGACTCGTCGAGCGGCAAGGACTGTGGCCCCGCGACCGGTCCCTCAACCTCCTCCTGGACCGGGACCTCGAGGGCCGCGGTGCCGACTGGCGGAGCTTGAGACGCTTACGGGACCTCTCCCGCCTAGCCTTCCAGGTCAAGGCCCGGCAGTCCGGGAACGGCTTGTCATCGTGATCAGCCCCGAGACAGTAAAGGCACCGACGGTGGGGGTCGGTCACTGACATCAAGCGGTGACAATTGTCGCAGGGTTTGAACCCGGGCATCCCTACTGGCACCGCGAGTCGAGGAATCGACTCGAGAAGGATCCAAAAGAGATCAAAAAGTTAGTCAAAAATTGACTAGGAGTACTGCTCTTCCCGGATCTGCGCTTGCTGGCGTGAAAAAAAGAAGAACTGACGTCAGCACACGAGGGCGGCCTCTAAGTCCTCCGACGACATCATTCCGGCGATCACGACGCAGACGACGGACGCGAAGCCGCAGACAACACCTACTGACGCGCAGGTGTACTGCTACGCAAAACATTCCGGATCCAGGCCTGGGGATATTCTAAGGTAAGGAATCTAACACTAACCTGTTTCTTTCAGATATATATATTTGTAGTGTACAATTATGTCTATGATTGTATATATGTTACTTATTGTACAATGCATAAACATATATGTGTATTTATATTTGTTTTTTGTGTATTGTCCACAGCCCTGATTAATTTAATTTCAAGTTGAACGAAACACTCTGGCAGTATGTTTTGGTGCTGGACCTTATATTTGAAGTGTGGAATCAAATAAAAGAAGAACTTTTCTAAAAATTGAGTTGAAGATTTGTTGATCCTTTTTTCTGTGGTTGCATCATTCCATTTTTGTTTTGAACTTTACTCTGCTCTGCAGCATTATCATGTAAAGGCTGATATTGGAGTTGAATTGCATCAAATCATTATTATATGGAATTGGGTGTTAGGTGCGGTTGAAAGGTCCCCCTTCGGTGTGTGTACCCTATTTTTAACTAAAGGATAATTTACTTTCCTGTAATCCTAGTTCTCTTCCAGGGAAATCGTCATTAATTTCATAAGCACTAGAATATTCCTACCTATGTATGTGGACCTCAGAGCACATATTAAATATATTATATCTATCTATCTATCTATCTTTTTTTTGCAAATCTGTTTTATTGTTTTTTTGTTTTAAAGAGGTTACAATACAAATGACACCTGCGTGCAAGCAGAAGTAGACCGTATAACATGTAACACAGGTATGGTACATATAGGGTAATATGGCATAATCATACTATGAGGATCAAGGGCTCAATGTTCATCGAGAACACAAGGTGACAGTAGCCCAGAGTTAGTGAATATAGTCACATTTTGTGTCCATTAATCAGTTGTAAAAAAAGGGGGGGGTGGAGGAGAAACTGTGGAGAAAAAAAAGAAAAAAGGGGAGGAATGCAGGGCAACGATTGTGAACATTTGGCTGCAGTTATCCAAAAGAGAATGCACATTATAAACTGTTTGCTGTTGCGTGCCTTTACACAAGTTAACACACTACACAGATAATACCATTATTATTTGCACTGTGCTAGGCGGCATCATACGTTTAGAGTGAGAAATTAAAACTTAGATTGCATTGTTGGAAGGTGGATACCTGACTATGGTTACCCCAGATTTTTTTGTCTAGTGTTTAGCTGGTTTTCGACTTAGTTCGCCTGGGATCCTGCTAATCAGGGCCCCAGGCTATCTGCTCTCACTGTAAAATGGACTCCATGTACTTTAGGTACATCTTCAATTGGGAATTGGGTCACCTTATGAGCCCCTGTACAGTGTACTATAGGTACCCAGGGTGCATCAAAGGCCTACCAGCGGCTGCAGCATATCTTTTGCCACCCCTGGCTGGCCATCCAAACTGACACAACTGGCTGATCACTCAGCTGGGGCAAGGTCGTGTAGTCAACCCTTGCTTAAATATAGTATTCCTATATCTAACCTTATATCTAGACACATATACACCTATAAGTCACTCCTATGGCAGGCCTTAACAATCCTGGAGGCAGAGTGCTTGGTTTTAAGTGAGATGAGGCTCTAGCATGAGCTGAGCCTGTCTGCAGCTTTCGGAACCATGTCCTTATAGCTGTTCTAGGATATAGCCATACCATATACTCTTAAGTGCATTATGAACCTCGCGGTTAAAAGCTAACTCTGGTTTGGCTTTATCAAAACATGTTGTGCAAGGTGTCATACGCTTTGGAATACTACCCAATCGCCAGTTCTGGTGACGGGGGTAGCATTCCACCCTTCTAGAGGGAGAAGACATGTTGTTCCTACTAATCACGGTTAAAGTTAACCAGAGCCTCAGCATCACAAAATAGATGCTGCTGCCACAGACACAAGTCTGACCTCCTGCTGCTGGGAGTCCTTCCAGCGAGGGAGGCTTGGACAATAGGTTTCCTGTCTTGGGAGGTGCTAGCACCACCCCAGACAGGCTCTAGTGTATTGAGGCAGGGAGGGCTGAAAGAAATGAGACACTGCCTGGGGCACACAAGGTGTCCCATGCATAGTCCAGTTCAAACCGGTGCTGGGGCACTCCAGCCCCAGCTCTGGCGCAAAACTGGACAAGGGGAAAGGGGTGTAACCACCCCCTTCCCTGGTCCCACCCATAGGAGGGATGTTAGACCTGACACCCTTGGCGTGGTTTTCCCCCATCTTTTTGCCTCTGCCTCCTGTATTTTTTATGCTGTGCTGGATTTCGTTTGTGCTGGTTTAGATGCTTTGGACACTCTGCCACTGCTGATCAGTGCCAGAGTGTAAATGCTCCCTATGTAAATTGTCATATTGATTGGGTATACCTGATTGGCATATTTGTATCACCATGAAGTCCCTAGTAAAGTGCACTGTGTGCGCCAGGGCTAGTGATGACAGATGCTGCTAGTGGGCCTGCAGCGCAGATTGCGCCACCCACATAAGTAGCCCTAAAATGGTGTCTCAGGCCTGCCAGCGCAGTGCCTGTGTGCAGTCAGTGGACTGCCATGTCCGCCTGGCCAGTGTCCCCACTGGCTGGGCCTAACCCTTCCCTGTCTGTGCACATCAGTCACCCCTATGGAAGGCTAAAGGTACCCCCCCTGGGCAGGGTGCAGTGTATGGGTAAGGTAGAGCATGTACTAGTGCAGGTAACATGCTCTGGTAGTGAGCAGCAGCCATTTTGTGTGCTCACTGCTGCAAGGTTATCTTGCTCCATAGATTAACATGGGGGAGGCTGGTCCCAATGGATACCAGCCTATCTTCCCATAGGAACAAGATGGGACATAAATGATTGATATCCCTGAACTCAGAATTTAATAACACATCTTTTAGGAAAGGTTGTTTTTAAATTCTTTTTTTGAGAATAGTACTTCTAGAAAGTGGCTGTTCTCTTGTCTAACTTTTCTGTGTGCCTGGGACTGTTTGTGGATTGACTGTCTGGTTTGAGGGTGACAGGGGCTGCAGAGCCCCCAGGAGGTTCTCTGAGTCAGCCCGTGGATGAAAGGCTGCATCTGCTGCCAAGGAAGTGGGAGGAGATAGCACCTGGGAGTGACTAGGGCTGTGCCTGCCTGACCACAATGCTGGCTCCACCTCCCGCTGGGCGACTGTCACCTCTGACACCCTGATACTGAAAGAAAGAAGGAAGCCAGGAAAGCCCCAGTGCCCCAGTAACACCCAGAACTGGTTTAGACCGGGCTCAGGGCCCACTTGCACAAAGACTTCAAAGAACTTCAAAGACTTTTAGGGGTATAAGAGAAGGACCCCTGACAACAGAAAATCAGATTCTACAATCAAGAGGAACCTCTGCTGGAAGAAGGACTGCTGAAGGACTAAAGGAAGATTGCCTTGCTGTGTGCTCTAAGGGCTGACCTGTTCTGCTGACCAACTGAAGCTGAGGAGAAGAGGGACTTTGCTGTGTGCTGTGCCCCTGCTTACTTGAACTAAAGAGACTTTGCTGTGTGCTGTGTCTTCAACTTGAATCTTCAAAGGCCTGAGAAGAGCTGGCCTCCTGTTCCTGGAACCCAGGGTTAAAAGGTTCCTAAAGAAACCCCAAGACGCTGTGAAGATCGTGCTGTTTTGGCCTGGTGCGTGCTTTATTACCAACTGCTGAGCGTGGGCAGGGTTTGGTGTGCTCATCGGCACATACTCGGCGAGGGTCGGAGGTCCGTGGTGTCTCCCCTCGTGAGTTCTGCTCTAAAAAGATTGTGTGGCCGTGAGGGCGGTCTTGCTGTGACCTGCGCCCTCGAAAATCATCTGCCACCTGTTCACCGCCGCTGCCCGGGGCCAGAAACACCCTTCGAAGGTTGCCGTCCCTGGTCGGAGCTGCGGGGCCGAAGAACGAAGCCGCCGCGCCCCCATTGGTCAAAGAGGACGAGCTCTCAGTGAACACAGCGCTGGGATTGGCCCAACGCTGCCGCATCATCACAGAGGCCGCGCACTGATTGGCTGCCGGCTCGACATCGTCAGCGGCTTGTCCCGGGAGCCGCACTGTCATTGGCTGACTCCCGGGTGGCTGAAGGGGCTCGTGTACGGAGCCGCGACATCATTGGTCTGTCCTGAGAAAGCCTACGATCGATCGTCGGAACCGCGCTTGGAGCGGCAAGGAGTCCCGTCCTCGAGACCCGTCCTCGCCGAGGGAGCCCGCGAGTGCTGACTGCCCCTGGCCTGTGTCCCTCATCGAAGCGCTGTGCTAGCTCCCCGCCGCTCCCTGGAAGTGCTGAGAGCGGGCGGAGAGCAGCCGGGACCGGCCGGGGCTGGGTGCGAGTCAGCTATGATCAGCGCGGTGGTGCCCATAGAATACTCGGTGAGGCGTGATCGCTGCGCTTGAGCTCATTTATTCGAAGGGCTGATTCTGAAGTAAGAACACGCTGGTATTGCGCTGGCAACCCATTTAAGAGCTGATTTGAAATAAGTCAGTAACGCTATTTTTTTAATACTGATTTAAGAGACTTGAGACCGATTTTTACATTTGAACTTCCTGATAATCAGTGCAACCATCAAGATTAAGTGCAACTTTTCTGCAAAGAAGCAACCATTGTGTATTGTTCATTTTTAATTGCTGCAAATAGATAAAGCTATATTTTTATAAATATACTTACCTGTGTGGTCTCAGTTTGTGGTGGATGGGGGATCATTGTTTGTGTTAAGTGCATTTATTGTACACATTGCCTTGGGGATAAGCCTGCCTGCTCGAGCCAAGCTACCTAGAGGGGGAGCAGGGGTTATCTACTGTGTGTATTCCTTCACCCTGACTAGAAGCAAGGATCCCTACTTGGTCTAAGGTACTTACCTCTGCCAATTAGAGACCCCCAGATCTAACAAGGGACAGGTAATCCAGCCCCTAAATTTGGTATATAGGTAGGAGCTGAGTCCCAAGACTTTAGATTAATCCTGACTGAAACCTGAAACGAAGCTCTGCACCTTCGACATTCTACCTGAAGATAGAAGACTGAAGAATCTCTCTTGAGGTCAAGGAGTGACCACCCTGCACAAGCAGGCACCATCAAGCGATCAACGGTTTGCTTTGTCGACGTTCCCACTGGAGCCCGAGCACAGAGCCTGACAAGACCCAGACTTCCAGACTTCCTTCAGCCCGATTCACAGCCACAGCAAAGCTGAGACCCGTGGAGGCGATGCGAGATGTGGGACCGGCCATCTTGGAAAGCCAGCGAATTGCTTTCTTTGCAACTTCTGAGGCACCCTCGAAGTTGTGCATTGGGGATTGAGAAGCCCCAGCCCCAAGCATCATCTGCACCAAAGATCATCCCTCCACACTCCACGAGTGCTGCGTGGGGTCCTTTTGCATTTTCCTGCTTGACCCGTCTGTCTGGTCACTTGCCCGTTGGCTAGTGGTCTCTGTGACGATGAAACTTTGAATCTACACCGCTGGTCTGGTTGCTCCAGACTGGCCCCTTCTTCCCTGAAAAGCAGAAGCCCATCAGACCTTGCTGGTCTGATCCAGAAGCCATCTTTGATTCCTGTGTGGGTTGCCTTAGCCAAGCCTTGTGGACTCCAATCGGGAAGCCAACACCGCCAACAGCGAGATCCTTTGTGGGACAGTCTGTGCCCAGCTCCTGGTCATAGTCGACACCTCCTGGTCCACTTGGCTGCAGAGACAAGCTTCACGACATCACCTGATTGCTTCACGACATCGCCTGGCTCCTTCCTGGTTCCTCTCTGGTCACTGACTAGTGACCCAGACTCTGTCCCCTCTGCTTTCAGGTACTCTTCATCCTCGATCCGCCCTTGGATCCAACCGGACACTTATCTCCTGGTTGCCTGCAGCATCTTTCTTCAAGGCTCCATAGGATTCAACGACGAAACCCGACACACTTTGACACCTATGCACCCGCTTCCTGTGGGTGAGGTAACGCGAGTACTCCGGTGCTCCTGTGGGTATGGACTATCCTAGTGTTTAGGTTTCAAGTAGCTTTCTCCTAGTCCATCCGGAAGAGACCTAAAATAACTAGTTTCCAATACTTTCGTTCCCATTCTAACTCTATGGTAACTTGCGTGTGTGTAAAGACACTGCACACGCCTCCCGTGGGCCTCCTACTTCCTATTCTTTGGTAGTACAGTGTAGCCCTAGCGATTCCCCAGGCCCTAGGGTAGCTGGTCTATAAGGTTGACTTTACAACCATCACTATAAGGGTTGTTTGGACTGATACAGGGTGCCCACTAGAATAGTGGACATCACATATCAGGCCAACTTCTCACATGCATTAACTTACAAAAAGAATAACACATCAAAACCTTAGTTACTGTTGTTTAGCCCTTTAACGTCCTGTTGGAAGTTGTGTGTTATTTACTCACTACAGGAGACTACCAACTGCCATTCCCCCTATCTATAGTTTGTATTGGCCCGTGCGTACAAGTAGTGAGTGATACGGCAGGGAAGTGATGCAGTGTATCCACCACTCAAGCTCAGGATGATGTCAGTTACCTACAGGGTGTGGCTCAGGGGAATTCCCTCCTACCATGTCCACAGTAAGCTGCAGCTCAGTATAGAGAGCGTCACAGCATGTTGTAATGGGGATGTTGCACATGGCAATGCTCTCTGCCTTCGCCCAGGCAAGCATTGACTTCCGCCCGGCCATTAAAGTGGGGGAGTCCGACCACTCCCATTTCTTGGTAATGAGCCGCTTGGCCATTATCAGCCCCAATCTAGGAATCACGAGGTAACCTTTGTAGTGGGAGTTCTGTGAAATTTGTGCAACATGTAGGTTGGCCAGTCATGTGTTAGCGTTCTGTCTGTGCAGGCACGCAGGAGAGAGGCCAGTTGGTTCCAATAGGTACCCACCTGGGCACAGCCCCATAGCATGTGGATTAAATCAGCCCCTCATTCAGTGCATCTCGGACACTCTGCATTAACATGATTGAAGTATTGTTTAATTTTTGAGGTGTGAGATACGCCCTGTGAACGATGAAAAGCTGTATTTGCTGGAAACGCATATTGCGGGATATGCATGTCGGAATTTCAAGTACCCGAGCCCATTCTGTATCTGTAAGATGGTGTTCCAGATGGTGTTCCCTCTTATGACGCAATGGGTCAAGGTTAAATGCAGCATGCGCATGCAGGGAAGCTGCAAACCATTGTGTGGGGTGCCTACCCGACCCCATAACATGCAAGTATTTTATGTGCCTTTGGCTCCGCAGTCATGTGCCCCCACCTAGCCATGAGTGAAGCCACCGATGCACAATGAATCAGAAAGTAGCCAGGCGGGAGCCCATCTTCTTCTACCAAGGTTGTGTATGTTAAAAGTATCCCCTCCTGATATAAGTCTCCAAGTGTCTGAATGTCATTCTCATGCCACCTTCTAAGTATCTGCCTGAAGATTACTGTGCGGCCATCGGGGGTCCGTTCCAGAGGTATCGCTGGGGCATAAGGGGTCACCTTACGGGTGAGATAAGGGCTTTTACGGTAGCACCTATAGGCTACATCAAATATTAAAGACTCCGGTGGTTTGGAGCATGCACCTGGGTGGAAGAGGCTGACTATACGCTGCAGGGGATTGGGTGGACGCGTAGTGGCAGTATCTGCGCAATGATGGGTTGAGAGCCAATGTGCCACCCATTGAAGTTTTGAGTCAAAACAATAATGCTCAAGACAAGGAGCCACCATTCCCCCTTTGTCCACTGGCAGGTACAGTATCTTCTGCGCCATCCTATGTCTGGCGTTGCCCCAGATAAAATCTCAAATTTGATTTTCTATGGGGGTGAAGAAGGAGGTTGGAATGTAGACCGGCAGATTTGTAAAGTAATAGGAGTCTTGGTAGCACTACCATTTTAGTAAGTACAACCCTGCCTGTTACAGATAATGGTAGAGTAGAACAAGTTACTTACCTTCGGTAACGATATATCTGTAAGAAACATTAGTTAGTGTTAGATTCCTTACCTTAGAATATCCCCAGGCGTCAGTCTGGATCCGGAAACATTTGCGTAGCAGTACCCCTGCGCGTCGGTAGGGGTCGTCTGCAGGCGTCCCCTGCGGCTCCGCGTCCGTCGTCGGCGTCGTGCGCCGTGATGACGTCGCTGGAGCATATAGACGCCGCCTCCGCGCGCTGACGTCAGTTCTTTGTACACAGCTTTTCCGCGCCAGGAGACGCAGAGCCATGAGAGAACCAACACTGGTGCCATGTAAAACTAGGGCCCTGAAAGGGATGTCCTTAACCCTAGGTATCAGTTCGCAGAACGGGGAGGATGGGTGGGCTCGGTAAGGAATCTAACACTAACTAATGTTTCTTACAGATATATCGTTACCGAAGGTAAGTAACTTGTTCATCTGAAAGAAACACGCTAGTGTTAGATTCCTTACCTTAGAATAGATACCCCAGCAATACCAACCCCGGTGGTGGGTCTGCGAACCAATACAAAACTACACCAGAAAGTCCTGGAGGACAGAACGGCCAAAGAAGCCATCCCTCCGGACTTGACTGTCCAGGCAGTAGTGCCTCGCAAAGGTGTGCAGCGAGGCCCACGTAGCCGCTTGGCAAATGTCCTGCAAGGGGACACCCCGGCCCAAGGCAGTGGTAGCCGCCGTGGCCCGAGTGGAATTCAAGTCAAGTCAAGTCATACAATTTATATAGCGCACTACATACCCAGAGGGTTTCAAGGCACTTAGGAAGGGGAGGAGGATTATTTGTCAAATATCCACGTTTTAAGCTGCTTTCTGAACGCTAGGTGATTCTGGGTGAGGCGAAGGTAAGCGGGGAGTGAGTTCCATGTTTTGGCAGCCAGGTAAGAGAAGGATCTGCCTCCCATGGTGGTCTTGTTGATGTGAGGTACAGTGGCGAAGGCTTGGTTGGAGGAGCGAAGTTGGCGGGGGGGGGGAGTAGAAGGACAGTCGGGAGTTGAGGCAGTCTGGTCCGATGTCGTAGAGTGATTTGTGTGCGTGGGTGAGCAGTCGGAAAGTAATCCTCTTATTGACGGGTAGCCAGTGGAGATCTTTAAGGTGACCAGAGATGTGTTCGTTGCGTGGGATGTCTAATATGAGCCTGGCTGAGGCGTTTTGGATTCGTTGTAGTTTCTTCTGGAGTTTGGCGGTGGTGCCTGCGTAGAGGGTGTTTCCGTAGTCCAGTCGGCTCGTGACCAGAGCATGGGTGACTGTTTTCCTTGTTTCGGTGGGGATCCAGCGAAATGTTTTTCTGAGCATGCGAAGAATGTTGAAGCAGGAGGAGGATACGGCGCTGACTTGTCTGTTCATTGATAGTGAGGAATCCAGGATGACGCCAAGGTTTCGTGCGTGGTCTGTCGGGATGGGTGCATTTCCGAGGGCTTCCGGCCACCAGGAGTCGTCCCAAGCAGAGGGGGATTTACCTAAGATGAGGACTTCTGTTTTGTCTGAGTTCAGTTTCAGTCGGCTTTGTTTCATCCATTCGGCGACTTCTTTCATTCCTTCGTGAAGGTTAGTTTTGGCGGTGCTGGGGTCTTTGGTGAGAGATAGGATCAGTTGAGTGTCGTCCGCGTAGGAGATGATGTTGAGGTTGTGTTGGCGGGCGATGGCCGCGAGGGGGCTCATGTATACGTTGAAGAGGGTGGGACTGAGTGAGGATCCTTGTGGTACGCCGCAGATGATTTCAGAGGCCTCTGAATTGAATGGTGGAAGGCGGACTCTCTGGGTTCTTCCGGTGAGGAACGAGGTGATCCATTCCAGTGCCTTTCCTTGGATTCCGATGTTTCTGAGGCGATGTAAAAGGGTTCTGTGGCAGACTGTGTCGAAGGCTGCAGAAAGATCGAGGAGGATGAGGGCGACTGTGTCTCCATTGTCCAGTAGAGTACGGATGTCGTCTGTTGCTGCGATGAGGGCGGTCTCAGTGCTGTGTTTGGCTCGGAATCCAGATTGTGAGGGGTCGAGTGAATTGTTGGCTTCGAGGAAGGCGGCGAGTTGGTTGTTGACAGCTTTCTCGATGACTTTGGCCGGAAATGGAAGAAGCGAGATGGGGCGGTAGTTTTTGAGTTCGGTGGGGTCTGCTGGGCCCTCAACCCAACAGGAGGCTCCTTCCGAGCCAAAGAGTAGCACGCTTTGATGCAGAGGACGACCCATCGAGAGATGGTTCGTTTACAGACCGCCCGTCCCTTCTTCGCACCCACGTAGCCAACAAACAGTTGGTCATCCACCCGGAACTGGCGTGTGCGATCCATGTAAAATGAAAGCGCACGTTTTGGGTCCAGACGATGGAGCCGCTCTTCATCCTTTGAAGGATGCGGAGGCGGGAAGAAGGAAGGGAGGGTGATGGACTGCCCGATGTGAAAGGCCGAAACAACCTTGGGCAGGAAAGAAGGTCTAGTCCTCAGAACCACCTTGTCAGGATGAATGGACAGGAAAGGAGGTTGGACAGAAAGAGCCTGGAGCTCACTCACTCTCCTGGCAGAGGTGATGGCAACCAGGAAATCCGTCTTTAAAGTCAGGAGACGGAGAGGGCAAGAATGAAGGGGCTCAAAGGGAGCACACATCAGAAAAGTTAGAACCAGGTTCAAATCCCACTGAGGCATCACAAACGGAACAGGTGGAAACATGTGAGTGATGCCTTTCAAGAATCGAGTTACAATCGGGGATTTGAACAAAGAAGGCTGATCAGGAAGCCTTAAAAAGGCTGAAAGGGCAGAAAGGTAGCCCTTGATAGTGCCCAGAGCAGAGCCCTGCTGGGCAAGAGAAAGAAGAAACAGAAGAACCTCCGAAAGAGGGGCAGAAAGAGGATCCACAGCCTTTGCTGTGCACCATGCCACAAATCTGTTCCACCGACAGGCGTATACCGACTTAGTGGAGGGACGCCTGGCTGCCAGAATAACATCACAGACTTCAGGAGGCAAGTCAAATGGCCTCAACTGCCGCCGCTCAATCTCCAAGCATGGAGGTGGAGACTGGACAGGTTCGGGTGGAGGACCGTCCCCTGCTGCTGCGACAGAAGGTCCTCCTGAAGGGGCAGGCGGATCGGGGGACCGACTGACATGCTGAGTAGCTCGGGATACCAGTACCTTCGAGCCCAGTCCGGAGCCACAAGGATAACTTGGGCCCGGTCGCGCCTGATCTTCTTCAGCACTCTGGGCAGAAGTGGTATAGGCGGAAAGGCGTATAACAGACCGCAACTCCACTCGCGCCGAAAGGCGTCGCCGTGCGAGTGCCGTCTTGGAAACTCCAACGCGCAGAACTGATGACATTGCGCGTTCTCTTCGGTGGCGAATAGATCTAACCAAGGCTCTCCCCACTGCAGAAAGATGCCTTGCGCCACGTCCGAGTTCAGACGCCATTTGTGATCCATCGAGCACCGACGGCTGAGTTCGTCCGCCCTGGCGTTCAGAGAACCTGCCAGGTGTTGAACCGTCAGAGTCACGCCCTGACGTTCCAGCCACTGCCAGAGGCGCAGAGCCTCCTGGCAAAGGGTCCACGACCCCACACCGCCCTGTTTGTTGCAGTACCACATGGCGGTGAAGTTGTCGGTGAACACCTGCACTACACTCCCGTTGACAAAGGGGAGGAATGCCTTCAGTGCCAGACGAATCGCCCGCAGCTCCAACAGGTTGATATGGAGCCGGGATTCCGCCGGAGACCAGATGCCTCTGATCTCCGGCTCTCCCAAATGGCCACCCCAGCCCTGGAGGGACGCGTCCGTCACGACAACGTGCTCCGGTTGGGGAAGGGAGAGGGACTTGCCCCTGACCCAATCGCGGTCCGTAAGCCACCACTGCAGTTGTCTCGCAGTGCCCTCCGAGATCAAGACGTGGTCGGACAAGTTGCCCTGATGCTGGGCCCACTGAAACTTCAGGTCCCACTGCAGAGCCCGCATCCGCCACCGAGCGTGATGCACCAGAAGGATGCAGGAAGCCATCAGTCCCAGCAGCCGCAGCGTCAACCTGACCGAAACCCGGGATAGCGGCTGAAAGATGGGAATCAAAGCCTGAATATCCCGAACCCGCCGTTCCGGAGGATAAACCCGAAACTGCGCCGAGTCCAGAACCGCTCCGATGAAAAGGAGCTTTTGAGAGGGACACAGGTGTGATTTCGGCACATTGATGGAGAACCCCAGGTCGTGCAAGAGGTCTGCCGTCATCTGAAGGTGGTGGACGACTGTCTGGGGCGAGCCCGCCTTCAACAACCAGTCGTCTAGGTAGGGGAAGACTGAAACCCCCAACCTGCGCAGATGGGCTGCGACCACCGCCATCACCTTTGTGAACACCCGTGGGGCGCTGGTAAGGCCGAAGGGGAGCACGATAAACTGAAAATGCTCCTGGCCTACCGTGAACCGCAGGTAACGCCGGTGGCCCGGCAGGACGGGGATGTGAAAATAAGCGTCCTGCAAGTCCAACGCTACCATCCAGTCTTGTGGGTCTAGAGCAGCCAAGACCTGAGCTAACGTCAACATCTTGAACTTCTCCTTCCGGAGGAAGCCGTTGACGTTCCTTAGATCCAAGATAGGACGTAGGCCCCCCTTGTCCTTCTTGGGCACCAGAAAGTAGTGGGAATAACAACCACGCCCTACTTCTGGCCCAGGAACGCGCTCGATGGCCCCCTTGGCCAAGAGGGCCGTAACTTCCTCCTGCAGAAGTGTCAAGTGGTCCCCCGACACACGGTGGTTCTGCGGTGGCATGGCTGGAGGAGAGGTCTCGAAGGGGAGGGAGTAGCCCCTTCGGACGATTTGCAGCACCCACCTGTCCGAAGTGATCGTGCGCCAGTGAGCGTGGTGATGGCGAACCCTGCCACCCACTGGCGTCACATGGGGCCGAAAGCACGGACTAGGAGGATTTTGGGGTAGATGCTGCGGGGGAGGGTGTGGTCTGACCCCGCCGTTGTCCCCGACCGCCACCACGGCGGTTTCCACGGCCGCCACCGCGTTGAAAGGATTGTTGCGGCGCGTGGCTGGCAGCACGTGTGGGGGCGCCCCTTCCTTGGCCACGAAAGGGACGAAACGAACCCGTTTGCTGACGCTGGGTCGAGAGACCCAAGGACTTGGCCGTGACCCTGGAGTCCTTGAAGCGTTCCAGCGCGCGGTCCGCCTTGTCACCGAAGAGGTGACAGCCATCGAACGGCATGTCCATCAATGTATTTTGGACGTCTGCCGAAAAATTGGCGGATCTCAGCCAGGCGTGGCGACGAATCGCCACTGTCGTTGACATAGCCCTGCCCAGCGAGTCGGTCGTATCAAGACCACACCGTATTGAATATTTCGCTGCGTCTCGGCCCTCAGCTACAGCCTGACCGAGTTTTGCCCGCACCTCCATGGGGCATTCTGGCAGCAGTTCCGCGACCGTATCCCACACAGAGTGGGTGTAGCGGCCCAAGAGGCAAGCGGTGTTGCAAGACCGCAGGCCCAAACTAATGGACGAGAAGACCTTTTTGCCAAATTGGTCATACCTCTTGGATTCCCGGTCGGGCGGGGCCGACGGGAATGCGGACTGGGAGGTCGAGGCCTGGATCACCAGACTCTCAGGAGTGGGGTGGGTAGACAGGAACTTGGGGTCGTCCGGACAAGGACGGTGGCGCCTGGCCACGTTCCGATCGACAGGCGGACCTGAAGCGGGCCTGGACCAAGTGCCCAACAGAACGTCTGACAAGGCTTCATTAAACGGCAGTAGTGGCTCCTGTGGGCATGACTGCGGTTTGAAGACCTCGGTGAGGATGTTAGGCCTCACGGCCGCGACGGGGAGCTCAAGGTGTAAGGCCTTGGCAGCCCTCATCAGCACCACAGAATAAGCAGCTCCCTCCACCGATGCCACGGAAGGAGGAGAGATCAAACCAGGGTTAGGAGAGTCGTCCAGACCACTGGCATCCCCCAAGTCACCTGTCCAGTCCGGGTCATACTGGCACTCGCGTGACAGAGGGTCCTCGGACCCCTCCCAACCTTCACCGAACTCTTCATCTTCTCCGTATTCGGAGTCAACGATGTAGACCGGCTCCTCGGGGTTCATGGGCCCCATCGGCGCCGGGACCGGCGTCGAGCGACGCCCATCCGGCGCCGCGTCCGGCGTCGGGGAAGGTAAGGGGACGGCGCCGCCCGGAGCCGGCGCCGGAACCCCGCCGCCGGCCGAAGCCGGCACCGGAGAACCGGCGCCGCGCGGGGGCGGCGTCGGGGGCAACCCCGATGGCAACGGCGCCGGGGAGGCCGGAAGACCAGCTGGCGTCGATCCCGAAGGCCCTTGCGGCGCCGGGGTCGGAGCCGTCAGCGGCGCCGGGGCCGGAGCACCCGACGGCGCCGAGGCAGGGACACCCGAACCACCAGGGCCCCCAGACGGTAGCACTGGGCCCGAAGGCACCGTAGGCCCCGTCGGAGAACCGAGCGCCCTCATGGCCATGAGGAACGCCTCGATCTCCTCAGGCGTCGCACCGTGCCCAGGGACCGGAGGGTATGAGGCAGGCCGCGCCGGCGACTCTCGCGGAGCCGCGGGGTTGGGGTCACCCGAGCCCCCGGCCGCATCGCGCGAGCATCGGGGGGAGTCAGGGGTACGATGACGACGCCCCGACTTCTTATGCTTCCTACCTGACGAGCCTGACGAGTGGTGTCGACTTCCGGAACGCTCCGCGCGGCTCCGCGATCGCTCCCTCGACCGCACTCTCGACCTCCGGCCGGACCGGGACCGCTCCCGGTCCCGACGTGGGGCCAACACCCGGAGCTCCAGTAGCTTGCGGGACCGCTCCCGCCTAGCCTTGTTGGTGAGGGCCCGGCAGTCGACGCAGGAGTCCACGTCGTGGTCGGGGCCCAGACACCGGAGACAGAGGCGGTGATGGTCTGTGACCGACATCGTGCGCTCACAGTCCTCACAGTGCTTGAACCCAGGCATCCTATCAGGCACAAGAGAGAATTAACTATCGAAAAACTTGGTCAAAAGACCGGAGTACTGCTCTTCAGATCTGCGTCCACTGGCGCGGAAAAAAGAAGAACTGACGTCAGCGCGCGGAGGCGGCGTCTATATGCTCCAGCGACGTCATCACGGCGCACGACGCCGACGACGGACGCGGAGCCGCAGGGGACGCCTGCAGACGACGCCTACCGACGCGCAGGGGTACTGCTACGCAAAAGTTTCCGGATCCAGACTGACGCCTGGGGATATTCTAAGGTAAGGAATCTAACACTAACGTGTTTCTTTCAGATTTCCAAAATCGCTTCTGTGATTTGAGGGACGTCACTGCCCGGCCTAGGTTCCAATCAACAAGATCGTCCGTGTGGTGGTAGATTTGGATGCCTAAGTAGCAGAATGTGTCCGCTGCCCACTGGACCTTTTTACCGCCCATTACGAAACTAGGGTCCTGGAGTCCCTCTTTAAATGAGTGAATACAGGATTTATCTACATTGACAGTCAGCCCAGGAAACCCATCAAACTCCTCCAGCAATTGTGTAAGGCAGCCAGGGTCACGGTTGATGTCTCTAATGTAAATGTGGAGGTCATCGGTGTAGGAAGGTAGATCCTGACTATGGTTGCCCCCAACTTTTTGCCCTGTGTTTTAGCTGGTTTTTGACATAGTTGGCCTGGGACCCTGCCAATCAGGACCCCAGGCCTACTGCTCTCTCTGTAAACTGGATGCCATGTACCTTAGGTACATATCCAATTGGTACTGGGCCACCTTATCAGACCCTGTAACTCAGGGAATAGGTGTACCCAGGGCCTACCAGGGGCTGCAGCATGTATTATGCCACCCCTGGCTGGCCATCTAAATCTGACACAACTGGCTGCACGACAGCTGGGGCAAGGTGGTGTAATCACCCTTTGCTTTAGATATAGTATACCTATATCTAACCCTAAAATGGACACATATATTCCTATCAGTCACTCCTATGGCAGGCCTTGGCAATCCTGAAGGCAGAGTGCTTAGAATCGTGTGAGATGGTGCTCTGGCATGAGCTGAGCCTGTGTGCAGCTTTCGGAACCATGTCCTTTAGCTGTTTCCATGATAACGCTATACCATATACTCTTAAGTGCATTATAATCCTTGCGGTTATTGCTAACTTTGGCAAAGCATTATCAAAACATGTCGAGTAAGGTGTCATACGAATTGGAATACTACCCCCTCGCCAGTTCTGGTGACGGGGGTAGCATTCCACCCTTTCAGAGGGACAGGACATGTATGTAACTGAGAACCCCGGTTAAAGTTAAACAGAGCCTCACCATCACAAAATGGATGCTGCCACCACAGACACAAGTCTGACCTCTTGCTGCTGGGAGTCCTTCCAGTGAGGGAGGCCTGGACAAAGGGTTTTCTGCCTTGGGAGGTGCTAGCACCACCCCAGACAGGATTTTGTGTATTGAGTTAGGACAGGCTGAAAGGAATGAGACATGCCTGGGGCACACAAGGTGTCCCTGTGCATACCCCGGTTCAAACCAGTTGCTGGGGCACTCCAGCCCCACCTCTGGCGCGAAACCGGACAAAGGATAGGGGGTGTAACCACCCCCCTTCCTGGTCCCACCCATAGGAGGGTCCTAGTCACAGTACAGCCCCCTTTAGGAGAATAAAGGTAGGATCTGGTCCCATTCCAAATTAGATTAATACTGATTTGAAACTACAAAGAAGAAACTCTGGACTTCGACGTTCTGCTCCACAGAAGACTGAAGAAATCTCCCTTGTGGCCAAGGAGTGACCACCCTGCACAAGCAGGCACCATCAAGCGTCCTAGCAGTTCACTTTGTCGTCCTTCCCGGCGGAACCAGACTTCAGAGCCCGACGAGATCCGGACTCCTGTTGACTCCGAATCCGGATCCGACACCGCCAACAGCGAGAGCCTGCGTGGGACAGCTCGTGCCTCCATCCTGGTCATCGAAGACACCTCCTGGTCCACGTGGCTGCAGAGTCAAGCGTCCACTCTTCACCTGATCACGACGACAGCATCTGGTTCCTTCCTGGTTCCACTCCGGTCACTGGCTAGTGACTGTGAACATTGTCCCCTCTGCTTTCAGGTCTCCATCTTCCTCGATCCACCCTTGGATCGCACCGGACATCTTCCTCCTGGACGCCTACAGCATCTTTCTTCAAGGCTCCATAGACTTCGACGCGGAAACCCGACACTTTCACACCTATGCACCCGCAGCCCGTGGGTGAGGTAACGCGAGCATTTCGGTGCTCAAGGGTAGATTGACTCTCCTAGTTTCCAGGTATCCTGTAGTTTTAGTCTCAACCAGTCGGAACTGTCTTTTACTTACCTTTTTGTAACTTGTAGTGTCCATTGACTTTGTACCGCATCTCGCGTGTGAGTTCACACTCTGCACATACGTCCCGTGGGCCTCCTGCTCCTTACCTAAGGTTAGGATAGTGTAGTCTCAGCGATCCTACAGCCTCTGGACACCTTCATTTCCTCTATCGATTTCCTTATACCATTTACTTAGTATATGGTTTGTCGTGCCCCTAGGGCACCATTGTAATTTGTGCAACTTATCGTATTTTTCTTAAGAGTCTTATCATGTGCTTAGCCCTCTGATCTCATAAAGAGTTCAGAGGTGTTTTGATAGCAATAAATATATTGTTTATTTTCATAACATCCTGTGTGGTGTCCTTTCACTTGGTATTCAAGGGGTTATATGTTGCAAAACTGCTGGCTTTACATGCCAAAAGAGTTTAGCCTAAGACTGCTTTGTCCATGCTACCATTAGAATAGCTGGTCCATAAGGTTGACTTACAACCAATCACCATAAGGGTTGTTTGGACTGATACAAGGTCATCACTAGAACTAGTGAGCATCATATATCAGGCCAACTTCTCACAACTGATGACATCTCAAATGACATCACTGATGACATCATCCAGTGAATGTGTGTAATTCTGAAAATTAAATATAATTTATATATGTATATCTCAAGGTTGATGGAAGAATAAATGGGTATATGAGTGTCTAAATGGATGATTGGTTTTGAAAAATTGATTGTATAACTGACTGATTAAGTGTATCTTAGTGAATACATGGGTTAGTTAGTAATGTTTAAATATATAAATATCTGTATCAGTCTCTCACTTTGTGTATAAGTGGCTGCATGGGTTCGAGAGTAGCTACAGGAGTGTCTATATAGGTTATTAGTTATTATTTTCAGTATCAGTACGAGTGTCTGAGTGTCTGTATGGTTTGGTGGGGGTATTAGGTAGTGCATAGATGCATGAATGAGTGACTCACTGTTTGTATGTGTTAAAGACAGCATTTATGCAGGACTGTATGGGTGGATGTGTGTGTAAATGGGTGTGTTAGTGAATGAATGACTATCTCAATAGTGTCTTTATGAGTAACTACATATGTTTTAAACTAATATATGGGAGTATTGGTGTATATAAGTGAGTATATGTGAGAGTGAGAAATTGAAAGAGTTCCTGTCTAAATTAGTATGTTTCTATAAGTGATTGCCTAAGAGAGTAAGTATGTGTAAGTTTCTGTAGCAGTAAGTGTGGTGGTGTGTGTATAACTGTATATGCAATTTAATGGATGTTTGATACTTTGTTTGCATGTGTGAGAGTAACTCTATGGATCAGTGTCATTGTGTAACAGGATGTATAGGTGTATGAGTACATATGATGAGTAAGTACATGTATGAGTGACTGTATAGGACTGTTGATGAATGAGTGGATGTGTGTGTAGATCTTGGAATTACTGAATAGGTGTGTTGTAACTGGTATTTTTATGTCCATTGTTTTGAAAATGTTAGTATCTATTTTGGAGTGTGTGTATCAAAGGTTAGATTAGGGTGAGAGGAGGTCTGCCACTCTATCACAAGGATGAGTCATTTGAGATGTCATCAGTGATGTCATGAGTGATGTCACTGACCATGTCATGAGTGATGTAATATGTGACGTCATCAGCAGTGCATTGCGGGCACGCGAGTTATAGTTAGCTGAACTAACTATAACGGGGGAATTTCAATGGTTTTGTACGAGTGAAATGTCCAACTAACTATAACTCTCCTGAAATCTATGGGTTTTTTTGAGTGAATTTCTAAGTGTTTTTAAATGCTAGTTTGTAACTATAACATGCCTGAAACCTATGGTTTTTTTCTGTTAATTTCAAAGGTTTTTAAATGCTAGTGTCTAACTATGCCTACAGCAGTAGGACATGTGAAGAAAGTAGAAAAAACACACAGAAAGAAGAAAAAGAAATGCAGTAAGAAGCAACAGAAGTCCTCAAAGATGAAGAAAAGTGCAGGAAGAAGGAAGACATGCAGAAAGAACAAACAAAGGAGCAGAAAGAGGCCTTGATGCAAAATCATCCAGTACCCTCAACTTTTTCAGATGGGTACTGGTGGTAACACCTACATACATTAGGGAACACTAAGCCTCTAGTACATAATAGGGCAGGGGGATTAAAACTACCTCGTAAAAACCGTATGCACACTGGTGAAGGGGGGCTGAGCTGACGTGTAGAGTGTTTTAAAAAGGGGAATGGCCTATGAAACCCTCTCTGCAACGCAGCTCCCTGGCGCATACTGGAGGTACATAGTGGGCTAGTTGGCCCCCAGGGACCCTCAGGATGGAAGAGTATTTAATTTCCCAACTCGCCAGGGGACATGTTTGCACAGTGGTGAAGCAAGGGGGCAGGGCCTGAAGTGACATGTGTGCAAACCCTGTGGCGCGTTTTAAGTTGGGGAATTAATTCCTCTTCAATCCTGAGGGTCCCTGGGGGCCAACTAGCCCACCAGGTACCTCAAGCATGCACCAGGGAGCTGTGTTGCAGAGAGGTGTTCATAGGCCACACCCCTTTTTACCAAACTCTGCAAAGCAGCTCTGTGATGCTTTTTGGAGGCACCTGGTGGGCTAATTGGCACTCATGTCACCTCAGGCCCGCCCCCTCCCTGTACCACTCTGCAAACGCACCCCATGGTGAGTTTTAAGTTGGGGGATTAAGTCCCCTTGAATCCTAAGGGACCCTGGGGTGCAACTAGCCCACCAGGTGCCACCATTAAGCACCACAGAGCTGTGTTGCAGAGAGGTGTAAAAAGGGATCGTGGCCTATGAACACCTCTCTGCAACCCAGCTCCCTGGCGCTTACTGGAGGTTCCCGGTGGAATAGTTGGCCCCCAGGGGCCGTCAGAATTGAAGGCAAATTATTTTCCCATCTTAAAACGTGTCATAGGGCGTGTTTGCACATGTCACATCAGGCCCCACCCCCTCCCTTCACCATGTGTGCAAACACACCCTGTGGCCGTTTTAAGTTGGGAGATTAAGTCCCCTTGAATCCTTAGTGTCCCTAGGGTCCAGCTAGCTCACTGGGTACCTCCAGTAAACGCCACAGAACTGCGTTTCAGAGAGGTGTAAAAAGGGGCACGGTCTTGACCACCTCTCTGCAACGCAGCGCAGTGGCACTTACTGGAAGCACCTGGTAGGATAGTTGGCCCCCAGGGGCCCTCAGGATTGAAGGGGAATTATTTCCCCAACTGAAAACGCATCACAGGACGTGTTTGCACACGTAACCTCAGTCCCCGTCCATTCCCTTCACCACTGTGTAAACACACCCTGTAGCCGTTTTAAGTTGGAAGATTAAGACCCCTTGAATCCTAAGGGTCCCTAGGGTCCAACTAGCCCACCAGGTACCTCTAATAAGCGCCACAGAGCTGTGTTGCAGAGTGTTGTAAAAAGAGGCGTGGCCTATGAGCACCTCTCTGCAACGCAGCTCCCTGACGTATACTGGAGGTACCTAGTGGGATAGTTGGCCCCCAGGGACCCTCAGGATTGAAAAGGAATTAATTCCAAAACTTACAACTTGCCAGGGGACGCGTTTGCACAGTGGTGAAGCAAGGTGGCGGGGCCCGAGGCGATATGTGTGCAAACATACCCTGTGGTGTGTTTTAAGTTGGGGAATTAATTATTTTTCAATCCTGAGGGTCACTGGGGGCCAACTAGCCCACCAGGTACCTCCAGTATGCACCAGGGAGCTGTGTTGCAGAGAGGTGTTTATAGGCCACGCCCTTTTTACCACACTCTGCAAAGCAGCTCTGTGGCGCTTATTGGAGGTACCTGGTGAGCTAGTTGGCACACGTCACCTCAGACCCCGCCCCCTCCCTGTACCACTGTGCAAACGCGCCCATGGTGCATTTTAAGTTGGGGGATTAAGTCCCATTGAATCCTAAGGGTTCCTGGGGTGCAACTAGCCCACCAGGTACCTCCAGTAAGCGCCACAGAGCTCTGTTGCAGAGAGGTGTAAAAAGGGACGTGGCCTCTGAACAACTCTCTGCAATGCAGCTCCCTGGCGCATACTGGAGGTTCCTGGTGGGCTAGTTGGCCCCCAGGGACCCCCAGTATTCAAGGGGAATTACTTCCTCATCTGCAAACGCGCCAGGGGTGCGCGTTTGCAGAGTGCTGCAGGGAGGGGACGGGGCCTCCGGTGCGATGGCAGTCTTTTTCTTTTTTTTTTTTTAAGAAGGGGGGCTGTGTGGCCTCCCTTCTTTTCCTAATTTATTGGCCAATAGATTTGGAAGGGGGCTGCGTGGCTCCCCCTCCAGAGGCCATAATTGGTCCCGGGGACCCCATCCCCCGGGGCATGGCCTTTATTTTAATGTAATCTAATTAGAGGGGGCTGCGTGGCCCCCCTCCTCTGGCCATTTATGGACCCAGGGACCCCATCCCCCGGGGCCGGCCTTTCTCTTGGGTGGTCCCCGGGGCAGCGGTGGGGCCTGAGCCCTTGCAGATGTTCTTGAAAAGCCCTGGGGGGTGGTGGTCCCCGGGGCTGAAGGGGCTGTGAGCCCCCCTGCACATTTATTCAGGAAGCCCCGGGAGTGGCGGTCCCTGGGGCTTGGGGGGCCTTTGAGCCCCCCCACTCATTTTAGAAGCCCCGGGGGGTGGCGGTCCCCAGGGCTGAGGGGCTGTGAGCCCCACACACATATATTTTAAAAGCCCCGGGGGTGGCAGTACCCGGTGCTGGGGAGCCCCTCTGGGCCCCCCATTACAATTAAAATATTGCCCAAGTCCCAGGGGCTAAATAGCAATGAAGCGCTGGAGCCCGCGCTTCGTTTTTTTATCGCGGCCGGATCCGTTGAGCATTTTGAAAAACATTTTTTAAAAAATTGGGGGGGCTGGGGGTCCTTGTGGGATCCCCTAAACAGGCCTAGGAGGTCAGGGTGTTTATACCCTGCCCCTTTTTGCGTTGTGAACACTTGTTTGACTGATTTCTTGTGCCTCAGTTCTACTGAGGCTTAAGATGGCTGCCAACACTTCCTGGTTTGGAGTGTTGACAGCCAATTAGCATACAGCTCGTGATCGGGAGGGTGCGCGGATCCTCCACGGCCATAGATATATAAAGATTTTAACTTTTGATTCTCTCAGCAACTACTGAACGGATTTACAACATTTAACAACAAGCATTGGCATAGCAAATAGGTCTCGCTTTTTTAATGTAATGTAATGTAATGTAAACCCGCTTTTATATAGCGCTGCTATCACTCCAAGGAGCATCTTGGCGCCGTAGCCCGTAACCCAGAATAAAATAGGCCGTAAAAACTACTCAAGCATCAGTCCCATCATATTAACACCATCATACTTATACCAGAGCTGTGCACGCGGTATCTGAAAGATTGAAGATCCAAGTTCAAGGACTTCCTAAACACGTTCTCAGTGGGGATTTGCCGCATATGGAGTGGAAGCTTGTTCCACGCCCTGGAACCTAGCACTCCAAGAGATTTTCCTCCTTTCGTGGAATGCTTGAATTTGGGGATCAGCAATAAGTTCATATTTCAGGACCTAAGGTTGCGAGATGGCACATACCGTCTAAAACGGTTCAGGAAATATTTAGGCCCCTGCTGATGGTAGGATGTGAAAGTTATGACTACGACTTTAAACAGGATACGTTTGTGGATTGGTAACCAGTGTAGGGCCTTGAGTGCCGCCGAGGTAGATGACCTCCTCGGCCAGCTCAGAACAAGGCGGGCGGCTGCATGCTGGACCATCTGCAGCCTGTGCAGGACTGATTTATTTGATCCTGCATACAGGCTATTGCAGTAGTCCAGACAAGATGTTATCAGTGCAATCACAACCGTTTTCCTGGCTGCCAAAGGAAGAAGGTCAAAGAATTTTCTCAATCCTCTGATTGAGCTAAAACAGGTGCCGGCTTTTGGGACCTTATGAGTATTTAGTTATGGAGCGCAATATCCTTGGTGCAATAACATCAACTGTTGCATGGATAAACACTTATAAGGTCCCAAAGGCGAGACCTATTGGCTATGCCAATGCTTGTTTTTAATTCATTAAAGACAAGGGGATCCTATAAGGTAACTAAGGAACTAGAGTATCAGTATTAAGGAAAACAGTGGTCCTTGTTGTAGGAAAAAATCAGCATAAACAATAAATACAGAACTGAATCAATTCTATATATTCTATCCAGCCGGATAGTGCAATTTAATCAGAATTATTAAATACTGTCGAGGGACAGACGTAATATCCAGTGAGATACAGTCCAGTATCCAAGAATTACAGTCATAGACAGAGTGTCAGAGTGACAATTTACATAAAAAACAAAAACAAATACAAATACACAAACAAAAACAGTCAGGCGAAATAGAAAAGGTCGCTTGTTCTCAATTGTACATGGTAGAACAAGCATGATAAATAGCAACAGCTGTAACACTTATTAAGAAGATTGTTTGTGGCACGGTGTTTTTAAGGTTGACGACGTTTTGAACCCATTCAAAAAATAACTGAGATCATCAACAGGACAGTGATACTGTCCGCCTGAAGAATCAATTATAGACAACTTTACAAAAACCATAGAGTTTTAGGAAAAAGAAAAGAAAAGGAAGACAAGCTGGTGGCCGGCTGCCTCTGGGTAGCACTTTCAAAACCCGCTTACTAAATGTCTTGCTTGAGACAGCGCATGCGCTGGCTCAGACGAAACCTAAAAAGGGTTCTTTCTCAACCAAGAGCTACCTTTTTGCCAAATTTGATGTAATTCCGTTTAGCAGTTCAGGCTGTAGCCGTGTCTAAAGTTTCCAATGAGAAATTGCATGGGAAAAACACATTTTGGGACCCCCTTTTTTTCTCTGCCCTCGCTTGACGAATCACCCTGAAACTCTCAAGATAGGAGCAGACTGGAGCGCCCCACAAGTTTTTAAAATTTTGCAAAGATTCGTCAATCAGTGCCAAAGTTATTGGGAATAGAATGTTGCGAATTTCCTATGGAAAATAGGTCCTAACTATATATATATATATATCAAATACGACTCATACAAACGCAAAGCCATGTCCGTCCAACAGAAAACAACTACGACTACTGATCAAGGGGCAGCTGTGGGCCCAGTATTGACAAATGAAGACAATCTATCAGTAGCATCCTTTAGTGGCTCCGAGGAGAGTATGCCACGTGCTGATGCAATTCCAATTGATCTGACAAAATTTTCTATGATTGACAAACTAAATTTTGTCAGCGAGGACCGGAGGTACTCTCTGCGCTCACGGAACACTCCTCCACAAGCAGACAAAGCGGCAGTCAAAAACGCCGCTGTAGGAAACGAAGTGCCAAAAAGAGGTGGAAGGCGAGGCAAAACTCGCAAGAACTGGAACAATTAACCAGCGAACAAGACAACACTGTCATTAACCTAACAGATTTGACATTGTCCAGGGCGGAAGAACAACTCCTCTCTTTAGGACTTTCATACTGTCCACCCAATGATTTTTCTTATGTTCAAGCACGTATTGATGTTTACAAATTTATTAGAAAAATTAAATTGCAAAAATATTTTTTGTTACATCCAGAAATTCCAATTTTGCGTGCTGAATGTGAGGTAGAAACATCTAATGAGGAATCTCTTCAGGTAAAACATTTGCAGGGGCTGCAAAAGTTATTGTCTTTAGCTAACGAAAACAACTCGCAAACTGATTTGACAGTGAGTCAAACTATTAAGGTTAATTGTTCTCCTCCTACCACCTTTCGAGGTAAATCCACATTTCTGCCCTTGATGCCTAAAGATGCATTGGATGTCTTTAGTGACAGGATCATTACAGAACTGAAGGTACTTAACAAATCGGTGCTGAAGAAGAGAAAACAAGTTGATTTTAACAACACACAATATACCAAACTTGTGAAACAAATCCAGGGTAACAACCAGGTTGTAGTGAAGAGTGCAGATAAAGGGGGGAATACAGTGTTATGGGCTAAAACCGATTATATTGCGGAGGCAGCCCGACAACTATGTGATCCTCATTGCTACACTAAATCTACTAAATTTGTGATGCTTAAAAGCCATGAAACAACTAGAAAAGACATCAATCTCTGGTATAGAACTGGCTTATTAACAAAGGATGAATTTAAGTTCTTAAATGTATTACATCCCATCACTCCACTCTTTTATTTGTTACCCAAGATCCATAAATGCACCTCTCCTGTCCCTGGTCGTCCTATCATCTCCGCTCAGGGTAGTATGAATGAAAATATTTCTAAGTATGTGATTTCTTTCTTCAATCACATATGTTTTCTCTTCCCTCTTTTTTGAAAGACACTACGGATTTTTTGGTTAAGGTTAGTCAAATCACTTGGTGTCCTGATTTTATTTTCCTGGTGATGGATATTGAAGCACTTTATACAAGCATCAACCATCTCCAGGGCCTTGAAGCAGTTAAATACTTTCTGGATGGACGAGAGGCAGCATTGAGAGATCATAACCTTATGCTTTTGGAAATGATACGCTTATGGCTCTTTAACAACTACTTCCAATTTGGAAAGGATTTTTACCATCAGGAACGCGGGGTGGCAATGGGTTCATGCTTCTCCCCCAGCTATTCATGTCTTCATGTTGGCTGGTGGGAGAGGCATGTTCTTGGGGTCACCCATGCACATTGGCTTCCCCATCTAGCACACTATTGGCGCTTTATTGACGATATTTTTATCGTCTGGCGGGGCACCAAAGAACAGGCTGCTTTATTTGTCAACGGCATTAATGTCAATGACAGGAATCTAAGATTTACTGCCAATATCACGTCTGATTCCGCAGACTTTTTGGATGTCCAAGTCTACATTGATCATGATACCATACAAACCAAACTTCACAGGAAGAGAACTGCGGGTAATTCGATCTTGCATGCCCGCAGTGCTCATCCGCCACACACAATCAATAGCATTCCTCTGGGTGAATTCATCCGGATTAAACGCATCTGCAGGAGTCCTGATGCACAAGTTACTACTTGTGTAACGATATATCTGTAAGAGACATTAGTTATAAGCATGGGCGAATTTTGCGAATCTCGCGTTCGCGAATTTTGCGGATTTGCGAACTCGCAATCCGCAAAATCCGCGAATTCTCGCGAATTTGCGGATTTTTTTTTTTGTGTTCGCGCGGGTTTCTGCCAGGTCGCGAGTGTTTTGTACAATTTCGCAAACGCGAACTTACCTGTCGGGTCGCAAGTTTTGCGAACTTGTTGTTTCTACGTGTCCAGCCTGTTTGGGACACTCTTCTTCATCACTGCCACTCTCTGTCACCACTGCCACTCTCTGACTACTCATGCCACCCTCTGGCCCACCCATGCCACCCTCTGTTTCATCACAGCACCCTCTGGTTGTCCAGTCAGTGTACATTATTGTGGCAAAGCAAAGCACACCTTCCCTGCCTCAAGTGACCTGAATTAATTTGGGGCTGATTAATGTGTCACAGAATATTTTTTTAGCTGGCACCTGCTTCCTTAGTGCTTCCTGATTAGTGATCTTTTGCACTTGCTAAGTGCTTTCATTGTTGCAAAATTAGTTACAACACCTGCCCTGCCCCAACTGACAATAATGAATTAGGGGCTGATTAATGGATTTGAACTTCCAGCCTGGCTCCTGCTTGTCTCCCTTAGCTGTAATTCAGGACCTTTGTGGCATATGTGTAACTATTCTGAGGTTCAGAGCAGGGTCACATAATAGTTGCAACTGGCAACTGAACTCTGGAGGGGCCCCTCAGGAAGCACTACAGGAAATGGCTACTAATGATGAGCCTGAACTTTTGAACCTGGTAAGTAGTTTCAGTTTTGCTAAGATCGTATTTCTGCAATTTAGCGCTTATTCGCGGGGCGCGAAGTTGTACTGGGAAGCAGCGAACTCACGCGAACAGTGCGAGCAAGCCATAAAATCCGCTGCTCGCGGATTTGCGGATTTTGCGGGAGATTCGCGAATCTCGCGGATTGCGAATTTACCGAAAATCCGCAAAATCCGCGAGCGAAACGGATTTTCCGCCCATGCTTAATTAGTTAGTGATAGATTCCTTACCTTAGAATATCCCCAGGCGTCAGACTGGATCAGGAAAGTTTTGCGTAGCAGTACCCTTGCTCGTCGGTAGGCGTCGTCTGCAGCTCCGCGTCCGTCATCGGCGTCGTGGGCGCCGTGATGACGTCGTCGGAGTACTTAGACGCCGCCTCCGCGTGCTGACGTCAGTTCTTAGCCACAGCTTTTCCGCGCCAGAAGCGCAGAGCCATGACAAAAACCGACACTGGTGCCAAGAAACTAGGGCCCTGAAAGGGGATGACCTTAACCCTAGATATCGGTTCGCAGAACGGGGAGGATGGGTGGGTCGGTAAGGAATCTATCACTAACTAATGTCTCTTACAGATATATCGTTACACAAGTAGTAACTTGTGCATCTGAAAGAGACACATTAGTGATAGATTCCTTACCTTAGAATAGATACCCCAGCAATACCATCCCCGTGGTGGTGGGTCTGCGAACCAATATTTACACCAGAAAGTCCCGGAGAACGGAACGGCCGAAGTAGCCGTCCCTCCGGACTTGACTGTCCAGGCAGTAGTGCCTTGCAAACGTGTGCAACGAGGCCCACGTAGCTGCCTGGCAAATGTCCTGCAAGGGCACACCTCGGCCCAAGGCAGTTGTAGTGGCCGTGGCTCGAGTGGAATGAGCCCTCAGCCCAACAGGGGGTTCCTTCTTAGCTAAAGAGTAACACGCCTGGATGCACATGATAATCCATCGAGAAATGGTCCTCTTGTGCACCGCTTTCCCTTTCTTAGCGCCCGCGTACCCAACAAAGAGTTGATCATCCACCCGGAACTGGCGTGTGCGATCCAGATAGAACGAGAGCGCACGTTTTGGGTCCAGACGGTGGAGCCTCTCCTCCTCTCTCGAGGGGTGCGGAGGCGGAAAGAAGGTGGGCAATGTGATGGGCTGCCCAATGTGGAAGGCCGTGACCACCTTAGGCAAGAAGGAGGGCCTAGTCCTCAAAACAACCTTGTCCGGATGGACTGAAAGGAAAGGAGGCTTACAAGAGAGAGCCTGGAGCTCACTCACTCTCCTGGCAGAGGTGATGGCTACCAGGAAGGCAGTCTTCAAAGAAAGAAGGCGAAGTGGACAGTTGTGAAGTGGCTCAAAGGGAGCGCACATCAGAAATGTTAGAACCAGGTTCAAGTCCCACTGAGGCATCACGAAGGGAACAGGAGGAAAAGTATGAGTGATGCCCTTCAGGAATCGATTTACGATAGGGGACTTGAACAAAGAAGGTTGGTCAGGCAGCCTCAGAAAGGCTGAAAGAGCCGAAAGATAGCCCTTGATAGTGCCCAGAGCAGAGCCCTGCTGGGCAAGAGAAAGAAGGAAGAGAAGAACCTCAGAGAGAGGGGCATTGAGGGGATCCACAGCCTTTGCTGTGCACCATGCCACAAATCTGTTCCACCTGCAGGCTATACCGTCTTTGTGGAGGGACGCCTGGCTGCCAGAATGATGTTGCAAACTTCAGGAGGCAAGTCAAATGGCCTCAACTGTCGCCGCTCAATCTCCATGCATGGAGGTGGAGACTGGACAGGTTCGGGTGGAGGACCGTCCCCTGCTGCTGCGACAGAAGTTCCTCCTGAAGAGGCAGACGAACCGGGGGATCGACTGACATACTGAGTAGCTCGGGATACCAGTACCTTCGTGCCCAGTCCGGAGCCACAAGGATGACTTGGGCCCGGTCGCGCTTGATCTTCTTCAGCACTCTGGGCAGAAGAGGTATAGGCGGAAAGGCGTACAACAGACCGCATCTCCACTCGCGACGAAAAGCGTCTCCGAGCCAGTGCCGCCTTGGAAATTCCAACGCGCAGAACTGATGACATTGCGCGTTCTCTTTGGTGGCGAATAGATCTAACCAAGGCTCTCCCCATCGCAGAAAGAGGCCTTGCGCCACGTCCGAGTTCAGACGCCATTCGTGATCCATCGAGCACCGACGGCTGAGTTTGTCCGCCCTGGCGTTCAGAGAACCTGCCAGGTGTCACGCCCTGATGTTCCAGCCATTGCCAGAGGCGCAGAGCCTCCTGGCATAGGGTCCACGACCCCACTCCGCCCTGTTTGTTGCAGTACCACATGGCGGTGGTGTTGTCCGTGAACACCTGCACTGCACTCCCTCGGACAGACGGGAGGAATGCTTTCAGTGCCAGACTGTGAGAAGTTGGCCTGATATATAATGTTCACTATTCTAGTGAGCACTTTGTATCAGTCCAAACAACCCTTATTGATGATTGGTTGTAAGTCAACCTTATAGACCAGCTATCCTAGTAGCGTGGATACGAGCAGTCTTCGGGCTAAACTCTAGAGGGCGTGTTAAGCCAGCTGTTATACCATCACATATACCCCTTGAACACCAAGTGAAAGGACACCACACAAGTGTTATGAAAATAAACAGTGTATTTATTTAGATCACAACAGCCCTGTTCTCTTTATGAGGACAGGGTACTAAGCACACAACTAAACTCTTACGAAAATACTTTAAGTTGCACAATTTACACAAATGCCCGGGGGGCACGAAAAACCATATACTATGAAAGTGGAATGCGAAATTACTAGCAGGTAAGTACTGTACTAATAGGCTTTGGAATCGCTAGGACTACGTTACTGAACCTTCAGATTACTAGTAGGAGGCCTAGGGGACTCGGGTGCAGAGTGTGCACTCTCATGCGGGATGCGGGACAAAGTCTATGGGAGCTAGTAAAGACAAAGTTAGTGTTCTCAGGCGAACCCGATAAGGTAGGTCGAAAACGACAGTGGATCCTGACCCTTGGATAGTGAGGCTATGCTGGGGCACCGAAATGCCGAAGTTACCTAGCCCAGGGGCTGCAGCTGCATAGGTCTCAAAAGACGTCGGGAATCCTCGTAGACGAACCAGGAGCCTGAAGAAAGAAGTTGCTGGCAGGCGACCAGTGAAGATTGTTCGAGTGATCCAAGCCTGGATCGAAGATGGATGACACCTGAAAGCAGAGGGGACCAAGTTCGTGACTACTAGCCAGTAGTCAGGTGGCACCAGGAGGGCACCGGATGGTAGTCACCTCGACTAGGTGAGTGGGCGACGCTGGGCTCTGCAGTCTCACGGACCAGGAGGCATTGTCGGCGACCAGGATGGAGGTGCGAGCTGTCCCACGATGGATGATGCTGTCGACGTCGCTGGACCCAGGATTGGGGCAACAAGTCTTGGCAAATTCAAGCCCACGCGGTGGACTCAAAATGGCGTCTGGAGTGGACCAGGAGGGTCCCGGGTGCTCCTCTTTTGGAAGGGAGCAAGGGACAGTCTGGAGCAACCAGACCAGCAGCAGTGATGTCGTCGGGCGTCATTAAGAAGGCCACAAGCCAGCGGGCTAGTAGCCCAACAACGCGGTGAGCAGCAAAAAGCAGAAGGGCCCCACACAGATCGTGGAGATGCTGGGAGGCTGGACTTCGGTGCTGGAGCTGCTCAGGGTCGGGGCTTCTCGGACCCCAAAGCACTCACCAGAGGATCCCTCGGCAGTCGTGCTGGATAGAAGTCGTGCAGTTCTGATGATGGCCGGTCCCTCGAGGTCTCGTCGCACCTACGGTTCTCAGCTTAGCTGTAGAGGTAGGTAGAGGTCAGAGGTGTCAGGGAAGCCGGGTCTCGTCGAGCTGGTCAGTCGGATTCCGGAGGAAGGACGTGCAGCAAACCGCAGAGTTCTTAGATGGTGCCTGCGGATGCAGGGTGACTACTCCTTAGCCACAAGGGAGAAATCTTGAGAAGAAGTCGAGAGTTCCTTTAGTAGAAAGTAGTTTCAGGATTCAAAGATGATCTAATTTGGAAGGGTCCCCGCTCCTGCCTTTATCCTAAAGAAAGGGGTGGGTACACGACTAGGTCCTGCCCTAGGGGTGGGACCAGGAAGGGGGGTGGTTACACCCCTCTCCCATGCCGGACTTTCCCCAGGCCAGGGGCTGGTGTGCCCCTGGAACTGGTTCTAGCCGGCAGATGCGTAGTGAGCACCGGGGTGCCACTTGCAGTCACCTTCCTGTAAAGCCCTGCCTACCCAGGATACACAAAACCCTGTCTGGGATGGTGCTAGCACCGCCCCTGACAGGAAACCCTTTGTCCAAGCTCTCCTCGCTGGAAGGACTCCCAGCAGCAGGAGGTCAGACTCGTGTCTGTGGTGGCAGCATCCATTTTGTGGAGCTGAGGCTTCAGTTAACTTTAACCGGGGTTCACAGTTACATACATGTTGTGTCCCTCTAGAAGGGTGGAATGCTAACCCCGTCGCCAGAATTGGCGAGAGGTTAGTATTCCAATTCGTATGACACCTTACTCGACATGTTTTGATAAAGCAATACCAAAGATAGCATTTAACCGCGAGGATTATAATGCACTTAAGAGTATATGGTATGCGTTATCATGGAACAGCTATTAGGACTTGGTTCCGCAAGCTGCAAACGGGCTCAGCTCATGCCAGAGCACCATTTCACACGATTCGAAGCACTCTGCCTTCAGGATTGTCAAGGCCTGCCATAGGAGTGGCTGATAGGAATCTGTGTGTCCATTTTTAGGGTTAGATATAGGTATACTATATCTAAATCAAAGGGTGATTACACCACCTTGCCCCAGCTGTCGTGCAGCCAGTTGTGTCAGATTTAGATGGCCATCCAGGGGTGGCATAATACATGCTTCAGCCCCTGGTAGGCCCTGGGTACACCTATGCCCTGAGTTACAGGGTCTGATAAGGTGGCCCAGTACCAATTGGATAATGCACCTAAGGTACACATGTCAATTTAGTGAGAGAACAGCTAGGCTGTGGGTCTGATTGGCAGGCCCACAGCCAGGGAAAGTCGTAAACAGTGAAACAAAAGCAAAAAATCTGGGTGATCATAGGATTGCAGACCCTACTCTCCTACATGACCCCCTCCCCCCCAAACTTTGGGACAATAAACTAACCTTGACCAGGTGAGTCTTCTTGCTCTAAGTGGAAATACCTGGAGAGCCCATCTGCATTGCCATGATCAGTGCCAGGTCTATGCTCCACTGTAAAATCCATCCCCTGTAGGGAAATGGACCACCTAAGCAGTTTGGGGTTTTCACCCTTCATCTGTTTTAGCCACAAGAGGGGCTTATGGTCGGTCTGAATCTTGAAATGAGTGCCAAACAAGTATGGCCTCAGTTTCTTCGGGGCCCAAACCACAACAAAGGCCTCCCTCTCAATAGCTGACCAATTTTTCTCTCTGGGGGTCAGCCTTCTGCTTATAAAAGCAATGGGCTGGTCTTGACCATCAAAATTCAGTTGAGATAGAACAGCTCCCACCCCCAACTCAGAAGCATCTGTTTGGACAATGAATGGTTTGGAGTAGTCTGGACTCTTGAGGATAGGTGCTGTGCACATGGACTGCTTTAGGTCATCGAATGCTTTTTGACAGCCTGCTGTCCACTCAACCTTTTTTGGCATTTTCTTACTTGTCAGTTCATTAAGTGGAGTCACAATTGATCCATAATTCCTGACAAACTTTCTGTAGTAACCAGTCAGGCCCAAGAAAGCTCGACCCTGAGTCTGGGTGGTTGGAGGAGCCCAGTCCCTGATTGACTGTATCTTGCTCTCCAGTGGCTGAACTTGGCCTCCACCTACAAGGTGGCCCAAGTATACAACCTGTGTCTGCCCTATCTGGCACTTGGTGGCCTTGATAGTGAGACCTGCTGCTTGCAGTGCCTCTAACACTTTCCTCAGGTGGACCAGGTGATCCTCCCAGGTGGAGCTAAAGACAGCAATATCATCAAGATATGCTGCACAGAAGTCATCCAGCTCAGTGAGAACATGATTCACCAACCTTTGGAAGGTGGCAGGTGCATTTTTCAGACCAAAGGGCATTACCACAAACTGATAATGCCCACCAGGGGTTGAAAATGCTGTCTTGGGCTTGGCATCCTCAGCTAACCTGATTTGCCAATACCCAGCTGTCAGGTCAAATGTACTTAAGTAGTTGGCAGAAGCCAATCTATCTATAAGCTCATCTGCCCTTGGTATTGGGTGGGCATCAGTCTTAGTGACTGCATTGAGACCCCTGTAGTCTACGCAGAACCTCATCTCTTTCTTACCACCCTGGGTGTGAGGCTTTGGCACTAGAACTACTGGACTAGCCCAAGGGCTATCTGAGGGTTCAATGACTCCCAACTCCAACATTTTCTGCACTTCTGTTGTGATACAGTCTCTAACATGATCAGGCTGCCTGTAGATTTTACTCTTGACTGGCAAGCTGTCACCAGTTTCAACCTCATGGGTACACCAATTGGTTTGACTGGGTGTTAGAGAGAACATATGTCTGAAGGATTGAAGAACTTGTTTACAATCCTTCTGTTGATGTTCAGAGAGGCTGCCACAAAAGACAACACCATCTACTGACCCATCATCAGGATTCTGAGTGAGCAGGTCTGGGAGAGGGTCACTCTCTTCCTCCTGTCCCTCATCTATGGCCATGAGCAAGCTCATGTCCTTCCTGTCGACATATGCTTTGAGCCTGTATACATCGAGCACCCTGTGGGGGCTCCTGGGAGTTCCAAGGTCCACCAGGTAGGTGACCTCTCCCTTTTGCTCAAGAATTGTGTGGGGCCCAGACCATTTGTCTTTGAGTGCTGCTGGGGCCACTGGCTCCAACACCCACACCTTCTGTCCAGGTTGATAAACAGTCAGGACAGCCTTTTGGTCATGCCAAGCTTTTTGGAGTTCTTGACTGGCCTTAAGGTTTTCAGATGCCTTTTCCATATACTCAGCCAGCCTGGAGCGGAGACCAAGTACATAGTCCACTATGCTAGTTGCAGGCTTTTTGAGAGGTCTCTCCCATCCTTCATTAACCAAACACAGGGGTCCTCTCACAGGATGCCCATACAGAAGTTCAAAAGGGCTGAAGCCAACCCCCTTCAGTGGGACCTCTCTGTAAGCAAACAGAAGGCAGGGAATCAGGACATCCCATCTACGCCTGAGCTTTTCAGGTAGTCCATGAATCATCCCTTTTAGGGTCCTGTTGAACCTTTCAACAAGCCCATTGCATTGTGGATGATAGGGTGTAGTGAACTTGTAGTTGACACCACATTCCTTCCATATAGCAGTTAAGTAGCTTGACATGAAGTTTGCACCTCTGTCAGAGACAACCTCCTTAGGAAAGCCCACTCTGGAGAACACTCGACTAGGGCTCTTGCCACAACAGGTGCTGTAGTGGTCCTAAGGGGAATAGCTTCAGGATACCTGGTGGCATGATCCACTACCACCAGTATAAACTTGTGCCCTGATGCTGTCTGGGGTTCCATTGGACCAACAATGTCAATCCCCACTCTTTCAAAGGGCACCCCCACCACAGGCATTGGTATAAGGGGGGCCTTTGTTGTGCCACCTGACTTACCACTGGCTTGGCAAGTGACACAGGAGCGACAAAACTCCTTGGTATCCTCATTCATGTGAGGCCAGTGAAAGTGTGAGACAAGCCTGTCCCAAGTCTTTGTCTGGCCTAAGTGACCTGCTAAGGGAATCTCATGGGCCAAGGTAAGAAGGAAACCTCTCTGAGTCAAGGGGATAACCAGCCTCCTGGTCATGCCAGGCTTGGGGTCTCTTGCCTCAGTGTACAGGAGTCCATCCTCCCAGTATACCTTGTGAGTACCTGTGGCGTTCCCAGCAGCCTCAGCAGCAGCCTGCTGTCTGAGGGGTTCAAGGGAAGGGCAGTCTAATTGTTCCTTCCCCCGGTCTTCTCTTGAGGGTCCCCCTGAGCCCAGGAATTCAACTTGATCAAGTTCAAACTCTTTAGGCTCAGTTTCCCTCAGTTCCTGTAGGTCAGCCTCCTCTGAGACTTGATCCTCAACCTGGGGCAAGGGGGAAGGCAATGCCTTAACCCTACTGCTCTTCTTCTTGGAAGGTGTCTGGTCCATTGTACCAGGATCCAGCACCTGTTCAGTGGGGCATCTTCTGGCCTGTGACCTAGTCACAGCAAGCACATGTGCTGGCAAGCCTAACATCTCCATGTGAGTCCTCTGCTCCACTTCTGACCACTGTGATGACTCCAAATCATTGCCCAACAAACAATCCACTGGGAGGTCTGCACTAACTACAACCTTCTTCTGGCCAATTACCCCTCCCCAGGAGAACGCAACAATTGCCATACTATGACTGGTAGTGACATTGCTTGCATTGGTCACCAGGAAATCTGTACCTGGCATGATCTGTCCAGAGTCCACAAAGTTAGGTGTCACCATTGTGACACTGGCACAAGTGTCCCTATAGGCCTGAGCCATTTTGCCATTGATAAAAGGTGTCTGTCTGTATTTGCCCAAAGTATTGGGACTGACATCAGGGGATATATCCACATCCCCTGTACAGACAAGGACAGCCTGAGTGAGTGTGCCAACTAAGTTTTCATACCCCTCAGAACCCAAGGTTAACCCAACTAAACCCTTGGGAGGTGCACTGCTACTGCTGGCTGTACTAGGGGGCACAGGTGCCTTAGGGGCTGCAGTAGCAGGAGTCTGCCCTCCTTTCTTGGTGCACTCACTAAACCAGTGAGTTTTACTTTTACAGTACTGGCACCATCTTTTTGACTGGCCTTCTTGATTCTTCTTTTTCTGGGAAGCCTGACCCCCACCCTCTTTGGGTTGTTGGGGACCTGTTGAAGACTTCTGGTCATTTTGTTCTCCTTTAGAATCTTTACCCTTCTGGTCTGCTTTCTTCTGACCACCTTGATTCTGGCCCTGGTTCTGCTTAACTCTTGTTCTGACCCATCTGTCTGCCTTCTTTCCCAATTCTTGGGGAGAGGTCAGATCTGAGTCAACAAGATGCTGATGCAACAACTGGTTCTGACAATTGTTTAAAATCTGTTCCCTCGTGATCAGATTATACAATCCTGTGTAATCAGTAACCTTACTGCCCAGCAACCAGCCCTCCAAAGCCTTAGTGGCACAATCTACAAAATCAGACCAATCCTGAGACTGAGTTTTCTGGGTATCCCTGAACAGCAACCTGTACTGCTCAGTGGTTAGGCCAAACCCATCAATCAGTGTACTCTTCAGGACCTGGTAATTGTTAGCATCCTCAACTCTAGTAGTGAGGAGCTTATCTCTACCTTTACCTTCAAAGGAGAGCCACAAGATAGCTGCCTACTGACTCTGGGGGACACACTGTACAGTGCAGGCCCTCTCCAAAGCAGTAATCCACTTGTGGATATCATCCCCTTGTTTAAAGGGGGGCACTGTCTTACTCAGGTGTCTAGTGTCTAAACTCCTGTTTCCCCTTGGGGGAATGCTGCCACCAGTGGGATTTGTCCCACTCAATTCTTGCTCTCTAGCAAAGGCAAGTCTCTCTTTGGCCAGGGCAAGTTCTTCCCTTTCAATCCTCAGATTGACTTCCCTTACTTTGGCTTCATACACTCTCCTCTGAGGGGATGTCATCCCTCTTTGAGAAGAGCCCTGAGAGCCATTGGTTCGAATGGATCTGTTAGAGCCTCTGAATAGAGACCTAACTCGTCCATTCCCAATGTTAAGTTGGCCTGAGAGGGGCCCCAGGGGTCTCCTAGTACCATTCTCTTGCCTGCTTAAGTTGTCCCTAGTTAGCTGGCTAACTACTTCTGGACCTTTGTCTGCCTCGTCCTCAGATGGCTCTAGATACTCATCCTCCTCTTCACCTTCTGCAGAGAGATGGATAAGGTCAGGGTCACCTGAGGTTCCCTCTAGGGGGGGCATGTTCCCATCTGGATGAGAAGCTTCTGTGTTACCAGCCCTCCTAGCATCATAAGTCTCTAAGAGACCAATCAGAAAAGGAATTGTGGGGTTAGACCCCTGTTTTAGTTTCCTGGAGGTACACACTTGTCTCATCTCCTGGAAGCTAAGAGCAGCATATCTGGAAGTGACCTGTGGAGGGTCCACTGACACAAGGGGAGACTCAGAGTTTCCTCCTTTGTCTGACATGCTGATTCTAGTGTGGTGTAAGTGATGCACCTACCTGCACTATATGTTTGCCTACTGATCCCTTGCTAAGAGTTGTAGCCAAGGTGTGCTAAGCCTTGAGGAGCTACAACAGCTGGTTCAGTAGAACTCAGAGTATTCTCAGCTAAGTTATATGTACCTGAAGTACTTATGTGATCTTTCACAAGATATTCTTAGGATACGTGTGGTAAAACAACAGCAAGCTCAAATCCCAACCGCTGCTCACCAATGTGAGAAGTTGGCCTGATATATAATGTTGACTACTCTAGTGAGCACTTTGTATCAGTCCAAACAACCCTTATTGATGATTGGTTGTAAGTCAACCTTATAGGCCAGCTATCCTAGTAGCGTGGATACGAGCAGTCTTCGGGCTAAACTCTAGAGGGCGTGTTAAGCCAGCTGTTATACCATCACATATACCCCTTGAACAACAAGTGAAAGGACACCACACAAGTGTTATGAAAATAAACAGTGTATTTATTTAGATCACAACAGCCCTGTACTCTTTATGAGGACAGGGTACTAAGCACACAACAAAACTCTTACGAAAATACTTTAAGTTGCACAATTTACACAAATGCCCGGGGGGCACGAAAAACCATATACTATGAAAGTGGAATGCGAAATTACTAGCAGGTAAGTACTGTACTAATAGGCTTTGGAATCGCTAGGACTACGTTACTGAACCTTCAGATTACTAGTAGGAGGCCTAGGGGACTCGGGTGCAGAGTGTGCACTCTCACGAGGGATGCGGGACAAAGTCTATGGGATCTAGTAAAGACAAAGTTAGTGTTCTCGGGCGAACCCGATAAGGTAGGTCGAAAACGACAGTGGATCCTGACCCTTGGATAGTGAGGCTATGCTGGGGCACCGAAATGCTGAGGTTACCTAGCCCAGGGGCTGCAGCTGCATAGGTCCCAAAAGACGTCGGGAATCCTCGTAGACGAACCAGGAGCCTGAAGAAAGAAGTTGCTGGCAGGCGACCAGTGAAGATTGTTCGAGTGATCCAAGCATGGATCGAAGATGGATGACACCTGAAAGCAGAGGGGACCAAGTTCGTGACTACTAGCCAGTAGTCAGGTGGCACCAGTAGGGCACCGGATGGTAGTCACCTCGACTAGGTGAGTGGGCGACGCTGGGCTCTGCAGTCTCACGGACCAGGAGGCGTTGTCGGCAACCAGGATGGAGGTGCGAGCTGTCCCACGATGGATGATGCTGTTGACGTCGCTGGACCCAGGATTGGGGCAACAAGTCTTGGCAAATTCAAGCCCACGCGGTGGACTCAAAATGGCGTCTGGAGTGGACCAGGAGGGTCCGGGGTGCTCCTCTTTTGGAAGGGAGCAAGGGCCAGTCTGGAGCAACCAGACCAGCAGCAGTGATGTCGTCGGGCGTCGTTAAGAAGGCCACAAGCCAGCGGGCTAGTAGCCCAACAACGCGGTGAGCAGCAAAAAGCAGAAGGGCCCCACGCAGATCGTGGAGATGCTGGGAGGCTGGACTTTGGTGCTGGAGCTGCTCAGGGTCGGGGCTTCTCGGACCCCAAAGCACTCACCAGAGGATCCCTCGGTGGTCGTGCTGGACAGAAGTCGTGCAGTTCTGATCATGGCCGGTCCCTCGAGGTCTCGTCGCACCTACGGTTCTCAGCTTAGCTGTAGAGGTAGGTAGAGGTCAGAGGTGCCAGGGAAGCCGGGTCTCGTCGAGCTGGTCAGTCGGATTCCGGAGGAAGGACGTGCAGCAAACCGCAGAGTTCTTAGATGGTGCCTGCGGATGCAGGGTGACTACTCCTTAGCCACAAGGGAGAAATCTTGAGAAGAAGTCGAGAGTTCCTTTCGTAGAAAGTAGTTTCAGGATTCAAAGATGATCTAATTTGGAAGGGTCCCCGCTCCTGCCTTTATCCGAAAGAAAGGGCTGGGTACGCGACTAGGTCCTGCCCTAGGGGTGGGACCAGGAAGGGGGGTGGTTACACCCCTCTCCCATGCCGGACTTTCCCCAGGCCAGGGGCTGGTGTGCCCCTGGAACTGGTTCTAGCCGGCAGATGCGTAGTGAGCACCGGGTTGCCACTTGCAGTCACCTTCCTGTAAAGCCCTGCCTACCCAGGATACACAAAACCCTGTATGGGATGGTGCTAGCACCGCCCCTGACAGGAAACCCTTTGTCCAAGCTCTCCTCGCTGGAAGGACTCCCAGCAGCAGGAGGTCAGACTCGTGTCTGTGGTGGCAGCATCCATTTTGTGGAGCTGAGGCTTCAGTTAACTTTAACCGGGGTTCACAGTTACATACATGTCGTGTCCCTCTAGAAGGGTGGAATGCTAACCCCGTCGCCAGAATTGGCGAGGGGTTAGTATTCCAATTCGTATGACACCTTACTCGACATGTTTTGATAAAGCAATACCAAAGATAGCATTTAACCGCGAGGATTATAATGCACTTAAGAGTATATGGTATGCGTTATCATGGAACAGCTATTAGGACTTGGTTCCGCAAGCTGCAAACGGGCTCAGCTCATGCCAGAGCACCATTTCACACAATTCCAAGCACTCTGCCTTCAGGATTGTCAAGGCCTGCCATAGGAGTGACTGATAGGAATCTGTGTATCCATTTTTAGGGTTAGATATAGGTATACTATATCTAAAGCAAAGGGTGATTACACCACCTTGCCCCAGCTGTCGTGCAGCCAGTTGTGTCAGATTTAGATGGCCATCCAGGGGTGGCATAATACATGCTTCAGCCCCTGGTAGGCCCTGGGTACACCTATGCCCTGAGTTACAGGGTCTGATAAGGTGGACCAGTACCAATTGGATAATGCACCTAAGGTACACATGTCAATTTAGTGAGAGAACAGCTAGGCTGTGGGTCTGATTGGCAGGCCCACAGCCAGGGAAAGTCGTAAACCAGTGAAACAAAAGCAAAAAATCCGGGTGATCATAGGATTGCAGACCCTACTCTCCTACACAGACGAATCGCCCGCAGCTCCAACAGATTGATATGGAGCCGGGACGCCGCCGGAGACCAGAGTCCTCTGATCTCCGCCTCTCCCAAGTGGCCTCCCCAGCCCTGGAGGGACGCGTCCGTCATAACTACGTGCTCCGGTTGGGGAAGGGAGAGGGATCTGCCGTTGACCCAATCGCGGTCCGTGAGCCACCACTGCAGCTGTCTCGCAGTGCCCTCCGAGATCAGGACATGGTCGGACAGGTTGCCCCGGTGCTGGGCCCACTGAAACTTCAGGTCCCACTGCAGAGCCCGCATCCGCCACCCTGCCTGATGCACCAGAAGGATGCAGGAGGCCATCAGCCCCAGAAGCCGCAGCGTCAACCTGGCCGAAACCCGGGATAACGGCCTGAAGATCGGAATCAGGGCCTGTATATCCCGGACCCGCTGTTCGGGCGGGTAAACCCGAAACTGCGCCGAGTCGAGAACCGCTCCGATGAAAAGGAGCTTCTGAGAGGGGCACAGGTGTGACTTCGGCACATTGATGGAAAATCCCAGCCGGTGCAGGAGATCCGCCGTAGTCTGGAGGTGGTTGACGACTGCCTGGGACGAGCCCGCCTTCAACAAACAGTCGTCTAGGTAGGGGAAGACTGAAACCCCTAACCTGCGCAGGTGAGCTGCGACCACTGCCATCACCTTCGTGAAAACCCGTGGGGCACTGGTAAGGCCGAAGGGGAGCACGGTAAACTGAAAGTGCTCGAGGCCTACCGTGAACCGCAGGTAACGCCGGTGGGCTGGCAGGACGGGGATGTGGAAATACGCATCCTGCAAGTCCAACGCTACCATCCAGTCTCCTGGGTCTAGGGCAGCCAAGACCTGAGCCAGTGTCAGCATTTTGAACTTCTCCTTCCGGAGGAAGCCGTTGACGTTCCTCAGATCCAAGATAGGGCGTAGGCCCCCTTTGCCCTTCTTGGGTACCAGGAAGTAGTGGGAGTAGCAACCACGTCCTACTTCTAGCCCAGGAACGCGCTCGATTGCCCCCTTGGCCAAGAGGGCTGAAACTTCCTCCTGCAGGAGCCGCAAGTGATCCCCCGATACGCGGTGGTGTTGCGGTGGCATGGCTTGAGGGGTCGTCTCGAAGAGGAGGGAGTAGCCCCTTCGGACGATCTGCAGCACCCACCTGTCCGAAGTGACTGTGCGCCAGTGAGAGTGGTGATGGTGAACCCTGCCTCCCACTGGCGTCACATGGGCCGAAAAGCACGGACTAGGAGGGTTTAGAGGCGGATGCTGCGGGGGCAGGTGTGGACTGGCTCCGCCTGTTTCACCGACCACCTCCACGGCGGTTTCCACGGCCGCCGCCGCGCTGGACGACAGTTTGCGGCGATTGGCTGGCGGCACGTGTGGGGGCGCCCCTTCCCTGGCCACGAAAGGGGCGAAAGGGCCGAGAGACCCAAAGACTTGGCCCTAGCCCTGGAGTCCTTAAAGCTCTCAAGCGCGTGATCTGCCTTGTCGCCAAAGAGGCGACGGCCATCGAACGGCATGTCCATGAGTGTATTCTGGACGTCTGCCGAGAAGATGGCGGATCTCAGCCAGGCGTGGCGTTGTATCGCCACCGTCGTAGCCATCGCTCTGCCCAGCAAATCAGTAGTATCCAGTCCGCACCTGATATTATACTTCGCTGCGTCCCGGCCCTCCAGTAGGGCTTGGCCGAGTTTGGCCCGTACGTCCAACGGACAATCTGGCAGCACTTCCGCCACCGTTTCCCACAGAGAGTGGGTGTAACGGCCCAAGAGGCATGCAGTGTTGGAAGACCGCAGTCCCAAGCTGAGGGACAAGAACACCTTTTTGCCATAGGCCTCGTACCTCTTGGATTCCCGATCGGGGGGAGCCGTCGGGAAGGCGGTTTGGGAGTTAGAGGCCTGGATAACCAGACTCTCGGGGGTGGGGTGGATGGACAGGAAACATGGGTCGCCCGGGGCCGGGCGGTGGCGTCTGGCCACGTTCCTATCTACAGGCGAACCTGTAGCAGGCCTGGACCAAGTGCCCAAAAGAACGTCCGTCAAGGCCTCATTAAAATGCAGCAGAGGCTCCATGGAGCATGACTTAAGGACCTCAGTGAGGAGGTTAGTCCTCACGGCCGCGACGGGGAGCTCAAGGCCCAAGGCCTTAGCAGCCCTCATCAACACCACACTATATGTAGCGTCCTCCTCCGAAGCCACGGTCGGAGGAGAGACAAATCCAGTGTCTGGAGAGGTGTCCAGGCCACTGGCCTCCCCAAGGTCTCCTGTCCAGTCCATGTTAGACTGACATTCCCTTGTCAGAGGGTCCTCAGACCCCTCCCAATTCTCCTCGTCCCCCATCTCCCATTCAGGGTCATAAGTTAATGGGGTGGGTTCATAGAATTGAAATTCTCCGAACGGCGTTGAGAGCGGCGCCAACAGGCGCCGTTCCGACGTCGGAACCCAGTGAGAGGAGGCATCGGGGACGGCGCCGCCCGAGGACGACCCCGGAGGGGACACCACACGGACCGACGCCAGGGGGGTCGTAAGGTCCACCGGTGACGATCCAACGCCCGACGAGGGCCTAGCCGCGCCCTGCGTCGCCGGGCCCGAAGGCACCGACGACACCGGGGCCGCTGTGCCCTGCGGCGCCGAGCCCGAGGGCACCGGGGTCATAGCCCCCGACCCACTAGGGCCCCCAGACGGGTTCACTGGGCCCGAAGGCGCCGCGGAACCCGTCGGAGGAGAAAGGGACCTCATGGCCATGAGGAAGCGCTCGATCTCCTCCGGTGTCGCGTTCAGCCCAGGGACCGGGGGGTATGGGGCCGAACGCGGCGCCCGCGACTCACGAGGAGCCGCGTGGGCGGTGTCACCCGAACCCCCGGCCGCATCGCGCGAGCGTCGGGGGGAGTCAGAAGAGCGATGATGTCTCTTCGACTTCTTATGCTTCTTACCTGACGACTTGGACCCGGAGGAGTGGCGCCGACTCCCGGAGCTGTGACGGCTCCGTCCCCGCGACCTGTCCCTCGACCTCCCCTGGGACCGGGACCGGGACCTCACACCGCGCGGGCCGACTGGCGGATCTCGAGTCGCCTGCGGGACCGCTCCCGCCTGGCCTTCCTCGAGAGGGCCCGACAGTCGGAGCAGGCCTCGTCGTCATGGTCGACGCCCAAACACATCAGGCACAAGCGGTGGGGATCCGTAACCGACATGGTACGGTCGCACTCGTCGCAATGCTTGAAGCCGGGCATCCCTAACGGCACCGCCGGAGTCGTAAAGTCTTCAAAATGGATCAAAAAAGATCACAAAAGTTTAGTCAAAAAGTGACTAGGGAACTGCTCTTTCCAGATCTGCGCTGGCTGGCGCGGAAAAAAGAAGAACTGACGTCAGCACGCGGAGGTGGCGTCTAAGTACTCCGACGATGTCATCACGGCGCCCACAACGCCGACGACGGACGCGGAGCCGCAGACAACGCCTACCGACGTACAAGGGTACTGCTACGCAAAACTTTCCGGATCCAGTCTGACGCCTGGGGATATTCTAAGGTAAGGAATCTATCACTAACGTGTCTCTTTCAGATATCTTACACCAATGCTTAACGGAATCCAGGATAAGATTCCTCAAACGTGGCTACAGCAAAGCTATTTTAGATCAGGCTCTTACCAAGGTACTTGCTCGCCCTCGTGAGGAACTCTTAATTTCTAAAAACAATGAGATCCTTGAATCCAAAGAACAGGGCTCTATTCGCTTTATCACCACTTACTGCTGTCAAACATCTAAGATTAGTAATATCATCAGATCGGAGTGGCCAATTGTACTAACTGATGTGATTCTTGCCCCATTTTTACCTAAATCACCAGCCATTACCTTCAGAAGGGCTCCTTCTATCAAGGATTTATTGGATAGAACCCAACCTGAACTTCCATCTAAAACTAATTGGCTCAACAAACCAGGTTTTTTTAGGTGCACCTCCTGTCGGGCCTGCACTTTTGCAGTCAATGGTACACACTATGTATCAGCTTTCAATGACAGGTTGATTCCAATACGAGAACATCTGACATGTCGCAGTGATTTTGTATTTTACCAGCTAACCTGCACATGTTCATTATCCTATATTGGAAGCACCAAATTACCAGCGCACCAGCGTATATTGCAGCACATCCGGGCCATAGTCAACTCCGATATGAACTACCCAGTGGCTCGCCACTTCAAAGCGGTACATGACAGGAAATTGAAGGACCTCACATATACCCTTTTGTGTTCTGTAGCCAACCCAGGCAGAGGTGGTGACCGAGAAAAACTGCTGCGGCAAAAGGAAGCATATTTTATATTGTTGCTTGATACCCGGTCCCCTACAGGGTTGAATGCTTTTGATGAATTACATCATTTCTTATAAATTGTGTGTATTTTGCCTTAGCCTTTTTGAACTGAGCTTTCTCTTGTGTCGATTTGATTCTTTTGTGATTTGCTGTTTCTGACTAATTGTAGGAAGGTGGATATCTGACTATGGTTACCCCCAAACTTTTTGCCTGGTGTTTAGCTGGTTTTTGACTTAGTTGGCCTGGGATCCTGCTATTCAGGGCCCCAGGCTGATTGCTCTCTCCTTAAAATGGACTCCATGTACCCTAGGTGCATAACATAATTGGAACTGGTTCACCTTATAGGCCCCTGTAGTAGTGCACCCTAGGTGCCCAGGGCATAGGTGTATCCAAGGCCTACCAGGGGCTGCAGCACGTATTGTGCCACCCCTGGCTTGGCCCCCATATTTGACACAACTGGCTGATCACTCAGCTGGGGTAAGTCGGTGTAACCACCTCTTACTTAGGTACAGTATGTCTGTGCCTAACCCTAAACTGGACACATATGTTCCTATCAGCCACTCCTATGGAAGGCCTCATCAATCCTGGAGGCAGAGTGCTTGGAAATATGTGAGATGGTGCTCTGGCATGAGCTGAGCCTGTCTGCAGCTGTCGGGAACCACTCCCTAAGCTGTTCCGGGATATTGCCATACCATATACTCTTAAGTGCATTATAATCCTCGCGGTTAAATGCTATCTTTGGTTTGGCTTTATCAAAACATGTCGAGTAAGGTGTCATACGAATTGGAATACTATCCCCTCGCCAATTCTGGCGACGGGGATAGCATTCCACCCTTCTAGAGGGATACGACATGTGTGTAACCCTAACCCCGGTTAAAGTTAAACAGAGCCTCAGCTTCACAAAATGGACGCTGCCACCACAGACACAAGTCTGGCCTCCTGCTGCTGACCGAAACTCGGCAGATGGTGGCCTGGACAAAGGGTTTCCTGCCTTGGGAGGTGCGAGCACCACCCCAGACAGGATTTTGTGTATTGGGTAGGACAGGGCTGAATAGAATCAGACATGCCCGGGGCACACAAGGTGTCCCCGTGCATAGGCCAGCCCAAACCGGTTCTGGGGCCTTCCAGCCCCAGTCCTGGCGCGGAGCTGGACAAAGGAAAGGGGGTGTAACCGCCCCCCTTCCTGGTTCCTCCCAGAGGAGGGACCTAGTAGGTGATCCACCCCCTAGATTGGAATAAGAGGGGGAGCAGTGCCATTGCACAGCAGATCATCCCGAAATCAACTTAAAACTAAGAAGAAGACTGGACTTCGACATTCTGCTGCACAGAAGACTGAAGAAGAATCTCCCTTGTGGCCAAGGAGTGACCACCCTGTGAACACAGGCACCAACCAGCAACTCGACGTCTGCTTTGCCGCCGCCTCCCGCCGGAGACCGAGCCCAGAGCCCGACAAGAACCAGACTCCCAGACCTCTTAGAGCCCGATCCACAGTCCCTGCGAAGAAGGGACCCGTGGAGGCACCGAGTGACGTGGGACCGGACCTCTTGAAAGACACCCGAAAAGCTGACTGCGCAGCTTCTGAGGCATCCTCGACGTTGTGCTTTGGGGATTGAGAACCCCCACCACCGAGCAGCCCTTGCACCGAAGATCAGCCCCCCAGCATCTCCACGATCTGCGTGGGGCCCTTTTGCACTGTGCCACTCGACGCGCCATCCCGGCCACTAGCCACGCGGCCAGCGGCCATCTTGGCGACGAACCCGAAGATTTAAACAGCAGGTCTGGTTGCTCCAGACCTACCCAAGCTCCTGTAAAAAGGAGCACCCGCTCTGACCTTGCTGGTCCGAGTGAACAGCATCTTTCAACTTCTGCGTGGCTTGCACTTGCCAAGGCCTGTTTGCTCCGATCAGGTCGCCGACACCGCCAACAGCGAGAAGCCTACGTGGGACAGCTCGTGACCGACTCCTGGACGTCCTCGACCCCGGGTATCCACGTGGCTGCAGAAAGAAGCTACCCGACAACGCCTATTTGCACCCGACATCGCCTGGTTCCAATCTGGTTCCACGGTAGTCACTGGCTAGTGACTTTGAACACTGTCCCCTCTGCTTTCAGGTCTTCAACTCTTCAGATCCACCCTTGGATCCACCGGAACTCTTCTCATCGAGCCGCCTGCAGCATCTTCAGCTCCAAGCACCATCGACCAGCGTGACGAAACCCGACACATCTTCGACCCTGTGCACCCGCTTCCTGTGGGTGAGGTAACTCAGCTCCGCCGGTGCTCCTGCACTGGTACACATCCCAAGGGCCTGTGTTTTAAGTTTCAGCTCCGTAGGTCACTCGGAAGGTTCCTAACTTTCTAACTTTGTGCTTTTTACGCACCATAGACTTTGTATTGTAAAGTGCGTGCACTTTGAACACTGCATCCGAGTCCCGTGGGCCTTTCCCGACTTAGTTAACTCCAGTCTCGAATAGCGCCAGCGATTCCCAAGGCCCTAGGCCTCTTCACTTTCCTCCTGGTATCTCTTATACCACTTATTTAGTATATGGTTTAGGTGGCCCCTAGGGCTCATCCATATTGTGCAACTTTTGTGTATTTTAAACTGTCTTGTGATTTAACGCTTGTGCTTCTGTGCTCATAAAGAGTCCAGGGGATTTTATAGTTAATAAATCAATATATATTTTCAATATATATCTGTGTGGTGTCCCTTTCATTTGGTATTCAAGGGGGTTGTGTATGGTATAACAGCTGGCTTCACATGCCTTTCAGAGTTTAGCCTAAGACTGCTTTGTCCACGTTACCACTAGGATAACTGGTCTACAAGGTTGAATTACAACCATCATCATAAGGGTTGCTTGGCATGGTACAAAGTGATCACTAGAACTAGTGAGCATTATATACCAGGCCAACTTCTCACATTGGTGGCAGCGGTGGGATCTGAGCTTGCTGTTGTTTTACCATTACAATCTTTGAGATTATCATTTGAAAAATCATACAGGTACCTGCTAGGTACATATAAAAACAAGACTAGTATACATAAGTTCTACTGAACTTAGTTGTTGTAGAGCAAAGGGAGTAGCACACCCTAGCTACAACTACTAGATAGGTTTAGTAGGTAAACACCAGTGTAGGTAGATTGCAACACATCCACCCACACTAGAGCAATGTCTGGAACAGAGGGGTCCAGTGGACTTACTCCTGTTGAGAGTGACCCTCCAAGGGCACCATCCCAGTTTGCTATTTTTCCCTTTAAGGAATTAAGACAGCTTTGTGTCTTAAGGGGTCTGAAGACAGGGCCTTCCCCTACTGCAGACCACCTAAGAGAGCTTTTGGATCAGTCTGAAGCTCTAAAGACCTCTAAAGCAAACCCCACAGGGAATGCTGAAGGAGGCCATCCTTCAGAGGATGACACTGTAGACCCCCCTGCCCCTATCATCCTAGTAGATGAGGATGCCTCCATCACTGGAGCTCCTCAAGTAGATGTAGAGGAAGAGGAAGAAGAAGAGGGGGAGGAGGTGGAGAGCAGTGAGTCAGATGATGACAGAGATAGTCAGGTGCTGGTCAGTAGACTGAACCAGGCTAACTTAAGTCAACTTGGGAATGAATCAGGTAACAACCCATTCAGACCCTCAGGTGGACTTAACCAGAGCCATAGGAGGAGGAGGCATCACTCAGGTGAATCCAATACCTCCCATGTCTCTAGAGGCTCTCATGGTCACTCCAGAAAGGAGATGACTAGCCCTCAGAGAAGGGAACATGAGGCCAAGATGAGAGAGGCTGAGCTTAGGATCCAGAGGCAAGAATTAGAGGTTGCCCTGGCTAAGGAGAAACTTGCTAGAGCAAGACAGCCTAGAGAGAGTGGATTAGGATCCACTGGTGGCAGCAATATCCAGAAGGATAAAGACAGGTCCTTTGATACAAGAAACCTGAGTAAGATTGTGCCCCCCTACAAAGCTGGGGATGATATCCACAAATGGATGACTGCACTTGAGAGAGCCTGCATGGTACAGCAGATCCCTCAGGAGCAGTGGGCAGCAATCTTGTGGCTCTCCTTTGAAGGTAGAGGCAGAGACAGACTCCTCACAGTTAGTGATGAGGATTCTAGAAACTACATGGTCCTGAAGAGTGCTCTGATTGATGGGTTGGGCTTAACCACTGAACAGTACAGGTTAATGTTCAGAGACACCCAGAAGACACAGACTCAGGACTGGTCTGAATTTGTTGAGTGTGCCACTAAGGCTCTGGAGGGCTGGTTGCTGGGAAGTAAGGTTACTGACTATACAGGATTGTATAATTTAATTATGAGAGAGCAAATCTTAAGTAATTGTCAAAATCAGCTTCTACATCAGCACCTGGTTGACTCTGATCTGACCTCCCCACAAGAATTGGGTAGGAGGGCAGACAAATGGGTCAGAACCAGGATCAGGCCTAAGAACCAGGGTGGTGACCAAAAGAAAGAGACTACCAAGCCTCAAGAGAAGGGTGGGGATAAAAGTAAGGAAAAGACTTCCCCAGGGCCCCAAAACTCCAAGAATGGGGGTGGGTCCCAAGACACTTCTACATCCCAGAAAAAGCCTTATTGTCATACCTGTAAACAGGTGGGGCATTACAAAACAGATAGCTGTTGTCCCAAGAATGGCAATAAGGAGAATATACCTCCAGGTAAGGCTCCAACACCTCCTGTCACTGTTAGCAGTGGTCCCCCAGGTGGTGGGAGCACCCCCAAGAATTTGGGTGGGTTTACTTTTGGAGGACAGGTGGACTCTGGCCTATCCAGGTCCCCTAACTCAGATACTCTTGTCTATGAGACTGGCATGGGGTTTGCCAATTTCACAGCTTGCCCAAACACTTTGAGCAAGTATAGACAGGAGCCCCTCATCAATGGCTTGAAAGTTGAGGCCTTCAGAGACACAGGGGCTAGCATCACCATGGTGGCTGAATGTCTAGTCCCCTCAAGGCAACTTTTACCTGATGCCAAATATCAGGTGACAAACATTGATGGCATAGAATCCAATCATCCCATGGCAGTAGTCAATCTTAGCTGGGGAGGTGTCACTGGCCCAAAGAGAGTGGCAGTGTCAGCAAACTTGCCTGTAGATTGCCTACTGGGTAATGATTTGGAAATCTCAGCCTGGGCTGAGGTTGAACAGCAAACCCATTCTAGAATGGTAAATCTCCATGGAAAGGTTAGTGGGGCTGTGATGGCTACAGCCCCAATCCAAGATGTCCTTCCTGAAAAGGTTGGGAGGGCTGAGCAAACCTCAGCCCCATCTTTAGATAACCTCCCTCCTGAAAAGAGTAGCAGGGCTGTGCTAGTAACAGCCCATACCCAAACTGAGTCTCCTCCTGAAAAGGTTGGTGGGGCTGTGATGGCCACAGCCCAAACTCAAACTGATACATGGGTAGTGAAGCCTGAAATGATGGATCACTCAACCCAAACAGAGAGCATTGAGGAGGAAGAGAAATCTCCCTCCCCCCAGACATTAGGAAAGGATCAGCCTCCTCAGGGAACTGATCTTACCCCTGATGAAGGAACTGCCCCAGAGGTTGTTAGGCCTGGCCTGACAGAGTCTCTGATGGCAGTGGACCCTTCTCAGGAGGGACCCAGTCTGGAGCAGGTAACCTGCCACTCTCTACCTTGCCTTACTCAGCCCAGGGCTGCAGAGGACAAGAAGGACAGTGAGACCCAAAGGGCCCCCTGTCAAATAAAGCACCCCCATCAGCAGATTAGGGGCACCGAAACTAGTAGCCCTAGTGAGGTGCAAGCTTTAAAAACTCCTGAGGGATCCCCCTTAAAAGTAGTTAGGGACCTCCCCCAGATGGATATTGTTGGGCACAGCCAAACCTGGGACCCTAAGGGCCCAAACCTGAACTGTCCCTCCAGTAAGCCAAACAGAGGGACTCAGCCTCCAGCTTTAGGTAGCCAGAGGTTGACCCTGAGAGCACAGTGCAACTCAGTCAGAGAAAGAAAGGCACACATGGTGGAGAGTGATTGGAGGAAGCTGAGCCCTACAGAGGAAACTCACTTCAGTACTCCATCTCAACACCAGCCTTTGACTTTGCAAAGACACACCCCAGGTAGAGATTCCCTATGGTGGAGACCCTCAGATACCCTTAGGGTGAGGGATTGCTTAGTGGACCATGAGACAGGGGGTTACCAAGCCAGAGCTGGTACTTCCTTATATGGCCACTTAGGCAATATAGGCTTACCTGGTCAAGGATAGCCTTATCTCCTTTCGTTTGGGGGGGGGTTATGTAGGAAGGTGGATATCTGACTATGGTTACCCCCAAACTTTTTGCCTGGTGTTTAGCTGGTTTTTGACTTAGTTGGCCTGGGATCCTGCTATTCAGGGCCCCAGGCTGATTGCTCTCTCCTTAAAATGGACTCCATGTACCCTAGGTGCATAACATAATTGGAACTGGTTCACCTTATAGGCCCCTGTAGTAGTGCACCCTAGGTGCCCAGGGCATAGGTGTATCCAAGGCCTACCAGGGGCTGCAGCACGTATTGTGCCACCCCTGGCTTGGCCCCCATATTTGACACAACTGGCTGATCACTCAGCTGGGGTAAGTCGGTGTAACCACCTCTTACTTAGGTACAGTATGTCTGTGCCTAACCCTAAACTGGACACATATGTTCCTATCAGCCACTCCTATGGAAGGCCTCATCAATCCTGGAGGCAGAGTGCTTGGAAATATGTGAGATGGTGCTCTGGCATGAGCTGAGCCTGTCTGCAGCTGTCGGGAACCACTCCCTAAGCTGTTCCGGGATATTGCCATACCATATACTCTTAAGTGCATTATAATCCTCGCGGTTAAATGCTATCTTTGGTTTGGCTTTATCAAAACATGTCGAGTAAGGTGTCATACGAATTGGAATACTATCCCCTCGCCAATTCTGGCGACGGGGATAGCATTCCACCCTTCTAGAGGGATACGACATGTGTGTAACCCTAACCCCGGTTAAAGTTAAACAGAGCCTCAGCTTCACAAAATGGACGCTGCCACCACAGACACAAGTCTGGCCTCCTGCTGCTGACCGAAACTCGGCAGATGGTGGCCTGGACAAAGGGTTTCCTGCCTTGGGAGGTGCGAGCACCACCCCAGACAGGATTTTGTGTATTGGGTAGGACAGGGCTGAATAGAATCAGACATGCCCGGGGCACACAAGGTGTCCCCGTGCATAGGCCAGCCCAAACCGGTTCTGGGGCCTTCCAGCCCCAGTCCTGGCGCGGAGCTGGACAAAGGAAAGGGGGTGTAACCGCCCCCCTTCCTGGTTCCTCCCAGAGGAGGGACCTAGTAGGTGATCCACCCCCTAGATTGGAATAAGAGGGGGAGCAGTGCCATTGCACAGCAGATCATCCCGAAATCAACTTAAAACTAAGAAGAAGACTGGACTTCGACATTCTGCTGCACAGAAGACTGAAGAAGAATCTCCCTTGTGGCCAAGGAGTGACCACCCTGTGAACACAGGCACCAACCAGCAACTCGACGTCTGCTTTGCCGCCGCCTCCCGCCGGAGACCGAGCCCAGAGCCCGACAAGAACCAGACTCCCAGACCTCTTAGAGCCCGATCCACAGTCCCTGCGAAGAAGGGACCCGTGGAGGCACCGAGTGACGTGGGACCGGACCTCTTGAAAGACACCCGAAAAGCTGACTGCGCAGCTTCTGAGGCATCCTCGACGTTGTGCTTTGGGGATTGAGAACCCCCACCACCG